>NC_090448.1:874702703-876006036 GCF_031143425.1 Pleurodeles waltl | reverse complement strand
CACACACCACCCCATGTCACGCCAAAGACACCCCCGCTTCTCAGAGGAGGAGCTCAGGGTCATGGTGGAGGAAATCATCCGGGTAGAGCCACAGCTATTTGGCTCACAGGTACAGCACACATCAATAGCCAGGAAGATGGAGCTATGGCAAAGAATAGTGGACAGGGTCAACGCTGTGGGACAGCACCCAAGAAATAGGGAGGACATCAGGAAGAGGTGGAACGACCTACGGGGGAAGGTGCGTTCAATGGTATCCAGGCACCACATCGCGGTACACCGGACTGGCGGCGGACCACCACCTCCTCCCCCTCAACTAACAACATGGGAGGAGCAAGTCTTGTCCATCTTGCATCCTGAGGGCCTCGGAGGAGTCATTGGAGGAACGGACACTGGTAAGTCCAATCTTAACTATCATAACCCCCACCCTACCTGCATGATATCACACCCCCCACCATCACACCCTCCCCTATCACCCCAAATCCTCACCTATCTACCCATTACACCAACCACCCATCCCAAACCCAAGCCCTGCATGACATAACTAAGCATCGACACCCATCACCAAAGCATGCCCACTGCACAGACCCAGAACACCCCCCAACCATCAGCACACAAGCCCCCCCACAGGAATGCCTGCACTGGGGTTCACGCACACCCAACCATTGCACACCATGAAACACACACATGCAATAATCATGTACTTATACCCCCGCAGGAACCCGAAGGAACGTCACCACACCAGAGGGTCCAGACAACACCACTCCACCCCCAGAAGAGGCCCACAGTGACGAGAGCAGCTCTGCCCCACTGGATCTTGATGACCAGCCCGGACCATTGTGGGCCTCGGGACAGTCGGTTCCCCTTGCCCAGCCACAGTCCAACACCGAGCTGCTACCCTCTGGTAACACCAGCACAGCACCCACCCAGCTGGCCCAAACCTCCCTACCCAGGACAGGTCAATCAGCTGTGTGTCCACCACTACAGGGCGCCCAGGGTAACCCACCACCCCAACAACATGGACCTGGGGGCAGTGGTAGTGGGCACACGGTCCAGGGGACGGAGGCACAGGAACATAGGGGAACTGGGAGGGCTGCTGTGCGACAGAGGGAAGACAGGCCAAGGGAACCCACTTTCAACGAGGCCCTCTCCTCCATCATGGGAGCATACCACCACTCCCAGGAGACGATGGCCACGGTCCTGGACAAGTTGCAGGAGACCCTGCGTCTGCAGGAGGAACAATATTTGGGGTTCAGGGAGGAGCTCAGGACCATCGGCTCCGCCCTGGGCACCATCGTAGGGGTGCTGACGGACATTCAAAAGACCTTGAGGCACACCGTGGCACTCCAAGGGGCCCCTAACACTAGGCAGGACGACGAACTGCCCACCACCTCCGCCGGCGCTAGTGGACAGGACGTCCCGCCACAGGACCACCACACCAGCACCCCACCCCCTGCAGACGGACAACCACCACGCAAGCGGGCACTGAGATCCAGGAACAGGACAGAGCAAGATGGCAAGACCCCTGCCAGGAAATAAGACCACCCTGATAGTCCTCCCACTGTCCCACTTTGTTACCCTGCCCAAATCGGAACTGGCCCAGCTCCACTTCCAATGCCCAGATGTGCAATGTACCTGTGAGACTAATAGACTGGACTCTGCCATGGACATTCCTCCACCATCACCCATCACCATTTTACAACCCCCCCTTCATTTTTGTACACTTAAATAAACACCCTTCAAACACCAAAAAAAATGGAGTCAGTCAATGATTTGTAAATCTGTATAATCAATTAAATTTGCATAATGGGTTACCCATTGGAAGGCTAACATACCTATGTCACACATCACAAGCCTTCAAGGATGCAAACAGTTGACACGTAGGTTACCACATTTGTAGAACTGAAATGGAAGGGGACAACTCAGTTAACAAATAGTGAGTGAAATTGAGGTACAGGATAGAGGTAGATGTGTGAAAGTGAATGTAAAGGTAAAATAGAAAATGTGCTCACCTGTGTGTCACTGGAAATATTGCTGTATGACTGACTCCCTGTTGTCGTTTTCGTCTTCCTCAGGTTCATCCTCATCACTGTCCACAGGCTCCACAGCTGCTACAACACCGTCATCTGGATCATCCTCCTCCAAGTTATGGAGCATGGAGCAGGCGATGATGATGTTGCACACCTTCTTTGGTGAGTAGAATAGGGATCCACCTGTCATATGGAGGCACCTGAACCTGGCCTTAAGAAGGCCGAAGGTGCGCTCGATAACCCTCCTAGTCCGCCCATGGGCCTCATTGTACTGTTCCTCTTCCCTGGTCCTGGGATTCCTCACTGGGGTCAATAGCCACGAAAGGTTGGGGTAACCAGAGTCCCCCAATAGCCATACACGGTGCCTCTGGAGTTCACCCATCATATCAGGGATGCTACTATTGCGCAGGATGTAGGCGTCATGCACTGAGCCAGGGAACATAGCATTACCTGCGAGATGTACTGGTCTGCCAAACAGACCATCTGGACATTCATAGAATGATAACTCTTCCTGTTCCTGTACACCTGTTCACTCCTGCGGGGGGGACCAGAGCTACATGGGTCCCATCAATGGCACCTATGACGTTGGGGATATGTCCAAGGGCATAGAAGTCAACTTTCACTGTAGGCAAATCCTCCACCTCAGGGAAAATGATGTATCTCCTTACGTGTTTCAGCAGGGCAGACAACACTCTGGACAGCACGTTGGAAAACATAGGCTGGGACATCCCTGATGCCATGGCCACTGTTGTTTGAAATGACCCACTTGCAAGGAAATGGAGCACTGACAGCACCTGCACGTCAGGGGGGATTCCAGTCGGATGGCAGATTGGTGAAATCAGCTATGGCTCCAACTGGGTACACAGTTCCTGGATTATGGCACGGTCAAACCTGTAGGCCACGATTAAATGTCGCTCCTCCATTGTCAACAGGTCCACCAGCGGTCGGTACACCGGCGGATTCCGCTATCTTCTCATATGTCCCAGCTGACGGTGCCTACGAAGGACAACAGCGAAGAAACAGTCACTATTCTTCCAGGTATGTACCCACAGTCACACACAAGACTACCACAGACAATAAACCCTTCCTGTATGTGTGTTGAGTGTAGGCCTCAGTATGTGTGACGCAGTAGTAAATGAAGGCCCCTGAAATGGCAGCTGTCTGACCTCTAAACTGGGACAATGGGATTGTGGGGTAACAGCGCTGGCGTTGCACACCGTCGCGGTAGGCGGTCGTAGAGCGCGGCGCAATGCTGCATTGGTTAACAATGGACTCTATGGGTCCCAGGAGCCAATGAACAGGTGCGCCGGCGGTGATGATGCGCCCCGCCGCGGACGTCACCACCGCGGAGGTCACCGACATTTTCTATCTCTTCAATCACTAGATACCTGACCTTCGACAGGAGAGGACCTACACTGCTAGTACTGCTGTGACCTCGGTCTGGAAGCGACGATGGCTGCTGCGTCTGGGGAAAGGGCCCCTGCCGTCACATCGGAGGAGTTGGAGAAACTTGTGGATGGGGTCCTCCCCCAGTACACGCTACTCTACGGTCCTCCAGACCAACAGGTTAGTACACAGGGAGCACGTTGTAGGGGGCTAGGCCCGGGTGGAGAGGGCTGGGTGGAAAAGGGAAGGGGGCAGAAGTCATACTACAGTAAAGCATGGGAATAAATGGGCCACATGGTCAGAGTATGGAGGGGGCCACACACATTGATGGTGCAATTGGTAATGACTGTTCCTCTTCCCTTGTGCATGTCATGTAGGTCAGCGCCCACCAGAAGAGGGACATTTGGCATGCCATCGCCAAGGATGTCCGGACCCTGGGGGCCCACCAGAGACGGGGCACCCACTGCCGGAAGAGATGGGAGGACATTCGCCGCTGCAGCAAGAAGACGGCGGAGGCTCAGCTGGGGATGGCCTCCCAACGTGGGAGGGGTGCCCGTCGTAACATGACCCCCCTGATGTTCCGGATCCTGGCGGTGGCCTACCCGGAGTTGGATGGGCGCTTAAGGACATCACAGCAGACACAAGGGGGTGAGTACAAACTCATTCTGCGGACTTTGCGTGCAGTGGAGGTATGTGGATGGGGGAGGTGGGCTGTGGGTGTCCGTAGGCCAGGGCGAGTTAGTTAGGCAAGGCCCCTCCGTAATGTAGGCCATGTGGCACTCTACCCCACCTCAGAAAACTAGCAAGTTGAGGTATAATTTCCCCTGTGGCATCCATGTGCGCAGATTTCCAGCATTGCCATGTAGCCCATATCCATGAAATTGCATGTGCAGAGGGGAGGAGCGCGGTGTTGCGCATGGGGCTGCTGCGTCTGTCTTGTCCGCCAACGGTAGCGGTATGCCATGTACTAAAACTCTCTTTCTTCTGTCTCCCCCCCTTTTCTTGCTCTCCCTGTCCGTTTGTACATCAGCATCAACAGGTGGAGGTACAGTGGCACCGGAGCACGAGGGAGCTGCATCCCACATGGCCATGGAGGGCCACACCACAGACTCTGAATACACCAGTGGGACGGAGGGCGAGGGGAGCTTCACGTCGGCCACCGGATCACCAACCAACGACACAGACTCGTCCGCCGATGTGAGGTCCCCTGTGGTGGCGGCACCATCTGTGCGCCCCACTTCTACAGGTCTAGCCGCCACCCCCCCTACCAGCACCGCCCTCCCAGCAGCCCCTCAGCGTTCGCCCCGTGCCCGCTCACCCAGGAGGGTGGGCATCACCTTCGCCTCTGGCACCTCAGGCCCTGCCCCAGCCACCCCTGCTGCCCTCAGTGAGGAGCCCATTGACCTCCTCAGGTCACTCACTGTTGGGCAGTCTACCATTGTGAATGCCATCCAGGGTGTAGAAAGGGAGTTGCAACACAGTAATGCATTCCTGGAGGGTATTCTTTCTTGTCAGGCTGCCCTTCAGCGAACCCTGCAATCTCTGGCCTCAGCACTGATGGCAGCAATTGTCCCTGTGTCCAGCCTCCCCCCTCCAACTTCCTCCACCCAGACCCAATGCCCTGTATCCCAGCCCATCCCAAGCACACCTACAGACCACCATGCAGACAAGTCAACACACCCAAGTAGCTCAAGCAAACATAGGCACCACACACACCACAAGCACTCACACAATCATCACACCCACACAGACACAGCAACATCCACTGTCTCCACTGTGTCCCCCTCCTCCTCTTCTCCCTCCTCCCTCCCAGTCTCGTCTACACACACACCTGCATGCACCACATCTACAGGCACTAGGACTCGCACCAGGACATCCAGCACCACACGCCGCTCACCTGCACTCACCACCTCCACTGCCATTTACACGTCCCCTGTGTCCTCTCCCAGTGTGTCTGTGACGCCCCCTCCCAAAGTACCCAAACGCCGGCAATCACTCACCCAACATCCATCCACCTCATGACAGCCTCCAGTACCTGCACCTGCACCTGCACCCAAAACAGCTAAAGTGTCACCTCCTACAACCACCTCCTCTTCCTCCACTCCCAGACCCCCTCCAGCTACCCATCCCAGTGTTCGTCAGAAACTGTCCCTCTGTCAAATTGACCTTTTTGCCCCCCCACCCTCAAATTCATCAGTCCCGTCGTAGCGCCTCAGCCAAAAAGCCTCCAGGACCAGTGGTGCCTGTTCAAGGTTTTTGGAGTGCACCGTCCACCAGGGCAGGCAGTAGGACCCGGAGCCAAGGCACAGGCAGCCCACCCCCTGTAAAGGCTCCGAAATTGGAGAGTGGACGACGGGACCGTGGCAAGACTCCTGGTGGGACAACAAGTGAAATGGGATCGAAGGCGATTGGTGAGTCAGCTGTAACTCCAAAAAAGGTGGGGAAGGTCCAGAGGAAGTCTGCCCAGCCTGTTATGAGTGTCACGGCGGAGAAGTGCACCATCATTTCCGGCGATCGAGACACAAGCGCCAGCACCGTTGTCACTTGTCCAGAGACCACCGCCAGAGTCACAGCCCAGGCGGGCTCAAGTATCGTCACTGGTCCAGAGACCACTGCCAGAGTCACAGCCCAGGAGGGCTCAAGTATCGTCACTGGTCCAGAGACCACCGCCAGAGTCACAGCCCAGGAGGGCCCAAGTATCGTCACTGGTCCAGAGACCACCGCCAGAGTCACAGCCCAGGAGGGCGCAAGTATCGTCACTGGTCCAGAGACCACCGCCAGAGTCACAGCCCAGGAGGGCCCAAGTATCGTCACTGGTCCAGAGACCACCGCCAGAGTCACAGCCCAGGAGGGCCCAAGTATCGTCACTGGTCCAGAGACCACCGCCAGAGTCACAGCCCAGGAGGGCCCAAGTATCGTCACTGGTCCAGAGACCACCGCCAGAGTCACAGCCCAGGAGGGCCCAAGTATCGTCACTGGTCCAGAGACCACCGCCGGAGTCACAGCCCAGGCGGGGCCAGGATGCCACAGCCCCGCTGGGCAATAATGGAACGTCATGCCACACACCAATGTCCAGTGTGGAAATCGTCATGCCACACACCAATGTCCAGTGTGGAAATCGTCATGCCACACACCAATGTACAGTGTGGAAATCGTCATGCCACACACCAATGTACAGTGTGGAAATCGTCATGCCACACACCAATGTCCGTATCAGAACCGCCATGTCATAGCACCGCTGAAGAGGGCTAAGACCGCCATGTCAAAGCACCGCTGAAGAGGGCAAAGACCGCCATGTCAAAGCACCGCTGAACAGTCCTGAAACGCCATGTGATAGCACCGCTGAAGAGGGCAAAGACCGCCATGTCAAAGCACCGCTGAAGAGGGCAAAGACCGCCATGTCAAAGCACCGCTGAACAGTCCTGAAACGCCATGTCATAGCACCACTGAAGAGGGCAAAGACCGCCATGTCAAAGCACTGCTGAACAGTCCTGAAACGCCATGTCATAGCACCGCTGAAGAGGGCAAAGACCGCCATGTCATAGCACCGCTGAAGAGGGCAATGCACCGGGTAGGAATGAATGGCCCACCACATCAGGCATCCTTATCCCATGTGCAGCTGGGACAGTGACAGGACACTACCATTCACGGGGAGACTCATCCAGTCTGGGCAGCAGTCACCCCCCAGTACCAGTATGGACCTGCATCAACTTGAGAGACTGTGGCTTTGCACTCCCCAGGATGTGACAGTGGGAAATCCACCCACTGTATAGACTTGAGAGACTGTGGCTTTGCACTCCCGAGGATTGAACAGTGGGAAACCCACCCACTGTAGAGACTTGAGAGACTGTGGCTTTGCACTCCCCAGGATTGAACAGTGGGAAACCCACCCACTGTAGAGACTTGAGAGACTGTGGCTTTGCACTCCCCAGGATACATCAATGGGCATGGAGCCCCGTCGTGGATCTGGCTTTGCGTTTATGTGGCTGAGGTGCCCCCCCTTCCCTTCCCCCTGAGGTGCCTGTAGTGTTTCTATCTGATGCCCCGGCAGTGTTCTCTCCGATTTTGGTCAGGTATCTATTGTGGGCCTCGCCCATGCATTTTTGGACTGTTTGTGCACGGACATTGTTGTGTACATATCTGCACTACTTCTCGGATTGTATATATGTAAATAAGAGTGATTTTAGTATACATATATTTGTTTATTTTTGTATGACATGTATATTGGCACATTACAAAGTTTGACCGAAATTCGCATTGTCTTTGCATTCTTCCGGGGGAATTGTGGGTTGTTACTGTGATGTTTGTGACTGCATTGGTGTGTATGTTGTAATATGAGAGGGTGGGGGTGGGGGTGTTTGGTGGGTGTCCCCCTAACTTTTGTCTCCCCCCTCCCCCGTGTCGTAGGTGCTGTACTCACTGGTATCTTCTGCACCTACGTCGCTGTTGGTCGTGAAGGAGCAGAAAGACAAGGGCAGGTAGTATATGGAGTTCCGGGTCCATGGAGTCGTCGTTCCTCGTGGGATATGTTAAGGTGAGCGTTTTCCCATAGCAAAAGCTCTTTCCGCCGTGTTTTTATCCACGGTGAATCCGCCCCAGAAAAGGTGGCGGATTGGCCTGTTGTGATACTGTGGGCGGTACATTGTCTCCCGCCTGTCTGTTGGCGGTGACCGCCGCGCTGCTTGTCTGTACCGCCGTGGCGGGCGAAGTGTTAAAGTGGCTGTCTTTGTTGGCGGTTTCCGCCAGGGTCATAATTCCCTTTTTTTGCCCGTCTGACTGTTTGTGGTATTACCGCATCTTTAACACCGTCCGCCAGGGTTGTAATGACCACCTTGGTCTTGTAGTCCACTTAAACTGAGCACTGACACTCTGAGGAACAAGCAAATTGACCTTAGCGCCCCAAAAACTTCTTGAGTGACTTAATTAGGTCTCTTGTTTGACTTTGAGTGGTGAGAGTTGAGGCCTAGAACATTTTGGACTGTTCTATCTGAAAATTCAGCAGGAGAGTCTTAAGCCGAGTAAGTTGTCTAGACTTGGGCCCAGGACAGAGTAACTACAGCAGACAATCCATATAAAAATTCTGCACCATCTAAACAGACAATTCCCACATTTTTATGAGAACACACGAATAATGGTGCAAGATCAACATTACTGATATAGCTCAATGATGTTTAAAAACCTAGCACCAAGCATGTAATTGCTAAAAACACATTTGGGGTCGTATTTTGTCCCGGAAAAGTGATAGCACCTTTGTTGCTTTAAAAAAATCCCCTTGTTTGGTACTTGTTAATAAAGTCTCATTCCTGTTTCAAGTGGTAGCATTGACTGTACATTCTTTTTATGGTGTGTTATTTACTGTGTCAAATTAGTCTTTATTCACCTCCACCTCTAAGAATAAACCTGACTGGCCCATTCAAGAGTAAAGTACTCAAATAAAGTAATCTGGTTGCCCAATTTGAGTGTATTAGTTTTAGGAGATCTTTTGACATTGGTGGTAAGCAGCAGTACTCACTTGGCATATTTCCCAGTAGCCATTGATTGTCCTAAGACTTCACAACATTAATGCAGCACCTATTTAACACTGACACATGTTTATGACATTCCACCACAGTGTGGCAAAATCTAAGTTTAAACACAAAATAACTGCAGGATCTTTAACAATCCAATTTATGTATATTTTGAAACAGTCAACACCAGCGCACCCAGGCTATTCTTTCTGCTTTGGGTGACCAGTATTAGACCAAATATGTCACTTTTGCGGGACTGTGATAGTTTTCAGGTAGCGTCAGTATTGTCATTTCGGAGCACTGCCAGGGACAGTGGATAGGGACAGATGTGGTCTTCTGGGAAATATCTTGGGCCCTGCCAGTTATTTATTTTCAAATTAAGCCCTGCACAGTGGACATTTGTACCCCATGGAATTAAAGGGGCAAGTTGTTTTCACACCACAAATGTTAGGGGCAAACCAGCCTCTTACTGTACTGTCCTGTGCCTCTTATAACAATCAGAATTGCGTCAGGTAAGAGAAAGATCAACATCAAGAGCCCATTCAAAACTTGCCTGCCAATTGAGGAAAGACTTTCCTTAATCTTTGACTGGGACACCTGCATATTGAGTTTCTAGGATTCTCTGTGGGATGGCCCTAAACTCTGGTCGACAACCTATAACACCCCTGATACTGGCCCATCCCTAGGAGGTTTTGACCGCCATGTGTTCTTTTGCCCTGCTAGCAGGAATGTTTGAACAACAAAGTGTTGGCTAAATACATTGTGCAACACACTTTTCACACATCCAGGGGATAGTTCTGCTCCTGCGTGGCACTTCTGCTGGATTACCCTCAAGCGCAGCATTTCATCATCCTGCAGGCAGTAGACTGCAGAAATTCAGGGATGCTCATATACCCATATCTTTCTCTCAGACACCATCTTGAGTGCCTACATAGGCCCCCTCAGAGCAGACAACTGCTGCTGCATCATGGGGGCTTAGGTGAGAATGGCTCAATGGCACAAAATCAAAAAAACACCTGCTCCCCTCAGCGAGGCCTCTGCATACTCACACCCTCCCCACACCCACCATGGCCTAAACATGGTGGTACGGAGGGGAGGGAAAACTATTTCCGGTAGCGCAGGAAGCCAAGGTGAGAATACCCCAAAGGTCAAAGCAACACCTTGCCCCAGCCTCAACTTCCAGTGATTGGTGTCAAGCTTTCTGGCTTCAGTATGTGGTAAAGGGCCTGTACGAGATGGTCTTGCCCCAGCCAGTTTAAGAGATTGTGCATTCACTGACTGCCACCCATAGATAATGGGTCCGCGCCACAGAGTGAAAAAATCAATGGCATACCAGTTTGGTAATTAGTGCTAAAATTGACTTTTTCAAGAGAAGACATTGACTATAGGCTACACGCTGATTAAATTATTGAGGGGTGCTTCCTATGATAATATTCTGTCCTGATGATGACCCTTTTGATTGAAATTCAGATTTTGGGTTGAAACATCAACATATAATTCAAATGTGGACTGGATTTTGAAAAATGTGAGTAGACTCTAGGCATCTACATTAGGGGTGTCCAAAAGAAGACTGCATGGTTTTAGCCACATTTGTTTTTATTACCTTGTAAATAACACTGATGCACTCTATTGACACCTCACTCACCTGCACTGCTCCGTCACCATTTAGGAGCACCTGTTATAACAATATTTTGCTTGAGTTGTTCAATTTAAGTATATTCTTCTTTATAAAATGGATGTAATACTGAATTAATCCTATTGAGTCAGAGGGTTTTAGTGGTACAACCACTGCTGTGGAGGTTCAGGATTACACTTCCCCCCGTGGGGGACCATTATTTGCTGTTACATCAAGTTACTGCACGACAAGGGAGCGCCCATGATTCTGGTGCCACATTAAAGGGGATGGGGAAGAAAATAAATCTTATGCGTCGGTTTACAAAAATTGGCCCACAGGTGATGTAGAGGCACAAGCCCATTGCCAAAGTCTGACTGCCCGCCATCCTAATCCAACCATGCCCTCCTTCCCTTCTCACATTCCTCTCACTCCCTTCCGACACACACAAACACCATTTGCACCATTAATAACTTGATGTTAGAGTGATCGAGCTACCCTGTGAGTGAATCAGAATACTGGGGGGGAGAGGGGACTCTGAGAAGTTTGTGCTCAGAAGCCAGTCCCTGCTTTGATGTGTGACTGAACTGTGAACACAAAATGGATCCCCTGTTGCCTCATTTTATTCACCAGCTGTAGCGGGGTTGCCAAATGTCTGTCCAAGCAAGGGACAGCACAGCCTCAGAGCAGCGCTTAATGATGTTCATACACCTCTGGCTCGTAGGTGGTAACTCAAGACTCTCCAGTCTAATGGTCTTGCATTCTGGAATTGAGAGGCCACTTCGTACCTCTGCATTGGACACCCTCACCCAGTTACTCACTCCACCTCAATATCCTCTCCTCATCCTGAGCTTTTCCTTTGCCTAATGTTAATTGCCCAGAATAATTTGACCTACCCTATAAACACTGCCATGTGAACAACAAAAAGTGCAGGTGGACTGCCTGAATTAAATCTCACCCACTGGTAACTATTTTGGGTAACATTTCAGTGCCACCTTTGCCTACTTCAGGCAGAGGACACCCATGGCCTAATTACCGATTGCTGAAATTAATAAGAATTCCTTCCGTAACTTTTTCTTGAGTAAGTCACCCTGGGTGGCACAAGTATGCCCAAACGTGGGGCACATAGCTCCTTGTTTAACAGTCCTTAAAATACCAACAAGGTGCATCATGTCTTGTCTCCCAGAGCAGAGGACACATGGTCTAGAGCAACGGTACTCAAAGTACGGCCCGCGGGCCGCCAGCGGCCCCACGGACCTAGCTTGGCGGCCCGCGAGACGCACACCAAACGCCACATCATAATGGCAGCAGTATGTAAACATAGAAGAGGGCCGCGGGAGTATGCTCCCGCGGCCCTCCTCTATGTTTACATACGGCGGCCATTGTTTATGGCGTTGCCCTGACGATCCTGGAAGCCAAAGCCCCATAAAAGTCAGCGCTTGCAGCTAACTTTTATGGGGCTTTGGTCGTCTGCTTCCTGTCACCGGCTCCACGTCTGCTGCCCACCTGCCTGCTGTTCCACATTTGTGGCATCTTTACAGTGCTTTGAGTCAGGTAAGGCTCTTTGGTTTTTTATTTATTTGTTTTTAATGTAGTGTGTGTTACTGGGGTAGGCGTGAGAGCAGATTGCGCTGTGTGTGTGCGCTGTGTGTGTGTGTTACTGGGGTAGGGATGAGAGCAGATGGCGCTGTGTGTGTGCGCGCTGTGTGTGTTACTGGGGTAGGGGTGAGAGCAGATGGCGCTGTATGTGTGCGCGCTGTGTGTGTTACTGGGGTAGGGGTGAGAGCAGATGGCGCTGTGTGTGTGCGCGCTGTGTGTGTTACTGGGGTAGGGGTGAGAGCAGATGGCGCTGTGTGTGTGCGCTGTGTGTGTGTGTTACTGGGGTGGGGTGAGAGCAGATGGCGCAGTGTGTGTTACTGGGGTAGGGGTGAGAGCAGATGGCGCTGTGTGTGTTACTGGGGTAGGAGTGAGAGCAGATGGCGCTGTGTGCAGATGGCGCTGTGTGTGTTACTGGGGTAGGGGTGGGAGCAGATGGCGCTGTGTGCAGATGGCGCAGTGTGTGTTACTGGGGTAGGGGTGAGAGCAGATGGCGCTGTGTGCAGATGGCGCTGTGTGTGTTACTGGGGTAGGGGTGGGAGCAGATGGCGCTGTGTGCAGATGGCGCAGTGTGTGTTACTGGGGTAGGGGTGAGAGCAGATGGCGCTGTGTGTGTTACTGGGGTAGGGGTGGGAGCAGATGGCGCTGTGTGCAGATGGCGCAGTGAGTGTTACTGGGGTAGGGTTGAGAGCAGATGGCGCTGTGTGTGTTACTGGGGTAGGGGTGGGAGCAGATGGCGCTGTGTGCAGATGGCGCAGTGTGTGTTACTGGGGTAGGGGTGAGAGCAGATGGCGCTGTGTGTGTTACTGGGGTAGGGGTGAGAGCAGATGGCGCTGTGTGTGTGCGCGCTGTGTGTGTTACTGGGGTAGGGGTGAGAGCAGATGGCGCTGTATGTGTGCGCGCTGTGTGTGTTACTGGGGTAGGGGTGAGAGCAGATGGCGCTGTGTGTGTGCGCGCTGTGTGTGTTACTGGGGTAGGGGTGAGAGCAGATGGCGCTGTGTGTGTGCGCTGTGTGTGTGTGTTACTGGGGTGGGGTGAGAGCAGATGGCGCTGTGTGTGTTACTGGGGTAGGGGCATTGTTTTGAAAAAGGGGGTGGGGTGGTTGTTCCCCCTCTAAGCCCCGCCCCCTCTAAGCCCCGCCCCCGCTGTCACTTCAGTGCGGCCCTCGGCCGCAAACCATACTGCAATTTTGGCCCCCGAGAAAAAGTTTGTGAGTACCCATGGTCTAGAGGTTCGACATACACTGTCCCATGTAGAGGCTGGTCCAAGACTCATTACTCTTGGCCACATTCCTGCCACCACCTCATCTCTGCACATTTACACCACTTGAGACCACCAATAATCACTTTAGCCTTGGCCCTGCCTAAAAAAGGGACAGTTCAGCTCAAACAGCCAAAAGACGTAAATTCTGCGTTGACACAAGCAACTGCCATGAAGCATCAAACGGACACAATGCCAACCCACAAAGACTGGACAAACCACACAGTGTGCAAACATACTCTAGAAGGTGGACTGGGCTCTGGAGATTGACTTGTTGCAGGGCTATTGTTTTGATTCTCGAGCTCTAACTCCGGAATATTGACCAGGCGGCCAGTGTCGTCACGTTGTCGCCCTGTGTACCCTACTCTGACTGGCTCATCACATGCGAGTTTGAAGGTTTGTGGCCGTTTGCCCCGACTCTGGCGCGCTAATCACAATCGGTGCCTGCTGGAGTAGGGCTTTTGCTCTACCCTGCAGTTAGCACGCGCTGAGCAGCAGAGGAGGCTGCAGATGCCGGCTGTGTGACAGAGTGACCCGCGCTTCCATCTGCAATTACCTCTCCCCGTCTGCGAGGGCCTCCGCCACGGACCCTGCAATGCAGCACTAAGTGCTCCGCGCTGTGATAAGTGGTTGCCTGGCTCTGCCGGTGCCAGGGGGCGGGGAGGTGAAGCAAAGTCAGCTCAGCCGTGAACCATGGTTGCTGGGAGGATTGGGCGCTGCGACGCGGCGGCTGCTGGCCGGTACGTGCTCGCAGTTCCTCCAGTCTCTACCTGAGGTGGGCTTGGGCCGCTGGTCTGAGCTTGAGGAGAGAGGAGGGGGCTGGAGGTTAAACATCCGGTGCTTTTCAATTTGACCGCACCCTTCCGCCCTCGCCCCCCTTATTTTTTTTATAGGCATCAGACCCATTGATGGTATCAGGCTCAGGGACCCGTAAGGAATTTGGGGGCCCGGTACCAAGCGTACTTTGGGGCTCCAGGTTCCGAACAGCTTCGAATTTATAATCTAATTTCAACTCAAATGTATTTTGGCTGCATCCGATCCGAATAGCTTTGAATTTATAATAGAATTTAATCTCTTTCATGCTTTCTTTGGCCAGGCCAATGACAGCGCACAAACACAGTGGTCCAGATTTTAAATCTGTTTACATCTATTATTCAGGGATAGTGACTTATGTTTTCAATATTGTAACACAGATGCAGCTCACTAATATTACTACAAATCATCTCCGTGACACCTTCCCATTTATCTCTTATGCCAAGACTTTCTGCAAAACAGAACTGGCTCTAATGGGGGGAGGGGTTGAAAGGCAGGTCCCCGAGCCACAGCCTACTTTGCCCATGTCTTAAAACGTCTCTGGTCAGGCTTGCTATTTAACGCAACGATTGCTTTCCCACTTCAAGCTTGTCCTTAGTTTGAGGATTTGTATGTTTTTTCCACTGCATCCCTAGCGCTTTGAAATACTGTGAAGTACTTTCAAAATCTCAGTTTCTCGGGTGGATGTTCAATATACAGAGATTCACAGTGGCGATATAACCAGACCACTAGGCCCATCATGGCAATTCCCTACCTCTTGCAGTACTCAAACATACTATTTGAGATCTAGGTGTACCCTGGCAGCATCCTGCTCATCTAAATCCCTATACCCTGTGTGATTTTAGTTTAATTCTTCAAATACTCTCTATTTGCGACCATCATGCACTTTTATAGGTAAGAATGGAAAAAAGTCTTACCTTACTTGGGGAAAACCCCAGGCTCCCGTACCCACCTACACGCTACTGTGGCCTCTATGTGCCCCTGATATGTTTTAGGTACCCCTAGCAGCAGTGCTTAATTTGTAAACAAAAAGGTGCCGGTGCCCTAAGCCCTCCTCTTAAACGCACTGCTGCTGCTGCAATTAAATGTGTGACCAGGGAATACTGAGGTGGCGTAATCCTGAAGCCATCTCGGGCCTCTTCAATCCATATAGAGCCACCCCCTGCTCCTTCCTCACTCTTTCAGGTTTCTGCTTTCTCCTTTTGTGACACTTTTTCGTTTTTCCCTTCCTCCGTCTTTCCCAAATGTGTCTTTTACTCGCAGCAAATGCTTGAGGCAGAAGAATAAGCCCCGGCCCACAAAAATAAGTGCTGGTGCTCAGCACCGGAAACAACAAGCACAAATTAAGCACTGTCTAGCAGTGACATTGCTATGACACACGTCCTACATCATCAAGTCAGCAGCAATAACAGAAAGTGAACATGGCTCTAGAAGCCCTCTTTAATGGTTTTCTGTATTCTGCTTCACAGAGATTCTAAGTGCTGTGCATATCAGATCTTACCATTACTTAATTTAAGGGTATACATTTTACTGACTTCGGAAGGACTGAAGGCTAAGGGCCAGGTTTACCATTATTTGACACAGCACAATGCAGCAAGGCAACTTGCTCCGCTGCGTCAAACGGAGAGGACAGGAATGCGCCATATCTAACAAGATATGGTGCATTCCTGCTCTCTCGCTGCGATGGTGCACTGTATTGCTTAGTTCCAATGCAGGCACTGTTGCACCATGGTGCAAGGGTGCCTGCGTTGCAGGCAGGATTGGTTTTGGGCAGGAAGGGACACCTTCCTGCACAAAAACAATCCTTAGAAGCATAATGCTGCACACTTAGCAAAAGGAAACAACAAGGAGAAATAAATATATTTCTCCTTCTTGTGCCTTTACCGGGAAGGCGTAAACGTTTGACACATTCTCAAGATTTACCGGTCTCGGTAAATCTAGGGATGTGCCAATAAGCATGGGTGGATACATGTGAACACCCACACTCCACCCATGTAACGTCTTCCCGGAGCAGAGTAATTCAAAGCAGTGACACGCTGCCTTGCGTTATTCCAGATTTACCAAGCAACACAGGTCCAAGCAAGGTGGCCTTTCATTGCTTGGTAAATCTGACTTAAGTCTTGCCCTCGAGTTACCTTGCGTGAAACAAGGGCACCACAATCCTTTGATAAATCTGGCCATGCGTTTGCAGATGTCAGTTGTGAGAGTTCATTTACAGATACCCTTTTGCTGGCTACGTTCTCCTCTTGTCCTAATGAACTAGGACTAGGACACTGTTTGAGGGACTTAGGGTGAGACCAGTGGTCCTCCCTGGAAAGCAGGTGATGGTGAAAGCGTGTGATGTAATTTCCGTTATCTCTCTTTTTTTGTTAATTGAAGTCCAGGCTGCCAGCTGTGTCTTTTTTGTTTTAAGTTTCATGGCAAGTAATAAGGTAGTTAAATAATACATCCGAAACAACTAGGTGATGTGATGAGCATGTTGCAGCACCCAGTCAGTACAGTCGTTTCCATGCAGCAGCCCACACTTTATCCAGCTGCACCTCCTAAGGTACACTGGGATCTACTGTAAGTGGGCCTGGGGAGGTATCTAGTAGAGAAGCTACACATACTTGACTCCATACCCGAAGATGCATTTTGGAAAAACACAAGAGAGCTTTAAGTGGTCTGGGTTCCTCTGGGTCTTAGACCTGGTAGTAATTAAAAACGGACATTGAAACAGGTCCCTTTTCGGCCATATAATAATGTCCTTAACTTTGTAGCCAATAGCACTGATCGATTTATGATCAATGAATGTAAAAACTTTAATGTTTGTGATTTAATTCCTTTTTGCATTCCACATGTTTACTTAATCTTGCATCCCCTTGAGGTGTTCGCTAATTCCATGATGGTGTGTTTACATATTTTTTCATGTAGCATATTACTCTTGGAAGTGCACACTTTGAACTGAGTCCCTCTAGGTGTTTATAATGGGCCACGATGAGCGTTCTAGTGTTGGGGCAAAATGCCTGTTTCCCTGGTTTCAGTGGGTGAGAAAGGTGTTCACAATACAGGCATCAAAACACAGGTCAGGTAGCATACTATGGAAATGACAATCATGTAGTTTACCTGTTTAAGCCACACCCTTAATTACAAACAGCACACCCCTTTTAGGGACCCCACTTTTTCATCTCACTTAAAACCCTGGAACATACAGTGGAGCTATCATAGCCTCTGATTGTGAGAAGGAGACCAGTGCACAGTTCATAAAGCATTTTCATCCAGCCACTCCATTGCTAGAACAATTTTCAGAGTGGGGGAACATCACTGAAGTCATAGGGCTTGAGAAAAATCAAAGCGTCACCCAAAGAACAAATGTAGCAAAAGTATTTAGCAACAGTGGTAAGAGTGTAGTATAGCTGGGGGAGCAACACGAAGCACACTGACGCAAATATATTACTAAAGCATTGTGTGGGTGTGAATTGTCATTTACCGACAGAACACTTTGCATTGAAATGTCCGTTAACTATGCACAGATGAACAGTTTTATTGATGAGACAAGATAGCACACAATCAAAATGTGGAAATCGTGTTTCACCAAAAATCTATGAATTGAGCATCACCACATAACGTTTATTGATTTGATCTTAATAAAGTCTTTGTTTCTATCACAATTTTAATTAAAAACGAATGCTTTATTTGTGCTTTCCTAACAGCTGATATATTCCAAAATATTTGTACAGTTTGTGAACAAGTATTTAAATTTTGTTGCATCTTAGAAACAGTCTACAACCTTTACTTGCATACTCCCTGGACTGCAGCCAGATTGTTACATAGTTCACTTTACAAAATCCTTTCACTTTACAGACTAAGGGGGTTATTACAACTTTGGAGGAGGTGTTAATCCGTCCCAAAAGTGACAGTAAAGTGACGGATATACCACCATCCATATTACGAGTCCATTATATCCTATGGAACTCGTAATACGGCTGGTGGTATATCCGTCACATTTGGGACGGATTAACACCTCCTCCAAAGTTGTAATAACCCCCAAAGAAAGTAATTACCAATACCCATTTCAAAAGAATATGCAGCTACTTGTCAGAAAACATAACCTGGGATTAGACCTCTGTCTTTGAAGTACAACAAAGTTTGTAGTTTTTTTTGTTTGTAAAACATTTTGTAAAAAAATTTCAGATGACACTTCTCCCCTCCTGCTCCCCCTCCACCTTCCAAAGAAATGATAGCGCATTCCCTGCCTCAGGCGAGACCTAAAACTAATAAACATACCATATGATGTACTGGATTCAACATAATTGTATGTACTTGTTATTGACCTTGATATAGTGTCGTCCCGCATGATCATTGTGGGTCGTTTCCAATGTGGAAGGCCTATATTAATTGGGGGATATTCACTTATAGTGGCTAGGGGTCGCTTGAATCCCCTTGCTGTATGTGCCACTTGTAAAACAGCCCTCCATCAAGTACCTTCTGAATCTAATTGCTTGGAAAATGTAAACTGGTATAAAGATGTCCCTTGTGCACTGCATACAGTTCTCAGTAGCATGAAGATGTCCAAGAAAGCTGTTTTAGAGGCGTACGTGGTTAGCTGCCATTCTTCAAGCGCACAGCTTTAGTACCAGTTGCAATTGGTCAAACCTGACAGGGTTCCTTAACACTGGTCCCTGCTGCAGTACATTCATCAGTCACGCTGCTAGAGTATGATGCAGCCTGGAACTTCGCCAGAACTGGCGATCAGCCGCAGGCTCTTCCGAGCAGCTCCTTTGACATAACTGAATAATCCTCAATGCGTCTTTACTAGCCATGCCGCACCAATGCAGCAGCGGAGTCTGCAGATGTATCCCTCCTCACCCCCGGCCATCAATCAAGGTGTATCTCAATCAAGGTCTTTGTGCTCAGCTTAAATCAACTCTCAGAATGATGTGCAGATCATGAGCCTTCGGAGCCTTAGCAGGGGAATGCTGTCCAAGAGGAAAAAGTATGTAAATAAGGCATCTGCAGTATGTGTGAGATGTGAACTATGCGTGCAGGGGATCACCTGGTGTCAGCACTCTGTGCCCTAGTTAAGAGCTCTGACATTTCTGTGGAAGTCAGGTAATCCAGTAATGTGGGTGCCTGCCTGGATGAGTCTATTTAGATACCACAGGCAGTCAGCTGTCGGAGTGAACCATCTCACTCCTGGTCATTATGGACATAGGGGCATATTTACAAACCCCATGCACCACTGAAGCGCCACTTTTTATGACGTTCTGGCGGCGCAGACCCATATCTACGAGGCAACGCAAAGCCACTTTGTGTGGCTTTTCATGGCCTCGTAGATATGGTGTAAGGCAACACAGCGCACGTTGCTGTGTTGACTTACTCTGTGTCAAGGGGACGTTCCATGGGTGTTGCAGTGGCTTTTCCAAAGTATCACCCATAGGTTTTGATGCATTCACAGATTTACAAGGCTCTGTAAACCTGGAAATACGTCAAAACTGAACGCCTCCCTAGGGGAGGTGTAACGAGGAGAAATACATCTATTTCTCCTCATGTTTTCCTCGTTCTATGGGTGTGTCACTTCCTGCACAGAAACAATCCTGCATGCAATGCAGGCCCCCTTCACCATGGTGTAAGGGCTCCTGTGTTGGCGCTAGGCAGCCAAAAGTGCATCAGAGCAGGGAGAGAAGACAGAACTGCACTGAATTATTTCATAAATAAAGTGCATTTGTGCCCTTTCCACATAGTGAAGGGCAGTGCAGCAAGGTCACTTGCTGCACTGCCCTGCACCACATTTTTTGTAAATATGCTCCATATTCTCAAGTTCTGAACGTTTCACCTACAAATCATTAATTTCAAGTGGGTTAGGATAATTCATTCAAATGAAGCAAAGTAAGACAACAATACCCAGAATGCATTTGGCTATCACACACAAGTTCAGGATTGGAAACAGTGTATGTAATTACCTGGAGGGAGGTAGTCACACTACCACAGGCAGAGGAGTGGTTGCAACACATCAAATTGTTTCACTCTGATGCAATGACTGAATGCTACATAGAGTGGTTGGCAAATGTATATAGAATATATTTTACTTCCTTATCTCGCTTCAGGAAGGTTATACTACACAACCCCATATATTCTGCAAGGTGTAATATCCAAAGATATCACCACATACGAGTCAGACTATAAACTGAGATGAACATCTCAGAATCATGTGAATAGATACCCCCAAACAGCCAGAATTAATACAAGGCCATGGTAACAGCAGGTTAATGCAATTTAAATGCACATACCACAACATATATCATGGCATATCCTAACGTAACATGAAATGTGATATAACATGATATAACAATAAATCAGATGACCTACTAACAAGCTACAGGGAATGCACACACGTGAGCGCGCAAAGGCAGGTCCTTAGCCGGGCTGCCCCCGTATTTGTTGCCAAATTGGACACACTTGATTAATCTAGTAGACAATATAACTGAATACAGCAAACGATATAAAGAAAAGAAACATAAGATGCCACAACATTGGCTTGGGTTTTAAAAAGGTTTCAATCAGCTCATGTACTGGAGCAACAGAGAGGGCCTAATAGGTAAAGACACTGTTTTTTCTCCTGCCACATGTGGCAGCCACTTTAGGCATCACTGCGGAGTCAGTCTTCAGATTAACCCTGCCGTGCAAACTGACCTACATGCCTTTAGTGTCACCGGCCCGACGTGGTGCTCGGTAACACACTGAACAAATGACAGGACACCAGATTGCTTGCATACTGCCTTGGCATCAAACCGCAGCCCTCCTTTATTTACTTACCCCTTAAGTCAGAGGCATACCACCTTCACGGCCAGAAGCAGGGGGAGACAATACATGGAGTGGGACGTAATCCCCTCCCAGTTGGAGCATTCCATGCTACAACATTTCTCCTTTACCTCCAGCAAAATGAAAATATACAGAACAATAATACAAAACTATTAACAATGCCAATTGCAATGACAAGAGCACATCAGACATCGTTTTCGCAAGTCCTTGGACCACCCATATCAATACAAAACCTCCTCTGTGCAATACCTCATCAGATCAATACAAAGCCTTGCAGCTTACTGGAAGGTAACGGCCGAGGCCTTTGGTGGTATCTTCCAGACCCAGTCCACAGAGGAACACTCACCACAGTCTCTTAAGAACCGTTTAGTCCAGGTGTTTCTTGCTGGCAACCGCTTTCCTGTCTGTCGGATGGTAACCCCTTGAGAACCCAGGTTGTCCTCTGGAGAATCACCTCAGGGTGTCGTGACCCCAGACCCTGTGGTGCCAAGGCAAAAATCCCCAGACTATATACCATCAGAGTCATTGGGTGACCAGTAGCGCTTGAAAAATGAAATGTTCCGTGTCACAGACTCTTGACCTTTTGCTGCAGTGACCATGGTACCTCGGACCCTCACAAAACTCCACGGCATCAGCTCAAACGGAAGTCTAAACTTCCCACCTGGATGCTCGTTCCTGACTAACAGCTGGTCACCTACTTGAAGAGGCAAAACTCTCGCCCGCCTCCTTCGTGACACTCGATCGTTGGCAGATCCATGCTGACACAGTTTCTCACTTGCTTGTTCCCGCAGCACAATAGGAATGTCACAATGAGGGATGGTGTCTTCCACCTGTCTGTTCATGCACAAAGTGATATTTTTGGGGTAGTGTAGGTTGTGAGTCTATACTCCCTCAGGAATGCATACAGGGCGCAGTCAATATTGTGTGCCTTGGCCACCGCAATCCTCTGGACTTTATTCAAGGGCCGCATGAAGCGCTCGGCTTCACCACTGGCTTGAGGCCAGCAGGGCGTGATTTTTCGATGGGCAATGCCATGCAGAGCGAGATACTCTGCAAACTCGACTGGAAAACGGCAGGCCATTGTCTGTTCTGAGGTCCTGGATGATGCCATAAGTAGCCATGATTTGTTCCAAACGAGGAATGACCTGCCGGCCATTGTCGTGTCCAGTATTTCCACCTCGGGATATTTGGAAAAGTCATCATTGACCACCAGCATGTGCTGGACGTCAGGTAAGGCACACAGGTCGGCACTGACCCTATTCCATGGACTGGCTGAGATTGATTCGGTGATTATAGGTGCTGCTGGCTCAGAGGGGCCCATGGCTTGACAGAGGTGACAATGTCGCACAAATCTTTTCACATGGTGATCCAGTCCTGGGTACCATACTTTGCAGCAAAGTCTGGCTTTCACTGTGACCACGCCTTGGTGAGCCGCATGAGTCAAATCCACTATGCGTGATTGCAAAAACCAGGGAACCACCAGTCGCAGCCCCCAGAGCAAACACCCCTCCGGCAACACCAAAAGGTCCTGTCGGACATGATGCAGAGCAGCCAATGTGTGTCCAGACTCCTCAGTCCTTCTTGACTGATTATGTACCATCTCATGCCACCTCCTTGTATGGAGAGCCACTATGGCAAGTTGGAGGCATTCATCCTCATGGGTGGCCACCTTGAACTCCTGCAGTGACACCGGTAATGGTCGCGATCGTTCGACCACCAAACAGATGTAATCCTCCACAGCTTCCACCTCCCCTTCCTCTGAGCCGAGGCCAATCTGGCATGCCTTGATAGATAGTTCGCTGGATTTTGGAGCTTGTTCGATACATCACGTGAACTGATATTCTTGTAACTGTAGAATCTACTTTTCTATCCGAGTGGGAGAAGTAGATGTGGACCTTTCGAAAAGAGCAACAAGGGGTTTGTGGTCCATCACCACTATGAAACTCTGGCCATATGGATAGAGGTGAAAATAGTGATAACCCCAATGGACAGCAGTGGCCTCTTTTTCAATATGGGAGTATCGTTGTTCCGTCTCCGTTAGGGCTCGACTGGCTTAGGCCACCAGTGCTCACTCCCCTTGTTCGCTACGTTGAGACAGAGTGGCGCCTGGCCCCACTGGGCTTGCATTAACAGACAGTTCAGACTCTTTGGCCGGATCGAAATCTGTGGTATGAACTGACAGTGCGTTCTTGGTGGCACGGAAGGCAATTTCCTGGGCCTTTTCCCACTCCCAGGGAGCATTGGTCTTTGTCAGTTCTCGGAGAGGAGCAGTGAGAGACACCAGATTCTGAATGAATCTGCCACAGTACGTGACCATGTCAAGAAAGCTACTGACACTGGTGACAGGTGGGTGCAGGCGCTGTCTGAATGTCTTGTACCTTCTTCGGGTTTGGCATTACTCCTTCATCAGAGAAATGATATCCGAAGAAAGTCTGTAAAAATGCACACATTTCTCTGTGCAGCACTAAGCCATGCTCTTGTAGGCGCTTGAATGTGGCTCAATGTCTTTCAGGGTGTCCTTCTATTGTAGGAGCATGTGCCAGTAAATCATCACTTGCATTAATGACCCCATCAAGCCCTGCTAGTACCCCTCTTATGGTGTCCTGAAACACCTCAGCGGAGCTGGAGATCCCAAAGCTGAGGTGGGGTGATCTCCTGAGCCCCACATGTGTGGAAAATGTGGTGCTGGCTCTTGATTCGGGGTCAAGCATGAGTTGGTGGTAGCCTGCCCTCAGGTCCTTTTCTGAGAACCACCTAGATCCACTCACTTCTGCCACAATGTCATCTATGGTTGGGGTTAGGTGGCGTTCGTAACGAATGGCGTCATGGGGCAGCCTCAGATCTACACAGATCCTCACCTCCTCAGGCTGTTTGAGCTTCCGGGTGACCACAATCGGCGAGACCCAAGGCGTGTGTCCCTCCACTTGCTCAATGATGCCGGCCGCTTCCAATTTTTGCAACTCCTCCTCCACTTTGGGGCCTAGATGGAAGGCGACCCTGCAATGTTTCAGGGCCACTGGTTGACTGGGCCACTAAAAGCTATCAACAGTTGTTAATACCAATGTTACTGTGTTCAATTAACCAACCTTGGAAGGATGGAGGGTCGACAGATGCAGATACAGATAGTCTTTATTGCACAATTAGTTAAAATCATTACATTAGAATCCAAAAATTTCCAATCAGTTATAGATAGACTTAAAAACTAAAAAGAGAAGCAAGGAACAGTTTGGCATATCAATTAAAAAAATGACTATTTGGAATAGAAAGTACTAAAACAACACTTTTAAAAGAACCCTCTGCTCCTGACACCTTAAAGTGCTGACTTGGTCTCTGAAGAAAAGTTTGATACTCGGGCATGGGAAGAGTGCAACGCTTTTTAGCAGCATGATAGAAAAAGTGGCCTACATTGGCAGTGTTATTCTTTGAACTCTATTCGCCTCTAATAAAAAGTCCAGAACTAAGGGCTAAATAAAGTGCAACGTTTTTTTAGCAGCGTATTAAAATAAAAAAGCCTGTGTTGGCAATGTTACTGTGAAGCCTCCTGAAGACCATAAAGTGCTCAGTTCGCCTTGTGCTCCTGAATGTATCAGGCTTTTTTTCCTAAGTCTTCTTCACTTTAGGAAGAAGTATGAGTAATGGTCGGTGGGTGACCCATAGCAATGCCTGGTAGGGCCAGAATTCGTTAGGGCATGCAGTGGGGATACTACTATCTTGTTTCCAGTGGGAGTCGATCACATCTATAGTGCTGCTAAAGCATGTTTGATACATTTCAGAAATCGAGATGCTGAGATGATTCACCTTTCAAACATGCTTGCACTGCACCTTGAAAAGTCCTGATGTTTAAGGCACTCCATATTGGACTCATCCAGAATTTTCGTAGCTGGAGCAGCTTTTCAAAAATACAAAGCATATGGAACAAAGCTCCCTCTCCGTTAGCACAAAAACGGCATTGTGTTATGGAATTGTCGAGATCCCTCTGACTGTACCAGTATGCTTGTAAACGGATTTACCAAATCTTAATCTTGTCAGCTTTTGGGTAATGAGAGATAGATCGGGAGAGCCCCTGAGTCATGCAATGTTACTGTCCAGTTTCAATGTGCCTGTTTCTTCATGGCCTTAACATCCTGTTCCCTCGATATTAGTTTTGCTTGTTTAAGCAGCAGCTTTGAGATTAGAGTCATGGGGAGGTCACTTGACCAAATATCTCTAGCCTCCCAAATTTCCAATGCAAAGTTTGGGTGAGTATGCTATCTTGTTAGGGGGTTATTTATTACCTCCAAAATTGCACATTTGAGGGTGTACTTCTTTGCCTGCAATGGAAGGTTGAGTCAATCTTATGATCTCCAGATCTCCACATCTTACAGCAGCAAGCGTTCGGTTCACTGAGCTATTCTGTTACCAATTGTTAATCAAGACAATGCATAAACAAACTCAAAATACACCAGTTACACCGAATCCTTGCTAATTATATCACCAGTGGTAACAGAGTGTGAACACATCTGTGTGAACTACCTTCAGTAAATGGGCCCAATTTAGTGTGATATAGTCGCCAAAAGTCAGTGATGCCTGGGAAAGATTTGGAGAAGAAAAGGTCCCAGTCAGTTGTAGACAGGCAGATATCATCTTGCTGGTACAAATGAGGATGGGATACTTTCCTATTTCAAGTGGCTGGCTCTGTACGGGTTTTCATTGATCTTTACATCATTTATAACATAGCTTTGATGAATACAATGACCTCTCTTCGAAGCTCTAGACCGTGGACCACTTAGCACTATTTCAGAGCTCTAGATCAGATGTAATATCTCTCAAAGTCAGGAAATCAAGTGGGTTCAATCACCCTCCCAGCACTGGACTTTCAATGTAGGAGGGCAAATTATATAGTAAAGTGCTTACCACCAGTCCGTGGAACAAAAACCATAAGACACTTCCAGTCAGATGGCCAAGAAGAAGAATGTAATCATATAAATATTCAACTCTTCAAATGGATTTCTCAGTGATCTTTAGTCACAAAAATCCTTTTTCTCCAATCCAGACAGACCCCGCTAACGCATTTCATCCCAAATGTAGGCACTTAATCAGGGCCTAAAATACATATACATCGACATCAACATACAGCTCATAAATAATGTACATATATATATTTTTAAAAAACATATCATAAACCAACCCCAATAACTAACCAACCCTGCACTGTGCATGGCCTTTAGCTGTGCGCAGTGGGGGTTGGCCAAGCCCTGACACCAACCCCTATAGCCATGTAACCCTGCGCAGTGCACGGCCTTTGGCCATGCGCAGCAGCAGTTGGAAGCAGGCCTGTGCGGCCAGTCCCTGTGTCCAACACCCTTAACCACCTAACCCCACACTGCGCACAACATTTTGCCATGTACAGCAGTAGTAGGCCACAGTTCCACATGCCCCCTTCCCCAGGCCGATCTCGATCCACCAGGACCCCATCCCCTGGGGCCTAGGCTAAATATTACATTTTTTGGGGCGATGGGGGCCACGTGGCCCCATCCCCTGGGGCCTGGCCATGTGACCTGGGTGCTCCCCAGGGCACCCAGTGACATTGTTGGTGACCGTGGGGGGAACCTGAAGGCCCCTGCGGTCCCAGCCAGCACCCGCTTCCTGTGGGAGCTGACATTGCTGAAGTAGCTCTCTCTCTCTGTGAGACCAATGTTTCCTCTGTTTCCCTGCCTGCATCTCCCCAGGCAGGGAAACAGAGGAAACCTCTGCTCGCAGTGAGGGAGAGCTGTTTGACAGCTCTCACTGAAAGCGGAGTGTTTGCTGTAACTTAGTGAAAGCTGTCAATTCCTGCCAAGTCACAGCAATCAGCTATGTTGCGGGGCTGGGCAACCCAGGACATAGCAGGAGCTGGCCCTGTGGAGATGGTGGTCCCCTGGGCTGTGGGAGGGCCAGGTGTCCCCCCTCATTGCATTTGAATAGAGCCCCGGGAAGGTGGCATTCGATGGGACTGTGGGGGGGAGGGCTGGGTGGCCCCCCTGTTTCACATTTGATTGAAGCCCCAGAGAGGTAGGGGTACCC
Source organism: Pleurodeles waltl (assembly GCF_031143425.1). NCBI lineage: Eukaryota > Metazoa > Chordata > Amphibia > Caudata > Salamandridae > Pleurodeles > Pleurodeles waltl. Next base: position 875,978,992 of record NC_090448.1, on the reverse strand, counting down.
GGGACTGCGGGGGAGGGGGCACACAAGACCCCCGGCACTGTTTTTGACTAAAGCCCCGGGATGGTGGCGGTCCTCAGGGCTGCGGGGGCACACGGCCCACCCACACTGTATTTGAATAGAGCCCCAAGGAGGCGGTGGCTGTGGGGGGCTGGGCACCCCCTCTGCACTTTTTTTGATTGGTATTCCGGGAAAGTGGCGGTCCCTGGGGCTGCGGGGGGCCCGGCAGTCCACCCGCACTGTTTTTCTACAAAAGCCCTGGAGAGGAGGCAGTTCTTGGAGCTGCAGGGGGCCGGGCGCCCCCTCGCATTGGTAAATTCAACGCCCCCGGGACCTGGCCCACCCGGGGGCTTCACAAAAACATGCAGGGGAGCCTGTGCTTTTTTTTTCTGCAGATCCGTGGATCCGCGCGACTTCTGCCAAACATTTTTTTAAAAATGCTTTTTTGCTCTGGGGTGTTCCTTTGGCACCCCAGCACCAGAGCTAAGGGGTCAAGATGTCCCTAACCTGGTCCCTTTTGTTTTTTTTCTGGAACTCGGCTGAAGCAGAGTCCCAAGATTTCTGCCAACACTTCCTTGTTGAAGTGTTGGCTGCCAATCAGATCTCAGCATGAGATCAGGAGGATTTGCAAAGTCTTCAAGTCCCTATATATACAAATTTGTTTTTACTTTAATTACTAAAATCCTAATGAACATATTTACACCAAATAACAAAAAGATTGCGTTATGGACGAAGGGCTACCTTTCGGCCAAATTTGGTGTAAATCGGTCCAGTGGTTCAGGTGCTATAGCTGTTTAAAATCCCTATGGAAAATGAATAGGAAAAGTGTTTTATGCCCCCACCTTTTTCTCAGCCCCCTTGCTTGACAGATCACCCTGAAACGATTCAGACAGCAGCTCACATGAGCATCTAATTTTTGGGGAAACTTTGTGAAGATTCATCAACCAGTGCCAAAGATAGAGACAAGTAAAAAAATCGCTTTTTCTATAGACTCTAGGTCCTAACTATAACTACCTAGTGGTGATTGCCCCTAGGTAATATATATAAATATATATATATATAAATATATATATATTTAGTTTTTTTTTCACATTCACACATGCGTACACACCATTCCACAATCGCCCTTTGTACTTTTGTAAGTGGGCCCACCTGTGTTCAAATGTATGCCCCCTAAGAATCACTCAAAGGGACGCCGCTAAATGTGTAGTGGATCACGGATGTGTGCCTTCTTACATGAATGCAGAAAGGACAACAAAATAATGATTCTTTGCCCGATTCATTAGCCTTCCCCTAGGTAGGCCACTAGTTATTGCAATACGCAATATCCAATAATGTCACAGTTCACGCCATGTAGGAGGCATCAGCTCCATTTTGCCCTCCTCAGCTATTTCGCAGGCTCCCTTGCGGCATCATTTATTAACAGCCCCATCTCTTCCAATAGCTCTATTTTAATTAAATCTATATAATTTTATGAATGACTTTAACTTCCCGCGTTCCACCAGCATAAATGTAATGCTGGCTGAGCAGGCAGAGGATATAGAAAGCCATCAGTGGTATTCTTACAGCCATTACCCAAATCGATCATTAGAAGGAGAGAACGCTGTCAAGACCGATTGCATGATATATCATGGCGGCGAGGCAGTTCTATGATGAATGAACAGAAGCGGGCGCCACGACGAAGGCAGAAAAGATCCACAGAATCATACGGGTCTCAATTTATTACATTAAATACAGGCGCGGTATTAAACGCGCGCCACAACAGGTTTATAAGTGGGTGTGGATCAGTGCCAGATTAAACCTTAGGAGGCCCCTAGGCAGTCGAAATTTCGCCCCCCCCCTTGCAAATTATCTCATAATACGTTTTTTAATTTTACCAACAAACAATTTTAATAAACCAAATATTACACAAAACTAAACATTACACCTACATAGTTTGCACCGATTTATTTTTTACAAACTGACAGCTGACAGAAGATGAGCTTTAAGAGACAAACTGTTATGTGAATATGATGTCTATGGTTTATGTACTTTAAGTTGTTCATGGGTACATAACATTAATACAGTATTTTCTCTATAGAGTCTTTAATGTTAAGTTTTTGTTTCCTTGAGTTGATTCATTTTTTTCTATCTTTTGTAAACAATTTAAGAAATCTTCATCGTCATTTTCTTTCAGATCAAATCAATATTTTTGCGGGCCCCTAAAAGGAGATGGGCTCATAGGCCGGTGCCTTCTTTGCCGCCTATTTGGTAATCCGGCACAGGTGTGGAGAGGTGTGAGTGGGTAGTGATGGGTAATGGATAGGCTTTTTAGAGCTCAGCAGAACTACCATCTCTTCTTAGTAGAGTTGTTTTCATTGGTTATAAATTATAGCGCTTTGATGCTTAACACTGATACAAAACAAGCCAAAGCAAACTACCTTTCAATCACATCACAAAGTGTGAAGTCGATTGGCACTTGAATTTTAAGTGCTACTGTTACCAACTGCAATTGGTGCTCAGTTTATCAACCTTGGAAGGATTAAACCCAGCCAGCATTTAAACCTCTGTTAATAAGTCAAACCCCCTTCAAGGAGACCTGGTAACCTCAACGCAAAACAGTTTTCCAGTTGAAAAAACGTGAAACACCAGACTACAAACCGAAATTAATAGGTCCCAATCGATCCCTTTTAGACTAAATACTCCAGTGCTAATGCATAATATTGTAATTTTTTATGAAAAGAAAAATCTGACGCAAAACTACAAAATTACCAAGGAATGTCTGTTCTAATACTAAAAGACATATGTGAGGTCTACAGAAAGTAATAGTGCATTCAATGTACCTATTCTTAGTATTAAAACCTTTTTCTACAAAGATAAAATAAACGTACATTTTTTTGATTACAAATCTTTTCAATGGCTTTATTACCTCTGTGTTCTATGCCCTGTTCCCAGTGACTCCTTTTGAGGACATGCTGTAAGCAGTCTCCGCTCGCGGGAGGGAAAAGGGGCACGGCAGTGCGATGCATGGTGGAGGGGAGTGACAAAAAAAAATATATAATAATAAAGAAAACTTACCTTTTTTGCCCCGCCACCCTATCGATCCGCTCCGATCTTGCATTGCATACGCAGGTTCCGAGCCTGGCCTGCGTCCACTCCTAACTTTGCTTTCATGCTGCTGGCACCATGAAAGTAGTGTTAGGATTGGACAGAGCGTCCAGCAAGGGCGCAATAGGCAGAGTAGGAGCCTCTGTCTGCTCTCTCCAACCCGGCATTGCATTGCCGGGATGGAGAGAGCCTAGTGCGCATGTATGTTTAGCCAGGCCCGAGACAGCCGACCAAACATACATGCGCACTGAGGTGGAGTGCTGTGCACAACCCCTCTGTCCCTGTCACGCCTGTGACCCCACCCCATTTACAGTAAAAACACAATAAACATAGTTTATTATGTTTTTACTGTAAAAGTTTTGCAGCTGCTACTGCTGGTGGGAGGGGGGCGACCCTCCTCTGCCATAGCGGAGGAGCCTGCCCTTGCTGTAAGCAGAACTCCTGCTATATAACTCTGGGCAACATAAATAGCCTGGTTTATCATGAATCCTCTTGTGTTTCTGAATTAATGTTTCCACTGTATTAAATTCACGGGATGTTGCAGTCTACAGTGGTAAAGAGTTGTTTCTTTCTTGAAGGTACGTAGAGCAGGCAGGTAGGGCTCTGGTGCTCCTCATAAATAATGGCTGCTACAAGGACGAAAGAACTAACAGCAATGAAGATTACAGTAAGAAATCAGGGACATTGTCTCACATTCCAACCAATCATTTGTTTATTCTTAAAACAAAACAAACCGGTTGTTGGTATTTGAAACACTGACAATGAATACATAAAATGTATTCCCATGTAGAACAGTTTTTTGAAGAAACAAACACTAATCAGGTACAGAACAACTGCAGGTTGAACAAATGGAATGAGGCTTGAAGGGCACAGTTGATGGCCTGGGCAGAGGTGGCATGGTCTGTGGGGTGGTCAGGAAAGGCTTACCAGTGTGTGCAGAGTATGCAGGGCATCAGGTGTGAGGTGTTCCCTTGTGTCCACTGCGAAGAGTAAGACAGACCTTCCATAACCTTTAATGTGTAGATCCAGAATATCATTGGCAGAGTATTGCCTGACATAAATATTACGTTCTAAATATCATTTACAAAATTATTGACCCATAGGAGTAAATTATTATAAATCTACACCCATGGGGACGGTATCTTTATAAACAATATTTAGGACATAATATTGATGTCAAACAATATGTCTGTCTGGAATATTATGAAATAAAACCATCCCTTGTTGTCTGGTCAGATCTTTACAGTATAGGAATGGTCTCTTCCGCCAAAACAAAGGCAGGCTCATGTCATTGAGAACTAGGGCCCTCGTGTATCAGGCAATTTTATGGTCAGTAATGCTCTGATTTGTAAAATCAAAGCTTTTCCAACTGCAAAATGGCATTGTTTTACTCACCAACCTCGCACAGAGATTCGGTAACATGTTACTGAATTGCTAGATGGGTTTGTGAATAAATGCAGATTTGGTATAAGGTGTGTTAATGGCATCCTTTCCTGATACCACTTTTTTAAGCTATGTATTAAAGTTTTGCCACCGAAATCCAGTTGCAAAACATTATTATTTTATCACCTCCTCTAAGGATGTTACAAGCCAGTCGCAAATTCCTCTTTGTGAACGTTTAGAAGAACGTTTTTAGGTTGAGCGTAAGTGTACGGCCTCTTGAATACTTTTAGTATGCTTATTTCTGTGGTCTTAAAGCCATTTCATTTGTTCATTTCAGTGTCATAAAAAAATTCTTGCTTGCTAGTGGTCAGTCATGGCTCTATGTCCCTCCCTTTTCTCTATGGGAGCAGGTACTAACTACTGTATAATTACGATTTGTCCTGTTTATCTGTTCTTTGGGGGACTTTTTTCTTTGGTTTCCGGCTCCTGTGAGTCAATGTGCTTGCAATGCTGAGCTCAGGGGCAATGTACATGCACTTTACTGCTTCGTCCATAGCACTTAAATCTCTCTCCCCACGCCATGTTCTTGCTTGTCCCACCACCCAATCACCCTCCTCCCGCTATCGCTTATTAACTCCTGTGCCACCGTGGCCACGTGCCCCGTATCCTCTTGTTTTCTTTTGCCTCGCCGCTTGGCACTCATGGCAGTATGTTTCTTCCTCTTCCTTGTTTTCAGGCATCTTACTGTTTCTTTGCGATGTTTGCAGGGTCTTTTTTATTTTTATTTTTTGCAGTTTATGTAGAGCAAACTCGACAGGAAGTTATTGGCGCCCTTCTTTTTAAACCTTTTATATGGCGCAGACTCAATACAAAGGTATTACAGCACTTTACGTGAGCACCGGTTACATTTCACAAGAACACATTTGTTTTTGGTAGCAAGGGGAGATTAAGTGATTTACCTAGAATCACAGGATGTTTAGCCGGTGCCGAGACAAACTGGTTTCCCTAGCTTCAAAGTCAGCAGTTCTGGCTCTTATGCCATATCCTCTCCGCTAGGGCTCTTTGTATGGTGGTTTTGGGGCAGTCTGGGAATAACTCATTTTTTATTTAGTGCTGGGTAATACAGGTTTTTCCATTTCATAGCGCTGCAAAGCAGATGCCATTCTTAACAAAATCAATATAATTCATTTTTATCGACCTTGCAGAGATGAAGAGGTGAAAAAGCCATGTCAGGATTGTAATCTGTGACATTCTTGCTCTGTCAAGACCTCTACAGTGGGTGCATTAGCCAACTGATTTGAGTAGAGCTTAACATTAAGCAATAGCACGTGCTCTTGAAAACCTCTGGAGGGTCACCAATAAAGCACATAGGTTATTTCTAGGCAAGAAGATGGTAAAAGGTGTTGTCTTGAAAATGGTGGAAAAGGAGTTGTGACTCCAGACCCAAGTACTTCACAGCCTCAAGCTTGATAGCAAAAAATAGCTAGCCTTTGGATGTAAATTGGGCCTCTTCAAATAGAGTTCAGTTAGCAGAGGCAGCTATTTTCCTAACCCTGTAGCGCAAAGAAACTAACACAAGGTGCTACAGTGAGAGGAGCAGCGAATCATAGGGCACAAAAGTGGAACAAACTCTATCACTTCCTCCTCTCAGAATTCACTGGTGTCATAGCTTTGATGATAGTCCCCTCACAGCTACTGTGATCTCGAAGATGCCACTCCCAGAAGCGCTGCCTAAAACAGCACTCAAATAGCACTGCTTCCCGTTTGAAGAGGCACTACCTCTAATATCTTCCACAGTGGCTGTCAAAGGCACAGAGCTCTTCCCCATCAAACCTCTGGACTCCTGTGTATAATGATCCACACATCGTCTGTCACAGACCAGTAATGTTTAACCTGCTCTCCTCTGCTCCAATCCCAGGCTTCATGAAACCACTCCGTTAAGTTCTCATGCATCATTTGATGTAAACCCTATGCATTATTTCTGATTACTGTGGTTGCCAAGTACACTGAAAAGCAATGTCATGAAAATATCTTTTTGATTCTATCAAGTGGCCCTTTTCTCACTCCTGCTTCTACTGGTGTTACTCTCAGTGATTCATCACGCCTTCCCATGTCTATAGGAATATACATATATTTGTTTACATGGGTAGGCACCACAAGGACAAGTCAATCCTGAACAGTAGCAGTAAAGACTCCATGGGCAGGAGATGTTTTAAACAGGAGAATTGTTGCTTCACAAACTGTGGCCACCAGGACCAGCCACTGCTTGTAGTTATGTAACAAAATGTATCATTGTGACTGAAGTCTTTTTTTCTATAAGACATCAAACAGGCAGGAACCATACCTGGCTTGCAAGGTAACCACTGTGTAAATGAGTTCCATATAAATTATTTTTACGTAATGTATCTTATGTGGGTATCAAGAAACTCTGACATGGTTCTGGACCTACCTTGGATTTCCCAAAAAACCTCCATACATTGGAAGCCTTTTAATAGCCTGAAAAAATGCCAGTAAACCAGCCCAGTAGGAGCCTTACTGGGAACCACTGGTCTAAGCGAAAAAACACTCTATTGTCCAAACCCAGGCTTCCTGCTCTATTCTGAGTGGTCCAGATGACAAGGCCAAGACTTCGAATTTTCATTAGCCACAGCAACAGAGATAATTCTGTCTTCAAAACCATCAGCCAGTGCACAAATGTATGCCTCAAAAAGACACCGCCAAGGCCTAGGAGATTCAGGTACACATATCTGTTCTACAGAGTCCAGTCCTGAGCTGAGGCTGTCATAAGACTATTAACCCAAGGCAGTGCTTTAAATAAATACAGAGTACCAGCCCTTCTGTAGTTCCATTTAAAACACTGACCCAAAGTAACAGATGTCACATCTCTGGAACCTATCCTGTCAGCCCATCTACCACCGAAGCTCTGTTTCACCAATCTGAACATATTTGAAGTCTCCTGTTCAGTTATTGTCTTTATATACAGTAAATGTTTTTAAAAGTTAGGCTGGTATTGTCAATCTAGAGGAATAATTCCTTTAAAAGTTTAATACACAGAAATATATGGCAGCCTCCTTTTCTTTGTTCCTAATTCTTTTGACCCCACATTCTCCAGGTTAAATGATACGAAGGTTCCTCTTTGTGGCATGCTTGATGCAATGAAAGTTGAGCTAAACACACTAGAAAAGGTTGCACCTCTAGAGTATCACAGCCAGGCTGTAGGAATGAAGCAAAAACACTCCCAAGATGGCACCCTTTTTGTGTCCTCTTTGCTGCAGTGACAGGCCTGAGAGGGTGGCTGTGGCATCTGGCATACATCCACTACACTCCAAACTAAAGCACATAGGTAAAAGACATTGTCATTTACGACGTCAATAGCTCTAACTTACACAAATGTGAGATCTATTGCATTGCAAATGCTTGTTTATGATGAGACAGTGGTCTGTGAGATCTCTACCTACTCATAAAAACGGTTAGTGTGATTTTTCTTTTTCTATTTTTTGTAAACGCATCCTGTTTTACTTTAAGGAAAGCGGGATGTATTTAAAAAAAGATAGTTTTTAAAAAAAAGCAATCATGGACATGGAGGTCCACTGGCCCCAGCAGGTCACCATGCCTGTCATTGACGCTAAACATAGTGGGTCACAATTTACGACCTACCTCATGCTGAGAACCAACATATTAATACATAGGTCAGTTCACAAAATACCAATGGATTTGTTAGAAGTCAGTGCATAAATTACAACTACTTCTAACAAATCTGTTTTTGTACCTTTACTTTAAGGAATCGCAAATTGCTAATTGTTATTTGTCACAATTTACTATTCTTTAAATGGAATCTTTGTACATGACAGCCTAGGTGAGGAAACTTGATCTAGTTGGATTTAAATAAATCAACAGACAGCGCTTCTTATGGGGAATTAATTTAATTCAGAATTTTTACACCCTTAGTCGTTTGAAGATTGTTACATCCTTTTATCACAAATAAAAAAAAAGAAAATGTTTAATCAGTAGTTCTATTTCAGGCGTTCCTTTGACGAGGGTATGGCAGCCCCGGGAGTTCTCCACCAGGTTCATTCCCGCAAAAGAGGATAGGTATATATATATATATATGTATATCCTTCTCTATATATGTAAAAAGGAAAAAAAATATTTAAAGAATGAAAACCAAACAGATCTGAGTAAAGACAGCGTCTCTTATCATTCCTGGAACTACTCTTCACATTAACTTGTTTTTTTTAATTTTGAGTCATTGCTCTTCCTCTTTATCTTCCTTTCTTGCTTCTTCTTTTACTTCCTTCCTAGGGTGGGCTTTTATATACTTTTCGGAACCACTTCCATCTTTATACTTAGTAAAAACCGACTGACGCAGGCCTTCTACAGAACATCAGTTTTCTAAGTCTGCGTTCACGTAATATCCAGAAAGGGTTTGAAAAACAATTTATTGAAAGAAAAATGATTCAGCAAATTGTTTGGCTTAACACACACTGCTTTAGTCACGACTTTGTCAAGCTTCTACTATTCTTCATCAGCTGTCTCTTTCATAGTCTTATTTTCCCTTTTTTGACTTCCTCCCCATTCCCTACTCTTCTAGTATCTCCCGAGGGCATGCCTGTGCAAGGGTTCATCCTTTGTCTGTGGAGAGGAATGGGCGCCTTTCCTGATCAAGCTGTGGGGGAATCACCAGCCTTCTAGATCCTCCTTTTCTCAGTTGTTGATCAGGAATTGTCTGGTGACCCATAAGGTCAGGTAGCAAGCAGATTCTCTTCCCACAGTGTGGCTCGTTCTGCGTGGTTTGCAGCTTCTCCTCTGCTATGTCTCACTCCCACACATCATACTGGAGTCCTTCTCTTCAACTTTGGTTCCGGTGGCCAAGCCTGCCTGGAAGAGACCTTGTTTTTCTTTGCTGCTTCCTTTCATGGCTTCTTGACACTCCCTCGTCCTCTGCTCTTTGTCTTCCTTTCCAGTTCTACTCTTCCTCTTTCTTCTCTGTCTCCTGTTTATTATTTTTATTACTGCTCTTCTCTTTTTCAAGGGATGCCTTGCTGGGGGACTTATCTAATTCAGATTCTCCTTGCGTCTCTCATTTGCATCATTCACATGGGCAGAACATGCACTCTGAGACCTTAACAGCATCTCACAAGGTGTAGCTAGGAAATTAAGACCTAGGCCTAGCAGCCCAGGTTTAGCATCTTACCCAGCAGATTCCACCCTCCCATAAGGTAAGGTCTGAGGGTGACCTCCAATGGTAGTCGATCCTGCTTTACCCCCCACCTAGGGTAAGGCAATTTGGAATTAAGAATACTCTGCCAGGATTCCCTGTCTGACACCACTAGAATATCTAACTAGCCAGCTACTGGGTTCTAATGGGACAGCACCAATTAGAACAAAGTTAGGGGGCAAGATTACTAGCAGTGATCACTTCAGTGCCTCAGGTGGGGCTGCCAGCAGTAATGTAAAAAGGTTTTGTCAACTGTGAATGTCTCTATACGGGTAATATATAACAGCCATAGCTGCAATGCTCCAGGAACCAAGGTGGTAATGATGTAAGTAATAAGTCTCCCCAATGCCACATGATTTATCACTCAAATATGAGCTTCAAATGTTTTGGAGATTCAGACATTTTTTTTCCAGACATCAACTTAAGAGTACTGAAAATACACACATTTAGGGTCTCATTACAAATTTGCCAGTCCTTTAACAGGACCTCCGAAGCCGCTGAACGCAAAAGACTACCAGTAGTGGAGGTCCTTTGTCCGCCATATTAGAAGTGTCCTGCTGGCCCAGCCAAACACTTATTACAACATTGATGCCGGCTCATAATTGAGCCTGCGGCAATGTTATGGTGCGTTGGGTGCGACAGCACCTGTCGCACATTTCATTGCCCGGAATTCGGGCAGTGAAAAGCACAATGGGGCTGTGCATGGGGGCCTCTGGATTGCCCATGCCAGGTGCATGGGCAGTGCAGGGGCACCCAGAGGCCCCCGATGCCCCTATTCCGCCAGCCTTTCCATGGCAGTGCAAAGGCTGGCGGATGGGGACTCGTAATCCCCAGGGCAGCGCTGCTTGCAACGCTGCCCTGGTGGATTACAACCACCGGGTCCACCAGGCTGCGGGCTGGCTGCAGCCTGGCGGTATCCGCGGTTGGACCGTGGCGACTCCGCCACAGTCATAATGGGGCTGTCGGACCGCCCTGTCTGTGGCAGTCTTAAGACTGCCAGCCTCTTAATGAGGCTCTTAGCTTTCAATGCACACTCCCAATTTGGTATACATATATTAATGAACCAAGCAAAAAACATCTAATTTAGTAGGCTGCATACACGAAAGCTACTGACAGCTGGAGAGCTACCAACAGCTTACAAGCTGCTTGTTGGAGAAGACTCCTCTACAGCTAATGCTCAGTGCACTGATCTATTTTACTGTTGCCATTGTGTCTTAGCATCTATGTGCATCTATTAATTTAGAACATAATAGTGTCACCACTGAAGCAAACATTACCGTACAGAGCTAAATGTTAATAGAGATTCATAGAAAATGGAAATAGTGAAGAGCCGGATACAATGGACATTAAACATTAAAATGTACAACCTATCTAATTCAAATTTTATACACCACACTGGCCTCCATTGGCAATATTCACACATTACATTTTATACTAAAGAATCTAGTTCTGTCATGATTTACAGAACATGGCTAGAAATAATAAAAAGGTAAAAGCATGCAAAATGAAACATCTACTAGAAGCCAGTTTCCCAAACTCAGAACATGGTGGGGAAAATCAAAACAATAAAGACGTGGCCTCTACTGTAAATGCCTTATTAAGGAAATTTCCAATCTGACTGTGCCAAAAATACTTCAATTCTGTAGCTAAATTGACTTTCGATGATGTTTTAAAAAGCCAGAATATACACAAGAAGTTCCAGAAAGAGGGACATACGTATCAGTAATACCCTCAATATATTTTTTGCACTATATTGACCATAATGCACTGTCATGGGCTACTATCGAAAAGCCTGGATATAATTACATTGTGAAACATAAATTGATGATTTAGAACTACATGGTTCATAACCCAAAATAAGGTTAGAAACAAAGAAAGGGTTATTAAAGCAATGACCTGATGGTATGTGCATCTTTCTTTCATTTAAAATAACTTTAACCAAGCTGTGCCTGAAGAAAGAGCTGGGAACTTCAAAGCTGCCATTTTTCACACATCAAACTTCATTTGTTTATTCACCAAGTTGCCGATTGGATTACTGATAACAATTTAATATGCTCCTTGTGGTTAGCTACCAAAAAGAGCTTGTGTTGTTGCATCATTTTTTAGCTAAACTGACCACCAAACAACATCAGAGTTGTACATGTCACATTCATATTATTGGATACTATATACACCGTGGTGAGACTGATAAGACAGAAAGTAATAATATAGAAACATCCATGTATGTGTCACTAAGACATACTTTGAAAATCCAACTTGAAAGAAGAACATTTGGAAAAGTTGGGTTGCCAGAATATGTTGATGGTTAGAGACCTGGGGAGTTACACCAGCTTTCTATGTTTTGTAGGCATACAGTTTAAATTTGGCAGTCAATATCTAGAATTCAATGGCTGTTTAAAAATAAAACTATTACATTAAAAAATTGGTTGATTATTCTGTCCCCCACCAGATCTTCTCTTTGTCATCAACAGACTGTTGTTGGAGTGTGACTTTTAAAATTAATATTAACATGAAAAGCTTGCAATATATTGTGTAATGAAGCTGCTCAGAAAATGTGTTAACGTAGAAAATAATACACACGTTTGAAATATGCCCACGGGGAGTGGCTACCAAATGTACACGAAGACTAATGAAACTAATTAATGGTGAATTAGTAATGCACTAGTGTATGGATTTATATTAGTATATTATAATTAGAATCATGTATTAGGGGGGTTTGATAACTTAAATCACTAGGCCTTAGTTTAGCGAGGGTCTGGGCCCAGCTGCATGGTCTCATATTAAACTGTGTTTTTCTAATGTGCAATGTGCTGCTTTCCTGAAAGACACAAAGCTGTACTTTTCCAGAAGCTAGAGATATGTGTGTAGCCATAGTAAATTCTTTCTCATGGGACTCGACTTGCTCAAGGAGACATTCTTGCCGAATGCAACAGTGTAATTCGTAACAGGTACAAGGTTGTCTAGACCAGGAGAAGACAATGGGACTACTGACTGGAACGTAAAGTATAACTTTTCTTACCTGACATTCCTACCAATGAAGACATCAAAACATGGGCCAATCAACTGCATGAGAACTGTGTTTTTGTGGAAAATTCTAGTAAGGTGCGTGGAGGATTATTGGACAGAGATAATGATGCACTAAAATTTATCCAATAGGGAAGTAAGGGCTAGTTCATCAGTTTTAATATAACCGCATGACCCAAGGAGAAATCAGCCATTCTTCGCCATTCCTTGCCTTTCCACCGAGCCATACTTTGCCTTTTGAGACTTTGCTGTTTGTTCTTCCTGATACTTTAAACCATCCTCTATCTAAATCCTTACTGATGCTTACTTCTTCTCCATATGAGGGAAGTACCTTATTCTTAGCTATGCCAAATTGAGACTTTGCCCCGTCCTATTCTTTCTGATGTTGAATCGACTGATGTCCTGAGAACGAAGACTGACACTGTTTGCTGATTCATTCGGATGGGTAACTAGCAAAATTGTAATTGTCTGTTTGCCTTTTCTTTCTAGGTACCAACTGCTCTTTTGATAGAAGCCATAGTTAGATGTTTTCCAAATTTGTGTTTGCTAAATTGTTTTGCATTAAGCCCAACATGCTGATGCTAATTCGAGGTTAGTTAAGGTGTTCACTAAAATCTGACGCAAATAGACAAATGACTGGGTTCTTGCTTTGTTGAATCTTGCACAATTGAGACTTTGCTAAACTGCTCCTTATTAATAATGCGATATTGCTTAATGAATATTCTCTACGCATTGATTGATAGTGTTTTAATGATAAAATTGAAGAGTTACTAATGAGATTGATTGCTAATGAGATTAACAGAATTGACTTTAGATTGTAACTAATAGGGAATAAATATCCTAACACTTTATCAGATTTGTGTGGTTATTCATTGGCCGAAAGGTCATGGTGTGTTCACTTTACAGAGTCTTTTTGAATGATTATTGATTAGCTTGTTGATTAGGTATTGCAAATATTGATTGACTTATTGTCATATTGTTTGTGATGTCAAAAAGATATCTCGTTCTGGGAAGTCTCTGAACGTGGTCGAAAGGTTCATCGGCCTAGGCGTGTCTCCTTGTAAGTTTACTTATCAAGGTCCTGACGTGCTAACACTGTCATGTTCAATAGACCGGGCATTCACAGTCTGTAATTTACTTTCACTGAGTAAATCACATTTTAACTTCAGTACTCCCAAAAAAAAGTTGACCCATTGGCCAATTAGAGTTTAACATATGGATTTCTGTAAACAGAGGTTCTGTTGACTCTGTCGACAGAAAGGGGAAGTAGTGGCTATTGGAGAAAGGGCATTCCATCACCCACCCTATTCATTGTGGATGGTATGATTTTTTGTTCTCTCTATTAAAAAATTCCCCCCACACCCAGGGTAAAACGACATGTGTGTGAGGTCATTAGTTATTTGATTTTGGATAACAATAACCCAAATAGAGAGTTTGTTTTTTAAAAACAAAACGTTTGTTGGTGCACAGCTGTCTTAAACCCCAGCTGCCATCCACAAACCTTTTGTACCTTGACAGGAACAGCCATGAGGCGGGTTCCTATCAAGATACAAAGATCACCATTGGGTCAGCAATGACCTTTAATTTAAATCTGATGGACTGATGTCCTATCCTGATGCATTGCAGTCTATCCACCAACCTTTAAATCAGGCCGTATGTCAAATGCGATTCCATTGTCCCAACAGCAGTGGCACTAAATCTCAAGGTAATCTTGATTTGCTAAAATCAATCCTGCCCTGGCACAATTCAGGTTTTGCTCACGCTATAGAGCATATTGGATTCCTAACAGGTAGTTAAATCAGGCCTTACCTCAACGGATGCATGCTGAAACTCTAACGAGGCTTAAGGTAACCTGCACTATATGATTTACCAGTCCAAATTAATTTTTTCACTTTGGAGAATGGTTGTATGTCAGAATATTGAGGACAAAAATATATACCTGCCAAATTATCATGGCCGAAATATTGACTACCTCTATATAATAGCGAAGGTAAGTATGGATTTACTCCTCTTAACTCCACTCCTATGTACCTTGAAGATTTATATATCATCAAGGTAAACATATGTAGATTCATGATATTGTGGTTGTGTTTGTTGATAATTTGACACATCGATTCTAAATTGTCAATATCCGGTAGAAAACTATAGAGAATATATTATACGTCCAACTGAACCTAGAATTCACCTTAGCCGTCAGAGACAATTTTTCAGCACATCCCACTCCAGAATTGCAGGTGCCAAACACGCTTCTAGCTGACTTTCTGCTAGCAATATCACTAAGTGAATAAAAGATCGCCAATTGCATTTCCATACAAACCTAACGTGCAAGGATCTGCTTCACTCATGACATTTTCAATATCATATCAAATAAATCTCAACAAGGGTTCAAGCCAATTCTGGAACAAATTTTACGTATTTCTACAAACAAATACATCATTATGAATAAATGTCATTAGAAACAGGCTAAAGAAAAGATACCCATACTCTGGACATGGTTCTCCCTGTAACGATGCACTTACAATGCTTAGATGCTGGTGAGCGAAATTACAGAAATTATACTGCTTACTTTAATGCACAAAATAACATTATACTATATTATAATTTACACATGTTTTTCATTTATGGACGTCATGTTGAGTGTCCTACTTGCTTCCATTTCCTTCCTCGGGCCTTACGTTTTTTCCTCTTTGCTATTTGCTGTTATGATTACTAAACTGCTGTGCCACATGGTAATTGCAATGCATGCGAGTCTGTTTTGTACACCTCTTGTTACTGTAACCATCATACTGCTTGTTTTCATATCTATCAACGAGGTAATAGCAGAATAAGATATATGTGTTTTGTCATGTTTGTGTTTACCTTTTTGAGGAACTGAGGGAATTAAGTTACATTTTAAAAACTGAAATTAAAATAAAATAGAAACATTATGCTAACTCTGGATGCTCTCAACAACGTTGAATATCTGAATCTTGCCAACTTTGGGCCTGACTAAGATGTCTGTGGAGGGAATACTCTGTCACAAATGTGGCAGATATCCTGCCCGCCGTATTGTGATTCCTGTAGGATAGAATGGGATCGTAATATGGCGGACAGGATATCTGACATGTTTGTGACTGAATATTCCCCTCCGTCGACATCTAAATCAGCCCCTTAATCTCTTCTGGCTCACCATTAGATCCCTTACGTCTAATGTTCTAAAGGATGGGCTGAAACTGTCTTTGTAAACATTTGCAGTCTTTATGTAGTCTTTCTTTATCATCTGGAGTTGTACCCTCAGACTGGAAATAGGCTATGGTAGTCCCATTGCGTAAGAAACCCTCTGCAGGTCCCACAGTCCTAAGCAATTGCAGGCCAATATCTCTTCTCCCTTTTCCGGTAAAAACTACCAGTGGTTGTTTGTGTGACACAGGTGTGTTTCTGAACAACTTCTTTCATGGTGGTGGGGTTGTTGTATGTATTCCTCTAACAGCTAAGTGTGACAAGTGTGAGTGAATGTGATCAGGGTCGCCCATGAGTTGTTCTAGTCTGGAGGAAATTATTTTAGCCATGGCTTGGGATCTGGTGTTCAGATAGCTGCATGTTTAATTGGTAGCTGCTTCGTGCTTATTTGAGATCCCGTGTTCCCTTATGAGGTTTGGTCCATTGGATGTTCTTTTTGTTGCAACAATAATGACTACTCTAGCTCCTGGCATGGTTGGTTCTCAATGGCTTTACCCCTGGGCGGTGAAAGTCTTAGCAGGATGCCACATGCAGTTGTTGATCTTATTAGCAAGATGAGAGTGAGGAACTGACCGGTCCCCTGGTCACATTCTTATCTGAATCATTCAGCAAAAAAAGGTTTGCAGCATCCATCACTCTTGTAAATTGTCAATGTCTTGAGATAGCACTGTTTGAGCTAGCTTAGAGCAGAGTATTGACAACCACAATTTTGGGAATATTTTGCTGTGTTCAGATGGGTGAGTTACTATCTGTGCTGCATCGATAGTTCATTCCTTCATATCTTTATTTTATTGGAATGGTATGCCTTCATTTTATTCAATTTTTCCAAAAACTGTGGGACATGGCCCTTTTTCAACAGGCGGATGAAATCCATGCGGGAGAAAGGGCTTGTGGGCAAAATGTTTCTTTCTTAGAGGTGTAATAAAATATAAGGCCCATATCCTACTAGCACTATGCCCTTCTCCTGGGTCCATAACAGCATCAGCATTTCAGTCAGACGTTTAACCCATAACTCCTTTTAGCTCTTTATTTGAACTTTCCTGTGAGCCAACCATTAATATTTCTGGCCACAAATTTTAGGACTTCATTTTACATATCTGGTGATGTGTTGGCAGTTCGGAAGTTTCTTGTGTTGCTTATTTTTTCTTAAAATACCTATGCTCTAGATAAGAGACCTTGCTTTCAAATTTATGCAGAGACTTGTTTTGGTTTTGTTGATGTCTCCACACAAAAATGTTTGGGTGTTTTTTTTTGCATAAAACGCATTGTTATTAAAACCCATATTTCCTTCAAAAAATTGATTTTATCAAATTAATAAAAGGCCCACAAACCACTCTGCAGAGCTCTCCCATTGTCTTGGCTGCTAGGATTATGTGGCATGGTGTTCAAAATTATGCATCAAAGAATTATTAATTTTGCAACAAAAAGTGCACATTATGCAGCACATTCACTGGCAGTCTTGTTTTCATGCATTTTAACTAGACACACGTTTTTGTGAAATCTGCAAAGTTTGAAAATTATGCGGCACATTAAATGCAGTAACTCCACAATTATGCGGTAAACACTGCAGCTGCAGAATTGCATAAATCTTTTGGCTCCCACCATTTTTCTCACCATTGTTCATTGTTTAAACAAAAAGTTAGTTATGAAAACTAAACCTAAATATCCTACTTACAATTCCTGCTGATTGTTAGCTGTAATGTGAAGAAAACACATTTTCAAGATAAACATCCCAAAACAAACATGTAGTCTGAAAAATGCATAACGGGTAACATGCGTAATATGGTTCCATACTGCCATGCCGGGGTTCTAGTGACATTTACAAAACACACAGCCTTTGACTTCATGGTTTATTTCACCACTAGAACCCCCCAAATGCAACACAGGATCCTACTACGTAGGTGCTCATCATATTATAGATATATATACAATCAATCAATCAATCAAGGATTTATAGAGCGCACTAATCATCCGTTAGGGTCTCAAGCCGGTAGTGGGGGGGAGCTACTGGTCGTAGAGCCATGTCTTGAGGCGTTTCCTGAATGTCAAGAGGTCTTGGGTCTGGCGATTGTGGAGTAGTAGGGAGTTCCAGATCTTGGCGGCTAGGTGAGAGAAGGATCTTCCTCCGCCGCTGGTGCGGCGGATGCGGGGGATGGAGGCGTGGGCGAGGCTGGCGGAGCGAAGATTGCGGGTGGGGGTGTGGAAGGTGAGTCTGTCGTCTAGATAGGCTGGGCCTGTGTCATGGAGGGCCTTGTGTGTGTGGATGAGGAGTTTGAAGGTGATCCTCTTTGATACTGGTAGCCAGTGAAGGTCTCTGAGGTGGGGGGAAATGTGGTTGCGGCGTGGGATGTCCAGAATGAGGCGGGCGGATGCGTTCTGGATTCTTTGCAGCTTTGTTAGGAGTTTGGTTGTTATTCCTGCATATAGGGTGTTTCCGTAGTCCAATCGGCTGCTGACCCGGGCGTGGGTGGCAGTTTTCCTGGTTTCGACGGGAATCCACTTGAAGATTTTGCGGAGCATGCGGAGAGTGTTGTAGCAGGAAGAGGAGATTGCATTGACCTGCTGAGTCATTCTGAGTGTGGAGTCCAAGATGAAGCCTAGGTTGCGGTCGTGGGTGGTGGGTGAGGGCGCGGTTCTTAGGCAGGTGGGCCACCAGGAGTCATTCCAAGTTGAGGGCTTGGTGCCAAAGATGAGGATTTCTATCTTGTCTGTGTTTAACTTGAGGTGGCTTGATTCCATCCAGCTGGCGATGGCGTGAAGTCCGTTGTGGAGGTTGTTCTTTGCAGTTGTAGGGTCTTTCGTGAGGGAGAGGATGAGCTGAGTGTCGTCTGCGTAGGAAACTATGTTGATGTGGTGGGTTCGTGCTAGCAATCCTGGCTATTCCTACAGGTATATGTGGATTCTACTTTACTGTAACCCACCCGCCAGTGGCCGGAGGATACTGTAATCTCCCTTCCCACAGGTTTGCTCTGATCTTGCCATCCAGTTGGGCAACTCCCACTGTGATACACTGAGCGATCGCAATGTTATCCATTCAGCCTGGTAAGTTTTCAGCTGCACTTATTAAACCCTCCCATGTTGTTCAGCTCCCCTCTATGACAACAATTGTTTTAACCTTCCAGACCTCCTTCATTAGTGCTTTCTGTAAAGCAGGTATTCCATCCAATCGGCCAATATTGGCTCCTCTGTGGTATCTCAGTTTGTTTTTGTTAGTCAGGCGAGTGGTTTCTGCTTTGCTGTTTCCATTTGCTTCCTTCCTGATTCCTTCTGTGTGTCTGCCTAAGCAGGTGATGGAACACGTTTCAGAGAAATAATCAACTGCTTGTTTTGTTGGCTCACTCCCTCCTTGATGAGGTATAAGTGGTAGGGCGCCCGTCTGACCCTTTAGTCTAGTCTTGGAGTCAGGTTCTAAACTTTGAAAAGGATTTACTTTCTCATAATCCGGTGGAGGAAACGCAGCCCCTTGGCTGCTGAGGCTTGTGTAAAATACCATAGTAAAGCAGATCATAGTTACAGTCATATTGTCTGAACATCCTACCTGAGCCATTAGAAACAACTACTAGCAATCCTGGCTAGACATGCACCTCATAATGAGCAAAATTAATACAGGAACTCTCTGACCTTCATAACAAAGTAAATGAGTTAAGTAACCACTAGAGTAGCAGAAAGGAATCACTGGAACTTGATTAAAAGCTGTGAAGCTAGACATTAATACTTATTCTCTCTGCCCATGTGGTCTTACTGGCCAGTTACACTAATGTCACCATATTCTAATATCCGTAATGGCTTCTGTCCAATGAATGCCCCAGCACCAGTCGGCATACAGATTGCTCTCATAATGTAATAGTACAATTAGGTTTAAATATCTACAACTAGCACCAGAGGACCACCTTTCATTGACTCCAGGGTAGATCAAGGTCTGGCGATAGTAGTAGATCAAGGGAGCGGAACTGTAGCCCAATGATGAAGTCCAATTTCAAGAACATTGTTTTGAACTCCGCCAGGCCATGGATCTCTTGAGGGTTCCACTTCCATAATTAGTCATTCAGTAACTGAAAGCATCATGGTCAAATTGTGTCTATGAGAATCGCGTTTCCAATTTTATCCTCATCTGACCAATGGCATTATTCATCCCTGTACAGACTGCTTAATATGTTCAGCCCATTGTCCTTCTCAGAGGCGCCTGTCATGTTCAGGTCACCAAAACCACTTTGTGTAATTTGCATTTAAGCAGCTGATCATCAATTACAACTCTTTACTCCAAAATCATTGTTGACACCACCCAAAACAGTTCCCAGACTCTTTCCGTGCTAACAAAATTAAGGGGGTCATTACGACCTTGGCGGGCGGCTGATCTGACCGCCATGCGGCCGCCAATGCAGCCGCACCCCGCCGCGGCCATTTCGAGATCCCCGCTGGGCCGGCGGGGATCAATGGCCGCAACATAGGAGCCGGCTCCAAATGGAGCCGGCGGTGTTGCGGCCGTGCAACAGGTGCAGTTGCACCCGTCACGCTTTTCAAAGCTGCATGGGGCCCTGTCAGGGGGCCCCTGCACTGCCCATGCCCACGCCGTCCGCCATAGTCAGAATCACCCCCAGAATGTTTTGAAGTTGACCGAAAAAAGTCTCCACTTTTTGAGATTTATTAATCTGCGAGTTCACTCTGGGAGAATACATTTTTTGTTGTACTTGAAAATTTAAAAAAGTGAAAGTAGATCAAGAAAGTCTGTTGGCTATTTAAGGTGTTTCAGTCACATAAGCATGACTTAGATTTTGAAACCATTAAGGTTTGGACAGTTTCTTTGACTAGATTAAGGTTTTGTGATGCATCCTCTATTTTTCAAAGGAATTCATTATACGAAGGTAGATAGGACTTGTTAATTTGTCATCCCATGGAATGGTAGGATAGTTCAAAGTCTTTCAGCTGGAGCATGGGAAGTAGCAGGCAGAACTTGAAGAGGATTGATAATAGCTAGGATCCTTGAGCAAAGGGACAAATGAGAGACAAAAGTTGCATAACATTAATAGCAACATTAAATCCGATCTGAACATCAGATCAGGTTTAATTTTCACATTAATTTGAAACCTTACTTGACCTGGTTAGGTGGTTCCATTAAGGAGGTAGACTTGTTTAAGTGTAAACCAATTAACCCTGTGTTAGCCAATGGGGCTCCTAACTTTCCCCAGCAAAATGACAATTAGGAAGTGCTGCTAGAAAGACATATTAAAACATATGTCTCACTCAAGAATATAGTGCTCCCTGCCGTAGGACTTGGTAGGCCTGCTTTAGGGGAGTCTGACATATATACTTAAGGGAAGTGGTCCCGTTGCCAGTAGAGTTAATTGCTAAGTCAAGTCAGCAGTGTGGAACACTGCCCTTTCAGTCTGCAGGGGCAGAATAAAATGCCTTTCAGTTTTGTACATGCAGGGTGGCAAAACCAGTCCTGCAGTCCTGTGTGGACACTGCCTTAAACGCCCTGGATGCCTGGGTACAATATTCTAGGGACTTATAATGGGGGTGGCAAATTAAACATACTTTTGTATAGGGTTCAACACTGGCACTGAGGTCTGGTTAGTAGGTCTCAGTGTACTCTCAAAGTAAAAAAAACAGCAGCATCAGTTTCAAAAGTGGGGACGAACACGCAAAAAGATGCATTACCTTACAAAAACACCCAGTAAATGTGAAGGAATTCAAAACTGTTGCAGAAAAAATAAGCTGGTATCCACACTTTGAATTCATGTAGGTAGGGCAAGTCCATAAAATGGAATTCTAGAATGGACCACTGGTGGTCCTAATTGAGTCACTATATGCACTGATAAAAAGAGCATGAATTAGGAGCAAAACAGACAAAGTGGTATGGAGTCTAGCATATTACTTCTATTTTTTCATGATGGATACTTGTTTCTGTACGAGTGTGCATTGTTTTGTAATTCACCTCATAGAAATTGCTAAGGATGGGGCCTCTGGCTTTCAGTAGTTATTCATTGGAGATTCATAGAAAACAAAAGGTTAAGAACCACTGCACTAGAGAATGAGATGTGCTAATTATGCAGACAGCAAGTACTGCTCGTGTGTCAGACACACTGTCTATCCTGTGTGCAGGGAATAGCATAAATAAGGAACATACAGGGTACCCTGCATTCCAAGAGGGAACCTGACTGAAATGTTTAAAAAACCAGCCTGTGTTCCGTAGTGGATCCTGAAAGTGTTCTATTACGAAGAAAAACAATTTCCAACACTAACTTAACGTTCTAGTGGTTCAAATAAACTGTCAAAACGGCAAAAGAGCGTGGAATTTGCACGTTTTACAATGATTTAATAGGGCAATGAGCTGTGGTGGCAATAAGTGCAGATAAACCGATAAATGTGCAGACGTGAAAGGGTGCCAAGTGAAAGTAATAATTACCTTAAGGAGTCGGGTGAACACGTTTTAAAGAGTTCTGCTGACAATCAGTAACTGGCAGACTATGGGAGGAATCAGAAAGGAGTTTCAGATTTAATTGTTAGCAAGAATGTAGGCAGAGATTGTTTGATGTCTCTGATTTTATTAAGGAAGAAGAGATTTCATCTTGGGTGCATTGGATTTTCTGATGGACGACCGGAAATTAGATCTCTGCAAATCTCTTGGAAAGCAATGGAATATATATATTTTTGCTATTAGAGCTAATGAATTTCTGAACAGTGGAGAAAAGCAAATAGGTCTGTTACAGACATCAGGGATAGTGCTTCAGAGAAAGACGTGTTTCGCTTAAAAAAACACTTTTGTTGCAAACGGCGAGAGCAGACCAGAGGGCAGTGTTTAGATAAAGAAGTTAGGATCCAGTCAGGTCGATAGTAGTGTTTTCAAAAACATTTCTTGGAAATAAATCTTTCTAAACAAATTTCACAATAACCTGGCTTTCCATTCAAATGTCAGTACAAGTTTAACATCGGAGTATCAGAGTCTATGGCATAAACAACGAAATGTAACCTAAATACCTATATAAAGTTTTAAGATTAAAACTATCATATATATATATATATATATATATATATATATATATATATATATAATGGAAAAAAACAAAGGTTACAGGGATGTTATAGTTAGGTTCTGGATTTACTTGTACAACACCATAGAAATTCAGCATTTTTAGTTAGAGTTCTTTCAAGTAAATATAACTTATGGCCCAAAGTAACTTAAACTTGTGGCTTTGCCATGCACAGTTTTCTTATCAATAATGTTATTGCAAACATTGAAGTGATATCAATGATGCCATACAAGATCTCATCAATGACATAAAATGTGGAGTAAATAGCTGTGCATGGTGAAGTCGCGAGTTATAGTTACCTTAGGGCGCGAGTATTAGTTACTTGAAAACTATAACTATAACTGCTGAATTTCTATGGCTTTGTACAAGTAAATTCAGAACCTAACTATAACATCCCTGTAACCTTTGTTTTTTTCAGTGAATTTCTATGTTTTTTTAACTGTAAAGTAATTTTAATGACTATATGTTATTTCGACCCCCATTGTGCAGGCATTTGGCCGTGCGCAGCGGTAGTTGGTCGCAAGGCCTTGCTGCCAGGCCTTGAAGCCAAGCCCTTTTAACCACCCAACCACGCATGGCCTTTGGCCGTGAGCATTGAAGGTTGGCCGGAGGGCCTGTCTCTGTCAGTGGATGTGTGAGTGGGTGCATGTGTGTCTGAGTGGGTGTGTGAGTGGGCGCCTGAGCCACTGAGTGAATATATGAGTGAATGGATTAGTGTATGAAGGAGTCTGTGGTCTTTCTTTCAAATTTTTACATGATTGTGAATATTTTGCAAATAATTCACAGAAATTCATGAAAATTCATGAATTTTCGTGAATATCACACAGCCTAATACCAAATTATATTAAACCTATAATGTGCCCCTAAAACACACCTATTTCACACCCCTGGGATCAGGGTACCTTCACCCTGACCCCTTATGACACTCTCAATTTGAATTTTCACCCGGAGGACCGTGTTCCGTGAAATAAAATGGCTGTAGCAACTTTCTAGTCAAGGTGCGGTCAGCCAATTGCATTGCTTATTTTCGCACACGTATTTATGAACATTTACAAATTTTTGTGAATTATTCACAAAATATTTGCCAGATCCCAGGGGCATACATCAATAAATGTTTTGAGGAGGGGGCACACATGGCCTCCCTCCCCATGGCCGCTCTTCGCCCTGGGACTCCCACCTTCTTGGGGCAGGCCAAATGAAGAATTTAATGAAGGGGGCACATAGCCCCCCTCCTAAGGCCCTTGAAGACCCCAGGAAACTACCACCTCGCTGGGGCTTTCCTGAGAAATATGAGGGGGGCCACACAGACCCCCCTCGCTAGCCCCATAGGGCCTCAGAGACCACCACCTCCCCAATTTGAATTTTCACCCCCGGGGACCATGTTCCATGAAATAAAATGGCCTTCGCAACTTTCTAGTAAAGTTGTGGTCAGCCAATTGCAATGCTTCTTTTTGCACGCGCATTTATGAAAATTCACACATTTTTGTGAATTATTCACAAAATATTCGCAAAATATTTGCGGCCAGAGATATACAAATTTATTTACCCTTATATATCTCTTGAACTACTGAACAGATTTACATCAGATAACAAAAAGCACAAAATATGTGTACCGGCAGCTAGCTTTCTGCCATATTTGGTGTAATTCCGTCCAGTGGTTTGGGCTGTAGATGTGTTGATAGATCTTATGGGAATTAACATGGGAAACCCAATGTTTTTTTATCCCCCTTTTTCTCGCCAACGCTTGACGGATTACCCTGAAACTTCCAGTACGAAACAAGAATCATCAAGCCACTTTTTTGGGGAAATTTCGTGAAGATTTGTCAAATGTTGCCAAAGATATAGGCAAGTCAAAAAATGCTTTTTCTATAGAAACATGGTCCTAACTATAACTACCTACAGGGATGTTATAGTTAGGTTCTGAATTTACTCACACAAAACTAGAAGATTCAACAGAGTTATTTCAAGTAGCTATAACTCATGCCCTAAGGTAACTTTAACTCGTGCCCTCGCCAGACATTACAGCACTCAGTACAACTTCCATAATGTTATTAAAAATATAAATGAAGCATTAGCAGTCATATTAATGATGAAAAACTGTGCATGGTGGGGGCGCAAGTTATGGTTACCTTATGACGTGAGTTATAGCTACTTGAAATAAAACTATGACTGCTGAATTTCTCTGCTTTTGTGTGAGAAAATTCAGAACCTATCTATAACGCCCCTGTAACCTTTGTTTTTTTAAGTGAGTATATATATATATGTATATCTATATAGATAGATAGATAGATAGATAAATAGATAGATAGATAGATAGATAGATAGATAGATAGATAGATAGATAGATAGATAGATAGATAGATAGATAGATAGATAGATAGATACTTTACTGGCGATTGCCAGAAGGTATAGTTAGGACCAATTTTTTCAAATAGACATAGCGTTTTTTGCTTTGCCAGTAACTTTGGTGCTGTTTGACAAATCTTCACAAAATTTTCAAACGTTATCCTTTGGTTGGTTCAGCTGCTGTGTTGAAAGTTTTGGGGTGAACCATCAAGCGGGGGCTGAGAAAAAGGGGGGGGGCCAAAATACTTTCCCCCTTTTCACGTCTATGGGATTTTTCAAATTTTTGAACATGACTACAGTCCAAATCCCAGAACAGAATTACACCAAATTTGGCAGAAAAGTGGGCCTTGGTCCAGAAAGTATGCTTTTTGTGGTTTGGCGTAAATCCCTTCAGTAGTTTGGGAGAAATTTGAGTCTAAAAAATATAGATATATAGGGACGTGGATCCAACTTTCCCCGTGCTCAAGCAGGAAGTGTTGGCAGCCATCTGTGGACTCGGCTTCAGCCAAGTCCCAGAAACAAAAGTTTAAAAAAGAAAAGGGGCCAGGGTAGGGACACCATGCTCCCTTTGCTTTGGTGCTGGGACTAAAAAGCATTTTTTTTAAACGTCAGAAAATTCAGCGGATACGTGGATTTTTCTGACATTTAAAAAAAAGGTACGGTTTTGCATCCTTTTCTTTTAATTGGCCCAGTGGGGGCTTAAATAAAGGAGGGGTGCACAGGCCCCCCTTCTCGGGCTTCTATGAGCCCCCGGGGCTGCCACCTCCCCATGGTGATCAAAATGAAAAATAGAGGGGGGCTGCATGCCCCCCCACACCCCGGGTACCACCACCACCCCGGGCAAAATAAGACTTTCAATGTGGGAGGTGATAAGGCCCCCCTCAGAGGCCCGGAGACCACCACATCCCTAGGGCTTTAAATTAAAATTAATGCGTGGGGTCACATGGGCCCCCTGCAGTTCCGGGGACTGACAACTCCCCGGGGCTGAATCTAAAATAGAAAGTGGGTCCATCATGGACCCCCAGTCCCGGGGGACCACCAACTTCCCGGGGCTAGTTTATGTTGGAGGGGGAGTGCGCCGACCCCCGAGATGGAGCCAAGGATGGCCCTGGGGACTGCCACCATTGAGGGCTGGCTCCTGCTATGTCCTGGGGTGCCCATCCCTGGGATACAGCTGTATGCTTGGCGGGAGCTCCAGCTCCCATCCAGCGAGAGCAAACAAACCCCACATTCTGCAAGCACGACCTGTCAAACAGCTCCTGCTTGCAAAAAGCTGAATTTTCATCTGTTTCCCTGTACGCAGATATGCGTGCAGGGAAACAGATTAATACATTGCTCCTGCAAGTGGGGAGCTGACATTTAAAGCTGTCCCCTGCTTGTGGGAGCAATGCCGGCTTCCACAGGATGTGGGGAGTTGGCTAGGACCGCGGAGGCCTTCAGGTTCCACCGCGGTCCTGTCACTCTCTTTCTCTCTCCCATCACATAAAGGGATGAAAGAGAGAGAGAGAGAGAGAGAGAGAGAGAGAGAGATTGTTATTGCAGTGGTCTCTCCATGCAATAACTTCACTTCAAAGAGTAAGAGTAGCAAGATGTTTGGGACAAATGTTATACTTACATTTGGATGCAGAGCTGAACAGATTCACTTCTAATGGTCAAAGTCTTGTACTGTCACTCGGTAGGATGAAGGTTCAAATTGTAGTATCACTTGGCAGTGTATTTGCTTATTTACTAGTGTTTTGATGGTTAAACCTTCCCAGTGATGGAACATTCACGTTTCTTTCCAATCCCATGTGTGGGTTAACTCTCATAGGTATGTGTGGAAGCATCACAGTAAGGAGTCACCTATGCCCTAAAGGTTAAGATCACAGATTCTCATGCTGAAAGCTGAGGGTTCTGCTCCAGCTGTGTCCATGATCATTTTCCTTCTTTAATTTCTTTAAAACTTCAAAAGTTTAAGGTTCATACTGAAAGGTAATCTCCCTCTTTTTAATTGACAAATACATTTTCTTTTCAGTTTGTCCAGAAATATCTAATTCTAAGTATATCGTTCATCAAAGACTAAAAACTTCCTATCTCTCTCCTTCTCTCACTCTCTCTCTATCTCTCTCTCTCTCTCTCTCTCTCTCTCTCTCTCTCTCTCTCTCAATTTCTCTCTTTCAATCTCTTTCTCCCACTCACTCACCCACTCAGACCCTTATGCTCCCACTCACGGACCCACTCAGGCCTTCACGCACCCACTCACAGACCCATTCAAACTGTCACACATCCAATCACAGACCCACTCAGACCCTCACACACCCACTCAGACCTTCACGCACCCACTTACAGACCCAGACACTCACACACCCACTGCCAGACCCACCCAGACTGTCGCACATCAACTCACAGTCCCTCATGCTCCTACTCTCACACCCAGACACTCTCACACCCATTATCACACCCAGAAAAACAGACTCTTCAGCCGTGCATGGAGTTGGGCGGTTCAGGGGGTTGCTGGCAGAGCCTGGGCCAACCCAGGCCGTGTGGGGCGGTGGTTGGATTAATGTATAGTAATTAAAACTACTTTACATTACAAAAACCCATAGAAATTTACTGACAAAAAACAGGTTACCGGGACGTTATAGTTCGGAAATAGAATTTAAATAAACTTAGACATTTATTTAAAATACCAAAGGTTACAGGGACGTTATAGTTAGATTCTGAATTTACTTGTGCAAAACCTTAGGAATTCACCAATTATAGTTAGAGCTATTTCAAGTAACTATAACTCGTGCCCTTCGGTAACTATAACTCGCGCCCTTGCCATGCACTGCTAATGACCCCAGATTGTACAGCACACATGACAACTTTTACAACATAATTGATAATATCACTGAAACATCTGTTATAAAATTAATCATAAAAAAACTATCTATGGCTGGGGAGCAAGTTATAGTTACCTAAGGGCACAAGTTATAGTTACTTAAAACAACTTTAGCTATAAGTTAAGTGGTGAATTTCCAGGTTTTGAATGAGCAAATTCAGAACCTAACTCTAACGTCCCTACAACCTTTGTTTTTTTAAGTGACTACATATACAGGGACGGCCCCTCCACGACAGCGGAGAAGCGCACCCCGCCACAAAAATGCCACAAAAATGCCCCAGAGCTGAAAAATAAATTGGTAATAAACTTTCTATATTACTGTTTTATTTTTCAGCACCCCTTCCTGAATGGACTGTCAGGACGGGGTGGGGCCACTCCTGCTCTGCTGCTGAGTGACAGCTGCAGGGAGCTGTGCATTTTTGACCACCAGCCTGAAGTGCACACTTTAAACTTCTCTGACCTAGCTGTCTTAAAACAGCTGGGTTACAGAAAGCACAGGCCTCCAGCGCTAGTGAGCGCAGAGAGAGCCCACTCCCACCAGTTCTGACGCTAGTTTCATGCTGGTTACCAGCATGAAACCAGCGTCAGGATTTGGTAGCGATGTTTCCTGGACCCCGCACCGCATTGAAACCACGACGAGAGGAGGATGTGTGTGTGTGTGTGTGTGTGTGTGTGTATATATATATATATATATATATATATATATATATATATATATATATATATATATACATATACATATATATATAAAACAGATGCGGCAATAGCTCCTATGTAGTTCTAGTTAAGTCAAAGTTTCTGTAAGAAACCTTTTAAAATATAGAAATACATCCATTTTGGGTTCTTCATAGCAACGTTAGAGCAGATCCATCAAGGGAAGCCTAAAATTAGGGCAATCTCAAAAGTGGCATTTTCCATTTTAATTCCCATAATATTCTTTGATCCTTCAGACAGGAAATAAAAGGGTGAATTACACCAAATTTGGCAGGTAAACTGAGCTTTACTCAACGTGCTCGGTTTGTTGTAAATCTGTTCAGTACTGCTTCAGACAGCATTTAAGAAGGTGCCCTGAACTGGACTTGAACCGGTTAAATCTTAAAGATATCTGGACTGTTAATTTCCAGATTGGCTGGGGATTCAAGGATCCTATTCAACAATATGAAAACACATTGGACTAGGGAGCTTTTTTTGTGGTCATCCATTGTCAGGCGTCACAGAAAAATGTCTGTTGCAGATGCCTTTATCCAACAAAGTCCACCGAGCACTGTATTATCAAAAATAAAATGAGAAATGGCTTAAGGAGGCAGGGCTAAGCCACCCTCACTCCCAGTCTCACCCAGAAACTGAAACTGACCCTCTCTGGCAATGAAATAAACATTAAAAGATTTTTTTCCCCACGGGTGTAGTGAATCCTATTCTGAGCTTGAGGTTCCTCGACACTCCTTGGAGCCACAGACCCTCCTGGGGCCTCTGCCTCTAGATTTGTGAATCATGAAACAAAATGAGAAAAAAAGTATTCAGTGCTATACGGCTGCGCTTAACCAACGGCTACAGGTGGACTGAGGCTGAATGCAACAAGGGTTTGATGCTCGCAGCGGATGGTGCCCTGCGGGCAACCCCTGGTGAACACAGCCGAAGCCATTTTGAAGCAGACGGTGCTGCTTGTTAAACTTTGGGCGCAGGGCCCTAAACTCGATGTGCAGAAGCGGTAGGCCTCTCGCCGAGGTTTGTGGGCTGGGTCAGGCTGAAGGCCAAGAATTGTGGCCCACCTACACCATGCACAGCAGAATGCCGAGAACAGAGGAGGCTGGCTTGGTTAGGTTTGTTGGACGCTGGGAACTGATGCATGTAGCTTATGAAAAAGATTAAAGGATAAAGTTGGGCTGACTTTGGTTATAACACAATAACGTGTTAAAAAAACTTACAAGGAGTTACGGTTGTGAATTCAAGCCGAAAAACCAATGACATTCGCATGTTGTTGTTGGGATAGCAACCCATAACTTGCACAAAAGATATGTAACCCTTAACTCTCCCCTAAATGCAATGCTTATGATTACATACTATTTATTCAAATGAAGAAAAAACTGTTACAAGTACAACATAATTAAACAGTCATACATATGGAAAACAATATATAATACTACATTCATAGATGCCTATTTAAAAGCTTTAAGGGTCATTTGATAGTAATCTCATCTGGTAATTATTTACTCCATTTCTAATTGCATCTGTTACATCAAGGGAAAGAGTTTTGCATCTGGTTTGCAGTTTATGGTTTCATCCTTGCCTTCTCCCTTTGTCAATATTTTCATATATTTCCCATCTTTCTTTCTTCCTTGTTCTGCTTTTCCCTCTCTCTTTTTTGCTCTGGGTCCTCATCTCATGAAGAAAAACAAGTCCCTGTCCCCAAAAATGAGTGCTGATTTCAACCATGGGCAACTATCTGCACAAATTAAGCCTGCCTCCGATGTGACACTAACGGCAGTTGCACACTATACAAATACTAGGTGAAATAACTGAACATGACACAGCATTACTGGAGCCCATATCACCAAATGAAAGTGTGAGAGCACAGAGAGAATGGAAGACTGTCGTTTTTTTTTTTTTTTTTTACTAAGCATTTCCACAGCCATTCATGTGGCCTCGAGGATGGCGGTGATTTACTGACCATTTTGAGAGCCCATTGGTTCCACGCAAATTTGTGCACTGCTCCACAACTGGCCTACAAATGTTGCATACAGAAAGGAATTGGGTGGTCGGATGCATGTCTAGTAGTGCTGAGGGGTGCACTTGGCACATAGCACAGAAAACAATTTAACAGGCATTGCTTAAAAAAATGCCTCGCTAATTGGCATTGTGCAGACTGTAAATGCAAGTGCCATTTGTTCAGGAACATCAAGAAGGCAACAAGGAAAACACCAACGTTGCTATGGATACGATCCATAATTTAAGGCTCCGAAACAACATCTAACAAGAGTAATTGCACAAACCCTTGTTCTCTACAATAGTCTATGGATCCAATTCTCTCACGAGCCATTGAACGTTGATGGAAATGGCTAATGTAGTCTGCTGCCTGCAGTATTAGTCGCAGTGGTGTAAATTAACTACTGAATAAATATTTGAGAAGGAAAAAGGAAAATCCTTAGACCCCAGAACTAGCTTCACAAAGGTACATTTGAGGACTTGGAGCAAAACAAGCAAATGTAAATGTAAATTTTTATATTTAGGACCGAATACTCAGTTAGACCTGTTAATTATGAAAGATATGACAACGGAGGCACACTAGCAGCAACGTTTTACCAAGTTTTACACTATTACCATCTGTCCAAGTCAAAATCTGAAGTGGCGCATTTACTAAATTATAGTGCAGCAATCAAAGTTGCTATACTGCGTTGCCCCACAGGAAGATAATAGTGAAGAGTCATATTTACTAATTATGCCTGCTGATGATCTCTTCCCAGTACTTGTGCACAATAAGGTTGGCCAGAACCATACACAAAAGTGTGTGAGTAATGTCTAGATTAGGTTTTGTACTGTAACATTACCAGTCCACTGCAAAATCCGAAATATCCTAAACATTTAACACACTGGTTGTAAGCTGCACAGTGTGGCACACATGCAATGTGTGAAATGTTTGGAGAAATAAAGGTTTTGTCCAACTTTGCGCCTGCCTCAGGGTGGCATTATTTTGATGCAAAGCCTAATCTAACAAATTTAAGAGTTAGAGCTTTGAATCAAAAACCATGGTGATTGCACTGAAATGCCCAAGTAACTCCCACAGAAAGCCTCCTCGACACAAAGTAGTGCAAAGTAATGCAAAGTGTTGTTTATCCTGGAAAAAAGGCATTTTTCTAACCTAAAAATGTTTTGCTGTAGTAAGTAAACCCCTATTAAGATTTGACACTGCTTTGTGGTGTAACAAAATGTTGATAAATTGACTACTACGAGACCAGATTTTAAGAATAAGACCGCAAAATCAGTTCTAAAGTTAAAGCCATCAACCGAACGACTATGAGAATAAGGCAAAGGAACAGTACACTCATACAGATATGTTGATGGGGCCTTGAGATATAACCAATGGAATAACTGGTCACCATGGATGTATGCGCTACACACCCAAAACTCACTTTTAATGATTGGAAACCTCTGGCTTGCTGCCAGAGTCTGGGATTCTTTGCTTTAATTAGAATAGAGTTTTGACATCCTGTCTGGTGCCCTTGGGAAGGACTGTCAGGAGGGAGCCTTCTTGAGAGTCTGTAGACTATCTTCACACAGGGACTAAAAAGTTTATGTATTGAGGCTCACCACTGTTGAGCTCCCTTGAACATTCCATTCCCCCTTTTCCAGAATCCTTCATTTGAAGTTGAAGCAGATACCTTCTGCATTCCGAAAGACTAAAGATGTTTCTCTGTCCATTCTTGCTGGTTAGCACCAAAGGGGATTGCAGAAGGGTAAAAATGTACACATAGCTTCCAATTACTGCAATTCTGGGTACCAGCTCTTTCCTCATTATCAGTCTGTGGCATAATGGATGCAGGCTAATGTAAGCTAATCATGCCACTCTTAGTGACATTTAATACAAGATTATATTCCTCAGAGATAACCACTTACCTCACAAGCTGGCCAGAATTGGTGGATACCCCTCACAACAATATTCTCAGACTTCCCCTCTCCATGAGTCAAATAACCTACTACTGCAGCCTATAAAACCTTGTCGCTCTGCCACGAGGTAACTGTGACACCACAAAAGCGTCTACCATAAAACAAATAAGCATAATACACTGTAGTACTATGATGATTACTGTGATGATGTACTATATTCTGCTGCTGGGCTGTGAGTAGAAACATTCTTAGAATGTTGATATTGGAAGTGTTGGACAGTTATTGTATGAACTGAAGATAAAACTGGTGAGGATTTGCAGTGAGGAATCCGCTATGCCATGTCATTACATTCGACGTCGGATGTACTGACATTTTCCTATTCTGCTGACTCTGCATGTTTGTGAAGCATTTCCTTTATGTATGCCGTTCTATGAGTGAGGTGAGGCATTCCTGTTTGACGCTGCCTGACTTGTGTGCGTCATAGTGCACCAGTCGTCTGCTGAGCTCCGTCAGTCACGGTGTGGATCGAGGTGATTCGCACACCATACTATGTTTACCTAAATACTGTGTTTTTGTTGTCTCACAGTGTGGATCACAGTGATTCGCACACCATGCTATATTTATTTATATACTGTGGCCCGTATTTATACTTTTTGACGCTAAACTGCGCTAACGCAGTTTAGCGTCAAAAAATTTTGCGCCGGCTAACGCCATTCTGAAGCGCCATGCGGGCGCCGTATTTATTGAATGGCGTTAGCCGGCGCAAGCAGACCGGCGCTGCCTGGTGTGCGTGGAAAAAAACCACGTACACCAGGCAGCGCCGGCGTAGGGAAAAATGGCGTTAGGGCGTCTTAAAAATGGCGCAAGTCAGGTTGACGCTAAAAAATCGTCTTAACCCGATTTGCGCCATTTTAAACGACGCCCAGACGCCATTTACATGACTCCTGTCTTAGTAAAGACAGGAGTCATGCCCCCTTGCCCAATGGCCATGCCCAGGGGACTTCTGTCCCCTGGGCATGGTCATTGGGCATTGTGGCATGTAGGGGGGCACAAATCAGGCCCCCCTATGCCAAAAAAAAAATATAATAAAAAAAAAATGTATACTTACCTGAACTTACCTGAATGTCCCTGGGGTGGGTCCCTCCATCCTTGGGTGTCCTCCTGGGGTGGGCAAGGGTGGCAGGGGGGGTCCCTGGGGGCATGGGAGGGCAGCTGTGGGCTCATTTTGAGCCCACAGGTCCCTTAACGCCTGCCCTGACCCAGGCGTTAAAAAGTGGCGCAAATGCGGGGTTTTTTGACCCGACCACTCCCGGGCGTGATTTTTGCCCGGGAGTATAAATACGACGCATTTGCGTCGCCGTCATTTTTTTAGACGGGAACGCCATCCTTGCATCTCATTAACGCAAGGAAGGCGTTCACGCAAAAAAATGACGCTATTTGCCCATACTTTGGCGCTAGACGCGTCTAACGCCAAAGTATAAATATGGCGTTAGTTTTGCGCCGAATTTGCGTCAAAAAAAACGACGATAATTCGGCGCAAACGGAGTATAAATATGCCCCTGTGTTTTTTTCATTCACAGCGCGGATCACGGTGTTTCGCAAACCTTACTGTATTATTATCTAATAGAAAAAGGATTCAAACAGCGCTCGTATATTAGTAATAGTTGTTTTAACATTAAGCATGTCTAATATTCAAAGGGTTTCACCACCACCAGCATTTTTAGATACGTAAGGTAAATTTCCTGTTAAGTGGGATGTATGGTTTGATGCATTTGAAATGTATTTAGGCGCTATAGGGGCCTTAAGATTTAGTGCAGAAATAATTTTTTTATTATTTTTCATACTTTAGGGTTTGAAGGTAGATCTGTCTTCTGAAATTGAAGAATAGGTTTGACAAGCAACCCAGTCTTATAGGCGTGAGACATCAATTTTTTAAAAGAAAACAAAATGAAGGAGAGGATGTGGAGTCATACATTTCAGCACTACGTGGACTTGCTTCCATTTCTATATTTGAAAACTTCATGGACCAACTTATTAGAGATCAGTTTGTGTGTCAATGTAAAGACAAACAAGTTAGGCAAAAATTATTAGCCATGAGTAATCCAACTCTTGAAGAGACTATCAAGGTAGCAAAAAGCATGAGATTTCACAAGTCTCCTTAAAGGAGCTTGATGATAACCCAAATGAAATGCTCAAAGTAGCTGCAATCACCAAACCTGTGCAGAAGGGGGCAAGACCAAACAAGAGCTTTAACTCAGGGTTCAACAATACAAATTTGTGATTTTGGTGTGGTAACGATCCACATACAAAAGGGGGAAGTGTCCAGCAATTAATGTTTTTTTATAACTATTGTAAAAAAATTAGGCATTTTGCTAAAGTGAGTTTAAAAAAAAGGGCACAAAAGAAATCAACAGTTTGTTTTGTGGAAAACGAGAACGAATCAGAGCCTGAGATTGTTTCTGTAGTTGATGATGCTAAACAAGACAATTATCGTAAGGATTGTGTTGACCCTATCATAGAAATAAAAGTAGGGGACAATGTTCCATAAATTACTAGTTGATTCAGGTTCTGGAATCACTATGATCACACAATCTTTAGTCAGTGAAACATGGGGTGATAGACCTTTGATGCCACCTGATCGTTCTCCTGTCTCATATGAAGGTCGTAGAATTGAACTTTTGGATTACATTGAGGATGATCTAGAATTTAAAGGTAGAAGGATCAGAGGTAAAATAAATGTTGCTGTCAAAAGACTTGACATCCTGGGGTGGTTTCACCAGGGTTTATCTGGCATGGTATTGAAACCTGGAGGGAAAGAACAGGTTCTAGTAGTAGAGTGAAAGGGAAAGTCGAAAATGGAAGGTCAGGTTTCCTTCTGTGTTCACAAATTGTTTAGGTAAAATTTGTGGGTTCAAACATAGCATTAATATGAAAAAAGGGGCTGTTCCCACCAAGCAAAACCTCAGGAGTGTTCCTTTCAGTATTAGGGAAGACTTAGAAAAGGAACTTATTGAGTTATACGACAATGGCATTATTGAGCCCATTGAGTCCCCATTATGGTTGTCACCTTTGGTTGTAGCTCGCACAAGGGATGGCCAATTAAGGGTATGTGTTGATCTTAGGTCCTTGAACAAAGGAATTTGGGTAGACTCACACCCACTACCAAAGATCAGTGATCTTTTTGCATGTCTAAGGGGTGCCAAAATATTTTCTAAACTCAATCTGGCCAGTGCTTATCATCACGTCAAACTTCATCCTGATTCAAAGAGTCAGGTATAATTTGTTTAAAGAGATTGAGGATGTACTTGTGTTTCAGGAAGATGTTCTGGTCTTTGTTGACAATGCAGAAGCTTGTGAAGCAATTCTCTAAAAAGTGTTAAGCGTTTTTCAAAAACAAGGAGTGTACTAAAGGCAGAAAAGTGTAAGTTTGGGTGCATAGAAATTCAGTACTTAGGACATGTGATCTAAGCAGAAGGGATCAAACTGAGACCAGGTTTAGTTGATGCAATCACCATGGCTCCTCCTCCTACAGACAAGACAAGGGTTAAATGTTTACTTGGTTTTTGTGAGTTTTACTCCAGATACATTCCAGACTTTGCTACCAAGGTGCGTCCTATTAGCAATTTGTTAAAGAAAGGAGTAAAGTTTGTATGGGGGGACGAGTATATGAAGACATTTGAAAAAATTACAGTGATGCTAGGTCAGAGTGGAGCTCTCAAACCTTTTGATCCTAAACAGTCATGCTGTATTACTGTTGATGCCAGTCAAGTAGGTCTAGGAGCTATGTTAACACAAGAAGTTGATGGCTCTGGAAATACAGTGGCTTTTGCAACTAGGGTGCTCAGAGAAGCAGAACTTCAATATTCTGTTATTGAGAAGGAACTATTAGCGTGTGTATGGGCCATTGAAAAGTTTAGATCATATATTTGGGGAAGGCGTTTCAAGTTGTTAGCTGATCATAAACCCTTAGTCAGTACACTGGGGTGAATAAGTGCTGTACCCCCAGAATTCTGAGGTTAGTCTCTAAACGTTTACAGTATCAGCTTGGCACTGACTATATTACAGGAAGAAAGAATGGTAGAGCTGTCTATTTGTCACTTTTTTTGCAAAAGAAAGAAGATGAAGAAGTAGAATTTTCTGATCTGGTGGAGGAAGATTGTGAAGATTGTATGCAGCTTTCGATGTACCTGACAATGCCAGGACCACTCACCTGAAATCCAGGTATCCGCGGGAGCGAAGAGGTAACCCACACCCCTATGAATTATTCTCTCAAAGCAAAGAATAACAGCTACTGAGGGAATAACTCCCGGGGGCGGGGTAGGGATAGGGAAGATGGGAGAGGGAAGAGATAAACTGCTATCAGAAGCTCCTGTGACATCCAATCCAAAGTAACGCCCCCTTTTATAGCATATCACAATGCCGTAGTCAATGCTGTAGTCAATGCTGGCAATGAGTGCTGACAGGTAAAATTAAAGTTGCATTAATGTTCACTTCTTTTCATTGACGTAAGCAATATTGTCTTTCCATTTCTCTCTATTCTTTCAACAGAATTCCAGGATCCTTTATAAGTTACCAACAAACGGAGCAAGTAAAAAAAAAAGACTATTACTGCATAGTCAATTCAAAAACGTGTCCTGATTAACTTTTACCATAATGTTCCAAAGTTCAAAAAATAAAAGACAGCAGTTTCTTTGAAATAAATGTTCACCTTTATAAACAGTCTTTCTCTGAGAAAGTCCCATTCATTTCTCTCTTTTTCTCTGTAAAAGAAATCTGATAACACTGACCTTGAAGCACCCAGGGGTACAGGGGGCAGGATAAGAATCTTACTAGTAAAGCTGCTGGGCTTTGCCTTTTCCAAGAGATGAACCAAAATCCTTTCTTGCAGGAAATCTGCTCACTCACACGAAGTCAAGGATCGTCACAGGAACACTCTGACACAAGAGCCAGAACTCTCGAAGCCAAGCAAGGAAATGATGATTGATTTGGCTTAAATAGCTTTTTACTCACATTGCACTCATGTTGTTAGACACAGGAGCCAAGCAGGTGGAAATACATGTGCAAGGATGATAAGTCACCAGTATCACATTTGAAGACTTTGTTTGTGGGGAAGAATTTAGCATGGTTTGTGCACTGAGAAAGAACCAGCATGCTTTTTGTATAGTCAGCAACACAAACACTCACACCAAAACAATAACAAAGACGTATTGCCTAGGGGGTGTACTAGAAGGGACAAGTCCTAACCATAAGGACAGTGCAATATCCTATATTTTCCTACAGCTTTTGATGGGGCGCTTTGTACAAAGGGACACAGACAACGCACAATGAGTGCTTCCTAACAGTACCTGATATGAGGACATGCACTGAGAATGAATGGATGCTTGCCATGACAGATGGTGATATTTTGCAACAAGTTTGCGAAATGGTTAGAAATGGGTGGCCCCGTGAGAAAATGGTGTCTCTGTTGTTGCAATCTTACGGTAAAGTAAGTAGTGAGATTTCTATCAAAGATGGAATGTTATTAAGTATGGATAAGATTATTCCACCACATTCAGTCAGAGTGGATATTATAAAGAAGGCACATGAAGGTCGTTTGGGTATGTCTCTTACCAAACGTCATATTCGTGAAACGTTTTGGTGGCCAAGAATGGATGTGGAGGTGGATGAGGTAATTGGCAATTGTTGTGTCTGTGGAACGGCTGATAAAAGTTTGAAAGTGGTCACACCTCCTCTTATGCCCATAGAGTGTCCAGACAGGCCATGGGAAAAGTTAGGGATTGACGTTATGGGACCTTATGATGCGTTATCTTGTGGTAATAAGTACATTTTGGTGTTGATGGATTATGCGTCTAAACGGACTGAGATTAAAATGGATAATTAACCTACCACTAGAATAGTAGTTGATTTCCTTAAGGAAACATTTATGAGAGAAGGTTTCTCATTTCAGATAACGGTACTCAATTTCTAAGCCATGATTTTGAAACGTTTGTGGAATCTTGTTGCATTAAACATGTGAAGAGTTCTCCTTATCATCCACAAACCAATGGTTTGGTAGAGAGGATGAATCAGGTTGTGGGTGAGTGTATTAAGTGGGCCAAAAATGGACATCATGATATAGAGAAGTCTTTGAATAGTATGATTTTATTTTACAGAACTTCATCTCACTCATCTACAAAAGTCTATCCTTTTGAGTTATCAAGGGGAAGAATGGCAAACACAAGCTTTAGATCAGCGTGGATGACAAAGTGGTTTAAAAGAAATTCTGATGTGACAAGTTTGATGCAGGTGGTTAGAGAAAACATGAATCAAATTCAACAAAAACAAAAGAAATGGTATGACACCAAAAAGGGTGTCAAGCTAACACCTTTACAAGTTGGAAATATGGTTTGTATTAGGTCACCAATACATGTAAAAAAGGGGAAGAGCAAATTTGGAGACCTGTTAGAGTTTTGAAGATTCTTGGTAATGCCATCTAAGTTGAAGGAGGTCATTGGTGGAATCTTGCTAAAGTTGTAAAGGTAAAAAATTGCTGTCAAGCTGGTAATCCAGAAACGGAACAAGTTGGTGTGAAAAGACCCAATTAAGAAAATGATGAGGGTAAGAGGAATAATAACAAAAAAAGGAGGCAGAGTTTAAGAAACATCATCATTATGAGGAGATATCGTGAATAATTTTTGCTAGTATATTTTGCTGTATATTTATATACATCTTTGTATTTATTTATTGCTATATTTTTCTCTGGCTGGTCTGTTGATGTTATGTTAAGTGAATTTTTATTTAGTTTTTTGTCATGAAGAAGGGAAGATGTGTAGTACTGTGATGATTATAGTGATGATGTTATACATTCTGGTGGTGGGTTGTTAGCAGGAAATTTCTTAGAATGTTGATATTGGAAGTGTTATTGTATGAGCTGAAGATGCTCTGGGTGTTTGCTGGCTGTGCTGCGCCACAACCATGTAGCCTCTACTAATAAACCAGTACTTTTCTTCATCCCGTGGTCAGAGTACTTACTACATACACCATGAGCCACCGCTTACTCTGCAAGTGATGCCTTCAAAGACTGTTAACCTGATGCATTGTGATCTCCTTTCCCCACTCCACAATCTATCCCTGGTGACAGCACGTGGAGACAACAATCCAACATCACTCCCATTCTGCTGTCTGAGCACAAAATCCCTGTGCAAACAACTGTTATGCATGCCTAAATGCATGGCCTGGTTTCATGTATATTAGAAAAATCCATAACATAATCACTAATCACGCCAGCACCGGATCACTCTCGTTCCAACACCTTCAAATGATGCGAGTAGTTTTTTCCTTTTCCAAAAACTATCTGGAAGGATGCAGCTCCCTTTCGACTCCCACTACGCAAGGAGGTATTATATTTCATCAATACTAACAAAACTTGCAAAAAACCTAAAGAGCCCACACTATGAATCACTTGAACACTTACTTGTGTGAAAGGTATCACTGGCCCTGGGATATCAGTCTCCCATTCATTTATATATTCGAAGATGATCAAAATGTTTTCTACTGAACTCCAGGATTTTGTGGAATTCAGGAGATGCAGCATCCTTCACTCTTGGGGACCTCAACATTCGGATGGCTAATAATACCAAGGGGCATATTTATACTTGTTTTGCGCCAAATTTGCGTCATTATTTTTTTACGCACATTCGGTGCAAAACTAACTCCATATTTATACTTTGCCGCTATACCCGTCTAGTGGCAAAGTTTTGGAGTTAAAGTCATTTTTTGGAAGTGGAAACCTACCTGGCGTCAATGAGATGCAAGGTAGGCGTTCCCGTGCAAAAAATGCCTCTATGGCCTTAGCGCCATATTTATCCCCTGTGCTAAAATGGTGCATGGGGATGGGATAGGAGGGGGTCAAATAATGGTGCAAAGCTTGCTTTGCACCATTATTTAACACCTGGGTCAGGGCAGGCGTTAGGGGACCTGTGGGCAGGTTTCCATGCTCAGAGACCATGGAACGAGCCCACAGGTGCCCTTCCCTGGCCCAGGGACACCCCCACCCACACCATAGGATGGGGGACCCATCCCAGGAATGTCCCGGTAAGTATTAAAAAAATTTTTTAGTCCCTCTCGGGGCCCTAACTTGGGCCCCCTGCATGGCACTATGCCCAATGGCCATGCCCAGAGGACTTAAGTCCCCTGGGCATGGCCATTGGGCTGGGGAGACATGACTCCTGTCTTCACTTAGACAGGAGTCATGTCCATGGGGGTTGTGCATCTAACAATGGCGCAAGTCAGGTTAGGGTAATTACTTTGACTCTAACCTGACTAGCGCCATTCTTTCACGCACAACCTCCAGTGTTCCAGTTTTGCATTTTGATGATATCCGGGCCTTAGCGCCGGCTTGCGCCATTCCATAAATATGGCGCCGGCTGGCTCTCTGAAATGGCACTATACTTTTTGACGCAAACCTGTGCTAACGCAGGTTTAGGTCAAAAAATATAAATCAGGACCCAAATGTCTATGTTCACACTATACTTTAGAAGACAGATAATCCAAGGCCAGGTGCAACATTTCCCAGTAAGGAGACAGGACATGGATTTACTATTCTCCCAAGTTAAAACCTCAGCATCACAGAGCACCTCCCCATCTTGATTGTCAGACACCTTTTGAGATATACATTAAGTGGCAACTACAGCTTTTGACACAGCATACACACTCACAAAAAGAAAGGTTAGAACATCTAAATCCCATAAAAACACAGATGCTCTCAGAAGTTCTTTACCATGTGAAAGCAGAGACAACTTGAAAGGCAGTATAAAAATGTGTTAAACCACCACCTTATACAATAGCACATTGAAGACAGTCATAATGCTATGTATGGGGATATGACTAAGAACAGCAAGAACATGGCCAGTAATCCAATGTGAAAACGTAAAACTAAATACCTTAAAAGTGACAACATAAGCATCCACATTTTGGTATCACACGTTTATACTGTAGTTTGGTTGCCTTTTATGTCAGTATATTTTGCTTCTGATAGAGGTATAAATTATTTTGTTTTAAAATGGCCGCTATTGTAATGTTGGGTCAGCACTGCAAAACAAACTGTTAAGATGTTACCGTGCTGGATCTTTGTCGTCCAGCTAGGGCAGCAGAACCTGTAAGTAAAGGCTACAGACAAAATAGACATTAGGGATGGCGTACAGTAAGGTGAGACACACATCCATACGTAAGGCGAGTGGCCCTAATATTGACCACATTATGACACCATGAAGTCTTGTTAGATACAATAAAACTAACAGCTGTGATCTTGAGAGATCTTGAGAGACATCAGGACAGCTATCTTGGGATCAGGCCACTTTCATGCGGAAAAGAAAACTCGCTCCCCTTTTGCACAGATGTCATCGGTACCTTGCTAACCGTCAGGTAGCCTTGCTAACCGCCAGGTGGAAGCCAACTCGAACAGGTGTTTTTTCCTACAGAAAACAACAGAAGACACGTTTTGAAAAAATGCTTCATTGAGATACTGTACGGGCAACTTATGTATGCGCATGTACAATAGTATGTGTCAAGGCATATATTTTAATAAAATCATTAATCTTGTATTTTAATTTTGTATTTTGCATGTACCTTTGTTTTTCACCCCATAGTGTTTTTTTTTTACCAGCAAGCTTTGCAGTACTTGTACAGACTTATATACATTATATTTCGAGTAAACATTTGTTTAATATACACAAAGTGTTGATTTAATGAGGGATGCTTTCTTTTGTGTTCTTTATTCAAATTAGCTGGGAGATGCATGCTGCTAGGCCTTAAATTATTGCACCTGATGCTTTGCAAACATTGGATCTCTCTGAAGGTAACACAGCGTCAAACTCGGTAGTCAATAGCATGATTGAAACAGAAATCCTCCTCTTGGCTGATCCACGTTGTGATTGACAATGTCTCTAACTAGGTAAATCAAAGGGTGTAATAGAAACAAGCCAGAGACAAAGGAGGGTGTCTCTGTCTGCATATATATATAACTCGCGAAATATTGAGGAAGTGTCATTGAAAAAATGCATATCCATATTAGTTTTTATATCTGATTTATACTTTCATATATGTTGTGTGAAGGCTTTCTTTAATATTGTAAACAATAGATGCAACATTAGCGGATTATAGTTCTTTAAATGTATCCGTGACATTTATATGTAATCTAAAAATGTGGATCATAGTATACTTTCTATAATAAAGTATTAATTGAAAGCCAGAAATAGAAAACCATAACTATGGTATTTTTAACGTTATGTAGTTTAAATGTGTTGTAGTAATGCAATAACCCCTATATATGAGTTGTAACCTTTGGTTGTTTTTGTGAATTTGCTGGGTTTTTAGAGGGGAAAAATGTAAAAAGCTGTCTGCGTACCTAATATATGTTTTTATTTGTCATTTTAAAAGATTATTGTGGGCGGTGCTGTGCGTGGTGGGGGGAGTGGGGGAAATAATACAAATTAAAAAATATATAAAAAATAAAACTTACCTGCTCTGCTCCAGCTCCACTCCTTTCTCCCTTGTCGCTTCAGGCAGGCACAGGCTCCTAGCCTACCCTGCACCAATCCTGACGCTGCTCAGAGCAGCATTAGGACTGGATGGGTGCACCCAGCCAGGGCACTCTCAGGCAGATTGGGAGCTTGTGCAGGCTCTGTCCAACCCGGCAACTGTGTTGGTGGGCTGGAGAGACCCCTGTGCGCATGTGTGTTTGGCCGGCCGGAGATGGCCGGCCAAACACACATGCGCACTGAGTGCACTCCCCTCGTCCTCATCATCGTCATACCCCATGGCCCCGCCCCTTTAACAACCAAACGATAATAAACATAGGCCCTCATTCTGACCCTGGCGGTCGGTGATAAAGCGGCGGCCAAGCCGCCAACAGGCCGGCGGTCTAAAATATGCAATTCTGACCCTGGCGGGAACCGCCAACACAGCCCGCCAACTTAACACTCCGACCGCCACAGCGGTACAAACAAACAGCGCGGCGGTTCCCGCCAACAGCCCGGCGGCAGACAAAGTACCGCCCACCCTATTACGACCCACCAATCTGCCACCTTTTCCGGGGCGGGAGCACCGCCGATAAGAACACGGCGGAAACAGACTACGAACGGGAAAACGCTCACCTCTACGCACTCCACGCGAGATTCCGGCAGTATGGAGCCAGAGTTACAGGTCATCCCCGCACTCCTATTCCTCCTCATATACCAGGAGCACGCCCGGCGGCGCGGAAGACATCGGTGAGTACTGCACCTACGACACAGGGGAGGGAAAAGATTACCGGCACACACCCACCCACCCACACCCACTACAACACACACATCAATGCATTCCCACAGATCACTGTCACAACCCACAAACCACCCCCCTCCGAAATAATGCAAAGACCAAAAGAAGAGATCATAAACGGGCAGATATATTGAAATATGTACGCCATTAATCCCAAAAAATAAATAAACTATGTACAAAATATATACAGCTACTAAATGTAGTCCAACCACTGTCCGTGGATCACAGGGGTCCTGTGCAAAGGGGCAAGGCCCAGTCCCACGACAAGAACTCCACGGAGAGAACACTGCAGGGGCATCAGAAAGAAAATAGGACAGGCACCTCAGGGGGAAGGGAAGGAGGGGCACCTCAGCCACTTGAGTACACGACGCCAGATCCACGAGGGGACTCCATGACCACTGGGCCATCCTGGGGAGAGCAAAGCCACAGTCCATACAGTCCATACAGTGGGTGGCCTGCCCACTGGGCCATCCTGGGGAGAGCAAAGCCACAGTCCAAACAGTCCATACAGTGGGTGGCCTGCCCACTGGGCCATCCTGGGGAGAGCAAAGCCACAGTCCATACAGTCCATACAGTGGGTGGCCTGCCCACTGGGCCATCCTGGGGAGAGCAAAGCCACAGTCCATACAGTCCATACAGTGGGTGGCCTGCCCACTGGGCCATCCTGGGGAGAGCAAAGCCACAGTCCATACAGTCCATACAGTGGGTGGCCTGCCCACTGGGCCATCCTGGGGAGAGCAAAGCCACAGTCCAAACAGTCCATAACAGACCCCACTGCCACTGGAGGAGGCAAGTTGGCCAGAGGACATCCTGCAGCCCTGCCCGAGATAGATCCTGCCCTGCCACGTCTGCCAAAGGGCCAGCGGTTCTTGCCCTGAAGGGCCCAGTTCAGCGGTTCTTGAGACGGCGGGCC
Organism: Pleurodeles waltl; assembly: GCF_031143425.1. Classification (NCBI taxonomy): domain Eukaryota; kingdom Metazoa; phylum Chordata; class Amphibia; order Caudata; family Salamandridae; genus Pleurodeles; species Pleurodeles waltl. The sequence goes on along the minus strand of NC_090448.1, from coordinate 875,934,014 downwards.
CAGTTCAGCGGTTCTTGAGACGGCGGGGCCCAGTTCAGCGGTTCTTGCCTTGAAGGGCCCAGTTCAGCGGTTCTTGCCTTGAAGGGCCCAGTTCAGCGGTTCTTGAGACGGCGGGGCCCAGTTCAGCGGTTCTTGAGACGGCGGGGCCCAGTTCAGCGGTTCTTGCCTTGAAGGGCCCAGTTCAGCGGTTCTTGAGACGGCGGGGCCCAGTTCAGCGGTTCTTGCCTTGAAGGGCCCAGTTCAGCGGTTCTTGCCTTGAAGGGCCCAGTTCAGCGGTTCTTGAGACGGCGGGGCCCAGTTCAGCGGTTCTTGCCTTGAAGGGCCCAGTTCAGCGGTTCTTGCCTTGAAGGGCCCAGTTCAGCGGTTCTTGAGACGGCGGGGCCCAGTTCAGCGGTTCTTGAGACGGCGGGGCCCAGTTCAGCGGTTCTTGCCTTGAAGGGCCCAGTTCAGCGGTTCTTGCCTTGAAGGGCCCAGTTCAGCGGTTCTTGAGACGGCGGGGCCCAGTTCAGCAGTTCTTGAGACGGCGGGGCCCAGTTCAGCGGTTCTTGCCTTGAAGGGCCCAGTTCAGCGGTTCTTGCCTTGAAGGGCCCAGTTCAGCGGTTCTTGAGACGGCGGGGCCCAGTTCAGCGGTTCTTGAGACGGCGGGGCCCAGTTCAGCGGTTCTTGCCTTGAAGGGCCCAGTTCAGCGGTTCTTGAGACGGCGGGGCCCAGTTCAGCGGTTCTTGCCTTGAAGGGCCCAGTTCAGCGGTTCTTGCCTTGAAGGGCCCAGTTCAGCGGTTCTTGAGACGGCGGGGCCCAGTTCAGCGGTTCTTGAGACGGCGGGGCCCAGTTCAGCGGTTCTTGCCTTGAAGGGCCCAGTTCAGCGGTTCTTGAGACGGCGGGGCCCAGTTCAGCGGTTCTTGCCTTGAAGGGCCCAGTTCAGCGGTTCTTGCCTTGAAGGGCCCAGTTCAGCGGTTCTTGAGACGGCGGGGCCCAGTTCAGCGGTTCTTGCCTTGAAGGGCCCAGTTCAGCAGTTCTTGCCTTGAAGGGCCCAGTTCAGCGGTTCTTGAGACGGCGGGGCCCAGTTCAGCGGTTGTTGAGACGGCGGGGCCCAGTTCAGCGGTTCTTGCCTTGAAGGGCCCAGTTCAGCGGTTCTTGCCTTGAAGGGCCCAGTTCAGCGGTTCTTGAGACGGCGGGGCCCAGTTCAGCGGTTCTTGCCTTGAAGGGCCCAGTTCAGCGGTTCTTGCCTTGAAGGGCCCAGTTCAGCGGTTCTTGAGACGGCGGGGCCCAGTTCAGCGGTTCTTGAGACGGCGGGGCCCAGTTCAGCGGTTCTTGCCTTGAAGGGCCCAGTTCAGCGGTTCTTGCCTTGAAGGGCCCAGTTCAGCGGTTCTTGAGACGGCGGGGCCCAGTTCAGCGGTTCTTGAGACGGCGGGGCCCAGTTCAGCGGTTCTTGCCTTGAAGGGCCCAGTTCAGCGGTTCTTGCCTTGAAGGGCCCAGTTCAGCGGTTCTTGAGACGGCGGGGCCCAGTTCAGCGGTTCTTGAGACGGCGGGGCCCAGTTCAGCGGTTCTTGCCTTGAAGGGCCCAGTTCAGCGGTTCTTGCCTTGAAGGGCCCAGTTCAGCGGTTCTTGAGACGGCGGGGCCCAGTTCAGCGGTTCTTGAGACGGCGGGGCCCAGTTCAGCGGTTCTTGCCTTGAAGGGCCCAGTTCAGCGGTTCTTGAGACGGCGGGGCCCAGTTCAGCGGTTCTTGCCTTGAAGGGCCCAGTTCAGCGGTTCTTGCCTTGAAGGGCCCAGTTCAGCGGTTCTTGAGACGGCGGGGCCCAGTTCAGCGGTTCTTGAGACGGCGGGGCCCAGTTCAGCGGTTCTTGCCTTGAAGGGCCCAGTTCAGCGGTTCTTGCCTTGAAGGGCCCAGTTCAGCGGTTCTTGAGACGGCGGGGCCCAGTTCAGCGGTTCTTGAGACGGCGGGGCCCAGTTCAGCGGTTCTTGCCTTGAAGGGCCAAGTTCAGCGGTTCTTGAGACGGCGGGGCCCAGTTCAGCGGTTCTTGCCTTGAAGGGCCCAGTTCAGCGGTTCTTGCCTTGAAGGGCCCAGTTCAGCGGTTCTTGAGACGGCGGGGCCCAGTTCAGCGGTTCTTGCCTTGAAGGGCCCAGTTCAGCGGTTCTTGCCTTGAAGGGCCCAGTTCAGCGGTTCTGGAGACGGCGGCCGGTCTATGGCCAACTGCTAATTGCCTGGTGGTGCCCTCCTGGGCAGCGGGGATGGTGCTCCTTCACTGCCCACCTGGGCTGTGGGTGGTGGGGCCCTCCTGGCCAGCTGGGCTGGGTCCTCCCTGGGCAGCGGCTATGGGGCTGGTGGGCTCTCCCGGGGCAGCTGTGCCGGTTCCTCCCGGGGCAGCGGCTATGGGGGTTGTGGGCTCCTCCTGGGCAGCAGGCCTGCTGCCTGACCTCTCCAACTTGCTGCCCTTGCCCTCCTTAGTCGTCGGCCTGTGGCCCTTTCCTCCCTTTGGAGCTGTGGCTGGTGACTGTCTCTGGGTGGTGTCCGGGGGGGATGTAGAAGGCGGGCTCCTGCGGCGCCCCTTCCGCCTTCTGCTCCTCTTCCCAGGGGGTGGGCTGGCTGTCCCCTTGCTGCTGGGCGAAGATCCAGACATGCGGGCTGGCGGGCTCCAATACCCCTGCACCCTTGTCAAGGGGGCTGCAGGGCTGGTGGTGGCTGAGGTGCTCTTCTTACCCCGACGAGAAGGAGGGGGGGGCTCAGGGCCAGGAAAGAAGTTAGTAGTGGCGAGGAAGAGCTTCTTGGGACAATGGAGAGTGGTAGGTACAGTGGGAATGGGAGTGGAGGGAGAGGATGTGGTTGTAGGTGAGTCACGTTTGCTGTCTTTGGGTGCAGGTGCAGGAGGGATAGGCTGTCGTGAGGTGGATGGCTGTTGGGTGGGTGGGTGGCTGCGTTTGTGTGGTGTGGAAGAGGGGGTGACAGACACAGTGGGAGAGGACACAGGGGACGTGTAAATGGCAGTGGGGGTGGTGACTGCACGTGTGCGGACTGGAGTGGAGGGTGTGCTGGTGATGGAAACACTGGCTGATGGTGAGGTGAATGGAGGTGTGAGTGTAGACGTCACAGGGAGGGAGGAGGGAGACGAGGAGGTGGGGGTCACAGAGGTGGTAGTGACTGTTGGCATGTCTGCATCGGAATGTTGCGTGTGTGAATGTCTGCGTGATCTGTGGTGCTTATGTTTGGATGAGCTTCTCTTGGGTGTTGAGGTGTGTGCAGGCTGGTCTGATGGTGTGGGTGGGACAGGCAGAGGAACAGGAGACTGGGAGGAGGGAGTTAGTAGAGGCAGGCAGGAGACAGGGACAATGGCTGCCGTCAGTGCTGAGGCCAGAGCCTGGAACGATCGCTGATGGGCAGCCTGACCCGAATGAATGCCCTCCAGGTACGCATTGCTGCGATGAACCTCCCTCTCCACCCCCTGGATGGCATTCAAAAGGGTAGTCTGCCCAACAATGAGCGTTCGGAGGAGGTCAATGACCTCCTCACTGAGGGCAGCGGGGGTAACAGGGGCAGGGCCTGAGGTGCCTGGGGCGAAGGAGATGCCCGGCTTCCTGGCAGAGCGGGCACGGGGCGAACGCGGAGGGGCTGCTGGGAGGGCGGAGATGGTGCGCTGGGTGGCGGCTGTACCTGTAATGGCGGGGGGCACGGATGGTGCCACCCCCGCAAGGGAGCCCCCTTCCGAGGACGTGTCCGTGTCGCTGCAGGCTCCAGTCGTCCCCGTCGTGGAGCTCCCCTCGCCCTCCGTCTCACTGGTCCAGTCTGACTCTGTGGCATGGCCCTCCTGGGCCATGTGAGATGCAGCTCCCTCCTGCCCCGATGCCACTTCTCCTCCGCCTGATGATGCTGATGCACACAAGCACAGAAAGACAAACAAAAAGGGGGGGGGAGAGAGAAATAAAGGGATATTGAGTACATGGATCTCCGGTACAGTTAGCGGACATGACAGACACAGATGCCCCCTGCACTAAGTTGCGCACTTGGGGTCCGCTACGCATTCCGTGGAACATGCCCTACACGCCTAGAGTTGACAACTGCACCCATGGATGACACGGCCCAGGGATGGCTGTACTGACAAACTACTGAGGGGGTGGCTGGGGACACAGGGGCTTACGGGGGTGCCCAGCCTACAGATATCGCCCTGGCCTAGGGGGACCCACAGCCCTCCTCCCCCACCCAGACACCTCCACTGCGCGACAACAGAGTAGATAATGCTTGGACTCACCCCCTTGTGTCTGCTGTGCTGCCCTCACGCGCCCATCCAAATCAGGGTAGGCCACCGCCAGGATCCGGAACATCAGGGGGCTCAGTTGACGGCAGGCACCCCGCCTACGTTGGGAGGCCATCCCCAGCAGAGACTCGGCGGTCTTCTTGGTCCCGCGGCGGATGTCCTCCCACCTCTTGCGGCAGTGGGTGCCCCGTCGATGGTGGACCCCCAGGGCCCGGACTTCCTTGGCGATGGCACGCCAAATCCCGATCTTCTCATGGGCGCGGACCTATGTGACACGTACAGGGAGGGAGAAATACCACGTTCAAGTTACTCAGCATTTTCCTTTCCAGTGGCCCAACGCCCCCCATCCCCGCCAGGCCCCCCGCCAAGCCCCCCGCCAGGCCCAACGCCCCCCATCCCCGCCAGGCCCCCCGCCAGGCCCCCCGCCATGCCCAACATGCCCCCCATCCCCGCCAGACCCCCCGCCAGGCCCAACATGCCCCCCATCCCCGCCAGGCCCCCCGCCAGGCCCCCCGCCAGCCCCAACATGCCCCCCATCCCCGCCAGGCCCCCCGCCAGGCCCAACATGCCCCCCATCCCCGCCAGGCCCCCCGCCAGCCCCAACATGCCCCCCATCCCCGCCAGGCCCCCCGCCAGGCCCAACATGCCCCCCATCCCCGCCAGGCCCCCCGCCAGCCCCAACATGCCCCCCATCCCCGCCAGGCCCCCCGCCAGGCCCCCCGCCAGCCCCAACATACCCCCCATCCCCGCCAGGCCCCCAAGCCAGCCAGTGGCCCCAAATCCAGATTGAATTAAACTCACTTGTTGGTCTGGAGGACCGTAGAGTAGCGCATACTGGGGGAGGACCCCATCCACAAGTTTCTCCAACTCCTCTCCAGTGAAGGCAGGGGCCCTTTCCCCAGTCGCAGCAGCCATTGTCCCTTCCAGACCGAGGTCACAGCAACACTTGCAGTATAGGTCCTCTCCTGTGAAAGTTCAAGTCGCAAGTGGATAAGTAGATAGAAAATGGCGGTCACGTCCGCGGCGGTGCGTACCGCGGCGGTGCGTCCCGCCACCGCCGGCGCCCTTCGCCATTGACTCCTGAAACCCATAGGCTTCAATGTTAACCAATGCGGCTTCGCGCCGCGGTCTTCGCCCGCCGCCCGCCGCGGTGTGCCACGCCAGCGCATTGACCTCACATCCCATTGTCACACTTCACAGGTCAGGCAGCCGCCATTTCCAGGGCCCACATGGCTCAATTTCAACTGCGTCACACAGGCCTAGGCCTTGCATAGCCACTCAGACACGCCATTCACTGCATAGAGAATCGTATACTGTGCTAGCTGTGAGTACGTACCTGTGGGTTGCCTGACTGTGTGCTCCATGTTGTCCTTCCTAGGCACCGTCCGCTGGGTTGGGCGAGGAGACGGATGAATCCTCCCGTGTACCGACCGCTGGTGGACCTGTCGACAATGGAAGAACGCCACATTATCCTGACCTACCGTCTTAACCGTGCCACTATCCATGAACTGTGTGCCCGGCTGGAGCCCGACCTGATGTCCCCCATCCGCCAACCCACAGGGATTCCCCCTCTGGTGCAGGTCATGTCAGTACTCCATTTCTTGGCAAGTGGGTCATTTCAGACAACCGTGGGAATTGCTTCCGGGATGTCTCAGCCCATGTTTTCAAAGGTGTTATCCAGAGTGTTGTCTGCCCTGATGAAATCCGTGAGGAACTACATCATTTTCCCTGAGGTGGGCGAATTGGCTACAGTGAAGGGTGATTTCTACGCCCTTGGACATATTCCCAACGTAATTGGTGCCATTGATGGGACCCATGTGGCTTTGGTTCCCCCAAGAGACAGGGAGCAGGTGTACAGGAACAGAAAAAGTTACCATTCAATGAACATCCAGGTGGTGTGTTTGGCTGACCAGTACATCTCGCATGTAAATGCCAAATTCCCAGGGTCAGTGCATGACGCCTACATCCTGAGGAATAGCAGCATCCCTTACGTGATGGAACAGCTACAGAGACACCGTGTATGGCTAGTGGGGGACTCTGGGTACCCCAACCTGTCGTGGCTACTGACCCCAGTGAGGAATCCCCGGACCAGGGCAGAGGAACGGTACAATGAGGCCCATGGGCGTACTAGGAGGGTGATCGAACGCACCTTTGGCCTCCTAAAGGCCAGGTTTCGCTGCCTGCATATGACCGGTGGATCCCTAATGTACTCACCTAAGAAGGTGTGTCACATCATCGTGGCCTGCTGCATGCTTCACAACCTGGCTTTGCGCCACCAGGTGCCTTTCCTGCAGGAGGATGGTCGAGACGGTGGTGTTGTGGCAGCGGTGGAACCTGAGGAGAGTGACGAGGAGGAAGACGACGGGGCTGAAACAGACAACAGGGACAGAATCATTGAACAGTACTTCCAATAGGACACAGGTAACATTTCAAAGATAATTTAGTAAATGTTAACTACTCTGCAGCATCTCTGCTGCCTGTCTATTTGCCCCAGTGTATGATGACTGAGTTTTGGCTTTTCCCTCCCTATTTCAGATCTGGGGTCCCCACTACGAGTCCTGTGCTTCGTTTCCCCATGGACTACAGCTTTGTGGCAGCTGTTTGTTGACTTCACCATGTACAAGGACATATTTGCACTGTCATGTCAATTACAATCTATTGAAATCACAGCCAGACTCCTGATATTTTGGTGCAAAATAGGTGTTTATTGAAGTGCTCAAAATGGGATGGGTGGTTTCAAGTGGGTGGGGGCTATGGTGCAGGAATGTCCATGGCAGAGTCCAGAGTAACAGTCACACAGGTGCATTGTCCAGAGGCCTGTGGAGAGATGGAGCATGGGCAGTTCGAGGATGGACAGGGTGACAATGTGGGACAGTGGGATGACATCAGGTGGTATCCATTGCTGGCGGGGGTCTTGACATCCTACTCTGTCTTGCGAGATCTCAGGGCCCTCTTGCGGGGTGGTTCTTCTCCTGCAGGAGGTGGGGGTCTGGTGGGCTGTTGCTGTGCGGGGGCCTCCTGTCCACTAGCGCCGGCGGAGGTGGATGGCTGTTCTTGGTCCAGGCTAGTGGCAGGGGCCCTTGGGTGTTGTTCAGTGTCCGCCCTGCTGTTTACGAGGTCCTGCAGCAGCCCTACCATGGTAACCAGGGTGGTGTTGATGGCTCGGATGTCCTCCCTGTACCCCCGATAGTGTTCCTCCTGCAGCACCTGGATCTCCTGGAACCGGGCCAGTACCGTCGCCATCGTCTCCTGGGAGCGGTTGTATGCTCCCATGATGGTGGTGAGGACCTCGTGGAGAGTGGGTTCCCTGGGCCTCTCCTCCCCCCCCTGTCGCACAGCTGCCCGCCGAGTTGCCCTGTTTCCCTGGGCCTCTGCCCCCTGGCCGGTGTGCCCACTACCACTGCCCCCAGGTCCCTGTTGTTGTTGGGGTGGTGGGTTATCCTGGGTGCCCTGTAGTGGTAGACACACCGCAGATTGACGCGCCCTGGAGACAGAGGCATGGGCCCGCTGGGTGGGAGCTGTGCTGGTGTTCCCAGAGGGGTTAGGGTCTATAGTGGCCTGTGCCTGTGTGAGGGGAACCGACTGTCCAGAGGTCCCCGATGGTCCGGGCTGGTCATCGGTGTCCAGATCGACAGAGCTGCTGTCATCGCTGACGGCCTCTTGGGTGGGGGGTGTGGATAATTCTGGCCCCTCCGCTGCGGTGTGTTGACGGTCGGGTCCTGCAGGGGTATAGAGGTATGGTTATAGTTTCAATGTGTGGCATATGGGTGTATCTGTGGGTTCCCGTGTCCCCAAGTGCTGGCATTCGTGTGTGGGGGCTTTGGTGAGGGTGGCTTGTGGGGGGGATGTGTATATGCATTGGGCATGCTTTGGTGATGGGTGTCCATGCTTAGTGGACGCATGCAGGCCTAGGTTTTGGGATGTGTGGGTTGTGATGGTGAGACATTGGCGGGGAATAGGTGTGCTGGGGGTGGGGGTGAGGATGGTGGTGGGGGTGAGGATGGTGGTGGGGGTGAGGGTGGGGGTGAGGATGGGGGTGGGGGTGAGGGTGGGGTTCGAGGATGGGGGTGAGGGTTGGGGTCTGATTTGGCATGCAGGTGGGGGGGAAGCAGTATTGAAGCTTCAACTTACCAGTATCCATTCCTCCGCCGACTCCTGCGAGGCCGTCAGGATGCAGGATGTTCAAGACTTCCTCCTCCCATGATGTGAATTGTGGGGGTTGAGGTGGGGGTCCTCCGCCAGTCTTCTGCACGGCGATGTTGTGCCTGGATACCATGGAACGCACCTTCCCCCGTAGGTCGTTCCATCGCTTCCTGATGTCTTCCCGATTTCTGGGGTGCTGTCCCACTGCGTTCACCCTGTCGACAATCCTCTGCCATAGCTCCGTCCTCCGGGCAATGCTGGTGTATTGTATCTGTGTGCCGAACAGCTGGGGCTCTACACGAACGATTTCCTCCACCATAACCCTGAGTTCTTTGTCTGTGAAGCGGGGTTGTCTTTGGGGTGCCATGGGGTGGTGTGTATGATGTGTGGGGTGGAGTATGTGTATTTAAGTGAGTTGAGTGTGGTGGTGTGTGTTGTTTTGTGTGTGGATAGTGTGTGGGTGATGGTGTTGAGTGGCTGTGGCTGTTATGTTTTGGATGCTGGTGTCTCGCTCTTGCCTTCTTTACGAATTTTTAAGCGTAGGGGTTTGTGGGTGATGTGGGTGGGTGTTTTATATTGTATTGTGTGTGTGGGAGTGGTGTGTGTATGTGTATCAGGTGTGTGGGATTCAAATCGTCCAATGTGGGTGAGTTTTGTTCGTTTGTGTGTATTCTGACCGCGCCGGTGTGTCCCGCCAATGGAATACCGCGTTTGAAAGACCGCCGCGTGGATTCGTGGGTCGTAATGGCATGGGCGTATTTCTGTTGGCGTGGCGGTGGAGGTTTGGTCACCTCCACCTTTCCGCCGACCGCTGGTCTGGCGGTCGGATTTTCGGAGGTTTGCCTTCTGCGGGTCAGAATGACCGTGGCGGGTTTCCGCGACCGCGGCGGGATTATGGAGGATTTCTGACCGGCGGTAGGCGCCTTTTACCGCCGAGGTCAGAATGACCACCATAGTCTATTATTGTTTGGTTGTTAAAGGTTTGCAGCAACTGCTGCTGGCAGGGGTGCGACGCTCCTCCGTCCTAATGGAGGAGTTGCCCCTGCACATTGATGAAACTCAGCTGCACCCCCAGCGCAAATCCACAGCACCATTTGTGTGGTATAAAAGCGGACGCTGACCAAACGTTCTTTCCATTATTTAATTTTAATTTTTTTTGATGTGCTACTCCCGAACAGACAGAATGTCAATGTGTTTCGGCTGATACCTTCTGCTGGACACCCCCCAAATTCAAACAGTTACCTCATATACATTGTTAGTCCTCCATCTGTTATTGCAGCTACAGTATTGGAAATATGAGTTGCACCATCTTGCAATGTGAAGAGTAGTACGGTTAACAATCCTATTGTTCCAAATATCTTGGTATTAGTCACAATCCTATTATTTCAATTGTCTAGATGTTATTCACATAATGCAGTCCATTTTAAATCATACATATAGATTGGAATGATGGAACATATTTGATTCTTACGCACACGATTGTAAAGGTGTCCTCTTAAACTGCTAATACTTAAAGTTTCTGCTGTGCATATAAAGTTTTAAAAAAGTGACGTGCATATACATATACCTAATTTAGAATATTATAACAAGTCAAAATAAAACACAAAACACTAAGGATGTCCATATAAACTACAAATAAATGAGGTCTGTACTTTACATTCAAATTGTACATGGAGTAACATATACATATAGATTTTTCTCTCTCTATATATATACGTATATATATATATATATATATATATATATATATATATATATATATATATATATATATATATATCCTTTCCAATAGTGCCAATCAGTGTTGTTTGAGCCCCCTCGGTGCTAGTGCTAAGCAATGGGCATCCCCATTATTTGGTATGTAACAAGTAAATCTCCAAAGAAAATGGAAAAACACAAATACTCCAGCCTGCAGTTTACCTAGTTTTTTACTTTTAATGACCTGCTACTAAGCCCAGTCTCTCATGTATTTCTAGAACTTTGATTGTTTCCACTATGCAGTTACTTGTCTACGTAATAGTTCATGCCAGATTAATCCCTTCAAATGAGTAAAACTTGGCAGGCTATCAAATTTTCCTAATGTCGAGAGATTCATATAAAATGTATTGATAAACTGGCCTGTCGCCTTACCAAGGATGTCATCTTTTAACGTGCAAGAGCTGATCGTAGGAAAACATCTCATGATACCATAAATCATAGCCCACTGGGGCCACAATGGTATAACAGGCTTCTTTACTTTCATGGCCCCTGCACATCCATAGCTAGGTCCAAGTAACTACCCTCCCATGATGAGGCGGTCCAACCTGCTGAGTGAGTAACACCACTTTGCAGTTAATTACCCTAGAACTTGTCCGTTTGGATAACCCCTTAAGGTATTTTGAACATGTGAGATATCATTGCAGGAATGTACCTCGTATTACCATATCACACATAGCCCACTGCAGCTGTCACAGGATAATGGGCCATCTTGTTTAATAAGAAGCAACCCTCATTGATATTAGATACGTGTAAACATAGCATTCATGGAGTTGGTCTAAATCATAACTCACAACTTATACCCTTACACTTCCCAACAAATGAGGGACCCTCACTGTTGATCTCGCTACCATTCTAAGTAGTTAATTTGTATTTTTTTCTAAAGTAATCTATTTGCTTAGTGGCAATGTGGTATTTGCAACATTTATCCACAGAGGATGATTTAAATGATGAAAAAAGGGTCTGAAATCGTTAATTGAATTTATGTGGTCACTTATCATGTATTACTTCTGACAATTATAAAATCCTATATGAATGTGACTTAATGTGCACTGATGCTGCAGAAATACTTTACGGTCTAAAATATTGGCCGGAGATTCCTGTTGGCTCTTTTTCCTTAGGACAGAGCAGTGGGGGCTGGTGACATTTGAAAGTGGTGAGGCGTAAAAGTTGGGTATGACTTTTATGTAGCGAGTGAAGTCAGCAAGCTTAATGGACAAATGTGGGCTCCAAGGTGAGTCCTCCTCCCAAGAAACACTTGAAAAAAGATTGACACATGGTGCACTTGAAAGCAAATGAATTTAGTGAGAAAGCAAGGTTTATAAAGCAGTGGGAATGTATAGCCTTGAAATACTAAACACATTAAAAACTGCCCCATATCCTACTGCATTAATATGTTCAACAGTTACTTTAATGTGCAAATTGTACACTGCAACAACTTCAGGCCCTTTAAAGTGTGTGCTTGTCCAGTGTCCTGCACTGCATGCAGCATCAACTTTGGAAGAAAATGCTCTAACCAGGCATCAGGAAGCACCCACAGCTGCTGGCTACAATCAACCATATAGAAATATGTGCAGACAGTTACTTAAGTGGGATGAAAAAAGTGGGGGCTCGCTAAAAGGGAACATGTAAAATACATTTCTGCAATTCCCATAGTGTGCCACCCAGCCTGTATTTTGATTTCTCTCTGATATGTTATTGCATCCAGAAACATAATACAACAGCTGACATACACCTAAAACCTGTCAGTACTATTACCTTTGTCAATGGTTGTTAGCTGTTTAAGATAAATGAGTAACAATGATTAATTATAAATAATTAACATTGGAAATGTTTAAATTCTGAAATTGTGAGACTGTGAATTAAATATTATTGAGGCCTACAGAAGGAGTATGGCCTTCAGTTATGTATGCTTTACCTTAGATATGTATGCCCTTTTTCTCGTCACATCTCATCCATCTGCACATTTTCAACCTCCTCTCTTTCCTCTTCAGCACCCTCCTTTCCCTCTCTCCTAAATGCACTCCCTCACCTCTCCCTTATTATACCACCTCAAACATACACTGTACTCAACCACATTTAAACACTTTGGGCCATATTTATACTTTTCGACGCACAACTGCGCCAACGCAGTTGTGCGTCGAAAAAGTTAACGCCGGCTAACGCCATTCTGAAGCGCCATGCGGGCACCGTATTACACAATGACGTTAGCCGGCGTTAGCCGGCGGCGCTGCCTGGTGTGCGTGAAAAAAAATGACGTACACCAGGCAGCGCCGGCGTAGGGGAATATGGAGCTTGGGCGCCAAAAAATGGGGCAAGTCAGGCTGAGGCAAAATTATCGCCTCAACCCGATTTGCGCCATTTTTTTCGACTCCCAACCCCCATTGAAATGACTCCTGTCTTAGCAAAGACAGGAGTCATGCCCCCTTGCCCAATGGCCATGCCCAGGGGACTTCTATCCCCTGGGCATGGTCATTGGGCATAGTGGCATGTAGGGGGGCACAAATCAGGCCCCCCTATGCCACAAAAAAAAAAAATTACTTACCTGAACTTACCTTATGTCCCCTGGGATGGGTCCCTCCATCCTTAGGCGTCCCCCTGGGGTGGGCAAGGGTGACAGGGGGCGTCCCTGGGGGCATGGGAGGGCACCTCTGGGCTCCTTCCGAGCCCACAGGTCCCTTAACGCCTGCCCTGACCAGGCGCTAAAAAACGACGCAAAAGCGGCTGGACGTCATTTTTTTTTACCCGCCCACTCCCGGGAGTGTAAATACGGCGCACATGCCTCGGAGTCAATTTTTTAGACGGGAACGCCTACCTTGCATATCATTAACGCAAAGTAGGTGTCCACGCTAAAAAGTGACGCAAACTCCATGGACTTTGGCGCTAGACGCGTCTAACGCCAGAGTATAAATATGGAGTTAGTTTTGCATCGAATTTGCGTAAAAAAAACGACGCAAATCCGGCGCAAACGGAGTATAAATATGCCCCTTTATTTCATTTTTTTTTGCCTTCTAAATATTTTGACCACTACGCACCCCTTCACACACATTTACACTGAATTTCATTTGTAAATGGAATACATGGCCATTTTTCTGTGAGCTCTGCACAGACCAACCCAGTGTCAGGCACTTTGCTTTGTCTTCAGCCTCAGCACCAGCGCTCTCAATGAAAGCCCCTCCTAAACACATGGCATGAGTCAAAGTAAGCACTATGCAAGAGTAATGCAATGCACAAAAACACAGCATCAAGAAACAGCTAACACTCTTGTGGAATGCAACATTAAGTAAAACGTGAAATAAGAGGAACTAAATGGCTGACACACATTACACACATTTTAACATTCATTGTTTGCATATCAATCCATGTTTGTGTCATTAAGGGCATGGAGATAGGGCCAGTTTTAAAGCAACACAGCAGATAACTTCCTTTGCTATAAGCACGTATTTCTCCCCTGACTCGAATATTTGGATCCATTTCGCAAGGGAGCAAGAACCCTGCTCGTCTTTTGGAACAGTTTCAGGAGGAACAAATACAGCAACTCCACTACTAAAGGAGCCAGCGGTCTGCAGCCGGGGCCTGGGGGGTCACATGGGGGATGTTAGAGTGACAAGGGGTCTCAGTACATTAAAAATAACACAAGATTGGCATTATAACACTTACCGTTACCAAAGACAAGGCACTTAGGGCCATAGTTATAAATTTTGACGCAAAACTGCGCAGACGCAGTTTTGCGTCAAAAATATTACCGCCGGCTAACACCATTTCTGTGCGCCATACGGGCGTCAAATTTATACTTTGACGCATGGCGGCGCAAACCACAGGTGTGAGTCATTTTCTTTGACGCACACCGCAGCTTCACGTTGTAAAGGAAAATGACGTTAATGCGGTGGAAATGACTGTGAGCCGATTTACGACACCGCAAATAGTGTCAAAACTCTCCGCAAACACAGCCATTTCAGCAGAGGAGAGCCAAAATGGATCCCAGATGCCTGTACAGACCCCAGGAAGATGACAACAGACCAGGAACCGGCCAGGAGGACCCACACAAGACCCAGGACAGGGAGAAGAAGAAAAGAAAGTGTCGCTTGAGTGCAGAGGACAGGAAATTCTGGTTAAAGAGGTGACGGAACACGAGCACCAACTGCTTGTCACCTCAAAGTTGCCAATCAGTAGGAGAGAGGCAATATGGCAACAAATTGTTGACAAGATTAACAGTATGGCAGAAGTACGCAGAACAGTCATCGAGTGCAAGAAACGCTGGCATGACTGCAAGCGCAGGACCAAGAAAAAGATGGCCAGGAACAGGAAGGCAGCACTGCAGACTGGAGGTGGGAGTCCAGCACCACAGGAGGCCCTGGACCACATGGAGGAGATGGTCGCAGCCATCATCATGAGGAGATTGTCACAGGGATTCAAGGACAGGACAGCGCAGACTACCAGGAGACAACGCACATGCAGGGTAAGTCGCATGGGGAATTAAAATGCACTAATGTTAACTGCAACCGGGGCGGGAATACCTACTACACAATGCATGTAAGTCATCATATACATGGGGTGGCATGGGTGAAGGGGCACAGCACGGGGGCATGGCCCGTTCAGAGAAAACCTGTGGCACACCATTACACAACACCAACAACCTTTCCATGGGGGTATGCTGCCATGCCAACGATGTATCAAAGGTAAAGGCACGCCAGGAGGGAAGGGTACAACGTCAAACTGACATCCCGTCACACGTCAGCCACTATACTCCCTACATTAACTAGGGCCCAATTAACAACCTCTAGCCATACCGACAACTGGAATGTAACATTGACAACAGTTGCCACTGCCACCTCCGCTGTGTGTGCTGGTCAAGTAGCCAATGGCAGTAATGTCCCCATGAATCATACACACCCAAATTAGAGGGTTTAGGATGACAACGTTAACAATCCCCTGAAACAAGACAAATGTTCCAGTTCTGTCAAATGTGAATGCCCATAGTTGCCGCAAACATCAGCCAATGTCATCAACATTAGGAGGTAGACAGCACTAAGGTCACACCCATGCTGCATATGTCAGGGCCCATCCTGTGCCTGGGTCACAATGCAACATCCCTAATGTCATACTGCTCAGATAACAGCATTGAGGGGGAGGACACATGTAACTGGTCACTGAAATACACCTGCACAGTCAGAGGAGGAAATAGGACACTGCTACGACTATAAGGGCAATCCAATGTACCACACATTCCCCAACATCAGCTGTACACATTACTAATGCTGACATCCATATCGTGCCATAACAATGCTATGCATAGTATACGCTACATTTCAACTACATATAGGTGGATGTGAAAGATCAGAGACTGGGGCAGGTCCAGATTGTTAAGTGTGCTGCTAGTGCCATCAGAGCACCCACAGCCAGTGAAAATTCTCACCATGAAAATGGAAGTAGGGTGAGGGTTGAGTAGGACAAGAAGGTGGCAATTCACTATTTGGCCAAAACCAACACCTAGAGGGCATGATGCTGACAAGTCCACTAACTGACCACAATACATGTGACATGCAGGTGGGCATAGGCCTGGGAGAATGCCCATCTGAAAGACTGGATCAATGAACAGGAACCAAGATCACAACGTGAAAATCATCACAAGGCAGGCATGTCACATCACAAATGCCACAACACAGACACACTAATTGTACCGTATTTCATTGCAGAGGACGATGGATCTCCTGCGGATATGCCTGTCCAGGACTACCCTGATGACGTGGATGACGAGCTGAGAAACATCAGCCACCAGACCCTCCAAGAGGTCCTTGGAACCCTCCAGACCCCACCTTCAGTCACAAGGAGGAGCACAGAACAAGCAGCCATCGCAGAGGATCCACCCACCACCCCAATTGTGTGTGAATGTAACTGTTGAATAATACGCATCACAATTGCTTTGGAAATTTCTGTGTCCTGATCGGTATATCAGCAATGCTCCATGAGGCTACACTCTTATTCTGATAGTTAGAGATAAAGGTGAGCAAAAATGATTACCCAGACCATGATATGGTGATTATTATAGGTGTTTATTTACATATATTGATACAGTGGTGATGGTGAGCTATTTCAAAATAAAATGTTGACAATATGTTGTCATCGCAAACAACCCTTGTGTGTCCAGGCGTATCTTTCAGTCGGGATACTGTGTGTGGATTTTAAGTGGGTGGTCGGACCCATGCTTGGACTGCCCTGGTGAGTGCAGGAACACCGACGAGCTTTTGTGTTTATTACAAATATGTATATATATATATATATATATATATACATATATATATATATATATATATATATATATATATATATATATATATACACACACACACATTTATGGAACAGATTAATCCTCAGTGATTCCTCTGTGACATTCTCAGTGAAAAGTGAAAAATGTCAGCACTCCACAGCCCGCAATTCATTTGGTTTTATTTTTGACAATGCAGTTTTGGAGATGTCCGCCTTTGTGAGATAAAAGTGCCCTACCACCATTGAAACATTAAAAAACCATCACATGGAAACTGAAAAAATTATAGTACATCAGTCCTTACGAGCCCAAGGAAAACAATCCAAAGTATTAGATCACAGATGTCATCGAAGGTTCATACATTTACTTCGTCGATGTGTAACAATTCAAATCTGTCTGGTAAAAAATAAATGTCTAATCTAATACATGATTTGTGATAGCATTCAGTTCAACAGATCATATATGGCTGTATCTCATAAAGCAGGTGTGGTTTCTCATTTAGGGCTGAGGGGCTATGCCCCTCTGAAATTCCTGAACATTCATACAAAAGAAAATAAATAGATAGATTTGTTTAGACATGCGATTGTATCTCTAAACAAATAGAATGCATTCAAGTCTGGACTGTCGGTCCCAGGCTGCCTGCCCTGCCTCGCTTTGATGCACGAGACGGAAGCCAGGCAGTAAATCAACTTTCTACACTGTGACACACGACGCAGGGCTGACTAATCTGAAGACTTTCTTTCCATTGTGATCTATGGCAGTAATCACTATAGGCCAATGATTCTTTTAGCGTCATGATTTTGGGCGTAGGAGTTTTCATCCTTGCATGAGGGCAACCATCTGCCATTAACAGGCAGAGATCCCACCCTTTCCCCAGGAGTGGATACAAGCATGTGTGATTAAGGGGCATATTTATACTCCGTCTGCACCGAATGTGCGTCTAAAATTTGGATGCACATTCGGCGCAAATCTTGCCCCATATTTAAACTTCGACGCCCGCGGACGTCAAAATCCTGCCGTGTGCGTCATTTTCTGGATGCGGGCAACCGCCTTGCGTTAATGATATGCAAGGTAGGCGTTCTAGTCCAAAAAATGACACAAACACCCGTGCGTCATATTTATGCTACCGCGCAAAAATCCCGCACGGCCGGGAGGCAGAGTCGGAAAATAACGCACAGCCTGATTTGCGTCAAAAATGAACACCTGGGTCAGGGCAGGCGTTAAAATGGGGCAAACACACCATTACTTAATGAAAATACACAGAAGCAACAGCAGAGCTCCAAAAGGAAGACATGGAGGTGCTTCTCATCCCGCATGCACGCAGACGCAGAGCCCAGCAACAACAACTGCAGCTTCCACAACACCAGCAGGGACCCCAAAGGCAACACAGAAGGCAGGAGAGAATATTCCGCACCAGGTCAACCCTTCTGGGACTCCGCCAACAAGACATCATCCAGAGGTACAGGCTCAACTGGCAAGCCATTCAGCAGCTGCTGCGCAACATTGAGCCACAGTTGGCACCCAGCTTGCAGACACCCCGCACCATTCCACCAGAAACCAAGCTGCTAGCTTTACTCCACATGTTGGCAAGTGGCTCCTTTCAAACCACTGGTGCCCTGGTTGCCGGGATCTCACAGCCCTCATTCTTCACCTTCCTGCCCAAGGTACTGGATGCCATCATCTCCCTCACACCCCGCCACATCAGCTTCCCCAACACACAGCAGAAGCAGCAGGAGACCAAACAGGGCTTCTACCAAATCAACGGCTTCCCACACGTGCTTGGTGCCATTGACTGCACACATGTACGCCTTGTGCCAACTGCTGCAACCGACCATCTATACTGCAACAGGAAGCACACACACTCCATCAATGTGCAGGCCATTGTCGATCACTGGTGATTGATCACCAACATCGTGGCAAAGTATCCTGGGAGTGTACATGATTCATTCATCTTCCGCCACTGCACCATCAATCAACAGTTCCAGGATGGACGATATGGAAATGGCCTACTTGTTGGTAAGTACAGAAACCTACTTATATACACACAGCACAGCAACCCTGTAGGACACACAACACATACACCACTACATTGACACGTGGCCAGGAAGACAATGAGGTTGTGACACTGCTAGGCATGTGTGATATCCTGACCCATTTGGATATACACCTATGGACAAATGACAGAACCAAATAATAACAGATTCCACTCCACAGACACCAGGGAACAATTTAAAACAACACAATGACAATGACATGGCCTCAACTGGCAGTACAACTTGGAAGATTAAGCTTTCAATATCACATCAATAACACTCAATCAAACACCCTTCCAACCAATACGTACTGTGTAAGGGGTGTGTAATGTGTTTTGCTGCAGGTCAAACACCATGACACACATAGCATGATGATGACTACAATGAAGGTGACATGGAATCATTGAGGCTGTACCAATATCTCACATCACTCCTGGGGTGACATTGCATCATGTCACCCCCAGTTAAGACACATGGACACCTCTTTCACATGACATAATGCAAGGGAGTACACAATGTACTGCAAGTCTACAAAAATATTGCTGACATCCGGTCAATCAGGCAAACACCCGTTCAGATAAGGAAACAACCCAATGCTGATGGTATATCCTAGAAGCCTAGGATTCCACACAAGAACACAAACACAGATGAGTCACAGACAACACAAGAGAACAACTGCCATGCAAAGTGATAATCATGGTGCAAGCTACATCAACATGTTCTCACTCGTTTTCTCTTTCAGCTGATCAGGGCTATGGGATCCAGCCATGGATCATGACCCCATTTGCAAACCCAAGCACTGCAGCAGAGCGTGCCTATAATGAGGCACATCGGAGGACATGCACCATAGTCAAGAGGACCTTTGGCATCCTGAAGTCAAGATTCAGGTGCCTCGACATCACCGGAGGCAGCCTCCTATACTCACCTGAAATGGTGTGCAAAATCATTTTGACCTCCTGTACCATCCTGCACAACATATGTGTAAGAAGGAACATTTCCCTATATGAAACCGAACCCACAAATGCCTGGAGAGGAGGAAGAGGAGGATGCTGTCCATCAACATGAGGAGGACCATCCAAACACAGCTGCAGGATTGCGTCGGAGACAACGTATTGTCCAAAATGTATTTTAATCTACTCATCCATCACCACTGTCTTACCATCTGTCAATAAACACCTATACTATTTACTATTTCATGGTCTGGGTAATCATTTTTGCATAACATTATCCCTAACAATCAGAATCAAAGTGTAGCCTTATGGAGCATTGCAGAAATACAGATTAGGATACAGAAAAATCCACATCATATTTGATGGGTATGATTGTACAGCAAACTTCACACACTGTAAATGACATATATCCTGTCCATTTCACATTTGAAGGTCAATATCAGAGGACCACAGCTATTTCACACATACATGTTGGCAACATGGTTCATTTCAGCATATGGCACACAACTAAGACACCATCAGTCAAAAAGGTAACAAAATGCCTCATACATGAGGCAGTGGATGTGCTATTGCATTGGTGACAAGAAGGTATGGCCAGACCCTTGACATCAGTAAGTGTTACATCAGCTATCTTTGCAAGGAGTATGTGTGACAAGAATTCCATATAAGCAGCAAATGGATAGCACGAGTGCCCCGGGTATGACTAGCATTGCTCACAAGACATCCACTGCACATGCCAGCCCAGGACTTAAGTCCTGCCACTGCCATGTTCCCTGTCTCACTCCACCCTTCTTCAGAGGGTCCTGGAAAGGGAATATGTGTACCCAGATAATCCCTCATCTACACACACCCAGACTCACATTCTGAATCCAGTGTGCTTCCCTCTTTAGTATGGTATGCCATAGTCATTGTTCTTCTGTCTGCATGGACTTCTGGTTGAATAATGCACTGCCTTGTAGTCTGTAGAACCTGCAATCACCTGTACATTGATTCCCATGTGAAAGGTATTGTTGGCCCTTTGAACTTGATTCTCACCTACAGGACTTGTAAGAGACTGAAGCTGCACACACCTGTGAGCACCTCCATGCAGACCAGCCATTTAAACATGCACTGCCCTTGCAGCTGCCTGGAACAGCATAGAAGCTGCCATTTTATGTATAACACTGTTATGCATTGCCGTATAAATCACTTGTGTGACACAGGCCTTGGATTATTGTGTTACGTTCCAACACACAGGACAAACACAGTTTCCATTTCCCACAGTGTTGTTCCAGCTTTGACCAGTCTCAGTCTGCTCACTGTGTATTTGCCTTGTTAAATTTTTGATCCTGATTGACCCTGCATCCTGTTATCCTGACTGGTTCCTGTCTTTGCTTTACCATAAAGGTTCCCTGTGGCTACATTTGTCTCATAGTTGCTTTCCAAGCCCTCACTTTCCTCCTGGGGTATTGTGTCAGCTGGGTCTACAATGAATACTCAAATATATTGTATAGCATAATCAGTTTACTTATCGTACCATGGGGTGGAACTTGTCTCCAAATAGCCTAATCATGGCCCATCCCTTGTCTGGGTTTCATGTATGCATGAGTGACAAATAGTGACAGTGTACCCTGGCTATATGCATGGATTGGGTATGCTGCCTCCAGCACAACAAACAACGTCAGATAGTGTGCATGAAATGTCAACACATGTTAGGACCCTGACAGTCCACACGTTGATTCACATTGCCCCCAACATATTGATGGGGCTTGCGTGGTGAATAGCTGTGAGATTAATCAGCACAGAGGCACTGATGTTCCCGGATGCAGTGGGAATATTAGAGGCCAACCTCTGTACAAATGTTGTGAGTAAACCTGCCGGTTTAAAATTCCTGATCCATTAACTTTGTCAGCACACCAAGGTTGCCCTGTTGTAAGTCTCATAACACGTCTGCAGTGCCATAGCTGGACTATCCCCATGTGTGTTCTCAATTCCTCTTTGGCTTTCCTTCAATTCAGCTATTAAGGATACTTTGTAAATGCAGGAAATGGCTCCACAGACTTGTGGCTAGACCTGCACGTAACTGTGACAACATGGACCCCAATAATGACTCAGGCTACACATGGCCCCACACACTTGAACCGGACACCTTTGTGCAATTTACCACTGGAAATATGTGCACACGTGCTGCTTTGGTCTGCTGGTACTCCACTGCCACAGGAGAAACATAGCTCATTTATATGACTCCAACTGCGGCGTGACATGACATTTGTGGATTGTATTTGGGACTCGGTGTCACAAACACCGTACCCACATAGCATTATCCAATGCTTGACTCATGGGTAGTATACAAGTGCCTAGGAAGTAGTATCCAACATTCCAGGAGATGTGATGGCTTAGTCTTGGAACATTGCCATGGTCAACCGTCTTCTACCTATCCTGTGCATGGTTTGTCATTGGTCATGCTTATGTCCCAAAACACCTAGGAAGTTCACACAGCATTTTTTGCTACGTGTATGACAAACACATTTCCTTTCTCATTTCCACACTAAATAGCATCTGATGGATGGACACATTGACTCCACATGCATACAAGCGGATTTGAGAAAACCCGTCTTGTGATGTTCTCACAGTGGAACAACTACAATAGTAAGAGCCAATTCACACACATTGACACATAGGCATTGAGTTACTGTATTGATTTGCGTAGCCTTGCTATCCTCTCTTGACGCAAAACATGCCCAAACTGGGTAATATCTAATTGTATTCCACATGTTTGGCCATCTATTGCGTCAGTGAAGAGTGCAATCCGGTACAACAACTAGAGGATCATGGTCTGCTGTAGTATGATCTGTCACATGTGCCCATACACTGGAATGCACAATGTTGGTGCAATCAGCCTATCTCTGTATTGTCACACCTGTCATGTACTATTACAAATGAGAAATGACCCAAACCCAGTCAAAGACAGAAATTTTGACACATGCGCGTCAAACAATGACGCATAAGCATTGAAAAATTACGCTTATTGCCATGATACATCCATTGGCCCTGAGCGGTAAGTATGAAACATATTTGAAAATATGGATGCAGGGTTATTTCTAAGCATGTGCGTAAAAAAAAATGACGCATAGACTGTAAGCATTATAATAAAAACGCCCCGCATTTGAGGCAGGAAGTGATGTAATAGGATATCCTGTTTATAGAATTGGTACAGTGGGTTTACTTTCACTTTCACTTTGCAGTCTGTGATATTTCCTGACTGTGTGGCTGTGTTTTGACTTGTCTCTCAGTGCATTTTGTGATTTTGTCTCCTGTGTGGTCTTTAAATTGTCTATTTGTGTTTCCTAAGTGTCTGTGGTATCCTGTGTAAGTGTATTTTTTGTCATTACTGGTATATAAATTTGTCTTTGTACTGTTGGGAGTCTGTTGTGGGTAGTGTTAGTTTGGGGATAGTTGGGCTGTTTTCTGTTAAATTTTTTTCTTTTCCCTCTCCTACTTTCCCTTCATTCTCCTCTGTACCCCTTTATTCCCTTTTTTTGTGCAAGCATGTTGGGTAGGCCTCTTCTTGGCAGGATGGGAGAGGAGGAACTGGGGGGATTTATTTGGCTGGTGTGCCACTTCCTACCCTTAATGATCGAAGCAGGTGGGCGTGTGATACAGGGGTATCACACAGAGGCAAGGAGGCTCCGGTGGGCAAAGGTCCTGTACCATCTCAAGTGAATCTACAACACACTGCGCAACGACCACCAGCTGAAACACCGTTGGGCTGACCTGGTTGCCGCGGAGCAAGACCTGCTGGACCACCTGGGAATTGTGATTGGTGGCCCTGTTGGTGAGTACAAATCAGAGTAATGTGCACATTTAAACGCTCTGTAGTGATAGTAGCAAATTTGTTCATATGCATCAGGCAATGTTTTTGGAGATGTGGAATGCAAGTTAAACATACAGTTGCCTGTAAGTTATACAATAATTCCTACACAGTACCGTCATTTGTTGATGCAACAGCTGCACTAACTTACAAAAGACAACTGGAGCCTGTAAATTAGTGCTGCCTTCATGTCAATAGATGATGCAAATGTGGCTCTAACATATGTTTAATGCATGGTCTGTGAGTGTACCAGGAAAGACATGTTTTAAATCCAGATATTTTCAAGAAATTATGGCCCTCATTCTGACCCTGGCGGTCTTTGACCGCCAGGGCGGAGGACCGCGGGAGCACCGCCGACAAGCCGGCGGTGCTCCAATGGGGATTCCGACCGCGGCGGTAAAGCCGCGGTCGGACCGGCACCACTGGCGGGGTCCCGCCAGTGTACCGCGGCCCCATTGAATCCTCCGCGGCGGCGCAGCTTGCTGCACCGCCGCGGGGATTCTGACCCCCCCTACCGCCATCCAGATCCCGGCGGTCGGACCGCCGAGATCCGGATGGCGGTAGGGGGGATCGCGGGGCCCCTGGGGGCCCCTGCAGTGCCCATGCCACTGGCATGGGCATTGCAGGGGCCCCCGTAAGAGGGCCCCTACATGTATTTCACTGTCTGCTGCGCAGACAGTGAAATACGCGACGGGTGCAACTGCACCCGTCGCACAGCTTCCACTCCGCCGGCTCGATTCCGAGCCGGCTTCATCGTGGAAGCCTCTTTCCCGCTGGGCTGGCTGGCGGTCTGAAGGAGACCGCCCGCCAGCCCAGCGGGAAAGTCAGAATTACCGCCGCGGTCTTTCGACCGCGGAACGGTAACCTGACGGCGGGACTTTGGCGGGCGGCCTCCGCCGCCCGCCAAGGTCAGAATGAGGGCCTATGTGTCCCTCAAATGTTTCGGATACATGTCGGAACTGGATTTTGACACATAAGTAACAAGTTATAGCTGACCTCAGGTAACATTTTAGACTGATATTTGGACTTTGTTGTGCCACAATTAAATTAGGGATGGATGCCAAAAGTAATGCACACGGGTTCATGTCTCAATGTTTGGTGCAACTTACCATAGCTGTGGCACATAAAATGAAGCAAATGATACAAATTGAGGGTAACAACTGTCCCTGGCCCTCTGTACATTGTACCTGTGTGTTTTACATTGGTCTTAGTCACAATAGCTGGGTGACTGGTATTGCAGTCCTCCAGGAAAGTGGCTTTGCATGTCTCTCATGGATACAAATGATGAGAGGAATACACACCATGAATGAGTCTGCAAACAAATGAAGGAGCATGTTTGCCACCACATGATAGTTAGGGCCAATGCATGTGTGCAGATATGTGTGTGTCACTCACTGGAGTGTCCGGGTCTGTACATGTTTGCAGTGGTATTTCGGATGCAGTATCATCATGTCTGAGAGTCTTGACTTTCTGATTTAATATTACACATAGTATTTGTATTTGGAAGTGTTGTACAGTGCACAGACATTGAGCACATTTCTCCCTTCCATGCTTTACAGGTGGACCTGCCCCCTACACTATCGGAGAAGTGGCTAGATTTGCAGACCCAGACATCTCCAGTAAGTGTTGATATTTCTGTTCTGTGTTGTGTTTGCTGCTGCTTTGTGATTGACTCCTGTGTGTTGGACACATAGCAAGGTGTGCTGGTCAATGATCGGATATGTTCCTTGAGTGGAGTATCATTTTTTCCCATCTTTGAGTTGGGCAATCATTAGCGTATAGTCATCATTTGGGATTGTAGGGCAGTCCTGTAGGCATGGCCATGTGAATAGGGATGACTTTTGTGGATAAAACTTAAATTCAGAAAATGTATCAGAGGACCATACTTGTGGTTTAGTCAGCAAGTCAGACCCTCATTCTCACAGAATAGGGATGCCAAAGTCTTACCCACAGACTTCAGCTTCCCTATTCACTAATGAACATGTTTGACTGTATGTTTGACTTCCTAGCAGCATGTAGCTCCACATGTTGTGCTATGAGTATGAGGCACTTGAGTACAATGACCTAGGTGTGCATGCAGCTCATGGCCAGATGTGTGCTTGCATCTATCTGCTTGTTGTAAGTCATGTGTTACTGGTAGGAAATGATGTCGGCAATTGTCTGCTTTTCCAAACATAAGTGTGGATGGGATTGTCCAAGGTTTGGGTGTATCCTAGTTGGACATCCTCCTTACCTGTGGTGGGCTGCCCAAAACCATGTACAGCTGTCCAAAGCTTCCTGGGTGTCCTTGATGTTTGAAAGTATTTGTTGCTTGTCCACCACCCCGCCCCTCAGGCACAGGCGTAGGGCTGTGAAAAGTGTACCTAGGACTGATGATCCAAGTTTAGTACACAGACATGTAAATCTGTAAGTCACTTGTCCAACCCTAGGATACCCACTCATGATTAGCAACTGCATTCTATCCTGGCAATTCCATTTACAACTTGCAGATCTTAATTAGTAATTAGTTGGCCTGTCACTGGTGGAGGTCGTGCAGCATTTGTTTTACGTGACAAATGGCTGAACAATGATGCATAGGTCATTCAAGTTGTTACCCATCTTTTAGAGTATTGCTGTGCTGTTTGATAGGACATGTGTAGGCTGCATTGGCATGTACTTCTTCAGGGACAATCAGTGATCTGTATGATGATATGGGTTGTTTCTAGTACATTAGATGTATTGTCTGATTAACTTCTGGAGCCATATCACACAATGAAGTACCTAATGTTTGGTTTTCTATTTGTTTTAACAGCTGCCAATACGAATCCCATCCAGATTCGGGAGTTTCAGCGCAGGGCGATTCGTTACCGCCCCATTCTGGATGTGGAGTTGAGGTTCCGCAACATGGCAAGGCGTTATCACCATGAAAAAGCCTCCGGAGTGTGGAGGGCATTTGCCCTTCCGTGTCCACCACAGCCACCACCACCAGCACCACCACTACCACCCAGGTGGCACCAACCTTAGCAGGCACCTTTGCAGTACTGTCAACCTCCACTGCTGCAGGACCGGTCACAGCACCACCTGCACCTCCTCCTACAGGCATGGCACCGACAAGGGGACATACTTCTTCAACTGGCACCCAGACCACCCCTGCTGCAGTCATTGACCCAGCAGATTTTCAGCAGATGTAACGGAACTTGGACCGTATGTTGCGGAAAATGACCAGGCTGCAGCAGGAGGTGGCACAAGTAAATAGGAGGGTGTGTGCCATAAAAAAGACCCTGCGGAGGGCGAACTTGTAGACAACATACCCTCAGCCATGATTCCCTCCCCTCCCTCCTCTTTCCTGGTTCTTTTAATTAGTGGGTTTAGGAGGCTTAGTGTTAGGTTAGCATAGGCTGTTAGTTTAGGTAGTAGTAGTGGATGGGGGTGGTGGGAGTATGATACTTTTAATATCTGTTTTTTATTATGTGTGTGGGTGGGTGGGTAGCGGATGATGTTGGGGTTTTGGGGTTTTAAAAGATTAAAAGATAAATTAAAAAAAATATAATATAAAAATACAAAAAATATATATTTGTTTAGTATAAGATAGTATGTGTTTAGGTTAGTATATGTTTTCCTCCATGTGTCCCGTCTTATAAGGGGAGTGGGGGGTTGATGTTTAGATCGTTTCGTTAAATGTGATAAGTAAGTTTAGCTTAGGTTAGTTAGGGCCAGTTGTGGGTAATGTGTAGTTAGGATAGGTTAGGTTAGGTAAGGTGTTTCCTCTGCTTTTAGCTTCTGTTTTTACTGTTTAATAAATATTTAGGAAACCCTTTACAGTTTGTGACACATGCTTGGGGATCAGGGCCTTGGCATGAGTGAACAGTGGCTTTTTAGTATTAGCTTTTGTGTCCCATGCTGCAACCAAATTCCAACTGAGCTGTTACATTGGCAGCTACACCAAAGCTACTTTGCTAAGATTCTGCCATCCATTGCACCCACCACTCACGGTTACTATGGATCCCAAAGTGTTGTTAATTTTTGGTGTATGTTTTCAATGTCACATAAGTTGCTACCAGAATTGGTATTGAGGACACTGTGTTAAGTCTGCCTGCAGCCTGATGTCCAAGCGAATCCTTATAAGGTGATCGGTAGTATGCTCTCATGTAGTATGGTATACATAACTCACACCTATTATTTGTTACAATGTTCAGCCCGGTTACATATTTGTATGTAAACTCATACACATCCATTCATGCAGTATGGTGTGTGTTAGGTAAAATTGGGGTCAATTGTCACATACGTAAGGTTTGGCTTGTAGAAAAATTTGAAGGCAATAATTTTTGGCTTAGACATCCCTTGAGGAAGCATTATTCTGTCCAACACAGCATTATGGTGTATAGTTTCTATTTTCCTCAGAAATAACCCTCAGGAAGGGCAGATGATGGTACAATCCAGACCACTGGGCATAGTTATCAGCCAACATTCTTTCAGGTCAGGTGTATTGACAATCGATAATCATTGACCTGAGGTAAACATCTATGATCTCCCTCACGGTTGATGTGTCACATTACACAGAGACAAAGTTGTTGTGTAAGTGCTATTTATTTGAAAGTGCTGTAGTGCTATATGTACATTGTCCATGATTGTGAGTCCATTAGTGTGACACATTCCATTGTGATCCTACACAAGTGCAAAAGGATATGTCATTGGACATGCTGGGGTGAAGTGTCAGACAGTGCGGAGGGACAGGATTTGCCAATGAGTTAGTGAGAGACATTCACAGGGCAGGGTGACAAGATAAACAGTGGGCTGAAGAACAGTGCTTGAGTACAGTTGTTGCAAGACTGGCATGTTACAAAGCACAAGACCTTGGCAACAGGTGGCCATGTGGCAGGGACTGGTGCTACCGGGTACTCTTACGGGTGAAGGTGATCTGTTCCACGTCTTCATCTTCTGATGTGTGTGTTGTCTCCTCTGCCCCGGGTGGTGGTGGTTTTGAAGGGGCAACACACACCTCAATGTTTGAAGACGTGGAGTCAGATATCCTGGTAGCTGCCAACTGTGGGGCTATTAAGGGCAGTACTGCAGCAAGGAGGAGCTGCTGGTTCTTAAGAATAGCAGCCACATCACTGTGGTAGGAAGCCAGGTCGGCCCTGATGGGTTCAATATTGCATTTGTGCACGCGTTGACAGGATTGTTGTTGTAGGTGTTGTGTTAACTGTCTTACAGCTGTGCTGATTTCCTTCAACCTTTTTTCAAGTTCCTGCAAGATTGATGTTCGCCCTTGCATGGCTGCTGCCCGTTCTGCAGTTGACATCATGCACGAACGCACCCCCTCTAGGCTGGCTGTCATATTTTCCATCCCCACACGCACCTCCATGGCCAGCTCCCGCTGGACTCCAACTACAGTTCTCTCAAAGCTGGTGCCAGTGTCATCAGAGACCTCAGCTGTGATGGAGCTGGCAGGTCGTACAATTGTGGTGGTGGGTGGGTCCTATGTGATGGCTGCTAGTTCTGTGCTCCTCCTTGTGACTGAAGGTGGGGTCTGGAGGGTTCCAAGGACATCTTGGAGGGTCTGCTGGCTGATGTTTGTCAGCTCATCATCCATGTCATCAGGGTAGTCCTGGACAGGCATATCCGCAGGAGAGTCATCGTCCTCTGCAATGAGATATGGTACAATTAGTGTGTCTGTGTTGTGGGATTTGTAATGTGACATGCCTGCCTTCCAGTTAGTTTCACATTGTGATCTTGGTTACTGTTCATTGTTCCTGTCTTTCATATTAGCATTCTCCCAGGCCTATGCCCCACCTGCACGTCACATGTATTGTGGTCAGTTTGTGGACTTGTCAGCATCACATCCTCTAGGTGTTGGTTCTGGCCAAATTGTGAATTGCCACCTTCCTGTCCTACTCAACCCTCCTTCTACTTCCATTCTCATGGTGAGGCCTTTCACTGGCTGTGGGTGTTCTGATGGCACTTGCACCACACTTCACAATCTGGAACTGCCCCAGTCTCTGATATTTCACATCCACCTATATGTTGCTGAGACCTAGCATGTACTATGTATTGCATTGGCATGGCACGATACGGATGTCAGCACTGGTAGTGTGTACTGCTGATGTTGGGAAATGTGTGCTACATTGGATTGCACTGATGATCTTAGCAGTGTTCCATTTCCTCCTCTGACTGTGCGGGTGTATTTCTGTAGCCAGTTACATATGTCCCCCTCAATGCTGTTGCCTGAGCAGTATGACATTTGGGATGTTGCATGGTGTCATTGGAGCTATTGTAACCCAGACATAGAGTGGACCCTGACATATGCAGCATGGGTATGACATTAGTGCAGTGTACCTCATAATGTTTATGACAATGGCACATGTTTGTAGCAATTATGGACAATCACATTTGACAGGATTGGAACATTGTTATTGATTACGTTGTCATCCTGAACCCTCTAATTTGGGTGTGTTTGATCCATGGTGACGTTACTGCCATTAGCTACTTGACCTGCACACACAGCAGAGGTGGTAGTGGCAACTGTTGTCAATGTTAAATTCCACTTACAGATATGGCCTGAGATTGTTAATTGAGCCCTAGTTCATGTCGGGAGAATACCAGCTGACGTGTGACAGCAGGCCAGTTTTACGTTGTACCCTACCCTCCTGGGCTGTCTTTACCTTTCCAACATCCTTGGCATGGCAGCATACCCCCATGCAAAGGTTGTTGGTGTAGGGTAGTACTGTGCCCCAGGTTTCCTCCGAACTGGCCATGCCCCAGTACCGTGCCCCTTTAACCATGCCACTCCCTTAATATCATGACTTTCATGCATTGTGTAGTATTTATGCCCCCCCCGGTTGCAGTTAACAACTAGGCATTTTAGTTCCCCATGCGACTTACCCTGCATTTGTGTTGTCTCCTGGTGGTCTGCACTGTCCTGTCCTTGAATCCCTGTGACCATCTCCTCAGGGATGACGGCTGCCACCATCTCCTCCATGTGGTCCAGGGCCTCCTGCGGTGCTGGACTTCCACCTCCAGTCTGCAGTGCTGCCTTCCTGTTCCTGGCCATCTTTTACTTGGTCCTGCGCTTGCAGTCATGCCAGCGTTTCTTGCACTCGATTACTGTTCTCCGTACTTCAGCCACACTGTTGATCCTGTCAGCAATTTGTTGCCATATTGCCTCTCTCCTACTAATTGGCAACTTTGAGGTGACAAACAGTTGGTGCTGGTGTTCCGTCTCCTCTTTCACCAGAATTTCCTGCTCCTCTGCACTGAAGCGACACTTTCTTTTTTCTTCTCCCTGTCCTGAGTCTTGTATGGGTCCTCCTGGCTGGTTCCTGGTCTGTTGTCATCTTCCTGGGGTCTGTGCAAGCATCTGGGATCCATTTTGGCTCTCCTTAGCACATTTTGCTGTGTTTGCGCTGCTTTTTGATGCAATTGCTTCAAAAAACGGCACGTTTCCAGTTTGCGACGTCATGAACCGGCTCACAGTCATTTTCACTGCATTGAGTAAAAAAAAATGACTCACACCTCTGGGTTGTGCCGCCATGCGTCAAAGTATAAATTTGACGCCTGCACAGCACAAAGAAATGTTGTTAGCCGGCGGTAAAATTTTTGACGCAAAACTGCATTGGCGCAGTTTTGCGTCAAAAAGTATAAATATGGCCCATCGTGTTTACCGGTGGGAGCCAGCATGCATTTTATTAAGTGGGTGCTCCAGTGCCTACCAGGGGCTCCCACAGCTCAGTTTTTGTTGGGGGCTGCTGGGGGGTGTCCTGCCTGAGACAGCTCTCCTTGGGAGAGCCAGTCATTTTTCCATTTTTACGTGGGTGTTCACCTGGGAAACCTTCACTGTGTGGGGTTATTGGGGGGCTGCAGGGGGAGCCCTACGCCCCTCACCGCCCAGCCAGCTCCCCTTGTAGGAGCTGGCCACTTTATTTGTAGGTGGAAGCCCCGGTGCGGGAGTCCAGCAAAAATGCAGGAAAAAAACAAACAAAATGGAGGCTGCTATTCTGTAATTAATATATATATATATATATATATATATATATATATATATATATATATATATATATATTTATATATATATATATATATATATATAGTAATTGTAATGTACTTATATAGCACTTACTACCCCTGATGACACGTTGAAGTGCTTTTAGATGAGAAGGACGCTACTCCGGAACCCAAAAGGATTAGAGGTGGATTAGTACAGGGAAATATGAGTATAGTATTAGTATGAGTTAATTTGAGCGGAGGATATGTGAGTTTGTTAATTGGATTGAATACAGTAATGGAGGGATAGAGGAGGAAAAAATCCAGAAGTGTTAATTGGGAGTTTATAGTAATAGGATGAAACTTCAGATGAGTAAAGGAGAGATGGAGGAGGGAAGAGTCTGTTGAAAGGGGTTAGGGAAATAATAGTAGTAAAAGGGGTTTTGGATGAAGCAAAGGTGAGATAAATGAGGGGGAATTTAGTAAGGTTGTTTCGGAGATCATAGTAGTAAACTGAGTTTTGGGGTGAGCCAGGAGCAGTAAGGGAGGGAAGAGTTTAGGTAGGGTTATTTTGGAGATTAAGGTAGTAGAAAGGGTTTGTGATGAGTCAGAATGGGGATGGAGGATAGATTGATATAGGTATAGGGTGAAGGGGAGACAGGGTAAAGCTTACAAGAGTGTAACTTTTTATTTTTGCTCTTGTACACTAGGACTAAAGTAATAAATAAATAGATACATATATACATAGTAAGGGAATATAAGTGCAAGGAATATAATAATTGATATATTTTGAGATTTAAAGTCGCATTGTATAAGCACAGACTTTCAAGATTTGCAAGATTTGAAGTTAATTTAATTGTGTACTGTATTTTATCTTTCCTCAGTATTTTAATAGCGAAATGCTTGCAGATAAATAGTTAAGATAACATTTGCAAATTGTGATAGATAAAATTAAAATAGAGATTCATAAGTATCTAATCTAACAAGTTATTTAGGAACTAATCAATGACCTATGAACATGTAAGCATAGAATAATATACACATATATATGTATATACACATACATACACACATACATACATTATATACATACTTATATATACATATATGCACACATATCTACATACACACACACACACACAAATACACAGATGTATACATTTAACCGTGAGTAAAATATACATTTGTTAAACAGGCTTAGAGAGTATATATATATATTGTTATTATAAAATAGTATACATATTTCTTTTAAAAAATACACATATCTAGATATATACATAATCAGATTATAAATGTTCACCAACACAGGCATATGCAGTCCATTGCTGATTGGATATGGTGGTTATGAAGCGAATAGCCAACTCTTGAGTAGTGTTCTGAAGATAAGATAGTTATCCTTGGATCTTATCTTTGGGGGTAATGAATTCCATAGTTTGGCCCATTAAACAGAGAAGGGTGTACCACCTATTGTCTTTTTCCTGTATGGTGGTGATTTGAGGTGGGGTGCCAATCTTGAGCGGAATTTGTTGAATCTATTTGATTTTTTTTGTGATGAAAAGCGGTCCTGTTCCATGTAATGTTTTGAGGGTGATACAAAGCAGCTTGAAGGTGGATCTTCTGGCAACCAATAACCAATGTGATGCCCTCAAGGCAGGGGAGATTTGGGCTTGTGGCTTTACAGGTAGTAGTAGTCTGGCAGCCGAGTTATGAATGTGTTATAGTTTTCTCATAGTAGATAGAGATGATCCATGGTAGAGGTCATTGGCGTAATCCAGTTAAAATAGTACAAGAGAGATTGTAGCCTGGATATTGTGTGGAAATCTGAGGTGGGGAATATGCATTGCAGAGTTTTCAAGGTGATGAAGATTGATATTGCTAATTTGTCCACTTGGGCATACATTGTTAACTTGGAGTCCATGGTAATTCCAAGGTTTTTAACTTCCTTAGATACTTGAGGAGTTGGTCCCAGACCGTCAGGCCAGGCGCAGAGTGGGTCATAATTTTTTCAGTTGCCACATGTGAGTATTTCCTTTTTGGAAGCATTCAGTTTGAGATGGCTCCAAATCATTCAATGATCAACAGCTCTTAGGCAACTGACGGTTTGTGAGTTTCCAATGTTTTGGGGGCATTCCTATTTAAGGAGTATTTGTGTGTCATCTGCATAGTTGTAGCATGTGAGTTAAAATACACTTGATCTGTTCCAGTAATTACATCATGTAAATGTTGAAAAGCATAGGTGAGATGATTGAACTTTGAGGGACCCCTGCTTTTGTGAAGTAGAGTTTGGACGAGAAAAGGGGAGAACAGATTACATTAGTTCTGTTTTGAAGGTAGGATGTGATCCAGTTGAGAGCAGTCCCTTCTATGCCAGCTTCCTGGAGTCTTTGAATTAGGGTGTCTTGGTCAACAGTGTTAAAGGCAGCTGAGAGGTCCAAGAGAAGTAGTGCAGCATCTTTATTGCGGTCGACTGTGTTTTTAAGATCATCCCAGATGGTGATGAGTGAAGATACTTTGCCTCTTCCTGGGCGGAATCCAGTTTGGTAGTCTGAAAGTATGGAGTTATCTTCAATGAATTGTGACATATATATATATATATATATATATTTATTTATGGGGAGGGGGTGTCAGTAGGGTCCTCCTCCCCATCACATTTAGAGCCCTGGGACCCCACCCCGCACTGCAGGGTATATTTAAGCGGAGGAGGGCGTGTTGCCCCACTCCCCGAGCAGTTGTCGATCGACTCCGGGGACCCCATCCCCCAGAGCTCAATGTATTAATTAAGGGAGGGGCATGTGTCTCCCCTCCCTGAGCCACTTTCAGCTCCAGGGACCCTATCCACCACAGTCCAATGTAAACTTTTTTGGTGGCGGAAGGCATTCAGCCTAACCTCCTCCCTGACAAGTTTTCCGCCCTGGGGACCCCATCCCCAGAGCCCAATGTATTAATTAAGGGAGGGGGGCACGTGCCCACCACTGCCAGAGCCGCTTTCAGCCCCAGGGACCACATCCCCTATGGCCCAATGTAATTATATTGGTGGAGGAGGATGTACAGCCCCCCCTCTCCAAGCTGTTTTTGGCCCCGGGACCCCCATCCTCTGGGGGCCCAATGTATTAATTAAGGGAAGAGGTGATGTGTTCCACCTCCCCGAGCCAGTTTCGACCCAGAGAACCTCATCCCCTGGGGTCCAATGTAATAATTTAGGGAAGGGGGTGAGCGCCCCCTCATTGAGCCATTTTCCGCCCCAAACACCCCATCCCCTGGGGCCCAATGTATTTATTGAGGGGAGGAAGACCATGCCACCTCACTTCCCAAGCCTTAAAAAGGCCCTGAGGCCCCCATCCCCCAGGGCTGTAAGTTAAGTTAAAAGGGAGAGGGGGCGCATGGCACACTTACTGTGTCCTGGGAACCCCTCCCGCACTACAGTGGGCAGGGATACATGTGTTTGCTCCCATTTGGTGGGATCATTTTTAAATCTCACTCCAAACGGGAGCAAACGTTATGTCTGCTCCCAGCCAGCAAGAGATTCAAAATTGCTCCCACAGCTGGAAGCAGACTTGTGATCTGCACTAATGTTGGCAGGAAAACAGAACAACATATTGCTCCCACCTGGAAGGAGCAGCATAAGTATCTGCTCCCTCCAAGTGGGAGCAATGCGAGCTCCTACACCATGCGAAGTGCCTGCTGGGGTTGCGGGAGCCCTGGGCCTCCCCCACGGCCCCCAACATGTTGGTCGATGGGTGCTCCAAGAAAGCACCAGGACACCAACCTTTAATTGATGCAGGCCCCCGGGATGAGGTCCCAGGGGCCTATAAAAGGGGGGGAAGGGGGTCTGCATGGGCCCTCTTCCCTTTTATTTACATTTTGGCCCAGGGATGGGGTCCCTGGGGTCTAATAAGGCTCCAGAAGGCAGGCAGCATGCTCCTTCTCTTTTTTATTTAATTTGGCCTTGGGGGCTGGAATCCTCGGGCCC
The DNA here is from genome assembly GCF_031143425.1 of Pleurodeles waltl. NCBI lineage: Eukaryota > Metazoa > Chordata > Amphibia > Caudata > Salamandridae > Pleurodeles > Pleurodeles waltl. The sequence goes on along the minus strand of NC_090448.1, from coordinate 875,898,841 downwards.
AAAAAGGCTTCCATAGGGGGCGCGCACATCCCATCCCCTTTTTAATTGACTTTGGCTCCAGGGGGCCTCAGAGCCTGATAAGGTTCAGGGATGGGGCTGTGCAGCCCCTCTCCCCTTCAAAAAAACACTAGCCCCGGGGAAGGAGCCCTGAGAGCCTATGAAGGCTCGGGAAGGAAGGGCGCTACACAGCCCCCTCCACTTTTTTTATAGGTTTTGGCCCTGGAGAATGGGACCCCGGCCCTTTTTTATTATATTTGGCTCCGGAGGATAGGGTCCCCTTTACTTAATATGTATATTATTTAAAGCCCAACCCTATGCTGCACACGCCTAAGGCTCTGTTCAGTGTGGGTTTGGTAGCCTGCTGGGGGTTTGGCCAAGGCCTATGGTCAACCCCCTGCTGCACATGGCCAAAGGTTGTGAACAGTGTTGGGTTGGCTGCCTGCAGGGAGCTGGAAGCAGGATCTGGCTGCTAGACAGGCCCTGTGGCAAACTCCACGCCATGCACACTACGGGGACTTGGCTGCCTCCAGGTGGCTGCCTGTGGGGAGTTGGATGCAGGACCTGGCTGTAAGCCAGGCCCCGTGGGCAGCCCCATGCTGAGTGTGACGAAAGGCAGTGCACAGCATGGGGTTGGTTGCCTGCTGGGGTTTAGCTGCCTCAGAGTGGGTTGGCCACATGGCAATAGACCCTAGAAATTCACTGAAAAACACAAAGGTTGAAGTAACGTTATAGATAGTTGAATATGTCAGCGACAACATTAATGTTTTGAACTCAATAAATCACAGACATTCACCAGTTATTGCTGGCAAAGTTAACTATAACTTGTCCCCCTCTCATGCACTGCATAGGACCTCACATATTACATCGCTTATGACATTTTCTATGACATCATTTATGACAACATTGATGACATCTCAAATGACATCACTGATGACATCACTAAGCTTCTTTTGTACACATTACTCTGTAACCTGGTATGGCAATAGAGCTATGAATGTAAGTGCAAAATAGCTCAGAATAATATGAAGTATCATTACTGCTATCATACATGCAACCCCCATAGGTAAAGCAAGCTTGTGTTCTGTGCAACATTGACCCTATACCATACAGGTCATGGGTAGGAAAGTACATGTTGACTAACAGTCACTGATGAAAGGGTACCCTCTACTGCACACTGTATTCAATCTGTACTGTATATAACTGTTCAGAGAAAACCAAGTTCCTCCTGATACTCAAGGCATGTTACATAACTAAAGCTCTACTATGTACAGTCTTTACCTGTATCAAACCCTTCACAGTCACCAAACCTACAGTGAGAAACAAAGTGTATAGCAGTAGAAAAGGGGGTACTGTAAACCGTGTTTACACTATGGAGACAGTTTACTCTGTACCACACTTTTTACAGACAATGAAACTCTCATAAGAAATTCACCACAGAGTATTAAAAACGTTCTACTAAGAATAATGTACACTTGATACAAACCTTATCTAAAGAGAAACTTTTCACTTAAAATAACCAAGGGCTGAAGGTGCTAAAGATCATACTACCTGCAGCCTTCATATTGTTGTGAAAACTTTACATGCAGTGCTTAATTTGTAAATGAAATAGTACCGGTGCCCAAAGCTCTGCTCTGAAACACGTGGCTGGTGTAATAAAATGTGCGTGCATGGAATTCCAAGGTTATATAGTCCTAAATGCATCTTTAATTCATTAACAGACCCTTCCCTTTTAATGAGTATCACGGTTCCAGGGGAAGTGTTTCCAGGGGCTTTTTTAGGCTCATGGAGGGCCCATGTGGCCCCCCTCAAACCTTTTCACACATTTCAGCCCAAGGGATAGGGTTGCCAGGGCCTTTTTTAGGCTGCAGGAGGGGGCAGCTCACCTCCCTCCCTCATTTTTTACCTTAGCCCCGGCCCACTCGGAGGTTTAAAGAAACAAGTATGTAGCCCATGCTTGTTGTTTTTTAAAGTGGTACATCATATTGATTTGCAGATCCTCTGCAAATGTGCTACAAAGTTTTTAAAAAATGTTTATGGCTCCAGGTGGTGTCCCAGCATTGGTGGTCAATGTATCCATACCGTGACCCTATGTCTTTTTTTTTTTTTACTTTTTGGCTGCCACCACTTCCTGGTTGATGTGGTAGCAGCTAATCAGATCTCAGCATGAGATCTGTTTGCCCCACGGATACTTGGCAGTGTGATATATACATTTTTTTAACCCTAATTTATCCAGAGCTACTGAATGGATTTACACTAAAACACAAAAAAGCAGTCTTTCTGGACCAAGATCTAGCTTTCTGCCAAATTTGGTGTAAATGTGTTCAGCAGTTTGGACTGTAGCTGTGCCCAAAGTTACTAATTAATGGTGACGTCTTTTGGGACCCCCCCTTTTTTCTCGGACCCCTGCTAGATGGATCATCCCAAAACTTTCCATGCGCACATTAGTCAAAAGGAAGCACCTTTTTTGGAAAGTTTCATCAAATGGCACCAAAGTTATTAGCAACAAAAAAAAGGAAATTTGATCCTAACTATAACTACCCAGTGGCGGCCGCCACTGAGTAATATATATATATATATTTATATTTATATATCCATATATATATATATATATATATATATATATATATATGTGTGTGTGTGTGTGTGTGTGTGTAGGCTTATATATGTCTATACATATATACCACAAATATAAAAATATACACATATAAATTAAATTATAAGGGATTAAAAATAACACCAAAGTAACGGCACTCCTGGGATAATGCCTGCAATATAATCACCATCGAAGGACAGACCTGCGAAGTAACAACTTGTGTTGAATTCTCCTTGTGAAGGATACACATGTTATAGGGCTATGCAAAAGTTCAGTAAAATCCAGCGACGTATTCAAGGGAATTTTCTGGTTTTCCTACAAGTTAAAAGCTTTTCCAGGCAGCCCTCTCCAGCATTTAAAAGAGCTCCGTGGGAGGTTGCACCAAACGTTGCCATTGGTCTTTCTGGAGTAAGAAATTTTGGATGTGGAGGCAGGGCACAAATGTCCTACCTTCCCTTCCAGAGTTTCCTGCTCCAGGGTGTGCATCAAGCTGGAGTAAATGGAAATGGCATTGCAGGCTTGAGTGGAAGGTGGCTGGCTTATGGCCGTGTGGGTTTGCCAGAATGTAGACAAGCACGCCGGACTAGGTCACTCAGCATCACTTTGGGTAGGATGGGCAATTTTTGGGCAGGCAGGTGGTAAAGTGTGTATATGTGATATGGAGCGCAGAATAGGGTGCAGGCATACATGCCAACAGACCCGATTCATTGAGAACCTCCTGATTTTTAAAGCCAAAAATGACTGTATTTTACTTTTCTCACGCCCAGAATTGCCTTCAGTTCAAGCAAGTCAATGGGGAAAATAAATATCCATGATTTCTTTTTTTTAAATCTCTGTCTTTCCTGCTTCAAGGTGTATATTTCAGGGCCCACATTGCTCTCAGTTGTCCCTCGTGCATTTTTTGATGCTTATCTCCTCACAGTATATTTAATATAATATAATATAATATAATATAATATAATATAATATAATATAATATAATATAATATAGTATAATTCAAGGCACACATATGTAAATAATTTACAATAACTTGAACGTGCTAGGCTTTACAACTTCAAATAGCCAATCAGGGATTTTGGGTTTGACTACTTAAGTAGGTCCAGCTTAAGATGTACAAACACTGACTAAATTTCTCTATACTGCACATTTGTGGAAATTAGAATTTAGGATGCACATTGTTGCTCATCTGTAGCTCGTTTGTTAATCTATGTGTCTTCCACTGAAAGTATAGGTCTGAACAAGACCAGCACAATTCCAATCCATGACCTTGAATAACTAACATGCCAGACTGTAGGGATTCTTTTTTGGAGCTCCAGAGAGCCCCTGCTTTAGTAGTTATTCTTATTATTGCCGAAGACCTCAAGACCCGCCCAGGCTTTGGTATTTATGGCTGAACCGGTGAAAGAAAAAGGTGCAGCCAGTCAGGCGGTACACTGAAAGAGATAAAGAATGCTCATCCGTCAAGAGTAAGGCAAACAGTGTCGGCTACGAGATGCTAAACTGCTTTCCACTGCGAGTTCGGTTTCCTTTTTTGAACTAAGTCGGAAAGATGCAGCTGCAAGGTTTCGAGTCAGCCTGATGTGTGTTTAAAGCAGAGAGACGGCTGCTGCCCTCTCCCCCCCCCCCCCTTCATCCTGGGACAGCTGCATTCCAAGACACGTGCCGGAGGGCTGAGGCCTTCTTTGGTTCCAGTAAACATTCTTAATGTTGGTAGCACTGCACGTTGACAGCAGACAATGGCCAAAGGAAGGAGCGCAACCAGACCCAAACTTTGAGGAAGTGAAGTGCGACGATTTTAAATATTGGAGGCTGGGCCCAGTTGAAATGGTCTCAGCATAATAAAGCTTACAATTATTTTCAAGATATTTTGGTAATCCTCTTCAGCATCACAATGCTTAAACAGAGTTGTTCTTCACCTTTTGACTTCTGTGGACCAGGGGCAGCTCCTCCGCTTGGGCAGAGGAGCGTCAGCCCCCGCCAGCAGCGATGCAAACCTTTAACATTAAAAGGATAATAAACAATGTTTATTATCCTTTTCTGTCTAAAGAGGCGGGGCCATGGGGTGGAAAGCAGTGAGGGGAGTGCACAGAGCACTCCCCTCAGTGCGCATGTATGTTTGGCCAGCCGTCTCAAGCCTGCCAAACACACATGTACACAAGGGCTCTCTCCAACCCAGCACTGTGTTGCTGAGTTGGAGAGAGCCTGCACAGGCTCCCAGTCTGCGCTGGAGCACCCAGCCGGGGTGCTCCAGCCAATCATAACGCTGCTCTGAGCAGCGTCATGATTGGCACAGGGCAGACTGGAGTGCCTGTGCCTGCAGTGCAGGGAAGAGCGGCGGCAACGTTCAGGTAAGTTTATTTTTTTTAGCATTTATTTTTGTTTTATTCCCCCCACCTCGCCACTTTTTCAAGTCGCCAGCTGTGACTGCTGTGGACCTCAAAGAATCACAGCTGGATAACAGGGACAGCCAAGCCATTGTGTTTGAGTGCCTGGGTCAAAATTACTCATTGGGACTCCTCGGGGGTAATTCAGCATTGTTAACTGCTGCATTTAAAATGCCGTATTTTAAAGCACATTGGGGCAGTAGGAGGTGCAAGCACTCGTGGCTCACTGTGCTTTGAAGGGGTGGGGCAGCAGGCAGGAGGGGGACAAAAACATTACATTCGGAAAAATAAATAAATAAAAACTTGCAGCTGCACCTCCGTCTTCTCAGCAGGCACCGGCTCCCAGCCTGCCCTGCGGCCATTCCTGACGCTGCTCAGATCAGCATTAGAATGGACTGGGGGCGCCCAGCCAGGGCGATCCCAGGCAGACTGGGAGCCTGTGCCTGTTCTCTCCAGCCCGGCAACACAGTGCCAGGCTGGAGAGAGGACAGTGCGCATGTGTGTTTGGCCAGCCCGAGACAGCCGGCCAAACACACATGCATAGTGATACCACATGGCCCGCCCTTTTCTCAACGAAAGGATGATAATCATAGTTTATTATCCTTTTGTTGTAAAAGGTTTGCAGCTTCTGTTGCTTGCAGGAGGGCGATGCTCTTCCGCCATAGCGGAGGAGCCACCGCTGGGTGCAGGAAGTAGAATTTCATGTTCCAGTGTCTGGGATCATCAGTGTCAAATGTTGCATTCTAAACCATACTGGACACAGTTGAAATGGTCTCAGCATAACAAGAATTAAAATTAATTTCAAGATATTTTGGTAATCCTCTTCAGCATCACAATGCTTAAACAGACTGGGAGCCTGTGCCTGCAGTGCAGAGAACAGCGGCGGCGACTTTCAGGTAAGTCTATTTTTTTTATTGTTTATTTTTGTTTTATTCCCCCTGCCTCGCCACTTTTTCAAGTCGCCAGCCGTGACTGCTGTGGACCTCAAAGAATCACACCTGGATAACAGGGACAGCCAAGCCATTTCTTTTTTTAATTTGATGAGCAACAACAATATACAAAAAATACACAAACATTTTTTTGTGTATTTAAATATGAGAACGTGGTTGAAAGAACAAGGTCGAATTCACAAATCAATTCGTAATTATGTGACATTAGAGCCCTTCACACAAGTGGTTTGTGGGATAGAAATAGCACCTTGATTGACAGTGGTCTTGGACAGGCAGTGGGAAGCAATTGAGATTTGTATGGACAAAGCTAGAGACCATACAGGGTTTTGGGTCAAAAGGTGACAGTGAATGCATCAGAGCTAGAAGACCATATGCTCATTATACATGAGTACATCGGCCTACTGCGAAGTGGCCCTCTGCCTGGCATGCCAGCATGGAAGTATTTGAACTCTGTTGAAAAAGGCAGGCATGACCTCGTTCCAATGCCAGAAGACTCTGTGCTTAGTGTCTGTGTTTGCTCATGTAAAACAGTGGATGAGATAACAAATGGACTAGAAGATGCTTTTTTGACAATCCTCCTGTGTATGCAGCTATTGCGCTCAAATTGCTGATGATCATGGGCAGAAAAAATTGGTTATGATAATATGGGTTTGTGGTCCATCCAAACAGGCTCCATGGACCACAGGTTAAGAACCGCTGCTTTACCAAATTAGTGGCTCATGGTGTAGTTTAAGCACATTGATTTAGTTGCTCATACTGTGTTTACCAGCGTTAAATACTTTTACCATATTTGTGTATTTGCAGGGTAGGAGGTTAGTAAACAAGACAGCTCTCTGTAATGCCTCATGTCCATTATAACACATCGGATGCTGAATTTGTATCCCTGGTAACACATAGTAATCATGAGTTCAAGGTCCCATCAAATGTTCTTAGTTTTGATATGCTTGGATACCCCAATGGCCTGCAATGCAACTCACATTTGGCAAGATGTTTGTTGTACTACAACACGAACCACTGAAATCAAGCTCAATGCACGAGTGTCCATGGTGCTGCCTAAACAATGACCAGATACCCAAACTTGCAATATATCCACTAATACTGGTAGCAGCAGATGATAACATGGTAACAACTTTTGTGAAAATATCCTCCAAAGGTACATAAAGAAAGCCTGAGCTACAGCTTACATCTGTGGGTTCTTATAAATGCTTCCATTCATTGAATTGTAAGTGGGTTTTAGTATGATTCTTGGAATGCTGAGTAGTGACATTACAAACGTCTTGCAGCCAAAAATGGTAAATGCATAAATCAGGCTTCTAATAGGAGAGGCAGAAATAAGTAAGAATAATTATTGAAAAAAGGTTAGTGCTAAACAGGAGTAGTCCATGTGAGAAAAAGGGAGTTGGAGACACATTAGGGTCTACCATGTTGCAGTATGCAGGAGTGTGAGTGCAATAAATGTGTTCAACAATCCTAATTCAAATCTTGTTTAATTTTCAGATGTAGAGGACTATCTCTTCTGAGCAGGGATGGGGTACTCCAATACAATGAAAATATGCACTTAGGGCCAGATTTAGGTAGGAAAAAAATTGCGAGTCGGAAATTGCGAGTCTTTGCGACTCGCAATTTCCGACTCGCAAACAGGTATCCAACAAGAAGAAGCAACTTCATTTTGCGACTCGCAAATGAAGTCACACCGCAGATTGCGAGTCGCTGTTTGCGAGGTCGCTTTTTGCGACCTCGCTAAAAACGAACACGCAAATTGCGAGTGGGTGTCGCAAATCGCGACTGTGCCGCAAATTGCATGCAGGTGCAGCAGAACACTCTGGAAAACACTTCCTGGCTCTTGATGATGACATCACAGCCAGGAAGTTTACAAATACACCTGGGAGGAGGGAGGACCACACCCATTTCCAACTGCTGAACAGCCAACAGGAGGAACAGCAGCAACAATGGAGGAATCAGGCAGAAAGAGGAAAATCAAATTTTCTGAAAAGGAACTGTAGGTGCTGACGGATGAATGCTGCCAGCACCATGATCAACTTTTTGGAAGAGCAGCCCTCAGTGTGCCTAAGTTGGATAAAAGGAGGATTTGGACGGAAATCCAGGAGAAGGTGAATGCAATTGGGGTGAGCCACAGGAGCATAGATGAACTTAAAAAAAGATGGTATGACCTGCGCTCCAGGACCAAGGAGAGGGTGGCAGAGCACCTCCGGGAGATGAGGGGCACTGGAGCAGGCCCATCTACCGTCCCACCACCCACACCCATGGAGGAAAGAGTGCAAGAGACCCTGGAGCCCGGCAGTGTCTGGAATAGGAGAGCTGGACATGTCAGAGCCAAGACCATCAACCAGTGAGTACCATGAAACATGCATGCACACCCATATCTGCCATACCCCCACCCACCTAGTACACAGCAGCATGCACAACCAAAATAGCTCCATATCAGAGTAGCAACCACCAGAATGTTGCATTATGGGCAATGTGGTCCAGTAGGCAGCTGATAGGCAACAGTTTATTAGGAAGCATACAACAGATGGTAGATACTGACAGTGTGTTCCCTATGTCCCACAGGTCTCCCACAAGACACCACTACCAGCCACACCGTCCAGGGTGCAGAGGTCAGCCACCAGGCAGCACAGGACCCAGGAGCAGCCACCACAGGGACCTGCACCACCTGACCACAGTCCCCTCCAGATGCACCAGTGGCCATAGTGTACATTGACCCAGCACCTCAGTCCCAGCCACAGTGCCAGCCAACAGGACACAGATGCTCCACCGCGTCGCAGGCGACGTGTCCATGTCCCTGCAGTGTCCCAGGGAGATGTAGGGGACTCCTCCATGTCTGCCGCCGAGGCAGCACTCATCGAAGGTCAGCGCCTGCAGACAAGGCAAATGAGACTGATATCAGGGGCCATGCGGCGAATGGAGAGGAATCAGACAACAGGGCTGGCACAGGTCCACACAGACCTACAAAACCTGAACAGTCATGTAGGGGACCTTGCGCTCTCCATCAGGCAACTAGTGACTGAACTTGTTACGGAGAGAGAGAGTGCAAGGCGCCGTGAACGACAACTAATCCACCGATTAGACCGCATGGCTGCGTCCATCGTCCGCCTGGCTGTGAATACTACAGGGCTGTCACGCCGCACAATCAGTTTACAGGTCGACATGGGCCACTTTGCCAGCGATGTGGCTCGCGGCCTGGGACGGATAAGCCACGCTGTGGACATGATGGAGGCAAGACAGGTGGCTAAGGGTGCAGCAGACACGCCGCAAGATAGTGAGGAGGGCTCTACTATCAGTAGTGCATCTGCCACAGACACCAGGGTCTTGCGTAGTGGCAGTGCATGGCAGGGATCTGCAGACGCTCCAGGCACTAGCCATGCTGGGCGTCCCAGGCGTAGGATTTGAGCTACGCACAACGAACAATAGAGGCACATGAGGTTAATGTGTCCTCAAGCAGATGGACATTTACAGCCCCTGATCAATAGTTCAGTTCTATAGTTTTTTGGTTCACTTCATTAAAGTTCTTGTCTGTTCCACTTCACACCTGGGCTCTTTGTGTGTGACATTCGTGTGTGTGGTGACATGCAGCACATACCTTCCAAAGTATTGGTTTGCAATGTGGTCCCGTCTCTGTCTGCCTTGATTAGCAATGCTTCTATCCCCATGATGGCCATGTGGTAGCTCTTGCTCGTCATCCTCAGAATCTGGGTCTTCAGGGGTGAGATGTAGCCCACGTCTGGTGGCAATGTTGTGCAGTATGGCGCATGCGCCAACAATCTTGAATGCTGTTATTGGGGCATACTGGAGGGCACCTCCACTTCTGTGGAGGCATCTGAATCTTGCCTTCAACAGTCCAAAGGTCCTCTCTATAACATTCGGGTCCTCCTATGTGCACTGTTGTATTGCCTCTCTGTCTCATTGCTGGGTGTTAAGTACGGGGTCAGTATCCATGGTCGTGGTGCATAAGCACTGTCACCTGTTTGGCAAAAATGAACAATGTTAGCTGGGCATGGATGGGTTCAACATTGACCTGTGTGTATGTCTGCAAGGTGTATTCAGCTATACCTAGGAGATAACCGTCTCCAAACTCCCCACGTTCTAGCCGTTGGTATATCCCACTGTGCCTGAAAATGTAAGAGTCATGTGTACTCCCTGGAAATTTGGCTACCATGTCAGTGATGACATAATGGGCGTCACATACCACCTGGATGTTCAGTGAGTGGGTACACTTCCGGTTGCGGAACAGATATTCCAGATTTGCAGGAGGGCATATTTGTATATGTGTCCCATCTACACACCCTATTACATGCGGAAAGTTGGCAATCCTGTAGATAGGTGCTGTTGATTTCTGCCTCATTCCTGGGTAGGTATATGTATTTGGACATGTGTGTGAGTATGGCATCTAGGAATGCTCTGAACAACCGTGAGAATGCACTTTGAGATACCCCACCTGCCACAGCAATGACCCCCTGATAGCTACCCGAGGCCAAGAGGTGCAGTGAGCATTGTACTCGCACATGTTTGGGGATGGCGCTGAAACGCATAGTCTGGCGTTGAAGCTGCAGATTGAGTAGGTCTATTAATTCTAATATTGCTGCACTGCTGAGTCTGTATTTATCATATATCTCCTCCTCAGTTTGTTGGAAAAGTGTCTGTCTGGTTCTGTATATCTTCTCCTGTCTCTGGCTCCTCCTCCTCCTCTGCTGTGCGGCCTGGGCTCTCCTCCTCCTTGCTATCACATATATCTCCGCCATCTTGAGTAACCCAGATGCCTTCTGGGTCTCCTTTTATACTTTGGTTCTGGTTACCACCTGCTCTGAGTTAGTGGTAAATTGGGTGTGCAAAAATGGGCTTTTTGCGACTAGTCGCAATTTGCGAGTGGCTTTTTCATATGGTTTGCGACTCGCAAATTGCGACTTCCTATTTGCGGGTCGCTGAATGGGGTCGCAATTTTTGCGAGTCGGTAATGTCTCGCAGCGCAATTTGCGATTCGGAAATGTTTTTTTTGCATCCCATTTCCGATTTTGCGGGGTCGCAAATTGCGATTCGGGCCATTTGCGACTCGCAAAATGTTGCTACATCTGGCCCTTAGTATTTTATATTTTAGGCACCACTCTCCTGCTAACTTTACCTTCTCCTAATAGCCCTGGTAAACCATGTTTAAAGACCTGGCATTACCAACCCTGCAGGTTTCTGTCCTACCAGCCCCACAGGTCTCCTTCCTGTTTCCCTTTTTACTCTCCCTACCTATCCTTTCTTTATGCTGAGCACACAGAACAATGTACTCTATAGTGAGAATCATGAGTAATCTCACTGTTGATACTGTTAGCATGTGTACATTGCCTTTTCTAGTACTTTTTAAACCAATTTCTAAACCTCTGCCATCCCCTGATACTTCTCACAATCACCCCAGACAACTACCTCTCTTTCTGTTTTTCCTGCACTCTAGTGCTGTCCATGATTTCTAATTTACCTGCCCTCCCTACTTGTTTGTTAAATGCCTAAGGCCAGATACCCATGGAGCACCCATGGAGCACTGCTTATTCTGTCTTGAGGAAGAGCGCTCCTGTGTCCCTCCATCCGCAAGGCTCCTTTCTAATTCCGTCTAGTCTCCAATCCCTTTTTTTCTCCTCTTCCTACACCTCCATATTGCATCCATTTATCTTACCATTTCTCTTTCTTTTCTCATCCCTTTAGGCCTTAGCCATACACACAGACATTCATTTTTGTAGACCAGGGTGTATTGTTCAACATCATACTGACCCAGAACAAAAAAAGAGGAAAATGGGGAAAGAGAAAGATAGGAACATGGAGACAGGAGAAGAAAGCAGGGATGAAAACCTAGAAGTGTGGGACAAAGAAACAGGATAACAGAGGCATACAATGGATTCAAGACTACGCAGCCGTGGTATTGATCGACCCAGGAATTCAGCAGTGGCAGAGCAGACCTCAATGAAAAAACTTGGGCATCTCTACTATTAGGAATTGGGTCTGTAGTTGGCAGAGGTATGCACCCTGTCCAAGTAGGGACCACAATCGTAGTCAGGGCAAGTCAATAACATGAAATAAATTAGCCTGTGCTCACCTTCTGGTAGCTTGGCGCAGAGCAGGCAGGCCTATCTTAGAAGGCAATGTGTAAAGAACACGTGCAACACACACACAATAACCTCATGAGATACACCACAGAAAAAGACTTAACAGTAAGGTAGAAAAATAAAGCTTGTTTATCTGATTACTTTTATGTTAAGCACAATACAGATCCTATTCACAAATAGAGAAGTTTTAGCTTTGGAGACCCAAAAATAGCAAGTATAATGAGCAAATGTAATAGATCAAAGGGGTGGTGCCAGGGACTCCTCTGCACAGGTGTACGATGTCCTGATGGACTCCGGTTCTGGCCTGGTTGCGCTCCTCTCTGGAAGCGGTGTGCGGCTACGTGGGGCAGAGCCACTTAGATTGACTGAGAGCAGCAAGCGGAGAAGGAAAGTAAGGCTGTTCCAGGTCGGTCACAGCTGAGAGCAGTGAAGTGTGACAAAAGCCACTAGGGTTGAAATTGAAGGTGAGTGGCAAAGGAAAGCAGGGCCTCTCCAAGCAGGTTACCGATGCGAGCGGTAAAGTCTGGCAAAAGGTGCTCTGGTTGAAATTGAAGGTGATCGGCAAAGGAAACCAGGACCGCTTTGACCAGGTTACAGATGCGAGCAGCAAAGTTTGGCAAAAGAAGTTCGAGTTGGAATTGAAGGTGAGAGGCAAAGGAAAGCAGGGATGCTCCAGGCAGGTTACAGATGTGAGCGGTGAAGTTGGGCAAAAGCAGCTTGAGTTGAAATAGAAAGTGAGCGGCAAAAGAAAACAGGATCACTGGGCAGGCTACAGATGCAAGCGGCAAAGTTTGGCAAAAGCTGGTCCAGTTGAAACTGAAGGTGAGTGGCAAAGGAAACTAGAAGCTGCTTGGAGTCACTCTGGGTTTGGAGGAGAAGTCATGGGTTATCGGGCAGAGATCAGCAGGCAGCAGGGTGGCACAGAAAAGCAGGGCAGCAGTTCTTGAAAGCAGTCAATCCTGGTAGAGTGGCAATCCTGGCACATAGCAGTCTTTACTCCAGTAATGTTTTCTTGAGCTCAGAAGTGTACTGATTTTAGGGGGTCAGGGACCCAGTACTTATACTGGAAAGCGCCATTGAGATGGGGGCCCAGACGGCCAGTGGGAGGCAATCAGCCTCTTTGGATGGACTCTGGTCACTATCCTTTAGGATGTAAGAGGGAGCCCTCCCAAGGAAGACCCATCAGTATGCAGATGCAATTGAGTATCCTGTGTTGTGGGTGTCTGAAGGGGATGCACAAGTGTAGCTGTCACCTGCCCAAGCCAGACATGTATTGGAGACAGGTTGTGTGCACACAGTGAGTGCAGAGAAATGCCTACTTTCTAAAAGTGGCATTTATAAAATAGTAATAATAAATTCGACTTTACCAGTAAAGAGGATTTATTGTTACCATTGCACTGGCACTAAACATGATGCAGCTATTTCTCTCAGATCAGGAATTACAGCTTAAAGGTATTATAATAAATTCCCACTACTGGCCTTTGAGAGGGGCAGGCCTCACAGTAATGAAAAATGACTTTGGGGAGTTTTTCATTACTAGGACATGGGAACGTAAAGGTATTGTCAAAGCCTGTAAATGTCCTGCCTTTTGCTGACATGGCACCCTGCCCTATGACCTACCTAGGGCCTACTTTAGGGGTGACGTATGTAAGAAAAGGGGAGGTGTGGGCTTGACGAGGGGTTTTAAGTGCCAGGTCAAGGTGGCAGTTAGACTGTACGCACAGGCCCTGCAGTGGCAAGCCTGAGACATGTTTACAGGGCTACGTAAGTGGGTGGTACAATCAGTGCTGCAGGCCCACTAGTAGCATTTAAGTTACAGGCCCTGGGTATATGGTATGCCACTCTACAAGGGACTTAAAGATAAATTAAATATGCCAGTTGTGGATAAACCAATGTTACCATGTTTTACTGGAGAAGCACATGCACGTTAGCACTGATCAGCAGTGGTATAGTGCTCAGAGTCCTAAGGCCAACAAAAAGATACAGCAACAAAACAGGAGTTAAAGGCAAAAAGTCTGGGGTAAGACCACCCTAAGGATGCCAATTCTAACATCTACTTATTTATTTATTTTACAAATTAATTAATCACCGCAGTCAATAATTTTTTTACCTCAGTCCATCATCTGCTCCATATGTCTCTCCTCAACTCTTCCTCTCACTGCCCTTGTCCTTTCAACTCTTGCATCTATTTTCCAAACTAGTCTTCTCACTCCCTTCTTTCCTCATCTTTCTTCTGCCAGCACTTTCTTTCCTCAGTTTACTCCTTTTTGTAGCATGCTGCCTCGTCTCTTAAAATGACTGCCCTGTACCATTACATTCCTTCCCCACAAAAAAACATGATACAGAGTTCCTGAAAATCTGTCTAATTTGCAAATTAGTTTCTTCCATTTCTCCTGAGAGAGTGGATCTTTCATGTGGGCTGCAAGTGGGTTTTCCATCTGGCACACCCCATAGTAAATGATTTTTGGTTGATCTAAAATAAGGGAAGGCTTGAAGGCAGCTCGGAGTGCCTCAGGTCTCAAAGACTGTGGTACCCCGTGGCAGCAGTTAAATATAAAGTTGCATTTCTTGCTGATGGGGGCGGGGCTCATGTCTGTGGTGCCTCCCAATGAACTCGATACCTCAGTACAAAACATGTCCTGTGGTGTTCCCCTTTGATGTGTTTGTTCTGCCTGTGTAGAGAAACATGGCACTGCTGGAGCTGCTGCTTTTAGACAATGGGCTTCTCTGGCTCTTTCTTCTTGTGGTACCTTAAACACAACACATATTTGTAGAGCTCAAGTTCACCGTTGCGTACATCTCTTTGTGCTATTGGCAGATAACAGATATTAATTGTTACAAACTTAGTAGTACTCATCTTATCAACCTTGGAAAGATAAAAGGCTGAGTGGACCGTCAGGATTTGAACGTGTCCATGAGGTTGAGTTACAAATACCTCAAGTGTGTGTATTAGTTCACCTAGCCACCATTGCATAAGAATAATGTCCAACCAGCGAACTGACTCAGGAGTAATAGAGTGCTATAACCGCTACTATCGTCAATCCCAGCAAAATTGCATGTAAAGAATAAATCAGTAATGGGGCACGGAATCGGTTGAGGACTATGATGGCTGTATTCTTTTGGGGTTTAGGACCAACCCCCTGTTTTCTTGGTTGCATGTGTCCTCAGAGCAGCCTTTAACTGCTGGAGAGGCAGTGTGTCTGGGGACATTTAGGGGCATATTTATACTCTGTTTGCGCCGGAATTGCGATGTTTTTTTTGACGCAATTCCGACGCAAAACTAACTCCATATTTATATTTTGGTGTTAGACGCGTCTAGCGCCAAAGTCCATGGAGTTTGCGTCATTTTTTAGCGTGGACACCTACTTTGCGTTAATGAGATGCAAGGTAGGCGTTCCCGTCTAAAAAATTGACTCCGAGGCATGTGTGCCGTATTTACACTCTAGGGCAAAATTCACGGCCGGGAGTGGGAGGGTCAAAAAAAATGATGTACGGCCGCTTTTGCGCCGTTTTTTTTGCGCCTGGTCAGGGCAGGCGTTAAGGGACCTGTGGGCTCGGAAGGAGCCCAGAGGTGCCCTCCCATGCCCCCAGGGACACCCCCTGCCACCCTTGCCCACCCCAGGAGGACACCCAAGGCTGGAGGGACCCATCCCAGGGACATTAAGGTAAGTTCCGGTAAGTATTTTATTTTTATTTTTTTGTGGCATAGGGGGGCCTAATTTGTGCCCCCCTACATGCCACTATGCCCAATGACCATGCCCAGGGGACAGAAGTCCCCTGGGCATGGCCATTGGGCAAGGGGGCATGACTCCTGTCTTTGCTAGGACAGGAGTCATTTCTATGGGGGTTGGGAGTCGAAAAAAATGGCGCAAATCGGGTTGAGGCGAAAAATTTGCCTCAGCCTGACTTGCCCCATTTTTTGGCGCCCAAGCTCCATATCCCCCTACGCCGGCGCTGCCTGGTGTACGTCGTTTTTTTCCACGCACACCAGGCAGCGCCGGCGGCTAACGCCGGCTAACGTCATTGATTGAATACGGCGCCCGCATGGCGCTTCAGAATGGCGCTAGCCGGCGCTAATTTTTTTGACGCAAAACTGTGTTAGCGCAGTTTTGCATCAAAAAGTATAAATATGGCCCTTACTGCTGCTCTGTTATGAGTGTCATTTTGAGCCATCACTTGCATGCACTCTCCCAGACCGCCAGTCTGCCAACTCAGATGAGCATAGGCTGAATCCAGAATGATGGTTTATGATCTATAGGTAGCATTTGTAAAACGCTCATTGGCCCAGCCATCGTGGTGCCGAAAGTGGTTACACAAAGCCTCACACATCAACATAATACTCTCAAAGGCTAAAGGAGAAAAGGTTGATAAATAAAAGTTTCTTGAACATAAGGAGACCAGGCTAAGGATGCAATAACTGGGGCAGAGGGTTCCAGACCATTGCAGCCGTATTGAGAAGGCAGAATTGCTGTACTTGCATTTGCAAGTTCTGGACACATAAGGAAGAAATAACTAGCCAGTGTCAGGGGGACATAGAGAGAATATGGTGGCTAGAATGTCTGATGAACCTTGATGGACTATTTTATGGGCACTCGTCATAGATTTAAAAGTGACTCTCTTTTCTACTTGCAACCAATGAAGCTGTAACAAGATTGGGGTCATATAAATTCTTTTGAGATAAGGGTACTAAGTTGGGCAAGGGCATTTTAAAGTAATTGAAGTCGTGAATATTCTTTTGGCAGAGGAGAAGTAAACTGGGTTTCCGTAGTCTAGTTTTGATTGGATTAGAGAAATTGCCACTGTTACACGATGTTAAGAGACTATGGGCCTGATTCTAACTTTGGAGGACGGTGTTAAACCGTCCCAAAAGTGGCGGATATACCACCTACCGTATTACGAGTCCATTATATCCTATGGAACTCGTAATACGGTAGGTGGTATATCCGCCACTTTTGGGACGGTTTAACACCGTCCTCCAAAGTTAGAATCAGGCCCTATGAAAGGGTAGTGCTTTTAGCATATTAAGCTGCCGAAAACGGGATTTGCCAATATTTATTATCTGCGTATATAAAGTTAAGTATGCATCAGTCTGAATACCTAACATCCTCAAAATAATGTATTTGTGTCATTCAATAAAATCATAACAAATTAGAACATTTTCTCCAAGTAAAATTCAGTTGTGCTAAATAGGCATAATACCAGTTTACAGCACAATAAAAGTGAATCAGAAATTACTTGGCTGTTAATAGCCTCAAAAATATTGTGCAAAGATTCCCGCGGATTGCCAGGGTTTAAGATACATTTATAAAATGCATTAAATAAATATTCATGAAATTCTGAAGTCATATTAAAAATGCTGCCATATGTGGCTGAGTTTGTTCTGCAGAGGATCGTTAAGAGAAGAAGGGCCGGATTTACAAGGCCCTAGCGCCTCCTTGCGCCACACTAGCATAATTGTTTTACGCAAATATGGCTCAAGGAGGCAATTTTCGCCACACCATATTTACAAAGTGGTGCAATGCGTGCACTGCCCCACTTTACAACCCCTTGTGCCACATTATGCCTGCGTCAGGCATAATGTATGTAGGGGGACGTTCCGGCATTAGAAGGTCCGCAAAAATGGAGCAGTGAAATCTACAAGATTTTTGGCATTACTTTTAACGCCTGCTCAGAGCAGGCATTAAAATGACAAACCCATATTAACCTGTGGGCCTCCTTACACTTTGATCCACTACGGTAAACATTTTTGACGCTAGTGGAGCAAGGCCCCATAATAGCATAAAAACACTCTGACGCTATTGGCCTAAGGACCGCCATGGTGTGCCATATTATAAATATGGTGCACACATGGTGTTGTTACGTGGGGCAGGGGTGACGCAAGCAAACTGGCGCATCAGTACCGAAGCACCAGTTTCTTGTATATCTGGCCCAAAGTGTGCTGCTCGTATGTGGCACAATATATTAATCCCGGGTGCTTCCCTCCTTACAATTTCGAGCATGAATTCTGTTTATTACTTTTTCATGGTCTCTGATACCAAGGTCGAAATACTTACCCACTCTATAGATTAGTTGTGCATCTTGACCAGCATACAAGCTGCGATCTCCTCATTAATAGTGCGTACCCCCAATGATTTTGACCTGGACCTTAATAGTCTGATGCGTAGCCCTAGTAAAAGGGGACACACGCACAGTTAGGGTGATCATGCATCCCGGATTGGCAGGGAAAGTCCTGGTTTTTCACCAGCTGTCCCGGTGGATTTGGGGAAATTTAACCCATGTCCTGCTAGCAGCTGTTATAAGAAAGCAAATTAATTTACAGGCATAATACTGGCTTAAAAAATTGCATTTTATTTCTGTTCTTAGTGCCTCTGCTGTAATTCTACGCTGATAGGCGCTGTCATTCTGTGCACTCAGTTGAAGTAAAATTGTAGTCCTTTTTCTATATTTTGTTAAATGTCCCAGTTTTTGGCTTTAAAAGTCAGGTCACCATATGCACAGTGTATGAGAAAATTAATCACAGCGGTAGCTGCAACTGCTGCAACATTTACATTCATAGCAGATGTCACTGTCAAGTAGAGGGAATGGTACTATAATTTTTGGGGTCTTGCAGACTTCCCTTTTTAAGCAGCAGGTGTAGCATTAAGCCCCTCCAGGAATATGGGATTGTATCTGCTTTCAAAATAGCATTGTACAGAGGGCAAAGGGGAAGGTTCGTGAACTCTTTGAATTTGAATATTGAAAAGGGGGTGCCATTGGAGCCAGTTCTAGCAGGTGTGATGTATTTCTAGTCTTAGGAGACCTCCGCTTCAGTTGGTTTAACTGACTTTTCAGAGCACCTAATTCCACATGTTGCTCTGGCCACCATGGCCATTTAGTTGATGGCTTGTGAAATGATTGAACAGGCTAGAGAGAACACTGGGCCAATCTCTGATGGTCACAGGCCTGTTGTGGGAGTGCCAGGCTGTTAATGAGACTCTTCCTGAGAGAATTTGCACACTTTTGATATAGCCTGGGTTAGTGTGCATTCCATTTAGTTTTATTCAGTCTTGATGCCCCCTTCCTCTCTGCAATTGTTTCAAAGTAAGAATTTTGCCTGCTCACCCAGATCATTTTGATCGCCAGGTGTACAGTGATCCCTCTCTATTTATGATTTAAAAAAAAAACAGTTTGTTGAAATAAGAAAGGGGTTACCAAACTGTTGTCCAACAGATTTCCTTTTGATGCCACAAGGTGAGATGGATTAGGTAGGATGCCTGGTAGGATTCATCCATTTAGGTTAACTTTCTGGAATTCTGAAAAGCCTCTGCCAAAAGCTGTGGTTGTTCTAACAGTCTGTGACAGGCTGAGTTATGATTAGATTTATTTGGTGGTACTGCCCACAGGCTTTGTGATTTCTTTATTGGATCGGGGATAAGATGCTTATGGTCAAATACATCATTAAGGTCACATGTTATCAGAGCTCCGGATTGGTTAGCCGAAGTAGCTGTTTTTCTATATGACTGAATAAGTCGCTTTGAATACAGAATTTGCATAATATATCTAGCAGACATATAGATTGTGTGTACCAGTAGGATATGAAGTTTCATGGGCCTAAAGAATTTAAGATCAGGTATAAATAGGTAGAATTGTGCTAATGTATTCAGTTGAGTGCTAATTAGGATTGCCAGATTTCCATATGGTCTACGTTTATTGGATAATTTTATTACAGGATGTGTAGTTTTGAATAGTAAACTTGTCCTCCCCCCAGGTTTATTGTAAACAGACATTATCATATTCTTGTATCATTTTTTGCACTTCAGCATCTAACTTTAATTTGCGACCCTCAGCTACGTTCCATGACAAGATTGATAGCTTCTGTTCAGTTGCAGAGATTAATCGTTTGCTGCATCTATGCTGGACCACTAATGGGGGCAAGAGTGCCTGGGATCCATGACCAATCAGGTTTGTAGTATATAGTTGGTGGATATTATCTCATTGCATTTTTGCATGCCTATTAGTGGTACTAGTCAGTGATGATGTTGATGTTATCCTAGTCGGATGGCTTCCTAAGGGAATTTCTGAGAAAGTGTTTTGATCTTACTTTTCCACTTGTTGCCGGCAGATGTAGTTATTAGGTAGACTTTATAAAGGGGGTGGCTAGGAGTGTGGAGACTCTGCTATTATATGTATGTCCTATTTCAATAATGTATGTTTATCATCGTAAATCGGTTTTTCAATTTCATCTGTTACACAAATAATTTTAGCAGATCCGGGTAACAACCTCCATCAATTTCTTAATGCTTGAATGGATTCTACTGATTGAATATCTGTAGTCTGATTGAATATCTGTAGTTCTCATGGTGGCTAAAGCTGGGAATGCAGCAAATAGGAGTTGTAGCGTTTCTCTGTTAAGTATATCGTGCAAGCCTTCGCTTCTAAATTGAAGAGAGAAAATATTGCCCGGTTGCTTTTTATTCCCAGATCACGTGACGAATCCTGTTGCATGTCTTGTTCTAGGGTATCGTGCCTGGGGAGTTTTGCCTCCTCTAATCCAGGCGAAGTTCTGATCACCTCTGAGTTCGAAGGAAATTGAGTGGGGCAACCTCTGTTGACTGCCGGGGTTCTTAATTCCCATTCCGGCTTTGGGTCCCAGTGCTATGGTTTAGAGTCAGTTGTAACTTCTTGTTTGAGAGGTAGGCTGTTGTGTTCCTTAATTGATCCCACCATAGTGGAGTCATCGAGAACGCAACGTGTATCTTTTTCCATACAAGTCAATACTCCTACATGTGGTATGTACAGGTCTATCTTTTAATGGGTTTGTGGCGGTGCTCGTTTGCTCAAATACTCGCTCCCGTATTAGCTCGCAGACGAATCCATGGGTTTTCTCCCTGGGACTTCAGTTTCATTTTTGTAGTTGGTTGACTAAGCTTTTGCCTCATTCTCTTTCCGGTGAACATCAATAGGGCGAAGGCCCGCAACTGAAGGGTGCTCGAGGGGCTGGAGCGGAAACCCCGCCGAGGCCCTCGAGTAAAATCTCACCGATGCGAGGTGCGCAAACAAACGAGGGGGGACCGGAAGTAGTCTCTCAAGTCAAATCCCCTCCCCTTCTCGACGCACCGGGATGGGCGGAAGGAAGGGGGGCAGTAAACTTTATCTTTGCCCAATGGAGTCCACTGTATTTTTTAAATTTTATGTTCGTACCCCAGGGGCACAATTGGGGGTTTAAAGCAGGCTGCCCGGACCAGAACCCCTCTTCTTCGCTGGAGTGGCTGGGCAGGCCCTCATAAAAGCAGGGCAGACATGCTGTAAATCAACTTTAATAAACTGCAGGCAATATTTCCCAACCCTATTACAGAGTCATGTACTACTTGTATGTTACGGGAATGGGCCGTCTGGAGTGGTTTACGCTGTGCGCAAGAGAGGAGGAGGTGGAGACGCAAGATGCAAGACCCCATGACACGCAACACGAGTCTGCGACTGCCCGCTGCTGCGCTCTGGAGCGATGGATCCAGGCCTTGGGTGCCTCGGGAGGACAGCCCCCTGTGCCTTGGCATTTGGTGGCAGAGTCTGCACACAGCAGACGGCTCTAGTTCTTGTGGACTGGCTGCCTACTCTTCCAGACTGCCTGGCCTTATTGCTACAGCTGCTACTGCTGCTCTTTGAGGCCTGACAGAGGCCTGATTGAGGTCTCCCCTCCTGAACCGTTGGCTGTGGAGGTTGGCTGGAGACACTTGGAGATCTCCTGGAGCTTGAAGGCATTGCACAGTGCAGTGGCAAAGGGTGAGCCGGGTGTTATCATCTGGGGTGCCGGCATTGGGGCAGTGCTGGAAGGTAGGCAGAGTGCGCCAGACAGTGAAAGCAGCAGCAGTGGGAGAGTGCAGGAGAGGGCAATGACGTTAAAGCCACTGCAATAGGTTGAGCCCTCTGGTTGTGGAAGCGGCCCAACTAAGGACGGGTGTGGCATGCAGACAGAGGTGAGCTCCTGCCCACTCAATCATTACTCATCATTACCATCCACCAACTAGCCTGCCAGGATTTACGTCCTCATGCTTTCTACTTCTTTTATCCTTGAGGCATGGTTTCATTGACTAAGTGCATGCACTGCGTGCCCACTCCTACTACTTGTCACGCTAACATACTTAACTGCCTGCCTACAGCTATAGTTTTCTGACATTGTTGCCATTTTCGCTATCACTTCAGTGTGCGCAACCCCTACGAGGACTATGGAGGATGCATATCGCACACTGTAACCAACTGAAAGGTGGACCACAGGTGCTAACAGTGATACCCTCTAATTTGAACTATTAACATTAAACAGTGGCTGCAGTCCGCTACCTAACTACCACCTGCTGGGAGGTGGTACTGTTTCCTACTAGCAGTAGCGGTCGGTGTTTGAAGGGTGCAGCCTACTAGCAGGCTTGTTGCTGCCTGTTACTGAGACTAAGGCTAGCAATGCTGCTGTAGCATGCTCGTCCTGCTTCCCACCCCTGTCATTACAAATGTTCTATCAGGAATTGGGAAGTCAAGCGGTGCTAGCGGCTCTAGGCCACCTGTAGCAACAGGACAATTCGGCAACAGCAGGAGCTCTGCGCTTCAGCATCATGACCCTGACGAACCTGCGTAACAATAATGGGAAGCAGGTGGTTCTGAGGTGCCCACAGACAGTATACAACAAACTGCTTGTAACATACCCGAAGGGAAGTATGGCCCTCCACCCCAGCACAGACTTGAACCTGCAGGGGCCCCTTTTTCCTCTCCCGTCACTTCATTGACCTCTAGCAACACCGGTAATGCTAGTAATGCCGGTACTGAGAACAAGGCTGCTTCCAGGCCTGCCCCTAGACTAATAACTAACTTTTTCCAGAGGATGGGCAAGGAGCCTCGTATGCCATCCACCACGTCAGTACAGAGTCTGGTGATGCCGGACAACGATGCAGTGACACCAGAGGCTATCTGGTACAGTGCTACAGTAGTCTTTGCGTACGTTGTCTATAGCACCACCCAAAAATGGGTCAGCTCATCATAGTATGGTTGTAATTGATGAAGAAGCCTAGAAGTGGCAGCTTGTGAAATGGAAACTGTAATAGATACCACAGCCATTTAAGTCAACCAAATAGCCTTGGCATATGAGCAAGCCCAAGCAAGGTCATGTAATAAATCCCCTAATTGGCAAAGCGCAAGGATATCAACAAGCCAATTCAAGAACATTACCAAGTAGGCCAGTGAAGCAGATGCCTTCCCTCCCCTGGAACCTAAGTGTCTGACCTGGGGCAGTGCAAATCAAGACCCCGTAGTGATGAGCAGCCAGCAGGGAGATGACAGTCCAGGAAGTGATTATGTGAGTAACAGTTCCTTAATGTTGCTTGATTATACCCTCCCTGATGTACCCCAAAGCGGTGTAATCCACAGTAAGTGCAGAGGGGGCAGGGTCCTTAGATGGGCCTACTACTTTTGATGATATCCAGGAGGCCCAGGTTAAGGTTGACCGCAATAAAAACCCTGCGGAAAGCAGCAGAACCTCCAGTGGGGGCCTCTCCTCGATGACTCAATTCTGCGGAGTATTCCAGCGAACCAGTGTGTGGGTAGCATCTCCCCTAATATGGAGGCCCGCAAGGCTTTATAATATCAGAAGCCATGAATGCCCTCAACAGAGACTTGTCCTCAATACTTTTGCTTCTAGAGAACTGTAGGATCATTGCTGACTATGATACTCCGTGCCCTAGTCCCAGATGGAAGAAACTTTGACGCAGCCTCTCAGACAGACTCTCCAAATGGGATCGAAGACCTGGCAACTCAAGAAGCGACCTCTGAAACTGAAACTCAACCTAATACACTGGTGGATTCCTGCCAAGCTGACTAAAGCTCTAGATGGATGGGAAAGTCCCCCATTTTGTGGGAAGAAACAAACAATTGGGGCATTGAGGCTGGTACAATCACTTGCCAGAGTAAGACCGCCACCAAGCACCAAGGGGGTAACTCTGCCAGTACTGCCAGCACTGCTAAATCTACCTGTGCTGTGGAAGGCAATGAGAGCAAGCCAGAGGCAGGTGCACCTGGGCACCTAGGCAAAGTACTGTGCAAATCGGGGAACACTGCAATGGCACAAAGTGCTGACAAAAGTACAAGCAATGCCATAGGACCAATAGGATGAAGGGTAAATCAAAGAAGAAGATGAAGACTGATAAACCTTTTCCAGCATATTTATTGAAATGGCTGTTCTCTAACCCCAGGGTGTACATCAACCATGGTCTGGCCCCAAGTGGCACCCAACAAAGTGCAGCTGCAGCGGATTTCGCGGTGGTTTGTGCTCCCACTTCCTATCATCCAAGATTTAAAAGATGCAAGCAACATAAACAATGCATGGTTCCCTGAGAGCGATCCATCTCCACAACGTGAGGATGGTCAAAGCGCATATAACCTGAATGGAGAAGAAGTGCATCAAGTGGAATGGAAGAGAAAATCCAAGAAGAAAAGTGGTTCCAGGAAAAGAGCTGTTAAGGAGCTGTGTCTGGTTCTGGTAACTGAGCCACCCAATGCTGTGCCTCTTGTACAGGGCGCATGTGTTTCCTAGCCCAAGAGCATGGGTATGCACACCACCAAAGAATCTGAGCTGCCTCCCAGCATTAATGCCTTTGCTCCGATATTTGTTAGTTCAGGTGACAGTGCAGGAGATCACATTGTAAACAAAGGTTCCGCACCCGGTACTACCACCACTTCCCCCCACAAAAAACAGCTGATTGCTGTGTGGAATTTATCACTCTTTTCCTGGATGTTGGTTCTTGGATTCACCTACATCAATCCAGATTGTTAGCCCTCTTCTATTCAGTCCCTGAGTTAAGAGTGGTTTTGTCTGGGGACCTGAAGATAGTGAAATTAGTGAACAACCAACTGGGGCCAGGATCAGGAGGGAATAACACCCATCCCTCCACTTCCTATTCTTCTCTTCTTACTTCTTCTAAAGTTCAGTAAACGTTGCCTGGTGTCACCAGATTGGTGCTCAGCCACATAGATGACTTTCATATTATGAGGGTTGATGGTTTACCCTGCCCAGATTTCCGTCGAGAAGAAGTAGTTCTAAAAGGGTGGTTCAGACAGCATGCGCTCCCCCCTACCCAGAACTGAATGCCTCTCTAGTCTCGGCGATGGCAATGAGGGCCCTTCCGACTGCTGGAAAAGCAGTCCATGAGAATCTGTCCATCCATAAAAGCTGCAAGTCTATCAGGTTCTTAAACCCTGGCTGGAAGGAGGCTGAGAACAACTCGAAGGACTGGTCTTGGATAGCGGCAGCACTGGCCACTGGTTTTAGAGCATCCTCTAGAGGGGAGTCTGACTGAGTATGGATATGTCTGCCCTCCCAGGTTGCTACTGCATTTGCAAAAGGTCCATCTAAAGCCACCATATTGGGCTGCACTGGTGGCGAGTTTTTGTTTCTTCTATCACGGAACATTGCAGACCTGGCTAGTAAAACAGAGTACGAGGATTGGCTCAAACTAATTGATCAATGTGATATATGTTGCCAGAGACCTGGGCCTTTAAAGAAGTCTGTGTAAATGGGTTCGTTAATATTGGTTCCCTGGTTACTCGCTCCAGGAAGGGGCAGCCTTCAGAAGGGCTTTCAGTATTGGTGTCCTGCAAACTGAATTGCAAGTTAGACCAAGTAGAGCCACCATCCCTGTCTTCCAATGTGCATCATGTGAGACTTGCGGGCCCTGAGAGTGGGGTGGCTGATATTCTAAATATGTACATCCCACCTGGGTGATCTCCAGAGGTCCAGGCAATTTAGGGGATGTAATCGGGTCAATGGCCTCCACTGTAAAATAGCCAACGAAGAGGCCCTGCTGGAACTTACATTGAGCATTCCAGACGCACTGACTCTACCATTCCTGACTTCACCTACAGGAAGCAGAAAAGGAGGCAAGCCATCGATGCAGGGTGCTTGTCAGGAGAACATTGGAGCTGTCAACGTGGAATCGACAGAAGTGGCCGAGTCAGAAGAGGAAATGACCAGGATGGAACACCTTGTGGGAGAGGAAAAGACATCAGGCGAGAGGAAGAACGAGACAGCAAGACCCCAAGAGAGGAGAGAATGGCGGTATTTGCAGCTGGTGGTTGAGGAAGAGGATCTTCCCCTATTAACCGAGGACAAGGAGAAGAGAGAAAATAACGAGTTGAAGGGGGAGGAAGAGGACCACAATCACACAACCCTTATTTAGTTTATTTTTGTTTTGTTTTTGGACTGAAGCACTAGGTTGTGTTGGTGACAGTTTGACGGAGTTACTGGAACTGTGGACTTTTACTTATTATATTGAAAGTGTTAGAGAGGATGTGATTGGTTACAGGCCAGCCAGGGAGGACAAAGGAGGGAAGCATTTAAAAAAGATCTTTGGAGTTTTTCACACACAACCCTCTGATGCCATTAACAATGGTGAGATCTTGATGGAAAATCATTCTTTGGGTATCACTGAAACAACTATGAGCTGTTTTAAATCAACCAAGAAGGCTGATGAATTTCTGATTTCCTGATAACTTATCAGCTGTGCTTTGTCAATGCTCATCCTGCCTCAGATAGCATTGCTATGGCGACCTTTGACAAGGGAGCTTATAATTGAATGATTAAATAACTGTCAATATAGAGGCCTGGGAGTGTGGGTGTGACACGTCTGGTATCAACAGAGTGGTGAGCGATCACATCTCTTTGGTACATTGCCTGAAGTTGTGCTGTGCAAGGTGTGGTAGTGGGAATGTCTGATGTGAGGGGAGCTATGGGCATGAGATCGTCCCATCCAGTAGCAGGAGGGGAATAAGGTGGAGTAGCAAGAAGTTTTTACTCAAACACCCACAACTTGAATGTAAGTATGGAGCCTTAATTAGAAATACTCCAACTAATGATAGTGGCAAGTTTTTAGCCGCATAGAATGGAATGGCAAGTTAGTTGAAGGTCCGGTGGTCCAAGCCTTCCGAGTCCAAAACAGCAGGTCCAAATGGTGGGAGGCGAATAGTAGGGAATAGCTGGTATGGCGATTTTTGCCAGAATGAAGAGTTGTCTCATGTGCCCTGTCACTGTACTACTACAGCCCCCAGAGTGAATTGATATTCAGAAAAAGTAGGAGTGAGTACAAGTGCTTGCTAAATTCCAAGAAATCGTTGCTTCAAAAGGTACTATGGGCAGAACTGAGGGGGGCGTTATATGAGAACAACACATAAAGGTTCTGGGAACTTGTAATACAGGTGCGAAGGGGGCAGTGTATGCTCTAGAAATTTATATTGGTTCTCCTGCATGGGTCCACCATTTCAGTACCTTATGTAGCGCCAACCCTATAAGCTGGATGGGTGCCCCACTGGTGCATGAACCCCCATCCCTGGGTTCCTTTTACAATTGATATTTTAGTTCCGGAAGTGGAAAGAGTATTGAGCACCATGAAGAGGAACAAGGGGCTGGGCCCTGATCTTGTGCCTGCCTACGTCTACCCCGAGGAGCCTCATTTTTGGGCAGGTATTCTTACAAAAGTGTTTAACTTAGCCCTTTCTGGTAACATCCTACCATCCTCCTGGTGCTCTGCCACCATTGTTCCGATCCATAAGAAGGACAATCACAGCAGTCCTTTCAACTACCACCAGATCTCCTTTCTCGATGGGGTAAGGAAAGTCCTCGGAAAACTCCTGCTCAATGGGCTGCAGGGATGGGTGGATGCCCATAACATAATGACAGAAGTGTAAGTTGGCTCCTGGTCTTGTATAGGTACTATTGATCAAGCCCTTTGACCATGTATGATTTCATGTACATTTTCGATACTAAGAAAGTCCTTGCTGTATTTAATATTTGTAGATCTAAAAGTAGCCTTTGATCTAGTTGACAAGGGCAAACTTTGGAGATCATTGACAGACCTAGGGGTTGATACTTCCTTGGTAAAGGCCATAATGGCACTCCACTCTGGTAATACAGCTAGAGTCAGATATGGCCAGATGGTGAGTGTATGGAACCCTTCCCAGTGAGAAAGGGCATCCGGCAATGACCACTCAATGTACCCACCATAGCTGGAAGAAGGGTTCCAATACTATTATTTGCAGACAACGCAGTAGTAATGGCGCATACAAAAATGCAACGCACAGGCTGCTAAAGCACTTGGTAGATTACTGTAACAAAAAGTCACTGATTATCAATAGTAGCAACACGAAGAGTATAGTATTGCGGCCGTCTCCTGGCTTCCAGCAGAAGCCCTTGATTGATGAAGCACTTTGACTTCCTGAGCATACAGTTTGCGGAGAATTTGCACTGGGATAGTCATGTGCCGAAGGCAACTATAGTCCTGAGACAAGGGGCCGGGGCAGTCTTAAAGTTTAGGCACAAGGTAGGTGCTAGAAGCATCAATGTTATCCTGCAAATCTATACTCAAAAGGCAGTGGTGGCAGCACTCTACGGGCAGAGCTTTGCGGGTATGAGAATACTAGCCCATTACAAGTGGCTGAGAGCAATTTCCTGAGAGCACTGCTGAGGCTGGGGCCAGGTACCACCCTAATATTACTCTATGCAGAGCTTGGCCTCACACCAATATCAAAAACAGTAGCCATAAGGCCAGTGCTCTATTGGGTAAGGTTAGCATGAAATCCCAAGGCAGCAGTATACCTGAGAACCCTGGAAGAAGCCACCTCTAGTAGTGGCTGTAGGGTGAGCTCATGGGTGTTGCACATGAAGAATGTTCTAAGAGAACTGCAGCTGGAGACCTTGTAGGCAGAACCCTGTAGAGTGAGGCAGGATACTGTGGAACAGATCAAAGATCAATGCTGTGAATATAAGTTGACAATAGCATGCCTTGTGCGTAGGCCAGGATAAATATCATGCAACTATTTCAACAATGCTTCTGGCCCTCCTTGTACTGGTTACTCGGGCCTGATATATCCTGAGCTTAAGCAAACGCTGTATGTAAAATACAGGCTAGGTATTCTGACATTTAGGGACTATTTGATTCGTATGTACAGGCTTTCAGCTGGGTTTGAGCCCTGTGATTGTAGCTTAGGAGGAAGAGACAACCTAACCCACTTTATCTTGTTTTGAAAAAAATAGGACTCGGCATGGCGGCAATGGCTCCTCCCCCTCTTCAAGTCCTATGGGGCTACATGTGTCAAAGCAGCACTGGGGCTTTGCACTAGGCCCAGTAATATGAATGTGCACAACTCCAAAGCATCATACATATGGGCCCCATGGCCTTGTCTAAGAGAGCTGCGAATCAAGCTCGGTCTTACTCCATCATGAAAATCTACACACCCATCCCTTTAAACATTGTGGCCTGAGCTGTGTGTTGGTGTCTGAATTTTAATGCATGGGTCCTGAATACTCTGTCGCACATGTGTGTTATGTAATAGCTATGGAACAATTGGCTGATCCTGGATTGCAACCGTTCTAAATGTACTCAATTGGGTAGTTATATCTTGTTCATGGCCTGGAGGTTTGAGAACCCTCGATTCTGCAGTGCTGTACTGACACGCTAGGTGATTTTACCCATGCAGCCACCTCTTATGTCAGGCCATGACAATACCAGATAATTCTGTGGCACCCCTTCACCTTTTTGTGTAGTTTTATGCATATTATGTGCTCTGCCACACACTGATAACTGAACTTTTTATTTTTCTAATGCTATGTATGCACATGCACTTTAGCCCAATTCCAGTTTGCACTGGTAAATAGTTGCCTACTGTAAATTGAATAAGGTACTTAATGTATTGTTCGTCGTGATATTCAGCTGACTGTATTGCATATGTATTTTAGTCAAATCTTGCTAGTATTAACGAACTAGTCAATTGTTTTATTAATATTTAATGCAGACAAAAAGCTGCTTGTTGATTACATTGTATATGCTTTTTATGATGCATTTTTAAAAATTCTTGTTTGTTCTTATTTTTTTTTTCCTGATTTTTTATTACTGTTTTAATTATTGTAAGGCTGATAGCTGAAACAATAAACAAATAAATAAATAAAGATATCACATTCTCTTTTAGGGGCAAGTCGTGTCAAATATTTGGAGATGACCTTCAGCTTCTTGGCCTGGTCTCTTCATGGGCAATGTATCAATCATAATCTCCTTTTTTACAACTGTCTGGATCATTGTTTTGTTCAGAATTAGAGCAAAAACAGTTGGTAGATTTGTTGGTTTTGACTTTGTAAACTTTTTTTTACTTTTTCTTACTTTTTCCAAACAGATGGTTTGGAAGCCCCCCCTTCTCGTGTGCTTTCTTTCACTATCGCTGGTTGGGCTGAATCACAGCATTCCGTTCCACATTCATGAACTTTGCTGCCCTGAGAGTTCAGGGCTTGGGCCAGAGACTTAACTGCGCTGCTATACAGCATGCCTAAAAAATCATTGGCAAAACCAAGAGATCCCACTTTTGGTGAAACATATTGGCTTTGCCAATGCTTGTTAATAAAATGTCTATTAACATATCAAATTTCAATGATTGAATATTTAGTGCATCAACTGTAGTAGATAAAAAGGGCTGCCTTAAAGTTAATGGTGGTTGTCAATGAATCTTTAGTATATGTGTTGGGCACCTGTGCCATCAAGGCCTTGTTATGGGTTGAGCCCATTATCCCACTCTGGGTGTTTCCTGACCATGTATGAGATCCGAGGACCTTGAATTACCTGTGCCCATGTAGGTATATGGGTAACGTTTCCAAAGCCATGCACGAGGAATGGCACCCTGGCAACGCCGGCCTTGCACATATCTTTCGATACGCCACTTAGCTACCATTCTCAGCTTAGGTGAGCTTTGATAATGATAATAATATTGTCCAGTCTATGAATTTCATCCAAAACGTTTGACTCACATGAATTAATCCTAGCATGGTGCGCAATGACCAAATTATTTTTGCTCAACCCCAGTTACTCCTGTGCTGGGACACAGTCATAGTAATCATTTTGATTTCGCTCCAGAAGGTCAAACAGCATAGAATCAGGCGGTTCAATCTCTTGGGATGCATTTATTTCAGCTCGTACAAGGTGCTACTTACCGTTAGGTGCTACTTATTGTTCGCAAGGCTTCTATTTTCTGACAAACCTGTGTTGTCGACTTCAGTGCCTTAGTTCAGTAAGATGCTTGGACTCTGGTGAGATCCCGCTAAATGCAGGGGGTGACGTGCATGAATGTGCAATTTCCTGAAGTTCTGTCAGCATGTTAATCCAGGGATTCAAAACGCTGAGCCACTATGGCCCCAAGGCCTTTCCTTTTTTAACAGGAGAGGGCGTGTGGCCACTATTCCTGAGCCTATGGTGGCCCTGGGACTCCATCGTCCGGTGCTTATGTGGGTGGCCTGGTGCCCTCATGGGCCACTTACAAGACACTATGTTGGAGTCTGCAGAGAGGGCCCAGGGCTCCAGCAGGCTCCCCACATTCACCCATCCTGTGTGCACTGGGATCCGGCATTGCTCTGCCTCGGCAGGAGCAGTTTTGTTTGCTTGGGCCCACCAGGTGGGTGCAATGTGAGTTTCCCTGTCCGCAAGAGCACTGCCAGGGAAATACATGTCTGCTCCCACTAGATAGGAGCTTTAAAAATGCAGCCAGGATTGGCCAAGGGATGGACCACACGCCCCCTCCCGTTGGTATGCTGCTAAGAGATAGGGTCCCCAGAGCTGTGATCATCCCAGAGAGGGGCCTGCGTGCCCCCCTCCCTTAGTAATACATTTCATCCCAAGGGGATGAGATCCCCTGGGGCCTCACAGAGGCTAGGGGAGGGAAGCGATGCTCACGTCTTCCCTTTGCTTAACACGCCGGGCCCCTGGCACAACATCACTATGAGAGACCTAGTTTTTTTTAACAAGGACTAGTCGTATCCCTATGCTGTCCCCTTATATCT
The DNA here is from genome assembly GCF_031143425.1 of Pleurodeles waltl. Taxonomy (NCBI): domain Eukaryota; kingdom Metazoa; phylum Chordata; class Amphibia; order Caudata; family Salamandridae; genus Pleurodeles; species Pleurodeles waltl. Next base: position 875,866,987 of record NC_090448.1, on the reverse strand, counting down.
CTTCTTTTAACTATTTTCAGGACCAGGGACTTGAATCTCTCAAGTTACAGCCAGCCATTTTAGAGCGCTCACTCCTCTCCTCACAGCAACAAGGAGACCCAAGAGATAAAAGCCCCCTATGCCAATTATGATGCTCCATTTTTTAAGTTGGATTTGAGGGATTCTTTCAAGAGGCCCTTGTACCCAGCTCTCCAGATATAAAAATATTTTTCATGCTTAATTTCTCAAAAACCACTGATTTACACCAAATCACAAAAAGCACGATTGCTGGACCAAGATGTAGTTTCCTGTCCCCTTTTTCTCAGACCCCACTTGACGAATCACTCTGAAACTTTCCATGAAAAAACAAGTAAAAAAAAGAGAATCTTTTTGGAATGTTTCATGAAGACAAAAAATGAATATCCTGTGGAAGCAAAAACACACACACACAGCGCCCCCCTCCTGAACCCCTGTCCCCACCACACCCCAGGATGGTACCTTGCAGAGACATTCCATCTGAAGCCCCTTGGTGCTGCATTGAAAGGAAGTGTCACTACTTGTTTTACAATCTGTTAGAAAAACTGTAATCAGCTTCATAAAGGTGCTGGAAGTGCTGATGTCAGCAAAACCTGAGACCAAGATCGTATGAATGTTGGTTTCAAATGGCTACTGGAATGTCAAGCAAGACCAGGGAAATCAGTCCTCCACTTTCAACATTTAAACTCAGATCATCTAGGACAGAGACCGCAACAAATGCAATTCTTCTTTTTGTGCGGGGACCAGCTTGGGTACTACTAAGAAGCATATGGGTTCAACAAAACTAGAGAGTTGAATAAATACAAACTTTTCAAGTATCTTACCTAGAAAAGTGAGCAATGATATTCGATGGTAATTACGTAAAAACCCCAGGATCTAATTAATATTTTTTCAGGGGTAGTTTACTGCAGTAATCTTACATAAAGAAGGGACACGCCCTGATCTTATTGATTTGAAAATCTGAGTAAAAGTATGAGGGATAATCAGTTGTTTAAAGCACCATGGAAGACATATGTTATCTGTGAAAGCCAGAAGCTCACATGGAGTTTATAGTCAAGTGATTCAACAGCGATTGCTTTGATGTTGTGCAGATCTGTTGTTGGTTTTATAAACTTCTTCTAATTAGCACCGTCTGAAGTTGGTAATTTATTTTTTGATAGAATTAATCCCTGTGCTCACACTCTTCTGATGGGTGTCAGAAACAGCCTGGAAAGAATAGAGATCAGTCTCCGCCTGAGGATGGGACAGGAGAGTGTAGACTATAGAGGGCTGGATTTAAATGGGACCACAAATTACCCCTGAGATGCTCTGCATGAACATGTAGAAGAGAGCAAAAGTGAGTGGTGACACAATTCCCCTGGTCACATCTCTTTACTCCCAGGGACTGCAGCTAACATTGCCATTGACCTGCCTGGCAAATACTGTCTCTTTTGTGACCTTCATAAATAGTGTACTTTTAACTCTGGAACCATCCTGAGCACTGTAAATGAGGGGAAGATCACCCCGCGCAGCATGACCAGTAATTTTGCGATTTTTATCCTCCTCTTTGCTGTCGGCTCAATGTGGTACAATGGCAGGGGAAAGGAGAGCTTCTTTACACTATGGCATGCTGGGCCTAAAAGTGGTGGGGTGGTCTATCTGAGGAGCTCCTTGAAAATGACGTGTGAACGTGTTTTGCTTAGGTTTATCAATGCCCTGCACTATAAGATTAAAGGAGCTTGCCTGAAACCTTTATCAGTGGCATTGAGGAAAAAATGGAAGATTGCCATCCGTGAAAAGAAAATGAAGGCTGAGAGAAGATTAACTAGGCTTGAGAGGCAATCAAAAGAGAACGCAACTGAACTGCCAGATATTAAGTCCCTGAGGGCGAATATAGTGGAATTCTTGATAAGACTGGAGAATGTGGAGGTTCTCAATAACCTTGATATAGAGGGCCAACTACTTGAAGGTGTTAGTTTTCAGGGCTGAGACTGTCAGAGGACATCCCAGATGAAAAGAAGAAGCGGATACTTGGTTTATTTGACCTGTCATCTACTGAGAATCATGGAGTGGTCAGGACGGCATAGAGACCCCCCTTTCAAGCCAGAAAAATCAGAGATGGGTAGACGAAGCTCTGTGTTAGTAGTGTTGGAATCTATTGATTGAAGAGAGAGGATTTTTAGAGAGGCAAAAACTGACCAGCAAGGGGCCCTGCTAGGAGTTTTATGGATATAGAGGCAAGAGGGCTTACAGATTCAGCAGCTTTCCTTGTACAAATGAGGGTGGCCCACAGGATAAAGATGGTTATCTTTTCAGAGGTTGACTCTGCAAAGGCCTTTCTGCAGCGCTTGGGTCTAGGAACTGGACGGTTCAAAGTGAATCATTGCAGCTGAATTGTGGGGTCCAGGTGGGTGATGCCCTCTTATAACGAGGGAACTTCATGTGTCTTGAGGGTGATATGGGGTTGATAATCTACTTGGTCTGGGCTGAGGGTTAGGAGACACCTCTTTGGAGGGGTGAGAGACCCCATTTAGCATTATTGAGTTATGTTTTTCTATTTCATACATATCTCCTCTCGCATCCTCCAGAAATGGATCAGAATAGCCACTGTGAAGTCTGTGAAGGCTCTCATGAAGCAATGAGCAGTGTTCTAATCAAGGCTTTCTTGTGTGATAAAAAAATGTTACATCCTGGGTGAATCACTATAGCTTTCTGTGGGTCACTCTCTACAGCTTCCAACAAAATTGAGAATGGCGAGAGGTAGTTCAGTTTGCATTGCACTATACGAAATAACAGCTAGAGAAATGTTTCCTGAAGTGGCTTGGCCAGAGTCTCACATTTGCACCTCTCCTTGCCACTCTTTAAGAAATATTGATTTGAGGCAGAACTACCGCAGTATGAAGAAGTATCCTTGCACAAAAACATCGAGTACACTGTTTCAAAGTTTAGAAGCAGGGAAACCTAAATCTTTAGGAGTGAGAGCCCTCACACATCCACTCGGATGTCATGCTTCATCATCGGGGATGCTCCTCACCAGACCAGCGCTGCAATGTCTGACGGGCTCCCCAAAAGGGGGCTCTTTGCCGGAGATCTTTAGTAGTGACTGCCGGTTAATACTTATGGACAATGCCTACATGTAGACACTGATTAAACAGGAGAGGGAAATCTAAAATTGGCTCTAAACCTCAAAAAACATAACCAATTTTATTCTGCTAATATAAGGTTTAGGCCAAGGTTAAAAACAAATTGAAAGTGATGGTTGAGAAATCATGCTCAGTCACTCTCTGAATAAATAAGAGGCTGGAAATTATCACAGAAACTCTAACCATGGGTCAACATGTTTCGCGTCTGGTGGTCCAGCCGGATCCATTGATGCTTCATCCGGACCAAAAAACGACTTCTCCTAAATACAAAATATATATAAATATAGACACTAATAAGTCTCACTAGTCAATACACTAGGGAACAGTCACTTACATTTAAGCGTACTGTACATCCAGTCAAACTAAAAAAGGTCGCCCATCCCCAATTCTGGAATAAGTCTCCTTGAGAAGACACTTGCCTAGGACTGTTGCTGAAAGTTGACAACAGGTCCGCGCTGTAGGACCTACCTTCGGCAGTGCAACCAAATCTAGTATCCTTGCAGACAGCTCTAGCAACAGTGGCATGGGAGGTGGGAGGCATCTGTTCATATGTTCATTTTGGGCTGTATCCTACCACAGTACAGTTATAACCATGGTTGCTGCTATTCCTCATAGTGCAGAGATTTAGGATTCCTATGTCCATCTCAATTATCGCAGTGATCTCCTATGTACTCAGTTTTGCCTCCTCTCCAGAAAAGCATGCAGTTTGAAGATTGGGTCTTGGTTAGTTATTGCTACCTTAGAGACAATAAGATGTTTTGAGCAAAAGATACCCATGTTCATTGGTATATATACACATATAATATATCTGAGACTTGTAAACCTCTCTTTACACCTTTCAACCAAGCTACATTAGATAATACATTTTGTTGTGCTCCACATATTAATGTAATTGTAAAGCAATGCAAAACATGTTGTACTTTCTAGGTGGAGCATAGCAGTGCGTAAGCGCTGCTTTTCGACATGTTGTTAGGTGGAGCATAGCAGCGCGCAAGCGTTGCTTTTCGACATGTTGTAATCTATCCTGTTGGCTTTAACCGCGCCCATCACTTTCATTTGTTCTTGGGCTTGCCTTTCAAAAATCCCTTGATGTCATTGGTAAATGCTTTATGTTTCTCCCCCCTTGAGGCTGTTCTGTCACGCCTTGCAGACTGACCCTGTAATATGGATTATTGCACGATTGCCGATATACTTTAGTGTGGGCGAACTACTTTTTTCTTTTGTCTCTCTCCTTTGCACTCCATGGCAGCCATGGTGCTTTGAAGTTTCATACAGCGCGAACTTGATCAGCGGTATTGGTGCGCTTTGCATGACCAGTTATGTCACATTGTTTGTTTTGTGTGTCCCCGTCATGCTCCATGGCCACCACCGCACTTTGAAGATTCATGCAGCACGAACTCGATCAGCAGTATTGGAATGCATTGTATGACTATCAGTTACGTCACACTGTTCACATTGTTACTGAATCTGAGTTTTTTCAATTTTGATTTTGTCTCTCCCCTTTGTGCTCCATGGCAGTCATGGTAGTTTGAAGCACAAACCCGATCTGAGGTATTGGAGGGCTGCAGCCGTTTCATAAGTAAAATCAGTACCAGTCCCTCACACATCACCCATATTAAAAATAAATGACAAGAAAAATGTACTAAAATCAATCTAAGAAATGTTCAAGGTCATCATGGCAAGTGCTTTAGTTATATGCAGGGCCACTGGAATTATGTGGCAGAGAGGACCAAATTATGCGGCAAGAAAGACTGATATATGTGGCAAGAAAACTCCAGTTAAGCATTTACAACGCTAATAGCTCTAACTCAAGCAAATGCGAGACCTATTGCATTGCAAATGCTTGTTATTTTTTCCTATCAGAGGCAACATCCTTCTCAGTATGTTTCTCTCTAATCAGCATTTCCTTCTCTCAATCAAAATCTGATGGGAGCAGGTACCAATCTTTGTTTGTAGTTAGAGTGTTGCAGGGCATCCCTTCTGCATATTTATGGAGGAGGTGGGGATGTGGTGGTAGCAGATTCAGCCCTACTTAGACGTTCAACCCATGACACTTTTAGTAGCCCAGCTTGCTGATGGTTCCTCTGAAAGTGGAACGATTGGGCTAAGATCAAGCGGGCAACTGAGGGCAAAAAAAGCATTGGCAATGCCAATAGGTCTGACGTTGGCCACCAACCTTTAGGTTTGTCAATACTTGTTTTGCTTTGTCATGGTTCGTGCAAAGCTGTTTTCATGGGGATGCAGCTGGGACATCCTTAATCTAAAACACAAAACATTGGCTAAAAACCAACAATAATTTTTGGTCTTAAAAAGCACACAATGCCACAGCAGTCCCTGGTACTTAATGGAATTACTTTGCAGGTTAATGTGCTCCGTGCGAAAGGGCAGCCTATGGCTGAACTGGGCTGACCCACTGCCATTCGCTGCATGCTGTGGTAGGTATAGGAAACATGCCAAAGGCACAATAACAGACCAGTGGATGAAGAGGACTGGCCGAAAACCCGTGTATATAATAAGGAGGGCTGTGCTTAAGCCCTGTAATCCCCCTGGTTGTTGCGCACCTGAGGGAGATAGAATGGCCAATAAAAGATAATCAGATGTGGACTCTATGGAGACGGGGAGACTTCAACTGCAGGAAGGTGTTTCTGAAGGAAGATAAGTGCTCAGTGTTAGAATTAACAACAATGATATTAATAACCGTTTGTAAGGCGCACAACCACAAGCTGTTTCATGGCACTTCTTAAGACGAGAATGAATCCCTTTAGAAAAAATGTTGTTGATTCGCATAGAACAAGATCCATCGGTGGTGCTCAGAGCAATGAGCATCACAACGCAGTGTACTCTAATGGAAGCACGTTTCATTAGAATGCTGTGAAATTGAAGTTTCTTGTACTCTCTGCCTGGTGTTGTTACTCATTCCTCCATAGTGCACGATCAGCCATTAATGTGGCCTTGCGGTTAACAATAATGCACTATTACAATAAATTAATAGGCACTGGCCAGGCAAAACGTTGTGTCTCTTCTATAGTGCAAATATGTCCTCAAGCCTCGGTGAAATTCAAATCTGGAGTAAAAACTACACTTGTACTATAACAGGAGGTACAGCATGGGCAGTAGCAGCAATGCAAGATTCAAAGAGAGAGCGACAGAGAGCAGGCATGATGCAAGCACCAGCATGGTCCCCCTCGCATCTCCACCAGGCACAAAAAGAGGCAGTGGCAGCGCAAGCTTTCTTCACTAAAAACGGGTAGAGCCAGTGCTGCACCAGTGGAGGATTCTCTCACATACACAAAACAGTTACAGCAAAGGCTGCAGCATGGCAGTCCCATCTCTGGCAGGTGGGAGTTGCCTGTAGCACACAAAGCAGGCCCAACAGTTTCAAATGCCATAGCTGGGGATTGCAGGAGTAGAAGCATCCACGCAGGAGAAACAGAGGTCACCTCTGCAGAGGTGGCACAGAGTTAGACATCACAGAAGTCACAACCTGAGTGAGGATCCACCCATCTCAAGAGAAGCAGGATGGGAAGAACGGGAGGCACACAATGTGAGGTGCTTCAGATAGTTTCATTCTGAGTAGATCTCAGTGGCAGAAGTTCGTGTCTGTGGATAGGCAGGAGAACAAGAGAGGAATCAAACTGCAAACCTTCCCCCCAACTACCAGGCCTCTGTGGATCCTGTCTGCGTGGATGGCACCAAGTTCATTAGAATGCAGGACACCAGTGCTGTTTGGATGTTAGTTGATGCTCCATCATTAGATCTAGCCAAGGTCCTTCCTGCCACAGTAGAGCTGCAGGAACGAGACATCCTGGTTAGATCACGTGAAGACAACATTAAGGATTGCCTGCTGGGAAATTACCTTGGAGTTTGGGGTCTGGTAGAGGCTGAGAGCTCCACTTTATTCCCTCCTCCCATCACTCCCACCATCACAGCACCCGCGAGGCAATATGGGCCCTCAGGAGATGCTTGTGTGCAGCAACATAGTGCTGCCTGAAGCTGCAATAAGTAAGTCATTTATATCCATGCTGCAGTCTGAGCTCATTACCTCTCTGGACATGGAGTCAGAGCTGCCAGTATCTGACCAGGTACTAGACCTGTGAAGCCTCCCAGAGTTACAAAGGTTTGTGGCTGCTGGAGAACCCAGAAATGCTGGGTTTGCCCATGCTTAGGCCACTCTGTAAAGGATGTGCCAGGGTGCCCTGGTACAAGCACAAAGATGGGGGTGGTGGTCAGTTAATGGGTGTATATGAAGATGGGTTGTTCTACAGAAAACCCTTTGATCTTGAACATGGAACCAGGAGAAGGTTGGTAGTCCCGCAGGTGAACCTCAGCTGGGGGGCTACAAGTCCAAACAGCTTCTAGAAATAAGTACATCTTTGTGGCAGTGGACTACACAACAAGATATCTAAATCCACTGCAGAGCATGACTGAGCCAGTGGTAGCCATGACCCTGACTTGCATTTTCATGGGGTGGATGTGTTGGCTGACCACGGAATACATGTTATGTCACTGTACATGAAGGCAATGTGGTCTGAGGCTGGTTTACACACAGACAACCCACAAAGCATTGTATGATTAGCTCTTTCAAGGATATGGTACTTAATCCTGTCATGTTTACTTTTCAGATATCAGGCGGAAGCACAAAAGGACATGGGCTTTAGTCCATTTGAACTGTACATTGTGCACCCTGCCTGCCTACCTCTGTGAAGGATGGTTGGGAAAGAAACCAGAGGTCTTGCACAAATTGTACAGTAGATTACATGCTTGGCCTCGGGCACAGGATAAAACAGCTAATGGACAAGGTAAAAAGCAAGCTTCCAGCATGTCACAGGCTTCTGATGTAATATGACAAGAAGAAAGCTATCTGGGTAGCAGAAAGGCCAATTAATCCTAATGATAAATGCTGTTTCCCTTTCAGTGCTCTCGAAAAAGATCAGTGAGGTAATTTAGTTAAATGACTTGGGTGCTGGCCATGCATTGCATCTCACTTGCTAAAGTAACAGGCTGAAACCACATCACCCTCACTGGAACTGGCAGTGATTTTGGTAGCCAAAGAGCTAGACTTGCTGTATGGAGATCCCACCAATGGTTCAGTAAACAGAGTTAATCTCTCTCTGGGTCTGACATCAACATAGTAAGAAGACTGCAAGACTGTCCTGAACAGGAGGTTGTTTGGAGGTGAATCTGTGGTGTTTTTGGTTGCTGGGGGGCTCTGGGTGCTGAAGCTTTCGTGGATGTCTGCAATCTTGCGGTGGAAGTAGGAGGCTAGGGAGTTGCAGAGGTCTTGGGATGGCAGGATGGAGTAGCCCTTTTAGAAAGTTCATCATCCTTTTATGGGACAACTCTGCCTCATGCTCTGTGAGATACAGCTGTTCCTTCTAAGGAAATAGACCACCAAAGCAACTTCTGTTATTGCCTTCTTTCGGAGTCAGCCACTGCAAGGGCTTATTATCTGTTTTAATGGTGAAAATAATCCAAACTATGGCTCAAGTGTTTTCCTCCACAGTCACCCATTTCTGCCCTCCTGGTAGGAGTCGACTGATGAAAACTAAAAGATGCTCTTTGCCCATGTTATTCAGCAGGCACAGACATCCTTGACAGAGGCATCCATTTGTATGATGTAGAGGCCTACATAGTGTGGTGCGAGAAGTACAGGGGATTAGCTCAACTCAGACACTTTTTGGCCTTTCAAAGGCGTCTTGGTATTCCACAGTCCAAATTGTCTCAAAAAGGCGCAACAACCTTGGGAAGGAAGGAGGCCCTCTTACTAAGCACCACTTTGTCAGGGTGAACAGACAAAAATGAGCGTTTAGAAGAAGGAGCTTGAAGCTCACTCTCTCTGCAAGCAGAGGTGATGGCAACAAGTAATGCAGTTTTGAGAGTAAGGAGCCACAAGGGGCAATTATGTAACACCTCAAAATGGGCACACATCAAGTAAGTGAGGACCAGATTGAGGTCCCACTGGGGCATAATAATAAATGGAGTGGGAGGAAACAAATGAGTGAGTCCCTTATGGAATCTACCAACAATAGGAGATTTGAAAAGGGAAGGTTGGTCTGGCAACCTAAGAAAGGCTGAGATAGCCAATAAGTAACCCTTAAGGGTGCCCAAAGCAGAGCCCTGCTGGGCTAAAGAAAGGATGAACAAAAAATCCTCAGAGAGAGGAGCAGAAGGGGGATCAACAGACTTGTTGGTACACCATGCCATAAATTTATGCCAACGCCAGGCTTATACTGTTTTGGTAGAGGGACGCCTGGCTGCCAAGAAAACGTCACAGACTTTGGGCGGAAGGTCAAAAGCTGTCAATTGCTGCCACTCAGTCTCCACGCATGAAGGCGAATATTGGACAGGTTTGGGTGGTGGACCGTTCCTTGTTACTGCGACAGAAGATCCTCCCGAAGGGCCAGTCTGACTGGAGGATCTGTGGCCATGTTCAGTAGCTCTGGATACCATACCTTCTGAGCCCATTCTGGAGCCACAAGTATTACTTGGGCACAGTTGTTCTTGATCTTCTTCTGGACTCTGGACAGAAGTGGAATAGGCGGGAAGGCGTAAAGGAGGCCTGAGTTTCACTCGAGATGAAAAGCGTCGCCGAGCAAGTGCCGTTCGAAACTCCAACGTGCAAAAGAGCTGACATTTTGCGTTCTCTGCGGAGGCCAACAGATCTAACCAAGGCTCCTCCCACTGCTGAAAGAGACCTTGCACCACCTCTGGATGGAGACGACATTCGTGATCGACTCTGCGTCGACAGCTGAGTTTGTCTGCTCTGGTGTTCAGAGAGCCCGCCAGATGTTGAACCACCAGGGTAATGCCCTGATGTGCCAGCAACGCAGAAAGGCGCAGAGCCTCTTGACAAAGGGTCCAGGACTCCACTCGTTTGTTGCAGTACCACATGGTGATAGTGTTGTCTGTGAACACCTGCACCACTTTCCCTTTGAGAGAGAGAGAAGGAATGCTTTCAATGCTTTCAATGCAAGCCTGTTTGCCCGGAACTCCAGGAGATTGATATGGAGTACAGACTGTGACGGACACCGAACACCTCTGATTTCTGCCTCTCCCATGTGGCCGCCCCATCCCAGGAGTGACGCATCTGTCACTACTGTAAGATCTGGTTGACACAAACCTGATTCGAAACCCACCACTGCAGATCTTTTGCAGTCCCCTCCGAGATCTGGACCATGTCGGAGAGATTCTCCTGATTCTGCGCCCACTGGACCTTCAAGTCCCACCGCAGAACCCACATATTCCATCTGCCACGTGCACCAGCAGGATGCAGGAGGCCATGAGGCCCAGCAGCCTCAGAGTCATTCTCACCGAAACCCAGGATAGAGGCTGAAACATCAGAATCATAGCTTGAATATCCTGGACTCACTTTTCGGGAGGATAGGCCCGAAACTGCACTGTGTCCAGAACAGCTCCAATGAAAGGGAACGTCTGTGTGGGAGTCAGGTGGTTATAGTGAACACCAGCATGTGCAAAAGGTTCGCCATAGTCTGAAGCTGGGAGATGACTGTCTGAGGCGTGTCTGCCTTCAACAGCCATTCATCAATGTAAGGGAAGACTTAAATCCCTAACCTACGCAGATGAGCTGTAACCACTGCCATCACTTTCGTGAACACCCAAGGGGCGCTGGTAAGGCCAAAGAGGAGCAGGGTAAATTGAAAGTGCTCGTGACCTACCACAAATTGCAAGTAGCTGCAAGACGGGTATGTGGAGTAAGCGTCCTGCAAGTCCACGGCCACCAGCCAGTCTCCTGGTTCCAAGGCTGACAGGACCTGAGCCAGAGTGAGCATTTTGAACCTCTATTTCTTGAAAAAGAGATTGAGGGCCCGTAAGTCTAGGATAGGACGTAAGTCCTTGTCCTTTTTGGGCCCCAGAAAGTAGGGGGAATAACAAGCACAACCTACTTCGGGGGCAGGGTCCCTCTCTATAGCTGCATTGGCCAAGAGAGCTGTGACTTCCTTGCGGAGAAGTGGTAGATGATCGTCCAGTAAGCAGCCGTAGGATGGAGGCATGGCCGGAGGGGCAGTCTCGAAGGGGAGGGAGTAGCCCCTTTGGATAATCTACAAAACCCATCTGTCCGTTATGATAAATTCCCAGTGAGACAGGTGATGGTGAATCCTGCCTCCAACTGGTCTGAGATGGGGGAACGGACTAGGAAGGCTTGGAGCCTGCAGCAGGGGTGGGGTGGACTGGGCAGACCTCTGGTTCCCTGTCGCACAAGCCCATGGGATTCCACGTCCCTGGCCATGCAGGGACTGAGTAGTGGGGATGGCACAGTGGCTGGGAAAGGGACGTCACAGGGAGCTCCTTCCGTGGCCACGAAAGGGGCAAAAGGTGGACTGTTGGGGGCGAGGGGCAGTCGAAAGGCCAAGGGACCGAGCATTAGCCCGGGACTCCTTGAATCCCTCAAGCACTGAGTCCGCCTTTTGTCTCTGAAGAGATGGGTGCCATCAAAGGGCATGTTCATAAGGGTTTGTTGGACATCCCCCGAAAAAACAGATGTGCTCAACCAGGTGTGGCACCTCAAGGCCACTGTCGATGCAACCGATCTACCCTGAGAGTCGGTCGTGTCCAGCCCACAGCGAATAGTGAACTTTGCCACTTCTCTCCCATCAGCAACAGCCTGAGAGATGATAGCCCGGGCCTCCTCCAGGATATATGACAAGACTTGTGCGACCGTGAGTGGGTATAGCGGCCCAAAAGGCATGTGGTGTTCACTGAGTGCAATGCCAGACTGGGGGAAGAAAACATCTTGGGCCACATGTATCAAGCGTTTTTGCATTTGCAAACGGTGTGAATGACCGTTTGCGAATGCAAAAATGCCTTTCATTATGTATGAAAGGCATTCGATAATGAAAGGCATTCGCTATGCAATTTTAAGGAATCGCTAAAATAGCGATTCCTTAAAATTGCGAGCCCGTTTAGAGAATCACAAATTGCGATTCTTTAAATAAGAAATCGCAAATAAGGAATCCTTATTTGCGACTTCTTAAGCACATGTATCAAGTTTTTCCTTAATGGGAATTGGGCATTAAGGAATCACAATTACCACCAAGTAAAACTTGGTGGTAACCATGTGCAAATTTTAAAAATGCATTAGAATTGGCATGTGTGCGCCTTACATGTCCTGAAATATTTTTTGGGGTGCAACAGTGGGGGCCTTAGGCCCCAGCACCCGGGGGTTTTGCATTTCCTAAATTGCGAATTCCAGTTAGGAATTCACAATTTGGGAAATGCAAAAAATTTGGAAATATGGGCCTACAGGCTCATAGGTGCGAATGGGCTCAGAATCGCTATTTGCGATTCGGTAATAGCATTTGCAATTTTTAAGAAATCGCTATTACCGAATCGCAAATATGATACATACCATTTTGCTAATCAGAAATAACGATTTCTTAAAAATCGCTATTTGGGAATTGCAAAGTGGTTTCTTCATACATCTGGCTCCTTCTTCCCAAGTTGGTCCAGTCTCTTTGATTCCCTACCTGGGAGAGTGGAGGGGAATGCCCGGAAGAAGACTTTCAGGCAGTGGGTGTTGGGACAGGAATTTAGGGTTGTTCGGGACAGGCCGATGGTGGGCGGGCGATTGTTCTGTTCACTGGAGCCCCTGTGCTGGGTCTGGACCAAGTACCCAGAAGGAACTCAGTGAGGGCTTCATTGAATGGAAGAAGAGGCTCCGAAGTGGAAGCCCCAGGCTGAAGTACCTCCGTCAGGAGATTAGTCCTGACTGCTACAGTGGACAGTTCAAAGCCAAGGACCTCAGCTGACCTACTGACCACCATTGAATAGGAGGCTCCCTCCGTCATAGCCACAGTTGGAGGTAAAAGCATGCCAGCGTCTGGAGAAGTATCCAGACCACTAGCCTTGCCCGATTCCTGTGCCCAGTCCACATTAGGGTCATCTAGCTGGTATTCATAAGGGTCCAATGATCCCGCCAATCCCTCCTAATATTAGTACCCATAGGAAAAGGTGTCTGAATCCAACCTGGGGTGAGTAGGCTCCATTGAAGTCGAAAGCGGCGTCAGCTAACACTATTCCGGCTCCAGGTCGTCGGGAATAAGGATTGGGTCGATGTCGATCGTGTGCCCAACCAACATCAACAGCGTCAATGACTTAGCTGCACCGGGGAAGGTTGCAATGGCATGACCGGCTCTGGCTCTGATCCAATAGCAGATCCAGAGGGGCCCTTGGAAGCCGAGGCCGAAGCCGCCTGCGTGGAATCCGAAGAGCCCCAGCCAAACCCCTAGGCCCAGACGGCACCGCTGGGGGGTCAGACTGCCCAAATATGAGACAGATGGCCTCATAGAACTTCTTTAGTTGGGCAGGGGTCGCTCCAGCTCCCAGAAACTCAGGGAGGTGCGGAGTGGACCCAGAAGTAGGCTCCATGGACAGAAACCTGGAGCGTTGACACTTCTCCCGTGTCGCATCAGCCAAGTGATGTAGTGAAGTCGAAGAATGCCTAGCCTTCTTCGACTTCTTTTTCTTCTTACCCGAGCGACCTAAAGACTTGTAAGAAGATGAGTGGTGGTGACTCCATGAGCGGTCTTGAGACCTTCCTCTAGAGCGAAACCGGGAGCGATGCAGAGTCGAGCGCCGGGCCACCATGAGCTTTAGGGACTGCTCCCTCAAAGCCTTCTGATACACGGCCCGGCACTCGGGAAAACAACTTCGTATTGTGGTCGGGCGTCAAACACCATAAACAGACCTGGTGCAGATCCGTCACTGACATCATGCGGTGACAGTCTTTACATGGTTTGAACACAGTCTTCGGGGACATCCTCAACGCACCAAAGGTCACCAAAAAACACAACGAAAGTGTTGAAATTGGTCAAAAGATGACCAGTGTAACTCTCTCTGGATCAGTGAGTGGCATGGAAAGATAAGAACTGTCGTCACAGCGCCGAGGCAGTGCCTATGTACGACCCTGACGTCATCATGGCGACTACGATGCCAACGACGAACGAAGAGTCGACCGATGCTACCTGATGGTGCGCAAGGGTACTGCTCGAAGAAAAATCTCCAGATCCAGTCTGACACCTCGGGGAAATTCTAAGGTAAGGAATCTGCAACTAGAAGTCTCTATCAGATAACTAGGTTTTAAGATCCTTCCAAAAATCTTAGTAGTGAGAAAGAGTTTAAGTTGCAGAAGTAAGTAATTCCATTCCTGGTCAACTATCACTGAAAAGGCCAGAGCCTCTAAGAATTTGATGGCAAACCTTAGTAACAGAAAGAAGACATTTGTTTTATGTTCCTGTTGAATGCATGACTTTGGTCACCCTTAATGTGTATAGCCTGTAAAGTTGTATGGTGCTCTATATGGTTTAGTGGTGTGAGGAATGCTGCCTTTCCTTTTCCTTGCAAGCCCCCCCTTCAATGCCCCTTTGATTTCCTCCTTAATGTACCATTCATTTTGAAGACGCCTGTGTCTGTGTTTGTATACACACACAGTTGATAGAGCACAAGGGATCTTTTTTTTTGCTGCTGATCAACGACGAAGCCAGTTCCAGTTAGTCAAGCTGTGACATAGGAGCAATCCCTGAACTGTAAGTGACCAAAAGCATTTACATGTCAGCATACCGAACACAAAGGAGTTGAGCTAACTGCTCAACCGTACATCACATATTCTATGGGAGAGAAGACCCTAACAGCAGCAAATGGCTGACCAAAGACTTGTCTCAAAGCCAGTACAGAAACAAAGAGTGGTAGCAACTCTAGGCTTGAGTTCCTTGGAGTTTTGACACGCCTGAAGAGCAAATTCAATCTGTCAGGACTGATTTAACTAATTAGCTGGCCCTTTATATGTATCTATTGTTGAGCTTTTATTCAAGTAGTTATCCCCATTTTACTACAGAAAGGAAAGGACCAGAGGTACTTCTTGAGGAGTAAAAATTATACCCCTATGTAGCTGCTGCTGTTGAAATAAAGCAGGGGTAGAGTGGTTCAGAGGGGTGCTGAACATCCATGTCTGGATGAGGTGCAGACAGTATTTTAGGCACTGGATGTCTGGAATAGAAGAGACTTTCAAGTAAAGTAGTGCCTCATCGGAGTTTCGGTGAATTTTTAATCTGGTATCAATGAAAACAGTCTCAAGGGTCTCCGTGTTGAGGCGGAAGATGAAGGGCGTAAAGAGGGATCCATGGAGAACTCTTCCCCCTATAGGGATCGTTTGAGGCCTTAAGGTGTTGTTTTTTTCCCCCAACACATCTTACCCGATTGATAAAACAATGAAAGGGATATGCTGTACTGCCGTGTGATCCCCTGTCATGTACAATGCCATTTCTGGTTTTGCGTTTTTAGGTAAGCGCATGTTGCATTCCATTTTCCGTAGTTTCGATTTTTAGGGTTATAAGCAAAGCTTTAAAATAGCATGCAAAGGGCTGTTGATTAAAAATAAGTGACCAGCTGAGTGTGTCTAAAATTATATGAGGCCAATTGGCACGCATGAATAAGCTCGGAAAAAGACATGTGTCTGGGATAAAAAAAATACATAGCGTGTCAAACTAATATGGCAGCTCGCATTAAAATAACATTATGCCCAGCTTGGAATCTCTTGCTCGCGAAAGAAAACGCTGTATTCTCGGGTTGTTTTCATTGGTGTCTTGGTTGCGCTGTGCCCTGCCTCTGACACATTCCATTTCCCTGAGGCAGGAAATGAGGTAACGTGGTTTGCAGCAGTTTGGCAGAAGAAGAGGCGAGGCTACGTTCACTCCGTGGGAACTGTAGTAAAGAGAGTGCCCGCGACAGGCTTCCTAAAAAGGAATATTGAATACTCGCCGACTCTATTTTTGGATAAATGCGTCAAAGTGGCCTCAAGTTAAATATGCATCACCTTTTTTGCCTCTGTAAAATCTATAGAGAAGGAGGCGCATTGTGCGCGCAAGTGAGTGTTTGCTGCAGGGAATGACAAACCACGTGACTGTACGCCAGTCAGACTGTGGGAGTTTTAATTTCAACTAAGTGTTTTCCCCTCAAGTAATGTACAGCACAACATTTGGTGCCAGGGGCCACCTATTTTGCACAGTTTTGTTATAGAGGTGGGCGAACTAACAATTTATTAGGGAAAGACGAGGCAAGAATACAACATTTTCTAGTGAAGCATTAAGAATTTTAGATTCTATTAAGGACACAGAGGCGAGGATTATGCTTCTCAATTCTTTACTACTTAAATACAGCAGCCAATGAAAAAAACAGAAACATTAAGAGGCTTTGAACCACACCTCCCATAACCACCAATAGTAGACCAACGTGGTCTATAAACAGGGGAGGCACCAACTGAGGTCCTCTTTCTTTGAAAAAATCAGAAAACCACAAAAGCTCAAGTCCAACCAAAGTCTCTGGGAAGAAGAACGATCCACCAAAATCCGGCTCTCCAAGAACGACCCAAGCGACGGCTCATCACAGGTTCAACCTTGTTTACCATCCGTGTCTGAAAGAAAAATCCATGATAAGACTCGAGACTTAAGACAATACAATTTCCAGGGTGGGAAAACAAAATAAGTATAATATAGTCATTGAATAAGAACATTCAATTCAAATTATATACTGGGTGGTATAATCCTCGCCTCCGTGTCCTTAATAGAATCTAAAATTCTTAACGCTACACTAGAAAATTTTGTATTCTATATCAGGACCAGAGGCTCCGATTATGCTGGTTCAAAGCTATTCCACCACCAAATTAGACACGTACTACAGGTTTATAATAAAACATTTTAAACATAGAATCACTAGACCAATCAGCCGCCCTAAGAACATCTTCCAGTCTGGAACCCAAAACAAACGCTTTTGATGCCATGGCCCCCCTGTTAGAATGGGCCCCATATAGAGACATATCAATACCTGCTTCAGACATCACCCAACGAACCCAGCGAGCTAAAGTAGCTGCTGAAACTGGTTTGAAGGGTTTCTGGGTGGAAATAAGAAGAGTACCCAAAGGATCTACCCTGTAACTTGCAGTGCGTTCTTCATAAACTTTTAAACATTTGACAACACACAAATTGTCATTGTGTGGAAAAGCTGGATACTCAACAGAAGAAGACATACATTTAGTACATTTTGAAATGATAAAAGAAAGTCCAGAAGGAGAAAACAACCTCCCTCCTAAGTCAAGGGCTTTGGCGTCTGACACTCTTCGACAGGAGATTAAACAGAGTAGCATAGTTAACTTTGCAAATAATTGTTTCATAGAGAACAAATGATTCTCTGGCCAATTAGACAAAAAAGATAAAACAACATTCACATCCCACAGTTGAGAATAACGCGGTCTAGGAGGCTTGGCCACTCTGATACCTTTCAGTAATTTACAAACCAAAGGGTGTTGCCCCACCGGTTTGTTATTGATCCAAGAATGCCCGTCAGAAATAGCAGATCTAAAATGATTTACCGACCTGTAACATAAACCAGAGTCTGCACAATTGGACAGAAAATGTATAATGTCTTGGACCTTGGATCCCATGGGATCCACGTCTCCTCCACTGCACCAACCCACCCACTTCTTCCATGCAAGGGAATATCTTTTGTGGGTGGAAGGAGCCCAAGCTTGTCGTATAAACGAGGAAGCTGAAGCCGAAAAGGCCCTGCACCTGTGAGTGCCCCCCGATATCTTCCAGGCCATGAGGCACAGTTGACCTGATAGGAGAAGAGGATGCGCGGAACCAACCGGATCCAGAAGGAGCTGCGGAAACATCGGGAGCCAAAGAGGAAGGGCAATCGAGAGTTCCAGAAGGGATGGAAACCAAGGTTGACTCTTCCAAAAGGGGGTTATGAGAACCGCAGATGCTGCTTGGCGTCGTAAACACGCTGCTACTCGAGGAATCATGGCAAACGGAGGAAACGCATAATTCATCTGAGATGACCAATCCTGCAGAAACACATCCGTTGCCAAAGCCAGAAGGTCTGGTATCCAACTGAAAAATGTGGGAATCTGGAAGTTCAGGCGAGACGCTAACAGATCCACCTGGCAAGACCCCAAAAGTCCCATGACCTTCTGAAAAACAGAAGGTAGAAGTTTCCAGTCGCTGGCATCCCTCAGGAAACGAGAGTTCCAATCTGCCACTAGGTTTTCTTTGCCAGGGAGGATTCTGCTATCACCATGATCTTCCGATCCAAACAAAGATGCCAGAATTCCCTGGCACTATTCGCCAGGAGGCGAGACCTCGTTCCCCCCAGACGGTTAATATCCGGGCTGCGGACACATTGTCCATCTTCAGAAGAATACAACAATTGCCCCTGAGGGGGGACAGAGATCTGATGGCAAAAGAACCCGCTAAGAATTCTAGACAGTTGATGTGGAGATGCAATTCCTCTGAGGACCACCTCCCCCCTGTAGAAAACGGACCGCATCTCGCTCCCCAGCCCCGACTGGCATCTGATTCTATCACCACCTTAGGAATGTCCCCAAAAATGGCCCTGCCATTCCATGCCTCCATGTGAGAGAGCCACCACTGAAGCTCTTCTTGGGCTTCTGGAGATATAGGAACCAGGTGATCGTAAGAGAAACCCCTTTGAAGGAAATGGATCTTCAATCTCTGCAGGGCTTTGTAATGTAGAGGACTCAGAAAAACTGCTTGGATAGAGGAGGCCAAAAGGCCCACAATCTGAGCTAGGGACCTCATTTTCTGAGGAGGAAGAAGCAACTGGGCTTGTACAGACTCCACTTGGAAACCCAGGAACTCCAATTGTTTGGAAGGGATCATGCAGGATTTCTTGTGATTGATCACAAACCCCAGATCCTGAAGAAGAGAAATTGCCCAAAAGAGGTGGGTCAGTAAGAGCGATTGGTCTTGAGCCATGATAATCATGTCGTCTAGATAGATAATCAATCGAATGCTCCGCTCGTGAAGGTTTTCTACCACTGGTTTCAGGAGTTTGGTGAACTCCCACGGAGCTGAGGACAGGCCGAAAGGGAGAGTCATGTACTCGTACCAACTGTCTTTCCACCAAAATTGAAGAAACCGTTGGTGCGCAAGCGCTATGGGAACTGATAAGTTCGCGTCTTTCAGATCTAGACGAACCATCCTAGTTCCTTTTTGAAGAAGATCTCGTAACAGATGGATGCCTTCCATCTTGAAGTGGCGATATACTACAAGGGGGTTGAAATGCCTTATCTTAAATTGAGCACTAGTCTCTGACCACCTCCCTTCTTTTGCACCAGAAAAACGTTGCTGCAGAAATCCTGTAGATGACGGGAGGTTAAGGCAATGGCCTTCTTTGTTAACAATTCCTAAATTTCGCCATCTATAAAGTATTTGCCTAGTTGGGAAAAAAGGATAGGATGAGGCAATGCGTGTTGTTGAGGGGCTGAAAGCAGCTCTGTGGAATAACCTCGAACCGTATCTAGAACCCATGCGCCTGAGGAAATGGAAGCCCATTTTTGAAAGAAGAATTTTAGTCTGCCTTTTAAGGGAATAGAAGGTAGAGGAAGATTCATTACCTGTGGGGGCATTATTGATGGCTCTGTAACCTCTGTTCGCACCTCAATTGTTGCAGTTGCGCGCTCCTCTATATCTGGAGGGGTAGAAACCTGCTTGGGAAGGATCTTGGGTATAACCCCTGCGTCTTGAATAAGTACATCTGTCAGGACCTTGCTGAAAGCCCCGGCGGTCGAGCGTCCTCGAAATCGACCTGCCCGTCCAAAAAGTGGGTTAAACATTCTTTTAAGGGAAGACTGGGATTTGTCCAACGAGGTGAAAGTGTTAACAAATTTAGCAATGTCTTTCACAAACTTGTCCCCAAAAAGTTGTCCCTCGGCGAGAGGGTCTGCTTCAGCCGAAGCCAAGTCTGCCAACTGAGGGTCAATACGCAGTATAAAAGATTTTCTACGCTCAGACGTTAAGGCGCAATTTGCATGGCCAAGGAAACATATTGCATGTTGCGTCCACCCAGTCAGCACCTCCGGATGGATGGCTGTCCCAGTCTCCTGAGCTTGAAGGGCCAATTTGAGAAATTTTGCCAGAAAACCAGATATGTCCAGCAATTTGTCCTGACAAGCCTTGAGGGGTCTGTCAATTCCTTTCTTTGGATCCTTGTTATATTTTTTTAGGAATGTGACCATAGTGTTGTCAATCTCCGGAGTGAGTGCCGTTTTATGAGGTAAATCCGTCCGAGGACACTCTGATCTCAATCTGGATCTGACCTCTTTCTCAAACCCCTTACGAATATGCAGATGTCCTGGCCATAATACTCTTCATCAGACATGATAATGCTGTTGTCAAAACTTCCAAGATTGAAGTACTCACAGATGCTGAAAACAGCACATTTCTAAAATTGTTACAACCCCAGCCAGCACAGGTCAGGGGCGTCAGAAGAGTCAGCAAGTCAAATATATCTAAATTGAGGGTAAATGATTATTGCTGCACTAGGAGACGAGTGCCTGCACAAAGCAACAAAAGCCACTGCTTGCAAAAAGAGGCACCGTAGGGTTAATCTTGAAATGTCACTGCCTCTGTTAGAGCAGCCCGGGGCCGGCGTCCGTAGTCGAACGAGAGAGGAAAGTTGACCTACGTCACTTCCCTCCCTCGTGGGATGTAAAAACCACATGAACAGCCCAATTGGGCTACACATGTACATCTCCCAGCGCCAGGTAGAAGCGCGACCCGGAAGTCAGGCAAGCCCTGCCTGACCCTCCGGGCGCCTCGATACAACGAAAATGGGGCGGGCACACCCACGCGCCGAAAAACAAACTCAGCTGCAGCGGTGCGACTCCCAACGCGAGTGCCTCATGACCCGGAAGTCAGGCAAGCCCTGCCTAACCCTTCGGACGCGGCAACACAAGGAAGGGAGGCATGTCCACGCGCCTATAAACACAAAGCCGCAGCGCGGTAAGGAAATCCGCGGTGTGGTGAAGCCAAATAAAATTCACAAAAGCCCCAGGGGACTGCCAGTCAAATCACAGCCAAGAGCGTCGACAATAACAATAAAAATTAAAAGGACGTGCATAAACCGAGAGCGTTACAAAAATAAGTGAAATAAATGAAATACGGGTGCAACACGCACCCTAGCGCGCTAGAAGGAGCAAAGCGCCACTAAAAAACACAATAAACTCACCACGTAAGGCAATAGAACAATACAAAAAAGCACAAATGGGGAGGCACTTAACTGACTGCGAAGCAGCAAAGAAAGAGGACGTCAGGTGGTGCCTCCACTGTTTATAGACCACGTTGGTCTACTATTGGTGGTTATGGGAGGTGGGGTTCAAAGCCTCTTAATGTTTCTGTTTTTTCATTGGCTGCTGTATTTAAGTAATAGAGAATTGAAAAGCATAATCGGAGCCTCCGGTCCTGACATAGAATCTGACTAGTCTCTAAGAGGCCATGCACCAGCCGAAACCTGAAAATATTCCACACGTAAATCATGCAAACAATATAATGTAAAAGTATGATAAAGTCTGTTCAAATTTCAATAACTTGTATTTATTTAACATATGGACGTGCTTCACCTTTGAACTATCAGATTCTATTACTGGATTGAGAGTTATTTATTAAAAGCCATACTTTTTCAACATTAAGAACATTAATTTACAAGACATTCCAGTCCCCTACTCTTGCCGTTTGTGAACAATGCCGTTAGGAACAGTTTGTTGTTACAGATGGGGCAACATTCCGATCTATCAAGTCAACCTCCATAGGTTATTGCACAGCGTACATCTGGAGCTCATGCATTTTAAGATACCCTCATATGTGATAAAGAGGAAAATATGGTTCAGTGTTATAAAATATTTGTCTGCGATCACATAATTTGCGATCTGGGCAGCTGAGAATGATCACAGACTTTCTTGTTTGACATTGTGTACTTCAGCAAGTCTTTTCCAGTCACCTGTTTCACATCAAAGGTTAATATTGTTATGTTTTGTCAGTGGGCGAGCTCACTGCATGCTGAAATGAGGGGGGTGTTCCCATAATGAACCCTCCAACCATACTTCCTATTGTCCAGGCTGTGATGTAGGGATGCAAGTTAACAAAAATGCCCAAGATGCGAATCTCTTGGCACTGCAGCCATCTACCTTTGTCCGTGACTTTTCATTTGCTTAGCTGCGCTGCTTACCACTCCAGGCCGCACTGCACTAAGCACATAACTACTGGTGACGAGACAGATCTAACCCGCCTTGTCTTTGTGCTTCGTTGGCTTCCTCCGGCTGCAAATTCTCACCGACGAGCTGCACCTCGCCACTCTGCCTCCGGGCCGAACTGCACCCTGTGGTGTCCCCCTGCAGGATTCGGCACACTTGTGTGTGGCCCATTGTCTGTATGCCCTCCGTCACGCAGCTTACACGTGCGGTGTGCTATGGCTGCCACCAACTGGCTCTATTGTAGTAACGCACCTGAGTAGCAACCGTCTTTGGCCCCATAGTCAGATCAGCCCCCATTGCTGGCACACGTCCTATGCTCATAAGAGGCCAGCTATAAATGAACACTGCCTGATGCACTAGGAAGGGTATCTTACTGTGGTGGTGGTGCTCTATCTAGTTGACTGTTGGTGGATGAGGAGAGCATGTGGCGTGGTTCCCCAATCAAACTGCACGAGCACATCATAGAAAACGCTAGCAGCTACAGTTTCAGCTATTACAGCCATACCTTCCATTGAGTCATTCGTAGTTGATGGACCCCCATCTGCTCAAGCTGCAAAGTGGAAAGAATGAGTGGCGCGCCTTGAGACATACTTTGCAGCTGTGGCAATAGACAATGATAGATGACGTCCTATGCTCCTCCATTTGGGAGATGCAGCCATCCACAAGCTAGGAAAATCTATCAGAGAAGCCTAACCACTGTTCACATATAGCACTCTGAGACAAGCCCAAACTGCACACTTCGAGCCACTTGCAAACCAAGACTATAAACGTTTCCTGCTGCGCCAAGCTAGACCACTACCAGATGAGTCAGTAGACACCTTCTATGCGCACCTAAAAGATCTGGCTAGTACCTGCAGGCTACTCAATGAAAATAATGAGATTCAAGCCCAATTCATCAAGGGGTTTTGATCAGTAAAACTGAGAGAAAGCATTCTTCTGGTCCCATGAATCCCATTGGTCGACATGCTGACGATGGGTAGGTCTAAAGAACTGTCCAAGGTGCGAGCAGCACACATGGAAGCAGCATTACAATGCCAAGTGAAAACAGAACCCGTCAACGCTGTCACTGCAGGAACCTCTTTAAAGAGAAAAATACGCTCTAGGTCCAATCCTGCCCTCAAAACATGCGATGGGTGTGGAGGTTCTTATCCTTTAACGGTCCGACTCCATGTATGTCCCCAGTTGTGGTAGCATGCAAAGCAAACAATCCAGGGAAGTTCAGATATGCGTCGACATGTGCCTACCCAATCTGTCCATTTAGTGAGAACGTCACTTGACGGCAACTGTGGTCAACATCATGTCCGAAGTGAGTGGCTCCAAGTGGTTCTCCAAGATGGATTTGTGAGCCAACGATCACCGGCTGAAGCTGAACCCAGAGTCCTGAGCCATCACTACTTTATCCACACACGTGGGCCTAAGGAGGTACAAGCACCTCAGTTTTGGAGTTTAAAGCATTGCCAAGGTATTCCAGGACACTATAAGGAGCGTGTTGGTTGGCCTTGAGGGAGTCCTCAACGTCAGTGATGATATCCTAGTACATGTCCCTATGCTGGAAAAACACCTTGATCTCCTTGAGCCACGTTTCAATGTCTGCGGGAGAATGATCTCATGCTTCACAGAGAAAAGGGTGCTTTCCTCCAGATGGAAATAGCATTTTTTGGTTATTGATTCTCCCAGAATGGAGTACGACCCAGTCAGAGTGCAAGACATTCATTCAGTACCAGGGCCCACCACCACAACAGGAGTGGGAAGCTTCCTAGGTATGGTCACATGCTGTGGACGGTTCATTCGAAACCTGACAGACCTCACAGCCCCGCTGGGAGACCTCAGGAAGACCAATGCAGTCTGGAACTGGGGACCTGATCAGGAAAAGGCCTTCCAAGCAACAAAACTAGTGTTGTCAGCCGACACCACCCTGGTATACTTTGATCCTGCCTGGGGATCAGAACTATCTGTGACTACAAATCCTACTGGCCTGGGATCGGTATTATCACAAAGGCAGAACAATGGGGAATGGGCTTCAGTGGTGTACACCAGCCAAGCGCTGATAGAAACTGAATAATGTTATTACCACATTGAAAAGGAGGCCATCGCAGTGCACTGGGCTTGCTGTCATTTCAATCTGTATCTATATGGCCAGACTTTCAATGTTCATATGGATCACAGACCCCTAATCCCACTGTTCATGGGGTCATGCTCAAAACCCCAGCCGAGGATCAAAAAAATAAATTTTACAACTACAGGGGTACCATTTAACAGTTGTCTATCACCCTGGATCCCAGAATCCAGCAGATTATCTATTGAGACATGCACGAACCGTCACATAGAAAGAAGAGTTGGATGCAGAAGAAGTGGAGGAGAATGTCCGGCTGCTTGTGGAACGTTCCCGACCGCTACCCATTTCTCTTATGGAGATCATCAAGGCCATGGCTACTGATGAGTCTCCAGTTGGCCATTTCAGCTGTAGCTCCAGGTGGGTGGTGTCACGATTCACCCTGGGCTTACCGTCTGTATCGGAGAGGGATGGCTCTGACCGAGGTAGGGGCGACCCCTTCCGGTAGCCACGGTGCTGCTGACAATAGTACGCCACCACAGTCCGTGCCCTCCAGAAGGAGTCCCAGAGGAAAAACCCCAAGGGGACAAAAACTTCCAACAGGAACGCCCTGGAACAGAAGGAGGACACAAGGAATTAGAACTCAGGATCCTGGAAATACTGGAAGGCTGAAGACAGAACAGGAACAACTGGCGTCCAAGCGAAGACCAGCCGGAGCGTGACCACCACAGCAGAAGTGTTGCAACGCAATGAGAAGAAGAAATGATTCCCCTTATATACCCCTAGACAGGAAGTGATGGACAGGAAGAAGTAACACCACCATTTTGGATTGGGAAGGGGCTATAGCAAGAGATAGGAAAATATACCATAGTACAAAGGGAACAGATGCATGCAGGGAAAAAGGGAGGTGCACGGCATGCTGGGAAGGAGAAGGCATGGCTCAAAAACCATGAAGAAGGAAGAGGAAGGCCCTGAAGGCGTGTACCAGTAAGTGATGCTTAGGGGGGCCGCAGACACCCCACAACAATACCCAAGCCGCGCGCCGTGCCGCATCCAGACAACAGCGTGCGGCCGTAGAAAAGGGCCGCCGCGGGCCCTGCAACCTTTGACACGGGCCGCGGCTTTCCCTGCGGCCCGGCCGGGAGGCGCCACGGGCTACCACGGCACAACAGATGGTGCTCCTTAAAATCAACAAATTACCATATTGTACGGAGGAAGCAAGGCTGATATTAACCTCCCTGCATAATGTCTGGTCAGAACTGGCAGTATCTCCTGAAGGTTGCCTTATGAGAGGTTCTTGTCTGGTGGTTCCCAGAAATCTACAACAACAAGTGGTTGACCTCACTCACCTGGCTCATCAAGGAATTGTAAGATGAAGTCCGGACTGAGATGCAAGGTCTGGTTTCCTAGTTTAGATAACCTAGTTGACCCCCAGTGCCTACTGTATCAAGCTGCCTGCCGGGTGGAACCACCAGCACCAATACTCACTGAAAATATCCCACCATTCCAGTGGCAGAGAGCCAGTGCTGATTTTGGAAGCCTCCCCGATGATAGGCACATGTTAGTTGTTATAGTTGACTTCAAAATATCCAGAAGTTGACGTCATGGACTTGACAACTGCAAATCAAACAATACCTTGGCTGGAAAAAGTCATGGCCACCCACTGGCTCCTCAAAGAATTGCGCACAGACAAAGGCCCTCCGTTCTCAAGTCAGGAGTTTACAAAATACTTACAGTCCTGGTGCATTCATCACCGGAAAGTCACGCCCGCTGTCCACAAGGTAATGGAGACGCAGAACAGTTCATGCGCACTTTAAACAAAGTGCTCTGAATCACTTTAGCCAATGGACAAGACATTAAATGTGCTCTTTACACTTTTCTCAGAGGATACCGCCTTACACCTCACTCAACAACACAAGTTGCTGAAACACTGCAGCAGCACTGGATACAAAATGACCGCATTTCCAGAGTCCTCAGAGCCTAATGAAGTTCCATCACGGTTGTTGTTCTGGTGATGGTGAAAAATAGACATCCCCAGAGTAAGTTTATGCCACCTTTTGAGATTAAACCGTGGAAGGTGCAGTCAGTGAAAGGGACAATGATCACTGCTCAGAAGGCTGGAGAGAACATAGCCTTCTTTAAACACTACCTGAACAGGCCCAGGAAGGATCTCTCCACAACCCCAATAGATGAAACGGAAAATGACAAAGAGGTTTCATCGACCAGGCGTCCCAGACCAACAGAGTCGACTCCAATTGTGACTTTGTCCAAAAAAGTTGGGAGGTGCCATTTCTGGGAGCAGAATCCAGATGTGCCGACGGATTGCAGCAAACACCCATGACGGGCAAGGCAAGATGAGACGAGGGAAGAAACCAGCGACCAAGGGACAGAGAGATATCATCTCCTGTTTTGTCCTGCGAGATCTTCTTGTCTGAAGGATTTCATATTGAACTGAATCATTATGTTTTCACCTGCACTTTTTGTTTCTCTCTCTCTTTCTCTTTCTCTCGCTCTTCTTCTCTTTACCTCTTTCTGATGCTGTCTATGTATTTGTCCAAGACCAGAGGCCACAAATGTATTACATCTCATTTGTCCCAATGTTTTTGTTTTGTTTGGGGTAAAGGAAGAATGTTATGTTTTATCAGTGGGTGAGCTTACTGCTTGCTGAAACAGGAGGGGTGTTCCCATAATGAACCCTCCAATCATGCTCCTTATCGTCCAGGCCATGATGTAGGGATACAAGTTAATAAAAATGCCGGAGTTGTGGACCTCGTGGCAATACAACCATCTACTGGTGTCTGCGACTTTTCATTTGCTTAGCCGCACTGCATACCACTCCAGGCTGTGCCACGCTAGGCACACAACAAATATTTTGTTTCAATTCCTGGACCTGAGGTTACAGCATGTTGGCAAATAGAGGCCACATTCAAGCTCCCCTCGTTTTGGGCTGGAAGTTCCAAGAGGACCTCGAGCTGAGGTATCTTACTCAAGCCTGACTCGAGCTTTCAGTGACTCACACACCTCTAGTTTTGTAAGAGATTATATTTCCCACGCTACATAACAGGCATGTTAAGCTAATACATTTTTCAAGGGCTTTATTGCTGATGGATTCTTGGGGCTGAGTGATGTGATAAAGGTTAAAACGTTGTTATTACATTGACAGAAAACATCTATTTAACAGTGGTGGGATAGAATAAATGTTAGGAGCAGAGGGTGGAGGGAGTCTGTACCTGAAAAGTGAAACCAGAGCCTGTCATGGAGCAAAAAGTTGTGGTAGTTGGGTGGTGAGAGAAAGAATGTGTGGTATTTCTGATAGAGACTTCTACGCACAGATTCCTCACCTTGTGAATTTACCCAGGCACACACCGGATCTGGAATCTTTTCAGCAATTCCCTCAAGTGTCAACAGGTGGTGTCGTGCAGCTCTGCGTCAGATCCGTCCGCTCTGGATATGATTTTGGGGTCCTGATATAAACGTCACCTCTCCGCACTGATTTCAGTTCCATTCTTTCCCCACTTTCTGACGTGGATCCAGAGATAGCAGTGCTGTCTTTGACAGATTGTTTTCGCTCTGGAAAAACATCCAAAAACTCTTCAGCGTGCAAATTTGGGCTAAAAAACAACACTTTTCAAACTGTGTCCTGACAGTCATTGACAGATGTTGGTGACAGACACCCACAACATCTGCATGTGGTGCTTCAGCACAGGAAGTCATGCTCTTGTTGTGTAAAAATTAACCAAAAGCGTTTTGCGACCGTAAAGCTGTGCTTGCCATTAGAGAAACCCAGAAGAAGTCACAGAATCAGTTTTTAGTTCCAATCGAGAGTGTAAATGGGCTTCCATTCCTAAGGCTAATTTCAAGACAGCTCCATATCAAGATCTTGGAGTTCAGTTAAGTCACAAAAGTCACACAAGAAACACAAGAAGTTCAAACACAGGTTGCTGATGTCCTGCCACTCGCAACTCTCAGAGCCACGCAAACCCCCAGGTACATCTTGGCAACTAAGCTTGCTCCCTAAGTAGCTCTGCTTGACCTTCTGTCTCAGTGGTCAGCCACAGCAGATGAAATGCTACGTCTAAAGGAGTCCGATGACAACATTTTTGGTACCATACCAAATTCCACTAGAGCACCTTTGAGGACGAAGGTCAGAGGCCCGTCAGCAGATCCATCGTGAACCCCAACCATGCAACTTGACTTTCACCTGAGGTCAGCCCTGGCAATGAGCCCAGAGCGCCGCCCTGGCACAGTATCTGGCACCATTCCCAGCACCAAGACCAATGCCACAGTCCCAAGTCTCGATGCTGGAACCAACGTGACAGACGTCAGACTCAAATCCAATATTGTTTATCAGTTTTGGAAGCATCCCTGAACAACAATATTACAGTTTCTCAAACCCAGAACAGTGTTATGATGATGATGTCTGTGATGTGTTGACATTTATAAAGATCCTAGTATTTGTGAGGACATTCAAGATGGCAGTAGGTTAGACACTTCCCCTGACATTGGTCTGAATCCACCCAAACCCTATGGCCACTGAAGTACCTGCCTCATTTGCGACTGTCATGAGGAGGGCTGCAGAAGTTCTTAAATTCTATCCATGCAGGAAATCAAAACCAACATATTAACGAATGTCCTCAACCCCTCAGCCACCAACCAGGAGCCTCTACTCAATTTAAATGAGGCTTTCACTGACATACAGGTGGGTACCTGGGCAAAGCCAGGATCAACAGACAAATGGCAAGGAGGTATTGGCCTGCCCCTGGGTACCCAGATTTCTTACTCCAGCATCGTACCTCAGAGAGACTAGTGGTTCAGGTATCAGCCTACCGCCTTAACTGGAACTTATTACCTACCACTCCACCCTACAGGGAATCCATAAGGATGGAAACTTTTGGGAAACATGATCTGTCAATACCTCCTGCCTTCTGGGCTTAATTTCATACATTCATACATTTTGGTGGGCAGAGTGGCGGACGTCTTGCCAAGTGTCCCAGGGGATGTCAGACACATGCTCCAGTATTTGATCCTCAAAGGCCAAGATGTTCAGTGTCATGCTTAGGTGCCATGCCTGGATTTGCTCCATGGTCATTTCATCAGGCGTGCAGCAGTACATGGCCTTTTTTGGCTCAAAACTATTCAGAGGGAAGGCTAACTCAGCTCTCGAGAAATTTAAAGAGAGCAATACTACCACTGGGTCTCTGGCCCTAGCTCAGCATGTTTGGCAGTTCCCTTAACAACAACACTTTTGAGGCTTCAGTTGGGAATACCTGCAGAGGCAATGACAATACGGGCCTCAGCAGCAATAGGCCTCTTAGCCATTTCAAGGGTAATGCTGGGGATCTGGCTAACAGCATTCAGGCCCCTATCGGCAACGCACTACTCCAAACTCAATACTTTTTCACACGGCTGGCCAAGAAGCACTTTAAATTGTCCATGGCGGCACACGATCTCCCAGTAGAAAGTCATGTCACCTTTCACTTCCGAAGATGTCAGAGAATCACATCTGACCAATGGATGCTCCAGATTGTGGAACAAAGATACTCCCAGCCCTATCCTCTGGACATACCACCCAAACTGCAACACCTTCCAGAGGAACACTTGTTCACACTCCTTGGAGAAGTTCAGGCTCTCTTGGCCTAGGGAGCAATATAGAGGGTTCCGGCATCAGAGATCTGACTAGTTCTTACTCCAGTTATTTTCTGGAGCCAAAAAAGGACATAGACCTTCACCCTCTAAACTTCTTCCTCCAAAAGGACAAGTTCAAAATGCTCACCCTGGCCCAACTCATGTCAGCCCTAGATCCAGGAAACTGTATGGTAGTGTGGGACTTGGAGGACGCATACTTCCACATTCACATCCTGCAGTCCCACAGGCTTCCCCTGTGGTTTCACGTAGACCAGGACCGCTTTCAGTTCTCTGTGCTCCCTGGTGGCTTTAAAGTGATGGTGGCGGCTGGAGCTCATCTGCATAGGTTGGGAAATACCAGTCTTCCCATAACTCTACGAAAGCAGGCTCACCACAAACAGTCATAAGATGCCTCCAGATGACAGCCGACCTGTTGACATCGTTGGGTTTCTCCATCAATGAGCTAAAGTCACATCTGACTCCTTCACAAAGGTTTACTTACATCAGAGCCATCCTGGACACTGTGCTTTTCCAAGCCATTCTTTCACCTTCACAAGTAGAGGAAATTCAGGCTATGATCCCAATGTTTCAACCTTTGATCTGGGTCTCAGTGAGAGCAGCTCAGAGGTTTCTGGGCCTCTTCGTCTCCTGTATCCTGCTTGTGAGCCAGGACAGGTGGCAAATGCAGGCTCTGCCATTGGATCTGAAGTTCCAGTGTGCTCAGCACCAAGACAAACTCTCAGACTCCATTGAGGTGTCAAAGGAGACTGCGAAAGACCTGCAGTGGTGGCTGCCCAACCGCAATTGGACCAGCAGCAGATCATTTCTCTGCCCCTCCTAGAGCTACTGGTTGTGACGGATGCATTGTTGCTGGGTTGGGGAGGTAATCTGGAGAGGTGGATATCAGAGGATTTTGGTCTCAAGTGGAGGTGTCACCTCGGCATCAACTTTCTGGAGTTACGAGCAATTTGCTTGAGACTGAAAGTGTTCTTCCTAACCTGCAAAGGGAAACAGCAACAGGTACTCACAGATAACTCGACCTCCATGAGGTATTGCAACGAACAGGGGAGCGTGGGGTCGTGGGTTCTGTGCAGGAGGGTCTATGGCTCTGGAAGTGGCTGAACAATCAAGTAATTTCCCTGACCACCTAGCACCTGGCAGGATCTTTAAACCCCAGAGCAGGCAAATTGCCAGCGTTGGCTAGTAGATCACACACAGGTTACACTCGAAGGTGGCATAGGGCATCTTCCAGCAACGGAGAGAACCCTGCCTTGATCTATTCACCCCACAGGGAATGCGCAGTGGCAAAACTTTTGGGCACTGGAGTTCCAAAGGCAGGACTTCCTCAGAGAGACCTTCTGTCAACATTGAGGATCGGGACTCCTATACGCCTCCCTGTCCCTCCCTCTCCTGCCCATATTTCTAAAGATGATCGAGAGAGATCAGGCCCAAATCATTCTAGTGGCCGTGGACTGAGCAAAGAGAGTGTGGTACCACGAACTTCTGGCCATGAACATATGTCCTGCAGTCCGACTACCGCTTCGGGGAAACCTCCTGTGGCAGCAGAACTGTTAAGTTCTGCACATGATCCTGCACAATCTATTCCTCCCTGCATGGGCATTGAGCAGTGACAACTGATGGCTTTCGATCTTCATAACAAAGTGGTTTGTGTCATCTTAGCAGCTAGGTGTCCATCAACAAAACCAATTTATGCAAAATGGTGAGAGAAGTTTGTTTTCTGATGCTCTTCCCAAAACACACCACCACTGAATGTGCAGTTATCAAATGTTCTTCTGTTCTGTTATTATTAGCCCAGCAAGACCTTTTTGTGGCAAAAGTTAAAAGTTACAACTCAATCCCTTTGGCCTTCTTACTTTTACCTCACTAGCCACCCCCCTTCAAGCCACCTATTGTGATGCATTTTGAAGGGGTTGGGTCATATGCTACCATCAATTCAGTTTATCATCCCCTAGTGAGTGGGACCTTCATTTGATAGGCATGTACCAGATATGCACTCCTTTCAAGCCCATGCAATCTCTTTGTCTTCTTACCATCAAGACAGCATTCTTTATCACGATAACATTGGCTAGGCGAGCGAGGGGACTCCAGGCATTGCCCATGGCCCCACATATACATCTTACTTCCCAGACAAATTATTCCTCTGGACAAAAATATAATTCCTTCACAAGGCACTCATGGACTTCCACATAGGGCCATTCATCACTGTGCGGGCTTTCTGTGCACAGACTTATCCCTCCAAAGAGGAGGAATGACTTCATCATCTTGACTCTAAACCGTCACCTAGCCTCTTTGTTTACTAAACCAGTGACTATCAACAGGATGACCAATTTTTCATTTGGTTTCCTGGGGTTAAGCAAGACAAAGTGGCGCAAAATAGAACCATCCTAAAATAGATTATGCTACTCATCAAAATCTGCTATGTGCTACTGAAGAGAGGTGGCGGAATGAGCACCCAAGCCTTCTGGAGGCTGCTTGCTCACTCCATCACAACAAGACTGCTACCACTGTGTTGGCCTATGGTGTACCACCCATGGACATTTGACAGGCTGTTATGTGACTGTCCCTCCACATGTTCACAAAGCTTACTGCCTGGATAGACAGATCTAGCGGACCTGGCACTTTGCCCGATCTGTTATACAGGATTTGTTGGTTTGAGCAATTCCAGACTCATCACCAAAGGAGATGTACTGGCTTGGTATCTAATCTCAAGGTCAGGAATATGCCAGTTAGAAGTCTCTGTCAGAAGAATAAGTTACTTACCTTTGGTAATGCCTTTTCTGGCAGAGACTCTGTTTAATCGTAGATT
This sequence comes from Pleurodeles waltl, assembly GCF_031143425.1. Classification (NCBI taxonomy): domain Eukaryota; kingdom Metazoa; phylum Chordata; class Amphibia; order Caudata; family Salamandridae; genus Pleurodeles; species Pleurodeles waltl. Next base: position 875,834,282 of record NC_090448.1, on the reverse strand, counting down.
CCTCACTCAACCACCATCCTTTCCGTTCTATGGAATGGACTTATACTGGCCATTATTAAGATGCCAAATTTAAACATCTGCACACTGCACTATCTGATTTCCATAGTTGTGTGTCCGATGGCACAGACAAAGATCAGAAAGAAACTAATCTCAGTGTGTGGAGGCTGCATTTATATTGGGGCCCTGAAAATCATATCTTGAGAGAACAGCTCCGGCCTGGAGCTGTGCAATGCCACCTCTCGATACACAAAGTAACTGTTGAAAAGTTTTCAGATAAAGTCTGGTGAATGGAGGAAATTCACATGGTGAGGAATCTGCAGTTGGATTGAGTCTCTACCAGAAAAGGCATTACCGAGGGAAAGTAACTTGTTTGTTTGGGTGCCTTTCTTTGTTTATCTAGTGGTGGATTAGTGGAGAATACCTTTGCTTCTGCTGGTGAGTAAGATTAGGCAAACGACGGTCCCATTTTGTGTTCACAGGTCAGTCCCAGACTGTAGTGACTAGCCTTTAAACACAACCATTTCTTCCCCTCCTCCAACTTACCTGAATCACCCATATCTTAGCTCATTAATACTGGTGCTGCGTTTTTGGTGAGCTGTGTAGAGGGAGTGAGAGGGGGGGAAATGAGATTTGATGGAATGTTAAAAACAGCACCTGCAGCATGTAGAAAAAAATATTGAAAGCAGTTAAACAAAATCACTGGAGCAAGGTCCGGAGGGAGACTGCTGCATGCACGACCTTAATGCACAAAGCTGTGTGTGCTTTTTTGAAGTTTGGTGATCTGGGCGTGGGCCCAGCTCACATCTGTGTGGGCCCTGAAGAAGCCAAGGGGAATAAGGAACTGAAACTTCCTCCCTCGCTGACAGTGTAAACACTCAGGCACAAAAGTTGATGGGAGGAATGCTTGCAATAAGTCTAACGATTGGCAATCGCACCGGGTTGAATTCCAAAAAAGTGTTATTTTTCCCACCTTGCCACCTTAGATTGGACCCAACCATATGCATATCAGTCTTAACCCTGCTCCAATAGGAACAGTCCAGCCACAAATGCGAGGTCAAGTCCTCCGCACACCTTTGTCACTTAGGGCGGTCATCAAAAACACATATAGTGATGAGAGGAATACATCTGATAAGTCTAACCACTAACAATCGCAGGGCGAAGCCAGTCCTAGGTTACTTGTGTTCCAGGTTTGTAGGCGGAATGCTTCTTAGGGAGCTAAACATAATGCCCTGGCACTCACCTAGCCACCTAGCCTGGAGTCAGCAACTAGAAGTTAAGACAACATCCTAGATTGCCGAATGGCTTCCATAGTGAAGCCCCTATACTTTTGGCCTGACGTTGGCTAGTATTCGTGGTTAGGCATGCATGAGATACAAAAGGACTACTAAAGGAGAATGAGTGGGTGAATGAGTGATATATATATATATATATATATATATATATATATATATATATATATATATATATATATATCTTTGGTGAACAGTAGGGAAAGGAACACTTTGGCAGAAGTACCAGTAGGGCAGAGCATAGAGAAGTATTTGAATGAATGAATAAATGAGCGAGTAGATAAATAAGTACACTGTGCCTGTGCTGCAACAGTAGGGAAAAAAACATTAGGATGTTAGTGCTTTTATAAAGGAACACAAAGTAACATTATTCCTCTTCAAAACTGAGGAATCACTAGTAACACAGAATGTTGTGGAATGTAGTGTAAAAGTTGGAGGGGATATACGAAAACAATCAGTACGGATGGCTGGGTAGCCCAGGCTCATAAATGGTCTTTAGCACAAAACTCAGGTACATGTTTACTAATGTCTTGCACCAGTGCCTGCACAATGCAATGCGCTGCAAAAGATAGCGGCTGTTTATTTGCCAATGAAAAGACCTGCATGCATGTGAGTAAATTGTGTGGGGTGTGTAAGCTCCTGCACAAACTTTAGAAAAAGTCGACACAAGAGACCTGAACTCAATGCAGTCATGAATCGGGAGACAACACAGCTTTGATGAAAAGGAAGACACATGCTGATGAAACGCAGCTATAGTCTGCCTGATTCTGTAGCCTTTGGCTGAATGTTCAGAAGTGTTGACAAGCCTAAATAAAGGCTGTTGCAAAAATATATACATTGTGAAATGAGAGATAATGTCCCTGTGATACGTTGTGATTTAGGAAATAGAGGTGGGTATTTTCAGTTGACAGATATATGATGTGGAGATTGCATCAGGCATTAACATATAGAGAGTGATCTTCAGGAAGTTGAATCACATATTGCAAATGACCTTGTCTGTTGAGGACTGGGAGGAGTGTTGATTTGCAAGCACATAAGGGCAGGACTCTGCTGTGCACAAATCCATTTTACCCACCACATATCAGGACCTCGGTTTTATTGCCACTAATCTAACAGTAATTGGCTTCTGTCCAAAGACGTACAGCTACTAAGCAGGACTAGTTTGGGAGAGGGAATGAGAGACCCAAATCAAACCCACCATGAGCTATCTAGCCCCTCAAACATCAGCAAACTGGACAACTGTACTCAGCAGATCATTCACTTGGCGCATGCCTTCTCCCTGAAATTGAATACAAAAGGAATGATTTCATACTTCTACTTCCAAACAATCCTCACCCATCGATACAGAGATGGTTAAATGATTTAGCTGCCTTAGCTAGAACACCCAATCTCTTGTAAGTATCAAACCTCTTGGGTGCTCACCAGATGGCTCTCTGAACTTCACCAGCCACATCAAAAATCTTATAAAAGTGGCAACTAACTGTCTGCACCTTCTTAAGAAAATGAAGAACTCCATTCCACTAGAAGACTTCAGAACTGTGGCTCAAGCACCAGTTGTCTAATATATTGATAGTGGGAATGCCATCGTAACCAATCTGCCTAAACCATCAATCTCAACCCTCAAAACCACCCTGCTCGCCACAGCTTGGATGGTAACATATGCTAGGAAATTGGACCATGTTATGCCTAATCTTTAACAACTACATTGGCTCTCATTAGAAGCACACATCACCTTCAAAATCACCTGCATAACTCACAAAGCATCCACGCAGTGCTTCTGTCATATTTAAAAGATAAACAGCACACACCTGGAAGCCTAAGATGGAAAAAATATCGAATTCTAGAGATTCCTGCAACGAAAAAATCCCTTCTAGACAGGCCTTAACCTGCCTTGTTTCTTAAATCTATAACCAAATATTAGAAAAAAATAAAAAGACTCTACAATCAAGACCAGACTGCATTTCACTATATGCCATTCTGTCCATTCCAATGGTTTTGCAAGGTGTGGAAAGTTGGACATTAGACAAAAATTAGTAGGTTCTAAAGAGTTTAAAGAAGCTTTATAAAAGTGCAGCGACCACTAATCATTTACTATATGGGTGAAGGAAGGGTTGGCCGGATAGCATTCAGTTGTTAATCAGAAGGGATTGGGATACAGACTCTGGAATATGCTTGACAAGATGATCTGAACAGAGGCCATCAGAAGAACCGGATAGATGGGCTGGAATGATCAGTTAAGTGGCCTCAGCCACTGCCATTGAACAGAAGACTCCCAGGAACAATGAAGTTGCTGCGACTCGCAGATTAACACTTGCCACTGTGGGGCTAGAGAAGATGAATAACACATTGCGTTTTCTGGAGGAGTCTGATAAATAGTCAGTCATGAAGGTCTCAATCTGTTCTCTGATGACAGATTTTTGTTGTAAAAAAACTTTGCAGGAAAATGATAGAGACAAATAGATGGCTCTATAATTTGAGTTTTCAGGGGGGAAAGCCATTTTCCTGAAAAAGCCTAAACTTCTCCTACATACTGCAAAAGGACTGAAGAATCGTGGATGAAAGAATTATTTGCAACAGTGACAAGCAGATTGCATTTGTTTTCAGCTAGAAAGCCTCAATTGAGAAGTTGGTACGTGTTCGCTCTAAAGAGCATGCCATTTTTTTCATAAAGAGTTCTGTCTGTATCAGGGATCATTTGGTTGTTTCCACCCTCTGAATGAAGGCTTTTTAATGGCACTAACATTGCACTCAAGTTTCCCAGGCCAGTACATTAATGGCTCATCCAGTCCAACTTTTTCTCTTCATTCTGGACGTATATTTCTGATTTCATAGCAAGACTACAAATTCCAGACTATGAAAAAAAACTGTACCGGGTGATCTGCTTACTGACGAAACTGAAAAACATCAGAGCAATAAAACTCTTGAGCAGATAACAAATAAAAACAACAAAGAGTGAATAATATTTTACTCAGATGAGTGTCACAGTTGGCTTCAAAGGTATTTAAATGCCAAAGAAGTAGATGGGAAAATTCTGCTTGGTCATTTTGTTTCTGTGTGTAATGGTTCAGTCGTGCCCTCCTGGGGTTCTGGCAACATTTAGGAACTACTTGGCTTTCTCATAGTTTTCCACTGACCCCTTGTCATGCACACTGCTTAGTGTCACCCTTCATGGTTTGACTCACATATTTTAGTGTTGGTCTCCGCATCACCGCACTACAATGTATTGTCACTCTTTTAAAGCTACTCCCTACCCCTCTGGTAATGATCAATGCTCTCTCAGTGCTGAACAGTAATTGCTAGAGTGAGCTGTAAGCCTGTTGCTGCCTGGTGCGCAGAAAGCACAACCGGATCGAAGGGAGGCGAATTTGTCATGATTATACTGACAAATTATTGTCATCAGTACTGGAAAGTGGGCAGATCACGCTGGATCCTGGTTTCAGAAGCTTTTTCTGACCAGATCTGACCGACTGGGGAAACATGCTGAATTTTTCCTGGTGTCATTTTCTGACACTAGGGCACATTTCTGCAGAACCCACATGTTGTCTGCATTCCATTGAGAGGGGGCATTCTTATTTACATTTCCAGCTGGGCCCAAAATAAAGACGTGCTTTAAAGGGCAATCCGCCCTCCCTTTGTTTGACTATGAGGGAGGATGGGAGCCATCTGGAGCCTAACACCTAGATGTTCAGCAATGGAAGCAAACCATTCACAAGTACTTAAAAGAAACTATGATTTGGAGGCAGGTTTGTAACTTTGTTCAGCTCCCTATGAAAAAGATGTGCATGCAGTGTAAGAATACAAGATTAATCAGTCTATAACATAATGAGCTCTGTGTCAAAAGCAGTTACCCTCTTACCTATCTGAATAAAAAACAAATATGTGATTGGCAAGGTACACAATGTGCTTTGTAGCAGGCACATTAACCCTCTTTGCTACTTTTAGTCAAAACTGTGACTGGAGAAAACACACAATTCTCCCAGAGGTGTGTTAGCAACTAGAGTTATCTTACCACTACTATAATCAGCTCGAACGTGTCAGACACACAATGTTAAGTTATGGTAAAACAAAGTTGTAGAGCACACAATCATCCAGGGCAGTATCCTGGCACTGAAGCAGTGTGAGCCTTACCACACCTCGGGAGTAGTGGCACTGCTCGAAAAGCCAAGCTATCTGCTTCTTGCGTAGTTGAAGAAGTGAGGAGGAGGCTGTTATGTGTGGAGGGAGGTTGTTCCATGCTTTAGGAGTGATGTCGGAGAAGGCTTGATCGCCGTTTATGCATTTACGTCTGCATGGGATTTGTGCAAGTAGGAGTACAGACGAGTAGAGATGTCTGGAAGGTTTGTGAAAGCAGATGTGATTGTTCAGGTATGCTGGGCCAGTGCTATGTAGTGCCTTGAAAGTGTGGGTGAGGAGTTTGAATTCTGCTCATTTGTTAATGTGGAGCTACAGGAGCTCTTTGAGGTGAGGTGAGGTGTGGTATGGGTGTGGCATGGGAGGTTGAGAGTGATTTTGCCTGAAGGTGTCGTAACCCTGAAAGATATTTTAATATGCAATCTCTTTGCGACCAGCTAAGCAATCTAAAACAGATTTACTGTCACAGACATCCTTGTTGCCCATTTCCTTGCAGCAGATTTTTTTAAAATAAATGTATAAGTTGAATGTCAGTCTCTGCTTTTCAAGCTCTGCTCCTCATGACTCCACCCCCTTTACTCTGCAACAGCTGAACCCCTAAGTTATGGGTTTCCGCAGTCATTATTTTCCAATCCCAGCACCGGATGTCATGACATTGAGATGGCTGTTAAGGTTTAGGCAAGGCCTCGCACTTGTGTGATTGCCACTGGTTGCAGGAAGTCATAAATATTCCAGACTTGACCTGTGATCTCACTGTAAATGATGAGCTCATGCTCCACCCAGGGCGCTTTAGAGGATTGCAAATGGTGCAGCCTTACCTTGCGCTGACCTTGGGGGGCGCTGTATTTAGAAATAACTATGGGTTAAATAGAGGCGGCTGCAGAGTTTCCTCTGTGTCCAAGAGATTTCAGGCAACAATAAAACTGTCATGATAACTCAATTGATTGATGTATCTGTGGGGGAGAGATTTGAGTTTTTTCTAGTGGGAGTTCAGCAATTTGACTCATGATAAAGTAGCAGAGAAAGAACGTGCACTATGCAGATCACAGAGATGTGTTTTATGTAGATAGCTTAGGTGGGTTCCTGCTATTGTCACACAGATCCTTTTTCTACTTGCAGTCCATAATTTGCAATACTAATATATATCACAGTGACTTATGACCTGTCATCAGATAGCTGCAAGCGAACCGTGCAGTATTGGTTAGGGAGTTATGTTCTTTCCCCGGACTTTCATTATTTGTTCCTAAAGTTAATGAAAATGGTTCGTTTGGGGCGAAATACATTCCTATTAATAAAGCCAACCTCAACTTGCGGCTTAAAACAAATGAAATGCGTATGAGAGAGGGGCTATGGAGAGATGAGTGGCACTGGTGGAGGGTGATAGTGGGGGAATCCGTGGAGAAGGAGGTAACTGAGGGAAGGTGCCAAAAACACGTTGTCGGACTGGGCGCCCTGTCTAACTGTGAACAATGTGTCTGCTGATGCTGAGGGCTCAGGCAGCCTGCATATTGTCGTGAACAGTGATTTGAAAGCACTGCAGGCACATACCCCACTACCCCCACACATTTTAGAGAGGTGACAGTCCCCATTTGCCTGCGAGAGAAAGAGTCTCATGTGCCCCTTTTACTTGAAACTGCAACTTGAAGCATCGCCTTACGAGTGCCCCGACCCTGTGACCGCTCTACTGCACTTGACTGCAGCGTGGCCTCGCTGTACGTTCGTAACGCTGAGGCTACATCCTCAGCCATGAGAATGTCCCAGGAGTAGGCACCGCCCACCGCTGACGCCTCCATTGCTTATGGCCGTGCAAAAGGAGACGTTTTTGTGCGTTTATGCTGGTTAAACAGAGCCTCGCGACGAAAATGCAAGAATACCAAATAATTCAAAAAATACATCTTTTGTTTACTGAAGTTTTTAAATGTAACTAACAAGAACATTGTGTACATACATTTACTTTAATACATCCCACATAGCAACCCTTGTTTCTCAACTTTGACTTTCAGGTAAGTCTATTCCCTTTAAATAGAGGGATATGATGCCTATGCTAATTAGTCCCCTTAACATTTGCCGTTTGACCTGTGCCCTGGAATAGAGGCATCCTTCTCATTCTTTTAGCCAGTGGGCAGGCAGCCGTTGATATAGCCCAGAGTCAGGAGATATGAGCGTTTTTTATCAGTTTTTATCAAACGCGATGTTTATTTGTGTTTAATTACGGACTTTTAATTGAGTTTTCTGTAAAGCAGCAAGGTAACCGTGTTTATAAAGTAAAACCCATTTGCCCCTCTGGCCCTCTCGCTATGACCTCTGCCTCCTTCCACAGAGTTCTGCCTGCTGCGCACAGTGGGCAGAAACCGAGGCGACGCTGAGGGTCAGCAGCTTTTGTGAGGAACATGATTCAAGCGCTGCCCTGTAGAGCGCGCGCGCGCGAACCCTGTGTGCAGGGCAAGAGTTGTCCCAAATGTATGCCAGTAACAGGTGTGGAAAACAAGCAAACCCTCAAACTATTCAACTGGGTTATTTCGAAGCCGAACACCAGACGCAGCAATTTCTTCAGGCGATAAATGCCAAATTGAAATATTCAGTTTTCTTGAAAAAAGTGCCATGTGCCCGAATTCAGTTAATCAAAAGAAACTAAGTGGGTCAAATGCCAAGTACAGTAATTAGTCCGCTGGCAAGCTAAACACATCAAGCAAATTAACTATAAAATAAGCAACACGACAAGTTGTCTTCTATCTAAGGTAAGCTTGGCATTCATTCATTGATTGGTGGATGCGGAAGAGTCAGAAAGAGAAACTGGTGGACAGACCTAAAGGACAACGAGGAATGTAGAGCGAGACGGTAAGAAAAACAAAATAAGAAAGAGGGGCGAGAAGGAAAGAAACAAAAAGCTTAGTCTTAGTGGCTAGAGCTGTCAATTGGAGCATATAGACCCACCTTCAAATCCTTGGTGCTTGACTTAACATTGTGTGATTCTGGTCAACTCACCTCATCTCCATGTGTCTAACAATCATTGAAATATGATGTATTTGTGTAATTCCCAATTAAGGTGTGAGATCTCGACCAACTCTCATCACCCTAATAATCAGTATTGCTTTGTCACTCCATGGCAAGGTCTGTGCTACGTAAACACCAAATATAAAGAGAATTGGATTAGGAGAAAGGAAGAGACTGGTTGCACATTTTGGGAGACGTATACAAATGCACAGGAGTGATGCCAAGCTGGCTGTGGAGAGGAACTGTGGAAGGATGTAGCTGAATTGCATTTGGGGGCAGAGAATTTCAGGTCGGCTGGTGGCATTAGAAAGTGGTGGGGTGTAAAAGTTGGGGATGAGTTTTTTGTAGTGAATTAGTCTAGTTCAGTGGTGTTCTCAGGATATTTACACATATTTCTCCCTTTACACTTGACTTTTGGAAAAGCTGTGGATATTTGGGTAAGCATCGCTAGAGCACAAAAGACCTGAACAACGTTTGCATCAACTTAGCCGGGAACAAATGGAGCAACTCCACGTCCATGTCCACATCTAAGGTGCAGGACCAGAGCCTGGAGTTCGACAGTAGGGAAGGTCAGGCCCCATTTTCTTTCATGACTCCCCCTTTCTGCTCACCACAAACACTTTACACCAGCTGTACATTAACCCGAATAGTTACAGTAATGTCATTTTATTGGCATGGTCTGCTTTGAACTGACCCGTTTTGTTTCTGCAGTGTCATCGAGCCACCAAAACATGATCCGTCCGGGAAGCAAAAAGCAAACCTCGTAGCACCAGGCACAGGCGGACATCCAAAACCAGACCAAATGGCAGGAGCAAGGCGCAGAGCTGCCGAAAGTTAGCTTGGGACATTGCAAAGGAATAGGCAGAGGTGGAAGCATTCTTTTCAATGCAATTGTCTCTGATGAGGAGTGCTTCTGATGATGGAATCTCTAAAAGTCACTATAGCTCATATACTTGTCAATAAAGTATACAACGTTTTAGCCAGATGTAAGTGTCCTTGTGCGCGTTCTACAATGTTTGTCACTCTAAATGTTCAAAATGTATTTTTTTAATTAAATTAATCTGAAAAAGACTTTATGCCTGCTTCTGAAAGAGGTTAGCGCTATTCCCTCCAGATCTGAAAGAGTGGTTTCTTTTACTCTTTCTCTTGTGCTTCAACCACGCTCTCTTGATCTCTACAGCTGAACTTGCACTTTATAAAGCATAAATACTGTACAATAGTCATTTACTGCACTCAACTAGCTGAGCAGGATTTCAAAGTTGTCTCACATCAGAGTTGGCAGGCTTTACATCTGCCCCATTCTGCAAAGAAAACATCCTCTTTTCCAAAATCTTGTTAACTCTAAGACAAACACCGTTTACATCACATAGGGCCCGTGACTAGCATATACTCCCAGCATGTACAATTCCGTCTGCTGCAGTATACTGTGTCCAGCATGCATGTGTGTACCCTGTAGGGCTAACTTGTATTCGATCAAATGTTAATAGAATGAGCCCCATTCAAATGGGTTATAGGAACACCTGCTATTTACAGCACTGGAAAACCCTCAAGATATATATATATGTATATATATATATATATATATAAATAAACAAAAACATTAACTCACCGCCAGGCATGACCTTGCGGTGGTCAATGCCACCTGATGTGTATTTAATATTCATTGGTCCAATCTGCTCCCCAATTTCGATTAAATAATAATTTTTGTAAAGTTTGAGTCTAACACCAGAACAGCCCCTTGCGCTGCTCGGCGAACAGAGCTTTAACAAATTTGTGGCACGAAGCCTAGGAATCTGATTACAGTGACAATGGTGGCAGAGCAGAGGGCGTGCTGCCGTGGGACGCCTCATCTTACTAGTGTGCACTTATGTGAACAGCTACATTTAACGCAATAGATGCTGACTGCTTGCTGAGATACTAAAATTTGTAATGTTCGCTCTTCTTACCTGTCGACATTGTGTGATCTTGAGCAAACCACGCTAAATTCCGCCAAGCGCAGGACTGTGGGGACAGGCTATGCTAACGTCACCACATCCATCCAGCCCCCATAGCCAATCCAGAGTTTGCTCTCATGCAGCTTCAAGTAAAACATGCATGAAAGCAATGTAAGGATTGGTGTGAGCAGGTGAGCCCAGCGCTCCAACGGAGACTGGGGGCCTGTGCTGTGTTTATCAGACTCCCTAAAAGAGAGTGGATTTGAAAGATCTAATGTGCCCCTGTCAAGTTGGACACAGTCAGAACCCTGTCCAACCCCACATGCACACTTCAGAGTTGAGGAATTTTAAAATAATCTGCTTGTGGCTGCACTTAGTAGGGGGTCAACGCCACTACGCTCCTGAGGAGAACCGCCCCTTGTGGATGGAAATGAGAAATGACGAAGAAGGGAACTAAGTCCATTGAGTGTATCTAAGGGAAAGTTGATAGTATTTGAGGTGGAATGTAGAGAAATGTTTGGAAGATAATAGGACAAGCACCGTAATGGGATGGAGAGTACATGAGGTGATAGAGGACAGAGGAATGAAGGTACTTGAGGGGTAGCAAAAACTCCCTTGTAGGACAGAAGAGAACGTACCTGATGGGGATAGTAAACTAAAAAATAAGCTTGTGATGGAGGGTACTCATAGGTGAAGAAGATTACCTGAACAAGATTGCTGATGAGAGCAAGTGAGGAGGATGGAAGGGTTTTTGAGGGAATAGCAGAAAAAAGCACCCTAAGGTTTATGAAGGGTACATGAGGAGTATGGTGAACAGAGGACTTAAGTTGGGGGCAGAATAAAGTGCCTGATATGGATAGAGAATACTTTAGGGAAGTGGTGGGTACTTTGTGGGTATGGAAGAGAAGAGTGTTTTTGGGGGAGTAAGGGTGACTGCTCTAGTGAGATGGGAGTTGTTGAAGAAGAGAATCTTTGTTAGATGGAGGGTTTTGTTTGTGAAAGGTGGAGAAAAGGAGCTGTAAGGAAGGATGGAAGTGGCTAGAAATTATTGAAGCTGAATAGAGGAACACGTGCCTGAGTGGAGGGTACTTGATTGAAATGAGGGTACCTGAGTGCGATCAAGAGTACCTCAGGGAATGGAGAAGAGAGGAAGTCGCTGAAGGTGTTTTACAAAAGAGAGTACATAAAGGTGGTGCAGGTTAGAGAAAGTACCCGTGGGTTAGTGAGGACACTGATTTGGGGATGAATACAAACATCCATTTGCAATACAATAAGTCCCCCATTTGCTAGAGTTAGAGCTATTGGCATTGTAAATTCTTAAGTGGACTTTTCTTGCCGCATAAATTGGTCAACCCTGCCTCATAATTTCGTTTTTTCCTGCCATATAGTTCCAGTGGCCCTGCATGTAACAAAAGCACTTCCATTTACCTTCTTCCTATATCTGCAGCAAAAATGAAAATGTTGCCATTTAGGTTATTAATTTAAATCTGCCATGCTAATTCCAATAGAATACCACTTTCACCACCCCACTATCAGAGTTGCTGGCTGGCTAACACAATTACCCCCCAAAAAGACACAAGACAGCCACCGAGGAGAAATAACTGGACGGGTCACCAAACATATCAAGAGTGTTCAAACAGTCATTGTATAATAAGGATGTTAAGTTGGCCTGAATTATGGTCACAATTGTAATACAGATAGATTATTAAAACATATATAATTATCATATAAAACTTTATCAGAAATAAACTTTTGGCATTAGACTATAAGACTCAGAACAGCCCCTAAATTACACCACAATGAAAATAGCATTTGGAACAAACATGGTCATGTAACCATATTGTCAGCCCTTAGAGAGTAGAACCACATGAAAATAGAATGGAAGAAAGAAATGCAGTGTAATAACATACTTAGCACCTAGAGAACACAACCATTACAGCCTTGTACAACTATTATAATGATATTACAAACAAGGCTCATAAAACATAACTTCTGTCAGCTATAAAACAAAAGTTCAAGCCATCAGAAAGCTTAAAAAGATATTGAAAGGTGGTAGGGGTTATTATTTTGGAGTCCCCATTAACACAGTGTGGGGACCCAGAGATGGTGTAGACAGAAAGTGCACATTGTGGTCAATGTTCTAAGGTTGGTCCCATTGTCCTAGGACCACCAGAGGCTGAGTTATCAGCAGAAATGTTTTGTAAAAGTAATGACCTGCAAAGTATTATGGGACAAGTTTCTGTGCCACGAATATTTTAGTGCCACAAACATTTTAATATATTGATAAGACTGTAATGCTTAAAACAGCCCCTAGAGGACACCACAATGAAAATAGCATTTGTAAGAAACATGGCCATGTAGCTACATAGTTAGCTCCTAGAGGGTATAAGTACACAAAAAGAAAATGGCAAACCATACATTTAACCCCTAGAGAGCATAATACATTACATATATCCAGGGGTAACAGACCTATAACAATGTTAATATAAACAAGGCCCTTAAAACACAAGCAGCACCTAGCTGTAAAACAAAAGTTCCAGCCCTGAGAGAACTTAAACAGTCACTGAAAGGTGGGAGGGGTTATTATTTTGGGGTCCCTGCTAACATAATGTTGGGATCCAAAGATGATGTAGACAGAGTATGTTGTTGTGAATGTTTTGTGGTGGTCCTGTGGTCCTAGGACTACCACAGGCTGAGTTATGAGCAAAAATGCTTTGTAAAAGTAATGCCCGGCAAAGCATTATGGGTTGAGTTTTCCCGAGTGCGGTGAATAGTGTAGTATGTGCTCTCCCTCTGTGCCGGGAAAGCCGCTTTCATTTTGATGATTTCTGTTTTACTTAAAGTGATCACCAATTTCCGCTAATCCAGTTCATGCTGTTGTGCCTGTTTGCGCTGTGAGCGCCATGGCCACCATGTACCATGAAGGAGAGAGACAAAAGAAATAGTTCGTCCACGTTGAAGTATATTGGTAATTGTACAATAATCCATGTAACGGGGCAGTCTGCAAGGCGTGACAAAAAAGTCTCAAGACAGGACAAACACAGAGCATTTACCAATGACATCAAGTGATTTTTGAAAAGCAAGGCCATGAATGAGTGAAAGTGATGGGCGTGTTTAAAAGCCCACAATACTTACAACAGGTCAAAGCGGTTGCACGCTCAACCTAAAATGGGTACTTGAATGGGGGTAGAAAGAGCATGCTTGGAAAGGGAGAGGAGACAGCGTACATTGGGGTTGTAAAATAGAGGTAACAAAGGGAAGCAAGAGCAATAAAATATGAGGCATGGGTGAGAGTACAACATAACATCATACCTTCAGTGTCTCTTCTGTCATTTATGATACCATGGAGAAACCAGTGCTTCATTCGTCTCAAGATTAAGTGTCATTCAAAGTATCACACATATGCCATGGAAATAACACACATAAACACTCTGCAAACAATGGAATGTCGCACAAAAGCAATATGAAAACTTGACAGCCTGGTCATGAAGGTAATTTTCATCTGTTCGTATTGGGACTTTGAAGGTACGTATGGGAATTCTAGGCCTATAAATACCTGCAACGAGAAAAGTAAAACAAGCAATCCTAGTACGGCAATTGCAAAGCTCTCAAGTTACCCAGTTCCATGTGTGGGTAACTTATCCAGTCCAGTTTCTCCTTTCCCTTCTAGGATTTGTGGTCCTGTTTAAACCTTTATAAAAAACAGGTCTACAAGTCCTACAATTAATCAAAAATTGCTGGACTTTATGAGATACTCATTGGGAAATGTCAGATCTCTGTCCTTGCTATTGGATAAAAACTCAGGACTGGCTGAAAAGCCCTAAAGACATGGAATCACTTGACAGCTATTCTTTCCATCTTGATATTTTCCATAACACCTTCAGCGTTCCTGACTCTAATAATGTTTAGTATGAAGTTGGAAGTTGGTTGGTGAAAAAAGTACCATTTAACATTAATAATTTAGCCAACTACAGAGTGGTCGTAAAGGTCCTCAGCCATCAATTTGTTACATTACATCACTGTTCAGTTGTATAGAAGGGTAAACTCAATGCTGAATTGAATCTCTGTGAGGCTTACCTAAGGAGAACGTTTAGGATAAAACAATGTTCCCCACACAAAATTATGACTTGCTTTAATGCTATCATGGGTTACCTGATCCCTCCTGATAAAACGATGCTATGCAGGTGGCCTCAACCTGAGTGAGATTTCAAGATAAATGTGACTTTAAATAAGGGATCCAGATTGCTGTTAAAACTGCCTCCATATATACCTAGAGGAATTAAATTTATTCAGGGGTATATGTGGCATGATGAAAAATTTAATATGGGATGAATCATGGGATGTTCATCCTTCTCAACATTTCTGGCACAAAACCTTTGCAAATGGATTATTTCTCCCTATGAAGTACCCTAGGGATTTGAACAAGCCTATCCAATCCTTTTACGAATACTTACCCAAACAAGCTTCCCTGATTGATAAGAGTCAAGAACACCCAGTTTGAGGTCTAACTGAATCAGAACCGAGCCTCAGTATTCTGCACAGATGGTGAAATGTGCAATACCTTGAAGCCACAGGTTCACTCTACCCATCTGAACGAAACCTCCATGTATATTTAATTCCTCATTTCTTTGGCTGCTTTGACCATAGTAAAGATTTTTGTAAGGGGTGTAAAGAGGTCTAAAGCTTGTCCTGATAGGCCCGCCGGGACGTGTTGATGAATGTCTTAGGATTATTTGCTCATTTGCCCATAAAGGCCACTAAAATGCTGTCATGTTCTAGCACGAGGGCCATTCGCTGACCAGCTGCTATCCTAGGCCCTTCAACAAGAGCCTGGGATATTCCACTCAAATGTTGTTTCACCAGTCTGTCAAGGGGTTTGCAGAGGCATTCATGGACATAGCTTGCAGCATAAGTCACTGCCCCCCCCCCACACTCGTTTGATCTTGGTGGGAGGTGATTCTTCCTCATAGCCTAGTAGTCGGTGACCGAACAATCTTGGATCCACCATGGCAGTACCTACAGTCCACCATCTTGTCTTTATTTGACCGAGCTTGAACTTTTTCCAATGAAATAGGTGAAGTCACATCCGCATCCTTTTATTATCCTGTCTACTGAAGAAAATGTGGCTTCTTCTTCCTTAAAATTGATGCAAAGTTGTTATGCAAACCATTGTTTTGTCTCACTGCGATTATGGCAATTCTTTGGTATCTAGGGGTACCTAGAGAGTCATCCATAACAATGGGGATGGTATCAGCCCACCGAAGTCTAGGACTTCATTGGTATGCCCACAAGTGGTCTTCAAATGCTTAGACTTGTGTTCTAAGTCCATCAGTAGGAGAGTTCTATTATATTTTCTGTCCAAACATAAGCTGCACTACTCTACAAGATCAGTGTGATCCTCTTCCTGTTTCTGGAGATTTCATGGATCCATGAGATCATAGTCGTAACATTGGAATGCCTATCTCTCAGCCTCTTTTGACAAGAAAAACATCTCTAAATCAAACAGGCATTTAAGGATTTGTTGTTTGCTAAGGAGATTTAATAGTTTTCTCAGTTTTCGAGGCTTTGGGTGAAATTAAGAAGTGCTTAATGCTAGAACACACTTAAACTTTAAAAGTGTGCATTTAAAATGCTAAATAATCACATTGCTGGACTTTAAAAATCTAGCGCTTTAAATCAATCTGCCTTAATCCAGAAGGAGTTCTGCTCTTTGGAGGAAGGAAGTATGTTTTCTCTAATGCCATGTGTGGACATCATATAAATCTACACCCTTTACAGTCTAGTGTTAAAACTAACTGCGGTGAGCAAATCTATCAGGTTGTCTCGGCTATGGAGTCAACTCCAAGAATGGGAGAGTAGGCTCACCCACACAAAGGCTCTCATTTGACAACAAAACACAAATGACCAGGCAGAGCGCACACGGATGGGGCAGAGCACCTCAGTTCTGCAAGTGGGGATTGGGCTATCCAGCAGGTGGGATGAGAAGCAGATGTTGGGCTAAAGTGGCCCACATGGTATGAGCACTGCTAACCACTGGG
Source organism: Pleurodeles waltl (assembly GCF_031143425.1). NCBI lineage: Eukaryota > Metazoa > Chordata > Amphibia > Caudata > Salamandridae > Pleurodeles > Pleurodeles waltl. The sequence continues at coordinate 875,817,896 of NC_090448.1, read as the reverse complement.
ACAAATACTCTCTAACCACACATTGAAAAGCAAAATAGTAAGAAACAAACTGTATTAATGTTTATTATGCACAAGTTGCATTACACAGCTAATTATTACAGTGTCTTAAGTAACTCACCAACAAGAACACCATAAAGCACTTAACTGGGTGGCAAGCAGCAAAGAAAGAGGAATGGACGAAGGCAGGAGACATTTGTGCACTCCAGTGATGATGATTGGTCTTTCAATGGTCACCTGTTATGTGGCTCATTTCCCTGTGATTAAGGGAATTCTTATTTGGTATGTGCTCGGTTGCATTTGGCTGCTTCTACCACTGGAGTAAAGAAAGTGATGTATAAGCTATGCTTAAAGCCCTGGCACAAAATTCCCACAACCCGTAAGTTTAGGAAACTGGACTCCTAGGTTGAAGCAGAAGGTAAATCCATTAAGAAGCCAATCCCCTTGCCATCCTGTAAAGGTAATCTTCAGATACCTTGAGGTGTATGTTTCTTCATAAAACCCAGGTAAAATACAAGAAGCTGAAATAGAGTGAGGAACTCTGGTGTGAGACAGGCCATTTGTCTGAATGGAAGGAGGGCCTTTTAGACTATGGTGGAACCTCTACCGGTAGCACCAGTTTCAACTTCCATACTGCAGAAGAGGAGTGGGCTTTGTATCTGTCTGCAGTCTTTACATTTTTTATGCCTCTTTACTGTGTATATTATCTCTGTGGTCTATTCTAAACGACAACGTCTCAATGGCATGGGGGAAACAACTACTGTGTCCTCAGCAAAAAGTAATACTTTAGTAACCCAATATGATCTCCGGAGACTTCCCTCTAAAAGATGGTTTGCTTTCGGACTTCTATCTTGGAGATTATGTTCCCTTAAGGGGGATCCACATCATCAAGGTTTGTCTTATCACTTGTTTAAAAAAAAGACCTTCTGATACAAAGTTTGGTCCAGTTACTCTGCTGGGTGTTATGTTTCATATATTTAATTTTTAGGTTGAGCGCACAAGCGCTCTGACATGTTGTAATGTATTTGTGAGCTTTTAACCACGCACACCGCACGCCTATCACTGTCACTCGTTCATGGGCTTGCCTTTCAAAAATCCTTTGTTAACATTGTTAAATCCGTGTGATGGGTTCTCCACTATTCTCATTAGTCCCGCCCTTTGCTTGGCAAGCTTCCCAATCTCAGTATGTCACTGTAGTTCATGGAGGTCTGGCAACTGGGGCCATATGTCAAGAATTTAATCATCTCGGTCCAGCATATTGACTTCCACTAATTTGTCTTCCCACCACAATTTTTTCATTGAGAACTCCCCTGCAGTTATCTATTCTATCATATCTTTAATCCAGGAATTAACATTATGGGCCTAGCTGCAATCCAATATGTTGCAATTCTACTTTTGGCCAACACTAATGCAGGGCCTCTGTTGAGTTAGGAACCTTAGAAGAATCAGCCCTATGTGCTAGTGGTATATTTAGGCTCTCCACTAAAAGGTGCCATGGGTGAGTTAGAATGTTTGCAACCTAGCTTGTAGAATGACCGAAGGTGGAGGCGATCTACTTGGCCATGCGATCTATTTGATTTCTCTGTAATTGAGCATGATAGTGCTTGTGCGGTGAAATGCACTTTTACTCTTTTTTGCAAATTTTAGGGTTGAGTCTGCGTTGCATGCGCTCGCCCATGCGTATCGCAGCGATACACTTTAGGTATTATAAAAGGGCTCGGAGCCCTGTCGAGGTCACGTCAGTGTTTTTCATTGGTTCGTGGGCTTGCCTATTAAAATCTGCTTGCTTTCATTAGTCGAAGGCATGCATACGTCATGCCTTTTCCGGTGGCTAGCCCTCCTCGAGCGCATCGACCAAGTACAGAAAACATGTGAGGCTCGCTGTTTTCTGTCCGGCTCGTGGACTACTTTTTCTCTATTTTCCTAGCGCGATTTCGCTTGGCAGAAGTCGAGCGCTTTACACAGTTAATTGCACTTTTTCGGGTTACGTACATAAATGCGCTTTTGCCGATAGGTGAAAAGTCGGGTTAGGAGTTTACAATGCTATCAGCTCTAACTGGAGCAAACGCGAGACCCGTTGCATTGCAAATGCTTGTTAGATATTCCCAGCATTGGACTTGGAAAACATGCACCATGTGCATGTTCCCAGGCGTAATACTATGAGCGTGTTGTGATATAGTCCACAGACTTCCATTTCCCCAATGCTTTGTAGTAGGTAATGTGTAATTCTACACACTCTCGTCATGATATCAGATAAGTAAACCCACTTGCGCTTCACAGGAATCCATTAATACATTTCTTACAGGTATAAACGAAGATATTTTCGAATGTAAACACATGAATAGGGCCAAAAGGGCCTTAGTGACAGGGCCCTGTGTACTTAACGGCACAATGGAACTTAGTAACGGCGTGTGTTGCTGGGTTTTCACGGGCAGAGTCCCACTTTGTAGGATGTCTGAGTGCACTAGTGCCAAAACTGAGAGCCCTTTTTCAAACACACAGATTAAATGCTCCCTTGGGGGATGTTTGAAGGTCAGGTGGCTTTTTACTGTGATTCGAAGAATAAAAAACTGGCACTCATCCTCAATTTCTCTATTTATTAGCAGTCTTTGAGTATTTCCATGCTGGAGTAAGTCCACCTGTTATAACCGGCACATTGGACATTCAGGCCCTCATTATAACCCTGGCGGTCGGTGATAGAGCAGCGGTAATACCGCTAACAGGCCGGCGGTAAAATATATGGGATTACGACCACGGCGGAAACCCCCAAAACATACAGCCACTTTAACACACCAACCGCCACGGCGGTAGCAACAAACACGCGGCGGTAACCGCCAACAGACAGGCGGAAGACAATGTACCGCCCACTCTATTACAAGGCACCAATCGAGCCAGCTTTTCTGGGGCGGTACTAACAACATCAAAAGCATGGCGGAAACAGTATTCTGAAGGGGAACCACTCACCTTTCGACACTCAACGAAGAACCAGGACGCTATGGAGCCCAAACTACAGGTCCTGCCAATGCTGGTGTATCTGCTAATACACCAGGAATATCAAAGAAGGCGGCGGCGAGGACCAAAGTGAGTACTGCACCTAGCACACAGGGAGGAAAAAGAGAGTGACACACACACACGCAACACGCAACACCCTCACCCCCACCTACAACACCATACACACAAAAACATGCAGCAACATGACATTCACACCCCGTAGCCCCCTGAAAGAAGGCAAGGACAAAAGGAATTGAGTGAAATAAGTGATATTTAAAAATATGCAGATAAAGTTAACAATTGTAAACAACAGTATATACAAATATTTACAATATGTACAGAAGGCCGAACACTGTCCTTTGCAAATGTCTGCGGCCCAGTGGGCCAAAAAAACATGGGCGAAGCCCACACTTGACTCCTGCCTCAAAACGGAGAGAACACTCCAGGGGCATCAGGTCGAAAACACACAGGTACCTCAGGGGGAAGGGGAGGGCACCTCAGCCAGAAGATGGTACTACGCCACTGCTCCTGGAGGGGGCAACATGCCCACAGCGATGTCCTGGGGAGTGCAAAGCCACAGTCTCTCAAGTGGGTGGTTTGCCCACTGCTTGGTCCTGGGGAGTGCAAAGCCACAGTCTCTCAAGTCTCTCAAGTAGGTGGTTTGCCTACTGCCTGGTCCTGGGGAGTCCAAAGCCACAGTCTCTCAAGTGGGTGATTTGCCCACTACTTGGTCCTGGGGAGTGCAAAGCACAGTCTCTCAAGTCTCTCAAGTGGGTGGTTTGCCCACTGCTTGGTCCTGGGGAGCGCAAAGGTCTCTCAAGTGGGTGGTTTGCCCACTGCTTGCTCCTTGGGAGTGCAAAGCCACAGTCTCTCAAGTCTCTCAAGTGGGTGGTTTGCCCACTGCTTGGTCATGGGGAGTGCAAAGCCACAGTCTCTCAAGTGGTTGGGTTGCCCACTGCTTGCTCCTGGGAGTGCAAAGCCACAGTCCCTCAAGTGGGTGACATGTTCCACTGGTTCTGGAGGGGGCCTTGTGCCCAGTCTGCCTCATCCTGCCAAGGACAGTGACAGTGGTTGCATATCTCCACTGATTCTGGAGGGGGCTGTGTGCCCAGTCTGCTTCATCCTGCCAAGGATACTGATAGTGGATGCATATCTCCACTGGTTCTGGAGGGGGCCTTGTGCCCAGTCTGCTTCATCCTGCCAAGGATAGTGATAGTGGAAGCATATCTCCACTGGTTCTAGAGGGGGCCTTGTGCCCAGTGATGATGCACCTGGGGTGTGTCAGTCACCATTCCCTCACCTGGGTGTCTGAGGCACGAGATGTGCAGGGTACAGGTAGCATGACATTCCATGGAGGCAGAGCCAGACCCCATCCTGCGGCGACTTAGGCTGCAAACTGCTGGTAGTGCCAGTGCTGGTGATTCAAGTGGTGGGTAGAGGGTCCAGGCCATTTCCTGCAGTCTCGGACGGCTGCCCACTGGGAATGCTGCTGATGACAGATGTAGTGGCACCGGCTGGGAATGCGGTGGTGCAAATGGCGGTGCAGGTTTCGGTGCCTGCAGCGGAGATGCTGCCCATGCTGGCCGTGGTGCAGGTGCTGGTAGTAGTGAAGTGAGACACCAGGCCGTCTCCTGCAGCTTCAGACTGCTGCCCACTGGGGATGATGCTGCTGACTGTTGTTGTGCAGTGGCAGCGCAGGTGGCGGTGCAGATGGCGGTGCCTGCGGCGGTGGTTTCCACGGTACAGGTTGCTGGGCTGTCAGGACTAATGGTGGGCACCAGTCCCTCACCTGGAGCCTCCAAGGCCTGAAGTGCCTTTCCTTGGGTTTTCTGGCCCTTCCCGACCTTAGCAGACGCTGCTGGGACCTTGGCACTGGCAGATGCAGTTTTGGAGGAGGCCTTGCTGGGTGGGTTGTGCTTCTTGCCCGTGCTGCATGCTAGCCCCTTCTTCACCTTGGCAGGTGGCAGAATCGGGTGGTCCTTTGCATTGGTCGGTGGCACACTAACAGCCCTGATGGGTGTCCCCTTTGATCCCCTGGGACTTGCAGGTACCACAGCGGACGCCGAGTTGGTGGCTGAGGTGCTGGCCTGGGATCTTGACATCCTGGCCCTTGGGGAAGGACAGGGGGGAGGCGTAGGGAAGAGGTCAATGTTAGCCGGGAAAATCTTTTTAGACACACTGGGATGGGAAGATGGAGAGGGTTTGGGAGTGGAGGAAAAGGGAGTGGTTGTAGGAGGTGTACATCTGCTGAGTTTGGGTGAAGGTGCATGGGCTGGATTGTGTTGTGAGGTGGATGGCTGTTGGGTGGGTGGGTGCTTGCGTTTGTGTACTTTGGGAGGAAGGGTCACAGACACACTGGGAGAGGACACAGGGGATGTGTGCATGGATGTGGGGGTGGTGACTGCTCGTGAGGGGTGTGTAGTGATGGGCGTGCTGGTGATGGAGGTAGTGGATGATGACGTAGTGCATGCAGGTGTGAGTAGAGACGCTACTGGGAGGGAGGTGGATGAGGAGGAGGAGGGGGACACAGTGGAGGCAGTGGATGTTGGTATGTTTGCATGGGTATGGTGCTTGTGTGAGCACCTGTGAGATGATGTGTGGTGCTTATGCTTTCCTGAGCCACTTTTGTGTGTTCATTTGTGTGCATGCTGGTCTGAAGGTGTGCTTGGGATGGGGTGAGGTAGAGGGGATTGGGTCTGGGTAGTGGAAGTTAGAGGGAGGAGGCTGGACACAGGGACAATGGCTGCCATCAGTGCTGAGGCCAGAGTCTGAAATGCTCTCTGTTGGGCCGCCACGCCAGAATGAATGCCCTCCAGGTATGCATGTTTGTTGAAAATGCCTCTCGACACCCTGGATGGCATTCAGAATGGTTGACTGCCCAACAGTGCGGGATCTCGGGAGGTCAATAGCCTCCTCACTGAAGGCAGCAGGGCTGACTGGGGCAGGGCCTGAGGTGCCTGGGGCGAAGGAGATGCCCAACCTCCTGGGTGAGCGGGGACGGGAAACACGCTGAGGGGGTGTTGAGAGGGTGATGCTGGTAGGAGGAGTGGCGGCTGTACCTGTTGTTGGGGTGGGCACAGAGGTGTCCACCACTGCCAGGGAGCTTCCATCGGAGGAGGAGTCGCTGTCACTGGTCTCCCATCCTTTCGTTGTCGTGGAGCTCCCCTCGCCCTCCGTCCCACTGGTGCCTTCACCCTCAGTGGATTCGGCCTCCAGGCCCATGTGGGATGCAGCTCCCCGCATCGCCGGTGCCTCTGCTGCTCTGCCAGATGATGCTAATGCACACAAGTACAGGGTGACAAAACAAAAAGGGGGGGAGAGACAGAGGATACACTTGGTCAATGCCAGCAGCAACACTACCGTTGGCGTACACAACACACAGGGAGCTGCCCTATGCACTAGGCCATGCCCAACCAGTCACTAAGGTAGTCACAAGCCCATGGGGTACAATGCCTAACGCCAGCATCTACACACCTGACACCCACAGGACCCTACTCAGTCGTAGTTGCCCACTAACACAATTGGGTTTGGAGTGCTTCAGAGCCTGCACACAAGGGACCTAACCTGCCATGATCACCCTGGCCTAGGGGCACCCACTGCCCCCATCCCCACCCTGCTAGCTCCTAAAGCGTGCAAAGTAAGCTTTCAGAATCTGTACTCACCCCTTTGTGGCTGCTGTGCTGCCCTCCAGCGCCCATCTAACTCCGGATAGGCCACCGCCAGGATGCAGAACATCAGGGGGGTCATGATGCGACGGGCACCCCTTCCACTTTGGGAGGCCAGCCCAGCTGGGCCTCTGCCGTTTTCTTGGTCCAGCCGCGCAGGACCTCCCATCTCTTGCGGCAGTGGGTGCTCCACCCGTGATAGACCCCCAGGGTCCACACCTCCTTCGCGATGGCATGCCAAATACCCTTTTTCTGATGGGCGCTGACCTAGAGGGAAAAGAAAGCGTAAAAGGAAATTACTCGCCCGTCCGGACCGTCATACTCATTGCCCACCAGTTCCCACCCATGCCCTGATGCACATACACTGGCCACCTCTCATGCAGCACTCAGGCCAGGACGCCTTTGCACCCCCCAACATGTGGCTTACATCCACACCACTGCAAACATGCATTGCCAACACATCATGCTCACAGTGTACTCACCTGTTTGCCTGGAGGACCGTAGAGTAAGGTGTACTGGGGTAGGACCCCATCCACTAGTTTCTCCAACTCCTCCTCAGTGAAGGCAGGGGCCCTTTCCCCAGACACTCTAGCCCTAGTCGCTTCCAGACTCAGGTCACAGCAGCACATGCAGTGTAGGTCCTCTCCTGTTGATGGTCAGGTAGCAAGTGTGTGAATAGCTAGAAAATGGCAGTGACTTCCGCCGCGGTGCGTACAGTCACAGCCGGCGTACATTGCCATTGACTCCTGGGATCCATAGGGCCCAGTGATAACCAATGTGAAGTTGCGCGGCGGTCATCGCGCGCCACCGCAACGCAGCACAGCGCCAGCGCACTTACCTCATTTCCCCTTGTCCCTCCTCACAGGTCAGGCAGCCGCCATTTCAGGAGGGCACATGGCATGACACCTAACTGCGTTACAGCAGACATTGGCACATCAACTGATTCTCAAATTCACACCCTGCTTCTGTGACGTAAGTTCAACAACAGTTGTGCCATCTATGTGGAAATATGACCTTCTGTTCACCGTTCTCCTCCATAAGCTACAACCACTGAGGCAGATGATGAGATGGCGGCATCCTCCCGTGTACAGACCCCTGGTGAACCTGTCGACAATGGGGGACAGACACATTATCATCACATACAGACTTGATCGTGCCACAATCCAAGAATTGTGTGCCCAGTTGGAGCCAGACCTGATGTCAGCTATCCATCAGCCCACAAGAATACTCATTCTAGTGCAGGTGGTTCTGTCAGTGCTCCATTTCCTGGCAAGTGGTTCCTTTCATACTACAGTAGCCATGGCATCAGGAATGTCTCAGCCAATGTTCTCCAACGTGTTGACCAGAGTGTTGTCTGCCCTGCTGAAGCACATGCGCAGCTACATCGTTTTCCCCTAGGTGGATAATTTGGCAACAGTGAAAGCTGACTTCTATGCCCTGGGACATATCATTGATACACATGTGGCATTTGTCCCCCCGCGAAGAAATGAACAGGTTACAGGAATAGAAAAAGCTATCACTCGATGAATGTGCAAATGGTGTGTTTGGCGGGCCAATACATCTCTCATGTGAATGCTAAATATCCTGGCTCTGTGCATGATGCCTATATCTTGAGGAATAGCAGCATCCCATATGTGATGGTGCAACTCCAGAGGCACCAGGTGGGGCTAATAGGTAGGGGTCTGAGTATGGGGTTGTGGCTAAGGGTTAGTGTGTCTAACAGTTGTCCCTCGATATTTGCAAGTCACTCTGGTTACCCCAACTTCTCTTGGGTACTGACCCGAGTGAGGAATCCCAGGACAAGGGCAGAGGAATGTTACAATGAAGCACATGGGCGTACAAGGAGGATTATTGAGAGAACCTTTGGCCTCCTGATGGCCAGGTTCCGGTGCCTCCATCTGACAGGTGGATCCCTATGCTACTCACCCAAGAAGGTTTGCCAGATCATCGTGGCATGCTGTATGTTGCACAACCTGGCCTTGAGACGCCAAGTGCCTTTTCTGCAGGAGGATGTGCCTGGAGATGGTTTTGTGGCAGCGGTGGAGCCTGTGGACAGTGAGGAAGACGAGGCAGATGAAAAAGAGGTGGACAACAGAACAAACATTATACAGCAGTACTTCCAGTGATACACAGGTAAGAGACTGTAACTCAACTTTACATTACAGTAATCTTTTGGGCATTGTACATGGCAGGCTGTAGGAAGTTGGCTCTGTATATACTGTTTCAAAGTAAGAAATAGTGTGCACAGAGTCCAAGGGTTCCCCTTAAAGGTAAGATAGGGGCAAAAGTAGATAATTCTAATGCTCTATTTTGTGGTAGTGTGGTCGAGCAATAGGCTTATCAGAGGGTAGTGTTAAGCATTTGTTGTACACACACAGGCAATAAATGAGGAACACACACTCAAACTTACTACAGGCCAATAGGTTTTTATATTGAAAAATATATTTTCTTAGTTTATTTTAAGAACCACAGGTTCAAGATTTACATTAAACACTTTAAATGTAAGGTACTTCACTTAGATACTTTAGGAACTTTGAATGGAAACAATATCATATACAGTCTTTGTAAAAATGGCAATAAGCTATTTTCAAAGTGGACACAGTGCAAAAATCAACAGTTCCTGGGGGAGGTAAGTAAAGGTTAGATTAGGAGGTAAGTACAACACTTACAAGTCTCAGTCCTGGGGCGTAGGCAGCCCACTGTTGGGGGTTTAAGGCAACCCCAAAGTTACCACACCAGCAGCTCAGGGCCGGTCAGGTGCAGAGGTCAAAGAGATGCCCAAAACACATAGGCACCTATGGAGAACAGGGGTGCTCCGGTTCCAGTCTGCCAGCAGGTAAGTACCTGCATCCTCAGGGGGCAGATGAGGGGGTTTTGTATAGCACTGAGGGGGACACAAGTAGGCACACAAAACACACCCTCAGCGGCACAGGGGCAGTCGGGTGCAGTGTGCAAAGCAGGTGTCGGGTTTCAGGTGGGAAATAATAGAGGGACCTGGGGGTCACTCTAGCGGTGCAGGCAGGCACAGGGGGGCTTCTCGGGACAGCCACCACCTGGACAAGGTAGAGGGTCGCCTGGGGGTCACTCCTGCGTTGAAGTTCGGTTCCTTCAGGTCCTGGGGGCTGCGGGTGCAGTGTTGGTTCCAGGCGTCGGGTGTCTTGTTACAGGCAGTCGCGGTCAGGGGGAGCCTCTGGATTCTCTCTGCAGGCGTCACTGTGGGGGCTCAGGAGGGTCGTCTCTGATTACTCACGGGCTCGCAGTCGCCGGGGAATCCTCCCTGAGGTGTTGTTCTCTGGATCTCGAGTCGGGGGCGTCGGGTGCAGAGTGTGAAGTCTCACGCTTCCGACGGAAAACGTGCAGTCTTTAAAAGTTGCTTCTTTGTTGCAAAGAAGTAGCTGGTTTTGAACAGGGCAGTACTCTGCGGCTTCAGAGGTCACTGGTCCCTGTCGGATGCATCGCTGGAGCAGGTTTTCGAAGTTGGAGACAGGCCGGTAGGGCAGGGGCCAAAGCAGTTGTCGTCTTTCTTCTTCTCTGCAGGCTTGTAGGTCACCAGTCCTTCTTGTTTCTTCAGGTTGCAGGAATCTGATTTCTTGGGATCTGGGGAGCCCCTAAATACTGAATTTAGGGGTGTTTTTAGGTCTGGGAGGGCAGTAGACAATGGCTACTGTCCTTGAGGGTGGCTACACCCTCTTTGTGCCTTGTCCCTGTGGGGAGGGGGGCACATCCTTAATCCTATTGGGGGAATCCTCCAAACTCAAGATGGAGGATTTCTCAAGGCAGGGGTCACCTCAGCTCTGGACACCTTAGGGGCTGTCCTGACTGGTGGTCGGGTAGGTATTCAGGGGGCATCTCTAAGATGCCCACTGGGTGTATGTTACAATAAATTGCACACTGGCATCAGTGTGCATTTATTGTGCTGAGAAGTTTGATACCAAACTTCCCAGTTTTCAGTGTAGCCATTATGGAACTGTGGAGTTTGTGTTTGACAAACTCCCAGACCATATACTCTTATGGCTACCCTGCACTTACAATGTCTAAGGTTTGGCTTAGACACTGTAGGGGCATAGCGCTCATGCTCATATGCCCTCACCTGTGGTATAGTGCACCCTGCCTTAGGGCTGTAAGACCTGCTAGAGGGGTGACTTACCTATGCCCCAGGCAGTGTGAGGTTGGCATGGCACTCTGAGGGGAGTGTCATGTCGACTTAGTCATTTTCTCCCCACCAGCACACACAATCTGAAAGGCAGTGTGCATGTGCTGAGTGAGTGGTCCCCAGGGTGGCATAAGACATGCTGCAGCCCTTGGAGACCTTCCCTGGCATCAGGGCCCTTGGTACCAGGGGTACCAGTTACAAGGGACTTACCTGAGTGCCAGGGTTGTGCTAACTGTGGAGACAAAGGTACAGTTTAGGGAAAGAACACTGGTGCTGGGGCCTGGTTAGCAGGGTCCCAGCACGGTTTTAAATCATAACTTAGCATCAGCAAAGGCAAAACGTTAGGCGGTAACCATGCCAAGGAGGCATTTCCTTACACAGGCTCTTACCCTCTGTCTATGGACACTGACTGTTCCCTTTGGATTCTCTATTTTCAGATCTGTGTGCCCCATTCTGCCTCATGCTATATTTACAGCTGCCCACCAAAGGTCATCCTGTAGTACATTTCACCGAACATAGACGTTGCAATGCTTTGATAATGTTGTAATAATACATTTTTCTAATCATTACACTGACTCCAGTATGGTTTATGTTTTAAGGGTGTTTATTTTTGTGCAAATAAGTATTGGGGTAAGAGCAAGGGGCTGGGGTGATGGTGGAGGAATGTCCAGTTAGAGTCCAGTCTATTGGTATCACAGGTGGATTGTCCAGGGGGGCATAGGAAGTGGAGCAATGGCAGTTCAACGTGGACAGGGTGACATAGTGGGACAGAAGGGTGACAATCAGGAGAGTCTTATTTCCTGGCAGGGGTCTTGGTAATGTTCTCTGTCTTCTGCCTGGATCGCAGGGACCGCTTGCGGGGTGGTTCTCCATCTGCAGGGGATAGGGTGCTGATGGCCTGTTGGTCATGTGGCGGGGCCTCTTGTCCACTAGCGTCGGTGGAGGTGGAAGTCTGTTCCTCGGTTTAGCTAGTGTCAGGGGCCCTTTGTTGTGCCACTGCGTCCCTCATGGTCTTGCCCATGTCAGCCAGTACCCCTGCAATGGTGACCAGGATGGTGTATATTTTGGTTAGGTCCTCGCTGATCCCCAGGCACTGTCCCTGCAGCCGCTGGGTCTCCTGTACCTGGCCCATGGTCTCCTGGGAATGGTGGTATGCTCCCATTATGTTTGAGAGTGCCTTGTGGAGGGTCGGTTCCCTGGGCCTGTCCTCCCCATGTTGCACAGCAGTCCTCCCAGCTTCCCTGTTGTCCTGTGCCTCTGTCCCCTGAACCGTGTGCCCACTGCCACTGACCCCAGGTCCCTGATCGTCCTGGGTTTGTGGGGTTGCCTGGGGTCCCTGTAGTAGTGGACACACTGATGATTGAGGTGTCCTGGGAACCGAGGTATGGGTCCACTGGGTGGGTGCTGTGGTGTTGTTTCCTGAGGGGGGAGGGTCTGTGGTGGTTTGGGACTGTGGCAGGGGAACTGACTGTCCAGAGGTCCCTGATGGGCCAGGTTGGTCATCGTGATCCATGCGTGCAGAGCTGCTGTCATCACTATGGGCCTCTTCTGGGGAGGGGGCTGGATGTAGCTGGCACCTCCTCTACGGTGACGTTGGGTAGGGGTCCTGTTGGGATGCAAATGCATTGTTAATGTATCTGCATGTGCCATCTTGTGCGTGGGTGTGTTTCCCTGTCGGCTTGGCCTTGTGAGAGTGGTGATTTTGTGTGCTGGGTGAGTCTCTCTATTGGGCATGCTGGGGTGATGGGTGCCCATGCAGGTCTGTGAGTGGTGTGCATGCATTGTTCTTGCATGCAGGGCTTGGTATTGGGATGGGTGGGTTGTGAGAGTGGGATATATGTGAGTTGGTGGAGTGATGGGAGTGAGGGTAAGGGAGGGGGTAAGCGATGGCATGCAGGTAGGGTGAGGGGATATAGTACCTTACCAGAGTCCAGTCCTCCTGCTACTCCTGCAAGGCCCTCAGGATGCATTATCGCCAAGACTTGCTCCTCCCATGTTGTTAGTTGTGGAGGAGGAGGTGGGGGTCCACCGCCAGTCCTCTGTACAGCAATCTGGTGTCTTGAAACCACGGAACGCACCTTCCCCGTAGGTCGTTCCACCTCTTCCTGATGTCATCCCTTGTTCTTGGGTGCTGTCCCAAGGCGATGACCCTGTCCACGATTCTCCGCCATAGCTCCACCTTCCTAGCAATGGACGTCTGCTGCACCCGTGATCCAAATAGCTGTGTCTCTACCTGGATGATTTCCTCCACCATGACCGTTAGCTCCTCCTCAGAAAACCTAGGGTGTCTTTGGGGTGCCATGGATGTGTGCGAGTGATATGTGTGAGGTGATGTGTGGGGTGATGTGTTGGGGTTTATACTGTGATGTGCTTGGATGGCATATGGGTGATGGTGTTCTGTGCCTCTGATTGAGTGGGTGCTCTTTGCTTGTCTCTCTGTGCTTGGTCTCTTATTTTTTCGTTGTAAGGGGTTGTGGGTAATGTGGGTGTGTGTTTTATAGTGGTATGAGTGTGAGGGTGTGGTGTGTGTATGTGTGTCAGGTGTGTGTATTTTGCATTTTCCAATGTGGTGTGGTTTTGTAAGTGTGTGTGCATTTGAGCGCGGCGGTTTGTACCGCCAATGGTTTACCGCGGTTGAAAGACCGCCACATTGATTCATGGGTCGTGATACTGTGGGCGTATTCCTGTTGGCATAACGGTGAGAGTTTTGCTATCGCCAGTTTATCAACGACCTTTGGTGTGGCAGACTTGTGTGGGTGTCTGTATTGTGGTGGAATTCTCTGTGTGGGTCATAATACCCGTGGCGGTGTCACGGTATGTTGGCAGCCGACAGCACGGCGGTAGGTGGCATTTACCACCAGGGTTCTAATGAGGGCCTCAGTTGTTCATTTTCAAGGATGTACCCAGGGCAGGATGCTTTTATTAGGCTTTGTGGAATTATGTGGTGAGAGGGTGGGGTATTTCCTGATTATTGTTGCAGAGTGTTCAAATGATTTCTTTTACTTTGATTCCTCCTGCATTTGAATGGTGAATTCTTTAGCTGGTCTGAGGGGGAGTGAAATTAAAACATACTTTCCATAAGGAGAAATTCAGGGGCTTAGCTTCAGGGGTGTGTGCGGGGTGCTAAATCCCCCCCTAATAAACGTACTTTGTGATAAATAGCTGGGTCCCGTGCTTTAAGTCGGGTATGGCGAGGTGTCTCTTGAATTTAACTGGGAGGTTTTACATAAGCACAGACAAAAAACAAAACACACTGTAGGAAAATGCCACTGTTGGAATGGTAGCCCCTACAGTGTCTAAGTCAATTCCTAGACATTGTAAGTGCAGAGTAACATTAAAGAGTATTTGGTCTGGGAGTTTGTCAAACACGAACTCCACAGTTCCATAATGGCTACACTGAGTACTGGATACTTGGTATCAAACTTCTCAGCACAATAAATCCACACTGCTGCCAGTGTGGGATTTATTGAGAAATGCACACAGAGGGCATCTCAGAGATGCTTCCTGCATGCCAGCCCGACTGCTAGTGCTAGGCTGACTGGTCTCTGCCAGCCTGCCACTTCCAGACTAGTTTCTGGCCACATGGGGTGAGTGACTTTGTGCACTCTGTGATCAGGAACAAAGCCTGTCCTGGGTGGAGGTGTTTCACACCTCCCCCTGCAGGAACTGGAACACCTGGTGGTGAGCCCCAAAGGCTCAAGTCTGGTGTTACAACGCCCCAGGGCACTCCAGCTAGTGGAGATGCCCACCCCCGGACACAACCCCCACTTTTGGTGGCAAGTCCGGGGGAGATAATGAGAAAAACAAGCAGGAGTCACCCCCTAAGCCAGGTCCACCCCTAAGGTGACCAGAGCTGCTATGACCCCCTCCTTAGAAAATCCTCCATCTTGCTGTGGAGGATTTAGCCCAATAGGATTAGGGATGTTCCCCCCTCCCCAAAGGGAGGAGGCACAAGGAGGGTGTAGTCACCCTCAGTGACAGAAGCCATTGTCTAGTGCCCTCCAGCCCTAAACACACCCCTAAATTTAGTATTTAGGGGTGACCCTGAACCTAGGAAATCAGAAGACCTAACAAGAAGAAGGACTGCTGACCTGAAAACCCTGCAGAGAAGAGGAAGAAGACAACTGGTTTGGCTTCAGCCCTACCGGCCTGTCTCCTGATTCAAAGAACCTGCAACAGCAATGCATCCTGCGGGCCCAGCGACCACTGCCGACTCAGAGGACTGCCCTGCAACTCCAAAGGACCAAGAAACTCCTGTGGACAGTGGCTCTGTCCAAAGCAACAAGAAGAAACCATCTTTAAAGGGAGTCGCACCTCATTCCAGAAGCGTGAGTCCCCACCACTCTGCACCTGACGCACCTGGCCCATGTCCAGAGAAACCAACATCGCAGAGAGGACTCCCAGGCGACTCCAACGATGTGTCCACCTGGAGCCGACCTCCTTGCACCCCACGACGACGCCTGCAGAGGGAATCCAGAGGACCCCCCTGACCACGACTTCCCAGTAACAAAGAAACCCGACGCCTGGAGAAGCACTGCACCCGCAGCCCCCAGGCCTGTGAGAAACCAACTACCGGTGCAGCAGTGACCAGCAGGCGGCCCTCACCTTTGCCCAGATGGTGGCTGGCCCGAGAAGCCCCCTGTGCCCTGCCTGCATCGTCAGAGTGACCACCGGGTCCCTCCTTTGATTTCAATACAAAACCCAAGGCCTTGTTTGCACACTAAACCCGGCCGCCCATGTGCCTCTGAGGGTGTATTTTGTGTGCCTGTTTGGAACCCTCCCCAGTGCTCTACAAAACCACCCTCGTCTGCTCCCCGAGGACGCAGGTACTTACCTGCTAGCAGACTGGATCCAGAGCACCCCTTGTTTCCATAGGCGCCTATGTTATTTGGACCCCTCTTTGACCTCTGCACCTGACCGGCCCTGTGTTGCTGGTGCTGGGTGTTTGGGGCTGACTTGAACCCCCAACGGTGGGCTACCTATGCCCCCGAGACTGAACTTGTAAGTGCTTTACTTACCTCAAAAACTAACATGTACTTACCTCCCCCAGGAACTGTTGAATTTTGCACTGTCCACTTTTAAAATAGCTTATTGCCATTTTATGCCAAACTTTATTCAAAGTCCAATCTTTACCTATGCCAAGTAGCTTACATTTAATGTACTTACCTGCAATCGGAATCTTGTGGTTCCAAAATAAATTAAGAAAATAATCTTTTTCTATATAAAAACCTATTGGCCTGGAGTTAAGTCACTGAGTGTGTATTCTCATTTCTTGCCTGTGTGTGTACAACAAATGCTTAACACTACCTTCTGAGAAGCCTAACTGCTGGGCCACACTACCACAAATAGAGCATTAGTATTATCTATTATTGCATCTGTCAAGCCTCTTGGGGAACCCCTGGACTCTGTACACACTATCTCTTGCTTTGAGATAGTATATACAGAGCCAGCTTCCTACACACACACTCAGTTTCTCTGTTTAGAAAGACTTCAAACATTTTGGTTAGTTCACAAAATAATGGGCTTTCTCCCATTTAGTAATCCTACCAATCCACATGCCTTTCTCTTTCCACTGCCTCTTAAGGCCCTCTCGTGCACCTCGCTTGTTGTATAATCTATTTTAACATCACCTGCCAGCGTGATTGTCGGGAAATCTGAAGTTAAAACCCTTCCAGTCATATAGAACAAGCTACGCCCCGGGTCGAGAAATTCAAATAAAATGTGTTAGACTGACTGACTTCATTCATATGGCGTTTCCACACGGCTGCTACGAAAACACCCAGTTAGGGGCTGAAGTTCAGCAGTTTAAGTTACACTCAATTTGAAAAATTCGTGACTCTTTTATATTTAGTTTACGCTCTCGTCTTTTAAGTCACTCAGTCACATCTGTCAGGACCAATGTCAACATTGTAAACAAGCTCTTTGCAAATCGGCCAACGTGAGAGGTGATAAACGCGGTCGTTCTCCCGCCTCAGGGTTCCTCCTTCAAATTCCAAAGTTTGTTACTTGGAAACTGCGCCAAAACAGACTGAAAACAAATGATAAGTGTAAGCGGAATAACCACGTTAAATCTTGTACAGGAGGCTTTCTGCGTGTGATCTGTTTTCAAGAGGCTCTGAATGGCCCCTGGTGTGAACTAAATTGAACGTTTCGAATTCAAAGTTTGAAAAGTCAAAAGCTCGAAACACAAAGTGAAAAATGTAGTTAAACAAGATTATAGTCAAATTAGTTTGTAACCCCAAATGTTTCTATTTTTCCAATAATACACTTTGGGGCATATTTATACTTCGTTTGCGCCGAATTTGCGTCGTTTTTTTCGACGCAAATTCGGCGCAAAACTAACGCCATATTTATACTTTGGCGTTAGACGCGTCTAGCGCCAAAGTATGGGCAAATAGCGTCATTTTTTTGGGTGAACGCCTTCCTTGCGTTAATGAGATGCAAGGAAGGCGTTCCCGTCTAAAAAAATGACGGCGACGCAAATGCGTCGTATTTATACTCCCGGGCAAAAATCACGCCCGGGAGTGGGCGGGGCAAAAAACCCCGCATTTGCGCCACTTTTTAAAGCCTGGGTCAGGGTAGGCGTTAAGGGGCCTGTGGGCTCAAAATGAGCCCACAGGTGCCCTCCCCTGCCCCCAGGGACCCCCCCTGCCACCCTTGCCCACCCCAGGAGGACACCCAAGGATGGAGGGACCCATCCCAGGGACATTCAGGTAAGTTCAGGTAAGTATAATTTTTTTTTGTTTTTTTTTTTGGGTGTCATAGGGGGGCCTTATTTGTGCCCCCCTACATGCCACTATGCCCAATGACCATGCCCAGGGGACAGAAGTCCCCTGGGCATGGCCATTAGGCAAGGGGGCATGACTCCTGTCTTTGCTAAGACAGGAGTCATGTTAATGGCGTCTGGGCGCCAAAAAAAAATGGCGCAAATCGGGTTAAGACGATTTTTTTGCCTCAACCTGACTTGCCCCATTTTAAGACGCCCTAACACCATTTTCCCCAACGCCGGCGCTGCCTGGTCTACGTGGTTTTTTTCCACGCACACCAGGCAGCGCCGGTCTGCTTGCGCCGGCTAACGCCATTCCATAAATACGGCGCCCGCATGGCGCTTCAGAATGGCGTTAGACGGCGCTAAATTTTTTGACGCTAAACTGCGTTAGCGCAGTTTAGCGTCAAAAAGTATAAATATGGGCCTTTGAGCCTGCTGTACTAATTACTGGTTCTAAAAATCTGGCGCAATTTGTCATCGGGATATTTACAACCTGTAAGGAGTTTAAAGCACTCCCTTTTGTGAATGCTTTACCTCTCCAACTCAGTAGTTGTTCAGTCCTCAATGTTTTGCAAACTGATTTGAGTCAGGAAATATTGATCCATTGCACACTAATTGGTACTGGGAATGAAAGTCTACAACACGCCCCTCCAAATATTGAATCGTATGGAGTTGCAATCCCATTTTAGTGGTCGGTAAAAGTTTACCAGTTTCTATAATGGGACTAGTACATTTGTAAAAATATTTTTGCAGTTGCAAACACTGAATCAGAGTGTTTGCAAAGGAAAAATTATTTGTACGTCTGGTCCTTTGTTGGTAAAAGTACCTCTGCATATAATCATTAGGCAATCAATCAATCAATCAGGAATTAGTAAAGCGCACCACTCACCTGTGAGGGTCTCAAGGCACTGAGGAGGAGGGGGGTGGGGGAAAGGGTGAGGGGGAGGTGCTGCTACTGCTCGAACAGCCAGGTCTTGAGAAGTTTCCTGAAGGCAAGGAGGTCTTTGGTCTGGGGCAGGTGGGTGGTAAGAGTGTTCCACGTTTTGGTGGCGAGGTGCGAGAATGATCTACCGCCGGTTGTAGTTCTACAGACGCGTAGGACGGTTGCAAGGTCGGCGGAACGGAGATGCCGGGTTGGAGTGTAGAAGGAGAGTCGTCTGTTGAGGTATTCTGGTCTGATGTTGTGCAGTGCTTTGTTAGCGTGGGTGAGGAGTTTGAAGGTGATTCTCTTGTTGAATGGGAGCCAGTGTAGGTTTTTCAGGTGGTCTGTGATGTGGAAGTGGCGGGGAACGTCCAGGATGAGGCGTGCAGAGGCATTCTGGATGCGTTGCAGCCTCTTCTGGAGTTTGTCCGTGGTTCCTGTGTAGAGGGCTTTGCCGTAGTCCAGTTTGCTGCTTACGAGGACTTGGGTGACTGTTCTTCTGGTTTATGTGGGTATCCTTTTGTAAATCTTTCAGGGCATGCAGAGGCTGTTGAATCAGGAGGAGGAGATGGCGTTGACTTGCTGGGTCATGGATAGTGAGGGGTCCAAGATGAATCCTAGGTTGTGTGCGTGGTCATGGAGGTCGGAGCGATTCAGAGAGTGGCAGGCCACCAGGAGTCATCCCATGCGGAAGGGGTGGAGGCGAAGATAAAGACTTCAGTCTTATCGGAATTGAGTTTGAGGCAGCTGCTCTTCATCCGTTCGTGGATGGCCTTCATTCCTTCATGGAGGTTGGTCTTGGCAGAGTCCTTGGTGACAGAGAGGATCAGCTGGGTGTCGTCGGCATGTGAGATGATGTTGAGGTTGTGGGATCAGGAGATGTTAGCAAGCGGGGCCATGTAGATGTTGACGAGGGTCGGGCTGAGGGACAAACCCTGTGGTACGCTGCAGATGATTTTGGTGGCCTCCGAGCAGAATGGGGGTAGGCGGACTCTTTGGGTTCTGCCGGTGAGAAAGGAGGTGACCCAGTCTAGGGCTCTGTCGCGGATTCCAGCTTTGCTGAGGCGTGAGCGTAGGGTGTGGTGGCAGATGGTGTTAAACGCGGCAGAGAGGTCCAGATGAGGGCTGTGGTTTTGCCGCTGTCCAGTATGGTTCTGATGTCGTCGGTCGCGGCGATGAGGGCAGTTTTGGTGCTGTGGTTGCTGTGGAATCCGGATTGGGATGGGTCCAGGGTGCGGTTCTCCTCGAGGAAGCAGGTTAGTTGTCTGTTGACAGCCTTCTCAATGACTTTTGCCTGGAAGGGGAGCAGGGAGATAGGCCAGAAGTTCTTGAGGTCCTTTGGGTCTGCCTTGGGTTATTTGAGGAGGGCATTGATCTCAGCATGTTTCCAGCTCTGCAGGAAGGTAGTGGATTCGAAGGAGCTGTTGATGATCTTCCGTAGTTGGGGGTGCGATGACGGAGCTTGCTTTGTTGAGGATGTGGTGAGGGCAGGGGTCAGATGGAGAGCCGGAGTGGATGGTGTTCATGATTTCGATGGTGTTGTTGTCGTTGATGGGGGTCCAGGAGAGCAGGAGGTTGGTCTGAGGTGATTCTGTGGTGTTGGTGGTTGCCGGGGGCTTCTGGATGCTGGAGCTGTCGTGGATGTCTGCAATCTTGCAGTGGAGGTAGGAGGCTAGGGAGTCACAGAGGCCTTGGGATGGCAGGATGTCGTTGGCATCGGAGCTGGGGTTGTGGAGTTCCTTCATGATGTTGAAGAGCTCCTTGTGGCTGTGTGCGTTGCTCTTGATTTGGTCTTTGAAGGAGGTTCTCTTGGCGGCTTGGATGAGTTGGTGGTGTCTGCGAATGGCGTTTTTGAAGGCTGTGAGGTTTCAAGAGTCTGATCTTAATGCCACTTTCTTTCGAGTCATTAGCAGCTTTGCTTAGATTCGTGGAGGTTGGCAGTAAACCAGAAGGCCTTTCTGTCAGTGCGTCTGTTGGGGGTATTCTTGATTGGGGCAAGAGTATTGGCACAGATATTGACCCATTGCCTGAAGTTGAGGGTAGCTGCAACAGTGTTCGTGGTGTCGATGGGTGGATTTGGGGAGAGATTCGCGATAAGCTGGTCTTCGGTGACCTTGTTCCAACTGCGGTGGGGGATCTGTTGTGGGTGGTGGTCTGTTGTGGTTTTCTTGAAGGAGAAGGGGATGCAGCGGTGGTCTGTCCAGTGGAGTTCGGTTGTGTGGCTGAAAGAGACGTGATTGCTGGCGGAGAAAATAGGGTTGAGTGTGTGACCTGAGGAGTGGCTTGGTGTCGTGATGAGCTGTTTGAGGCCGCAGTTGAAGTGGTTGTCGAGCAGTGTGGCGGTGTTGTTGTTGTTGGTGTTCTCGTGGTGAAAGTTTAAGTCCCCAAGGAGTACGTAGTCAGTGGATGCGAGAGCATGCGTGCTGATGATGTCGGTAATGGAGTCGCTGAACTGCTGTTGTGGGCCCGGGGGGGCCTGTAGACGAGGGTTCCTCGCAGGGTGGGGTTTGGGTCAGTGTGCATTTGGAAGTGCAGGTGTTCGGCGGTGCTGAGGGTGTCTTCGATGTTGGTCGTGATCCCGAGGGTGTTCTTGTGGATGATGGCGATGCGTCCTCCTGGTTTGTTGGAGCGGTCCCACCGGGTGATCTTGCAGCCGTCTGGGATTGCTATGGCAATGTCAGGAGCGGAGGAGGGGTTCATCCTGGTCTCGGTCAGGAAGGAGACATCTGGGGAGGCTGAGTTGAGTAAGTTCCAGAGCGTGCTTGTGGACGGAGCGGGTGTTGAGAAGGATACATCTGAGATGGTTGTGTCCTGCCTTGGTGGTGGGTCGTTGGTGTGGAGGCTGGTGAAGGTGCAGTTCCAGCAGGAGAAGGGTCCGCAGGTGGTTTGCGGGGAGGCTTGAAGGCAGGCGGGAGAGCGGCCGGTGTTGAGGGGGGGAGGGTGGCGGCATCATAGTGAAGACGTGCGTGGCGGCCGTGGGGAGGACTAGAGCCAGGGGTTCTGGTGCTGGGCGCGTTCGGGCACAGACGGGCTTGCCTCTGGTGCGCCCGCCATTAAGTAGGGCGGTGGGGGGGAGAAGAGGATAGCTGGGAGGCGGGACAGGGACAAAAAACGGCGTGAAAAAGGGGACGGGCAGAAAAAAGGGGGCGGTGCCGAAAAAGGGGGCTGAATCATAGGGGCAGCAGCGGAGGGAGTGCAGCATGGGAGAGAGAGGAGGAGGAGGCGGGCCCGCAGGTGCAGTTGCAGTGGGGGAGAGAGAGGGAGGGAGCAAAAGTGAGAGAGAGCGGAGTGAGAGAAAACGAGGGAGAGTGTAGCGCGAAGCAAAAGGAGCACTAAGGCACAGAAGTGAAGCAGAGCAGAGAGGAAAGCAAAGCAAAAGGAGGAAAGAGGCAGAAGGTAGCCTAGTAGGAAAGCAGGGCTCTCCCACTAGACACCAGGGATGAAGCGCAGGCTGAAGCCTGCTGGTGGAGGAGGGCCTCGAACTCCTGACAGGGGTCAGGAGTTCAGAGGATCCAGGGAAAGGGCTCTACTTACAGGATGGAGCCACGGGAGGCTGAGCAGTGCACTTACCAGGTCAGTGATAAAGGCAAAGGAAAAATGATTTGGACGTCTGGCCTTTTCTTGGTAAAAGTACCTCTGCATATAACCATTAGGCATGTGGACTGTAATATGTGATTTATGTCTAGGGTCATCAACACTTTCCAAAGGCCATTATGGACATTATTTCCAGTCCTGCAATTTTGAGAGACAGCTTAATGCATTTTGGTTTTTGTAGTCTTAACATCCATTGAGCTAATTAGAATAACAACTGAAATCACTGATTTGTGGGTGAAATATCTATGACTGCAGACTAGGTCCACAGTGACCTGGAGTGAGGTGGTCACTCTGTATGTTATTCTATTTTCACTCATTACCCTTCGAATATCTCATGTAAATCTTTACGTAGCCACCCAAACTGCTCTGTTTTACTATATGTAATCCCTCTGACCATAATTCACAACCCTCAAACTATTGAATGTCCCATAGGCTAAGCCTATCTCTAGGCCTCATCACACCTCAAGGCTTAACCCTCATCACACGCTAATGTCAACCCATCTCTATACATCATCCTAACCCTAAGCCACACCCCAAACCTTACACGTAACCTTTGCTAACTAAAACAGCACTTACAAAAATGTTAAAATAGAAATGTAGTTTGTGAAAATGGCACACCTTTGTTTTTCTTTCAAACGAATGTTTTTTCAAACATCAAGCTTAAACGTTTGGTCTAACTGTATGATTCAAACTTTTTTTTATTTCAGAATTTGTTACTAGGCTGAAACAGATGACAAAGGAGCAAGTTTGCATTGATAGTAAACATAAAGATTATAATTATATGTATTAAAATAAGCCATGGACAATCTGGATATAGAGTATAAAACGTATAGGTATAGATGTTTCCACTAAATATAGTGATTCATGTATCAGACACATACTTGTTTTCCAGAGAGCAAACTAGAGTGCCACTTTAGGGCTTTAAGGAAAAGGAGAAGAGAGATATGTTAGCATGATGGGTGGTAAAGAGAGATAGGAGAAGTGAAAGAATGAGATGGAGGAGGGATCTCAATCAACCAAATTGTTGAAAGCCATGGTGCTCACGGGAGAAGCTTATAGCGCTCTCTATGAGGAGCGCCTACTTTTATGAGAAGAGGAGTCAGAAGGTTGGGCTCTGTGATAATTATGGTGGTTTGGTTCTTTTTTTTGTATGTATACATCCAACAAGTTCCATTGTTTCCTTGAGGAGGAAAGGTTAGGAGATTTCTGAAAGCATGTACTGTCTGCACATCTAGTTAAGCATAGTTAAGCCTACCACATTTGGAAGGAAATATTAGTAGCGCTTTTCCATTCAAGAGGATTTAGCTTTGTACCCAAGGTAACAAAGAGGTCAATAAGTAGGCAGTCAGCTGAGGGTATCAAAGGAAAATCTATGTAAACAAAAATGCCCAGTGAGGCTATTGTAGTGTTAGTGGTTAAATTATTGTTGAAGATATTCCCAATTAGGTTTTATTGTAGGGTCCAAAGAGTGTGAACGTGTATACAGTTGAATAGCATGTGCAGTAAATCCCCATGGACTGTCTTACAATTCCAACAGAGCTGTGAGTCTATGAGGCCTAGTTTGTTAAGTTTGCTGGGAGTCTAAGGAGCATTGTGTAGAGTCCAGTATCTACATTGTGCAACTGCAGGTGATCTTACTTTTGAAAGAAGAGGACCAAATTTTCCCCCAGTAAGCACAGGGGATAAGATGACCTGAATTGGCATGTTTAATGTTCCAAATAGAAACAGTTTTACCAGTAAGGTGTGGTTGTAAGAGTCAGAAAAGTGAGTATATTTTATAAGCTAAATGGCCGAGCTTGTAAGTCTTTCTAGCAATATAGTAATAATATATCTAGGTATATGAGCTGCTTTAAGCTTCTTTAACAGAGCCTTCATTTTTGAAAATTGTAAAAAATTCATGTTGGAAAGATTGTAGGTGTACCGTATGGATGCAATGGGTGGCATCTTGTACTTCAATCAATCAGGATTTATAAAGTGTGGCTAATCACCCAGTAGGGTATCCAGGCGCTAGCAAGTCCCAGAAGCTTATTCGAACACCCAGGTCTTGAGGGCCATTCGGAATTCCGGTACTGAGGTGATGGTCCAGAGGTGCGTCGGGAGGCTGCTCCAGGTTTTTGCTGAGATGTGAGAGAAGGAGCGCCCTCCACTTCTCCTTCGGTAGATGCAGGGAGTATGGGCAAGGGAAAAGGAGGCAGAGCGTAGTCTTCAACATGGTTGGTGGAAGTTCAGGCGGTGGTTAATGTATGCAGGTCTTCAATTGTGTAGAGCCTTGTGTGTGTGTGGGTCAGCAGCTTGAATTGACATCTCTTCTGTACGGGGAGCCAATGGAGTTGCCTAAGATCTGGTCTGATGTGGGTTCGTCGGGGAAGGCAGAGGATGAGTCTGGCTACACTGTTCTATATGGTCTGAAGTCTCTGTAGGAGGTGTACAGAGATTCCTATGTAAAGGGTGTTCTATGTAGAGGGTGCTGCAATAGTCCAGTCCAGTCCAGTCCAGTGATGAGGGCCTGTGTCACAGTGCGTCTCGTGTGTAGGGGTAGTCACTTGAAGATCTTACGTAGCATGCACAAATTGAGGAAGCAGGTGGAGGAAATGGTGTTAATCTGTGATTTCATGGTGAGCTTGCTGTCAATGGTGATTCTGAGATTTCTGGCATGGTTGGAGGCAGATGATGCGGTCCTAGGTCTGATGGCCACAAGGAGTCATTCCATGTGTTGCTACTATTGCCAAAGATCAGTACTTCCATCTTGTCTGTGTTCAGCTGCAGGCAGTTGTTCTTCATCCAGTCAGCGCCACTTGTCATGCATATGTGGAAGTTGGTTCTCATGGTGGAGGGGTCATCACTGAGTGAGAGGATGAGCTGGGTGTCATCTGCGTAGGAAATTATGTTTAGAACATGGGATCTGATGATGTTGGCCAACGGGGTCATATACATGTTTCTTAGAAATGGGGTCTCTAGATGGCAGTCAGTTTGCACCCTGTCCAAGTAGGGACCCTCACTCTAGTCAGGATAAGGGAGATACCCGCTCAGATAACCCCTGCTCACCCCCTTGGTAGCTTGGCACGAGCAGTCAGGTTTATCTCAGAAGCAATGTGTAAAGCATTTGCACATAACACACAGTAATAAGTGAAAACACTATAAAAGGACACCACACCAGTTTTTGAAAAATTGCCAATATTTATCTATATAAAACAAGACCAAATATGATAAGAATCCAACATACAGTAAGAAAAATATGAATTATGCAAGATTTACTCAAAACTACAGTTCCTTGAAGTCGACAGCTCCACCTGGGGCTATAATGGCGTCGTGATCAACAAAACCAACAGTTCATGCCGGCCGTGGCGCTGTGGGCCAGCTACGGTGTCGGGAAGACCCGCAAACAGTACCTTGGATTTCAGGGCGTCGTGATCCTCGTGGTGAGCTCCTGAGAGGGGCATCGTGGCAACGGTTCCGGAGTCGGTGCAGGAGTCGTATGGCCCTTGAAGTCACGCACCTCGGGGATCGAACTCGGGCTGATGAAATCAGGGGCGCTGGCGTGGATGGCGTCGGGCTGTGCTGCGAAGCGGGACGATGCTACATGCGGTGCCCACAGGTCACGGTGCAGGCAGCGGCTCGGTGACGACGTCCACCGGCGTCAGTGAGACCAGGGCTGTGGTGTGAAGCGGGCGGTGCAATGTGCAGTGCCACATAAGTGTGAGGCACTCTTTACAAGTAAATACAAATTGCAAGACCAAGTCAGAAATATAGCACAAAAGGATTCACAATCCAAATCAAAAATGTTCCAATGTGTAGTCCATTTCACATAATTTATTGAGTGAAGTCTTCACAACAGTCCAAACACCCGTTCTTCCAAGCCAACACATGTTTCGTCATGGGCAAATAACCCCAACGACTTCTTCAGGGCTGGAAATTACAGATACATAATGAAAATTAGAACACCAAATTGCTCAAATATCCGACTGGGTAAGTGCACCCAAATGTCCCAAAATAAAGAGGACAAAAATATAGTAAGAATAAATAAATGTAAAGAAAAAGAAGAAATGGAAACAGAAAAGTAAGAAGCTACATTAGCCCTCCCTGAACCCTTAACAAGTAAAAAGAATTCCTAACCAAACTTATCAATAGTGCACAATAACTATATTAACTAAATATACACAGGAGATGTTAGTGTATCAATAAAATAATGCCTGATTCTGGGGCATTAGAAAAATCGACAAATATCCGCTTACAACCTTATAACCCATAAAAAGTAAACAAAAACTGACCGTCTGACTACCACACAGAGATGTCACATAGAAAGGTATAAAAAGTCCCAATGAAACAGAAAAAGAAACAATGCACCAAATATCGTCAGGCATATCATGAACACACCGTGCTCCCCATCATAAGGTTGCCCAACAAAAATTTCTGTACCTGGTTTGTGATGAAAATAAATGAGTCTGCAAATACGTCGTCAAGTTCACATAGGGTCCATACATCCAGAATATAATAGACCTAGTCTAAAACAAGATAAATGTGTAAGCATATACACTGGAAATTCCTAATCTGGACACACAAAATCTTCAAACGTAATACAAAACAATACATCATGAGATACACTGAAAAGTAAAACGGTAATACCTGAGTCACGGTATGAAAGTGAAATATCCAAACATGCCTTCCAATACTCTTCAAGTTATTAAATCTCTGATACGAAAGCTAAAAAATGAAAGAAAACCAAATTGCATCCATGTGCATTCCTGCAATCCCTACCAATGACCAAAAACTTTGCTTCAAATGTGACAAAACCCCAGCTTACCCGCAAAACGATCCAAAAACCGGAATGAGTTCATGCCCACAAACGCGAGTACGCCGTCCATGTTCATCGTACCCAGAGGTCAATATAAATACTGGGGGAGCCAACAAAACCAACAAAGGACTGTACTGTGGAGCTAAAAATAAAGGTAGGACTGACAATCGTGTCACTCCTAGAAACATGGAAATCAAAAACGGACAATATTAAGATCGAAATGTGAAACTTCAAGTCGTGTAGTTTTACTAACCCACAACAAAGATTGTTGTTTGTTAAACAACAAACCAAACACAAAAATCAATCAGTAATCCAGTATGCAAAGATTATTAAGTAATCAACGTAAATCTAAGCTCCAACTCCAAAACTGAGTCACATTACATGGTTCGCCACTTTAGAGTGCACAGAGTCGACCACACAAACCCCAGGGAGCTATATATACAGCCAGTGTCATTCATGTTGAAAAAATAAATAAATAAGCTAAAAGAAGAAAGGAAAAGAAAGGTCACTAATCAAAATGAATATGGAAAAGTGAAACTACAAGAGAGGCGATAGAAAAAGAGCAACAATGATAAACACAAAAACATCTTAAGCCATGTAAAGAAGTTATTTACGCAAATGTGTCTATTTGAGAATTTGGGTTGTCCAATCAAGTCCCACATGGAACAGAAAAGTAAATATTAGTCATGACAAAGTTATTACACATGCCAATGTAAACCATTTGACACAAACAAATACAATCATATCATGTAAACAATATTATTGAAATTGCAACAAGAAATAATTAGTCCCCCAAAAAGTATTCCAACTCTCTGTCTGTGTTGAGACCCATCTCAACAGTCATCAATCTCATTATCCACAGTGCCTCTTTTCTACGTAAGGATAATTCACGATTGCCACCCCTTGGATGCCTGGGGACATGGTCAAATCCAAAAAATTCAAAACTCTTGTGTGCAGTTTGTGAATTACAAGACAGTATGTGCGCCACAATAGGATATCTAACATCACAGTTTTTGAGAGCCCTAACGTGCTCCCCAATTCTAATTCGGAGTGGACGTATAGTGCTACCCACATAAATTCGAAAACATTTACAGCGTATCACATAAATGACATAGGAAGTATTGCAGTCCATTGAAGATTTAATAATGACTGTTCGTCCAGCTGTACAAAAATCACTAATGTTGTGGCAAGCTCAGCGACATACCCCACATCAACCACATCTAAAAAAAAACATCCCGTGGGGGTAACCAAGTGTTACTAGGCACAGTCGTGGTAAAACTAGGACTAAGAATGTTTCTCAAAGTTCTACCTCTTCGATATGCTGTAGATACCCTTTCTGGAATTATACTCTTTAATGCTTCGTCCCTAAGTAACATGTCCCAATGTTTCGTCATACATTTCTTTAAGATCAAAGAAACCTCATTGAAATCAGTTACAAAACGAACCAAATTAGATTCCTTCCTAATGTCATTCCGATCCATGAGTTGTAATGTGTCACTTCTCACAAGTAATTTAGCCCGATGTTGAGCCCTCCTAATGATTTTCTTAGAGTAGCCATGAGCTGCAAATCTCTGTCCCATATCATTGATGTGATGTATAAAGTCACTATCAACACTATAATTGCGTCGAGCTCTGACCAGTTCACCATAGGGAATAGAGGTAATCTGATGTTTAGGGTGTGCACTTTCTGCATCTAGAATCGAATTACAGGCTGTGGCTTTACGAAAAAGCCTACTCTGGATTTTACCATCGGCAATAAAAAGTTAAACATCTAAAAACTCAGGGGCATATTTATACTCCGTTTGCGCCAGATTTGCGTCGGTTTTTTT
Organism: Pleurodeles waltl; assembly: GCF_031143425.1. NCBI lineage: Eukaryota > Metazoa > Chordata > Amphibia > Caudata > Salamandridae > Pleurodeles > Pleurodeles waltl. Next base: position 875,789,184 of record NC_090448.1, on the reverse strand, counting down.
AACGCAAATTCGACAAAAAACGAACTCCATATTTATACTCTGGCGTTAGACGCATCTAGCGCCAAAGTCCATGGAGTTTGCGTCACTTTTTACCGTGGACACCTACTTTGCGTTAATGATATGCAAGGTAGGCGTTCCCGTCTAAAAAATTTACTCCGAGGCATGTGCGCCGTATTTACACTCCCGGGCAAAAATCACACCCGGGAGTGGGCGGGTCAAAAAAAATGACGTCCAGCCGCTTTTGCGTCGTTTTTTAGCACCTGGTCAGGGCAGGCGTTAAGGGACCTGTGGGCTCGGAAGGAGCCCAGAGGTGCCCTCCCATGCCCCCAGGGACCCCCCCTGTCACCCTTGCCCACCCCAGGAGGAAGCCTAAGGATGGAGGGACCCATCCCAGGGAACATAGGGTAAGTTCAGGTAAGTAATTTTTTTTTTGTGGCATAGGGGGGCCTGATTTGTGCCCCCCTACATGACACTATGCCCAATGTCCATGCCCAGGGGACAGAAGTCCCCTGGGCATGGCCATTGGGCAAGGGGGCATGACTCCTGTCTTTGCTAAGACAGGAGTCATTTCAATGGGGGTTGGGAGTCGAAAAAAATGGCGCAAATCGGGTTGAGGCGATAATTTTGCCTCAGCCTGACTTGCCCCATTTTTTGGCACCCAAGCTCCATATTCCCCTACGCCGGCGCTGCCTGGTGTACGTCATTTTTTTTGACGCACACCAGGCAGCGCCGGCGGCTAACGCCGGCTAACGTCATTGACTAAATACGGCGCCCGCATGGCGCTTCAGAATGGCGTTAGCCGGCGTTAGATTTTTTTACGCACAACTGCGTTGGCGCAGTTGTGCGTCGAAAAGTATAAATATGGCCCTCAATGTGCTCGGGGCTAAATTGATAAGTGAACCTAACATTAATAGAATTTGAATTTAGAAAATCACAGAATTCAACCAGTTTATCCTTACCACCAGTCCAAATCAGAAAACAATTGTCTATGTAGCGACCCCAATAAATATATGTGTCTGCCATTGAATAGATTCGGTGCCCCATACCCATTTATCCTCAAACCACCCCATAAAAAGGTTAGCATATGAGGGGGAGAATTTGGAGCCCATGGCTACACCCTGTTGTTGTCGAAACCAAGCTTTATTAAACAAAAAAAGTTGTTTTTAAGAATCAAATCCGTCATCTCTGTCAACATTTCGGTATGCTCCCAAAGACTTGCCGATCTTCTACTAAAAAAATATCTCATGGCCGATTGTCCTAAGTCATGACTAATACTGGTGTATAAAGAAGCCACATCAAGAGTCACCAAAAGCATATTGCTCTCCCAGCCTATGTCACTAAGGATGCTAAGAATATGTGTAGAATTTTTTATGTAGAAAGGAAGATTACAGACCAAAGGTTGTAGAAAACAGTCTGCATACTCTGAAAGTCGCAGCTCGTGGCTACTCTTAAAAAATCATTAGGAGGGCTCAACATCGGGCTAAATTACTTGTGAGAAGTGACACATTACAACTCAAGGATCGGAATGACATTAGGAAGGAATCTAATATGGTTCGTTTTGTAACTGATTTCAATGAGGTTTCTTTGATCTTAAAGAAATGTATGACGAAACATTGAGACATGTTACTTCGGGACGAAGCATTAAAGAGTATAATTCCAGAAAGGGTATATACAGCATATCGGAGAGGTAGAACTTTGAAAAACATTCTCAATCCCAGTTTTACCACTACTGTGCCTAGTAACACTTGGTTACCCCTACGGGGGATGTTTTTTTTTAGATGTGGTTGTTGTGGGGTATGTCGCTGGGCTTGCCACAACATTAGTGATTTTTGTACAGCTGGACGAACAGTCATTATTAAATCTTCAATGGACTGCAATACTTCCTATGTCATTTATGTGATACGCTGTAAATGTTTTCGAATTTATGCGGGTATCACTATACGTCCACTCCGAATTAGAATTGGGGAGCACGTTAGGGCTCTCAAAAACTGTGATGTTAGATATCCTATTGTGGCGCACATACTGTCTTGTAATTCACAAACTGCACACAAGAGTTTTGAATTTTTGGGATTTGACCATGTCCCCAGGCATCCAAGGGGTGGCAATCTTGAATTATCCTTACGTAGAAAAGAGGCACTGTGGATAATGAGATTGATGACTGTTGAGATGGGTCTCAACAAAGACAGAGAGTTGGAATACATTTTGGGGGACTAATTATTTCTTGTTGCAATTTCAATAATATTGTTTACATGATATGATTGTATGTGTTTGTGTCAAATGGTTTACATTGGCATGTGTAATAACTTTGTCATGACTAATATTTACTTTTCTGTTCCATGTGGGTCTTGATTGGACAACCCAAATTCTGAAATAGACACATTTGCGTAAAGAACTTCTTTACATGGCTTAAGATGTTTTTGTGTTTATCATTGTTGCTCTTTTTCTATCGCCTCTCTTGTAGTTTCACTTTTCCATATTCATTTTGATTAGTGACCTTTCTTTTCCTTTCTTCTTTTAGCTTATTTATTTATTTTTTCAACATGAATGACACTGGCTGTAGATATAGCTCCCTGGGGTTTGTGTGGTCGACTCTGTGCACTCTAAAGTGGTGAACCATTTAATGTTATAGCAGTACTGTGCTGTAATGTGACTCAGTTTTGGAGTTGGAGCTTGAATTTACGTTGATTTCTTAACAATCTTTGCATACTGGATTACTGATTGATTTTTGTGTTTGGTTTGTTATTTAACAAACAACAATCTTTGTTGTGGTTTAGTAAAACTACACGACTTGAAGTTTCACGTTTCCATCTTAATATTGTCAGTTTTTGATTTCCATGTTTCTAGGAGTGACACGATTGTCAGTCCTACCTTTATTTTCAGCTCCACAGTACAGTCCTTTGTTGGTTTTGTTGGCTCCCGCAGTATTTATATTGACCTCTGGGTATGATGAACATGGGCGGCGTACTCGCGTTTGTGGGCATGAACTCATGCCGGTTTTTGGATCGTTTTGCGGGTAAGCTGGAGTTTTGTCACATTTGAAGCAAAGTTTTTGGTCATTGGTAGGGATTGCAGTTATGCACATGGATGCAATTTGGTTTTCTTTCATTTTTTAGCTTTCATGTCAGAGATTTAATAACTTGAAGAATATTGGAAGGCATGTTTGGATATTTCACTTTCACACCGTGACTCAGGTATTACCGTTTTACTTTTCAGTGTATCTCATGATGTATTGTTTTGTATTACGTTTGAAGATTTTGTGTGTCCAGATTAGGGATTTCCAGTGTATATGCTTACACATTTACCTTGTTTTAGACTTGGTCTATTATATTCTGGATGTATGGATCCTATGTGAACTTGACGACGTATTTGCAGACTCATTTATTTTCATCACAAACCAGGTACAGAAATGTATGTTGGGCAACCTTATGATGGGGAGCACGGTGTGTTCACGATATGCCTGACGATATTTGGTGTATTGTTTCTTTTTCTGTTTCATTGGGACTTTTTATACCTTTCTATGTGACATCTCTGTGTGGTAGACACACGGTCAGTTTTTGTTTACTTTTTACGGGTTATAAGGTTGTAAGCGGATATTTGTCGATTTTTCTAATGCCCCAGGATCAGGCATTATTTTATTGATACACTAACTTCTCCTGTGTATATTTAGTTAATATAGTTATTGTGCATTATTGATAAGTTTGGTTAGGAATTCTTTTTACTTGTTAAGCATTGAGGGAGGGCTAATGTAGCTTCTTACTTTTCTGTTTCCATTTCTCCTTTTTCTTTACATTTATTTATTCTTACTATATTTTTGTCCTCTTTATTTTGGGACATTTGGGTGCACTTACCCAGTCGGATATTTGAGCAATTTGGTGTTCTAATTTTCATTATGTATCTGTAATTTCCAGCCCTGAAGAAGTCGTTGGGGTTATTTGCCCATGACGAAACACGTGTTGGCTTGGAAGAACGGGTGTTTGGACTGTTGTGAAGACTTCACTCAATAAATTATGTGAAATGGACTACACATTGGAACGTTTTTGATTTGGATTGTGATCCTTTTGTGCTATATTTCTGACTTGGTCTTGCAATTTGTATTTACTTGTAAAGAGTGCCTCACACTTATGTTTCACTAATTTTGGTTTTTCGTAAACCCTTAGGGTTGGGTGTGGTCCCTTGTGTAGGCACCTTTTGAAGCACAATTGTGGCCTGACTTTCCCGGAGTGCCTTTTCTTGTCCCTCTTCATACACAACCCCTCTTCTTTATCAATGTGCGGTGTCCACAGGTCATGGTGCAGGCTGCGGCTGCGTCGCTGCGGAAGCGCTGTCGTTGGTGCTTCGTGACCCTCACGAGCGGTGTCCACAGGCCACAGTGCAGGCAGGATGCCTGGTGACGACACTGGAGCTGATGGGGCTGGCGTCGGTGGACCGGGGCTGCGGCGCGGGACGGTGCTTCGTGCACCTCATGAATGGTGTCCACGGGCCACGGTGCAGGCTGCGGCACCGGTGTCAGCAGGAGCGATGTCGTCGGGGATGCCCAGGCTGCGTTGTCAGCAGGTGACGCCGGAGTGCGGGACCCACAGGTCGGGGTGCGAGCAGCGGCTCGGTGAAGTCATCCGATGACGGCGTCTGTGAGACCAGGGTCACGGTGCGAAGTGGGGCAAAGCGACTCCATGCGGCGTCAGCAGCTCACGATGCAGGCCAGCGGCGTGGTTGGCGGCGTCACAATGGTTTCGCCTCTTGAGCAGTACAAAACACAGTTCCCAGTGCTGCAGGTCGAGGAAACTGAAGTCTTTGGTGTCCCTGAGACTTCCAACAGGAGGCAAGCTCTACTCCAAGCCCTTGGAGAACTTTCTCAAGCAGGACACACAGCAAAGTTCACCCTTTGCCCTCTTTTCAGGCAGAAGCAGCAACTGCAGGCCAGTCCAGCAAAGCAAAACAGCAAAGGGACAGTACTCCTCCTTCAGCTCTTCTTCTGGGCAGAGGTTCCTCTTGATTCCAGAAATATTCTAAAAGTCTGTGGTTTTGGGTTTTCTTCTTATACCCAGTTCTGCCTTTGAAGTTGGCAAACTTCAAAGCAAAGTCTCAAGTGTTTGCAAGATCCTTCCTTGTCCAGACCAGGCCCCAAACGCACACCAGGGGATCAGAGACTGCATTGTGTGAGGGCAGGCACAGTCCTTTCAGGTGTGAACGACCACTCCTCCCCCATCTCTAGCTCAGATGGCTCATCAGGATATGCAGGCTACACCTCCGCCCCCTTTTGTGTCACTATCTAGAGGAGAGGTGTGAACAGACCAACTGTCAAACTGACCCAGACAGACAATCCACAAACAGGCAGAGTCACAGAATGGTATAAGCAAGAAAATGCCTACTTTCAAAAAGTGGTATTTTCAAACAGACAATTTAAAAACCAACCTCACTAAAAGATGTATTTTAAAATTGTGAGTTCAGAGACCCTAAATTCCACATTTTTATCTACTCTCAAAGGGAATCGGCGCTTTAAGGATACTTAAAGGCAGCCCCTTGTTAACCTATGAGAGAGACAGGCCTTGCACAGTGAACCCCAAATTTGGCAGTATTTCACTGTTAGGACATATAAAACACACTAGTGTATGTCCTACCTTAAACATACACCGCACCCTGTCCCTGGGGCTACCTAGGGCCTAACTTAGGGGTGCCTTACATGTAGTAAAAGGGAAGGTTGAGGCCTGGCAAGTGGGTACACTTGCCAAGTTGAATTGACAATTTAAAACTGCACACACAGACACTGCAACGGCAGGTCTGAGTCATGTTTACAGGGCTACTAATGTGGGTGGCACAACCAGTGCTGCAGGCCCACTAGTAGCATTTGATTCACAGGCCCTGTGCACCTCTAGGGCACATTACAAGGGACTTATTAGTAAATCAAATATGCCAATTATGGATAAACCTATCCATAGTACAATTGATATGGGGAGCACTTGCACTTTAGCACTGATTAGCAGTGGTAAAGTGTGCAGAGACAATAAACCATCAAAAACAGACCTAAAAAAATAGGAGTAAGAAGGCAAAAAGTTTGGGGATAACCCTGCAAAAAGGGCCATTTCCAACAATGTTGAAGAGTGTGGGGCTGAGGGATGAGCCCTGGAGGACACAGCAGGTGATTTTTTTGGATTCAGAGGTGAAAGGTGGATCCCCTGGGTTCTTCAGGTGAGGAAGGAGGTGATCCATTGGAGCGTGTCCTCTTGGATGTCGATGTGGTGGAGTCTTTTGATCAGCATGTGGTGGGATACAGTGTCTAAGGATGTCGAGAGGTTGAGTGGGATCAAAGCTGCTGTTTTTCCTCAGTCGAGGAGAGTTCAGATGTCATCGGTGGCTGCGATCAGGGCAGTTTTGGTGCTGTGATTGCTGTGGAAGCCAGATTGGGAGGCATTGAGAAGCTCGTTCTACTTCAGGTGTGCCATGAGTTGCTTGTTGATGATCTTTTCCAGTACCTTCACTAAGAATGAGAGCAGGGAGATTGGCTGGTAGTTTTTGTGTTTGTTGGGGTTGGCAGAGGGTTTTTTGAGTAGTGGTCTGGCTTCGGCGTGTTTCCAGGAGTTAGGAAATGTTGCGATGGTGATAGAGGTGTTAAGCAGGGTGGTGAGTTCCTGGTCGATCCTTTGGTTTCCAAGGTTGAAGATGTGGTGGGGGCATGGGTCTGTGGGAGCTCCTGAGTGGATTGATTTCATGGTGGAGGTAATGTCATGGGTGGAGAGGATGTTCCAGGTGGTCAGTGTGTGTTTCGTGTCGGTTATGGTGTTGGCGTATCTATCGAGGAAGTCTGTGGGTGTGGGTTGGGGTTCGAAATTTCTGTATATGGTTGCATTCTTGTTGTGGAAGAAGTGGGCAAGGTTGTAGCACAGTTCCTGTGAGGCTGTGATGTTGTTTTTGCTGGCAGGCTGGTTGGAGAATTCCTTAACTATGTTGAAAAGTTCCTTGGTGTTATTAGAGGTGGTTTTGATGCGTGCAGCAAGGGCGGTCTTCTTAGTTGCCCTCAGCAGGCAGTGGTAGAGGTTGAGGGAGATCTTGAAAGCTGCTCTGTCGGAGGCATCCTTGCTGGCACGCCATTTCCTCTCCAGCTGTTTGTTGTCTCATTTTGCTGTTCTGAGTTACTGGGTGTACCAGCTGGCCTTTTTGGAGGATTTTCTCTAGTTGCTTCTGTTGAAAGGGACAATGCTGTCCACGCATTTGGTGAGTCAGGTGTTGAGGTTCACAGCCTGTTCGAGGTTGATGGTGATACCGGGTTTGGGTGTGCTGAGAGCTTCTTCCCAGCTGGTCTCTGAGATTTTGTTCCACCTTTGGTGGGGTTCGCTGATCATCTTGGGGGTGGAGGTGCAGGGACTGGAGATGCTGAAGTGGATGATGGAGTGATCAGTCCACGTGAGTTCTGTGACATGGCTGTATTTGACGCTTTTGCTGGAGGTGAAAATGGGGTCCAGTTAGTGTCCTGCAGTAGGTGTAGGGTCGTGGACGATCTGGGTCAATCCGAGGCTGCTCATACTGTCGAGGAGGTGTGCAGTGTTGTTGTCATTGGGGTCGTCGATGTGGAAATTTAGGCTGCAGAGGAAGATGTAGTTCTTGGAGTCTAAGGCTAGGGGTGCAATGAAGTCTGCGATGGTGTTGCAGAAGCTGGAGTGCGGACCTGTGGGTCGGTATGCAAGAGTGCCTCTGATGGTTGTTTTGTCATCCGTGTAGAGCTTGAAGTTGAGATGTTCCATGGGGTTGGTGGTGTTGTTGATGGTGGTGGTGCACTGTATAGTCTGTTTGTGTATGATAGCTGTTCCTCCTCCTGGTTTGTTGATGCGGTCCTGGTTAATAATTTTATACCTTTGGAGATCGCTGTGGCAATGTCGGGGCAGATGTGGGGTTGTGCCACATCTCGGTGGGGAAGACTATGGCCCTCATTCCGAATTTAACGGGATAGCCCGCCGCCGACCATGCTGACGGTTGACGAAAGACCGCCAGTGGCGGCGGCAGGCATCCCGCCATATTCCGACACATGGAACCTCACCGAAATCGATAGGGGTGAGGCCCACCATGCTGGCGGTCGGTTGCGGCGGTGGATGCTGCTCCACCCTCACCACCACGTCAGTCCATACCCCACCACGCCTATAATGATGTAGTTATAGGCGTGGCGGTCTGTGGCGGTGCAGCAATCCCGGCAGAGCAGCATACAAGGAGCCCGTCCCCTCCCGGAGCAGCGCCACGGAACAGGTAAGTGCTGTCCGAGAAGGTGGGGAGAGGGTGTGTGTGTGTGAGTGCATGGGGCTGTGCATGAGTGTTTGTGAAAGGTGGGGATGTGTCCCTGAGTATATGTACGCGTGTGTGCATGTAGGTGTATGGGTGCATGAGGATGTGGGGGGTTGGGGTTTGAGGGGACCTGTATGGGGGGGTGAGGGGGATGGTGAGGGGGAGCTGGGAGGCCTACAGCGAGATTTGTGGGAGGAGGGATGGGGGATTGGTTTTTGGGGTTTGGGTTGTGGGGGCAGTTCAAGGGGCTTGGGGGGGTTGGTGGGGGTAGTGGCAAGTGGGGGGGCCTGGCGTTTCACATACAGGTGACATGAATGAGAATTCCTGTTACCCGTATGCTTTCCGCCAGGGATCACCTGGCGGTGTATCCCGCCAGGAAATCCCCAGTGGAAATGTGATCATAATCCCACCGCCGGTCCGGCCTCCACCGCTGGGTTGAGAGTGCCTACCGTCGGCCCGGCAGTCAATTCTGGCCTGGCGGTGGATAGTTGTGAACTGGCTGCTTTGTAGCCAGTTCACTACTGTGTTCAGAATATGGCTGTCTGGACCGCCATGCCGTTGATGGTAATGACCACCACCGTGTCAGTCATTACCAGCATGTTCAGAATGATGGCCCATGTCAGGTGTGAGGGTGACAATGAGGTCCCATAATTTGGTGGAATGCTTGCATAGTGAATGTGTGTTGAGAACGGCACATGCGAGTTAGTGTTTTTGTTCAGGTGGAGTCTGTGGTGTGTTCGGGGTGGGGCTGGTCAGTGGACTGGTGTGTGTGCTGTGGCAGGTGAAGTGGCAGTGGAGCCTAGCTCTTTAGTTAGGCCTTTAAAGGCACAGTTTTCCCAGAACATTGTGTTCCCTTCAATCTTTATATGTTTGTTGTGCTATAGGGATGCTAGAATAGAGTTAGGCTTTTGGACTTCATTTTTTTGTCTAACTTGCATAGTGCTTCCAGCGTACTACTGACAATAGTAAAAGAGTGCTCAATTTTTAAAAGAGATCAACAGTTAGTTATAAGCAGCACTTGTAGGGGAAGAGGCTGATGGAGATCCGACTCAATATGAAGCCATGCTGGAAACCTCAGTACACTGGAAGAAAAACACCAGACCCCTTTTCTGGCTAGAAGGACAAACTGATATCTTGTGTAGTCAGGTAGTTTAACATCACCTGTGGTGTTCTCCAACCTAAGGACCAAAGAAATTCCGATACTGGTTTGTCAATAATGTTAGGGAAGGACTCTGAGAATTGAAGGAGCATACTGAGTAAGAAGTTAATTATGGAAGTAAGAATAATCTTGATGGTTTCCACATTACCCCACCATGAGATGAATTTTGGAGACCTTTTGAGATGTGAGTTATTAAACCTTAGATATATAGTTTTATTTTCATTAGTGCACAGTGGGTCCTTAAGGTCTTTCCTGAACCAGATACAAAGATCTTTTAGTGTAAATATTTATGAGGAAAACGTCACTTTTTTTTCTCTAAGGGAATTACCTGAGACCTTTAAAAAAATCTCTGATCAAATCCATAATGTGTGAAATTGCCCTATCTGCCTCTTCTGTGAACAGAAGGACATCATCTGTGTTTGCAACTGCTTGTATTGGGGCAGCAAAAAGGGGGATACCTTTTATGTTATCATGGATCTTATCTAGGTCAAAGGTGGTTCAATGGTTAATAGAAAAAGGAGAGGACAGAGGGCAGCCCTGCCTTGTGCTCTGTCTTAATTTAAAAGGTTTAGATAGGCATCCGTTAATTTTAACTAAAGCTTCTGGATTAGAGTGGAGAGTCAGTGTTATTTTGATAAAACTGTCTCCCACGTCAAACTTGTTTAAAACGGTCTTCAAGAAAGACCACAATACTTTTTTTAAATCCTTTTCTTTGTCCAATACTACGGCTGTGGCAGGGAAGTTTAATGTTTTGGTTGTTTCTAAGACGGTACAAAAGGCTCTTATTTTGTTAGAGAGCTGTCTGCCTTTAGAAATTCCTGATTGTGCTGGATTAAATAGTTAAAGAATTTCTTAATGCATTATACTTAGTGCACTCTGTAGGTCTTTGCTTAACTATGATGCAGAGCTGACAGCAATCAGCACATATTCAGTCCCAGTTATGCTGGCCTCTGCCACAGTGCGTAGCTGTCACCTGCACACATGCCATGAGACTGACTTTCTAGTTGTCTTGATTTCTCAGCTTTTAGGAGTAAGGAGCTCATTTAGTATTTGATGCAGCTGGAGCCCTGCTGTAAATTGGCAGAGCTCCTGCTCCACCAAACCTGAGTCACCTCCACCCCATTTAGACATGGGAACTGTTAGGTTTCCAGTAGTGGGGTCTTAGTTGGCCAAACAGTGTGAATCCTATCTTGCATCTCATCAACCACAGGGCTGTCATATTACTGCTTCGCGAGAACATCCCACCCTCATCTAAACCTTTAAGTCTTGTAGAGATTTATTGGAAAAATCCTTCAGTGATTCACTTCCCACAAATCCTGCTGACACCAGTTTGTTCAAATAATCACCTCCCAGTCACATAAGATTCTGATTACCTGTGGAGTTCCCACTGTTCCATCTTGTTCTTGGCCCTTTTCAGTCTTTCCATGGAGGTCCTTAAGACTCTACTCACCAATAACATAAACATTTACCAATATGGTAAATGCTCACAGCCGTATTGAAAGACTCCTCTGCTCCAGGCATCCAATACCTCAACCACTGCTTATCACCCATCCAGTACTTGATATCCAGTACCTATCTCAAGCTTCACTCCACCAAAACAGAAATCCTGTTATTTGTTAAGAACAGCAAGCAACAAATAGTCCAAAGCTGGCTCGATAACCTTTATCTGTATGGATTCCAACTCCAATTTTCATCCAGTGCTAAGTCACTCGAATTCTACCTAGACACCAATCTCACTCTCAAAGAACACATCACCAAGAAAACTAAGATGACCAGATATCAGCTTTCTCCATTAAAGAAAGTGAAACAACTCGATAACCTTTATCTGTATGGATTCCAACTGCAATTTTCATCCAGTGCTAAGTCACTCGAATTCTACCTAGACACCAATCTCACCCTCAAAGAACACATCACAAAGAAAACTAAGATGACCAGATATCAGCTTTCTCTATTAAAGAAAGTGAAACAATTCCTTCTAGAAAGCAACTTTAGAAGTACGGTCTGAGTCCTCATACTCCCACATCTGGATGGTGGCATTGCTCCATGGCCTCCTATACTCAACACGTGCTCCCTGTAAGGGGCATACTACATGCCACTGGAAGCCTCTTCAACAGCCTGAGGAACTACAACCACACGTCCCCCGCTATGTTAAAAATCACTGGCTCCCTTTTCTGAATTGCAACATGTTCAAAACCAGATGAATCGTCTACAAAGCCATCATGGTCGGCACCCCTACATTTCTGTCTGGCAAGCTCATCATTTACAGTGGCTCATGACACACCTACAGCCAGGGCACTCTCAGATATAAGACGAAGAAGTGCAGAAAAGAAAACAGTTGCAAAAAGGCCTTCTTCTATGCAACTAGGATCTGGAACTACATTCCCATATCCGTCATGTCTTCAGTGCCCCTTTTGGCCTTTCTGGGTCTGAGGGAGGCTGAAAGGTCCAGATCATGTCTTATTTTGCCTCCACTGACTTTGCCACAGCTTGCCAATGTGTACTTTAGAGGTGTCTGCTTTGCTTACTTAGTCTCTGTCCCAATGTGGCTTGAGTAAGGGTCAGACAATTTGCATAGCAGGCAATGTTCAATGGAGAAATGGGATTGGGCGATAGGACCTTGTTGGTCATCATGTCAGCTGATTTTCGTGACATGACAATGACACTAAATGAAGGGAACTGTTGGTGAAGGAAACCGTTGGTCTCAGATCTAAGCTTAACACCCATTAAAGGGACCATACATTACTCCTCAAATGTTGGCCACTGACACACTGGTCACACTGTGGAGAGTTGAGGGATCCCTCTGGCAGACGTGGAGTTAGTCTTCATTTTCCTTCTTATCGTAGGAGAGGGTCGCTGCAGAAGGATTCCTTTCCTCATGCCTGGGATCCTCTCAAGCATTTGCCTCTTTGATAAAGGGTGACTGAGAAGGGAGAAGCTCTTCTCTGCCTTCTGTGGACACCTGCCACCTGGTGCTGCTTGAGCTTAAAGGACAGAGATGATTCTGTATCCCCATTCAGACTGCAGCTGCAGGACGTGCAGATCCAGTTAACTAGCGCCTGCTCACATTTCTCACCATTAAGAAAAATAAGTGTATTTGCATCTGTCTACTCCCTGATTAAAAGGCTAGTAAGTAGGTAGTGCTCAGGGGTTGCGCAGGTGGTTCAGTCTTTCGGTTTCAGTTTGTGACAGAGAGAAAGATTCTGAGAAAGTGAGAGAAAGCTAGAGATGAGAGACAGACAAACGAATAATTAGACAGGACTGTGGGCAGATAATCCCTAAAAGAGGAAACACCACTTACTTGTTAAACTAGCCAAACAATACACATAATCAACACTGGAGACAACACAAGAATCCCCGTTTAGGCTAAATAAACCTACGTGTAGTGAGCTGTAAAAAGAATTATGTAATTCTACACTTCCTAGGGGGAAAACGAATTAAGCAGATATGCACAAATATGTCTTGTGAGATCACTGATTAATTGTAAGCATTACTAGAAACTATCCCAAGAGCCAGAGTGCATTCTAAAAAGGTCTGTAGGTCGGGGGTTCCCAATCAACTAGCACCAAGGACGCCTGACAGTTGCTGGAATGTATTACCCTTTTGGGTTAGTCCTTAAGACATCTAACTAGTGTAATTTTAATATGCACTTGGCGTCAGTGTACAACGTGGTCAGTAGTCATGGCTATCATTGTAGATGTAATAGAGGATCGTGGCTGGGTGAGTAGAACATAGAGATACTACATCAGAAGTGGGCTGTGCACAAAGTGGGGCTGCCACCCTGTGGAGGTGCAAAGCCAGAAGGGGGCTCGCACGGATAGAGAGAGCTGCAATTACAGAAACAACAGTTCAGAGAAAGACTGAATCACCTGCGCGGTGGTGATCTTTGGGGGCGCCAGGCTCTGGCCAAAGGAAGCATTATACTGGTAGCAGTCTTTTGTTTTAGTGACCGGCAGTAAGCCACTCTGTAATGGGCCATCAATAACATCATTTGTTATTTATATTCTGGTTGGGAGAAGGTGTCTAAAGGGGAGAGTTTGCAAATGTTCTTCAAACCCCTCTCCCCCATTTCCAATAATCACACTGTGGATACTTTTACACGTTATTAAAGCCTGCCTGACCAGAATAATATGTTTGGCACTCATGTATTTGATTGCAGTTTTAAATCGGTAACATAACCTAACTGCAATGTTTAAATAAGTGTAGACCTATTTAAATATTGCCAGTTTACTAGAATAATTGTGGAAAATGTTGAGGGGGGGCTGATGATTTTTTTTTTTCACAAGGAGGAGTGGAGACAGCTGTTCTACAGTGATATTTTGTGCCACTTCAGTCCAGTCACCAGGTCGTTGGTGAGTGAGTTTTATGTGAAGTTTTGCTTTGGCCTGCTGAAGTTTAACTTCACCCTGCCTTCCCTCGCATGAAGCCCTCTAATTCTTAGTTCTACGGTAGCTGCACATGTGACATCTATCAGTAGCACGAGTTATTGTAGAACCTGGCATGGTGGCTAGGCCTCGAGCTCCTTGTGAAGTTCCAGTTCCCTCTCCAGTTCATATATACGGAACGGGAACCCCAGTCAGACTGAGACACAGCTGGGGAACCCCTACAGGTAAAGGCCTCCGAGGAGCAGGAAGCTTTGATGGGGCTGGAGACTGGCATGTCAACACTGCCCATTCTGGAGACTGGATGGAGTGCACAGGCGTGGGCAACCCGGATGTGTAGATATTCTGGTGTGCAGGACATAGTGTCAGGGTAAGAAAAAAGACAGAGCTGTGCACCCGGAAGAGTGCATCTGCTTGTTTTTAGGGGGCAATGACATGAGCACCCCAAAAGAACAAGGGGTGCTCATCGACATCTCCCCCGCCAGGGGCTAGCATTGCAAGGGGTTTGTTGGCTTGCAGGTTCAAGTACACAGCGCTTCCAGGGCAATCAATCAATCAGAGTATTTGTAAAGCGCACTACTCACCCGTGAAGGTCTCAAGGCGCTGTTGGTGGGGGGGAGGCTGCTACTGCTCGAACAGCCATGTCTTGAGATGTCTCCTGAAGGTAAGTAGGTCCTGTGTCTGACGCAGCTGGGTGGGAAGAGAGTACCACGTCTTGCCGGCAAGGTGGGAGTACGATCTGCCGCCAGCAGTCGTTCTGTGGATGCATGGGATGGTGGCGAGGGCAAGGTCGGCGGAGCAAAGCTGTCAGGTCGGGGTGTAGAAGGAGAGCTGTCTGTTGAGGTATCCTGGTCTGGTGTTGTGCAGTGGCTTGTGAGCGTGGGTGAGGACTTTGAACATGATTCTCTTGTTGACGGGAAGCCAGTGTAGGTCTCTCAGGTGGGCTGTGATGTGGCAGTGGCGGGGGATGTCGAGGATGAGCCGTGCGGAGGCGTTCTGTATGCGTTGTAGTCTTTTCTGGAGCTTGGTCGTGGTTCCTGCGTAGAGGGCATTGCCATAGTCCAATATGCTGCTTATGAGAGCTTGGGGGACCGTCCTTCTGGTTTCAGTGGGGATCCATTTGTAGATCTTCTGAAGCACGCGGAGGATGTTGAAGCAGGAGGAGGAAATGGCGTTGACTTGCTGGGTCATTGATAGTGATGAGTCCAGGATGAATCCCAGGTTCCGTGCCTGGCCGGTGGGTGTTAGCGCGGTTCCCAGTGTGGCAGACCACCAGGAGTCGTCCAATGCAGAGGGGTGGAGCTGAAGATGAGGACCTCAGTCTTGTCGGAATTCAGTTTCAGGCAGCTGTTCTTCATCCATTCAGCGATGGCCTTCATTCCTTCGTGGAGGTTGGTCTTGGCGATGGCAGGGTCCTTGGTGAGGGAGAGGATCAGCTGGGTGTCATTGGCGTATGAGACGATGTTGAGGTTGTGAGATCGGGCGATGTTAATGAATGGAGCCATGTAGACGTTAAAGAGGGTCAGACTAAGGGACGATCTCTGGGGTACGCCGCAGATGATTTTGGTGGCTTCAGAGCAGAATGGAGGGAGGCAGCCTCTCTGAGTTCTGCCAGTGAGGAAGGAGGTGATCCAGTCCAGGGCTCTGTTGCGGATTCCTGCATCATTGAGGCGTGTGCATAGGGTGTGGTGGCAGACAGTGTTGAACGCGGATGAGAGGTCCAGGAGAATGAGGTCCGCGGCTTCGCCGTTGTCAAGTATGGTCCTGACAGCGTCGGTGGCGGCGATGAGGGCGGTTTCGGTGCTGGGTTGCTGCAGAATCCAGAGAAATGGGTCAGTTGTTTGTTGACAATTTTCTCTATGACTTTTGCCGGGAAGGGGAGCAGAGAAATGGGCCAGATGTTTTTGAGGTCCTTTGGGTCTGCCTTGGTTTTCTTGAGGAGGGCATTGATCTCGGCATGTTTCCAGCTCTCTGGGAAGGTGGCCGTCTCGAAGGAACTGTTGATGATCTTCCGGAGTTGGGGTGCGATGAGGGAGCTTGCTTTGTTGAAGATGTGGTGAGGGATGGGGTCGGATGGTGAGCTGGAGTGGATGGTGTTCATGATTTCGATGGTGTTGTCATTGACGTTGACGTGGTCCAGGAGAGCAGAAGGCTGGTGGGTGGTGAGTGTGTGGTGTTGGTGGTTGACGGGGGGTCTGAGTACTGAAGCTATCATGGATGTCTGCAATCTTGTGGTAGAAGAAGGTGGCTAGGGAGTCGCAGACGTCTTGTGATGGCGGGATATCATTGACATTGGAGCCGGGGTTGGAGAGCTCCTTCACGATATTGAAGAGCTCCTTCTAGCTGTGTGCGTTGTTGTCGATGCAATCTTTGAAGGCGGTTCTCTTTGCGGTTCGGATGAGTTGATGGTGTCTGCGGATGGCGTTCTTGAAGGCTGTGTGGTTGTCCGGTGTCTGATCTTGGCGACACTTGTTTCTGAGTCTTCGGCATGTTTGCTTGGATTCTTGGAGGTCGGTGGTGAACCAGAAGGCCTTTCTGTCTGTGCATCTGTTAGAAGGTTTCTTGATCGGGCGAGAGTGTTGGCACAGTCATCGATCCATTGCCTGAGGTTGCAGGCTGCTGAGTCAGTGGTGTCGATAGGTGGGTTCCGGGAGAGGGTAGTGATCAGTTGGTCTTCAGTGACCTTGTCCCATCTGCTGTGGGGAATCCGTTGCGGGTGATTGTGTTGTGGGTTTCTCGAAGGAGAAGTGGATGCAGAGGTGGTCGGTCCAATGGAGTTCGGTGGTGTGGCTGAAGGAGATGTGTTTGAGAAAATGGGGTCGAGCATGTGTCCTGCAGAGCGGGTGCGTGTTGTGACGAGCTGCTTGAGGCCGTGGCTGGCGAGGTTGTCGAGCAGGGTGGTAGGGTTACTCCCCGAGGAGTATGTAATCTGTGGATGCAAGTGCATGCCTGCTGATGACGTCGGTGATGGAGTAGCTGAACTGCTGTTGGAGGCCGAGGGGCTCTGTAAACGAGGATCCCTCTGAGGGTGTTTTTTTGCTCTGTGTGGATCTGGAAATGCAGGTGTTCAGCGATGCAGAGGGTGTCTTCGGTGCTGGTCCTGATTCTGAGGGTATTCTTGTGGACGATGGCGATGCCTCCTTCTGGTCTGTTGGTAGCCGTCCGGGATGGCTATGGCGATGTTGGGTGCTGAGGAGGGGTTCATCCAGGTCTCGGTCAGGAAGGCGATGTCTGGGGAGGCTGGGGCGAGTAGATTCCAAAGTTCGACGGCATGTTTGTGAACGGAGTGGGTGTTGAGTATGATTCATCTGAGATGGTTGCGTCCTGCCTTGGTGGGTGGGTTGTTGCCGTGGAGTCTGATGAAGGTGCAGTTCCAGCAGAAGAAGGGTCCACAGGTGAGTTGCGGGGTGGATTGATGGCAGGTGGATGAGCGGCCGGTGTTGAGTGCGTGGAGGGTGGTGGCATCGTAGCAGAGTCGGGTGTAGCAGCTGTGGGGGGGCGAGAGCCAGGTGTTCCGGCGCTGGGCGTGGTCCAGGTGCGGACGGCCATAGACGGGCTTGCCTTAGATGTGCCTTCGGCCACCATTAACTAGGGAGGGGGGAGGAGGGGACAACTGGGAGTTGGGAGCGGGGAAAAAATGGCACAAAAAAAGGGGGCAGAGCTATGGGGGCAGCAGCAGGAGTGCAGTGTGAGAGAGAGGATGGGGCAGGGCCGCAGGGGCAGCAGTGGCGGGGGAGAGAGATAGGGGGGCAAGTGAGAGAGAGAGAGCGGAGTGGAGGGAAAAGTGAACAAAGAGAGTAAAGCAAAAGTCAAAAGAAGCACTGTGGAGAGCGAACAGCAAAAGGGGCACAAAGGGGGCAGACACAGAAGAGAGAGCACACAGAGAGCGAAGCAGAGAAACAGAGGAGAGAGGCAGAGGCAGCCTAGTAGGAAAGCAGAGCTCTCCCACTAGACACCAGGGATGAGGCGCAGGCAGAAGCCTGCGGGTGGAGCAGGGCCTCGAACTCCTGACAGGGTTCGGGAGTTCAGAGGAACGAGGGCTCTACTTACAGGTGGAGCTACGGGAGGCAGAGCAGTTCACTGACCAGGTCAGTGTTATTGCTCGTCCTACCGCGTAGTGGCTGCCATTAAGTAGGGGGGGAGGAGGAGAGGGCAGTTGGGAGGCGGGAGCAGGGGCAAAAAACGCACACAAAAAAGAGCCGGGGGCAGCAGTGGCGGGAGTGCAGCACGAGAGAGAGGAGTGGGGAGGGGCGGCGGGGGAAGCAGCGGCGGGAGAGAGAGAGAGAGGGGAGAGCGAGAGTGAGAGATAGAGAGGAGTGAAGGGAAAAGCGAAGGGAGCGTGTAAAGCAAAAGTCAAAAGGAGCACTGTGGAAAGCGAACGGCAAAAGGGGCATCAAAGAGGGCAGGCACGGAACAGAGAGCACACAGAGAGCGAAGCAGAGAAAAGGAGGAGAGAGGTAGAGGGCAGCCTAGCAGGAAAGCAGAGCTCTTCCACTAGACACCAGGGATGAGGCGCAGGCAGAAGCCTGCGGGTGGAGGAGGGCTTTGAACTCCTTACAGGGGTCAGGAGTTCAGAGGAAGGAGGGCTCTACTTACAGAAGGAGCTACAGGAGGCAGAGCAATTCACTGACCAGGTCAGTGGTAATGCAGCCTTCAGTAGTTGGGCACAAAAGGCATGTTGGGGGGGATGCTCCCTCCCTTTGCCAGTGAGTGGCAGTGCCACGCGGTATGACTACTGGCAGGTCCAGCCTCACAATGCGTCTTGGGTAACCTCAAGTACTGGGGCATGAAAGCTGTGTGGCGAGGCAGGGGTATTACCTCTCCACTGTGTGGCTGTAAATCCCATGCGGTGTGGCTGTGCCCAGGGCTCTGCAGTGTACGGCAGCAGTGTGAGGCCCCCTGGAGCAGCCTTCTGTTGGGGATTTTGACGGGTTAATGTGTGCCTATTTCCCAGTGCCAGTGCGGGACAGTGCTATGTGGGGTGACTACGAGAAGGGCCAGGCCTGGAGAGGCCAGCAGTGCAGTGCAGCAGAGAGAGGCAGCCTTGAGTGCTACTGGGGCATGAAAGCTGTGTGGGGAGAGGGGGTGACCAACCACCAACAGTGAGGGGCAGTGCTGTTTAATTGGCCTGCAGAGGGCAGCAGTGAGGGCAACCTTGAGTGCTATTGGGGCATGAAAGCTTTGTGGGGTGAGGGTGATGCACCCCTGGTGCCAGTGAAGGGCAGTGCCATTGAAGGGCCGGCCTCACAAGCACAAGCAAAACCTGCTTTTCCGGGCATGGCTATCACCTTGGTACTAATCTCCACCTTCTATCTGCGCAACTCAATCCTGCTTGTGCTCTAAAAGTGGAAGGTGAGCCACTTATTAAGCCCACCACCACTACTCCTCATGGTCCAGGGCACCAGAGGAGGGACATCGGATGTAGAGCAACCGGAGCCTTTAACCCTGCCAGGCATGCCTGCTCAGTTTCTTTTTGTCCTCCCATGCAGTGCTTTAAATGGTCCGGTACTGTCCGGTACTGAGTACCAGCACTTTTCTATTTTGAGCGGGAGAGTACAGGCACATCACAAGAAAAACTTAATACTTTTAATTGGGGAGTACCGGCACTTCTCAGAAACAAGCAGGTACTCTAGCACAGAGTACCTGCACTTTATTTTTTCCATTTCAAGCACTGCTCCCATGAATACCTGTGCAGTACCTGTCCGCTTTGATTCCCTCATTCTGTGCATGCCTGTGTAGTACCACTCCTCCTGGATTCCAGCCCTTACATGATGTGCAGTGCCTGTCCGCTTTCATTCCATCCTCCCGTGCATACCTGTGCCGTGCCTCCGCGCCTGGATTCCATCCAGGTTAACATACATTCTGCTTCAGGTTCTCCAAGTCCCTGTGGGTGGGCATCTGTTTTACCTTTGTATTTTGTTTAGCGCTCACTGGTTTAAGAAATTGCTTCTAGGCACCATGGAGAGGGTGTGAGCAAGCTCAGAATCGCAAGATAAACATCATAAGGTAAACACAGATGTTGCACTCTGAGGTCTAGGAGGCACCGCTCCGAGGGTATGGGGAGAATCAGAGATGACGGGCACAGGGGTACTTCCGGCCAGCAGGCAGAGTAGGCACCGTTGGGCCCAGACTTGCTGGGAAAGTGAATAAACGATTCTTCCATGCATTGAAGATCAGGGGGGGCGTGCAATGACTTGGCTATGCACGTAGTGCTGCGGAGATGCTCAGAAGTGGGGTACCCAGGGGCGGCTGGTGTTCAAAGGCTAAGGGGCTGCGCCCCTAGCCTTTTCTGGCCTCTCTAGTGAAGCATATATTTAATTACATGATGAAAGTAAAACATTTTCTGCACAACATTTTCCAGGTGAAAGTTGTGCACTTTCAAAAGCCCCACTGTGCCCTGAGTATGTGGCTGAAAGCTGCACAGTAGGGCTGACAGGGCTTGCCCACGCGGTTTCTCAGAACGCAGTGAGTGGCTTATCTCCTTCTCCACCAGAGCCCTGATAGTAAACAGCCTGGATGTTTTTTGTTCAGCCAGATTTCTGAAAGCTTCATGCCACTCTGATATTATTATCCACCCTTTCCTATATACTCAAATGGTGGGGTGTGATGGAAGGCCTTACTGACCACACCCCACTCTAGCATGTTACATACCAGAAGTCACCTTTTATTACAAGAATGTGGCACTGCCAAACAAAGTCCCCTTTTCCTGCATTACAAGCAGTCTGTGGCAGAGAAATGGAATAAATACAATAAATAACTCCATCAAGGCCTCTCTGGCAGACAGGACTGTGACCTGAAGACCTCAAGTCATAAATATGCCAAAGACAACCCTGCACACAAGTAAGTTGGAGCTCTGTCTTTTTTACAGACAATAAGAAAAAAATCTGTTCTCTCAGCTCTCCTCTCCCTTCCCTTCACTGCCTCTGTAGGTGATTTCTTCTCTCAAAGCCAGTAATGGTTCCAGTAATTTATCATGGCTAGTTATGCTCCTTTTATTTCTTCTGCCCGACTAATGACGTGATATGTCATATTAAACATGTAATCTGTAGCTCAAATAAAAGCGCAGCTTTTTTCACTGAAACTGCTGGATACTGGATGTTTGTAGGGCTTGACTGAGTGGCTGAGAAAATGTGGGTGTCTGTGTATAAGAGTTGTGTGAATGGCAGTGGATGACAATGTGGATGAGTGAATGGGTAGGAGACCAAAGGCAGTGGGTGAGTAGGTGAATGGAAATAAGTGGGTAGTGAGGCTCACTCACAATGTGCAATTCCGTCTTGTATTTGTGCCCCACCACTGCTTTCAGTCACCAGCCACTACTGGGGGTAGCGCTTTAAGGATAAAACCTCAGTGCCTTTTGTGATAACAGTGCTATGAACGGCTATGAAATAAAAATCACGAGCAGCTGCATAAGTGGTTACACCTATGCAGGGATGAAATAACTTCCATGCACTAAGATGACTGAAGGATAGACCCAGGCAAAAGTGGATTCCGACGCTACTGATGCGCAGGGCCAGGAGGGTTGAAGGGTGAGGTTGGGATTATGAGCGACAAAACGGCCTTAGAGCTAAGAAAGAGGGTGTCTGCTGTGCTGAGACTCACAGCTTTACGGCAGGAGGCAGCTGTTGTTCCACACAGGGCGTCTTGAACCCCCGCTTTAGCAGCTACACACTACAGTGGGGGTGGAGTGTTTTACGGCCCACTTCTTTCTGCAGCTCGGCAGACAAAAGCCCATAAGTAACACTATTAAGAAATATAGACGAGGAAGCGGGAGCAATTAAAAACAAAAGATGTGTAAATGGGAAAGGTAAAGAAGGAATGAATAGCGAACAGAAGGAAGGGTGGAATGATGGATGGATGCATGAGTGGATGAATGAAAGAGTGGGTAGGTGCATGAGTGGGAAAAAGGATGAGTGAGTGATTGGGTGGATGGAAAGTTGAAAGAATCGCAAAGTAAATGGATGGATGGATAAGTGGGTGGACAGGTGAAAGGATGGCAAAGAAAAGGAATGAATGGATGGATAGATGTAGCTGGGCAGTTGAAAGGTTGGCCGTGTAAAGAGATGGATGAATAGGTTAATGAGGCAGGTGAAAGAATAAATGGATGGACGGATGGATGGTCAGGTGAAAGGATGTCAGAGTAAAGGGACGCATGGAAAGCTGGATGGACAGGTGAAAGGATGGCATAGCATTAGGATGAATAGGTTGATGGGCAGGTGAGGGGTGGATGGATGAGTGGGTGAAAGGATTTGTGGATGGGTGGCAGAGGTGATGACTCAGTGGATGGATGGACGAATGGATGGATGGCTCAATGGCTGGATGGAGACAGAGTAGCTGGATGGACAGCAGTGTAGATGGATAAATGGAAGAGTGGAGAATGGATGGGTAGAGGACAGAGAGGATGGTCGGGTGGAAGAGTGAATGGGTGAATGGCAGTGTAGATGGGCGGATGCAATGAGAAAAGAATGAATGATAGATTAAAACATCAATGGATGACACAATGTAAAGGTAAAATAGTGGATATCAGTGGTTGGATTGAAGGGCGAAAGGATGAATGGACTGATGGAAGAGACAAGGGAGCTCCTCTTGGGAGGGGTGTGCTTGCTTGCTTTGCCTTCTTGGTGCAATCAGAGCTTTTATTTCAAAGTGGGGGTTATTTTAAATTTTCTGGCTACTCGGTTCCACAGCTGTGGCCTGGGCATCTGCGGGCTGGCAGTCAGCACCTCGTCTCGGATTGTAAGCGCTATAGAACAGACACAACTGCAGCAAGAATACCATCACAAGGACCCTGTCTTATGGCGGTGGGGAGGATAGGCCTACTCTAAGTTACACGTTTACCTGCAGAATTAATTAGTCTACAGTGCTTCCTTATATAAAGAATACAAGCACATTGGCTATGTTGGCTCAGCCAGGGACCCGCTACATAATTTGTGTGGTAATCAATAGATCAGGTGGGAACAGCACTAATACACCCTGTGCAGTTGCAGATTTTGGACAAGTGAAAATGGCCTCCTCAACAACAGCAGGGAAGAGCATAAATGCAAATGAGCTTAGTAAAATAACAGAATGCATGGCTCTGACTGCACAAGCTGCTACGCATTCATTTAATTCCCAAACCAAAAAAAAGGCGTTCAGCCGAGAACGCCGATTTTCGGAACGAATACCAAAACGTCTATGCCTCCATTTTGTTTCTATGGGCATTCTAAAACTTAAGAACCGCTGTTCTCTTTTGTACCACACCAGTAAGGTACAATAAAATAAGTACTAATAAAATGTGCACCTGTCTACTGACGTGCGCTCGCAAACTCAGCTGAATTAATTCTGCCGGAGGTAACGTGGGCCCCGCTCTCCACGGCTTGAATTTATAACCCAGCAACTGTAAAGGGGACTTGGCCCTCACGGGCCTGGCAGGGTGTCTCCTTCCACTAGGCAGGGGTTTAGTTACGCTGTGTAAAATGGAACCTTCGCATGTAAGTGACTGGAGTGTTACATTTCTGAAATGGCATTGCTGCTTTTGTCATCACCCCAAAAAAGTCAAAGTGACACTCGCAAACACAAGCAATGTATAGATTGCACCAGGAGTATATGTTACACTCTCCACTAGTCGGTTTGGAGACACTGATCTGTTGTGATCACCGTCGTCCACCCACCTATGTTCATGAAGGCAAGCCCCGCTACCCTACAAGAGAAGATCATATGTCAGCATGTGGAAGGTTGCCTGTGACACCACATAACCAGTCCTGTGCGTCTGTCTAACTAGAAAGTGCATTCTGGGAATTGTAGTCATTGGTTGGTTAAAGTGACCTAACAGTGTCATCTACAATGAGATGTAAAGGAAAGGCTAGAACTGGAAAAGATCACGTGCAAATGACGTAAAAAGGTCCATGCTCACAGGTTACCTTTTTAATAGACCCGTATCCTCATCGAAACTGAGACCTTGAAGGTCTGACATGATTGCAGAGATTAGCTTTTTAGTAGACCCTATTCCTGTATATAAAGAAGAAGGTGTCTCTGTGCTCCCCATACAGCACCCCTTGTTTCTTGTACTAACATATCACTGTTTCTTTTTCGTACCCCTCCTGATCTGGCCTTCATCATCCAATTTTTAAAGTATTTGCCATGTATGGTGTTACCAATGGTCTGGGTCTTGATGACTTGATCAACCAATACAGAAAAGAGGCAAAGATGTGTTACAGGTAGGAGACACTTAGAATGCCTATTTCTGTTGGTTGGATGTGCTTGGCTCAGGGGTCATTTTGCAAGCAGATTAGTTTGAGGATTGGGCACATTTTTGACTTGTTTTTAATGTTTTCTTCACACTCGTGCTTTAAAATGCTATATTTGCCCCCACCCCCCTTTTTCTTTTAGCAATTTGCAGTAATTATGTTGTGTAAAATCAACCATTTGAATCCATTAAAAAAAAAAATGTTTTTGCGGGGGAAAACCCCCCGATACCATACCTTTATACTTTGGACCGCTCGCTTCGCTCACTCGCTAATTATATTCAGGTATAACATTTCCGACACACCACTTTGAAAATCCACCAGCCACCATTGGTCTGCAGCCTCTTTTCGCAGTTATCAGTCTCCATTGAAACGCACTGGGAACCCAACGCTGTTCTGCACCCTGAAACCGGCTGCAACCTGTGTCACTGGAGGTGTACTGCTGGTGCTGCCTTGGACCTTGTCCACCACTCACCTAAACTCCTGGAAATTGGCCTTGTAAGTCACTGTAATCTACTTGTTTGCAGAACTTATTTTTCAGCCCATAGGATAACATTACAGAACTCAGCAATTGCAGTGTCTACTTTTTAAAGTGAAAACACTTTATATTTAAAAACATATTTACCTGAACGAGGTTTCTCTGATTCCTAAACATATATAAAGATACTTGCTATTTTTATAAATTGGTGTGGATCTCCTTTATGAGTTGGGTGTTTTTTTTATTACCATTGGGAGTATTTGTGGATCCTTGTAGTCCTCTGTGTTAAGCCTAAGACTGCTCAACCACACTACCTCCAAACAGAGCACTTTGGGATTGCATAGCAAGCTCCTGTACACTCACTGGGGAACCCCTCGTCTCTTTACACAGTATATCTAGTTATTAACATACCACATAAAGAGCCAGCTTCCTAAACTATCTTTCTTTTTCTCTCACTCCTGTTGCGAGTAGGTGAAGTACACCCACCGATTGCCACATTTTAGGTTCAGGAACTCCCCTTGATGAACATCATACACTCTTTGTACCAGAAATGGGGTAGGGGTGTGGAGGGGGTTCGATCATTCATTCAGGCCTAAGAATGAATGAGGGGGTCTTCTGCTTTGTTAGGAACCTACTGAAGCAGTTCTGTATTTTCAGTGCTATTTCGTTCACCATGTTCTAGCCTGCTCCCACTCAGTCTTCCTACCAGTTCCTCAGTAATGCCCCTGTAACATCCCATTGCAATCTTACTAATAGTGGGGTTATGGCAGCTCTGGTAGGGAAAAATGACCTGTTGATTATAGGTGCAACCCTTAATATCCCAAAAGAAAAATGTTGGGGAAATTCCTTACGTTTACCTTGTATTTCGCCCAGGGACTCCACCGACTTCCTGGATTCACCACCTGCCTCCAGAAGGTGGAGTATACAGAGGAAACACCTCAGATGCGCAACATTATGGCGTATCTCTTTATTCCAGTGTGGCCATTAACTCCTGTTACCGGCTCCATTGGAACTTACAGGCCACTTGTAATGACGACATTAGAATAAAATATTATTTCATCATAGGGATTTCTATGGGACCTGGAAAGGCATTTCGAAACCTTCATTGTTCCAAGGTTTGCAATTCCAGGGGTGCAGCTGAGAAAAGTAATTGTTAAACATGAAACGTTTGTTTCTTTAAAAAATAAAGTTTTTTTGTTGGGGGGGGGGGGGTTATGAACCACTAGACCACACCCATCATCCTTTCAGAGTAACTTCACTGGCTTACCCCGCATTTACCCTCTACCTTACTTCCTTCTGTGAACTTTGGAGAGGGAAAGGTAATTGGGGACTCACTGACCTGCCATGTTTCGATTCTTTTTAAAAATAAAGTCGGCTTAAGGGCAAGCCCTCTAAATGAGAAAAGCATCAGCATTTCTAGTGAGAATGGCCTCCCTAACTAGTCTTTCGACAGTGCCACAAGAGTGCCAATTAACTAATCACAGTGATATCTGATATCCACCTGTTGTGCCTCGGAACCTTTTCACCAGGGAAGGAATTTGAGTTATGACAGGACTACATTACTGAGAAATGTTAAGAATATTTTTAATGGTACCTTTTGTTGAGTGGACTGTCATCCGTCTCTGGCGTTTAAATGTCATAATTACATGGCAATTGAACAGTGTGAGACAAAGCCATTCACAAGAACCCACTAGTAGAACAAAGCAAAAGATGTGGCTTTAAAAACTGGCCAACCCCACCCACCTCCTACCACCACCAACCGATTGCTACCTGTACAGGCTGCAAACTAGTCAGCCAAAGGAGGAGCAGATGCTACCGATGGCAGATACTGTGGACAATCTTGTCTACCTGATTCCTCTCTAACTGCACACCATAGACTACAGAGGCCCAGCTTCTTAGGGCCAGACTCTCAGTGCAGCACAGCGTGAATAACACAGGTGTAAATGTACTTTGTGTGTATTTTAGCCCTGGAACGTATACTAGTCGAGTATAAAATATATGCACAGGACAGCTTCTTCTACTTTTCTCTGGCCTGCCCTGTGCTCTGCCAAGGCAACATGGCCTGGTAACCATTGTGTCACAGATGGGGACTAAATTAATATGTGCAGGTCATTTTAGTGCCCAACTACAACACACCAAGGAAAGCACAGCTCACCTATATGTGTGTGTATTCATGGGTCCTGGAATTATACTTTAAAGTACATTAATTTAGTGCCAAGCTATGATCCTTTCTGATCAGGAGAGAAAAATCTACAGCGATGCTAGGCACATTCCTCTGCTGGATTGTTTCCTCCCACTGCAGCATTTGACACAGTCTTATACCCCATTTTCATAAGGAACCTGCTTGAGATTGGAATCCATGAACCGTCTCACTGCAAGATCTGCTCCTCCTTTAGGGATAGAACACAAGCTGTCATCCTGATGCCTTAATCCTTGAAAGGCCACAACTCATCTGTGAGGTGCCTCAAGGTTCATTGTTTAACCCCACCCTCTTCAAAACATACGTGCTCCCTCTGGCCAACATCATCTGCACACAGGACATCATACAGAATTTTGGTTGCATGTCTTGAATAAGGGACATTTATGGTTCCCTCTCTTAAAGATTCTTTATGATTCTGAGAACAACTTTGGATTCATATTTCTAACAAAAAACAACGAACAATAAAAAGAAAAAGGTATAGAATCCAGTATATCTTTTCGCTTTTCAATACACCCACCTGGGTTCTTGGATAGAAATAAGACCGTCAACTATCCACAATATCTGCATGTCTGTGGCATTTTTCACAAACTTTGGTTCTTTGTAACTAAACACAATAAATATGCATGGGGGCATTATGCCCATTGGTGTTATTTCTCTTATATATTATTTTGGTCTCGCACCACCCTCATTTCCCTTTCCTGGCCTATGAAAAACTTTCTGGTATCAAGTGAGGATATCTAGAAATATGGTTTCTGACTGTTTTTAATACACTTAACAAATTTGGTGAAACTTTTCTGTGATATCGTGGTATACTTTATCACTTAGGTATTTGCGATTTTATGATATTTATATCGTCATTACTATGCCGATATATTGTGTGACATTTTAACGTTTTGGTCCTTATTACTTTGTACATCAGCGATATAATAGGTATAAACAAACAATCATATCATTTGTTTTGTCAGCCTTGATAAAGTCCTCTTAGGACGAAACACGTGTCGGCTGAATTTGGATGAACTTGACAATCCTTTTTTCCTATTGGATGAAGACAAATCCTTCCGCTTCAAAATCATCAGAGTGGATAATTTCCACCCTTGTAAACAATTTGTTGGACTTTGTACAAACATATTAAGGGATGAACCGCTCTGTTCTTGATTTGAATACTCAATTGTTTAACTTTTGGGGAACTTTTTTTATGTATTGATAGGTTATTTGTTATGGTACTTTAGTTATTTTGGAAAACAACAATTTTCTGCTATATATTAAAAGTAATGTTTTTGATTCACTAATTAATTTTCCTTTGTTTTCCAATTTTTAAATTGTCACACATTGTATAGATACCACATCTGGCTATACTCTCATCATTACGGTTCTCTTACACAATTCAGTGGGACATGACCACCTTAGAACTGATAATAGAATGATACTATTCTATGTGTGCTCCATTCTCAATTTGTTTAAATTTAGCTTGCTGGTACAAGATGTCTTGTTCCGATACACATGCTTGACAACAGGCATGTTTTGAATGTTTTGAGCACCTATACAATACTCGACATTATAGGAAGGTGCGGCAATCATTAGGTTTTCTGTTGTCTATTGTCTTTAGCGAAACAAATTTCACAAACCAGCCAGTACTTCCCAAAAAGAGTTTAGTAACCTAGCATTAAGGATAGACACGGAATATTATAATTTCTCAGATGGATCGATTTAATGATGATAGAGAACAAATCTTTTCAACAATGTTCAAACGACAAACAGAACCAATTCCTGATGTAGGAATAAGAAACAATCAATCAGAAGGGATGAGGAAAAAATATATCAGGTTAGAAAGATTACGTAAACAGGAATTATCCTGTTAGTGGGATGCCACAGTCCTAAAGAAATACATTTCAGATAAAAGGGTACCTCGAGGGCTTCGAATAGTAATTTTTCCCTCCTTTGACGATTTGTCATCCAAACATTTACAAGAATGGGAACAACTACTGTTTGAAGCGTCAAAGGGGATGATGATGATACTGATACAACATGCGGAACAAAAAAGAGACACTCTGCTTAGAGAGATCCAAGAGTTAGAACTAGAAATATGTAATTTGAATCTACCTGAGGTAAAGGAAAAAAATGATAAGATATTAAAAGATATTCTAGATAAACATCAATCGTACATTAAAGACAAAAAAAAATGACAAAGATAAATAGAGATGAAAGAGACTATAAAGAAGGACGTATTTACACCTTTGCTAAAAGATTTGATGGTATCTCGGTGAAATCAACAGTAAATGACACCAACACCAATAGACAAATATCGGAAAGCGAATACGAAGTCTCCATTACATCTGGAGAACAGGAAAGAGAAACACTGAGCGACAGTTCTAGTCTAACTTCTGAAATAGATCCAAATGTTCCCTCAGGTTTTTTACGGGAGGCCAAGAGATACCGACTAGGCAACAGGAGAAAGTTTCCACAAACAATACATTTATACCCAGGAGAACACGTAGAGGGAAAGGAAAGAGGACTAGTAGGGCCCTCCAACACAATGGGAGTACAGACCAGGGCATCCAAGAACAAACACCCCAAAACTTGAAAATATTAGACTCATGTGATGAACATACATCTGTTGATAATGTACACAATATTGGTATTTCAATTGTTAATCTGTCTGATTATGTGTTATCTGAGGAGCAAATAAATGTACTAGGCAAAGGTTTGGGCTTTTGTCTTGCCAGTCATTGTAATATGACCGAGGTACATATTGATTTGTATAAATTTACAAGACAATTGAAACTCAAGAAATTCTTTACAGAAAAAGGTAACAAAACACATACAATGGTACCAGAGACACTATCTAGTATTCACACAATCAAAGATATAGAGGATATTCAAACTCTACTCTCATTAAACAATGTGGAGGATGAGACTACCGACATGCGACAAGTTCTAAGCGAGTTGAATATCACACAAGATCTATCGCTCAATAGTGGATTTAAACCTAAATCCATTTTCACTCCAGTATTACCGAGTGACAATGTCATAGACACCTTTCATAGGTTAGTTGTGGATGAATTAGACAAATTAGAGAAGAAGATTCATGAGGGTAAGTCACATATCTCATACAATATAACCAAGAAGGAAAGACTGGCATTGAAAGATCTGGGAGAGAACCAGGCCATAGTTATAAAGGAAGCTGACAAAGGAGGCAATATAGTCATCTTAAATAGACCAGACTATATCAATGAAATTAACCGCCAATTGGCAGATAGTATATCATACATGGAATTAAAAGACAATCCCCTATCTCGGATTGTCCGTGACCTAGATACATTACTACACATGTGGTTAGACCAATGCCTAATTTCGGATTTAGAGTACAAATACATTTTCAATGCACATCCTAAGGCTCCGTGTATTTATATACTTCCAAAAATCCACAAACACAAGACAGCGCCACCAGGAAGACCTATCATATCAGGTATAGGCTCGCCCACTGAAACACTTTCAGAATATATAGATAGTTTTTTACAACCCTTTGTTAGAAATCTTCCTTCATACTTGCAAGACACACGGGATGTTCTGATGAAACTAGAAGACATCACATGGTCCTCTGAAATTATTTGGCTAACCTTAGACGTCAGCTCCTTATACAATTGCATACCTAAAAACAAAGGTTTGGAAGCTATTCAGCATTTTCTTGCAAATAGATCGGCCTCATATTTAGAACATACCAATATGCTAGTGAATATGATCGAATACATATTAGACAATAATGTATTTATCCATGAAGGCAGGTGGTATAGACAGGCACAGGGAGTGGCGATGGGCTCACGCTTTTCGCCTTCATATGCAAACCTATACATGGGGCTTTTTGAAAAAACACGTGTGGTTGAACGGTCCCCCCAATTTGACGGAACATATATTCTTTTGGGGAAGGTACATTGATGATGTACTTATGATTTGGACTAGCAGTGAATTACAGCTGTTGGAATTCATAGACCATATCAATGAAAACAATTTCAACATCAAGATGACATATGAATATAGTAAGGATCGGATTTATTTTCTGGATCTGGAAATATTTGTAGAAAACAACTGTGTACACTCAAACCTATATCGCAAATCCACTGCTTGCAATGCATTGTTACATGCTGGAAGTTCTCACCCCACCATACAAAAAAATGCTATGCCGTTTGGGGAAATGATCCGGGTAAAAAGAAACTGCAGCAATAGCAAACTGTGTGATTTGGAATTAGATAAACTAGGGAATAGATTAATCCAGAGGGGATACTCTGTACAAACTATAAATAAAGCCAGAAAGAAAATTAATAAAATTCAAAGATCATCCCTCCTAAAAAACAGTGGACAAAAGAGTCGGAGATCGAAAGGATTGGTGTCATTCTGTACCCCCTTCAGTCAGAACAGTCAGGACATCTACAAAATCCTTTCCAAAAATTGGGGCATTCTACATACTGACAACACCTTAAAACACTTATTGTTGACTAACTCCACAATGATTCACAAGAAAGGGACTACCATTCGAGATCTTGTGTGTAAAAGCTTCTTACCGCCATCTAAGGATAAACTGATCACTTGGATACCTTCTAAACCGAATGTTTTCTTTAATTGCAGCAGATGTAATGTATGCAATCTTGTGTTACATAGGACTTTCAATTTCAACTTTAATGGTAGCAAAACATACAAAATTCAAGATTTCCTCAATTGTAATACCAAATATGTAGTCTATATATTAATATGTGATTGTGGAAAGATCTATGTGGTCAGTACGATCAGACCCCTAAAGGAGAGGATTCAAGAACATATACGTGCGTTGAGAAACAACGATTCATTGTCACCTATAGTACGCCATGTTAGTAGGGAACACTCTGAAATAGAGGTCCCTAGGCTGAAATATATGGGCATCAGTCAGACACAGGCACATCCCAGAGGAGGTAACAGTGAGTTGGAACTCAGAAGAAATGAGGCAAAATGGATACTTAGGTTAAAGAGTATATGAATGGGAATGAATATAGATCATGAATTGCATTATTTTCAATGATTCTTATGAATACAAAAACCTGTCTCAAATAACTGTCTGTGTGATGTGTTATGAATGGGCAATATACACTTCAATAATCAACGGAGTAGATATTTGTATATCTAAATATTTGCTACATGATTTGTATGATGTATTGTGTCTTGGATCCTGTTTACCCTCTATACATGATACATTCCTAAAATATAGTGAACCTGACGTTTATATCTCAATCTCACTAATGGATTCCTATGTATTGGTGAATCTTTTCTTTTCCTATATTCACACTAGATTAAGCTTTCCTACTGACAATCACGAATGGATATATTGGACAGGCGAATTGCACTTATGAGTAACAGTCATTAGAATATGATATGACTTAACCTTCCATTAATAGCAGACATAAAGTTAGCTGTAGTCACCATCTATGAATGTGACTTTGATTTACTAATATCCTGCCTGGATATTCCTTTGTCATATGAGAGCAGAATGATACCAGTAGAGATATTCCAGCATGGCTTAATGAGGTCATGTGGAAACTCTCACCTCTCCTTATACTTAAAATATCAGGTCCGTTTTTGCTTCGATCTGTTTTTTGATTGATCTGTCATCAGCAAACAATATAGTTTACAATACTCTAAGATGGCGACCGCAAACTAAACGACATCACATATGCGGACCAGCTTCTTTAATTGGAACTGATTTGGCATTGAGGAATATAGCTAGGGACATTCCAAGATGGCGACCGCCAACTATGTCACTTTGCGTTTGCGGACTAGCATGTGATGCGCGCGTGCTTTGGCGCTGCGCTTGGGTGGGCGGCGTGCCACTGTTCCAGGTCTGTGAGGGGCCAATGCCCGGTCACAACTCACCCATTAGGGGGGCGAAATGCTTGCCATGTATATCGGCACCCCGTAAAGTCAGCACCTTTATGGATGCTGGTTGGAAATTAAAAAATGGGGTTCTTATAGGACTGCGACCACTATGTAAATGTGCCTAATGAGAAGGATGAGTCCTCCATCTATTATGCCTTTCTGTGTATAAAAAAACGAACCTCAGAGACACTCGGCTGTTTGAAGCCACAACTGAAGGATCGAATATTTGAAGACACGCGATTCGCAAAGGTAATAAGGAATATAAAGAAGGGGGAATATCCCAGTATACATTTTACACTCTATACGTCACTTGCAAATAGTTCTTATCTTACTTCTCTTGATACCCCAAACAGTCTGGCGATTACTTAGTCAAATTTATCTTTTCCACTTGGAATTTATAATGAACCTTCTTTAATTTGGTTCATTCTGGGCACCCTATATTTGGATGTCAGACTGATATCGGACCTTTGTAGACACTTTCTTACAAATGGAGACTTTTAAGTACAGGTCAGTCAGACTGCTGGATCACCACATACAGAATTTTGGTTTCATGTCTTGAATAAGGGACATTTATGGTTCCCTCTCTTACAGATTCTTTATGATTCTGAGAACAACTTTGGATTCATATTTCTAACAAAAAAACAATGAACAATAAAAAGAAAAAGGTATGGAATCCAGTATATCTTTTCGCTTTTCAATACACCCACCTGGGTTCTTGGATAGAAATAAGACCGTCAACTATCCACAATATCTGCATGTCTGTGGCATTTTTCACAAACTTTGGTTCTTTGTAACTAAACACAATCAATATGCATGGGGGCATTATGCCCATTGGTGTTATTTCTCTTATTTATTATTTTGGTCTCGCACCACCCTCATTTCCCTTTACTGGCCTATGAAAAACTTTCTGGTATCAAGTGAGGATATCTAGAAATATGGTTTCTGTCTGTTTTTAATACACTTAACAAATCTGGTGAAACTTTTCTGTGGTATCGTGGTATACTTTATCACTTAGGTATTTGCGATTTTATGATATATGCCGATATATTGTGTGACATTTTAACGTTTTGGTCCTTATTACTTTGTACATCAGCGATATAATAGGTATAAAAAAACAATCATATCATTTGTTTTGTCAGCCTTGATAAAGTCCTCTTAGGACAAAACACGTGTCAGATGAATTTGGATGAACTTGACAATCCTTTTTTCCTATTGGATGAAGACAAATCCTTCCGCTTCAAAATCATCAGAGTGGATAATTTCCACCCTTGTAAACAATTTGTTGGACTTTGTACAAACATATTAAGGGATGACCCGCTCTGTTCTTGATTTGAATACACAATTGTTTAACTTTTGGGGAACTTTTTTTATGTATTGATAGGTTATTTGTTATGGTACTTTAGTTATTTTGTAAATTTTGGAAAACAACAATTTTCTGCTATATATATAAAAGTAATGTTTTTGATTCACTAATTAATTTTCCTTTGTTTTCCAATTTTTAAATTGTCACACATTGTATAGATACCACATCTGGCTATACTCACATCATTACGGTTCTCTTACACAATTCAGTGGGACATGACCACCTTAGAACTGATAATAGAATCATACTATTCTATGTGTGCTCCATTCTCAATTTGTTTAAATTTAGCTTGCTGGTACAAGATTTCTTGTTCCGATACACATGCTTGACAACAGGCATGTTTTGAATGTTTTGAGCACCTATACAATACTCGACATTATAGGAATGTGCGGCAATCATTAGGTTTTCTGTTGTCTATTGTCTTTAGCGAAACAAATTTCACAAACCAGCCAGCACTTCCCAAAAAGAGTTTAGTAACCTAGCATTAAGGATAGACACAGAATATTATAATTTCTCAGATGGATCGATTTAATGATGATAGAGAACAAATCTTTTCAACAATGTTCAAACGACAAACAGAACCAATTCCTGATGTAGGAATAAGAAACAATCAATCAGAAGGGATGAGGAAAAAATATATCAGGTTAGAAAGATTACGTAAACAGGAATTATCCCGTTGGTGGGATGCCACAGTCCTAAAGAAATACATTTCAGATAAAAGGGTACCTCGAGGGCTTCGAATAGTAATTTTTCCCTCCTTTGACGATTTGTCATCCAAACATTTACAAGAATGGGAACAACTACTGTTTGAAGCGTCAAAGGGGATGAAGATGATACTGATACAACATGCGGAACAAAAAAGAGACACTCTGCTTAGAGAGATCCAAGAGTTAGAACTAGAAATATGTAATTTGAATCCACCTGAGGTAAAGGAAAAAAATGATAAGATATTAAAAGATATTCTAGATAAACATCAATCGTACATTAAAGACAAAAAAATGACAAAGATAAATAGAGATGAAAGAGACTATAAAGAAGGACGTATTTACACCTTTGCTAAAAGATTTGATGGTATCTCAGTGAAATCAACAGTAAATGACACCAACACCAATAGACAAATATCGGAAAGCGAATACGAAGTCTCCATTACATCTGGAGAACAGGAAAGAGAAACACCGAGCGACAGTTCTAGTCTAACTTCTGAAATAGATCCAAATGTTCCCTCAGGTTTTTTACAGGAGGCCAAGAGATACCGACTAGGCAACAGGAGAAAGTTTCCACAAACAATACATTTAAACCCAGGAGAACACGTAGAGGGAAAAGAAAGAGGACTAGTAGGGCCCTCCAACACAATGGGAGTACAGACCAGGGCATCCAAGAACAAACACCACAAAACTTGAAAATATTAGACTCATGTGATGAACATACAACTGTTGATAATGTACACAATAATGGTATTTCAATTGTTAATCTGTCTGATTATGTGTTATCTGAGGAGCAAATAAATGTACTAGGCAAAGGTTTGGGCTTTTGTCTTGCCAGTCATTGTAATATGACCGAGGTACATATTGATTTGTATAAATTTACAAGACAATTGAAACTCAAGAAATTCTTTACAGAAAAAGGTAACAAAACACATACATTGGTACCAGAGACACTATCTAGTATTCACACAATCAAAGATATAGAGGATATTCAAACTCTACTCTCATTAAACAATGTGGAGGATGAGACTACCGACATGCGACAAGTTCTAAGCGAGTTGAATATCACACAAGATCTATCGCTCAATAGTGGATTTAAACCTAAATCCATTTTCACTCCAGTATTACCGAGTGACAATGTCATAGACACCTTTCATAGGTTAGTTGTGGATGAATTTGACAAATTAGAGAAGAAGATTCATGAGGGTAAGTCACATATCTCATACAATATAACCAAGAAGGAAAGACTGGCATTGAAAGATCTGGGAGAGAACCAGGCCATAGTTATAAAGGAAGCTGACAAAGGAGGCAATATAGTCATCTTAAATAGACCAGACTATATCAATGAAATTAACCGCCAATTGGCAGATAGTATGTCATACATGGAATTAAAAGACAATCCCCTATCTCGGATTGTCCATGACCTAGATACATTACTACACATGTGGTTAGATCAATGCCTAATTTCGGATTTAGAGTACAAATACATTTTCAATGCACATCCTAAGGCTCCGTGTATTTATATACTTCCAAAAATCCACAAACACAAGACAGCGCCACCAGGAAGACCTATCATATCAGGTATAGGCTCGCCCACTGAAACACTTTCAGAATATATAGATAGTTTTTTACAACCCTCTGTTAGAAATCTTCCTTCATACTTGCAAGACACACGGGATGTTCTGATGAAACTAGAAGACATCACATGGTCCTCTGAAATGATTTGGGTAAGCTTAGACGTCAGCTCCTTATACAATTGCATACCTAAAAACAAAGGTCTGGAAGTGATTCAGCATTTTCTTGCAAATAGATCAGCCTCATATTTCGAACATACCAATATGCTAGTGAATATGATCGAATACATATTAGACAATAATGTATTTATTCATGAAGGCAGGTGGTATAGACAGGCACAGGGAGTGGCGATGGGCTCATGCTTTTCGCCTTCATATGCAAACCTATACATGGGGCTTTTTGAAAAAACACATGTGTGGTTGAACGGTCCCCCCAATTTGACAGAACATATATTCTTTTGGGGAAGGTACATTGATGATGTACTTATGATTTGAACTTGCAGTGAATTACAGCTGTTGGAATTCATAGACCATATCAATGAAGACGATTTCAACATCAAGATGACATATGCATATAGTAAGGATCAGATTTATTTTCTGGATCTGGAAATATTTGTAGAAAACAACTGTGTACACTCAAACCTATATCGCAAATCCACTGCTTGCAATGCATTGTTACATGCTGGAAGTTCTCACCCCACCATACAAAAAAATGCTATCCCGTTTGTGGAAATGATCCGGGTAAAAAGAAACTGCAGCAATAGCAAACTGTGTGATTTGGAATTAGATAAACTAGGGAATAGATTCATCCAGAGGGGATACTCTGTACAAACTATAAATAAAGCCAGAAAGAAAATTAATAAAATTCAAAGATCATCCCTCCTAAAAAACAGTGGACAAAAGAGTCGGACATCGAAAGGATTGGTGTCATTCTGTACCCCCTTCAGTCAGAACAGTCAGGACATCTACAAAATCCTTTAAAAAAATTGGGGCATTCTACATACTGACAACACCTTAAAACACTTATTGTTGACTAAACCCACAATGATTCACAAGAAAGGGACTACCATTCGAGATCTTGTGTGTAAAAGCTTCTTACTGCCATCTAAGGATAAACTG
The DNA here is from genome assembly GCF_031143425.1 of Pleurodeles waltl. Lineage (NCBI taxonomy): Eukaryota > Metazoa > Chordata > Amphibia > Caudata > Salamandridae > Pleurodeles > Pleurodeles waltl. The sequence continues at coordinate 875,751,822 of NC_090448.1, read as the reverse complement.
ATCACTTGGCTACCTTCTAAACCGAATGGTTTCTTTAATTGCAGCAGATGTAATGTATGCAATCTTGCGTTGCATAGGACTTTCAATTTCAACTTTAATGGTAGCAACACATACAAAATTCAAGATTTCATCAATTGTAATACCAAATATGTAGTCTATATATTAATATGTGATTGTGGAAAGATCTATGTGGTCAGTACGATCAGACCCCTAAAGGAGAGGATTCAAGAACATATACGTGCGTTGAGAAACAACGATTCATTGTCACCTATAGTACGCCATGTTAGTAGGGAACATTCTGAAATAGAGGTCCCTAGGCTGAAATATATGGGCATCAGTCAGACACAGGCACATCCCAGAGGAGGTAACAGTGAGTTGGAACTCAGAAGAAATGAGGCAAAATGGATACTTAGGTTAAAGAGTATATGAATGGGAATGAATATAGATCATGAATTGCATTATTTTCTATGATTCTTATGAATACAAAAACCTGTCTCAAATAACTGTCTGTGTGATGTGTTATGAATGGGCAATATACACTTCAATAATCAATGGAGTAGATATTTGTATATCTAAATATTTGCTACATGATTTGTATGATGTATTGTGTCTTGGATCCTGTTTCCCTCTATACATGATACATTCCTAAAATATAGTGAACCTGACGTTTATATCTCAATCTCACTAATGGATTCCTATGTATTGGTGAATCTTTTCTTTTCCTATATTCACACTATATTAAGCTTTCCTACTGACAATCACGAATGGATATATTGGACAGGCGAATTGCACTTATGAGTAACAGTCATTAGAATCTGATATGACTTAACTTTCTATTAATAGCAGACATAAAGATAGCTGTAGTCACCATCTATGAATGTGACTTTGATATACTAATATCCTGCCTGGATATTCCTTCGTCATATGAGAGCAGAATGATACCAGTAGAGATATTCCAGCATGGCTTAATGAGGTCATGTGGAAACTCTCACCTCTCCTTATACTTAAAATATCAGGTCAGTTTTTGCTTCGATCTGTTTTTTGATTGATCTGTCATCAGCAAACAATATAGCTGCCAATACTCTAAGATGGCGACCGCAAACTAAACGACATCACATATGCGGACCAGCTTCTTTAATTGGAACTGATTTGGCATTGAGGAATATAGCTAGGGACATTCCAAGATGGCGACCGCCAACTATGTCACTTTGCGTTTGCGGACTAGCATGTGATGGGCGCGTGCTTTGGCGCTGCGCTTGGGTGGGCGGCGTGCCGCTGTTCCAGGTCTGTGAGGGGCAAATGCCCAGTCACAACTCACCCATTAGGGGGGCGAAATGCTTGCCATGTATATCGGCACCCCGTAAAGTCAGCACCTTTATGGATGCTGGTTGGAAATTTAAAAATGGCGTTCTTATAGGACTGCGACCACTATGTAAATGTGCCTAACGAGAAGGATGAGTCCTCCTTCTATTACGCCTTTCTGTGTATAAAAAAACGAACCTCAGAGACACTCGGCTGTTTGAAGCCACAACTGAAGGATCGAATATTTGAAGACACGCAATTCGCAAAGGTAATTAGGAATATACATTTTACACTCTATAAGTCACTTGCAAATAGTTCTTATCTTACTTCTCTTGATACCCCAAAGAGTCTGGGGATTACTTAGTCAAATTTATCTTTTCGACTTGGAATTTATAATGAACCTTCTTTAATTTGGTTCATTCTAGGCACCCTATATTTGGATGTCAGACTGATATAGGACCTCTGTAGACACTTTCTTACAAATGGAGACTTTTAAGTACAGGTCAGTCAGACTGCTGGATCACCACATACAGACTTTTGGTTGCATGTCTTGAATAAGGGACATTTATGTTTCCCTCTCTTACAGATTCTTTATGATTCTGAGAACAACTTTGGATTCATATTTCTAACAAAAAACAACGAACAATAAAAAGAAAAAGGTATAGAATCCAGTATATCTTTTCGCTTTTCAATACACCCACCTGGGTTCTTGGATAGAAATAAGACCGTCAACTATCCACAATATCTGCATGTCTGTGGCATTTTTCACAAACTTTGGTTCTTTGTAACTAAACACAATAAATATGCATGGGGGCATTATGCCCATTGGTGTTATTTCTCTTATATATTATTTTGGTCTCGCACCACCCTCATTTCCCTTTACTGGCCTATGAAAAACTTTCTGGCATCAAGTGAGGATATCTAGAAATATGGTTTCTGTCTGTTTTTAATACACTTAACAAATCTGGTGAAACTTTTCTGTGGTATCGTGGTATACTTTATCACTTAGGTATTTGCGATTTTATGATATTTATATTGTCATTACTATGCCGATATATTGTGTGACATTTTAACGTTTTGGTCCTTATTACTTTGTACATCAGCGATATAATAGGTATAAACAAACAATCATATAATTTGTTTTGTCAGCCTTGATAAAGTCCTCTTAGGACGAAACACGTGTCGGCTGAATTTGGATGAACTTGACAATCCTTTTTTCCTATTGGATGAAGACAAATCCTTCCGCTTCAAAATCATCAGAGTGGATAATTTCCACCCTTGTAAACAATTTGTTGGACTTTGTACAAACATATTAAGGGATGAACCGCTCTGTTCTTGATTTGAATACACAATTGTTTAACTTTTGGGGAACTTTTATTATGGATTGATAGGTTATTTGTTATGGTACTTTAGTTATTTCGTAAATTTTGGAAAACAACAATTTTCTGCTATATATTAAAAGTAATGTTTTTGATTCACTAATTAATTTTCCTTTGTTTTCCAATTTTTAAATTGTCACACATTGTATAGATACCACATCTGGCTATACTCACATCATTACGGTTCTCTTACACAATTCAGTGGGACATGACCACCTTAGAACTGATAATAGAATGATACTATTCTATGTGTGCTCCATTCTCAATTTGTTTAAATTTAGCTTGCTGGTACAAGATTTCTTGTTCCGATAAACATGCTTGACAACAGGCATGTTTTGAGCACCTATACAATACTCGACATTATAGGAATGTGCGGCACTCATTAGGTTTTCTGTTGTCTATTGTCTTTAGCATACACAGAACCAGATCAGGAGGTTAACCATTCTCTTACATAACTCCTAAAGCATGACAAGGCCTCCCACTCTACATTAGAGTCTTGTCCTCGCTTCTTGAATTTCGCAAGAAGCTGAAGTCTTGGCTTTTCAATTAACCAACCAACCATAGGCAGGGCTAGGAACATACACCTGTGCAGCTCCAAGATACCCTCCAAGGTGATAGCTCACTTTACAAATACAAAGAACAGATCCCGCATTCTAATACTACCTTTTTTTTTTGCTCCAACCATTATGCCTCAACTGCAGGAGTCCCCAAAGGGTCCACTGCTCAGGAGCCTAAGATATAGAACCTACTTCAGGTAAGAATGAGAATTAGAATAGTTTGCAGCGATCTTGAATTCTGAAGAGTACTAAAAACTGGCTCTTCTCACACTCATAACTAACTTTAACAATCAAGCCTATATTGGATAAGAATATATATGTTTGGATGAATCTATTCTCTTAATATTCTTAAATCCCTCATGCTTAAGCACAGCATTGCCACTGCACCTTTTTAAGAGCACTTCTCTAAATTTCAGGAACCTCACCTAACGCCTTTCTATATAGGTCATTCTACACCAAACAGCCTGCTCAACTCTGCCCTGCATAATGCCAGAAGTGAACTTAATAATACTGAAGGCTGACCATAATATGTCGAGAATGACCACTACATGCAAGAGTCAGAATTATGCCATGATTGGGCTCCATAATGCCAAAGGAAATGTGTTAAAGACCAAGAATGGTGACCACTTTGCAACAGGTGGGCCCCCACCGAGCCAGCACAGTGGGACCCATACACACCACTGCAGTCACATAGACACATGTACACTCTATCTTCTTTGCTCCTGTGTCATTCTGCTGTGGCTCCTGTTGCCATACATTATCGTGGTTACTAACCTGGCAGCTCAGCTTCAGGTGTGGTGCAACCTCCTCCCTCCCCATCTGTCCCCACTGAGATTCAGAGATACTGAAAAGTCAGGAGTCAGGATTGACCACATAGCTGATCAACTAATTCTATATGGTGTGTGTCTGTGTTGCAGTCCCCGTGCCATCAGTCACAATGAGTGTCAGTGCAGGGCACTGTCATTAGCTGGTAGCTGTTTAGGAGGATAGCTGAGGGCTGCCATTTTGGCCCCATCTGTCTAACAAGGGCACCCGATTCACCCACACTCACCTCAAAAGCTGAAACAATACAGATGTGATAATCCCCTTGGCTCATTACACCAAGAGACAGTCTAAACTGAACATTTCTGTCATTTGAGGGATTGGAGGTGTGAGGTACTATCCCTTATGAGACAGCATGGCTTAACTCAAGACCGTCGAAGTGTTGGCCTCAATTTTCAATGGGGCTTCACCCGACTGCAGTATTGGTGCACCACCACGGAAGGATAAGCAAGTGAATGAGTAGATAGAAGATGGGTGAATCAATGAAGGATGGTGGTTCTGTGAATGGTGAGAGGATGAGTAGTTGGATGGCAGGTGCATGTCGGTGTGGATGAGTAAGAATATGAGGCTGATATGGATGGGCAAGGTGGGTGAACCAGTGTGTGATGAATCAATGGATAGAAGGGTGATGGATATCAAAACAAAACTGAATTTCCACATCAACACACTTTAACCTGCCATGTTGGAGTGTGCAAGAGTTAAGGAATGACAGACACTGAAGCAAAGACACCTTCCACAAAGTAACATCGGCGCCACTTCACTCAAGCCAACATTATTGTTTTTTCCTTCACACCCTACATTAATGAAACTCCACGCATTGCAATTTATGACCTTAATAGTAGGTTCAGCTTAGATCGGGTGATATCCCCTCACTATTTGTATAGTAAATCGCATGAGGAACATATTGGATCCACTGAAAGGACCTAACCACTACATTGCAAGGTAAGTCTAAGTAAGTAGATTTGGAGTTGTTAGCAGTAAATATGTACTTCCGATGTTGATGCAGTAATAGGTGATGTAGTGGGTTTCATATTTCAGAAGGTTGACATTGTCGACTTCACTAGAGTGACCTGCAAGCATCCAGTCACAGGCAATTACACTCTTACCAGCCACACTCACTTGTATTACTTGTGCATTGCAACCATTGCCCGGAGCTTTAGCACCTCACTGATGGTGGGGTTTATGCTGCACGCATTAAGAATAGGCCAACTGGCAACATAGGAGTCTATTTAATCATCATGTTTTGGAGAGGGTGGACTCAGCTCTCCGTGATTCCATTTCTACAGTGTACAAGCGATATTACGTTGTCACAGCCCAGGGGAAGGCAGCTCACCAGTGGATGCTTTTCTTATTTAGCATTCTAGTATTTATTATGTTGCCCCTGATACTACGGGGGCCTATGTAGAAGAACTGAGTAAAATGATACTTGCATAGGTCTATGCTATAGTTTGTGTAGTTTGGGCATTTGTTGTCATACACAAAAGAGACAGGTGTACACGTTTAATGCTATTATTTTTCTTTTTTTGTTTTTATTCACGTGGAAAATAAATTCTATTAGAAGCCTTCTCACCTCTATCTCCCCCTGAAAAATGTTTGCATTTTTGCACCATCCCGCTCATTGTGTTGCTTACGCCGACTTCATATAGGTGTAGGTCAAGAAGTGCAATGAGTGCGAGAAAAGGCATTGCACGTCTTTATTAATAGGAACGAAGGTATGATTGAGTCTGTGTTCACTGCATCGGCAATGCAAACTCCTCTGGTTCTCTTTGTGAAAATCCATGTTCCTGCCCCCCGAACCACACCCATAAAAAACATCCTCAGAGTCCAGCCTCTGCCGCCACTTATCACTGTGTTTCTTAAGGTCATCAGGCATTTCAGAATTAAGAATTTGATATATCTAACTATCCGAACATTCCTCTCGACCCAGCAACAATTCAAGAAGCAGGTTCTTCAAGAATCCAGCAACCTCCACCGGTTTTCCTTTGTAAAAAATTGCGAATTCGCAGATATTTAAACAAATCTTTGCAATTCAAATCAAACCTCTCCTCAAATGATGCCAGACTAGAACCTTGATAAAAGTCTCCTAATTTTAACATTCCCTGTCACCGCCATCTTGCCAGATCGGCATCATGAAAAATATTGGGCAGTAGAGGGTTCAAATTAACTAGAGTATACCTATTATTTCTGCCAAAGCTGACTTTTTCCGCCTAGTTACCTGGGGCCATATGTACGAACACATTTTCCCATAGACCCAAAATGGGTAAAACCCTTTGCTACATCTGGCCCCCAGTTCTTAAAGGCAGCACCTAGCACTTTAAAGCAGACCTTCTTGTAGTAACGGGGCTCCACAACCGTTAAAAGGCAACCTTTGGCATTTACTCCGATAAAGAGTTGATAAATACCTGGTGTGTGCTCACTGAGTCCTTGCCCATCATATTTGGTATTGATAAGCAGTCTCATATATTGGAGGGCAGAAGCCAGGTAATATAGCTTTAAATTTGGACATGCCCAGCCACCCCTCTCCCTGGGTAGTGACAGATATTTAATCGCCCTCCTTGTTTTACCATACGACCATATGAATCTGGAGATCACAGTATCCATTTTTTTAAACCATTAACTCTCAAACTTTAGTGGGATAGCCTGGAAGATGTACAAAAACTTCTGCAAAAATAACATTTTAATCAGATTACAGTGGCCCATGATAGACAGCTGTAAATGATTCCATCTCCCAAGATCCTATTTAGCCTTCTCAACTATCAGAGCTAGATTCAGGTTTACTGTCTGATCAACATTACCATTGACTTGGATCCCCAGATACACTGCATGCGCAACCACCCAAGCATCTTGAGTATTAATTTGGCGGTTCACTACAATCTGTGTCTTATTGCTATTCAGCAAGTATCCTGAGACTTCCATGAATTTAGCACATCTTCCATCTCTATTGCCTGCAGGGCTGAATCTGGGTCAGTCGTTATGACTGCTACATCATCAGCACATGCAAAAAATTTGCGTCCCACCCAAGTTGTTGTACTGGAAGTAGAGATTCATTAGCCTCCAACTTGCGGCTAAAGGGATCAGTGTATCACACAAAGAGCAGGGGGGAGCAAGGGCACCCCTGCCATGTTAATCTTTTTATCTGTATAAGCACTGACTGACCTTCCATCAGCTGTAGCCGGGCCACTGTTTATACTAAATAGCTGAAACTGCCCTGATGTAGTGCGTCCCCAACCCGAACGAGCCCATGACCTTCCAGAGACATTGCCAATTGACCCTGTTGAGTGCCTTTTCTGCATCCAACAGTGCTATAGCCAGGTGCTCATTTGTGACCTCGGCTGCGTCAAAAAGCTTTGTAACCCAGCGAATGTGATCAGTGGTGTCCTTTCCAGGGATAAAGCCATGCTGATTTGTAGACACTAGTTTGGCGATAATACAGCACAGTCTAGCGGTAAGACTTTAAAATAGATCTTTGAATCACTGTTTGTTAAAGTTATGGGTGGGTAAGGCTTTTCTTTTCTTCAAAAAAACAAACTGAATATTGGCAACCAACCAAGACTCTGGGGGCCTTTGACTCTGGTGCACTTGCAAGAAAAGCTGTAGCATGCACAGAAGAAGCAGGTCTTGTAAAATTCCAGCGGTATTTGATCAGTCCCTGCAGCCTTCCCCGAGGGCAGTTCAGAAAGTGTTGGTTGTAAGTCTTCAGATGTAATATTAGCCACCTAAATATCACACTCCTCCTGCATAGTTCTAACCGAAGCCACACTATTCAGAAATTCCTCCATAATCTATTCCCCACAGGAGATTGAGCCTGGTAGAGTCTTTCATAGTAGCCCCTAAGACTTCTCTGATATCTTTGGGGTCCAATACCGGATCACCACGTGTATCTTTAACTTCCCCGACATATCCTGCTGCAACCTTCTGACGCTTACAAACTGTTAAGAGGTGCCCCACCCATTTGCTAAACTTGCAACATTCCTGCGGTCCGGCTAGAACCCCGAACCACATCCAAGAGTACATAAAATCCAGCCACCTCACGTGTTTTAGGTGCCCTCAGGGTCTGTGATTTGTTTTCAGAGAAGCACAATTTTGTGCACGCTAATTCAACTGATATACGTAAATAATTTTTTGAGTCAGCCCATTTACATGGAAGTCTACTATATAACACATGCAGCGCTTATAAAAAAATGAACAGGATAAAGTCCTCTTTCCTGTAATGGACAACATCGGATCTCTGAATATGCTAGACGGACTCATGTCATGAACCCAGAGGTCACCGTTGACTTGTATGCAAACATTGCGCCATCTTCAATCCTCATCACTGAATGTCTGCGGTCTAAATATTGCGAACAGCTATAACATTTACATGCCTTTTGAATATGTCTTGAAGAAGAAATGTACCTTTTTCCTTCCTAGGGACATAGTTTAGGGAGGTGATTTGGGGTGTTACACCACCCCTAATAAATGTATTTTCCTATATATAAAAAGCTGGGTACCGGTGCTTTCAGTCGTCGATGGTGAGATGTCTTTCGGAGTTCACCAGGAATTTTTACATACATGCAGGCGAAATGCACACACACTCTCCCTCTTTTGAAAGTCCTCAAAAATGTTGGCTATTTTACAAAATATTGTTTTTGATCTCACTTGGTACTCCTACAAATCTGTATTCCTCTCCCTTTCCACTGCCCCTTAGGCCCCTCTCATGCACTCTGCTTGTTGTATATTGTATTTTAACATTATGTCCCAGAGTGATTGTTGGAAAATTTGAAGCTCACCCTCCCAATCTTACTGACCAAGCTACGCATCTGTTCCTTCCACGCTATCCAGAGGCTTCCCTTGTTGTAGACTGCCCTGACGTGACAACACATATTTTTCTGTGTGGGGTAGACACTGTTCCCTTTGGACCAGCAATACACGGTAAACATTGTGTACAGCCTTTAGTTGAGTACAGGATGAAAATGCAAAGAAATGAATAACGGATTCTGCATGGAAGGATAACTGATAAAAGGAATAAAAACATATCCACTAAAATGAAACTTTGCTAAAATGGTAAAAGGAATAAAAGCGAAATGTAACTTGGTAAAAGGGCACAGGCCTCAGGCCCGGAGCTATATAACTTGCCCATATAAAATGCTAAAATAACCTCACAACACCCTCCCCATTGTCGGTTCAAAGGTGCAGAGGTCTGTACTAAAACCTTATACTAAATTCCCCCCTCCCGGACTAGTTACTAAAAGCTAGCTAAAATATAGTGAATGAGATTAAGGTGGTCATTACAACCCTGGCGGACGGTGTCAAAGGTGCGGTAATACCGCAAACAGTCCGGCGGACAAAAAAAGGGAATTATGACCCTGGCGGAAACCGCCAACAAAGACAGCCACTTTAACACACCGCCCGCCACAGCGGTACAGACAAGCAGCGCGGCGGTCACCGCCAACAGACAGGCGGAAGACAATGTACCGCCCATAGTATCACAACCTGCCAATCCGCCACCTTTTCCGGGGTGGATTCACCGTGGATAAAAACACGGCGGAAACAGTTTCTGCAATGGGAAAACGCTCACCTGAACACATTCCACGAGGAAGGAGGACTCCATGGAGCCGGAATTACAAATCCTACCGGCCCTTGTATTCCTACTCATCTACGAAGAGCAACGCCGGCGCCGGCGAAGACACCGGTGAGTACTGCACCTACGACATAGGGGAGGCAAAAGTTAGGGGGACACACACGCAACACCCCCACCCTCACATAGTACAACACACACACCAATGCAATCACAAAAATCTCAGAAACAACCCACAAACCCCCCGGAATAATGCAAAGACAAAACCAAATCCGTTCAAACATTGTAATGTATCAATATACATGTCTCAAAAATATACAGATATATCATTAAATCAGTCAAAAGTATCTACATTACGAGAAGTAGTGCAGATATGCACATATCAATGTCCGTGCACCACTAGTCCAAAAATGCATGGGCGAGGCCCACAAAGATACCTGCCCACAAACGGAGAGAACACTGCCGGGGCATCAGATAGAAATAGTACAGGCACCTCAGGGGGAAGGGAAGGGGGGGGGGGCACCTCAGCCGGATGACTGCAAAGCCAGATCCACGACGGGGCTCCATGCCCATTGATGTATCCTGGGGAGTGCAAAGCCACAGTCTCTCAAGTCTCTACAGTGGGTGGCTTGCCCACTGGACCATCCTGGGGTGTGCAAAGCCACAGTCTCTCAAGCAGATAACAGCCTCCACTGGTTCTGTAGGGGGACTGGTGCCCAGACTGGATTAGTCTCCCCGTGACAGTTCCTGTCCCGTCACTGTCCCAGCTGCACATGGGATAACGATGCGTGATGTGGCGGCCTTTTCATTCTTCCCCGGTGCATGCCCTGTTCAGCGGTGCTTTGCCATGGCGGTCTTTGGACTGTTCAGCGGTGCTTTGCCATGGCGGTCCCTGGACTGTTCAGCGGTGCTTTGCCATGGCGGTCCCTGGACTGTTCAGCGGTGCTTTGCCATGGCGGTCTCTGGACTGGGCATTGGTGTGTGGCATGACTTTCTCTGGACTGGGCATTGGTGTGTGGCATGACATTCTCTGGACTGGGCATTGGTGTGTGGCATGACGTTCCCTCATTGCCCAGCGGGGCTGTGGCAGCCAGGGCCCTCCTGGGCACTGACTCCGGCGGTGGTCTCCTGACCAGTGACGATACTTGGGCCCTCCTGGGCTATGACTCCGGCGGTGGCGGTAGTCTCCTGACCAGTGACGATACTTGGGCCCTCCTGGGCACTGACTCCGGCGGTGGCGGTGGTCTCCTGACCAGTGACGATACTTGGGCCCTCCTGGGCTATGACTCCGGCGGTGGTCTCCTGAGCAGTGACGATACTTGGGCCCTCCTGGGCACTGACTCCGGCAGTGGCGGTGGTCTCCTGACCAGTGACGATACTTGGGCCCTCCTGAGCTATGACTCCGGCGGTGGTCTCCTGACCAGTGACGATACTTGGGCCCTCCTGGGCACTGACCCCGGCGGTGGTGGTGGTCTCCCGACCAGTGACGATACTTGGGCCCTCCTGGGCAATGACTCTGGCGGTGGTCTCCGGACCAGTAACGACGGTGCTGGTGGTGGCGTCCCGACCGCTGGGAAGGATGCCGCCCTTCTCCACTGTGATGCTCACACCAGGCTGTGCAGACTTCCTCTGGCCCTTCCCCACCTTTGGAGGAGTCACAGCTGCCTCTGCAATCCCCCTGGAACCCCTGTGAGTTGTTTTGCCTCCAGGAGTCTTCACAGGGTCCCGTCGGCCACTTTCCAATTTCAGAGCCTTTACAGGTGGTGGGCTGCCAGTGCCTTTGCTCCGAGTCACACTGCCTGCCCTGGTGGCCGGTGCACTCCACACACCTTGAACAGGCCCCACTGCTACTGGAGGCTTTTTCGCTGAGGCGCTACGACTGGACTGATGAATTGGAGGGGGGGGAGTGGGGGCAAAAAGGTAAATTTTGCAGAGCGACAGTTTCTGTCGAACACTGGGATGGGTAGTTGGAGGGGGGCTAGGAGTGGAGGAAGAGGAGGTGGTTGTAGGAGGTGTCACTTTAGGTGTTTTGGGTGCAGGTGCAGGTACTGGAGGCTGTCGTGAGATGGATGGATGTTGGGTGTGTGGTTGCCGGCGTTTGTGTACTTTGGGTGGGGGCGTCACATACACACTGGGAGAGGACACAGGGGACATGTAAATGTGAGTGGAGGTTGTGAGTGCAGGTGAGCGGGTTGTGGTGCTGGGTGTCCTGGTGCGATTCCTGGTGCCTGTAGATGTAGTGCATGCAGGTGAGAGTGTAGACAACACTGGGAGGGAGGAGGCAGGCGACGAGGAAGGGGACACAGTGGAGGCAGTGTGTGTTGGTGTGTCTGCATTTGGGTGATGCTTGTTTGAGTGCCTGTGGGTTGTGTGGTGCCTATGTTTGCCAGAGCTTCCCTTGGGTGTTGACGTGTGTGCATGCTGGTCTGTAGGTGTGCTTGGGATGGGCTGGGGTACAGGGGATTGGGTCTGGGTGGAGGAGGTTGGAGGGGGGAGGCTAGACACAAGGACAATGGCTGCCATCAGTGCTGAGGCCAGAGATTGCAGGGTTTGCTGAAGGGCAGCCTGACCAGAATGAATGCCCTCCAGGAATGCATTACCGTGTTGCAACTCTCTTTCTACACCCTGGATGGCATTCACAATGGTAGACTGCCCAACAGTGAGTGACCTAAGGAGGTCAATGGCCTCCTCACTGAGGGCAGCAGGGGTGACTGGGGCAGGGCCTGAGGTTCCTGGGGCAAAGGTGATGCCCACCCTCCTGGGTGAGCGGGCACGGGGTGAATGCTGAGGGGCTTCTGGGAGGGCGGTGCTGGTAGGGGAGGTGGCAGCTGTACCTGTAGAAGTGGGGCGCACAGATGGTGCCGCCACCACAAGGGAGCTCCCATCGGCGGACGAGTCCGTGTCGCTGGTTGGTGATCCGGTGGCCGACGTGAAGCTCCCCTCGCCCTCCGTCCCACTGGTGCATTCTGAGTCCGTGGTGTGGCCCTCCATGGCCATGTGGGATGCAGCTCCCTCGTGCTCCGGTGCCACTGTACCTCCGCCTGATGATGCTGATGCACAAAAGAACAGGGAAAGCACAAAAAGGGGGGGGGGCAGAAGAAGAACAGGTTGAGTGCATGGCATACCGCTACCATTGGCGGGCAATACAGCCCCCTGCACTACGCCGTGCTCCTGGCCTCTGCAGATGCAATTCCTGGGATGTGGCCTACATGGCTATGGTGGACATCTGCACACATGGATGTCACAGGGGCATCTATACCTGTACTTGGCACTATACTGCGGTGGGGTAGAGTGCCACATGGCCTGCATTACAGAGGGGCCTAGTCTACGTATTTCTGCCTGGCCTAGGTACACCCACAGGCCTCCTCCCCCTACCAGACCCCTCCACTGCGCGCAAAGTCCGCAGAATGAGGTTGTACTCACCCCCTTGTGTCTGCTGTGATGCCCTCAAGCACCCATCCAACTCAGGGTAGGCCACCGCCAGGATCCGGAACATCAGGGGGGTCATGGTGCGAAGGGGACCCCTCCCACGTTGGGAGGCCATCCCCAGCTGAGCCTCTGCCGTCTTCTTGCTGCAGCGGCAAATGTCCTCCCATCTCTTCCGGCAGTGGGTGCCCTGTCTCTGGTGGGCCCCCAGGGTCCGGACATCCTTGGCGATGGCACGCAAATGTCCTTCTTCTGGTGGGCGCTGACCTACATGACATGCACAAGGGAAGAAGAGAAGCCATTACCAACTGCACCGTAGATGTAAGTGTCCCCCCTCCCTACCCTTGCCATTTGGCACATGCATTCATGTTCCCTGAACTCTGCCCCCTTCCCTCTTTCAACCAGCCCTCTCCACCCAGGCCTAGCCCATGCAAAGTGCTCCCTGTGTACTTACCTGTTGGTCTGGAGGACCGTAGAGTAGCGTGTACTGGGGGAGGACCCCGTCTACTAGTTTCTCCAACTCCTGAGCAGTGAAGGCAGGGGCCCTTTCCCCAGATGCAGCAGCCATCGTCGCTTCCAGACCGAGGTCACAGCAGCACTTGCAGTGTAGGTCCTCTCCTGTCGAAGGTCAGGTATCTAGTGATTGAACAGATAGAAGATGGCGGTGACGTTCGTGGCGGTGCATATCATCACCGCCGGCGCACTTGTTCATTGGCTCCTGGGACCCATAGGGTCCGATGTTAGCCAATGCAGCATTGCGCCGCGGTCTACGACCGCCTACTGCGACGGTGTGCAATGCCAACGCAGTTACCCCACAATCCCATTGTCCCAGTGTAGAGGTCAGGCAGCCGCCATTTCAGGGGCCCACATGGCTTCATTTACCTCTGCGTCACACATAGCTAGGCCTACACTCAACACACATGCAGGAAGGGTTTTGTGTTTGGTGTCGTCTTCTGTGTAACTGTGGGTACATACCTTGCTAAAAATTGACTCGGTCGTCGCTGTTGTCCTTCCTAGGCGCCGTCAGCTGGGACATATGAGAAGATGGCGGAATCCTCCGGTGTACCGACCGCTGGTGGACCTGTTGACAATGGAGGAGCGACATGTAATCATCACCTACCGGTTTGACCGTGTCACAATCCAGGAACTATGTATCCAGTTGGAGCCAGACCTGATGTCACCAATTCGCCATCCCACAGGAATCCCCCCTGACGTGCAGGTGCTGTCAGTGCTCCATTTTCTTGCAAGTGGCTCTTTTCAGACAACAGTGGCCATGGCATCAGGGATGTCCCAGCCTATGTTTTTCAACGTGCTGTCCAGAGTATTGTCTGCCCTGCTGAAACACTTAAGGAGATACATCATTTTCCCTGAGGTGGAAGATTTGGCTACAGTGAAAGGTGACTTCTATGCCCTTGGACATATCCCCAACATCATAGGTGCTATTGATGGGACCCATGTAGCTCTGGTCCCCCCCACAGGAGTGAACAGGTGTACAGGAACAGGAAGAGTTATCATTCTATGAATGTACAGATGGTGTGTTTGGCAGACCAGTACATCTCCCAGGTTAATTCTATGTTCCCTGGCTCAGTGCATGACGCCTACATCCTGCGGAATAGCAGCATCCCTGATATGATGGGTCAACTCCAGAGGCACCGTGTGTGGCTATTAGGGGACTCTGGTTACCCCAACCTGTCCTGGCTATTGACCCCAGTGAGGAATCCCAGGGCAGAGGAACGGTACAATGAGGCCCATGGGCGGACTAGGAGAGTGATCGAACGCACCTTCGGCCTCCTGAAGGCCAGGTTCAGGTGCCTCCATATGACAGGTGGTTCCCTATTCTACTCACGAAGAAGGTGTGCCAGATCATCATCACCTTCTCGATGCTTCACAATCTTGCATTGGGACGCCAGGTGCCTTTTCTGCAGGAGGATGGTCCAGATGACGGTGTTGTGGCAGCTGTGGAGCCTGCGGAGCCTGTGGACAGTGATGAGGAGGAAGCTGAGGAAGAAGACAACGACAACGGGGAGTCAGTCATACAGCAATATTTCCAGTGACACACAGGTGAGAACATTTTCTTTTTTCCCATTACATTCACTGTCACACGTCTTCCTCTATCCTGTGTGTAATTTCATAGCATTATTTGGTAACTGAGTTGTTCCTTTCCATTACGGTTTCACAGGTGTGGTTACCAACGTGTGTCATCTGCATGCATCCTTCAAGGACTTGTGATGTGTGACATAGGTATGTTGCCTTTACAAGTAGAAACGCATTTTGACAGTCATTGATAATACATATTACCAAATCATAGACTGACTCCAGATTGTTTTGTGGTTCAAGGGTGTTTATTTAAGTGCTCAAAAATAGAGGGGGGTTGTAAAATGGTGATGGGTGATGGTGGAGGAATGTCCATGGCAGAGGTCCAGTCTCACAGGTGCACTGCCCATCTGGGCATAGGAAGTGGAGCTGGGGCAGTTTAAGTATGGACAGGGTAACAAAGTGGGACAGTGGAAGGACAATCAGGGTGGTCTCATTTCCTGGCAGGGTCTTGCCATCTTGTTCTGTTCCTGGATCTCAGGGCCCGCTTGCGTGGTGGTTGTCTGTCTGCAGGGGGTGGGGTGCTGGTGTGGTGGTCCTGTGGCGGGGCGTCCTGTCCACTAGTGCCGGCGGAGGTGGTGGGCAGTTCATCGTCCTGGCTAGTGTCAGGGGCCCCTTGGAGTGCCACGGTGTCCCTCAAGGTCTGCTGTATGTCCTTCAGCACCCCTACGATGGTGCCCAAGGCGGAGCTGATGGTCCTGAGCTTCTCCCTGAACCCCAAATACTGGTCCTCCTGCAGGCGCTGGGTCTCCTGAAACTTGACCAGGACCGTTGCTATCGTCTCCTGGGAGTGGGGATATGCTCCCATGATGGAGGAGAGGGCCTCGTGGAGAGTGGGTTCCCTTGGCCTGTCCGCCCCCTGTCGCATAGTAGCCCTCCCAGTTCCCCTGTGTTCCTGTGCCTCCGTCGCCTGGACCGTGTGCCCACTACCACTGCCCCCAGGTCCCTGTTGTTGTTGGGGTGGTGGGTTTTCCTGGGTTCCCTATAGTGGTGGACACACCGCTGATTGACCTGTCGTGGGTACGGAGGTTTGGGCCCACTGGGTGGGTGCTGTGCTGGTGTTACCAGAGGGTGGAAGGTCAGTGTTGGGCTGTGCCTGTGCAAGGGCAACCGACTGTCCCGAGGCCCACGATGGTCCGGGCTGGTCATCAGGATCCAGTAGGGCAGAGCTGCTATCGTCACTGTGGGCCTCTTCTGTGGGTGGAGTGGAGTTGTCTGGACCCTCCGGGGTGGTAACGGTCCTTCGTGATCCTGCAGGGGCATAAGGCCATGATTATGTCATGTGTGTGTGTCATGGTGTGCAATTGGTGGCTCACCGTGTACCCCAGTGCAAGCATTCCTGTGTGGGGGCTTGTGTGATGATGGTTGGGGGGGTGTTGGGGGTATGTGCAGTGAGCATGCTTTAGTGATGGGTGTCCATGCTTAGTTGTGTCATGCAGGGCTTGGTGTTGGTATGTGTGGTTTGTGTTATGAGTACATTAGTGAGGATTTGGAGTGATAGGGGAGGGTGTGAGGGTGTGTGATAGCATGCAGGTAGGGTGGGGGATATGAAAGTTAAGAATTGACTTACCAGTGTCCATTCCTCCACCGACTCCTCCGAGGCCCTCTGGATGCATGATGGTCAAGACTTGCTCCTCCCATGTTGTTAGTTGTGGGGGAGGAGGTGGGGGTCCGCCGCCAGTCCGCTGAACCGCAATGTTGTGCCTGGAGACCACGGAACGCACCTTCCCCCGTAGGTCGTTCCACCTCTTCCTGATGTCCTCCCGATTTCTTGGATGCTGTCCCACAGCGTTGACCCTGTTGACTAATCTGCGCCATAGTTCCATCTTCCTGGCTATGGATGTGTGCTGCACCTGTGAGCCAAATAGCTGTGGCTCTACCCGTAGGATTTCCTCCACCATGACCCGGAGCTCCTCCTCGGAAAAGCAGGGGTGTCTTTGGTGTGACATGGGGTGGTGTGGGTGATGTGTGGGGTGGTGTATGTGTTGATGAGTGTGGTGATGTGTAGTGGTGTGTGGTGTTTTGTGCGTGGACGTAGTGTGAGTGATGGTGTTGTGTGCCTCTGTGTGGTGGGGTTGTCTAATCTGTGCTATCTCTCTGGCCTTCGTCTCTGATTTTTGGTCGTAGGGGTTTGTGGGTGATGTGGGTGTGTGCTTTATATTGTATTGGGTGTGTGGGAGTGGTGTTTGTATGTGTATCAGGTGTGTGTATTTGGATTTGTCCAATGTGGCGGTGTTTTGGAGATGGGTGTGTATTTTGAGCGCGGCGGTGTGTACCGCCAATGGAATACCGCGGTTAAAAGACCGCCGCGTGGATTTGTGGGTCGTAATAGCATGGGCGTATTTCTGTGGAGGTTTTGTTTTCGCCAGTTTTACACTGACCTTTGGTGTGGCGGACTTGTGTGGGTGTCTGAATTTCGGCGGATTCTGAGATGTGGGTCATAATAGCTGTAGCGGAATTCCGCGGCCGCGATGGTGTATTGGCGGTCTTCTGCACGGCGGTAAGCGCCTTTTACCTCCAATGTTGTAATGACCCTCTAAATGTCAATGTCGACCAGCAAAACAGACCAAAACATGAGCCCAATTAAAAAGGTCCATTTAAAATTTTTTGCAAGGCTCAAACATCAATTGAGGCAAAATGTCAGCACATCAACAATAATCATGGTCTTTTAGAAAATCGCCAATGGTTCTTGAATCAAGGAAAGACCCCACTTCAGCAGACGATAAAGTAACTAATTTCAAGTAAAGCAAGGGAACACTCATCTTCTGTTGCCTCAGCCATATCTCCAACCAAGTAGGCAGAATCCCATGCAATCCAAGGTGTTGTAGCACCAAGAGTCACTTGACCCACAAATGGCTGCTCATAGCAAGCTTCCTGTAGCAATCGCAAACTCAGTGTGCATGTCTGGTAATGAACCCCCATCGTGGACATCAACAGACCAGCATCCAAACTAGGTATGTGCTGCATGGTAAGTCACACTTCTGGAGCACCACAAGCATCGAAATACGGGCTGCATGTAATTCAGAACTGGGCTGAATGACAAAGACCAGTTGGACTTCTGTTTTTCTAGGAGTGGTGCTCCGAAATACTGCATCATGTGTCCGCAACACAGTTGGGCTGGTGGAAGCTCCATCAATACTCCTTGTTGAGATGGGGCAGCCATTGCGAAGAAAGAATAGCAACAGCAAAATGCTGTCAATTAACACCAAAGTAACAGGGAATTCCCCCAAAACACTAAAAAAATAGAATACATGGCTGAAGGTATGATGCTAAATATAGAGGAGAAAATGCTTCCAAAATCAAAACCAACAGCCTTAATAAAAAGTGTGCAATCCAAGCGGTGTTAGACGTGTTAAAAATGGGACCTATGAGTACACCGAAATATCTCGGAAAATTTGAATTAAAACGGGACTGTATCTCTGCGGATGACCTCACCACTTGGAGAGCATAGGTCACACGGGCAGATGTAAGCACCACGTGTTTTTGAAACAAAAGAGCCTTTAGTCTGCTCAGCTTATCAAAATTTACATTTGAAGTAGCAATATGAGGCCAAATTTCTGCTACTTTTATCTCTAGCCGGTGGGGGGGGTGCAGAGAAGCACATTTCTGCAACATGTAACAATTTGGGAGACCGAAACTACATAGGCAATTTCAGCTCTCATATCACAACAGCTTAATTTGTTCCCATTCAAGAGCACCTGGAACGCCGGATGAATCAAAGGGACAGGAACCCCCTTCAGATAACAGACTAAATTTGCAGCTGGATCGTTACATGCTCCATGCAAGGACAGCTTCTTACAAATCAGCGAATGACTTACAGAAGTCTTGCATTCACGTCCGCTAAGAAAGACCTCTTTCATGCCATTAAAACATTTGGACATGGAAGGGAACTCCCACAACTCATGGATATTATTATGTCCTATCTTTTCAAATCTTCCAAAAAGGAATCTGCTTCAAACACGAGGTCAACTGAAGTGTTGAAATGGGCAGAATAATAACTCTGTGTATTAACCACACTGCAGATGGTGAAAGGCAACTTTTCTAACTTTTTGATGTTTAACAAATTGTATGTTGCTTCTTTCTTAGCTATTAGTTGTGGCTGTCACGTCAAATTAAATGCAGCAAACCATTCCCTTGAGCTGACGTGTTGCCAGGGAACACAACCACTTTTCAGAACTTGTAACGTCCAACCTATGGGCCTAAGTTGACTCTGTTCATGTTGAAAAAATGACATGTCATTTTGTATGATGTCAATTGCAGGTGACCCTTTATTTAGAATTCAAATGCGGTTGGATAAAGTGTTCAGACCATTATCTACAACTGATAGAGCTTTCTGTAGGTTTTTCTGATCTACTTGCTTCAACCTGGCGGCGGCTTCGTTTTGTGAAAGTTTCTATATCTCGTTATAAATTGCATATAAGAAGCGCTTAGTACGTGGTTTTCTTGGACCTAACGGAAAATCTTGCAAGTCTGTGTTGACTGACAGGAGACTAAGGTGTTCTTTGACCCTGTTAATGTTGAAGGTTTCAACCATCGTTAGCGTAGTTTGCCGAAGCTATATGTGGTGACAATATCAGAGTGTTGTGATGATATTTACCAAGGGTCTGGTTGGCTCGCTCTAACCCCCTGCAGAGTTTACAAAATGTCCATGACAATCATTTGTGTCCATTGGCCACAATAGCCACCTTTTTGGACCTGAAAGTGTCCCACCCATCGAGCTGTTCTTCAGTAACATTTAAAAACTTTCGCCATTTGTTAAATTTAGATGGTGACAAAATAATGGGCGTTTTCAATTTCTTAACTGTTGGTAAGCCTAAACAACTTGTTTTTTGTACAGATTTAGAAATATGGGGCCTGATTACAACTTTGGAGGAGGGTGTTTATCCATCCCAAATGTGACAGATATCCTGCCCACCGTATTACGAGTTCCATAGGATATAATGGACTCGTAATACGGCGGGTGGTATATCTGTCACATTTGGGACTGATTAACACCCTTCTCCAAAGTTGTAATCAGGCCCATAATTTGCAACGGAATCAGGCGTGCTCTAAATAAAGCTTCCCTTCCCTGTATTTGCCAATTTCTAGTTCCCCATACACTCTTTAAGTCAATCAACTTAATCGAATATTCATAATCTTCAATAATCAACTGGGAAACAGAGGAGACAGAATAAATTAATTTGGTGTCAGTTAATAGGACATTTTGCAATTTCCTAGGAGGCAACTTGAAATAATAAGCCTAAGCATTTGAGACACCATTTCCAGACAAATAAGTACATTTTTCTACATACATTTTAGAACTCCCCACTGGTGGAGTTGGACAATGTTCCCATTTTGTATAAATATAAACATTTTTTGGGTTGCTGGCTTTATGTATAAAGTGATGTCCGTAATGATGGTAACAGAACATTTCCCCATATTTTTCTGTTGTATGGTAAACACCTTCACTTTCAAACACAGTATAATATTCAAGCTCAGAAAGCAAAGAATCAACAGTTTTCACATCCCAATCATCAGAAACCACCCAACATGTCATTATATAATTCATAGACACTTTGAATACATATGGAATTTGAATCATTTCCATCAGTCTGTGTATATCAAATTAAATTTTATCCCAAACAATCCCAGCAGGAACCGGTATAACTGAAATGTTCACTACTGACAAGTCTCTGCGGACCTTATGTGAGGACAGGTAGGGCTTCAAAACCTCATCCAACAGCAGAGCGTTTAGGAAGATAACGACCATGTATCAGTAAAAAGAAAACAATGACAAATCTAATCCAAAGAAAGAAGGCAAGCACAGTAAACAGAGCCCATTGATAATTGTACTGATGAATTAGACAGTTAGGTTTGAGCCAATTAAATAGCTTATGTGTAGATGAAGATGCTGAAGAATTTGAAAAAGAATTGTTGATTTCAGCAAAATAACCAGAAGAGGTTTGTGCAAACACTGTAACTAATGTCGGAGAAGGTGAACTGGCAGATGTGTCCCTTGATGGTTCGTAGTAAGCTATTCCAACCGTTTGTGTTGAATTTGAGTAATATTGCTCAGAACTGTGGACATTTCTTGTCGTAGATGTAGAGACGGGTACTAATGAAAGCTCATTTTTCACCCTCCTGAAGCTAGGGGAAGTTTCATCACTAATGGTCACATTTTGAAGAAGCACACCCTGATTGTCAGTGAGAGGGGTTTGGGTACTGCTCAGGATTTCTCATGGTCTACTGTGTAGGACTGGTCACATTGTGTAACTTGACATTGTCAACTGAAACAAAATGTTTTTCTTCGGACCAGGCAGTGGTGGTAGGATGACAGTTCTGGTACCATCTATTCCCAGAACTGGAGCCAGTGCTCGATATGTAGGGCTAAATTCCTTTTTTACAGCAATCTTTTCATGCACTACATCCCCTACTTTTGGACACAAGTCAGTAGGCATTGTTGGTGAATCCTTCATTCCCAAGGTGGTGGCACATGCAGATGAGTTGTCATCACGGAAGTGTTGTAATTCCTACAAGACATTGACACGTTCATTTATGTCAAAAGGTATGTCTGCCGCTTTGGTACCAAGGCCATCAAGATCTGGGAAATACATAGGTATGCCAAACAGAACCTCTTATGGGATGCGCCCGCCCAAGGACCTTCCGGGCAGATTATTAAGTGTTCTCTGGACTCCATACAGGTGGTTAAGCCAACTACGATCTGAACCTAATATTCTAGCTGTCAAGAATTGCTTTACGTCTTTGTTCTTCCGCTCCACAAAAGTGTTTTCCTCTGGATAATCTGGAGACGAGAAATGCAGTTGGAGCTCCATTGTCACCATTGTGTCCCTGAATGCACTGGAGGCAAAGGCCCTAGTCCGAATGGAAAGCCGCAACTGTATATGTCCGATAAAGACATGCAATAATAGAGCCATAATCTCTGCTAATTGTGCAGTGCAGTCCCCTAAGGTCTGCACGTGTGTGTTTTGGGGGTTTAACTGGCCATCCCTCATGAATCCACTCACAGCCGTGCAAGTTTTGTTGTTTTGTGCATACTGCTGTCTGTACTGAACCATCAGTTTAAATAATCATTTGATATTGATCAAGAGGCAAAATGTTTGTATGTGTTGGGTATTCAAACTCATATTGAAGGAACTCTTGTGTCTGAAGTTTTGGATCAAAAGCATAATCATCATCAGTGACAGTTAGAGAGGTGGCAGACTCTATCCAATGTGGATGTAATGCTTTTGTGTTTGTAATGCTGGCTTTTGTCACAGCCTTTAAGACTTGTATTGAGGTCACGACTACAATGCGTTTCCCCATGGCTAGAGGTCTCTCTTTTATGACAGCCACCTGAACAGCAGTCAGAATTTTTCCAGTGGGAGCAAAGCGTTGTTCAGCTGTTGAATATGGATGCAATTTGTACGCTGTAGGGATAATATCACCTTCATTAAATGTTACGTAGGTGAACACAATGGCACCAGCAATTACTCTGATGACCAAGTTGGTTTTATGATCACATGTCCATAAGAATTTTTCTTCAAATATGTCCTGTTGTAATGCTCTGAGAATACAGGTGTATTCAACCTTCCAATATTTACTTGAGTCTGGACAAATCAAGTCATAAAGTGGTTACATGCATAATCTGGAAGGTAAGTTCTGCCAAAATTTAAAAAGGCCCTATAAAGATTGTAGCTTTTTGATGGTGTTCGAAGGTTGTAATTGCATGCATTTTTCTGGAAAGTGTGGGCGCCAGGCTCCTTCCTTCGTCTGATAACACATATCCCAAAAACAGGACACTGAGAAAGGCATTTTTTGTTTCCTTAAAATAAAATTTGTAGCCCATTTCAGTGAAGCTCACCACAATGCGGTCCACCCTTCCTAGGCGTGTCACCAGGCCGTCATCTGTCAGGTAGATGTCATCTACGTAGGACAACACCTCAGGGTCTATGTCGTGTAGTATCGATATTACACATGCTGAGAACTGTTCTTATCCCTTGTGGGAGTTGAGAAAAGTTCCATTGCAAGTCTAATGCACTGAAGGCCGTCAAATCCCTGCTTTCAGGCGCTATAGTTTGGCAGAAAAACCCATTGGAAATATCTTTTTTTTATTTTTTTTTGTGATCTAATTTGTTAATGACTGCTGCGCTGTGTGCATTTTTATAAGGTGTGTGTGTGATTGTTTAAGTGTCTGTAGCCTAAGACTGTTCTATATGAGTGCCACAGGGAACAAGGGTTGTTCAGTGGTGATATGTAGGGTTCCATTACACCCTGGTACTCAAGTTTTGTGAATATTTCCCCTCACTGATGCTTTAGCTTTATGCTTAAAGGAATATTGTGTTTGTGGAAATGGTAGTGATCTAATAGGTATTATCAGGTAGAGGGAGCCTTTATCCCAACCTATATGGTTGCTATACAGTGTCGGAGTTTGTGCTAAAGCCCAATCTACTGCATAAACCCGTCTTAATTCTTCAGGTACAAGAACCAAGAAAGATGGCGCAATGACATCTTCCCCTAGTGGGAGTTTGTGAACAAATTCTGGTGGCCAATCTTCTTCTGCCAATAAGATGTCATAACATGAATTCAATTTTTCCTACAATACAGCCTTAATTGTGCACTCTATGTCTCCCTCAATTTGTGTTTTCACTTTGTAAACCCTATTTGGGGGGGACCCGCGTGCCCACAGTTTCGACTTCTAAATAGTCGTTGGTTGCTATCACCTGCAGAAGCTCTTGAAGATTCCTGCAAACTATTGTGACCTCTGCCAGAGTCAGTGCCCAATCCTTGTTCTTCAGTAAAGTTCCCATTGTGCGTGGCATTTCAATCCAAAATTGCTGCCACCTTTTTCTTTGTGAATTGTGCCTTCTGTTACGGTAGTTTCTCTCCATTTTCTAAGGAAAGTTCAGGTGTGAATCTTTTCTTGGTTTCACGTACTTGTTTCGTTGCTAGGAACGCCAGCCTCTCTCACTGCGTTTATCCGGTGTGTTCTGAAGGGATTGAGATTGGCATGTATCAATATATTGGTATCTATCTATGATTTTTAAACTATCTCTATTTTTCAGATTGCAACTTTTCTCTGTGGTCTCTGATCACGGAGGTGCTCCTCTTTTTTTTGTATTATCTTTGATTTGCTTTTGTTTATCCCAGCGTTTTTTAGAACCATCAGCTTGGTAGAGTGCTTATTGGATTTATCTTGTAATTGTTTACTTGGTCTGGTCCCAGGCTCTCCTGACCTATACTTGAATAGGTCTCACTGATGAGCTTTGGCAGCTAGCGCTCCTGATCCTGAGTGTACAGGAACATCGTGGAGCCTCTTGTGTACTGCCAGTGCTACTACTTCCCCTTTAAGGTTAATTATTGTTATTGAGGATTCTGTCTCAAATTTGCTCAGTAATTACATTCCCAAATCTAGGGCTGGGACAGCCCGTATTCATCCTGATTTTGTTTTAACACTTCTGGATGATTCTCAAGTGTTGGTGTACAATGTGCAGTAGTGTAGAGTGCAGCAAACACTGCACCCCATGAGGCACAGTTAGCCACTGAGGGAGGTATCCCAAATGCGAAGCACATTGTGAGAATTGTATGTTCATCTTGGGGTCCCTTTCGGGGAAATACTGCTTCCAAGGCGCTAATTTCTTGTGCTAACCAAAACTGAATCTATTCATCTTTGTTGGGTACCTTACCTATAATTGAATGCACAGTAGCAGGATATATTCCCACGGTGGCCACATGTGGTTGCGCTGGAGCAGCCCTTGGTGGGGCGGTGTTTAAAATCCACCTTACAAATTGTATTAATTGTCTATATATTTCTACTAAATTTGTGTTTAGGTGGCGTACGTCTGCCCCTGCCATTGTACCTACATTAGAGTGTGGCATATAGGAAGCCAATTCTTGCCATGTAGATCTGTCATTACTTAAGGGACCTAGTCTAACATTCTGTGGAACCTGGAGTAGGGCACTATGAAGCCAATTGTGGTGTTCTTGATAAGATAGTGGTATTTCTAAATACGGATGAGGTCATATTGTGCAGGTGTATTTGCTGGAGTGTAATGATAAAATGTTTTTGTGTTTGTGAGAAAGTAGCCTCTTTCTAGCCTTGTTACCCCCACTTTTGGCCTGTTTGTGAGTGTATGTCAGGGTGTTTTCACTGTCTCACTGGGATCCTGCTAGCCAGGGCCCAGTGGTCATAGTGAAAACCCTATGTTTTCAGTATGTTTGTTATGTGTCACTGGGACCCTGCTAGTCAGGACCCCAGTGCTCATAAGTTTGTGGCCTATATGTATGTGTTCCCTGTGTGATGCCTAACTGTCTCACTGAGGCTCTGCTAATCAGAACCTCAGTGGTTATGCTCTCTCATTTCTTTCCAAATTGTCACTAACAGGCTAGTGACCATTTTTACCAATTTACATTGGCTTACTGGAACACCCTTATAATTCCCTAGTATATGGTACTGAGGTACCCAGGGTATTGGGGTTCCAGGAGATCCCTATGGGCTGCAGCATTTCTTTTGCCACCCATAGGGAGCTCTGACAATTCTTACACAGGCCTGCCACTGCAGCCTGAGTGAAATAACGTCCACGTTATTTCACAGCCATTTTTCACTGCACTTAAGTAACTTATAAGTCACCTATATGTCTAACCTTTACCTGGTAAAGGTTAGGTGCAAAGTTACTTAGTGTGAGGGCACCCTGGCACTAGCCAAGGTGCCCCCACATTGTTCAGAGCCAATTCCCTGAACTTTGTGAGTGCGGGGACACCATTACACGCGTGCACTACATATAGGTCACTACCTATATGTAGCTTCACAATGGTAACTCCGAATATGGCCATGTAACATGTCTATGATCATGGAATTGCCCCCTCTATGCCATCCTGGCATAGTTGGCACAATCCCATGATCCCAGTGGTCTGTAGCACAGACCCTGGTACTGCCAAACTGCCCTTCCTGGGGTTTCACTGCAGCTGCTGCTGCTGCCAACCCCTCAGACAGGCCTCTGCCCTCCTGGGGTCCAGCCAGGCCTGGCCCAGGATGGCAGAACAAAGAACTTTCTCTGAGAGAGGGTGTTACACCCTCTCCCTTTGGAAAATGGTGTGAAGGCAGGGGAGGAGTAGCCTCCCCCAGCCTCTGGAAATGCTTTGTTGGGCACAGATGTGCCCAATTCTGCACAAGCCAGTCTACACCGGTTCAGGGGACCCCTTAGCCCTGCTCTGGCGCGAAACTGGACAAAGGAAAGGGGAGTGACCACTCCCCTGACCTGCACCTCCCCTGGGAGGTGTCCAGAGCTCCTCCAGTGTGCTCCAGACCTCTGCCATCTTGGAAACAGAGGTGCTGCTGGCACACTGGACTGCTCTGAGTGGCCAGTGCCACCAGGTGACGTCAGAGACTCCTTGTGATAGGCTCCTTCAGGTGTTGCTAGCCTATCCTCTCTCCTAGGTAGCCAAACCCTCTTTTCTGGCTATTTAGGGTCTCTGTCTCTGGGGAAACTTCAGATAACGAATGCAAGAGCTCATCTGAGTTCCTCTGCATCTCTCTCTTCACCTTCTGCCAAGGAATCGACTGCTGACCGCGCTGGAAGCCTGCAAACCTGCAACATAGTAGCAAAGACGACTACTGCAACTCTGTAACGCTGATCCTGCCGCCTTCTCGACTGTTTTCCTGCTTGTGCATGCTGTGGGGGTAGTCTGCCTCCTCTCTGCACCAGAAGCTCCGAAGAAATCTCCCATGGATCGACGGAATCTTCCCCCTGCAACCGCAGGCACCAAAAAGCTGCATTACCGGTCCCTTGGGTCTCCTCTCAGCACGACGAGCGAGGTCCCTTGAATCCAGCGACTCTGTCCAAGTGACCCCCACAGTCCAGTGACTCTTCAGTCCAAGTTTGGTGGAGGTAAGTCCTTGCCTCACCTCGCTGGGCTGCATTGCTGGGAACCTCGACTTTTGCAGCTACTCCGGCCCCTGTGCACTTCCGGCGGAAATCCTTTGTGCACAGCCAAGCCTGGGTCCACGGCACTCTAACCTGCATTGCACGACTTTCTAAGTTGGTCTCCGGCGACGTGGGACTCCTTTGTGCAACTTCGGCGAGCACTGTTTCATGCATCCTCATAGTGCCTGTTTCTGGCACTTCTCTGGATGCTACCGGCTTCAGAGAGGGCTCCTTGTCTTGCTCGACGTCCCCTCTCTCTGCTGGTCCAATTTGCGACCTCCTGGTCCCTCCTGGGCCTCAGCAGCGTCCAAAAACGCTAACCGCACGATTTGCAGCTAGCAAGGCTTGTTGGCGTTCTTTCAGCGAGAAAACACTTCTGCACAACTCTCCACGGCGAGAGGGATCCGTCCACCAAAGGGGAAGTCTCTAGCCCTTTTCGTTCCTGCAGAAACCTCAGCTTCTTCTGTCCAGTAGAAGCTTCTTTGCACCCGCAGCTGGCATTTCCTGGGCATCTGCCCATCTCCGACTTGCTTGTGACTTTTGGACTTGGTCCCCTTGTTGCACAGGTACCCTAGATTGGAAATCCACAGTTGTTGCATTGCTGGTTTGTGTCTTTCCTGCATTATTCCTCTAACACGACTTCTTTGTCCTTAGGGGAACTTTAGTGCACTTTGCACTCACTTTTCAGGGTCTTGGGGAGGGTTATTTTTCTAACTCTCACTATTTTCTAATAGTCCCAGCGACCCTCTACAAGGTCACATAGGTTTGGGGTCCATTCACGGTTCGCATTCCACTTTTGGAGTATATGGTTTGTGTTGCCGCTATCCCTATGTTTCCCCATTGCATCCTATTGTAACTATACATTGTTTGCACTGTTTTCTAAGACTGTACTGCATATTTTTGCTATTGTGTATATATATCTTGTATATATTTACTATCCTCTCACTGAGGGTACACTCTAAGATACTTTGGCATATTGTCATAAAAATAAAGTACCTTTATTTTTAGTATAACTGTGTATTGTGTTTTCTTATGATATTGTGCATATGACACTAATTGGTACTGTAGTAGCTTCACACGTCTCCTAGTTCAGCCTAAGCTGCTCTGCTAAGCTACCATTATCTATCAGCCTAAGCTGCTAGACACCCTATACACTAATAAGGGATAACTGGGCCTGGTGCAAGGTGCAAGTACCCCTTGGTACTCACTACAAGCCAGTCCAGCCTCCTACATTGGTTGTGCAGCGGTGGGATAAGTGCTTTGAGACTACTTACCACTCTTGTCATTGTACTTTTCATAAGAGAAAAATATACAAAACAAGGTCAGTGTATATACACATAGCCAAAAAGTTTTGCATTTCCTCTTTTCACTCTTTTCTAAGTGCTGAAAAGTACTTCTAACTTTCTAAAAAGTTCTAAAAAGTTTAAAAAGTTTTTTTTCTCTGTCTTTCTAAAAGCTCTGACAAACTTTTTATCTTTTACTATCACTTTAACTCTCTCTAAAAAATGTCTGGCACAGGCCAAAATGTTGATCTGTCCAAACTTGCATATGATCACCTTAGCTGGAAAGGAGCAAGGAATCTCTGCATAGAGAGAGGTTTGAGTGTAGGGAAGAATCCTTCCTTAGAACTGTTAATTAACATGCTTAGAGTACAGGATAAGGCCATAAATGCCCAATCTGTAGAAAAAGTAGCTAATGGTTCTCAATCTGATCCAGGGACTCCCCCAGGAAAAGATTCAGGAAAGAAACTTCCTAGCCTGCCCATTACTAGACAGTCTAGCATAGTTGGTAATGATGATGAGCCACACCATATAAATAGTGTTGTCTCACATCATAGCAAAAGCATTTATTCTCACCATACTGGTAGTGATGTTTCTGTTAGCCAAGCTGTTAGGGTGGCTTCTGTAAGGGACAGGTCTCCTTCTGTCCATTCTCACCATACTTCTGTTTCAAGGCATGTCCCTCCCACCCACCCTGATGACAGATTGTTAGAAAGGGAGCTCAATAGATTGAGAGTGGAACAAACCAGACTGAAGCTCAAGAAGCAACAGCTGGATTTGGAGAGACAGACTTTAGAAGTAGAGAAGGAGAGACAGAAACTGGGTTTAGAAACCCATGGTGGCAGCAGCAGTATTCCCCATAGTCATCCTGCAAAAGAGCATGATTCCAGGAATCTGCACAAGATAGTTCCCCCTTATAAGGAGGGGGATGACATTAACAAGTGGTTTGCTGCACTTGAGAGGGCCTGTGTTGTACAGGATGTCCCTCAAAGGCAGTGGGCTGCTATCCTATGGCTATCATTTAGTGGAAAGGGTAGGGATAGACTCCTTACTGTGAAAGAAAGTGATGCCAATAATTTTACAGTTCTTAAGAATGCACTCCTGGATGGTTATGGCTTAACCACTGAACAGTACAGGATAAAGTTCAGAGAGACCAAAAAGGAGTCTTCACAAGACTGGGTTGATTTCATTGACCATTCAGTGAAGGCCTTGGAGGGGTGGTTACATGGCAGTAAAGTTCCTGATTATGAAAGCCTGTATAACACAATCCTGAGAGAGCATATACTTAATAATTGTGTGTCTGATTTGTTGCACCAGTACCTGGTAGACTCTGATCTGACCTCTCCCCAAGAATTGGGAAAGAAGGCAGACAAATGGGTCAGAACAAGGGTGAACAGAAATGTTCATACAGGGGGTGACAAAGATGGCAATAAGAAGAAAGATGGTGAAAAATCTCAAGATAAGCATGGGGATAAGGGTAAAACCAAAGATCCCACTTCAAATCTTAAACACTCTTCAGAGGGTGGGGATAAAACTAATTCTTCCTCTTCTTCTCAACCCACACACATTAAAAAGCCTTTGTGCTTTGTGTGTAAAAACAGAGGCCATAGGCCAGGGGATAAGTCCTGTCCAGGTAAACCCCCTGAGCCTACCACCACTAATACATCAAGCTCTAGTGCCCCTAGCAGTAGTGGTAATAGTGGTGGGACTGCTGGCAACAGTCAAGTTAAGGGTGTAGTTGGGTTCACTTTTGGGTTCATAGTAGAAACTGGGGTAGTCACTCCCAAGACAGTTTCTGTCACACCTAGTGGCATTGGCCTTGCCACACTGGCTGCTTGTCCCCTTACAATGGATAAGTACAGGCAGACAGTTTCAATAAATGGTGTTGAGGCCTTGGCCTACAGGGACACAGGTGCCAGTATCACTTTGGTGACTGAAAACCTAGTGCACCCTGATCAACACATCATTGGACAACAGTATACGATTATTGATGTCCATAACTCCACTAAGTTTCTTCCCTTAGCTATAATTCAGTTTAGTTGGGGTGGAGTTACTGGCCCTAAGCAGGTGGTGGTATCACCTAGCTTACCTGTAGACTGTCTCTTAGGTAATGACCTAGAGGCCTCAGGTTGGGCTGATGTAGAGTTTTATGCCCATGCAGCCATGCTGGGCATCCCTGAGGAATTGTTCCCTCTCATTTCTACTGAAATGAAAAAGCAAAGGAGAGAAGGCCTGAAAACTCAGGATCCCTCTCCATCAACAGGTAAAAAGGGTATCACAGTATCCCCTAACCACCCTGCCATTCAGGATACCATTCCTGTGGTGGGAGAAACCTCTCCTGGGGTGGCACCTGTTCCAAGGGAAGCATCAGCTGGCAAAGCTGTACTCCCTGAGGTAGAAGTACCTCTCTGTGGGATAACTAACATTGGTGACAAAAAGAGCACCATTTTAGTTAACATGGAGCATCCCTCCAACCCTCCCAGAGAAACTTTAGTGCAGAAACCCTGCACTGCCTCACAACACTTAGGACAGTATCCCTGCCCTAGTGTGGAGCTCATAGGACAGCATCCCTGCCCTGCTCCAACACAAGAGAAACAGCATCCCTGTTCTCTCTTCCAGCCATATGGACAACGTTTTTGCCCAGCCATGGCTTTTCTGAGACAGCATCCCTGTCTGGCATTTCCATCACTACAAATAGGTTCAGTGGACAATTCCCACTGCTCTAAACTAAAACTTACTGATAGAAACTCTGAAAATACATCTTCACATTGTTGCTTAGCTAAAAAACTTCAAACAGGGTGGTTTACATCCCCACAGGGAAGTAACCATATAGTGGATGATAAAGGGAGTAACCAGTCTATTGCAGAGCTACTCTCTACTTATCACCACTTAGACAATAAAGTCTCAACTGGCCAAGGTTAGCCTTATTGTCCTTCGTTTGGGGGGGGGTTGTGTGAGAAAGTAGCCTCTTTCTAGCCTTGTTACCCCCACTTTTGGCCTGTTTGTGAGTGTATGTCAGGGTGTTTTCACTGTCTCACTGGGATCCTGCTAGCCAGGGCCCAGTGGTCATAGTGAAAACCCTATGTTTTCAGTATGTTTGTTATGTGTCACTGGGACCCTGCTAGTCAGGACCCCAGTGCTCATAAGTTTGTGGCCTATATGTATGTGTTCCCTGTGTGATGCCTAACTGTCTCACTGAGGCTCTGCTAATCAGAACCTCAGTGGTTATGCTCTCTCATTTCTTTCCAAATTGTCACTAACAGGCTAGTGACCATTTTTACCAATTTACATTGGCTTACTGGAACACCCTTATAATTCCCTAGTATATGGTACTGAGGTACCCAGGGTATTGGGGTTCCAGGAGATCCCTATGGGCTGCAGCATTTCTTTTGCCACCCATAGGGAGCTCTGACAATTCTTACACAGGCCTGCCACTGCAGCCTGAGTGAAATAACGTCCACGTTATTTCACAGCCATTTTTCACTGCACTTAAGTAACTTATAAGTCACCTATATGTCTAACCTTTACCTGGTAAAGGTTAGGTGCAAAGTTACTTAGTGTGAGGGCACCCTGGCACTAGCCAAGGTGCCCCCACATTGTTCAGAGCCAATTCCCTGAACTTTGTGAGTGCGGGGACACCATTACACGCGTGCACTACATATAGGTCACTACCTATATGTAGCTTCACAATGGTAACTCCGAATATGGCCATGTAACATGTCTATGATCATGGAATTGCCCCCTCTATGCCATCCTGGCATAGTTGGCACAATCCCATGATCCCAGTGGTCTGTAGCACAGACCCTGGTACTGCCAAACTGCCCTTCCTGGGGTTTCACTGCAGCTGCTGCTGCTGCCAACCCCTCAGACAGGCATCTGCCCTCCTGGGGTCCAGCCAGGCCTGGCCCAGGATGGCAGAACAAAGAACTTCCTCTGAGAGAGGGTGCTACACCCTCTCCCTTTGGAAAATGGTGTGAAGGCAGGGGAGGAGTAGCCTCCCCCAGCCTCTGGAAATGCTTTGTTGGGCACAGATGTGCCCAATTCTGCATAAGCCAGTCTACACCGGTTCAGGGGACCCCTTAGCCCTGCTCTGGCGCGAAACTGGACAAAGGAAAGGGGAGTGACCACTCCCCTGACCTGCACCTCCCCTGGGAGGTGTCCAGAGCTCCTCCAGTGTGCTCCAGACCTCTGCCATCTTGGAAACAGAGGTGCTGCTGGCACACTGGACTGCTCTGAGTGGCCAGTGCCACCAGGTGACGTCAGAGACTCCTTGTGATAGGCTCCTTCAGGTGTTGCTAGCCTATCCTCTCTCCTAGGTAGCCAAACCCTCTTTTCTGGCTATTTAGGGTCTCTGTCTCTGGGGAAACTTCAGATAACGAATGCAAGAGCTCATCCGAGTTCCTCTGCATCTCTCTCTTCACCTTCTGCCAAGGAATCGACTGCTGACCGCGCTGGAAGCCTGCAAACCTGCAACATAGTAGCAAAGACGACTACTGCAACTCTGTAACGCTGATCCTGCCGCCTTCTCGACTGTTTTCCTGCTTGTTCATGCTGTGGGGGTAGTCTGCCTCCTCTCTGCACCAGAAGCTCCGAAGAAATCTCCCGTGGGTCGACGGAATCTTCCCCCTGCAACCGCAGGCACCAAAAAGCTGCATTACCGGTCCCTTGGGTCTCCTCTCAGCACGACGAGCGAGGTCCCTCGAATCCAGCGACTCTGTCCAAGTGACCCCCACAGTCCAGTGACTCTTCAGTCCAAGTTTGGTGGAGGTAAGTCCTTGCCTCACCTCGCTGGGCTGCATTGCTGGGAACCGCGACTTTTGCAGCTACTCCGGCCCCTGTGCACTTCCGGCGGAAATCCTTTGTGCACAGCCAAGCCTGGGTCCACGGCACTCTAACCTGCATTGCACGACTTTCTAAGTTGGTCTCCGGCGACGTGGGACTCCTTTGTGCAACTTCGGCGAGCACCGTTTCACGCATCCTTGTAGTGCCTGTTTCTGGCACTTCTCCGGGTGCTACCGGCTTCAGAGAGGACTCCTTGTCTTGCTCGACGTCCCCTCTCTCTGTTGGTCCAATTTGCGACCTCCTGGTCCCTCCTGGGCCTCAGCAGCATCCAAAAACGCTAACCGCATGATTTGCAGCTAGCAAGGCTTGTTGGCGTTCTTTCGGCGGGAAAACACTTCTGCACGACTCTCCACGGTGAGAGGGATCCGTCCACCAAAGGGGAAGTCTCTAGCCCTTTTCGTTCCTGCAGAAACCTCAGCTTCTTCTGTCCAGTAGAAGCTTCTTTGCACCCGCAGCTGGCATTTCCTGGGCATCTGCCCATCTCCGACTTGCTTGTGACTTTTGGACTTGGTTCCCTTGTTCCACAGGTACCCTAGATTGGAAATCCACAGTTGTTGCATTGCTGGTTTGTGTCTTTCCTGCATTATTCCTCTAACACGACTTCTTTGTCCTTAGGGGAACTTTAGTGCACTTTGCACTCACTTTTCAGGGTCTTGGGGAGGGTTATTTTTCTAACTCTTACTATTTTCTAATAGTCCCAGCGACCCTCTACAAGGTCACATAGGTTTGGGGTCCATTCGTGGTTCGCATTCCACTTTTGGAGTATATGGTTTGTGTTGCCCCTATCCCTATGTTTCCCCATTACATCCTATTGTAACTATACATTGTTTGCACTGTTTTCTAAGACTATACTGCATATTTTTGCTATTGTGTATATATATCTTGTGTATATTTCCTATCCTCTCACTGAGGGTACACTCTAAGATACTTTGGCATATTGTCATAAAAATAAAGTACCTTTATTTTTAGTATAACTGTGTATTGTGTTTTCTTATGATATTGTGCATATGACACTAAGTGGTACTGTAGTAGCTTCACACGTCTCCTAGTTCAGCCTAAGCTGCTCTGCTAAGCTACCATTATCTATCAGCCTAAGCTGCTAGACACCCTATACACTAATAAGGGATAACTGGGCCTGGTGCAAGGTGCAAGTACCCCTTGGTACTCACTACAAGCCAGTCCAGCCTCCTACAGTGTTCCCCTCTGCTGCTGTTTTGGTCCGCCCTTACTTAAAATAGAATTGGACACCAATTGAGGAACACATTTAAAGGATCAAGCTCGAACAACCTACAGTGTCAAATAAATACTACCCTTCTAGCTGAGGAGGATATTCCCTAATACCAAGGACGTCTCCATATAAGGTAGCTAGGGTGTCTTTTGCATATAATGAGACAGAGATACCCGGGTGATCTGCAAAGTCAGTGCCTAACCAACATTGGTGGCACCATGTCATAGACTCCCGTTTTGGTAACAAGACTGCTGGAGTTTGGGCAGCAGCACCACCAATCTTGAGGGACTGAGTCCTGTTCCACGCTGTGTGATAGCTGTCGGCGTAACCCTTTCCGGCTAGCTAGCAGCACCTCAGTACCAGAGATAGAAGTGATTTGTGACAGCCTCTCGCATGACACTTAAACTCCTCTGGGAAGTCATGGTGGAGCAGATCTCATCCTATTTCCTCTGTTATACAAGTCTCAAATATGCAAGGACAAACAGAAGCAAGATCTTGGTTCAATAGATTTTATTGAAGCAACTGCGTTCTATGTAAAAAGGCATGAATTGCAATTATGAGGCTAATGAAACAGAGTTATGACAGCAGTGGCACAAACAGTGAAATACAAGAAGAGTCCAACCATTTTGTGATGATAATGTGTATTCCTACCTCCACTACTAAGTTTCTACATGAGAGCAAGTAGCAGTGGTAGCCCTAATCAGCCCTTGTGGTCCCGTAAGGGAAGCCCAACCCTCATACCTGTGCAGAGATACAGAAAAGGTCTGTTAGTCTGCTGAGAGTACTCCCACGTAGAAGAAGAGGAAACAAAAGGTTTTGTCATAAACTGCAACGACGTGCAGCATAAGATGGCAATCTGGCTGGAATGTCCTCTCTGAGATGTTGTGGGCAGTGTGATGTTTTATAATAACATATCTGTTATTCTAAGAACTGCCCTTATGTGACAACACATATTTTTCTGTGTAGGGCAGACAATGTTCCCTGTGGACTGGCAATACCTGGTAAACATTGTGTACAGCCTTGGGTTGCACAGAGGATAAAAATGTTTGTGTAAAGAAATGAATAACAGATTCTCAGAGAAGGACAACTGATAAAAGGAATAAAAAACATCTCCACTAAAATGAAGATTTGCTAAAATATTATTTATTATCCGTAGTCCCGTCCTTTCATAAATAACTCTTTCCTCCACCCTCCCCTCATTGGCTCCTTTACATTTTTCTTCTGAATTTACATTGTGCTGTTGATGCCCTGAGTTGCTTCATAGTGGTAGTTGACAAGAGGCAGAGACCAAAGGCACAGAGAGTAAGGATCACCATTCTCTGTTAAAATATTGCATGATCTAGCATTGCCTTTTCGTCAAATGCGAAATACCTTGTTTTTGAAGGGCACAGCAAGTTACATCTCCTCTGTGTTTTTGGACTCGGACAAAGCCCAATATTCCCCTGCCGAGACCCCGTTTGCCCCTCCCACTTGTATTTATATATTTTTTAAATAGAATTTCTAAAGGTTCAAATATTTACCGTCATCACCTTATGAAAAATTATCTGAATCGTTTGGCCTCCAAGTATCCCAGTTGTCACAGTGAAAACAAGCACAGTCACCTCACACGTATCCAACTCAAGGGAGGGGTACTTGTATAAGCTATTAAAGACACTAATTATCACCCTTGAACTGGCCACTCGCCGACCAGGTCACCCACAAACCTCGCTGGTCATTGTCCCCAGTGCCAAACCCTGTGACATTTAACATCCAACCTTTCCTTGCAGTGTGGCCCTCACTGGGTGGTGAAGGGTCCTCCTTGGTTTGCTCTTCCATTGGGTCCACAAGCAGACAACCTATCCTTGTATTTTTTTACGGTTGCAGAATAAGGAGGTTGTTATCCAAACCAACTCCTTGAAAATCACACCCAAGAGCACTGTCAGAATAGCTGTTTTTGATAGCTCTTACAAATGGCAAAATACAAATACAATACAAAATACTGTATGCTGTGCTGTGTGAAAAACAAGTTATTATTAGTTATTTTTAAAAGGGAAGGGGTATAGACATTTATCTTTAATGAACTGAGGTGAGCCTTCCTAACTAAAATAAGTCTGCCATCTTCTGAGGATTGTCTTCAGTTATAACCATAGAGGAACAATGTAACTAGTCAGACAGACTGTTCAGAAGCATGGTTTCTATATACTTTAGATTATTACACGTTTCCTTAAACCCTACCCATTATCAGTGCATATAGGCCAAGGGCATGAGTATAGATTTAATTGTCATGACTTGGAAGCTCAAAAGATGCCTATGTCTCTCCACCCTACTTACTCTTTTCCTCAGAACTTTTTCAGGGTATCTAATATACGCATCAAGAGTTCATGTGGGAAAAGCTGCAGATTATACACCCTTCCAATACTTGAGACACCCGAATATTACTATTCTACCTTATGCAAAGAACTCATTGATTCATTAGTGGAGCAAATAGCAAAGTGCAAGGTGGAATGCGGTATCGCTGCCATGCACCCCCATATCAAG
This sequence comes from Pleurodeles waltl, assembly GCF_031143425.1. Classification (NCBI taxonomy): domain Eukaryota; kingdom Metazoa; phylum Chordata; class Amphibia; order Caudata; family Salamandridae; genus Pleurodeles; species Pleurodeles waltl. Next base: position 875,714,918 of record NC_090448.1, on the reverse strand, counting down.
CCCATAAATCCCCCTTGACTGCCTATTTGTTATGACTTTTATTTTAGGATTTGTACACATGGCTTCCATTCACCAGAGCCATTTCCAGTCCTGTAGCCAAAAGTCTTGTAACATGTTTCTAGAAAAGCCCATTCCACGTAGTTGAAAACCTTTTCTGCATACAGTGATACCACAACTAATACAATTCTGAATTGTGAAGTTGCTGTTTGCTTCCTGCTTGCAGCTGGCAAAGACCAAAATCCTTATATAGATTTTAAGAATAGTGATAGGTCTATCAAAAAGCATTGAAGAGAGTTTCTCCTTTCTTCAGGAATACCCTTCTTTAGTGCCTTTAGGAGCATTGGTGAGCCTATTTCACCCTCCAAGTGCAGAATTGTTCATGTTCCATCAGCAGTCCTTTCTGGATTCTAGTAGGAAGATCCTGATAGGTGGAACACTCAGTAGCCTTGCCCAATGACATATTTTCATAACAAATTCTGCCTCCTTCGGACTCATCACTTGTGCAGTAGGCATTCCTATCCCATTGAGGGTCGTTCAGGTTTTCTCTCCGCTGCCTGTTGCTTCCACACTCTGATAGCCCTCTCCAGATCACAATCATTGTGCCTTTTTAATAAGACCTTGTTAAACACCCTTTCCTGGCTGTATCCACGAATGGAAAACATGCATCGTCTCCACCTTACCCCATTCTCATAATTCAACTATTTAAAGAAAAAGCGTTTCATGCATTGTTTCGCTAAAATACTCTTACCGTTCAACTAGCACTAACTGCTCCCACAGGTCTCACCCACAGGTGTCACTTTGGGCATAAAATGTCAAAGGAAAAATATATTCATTATATGTTCTTGGTGAATCCCTTCTTGACCCCTGTAGATGCATCTAGATACATACTTTGTGGGGGCCCATTCTTACACATTTGGGGCTTAGGGTTTTGAGATAGACCGGACCCACGCTAGTGTGCTATGCTATCCTATCCCTGGTGCCGAAGGCCTGCTCTACGGCGTTGCGACCAGTGCGGCTGATCTGGGCACTGACCTGAAGGGGGCACTGAGCTCAGGTAGGGTGCTATGTTTAGCAATAACTTCCAATTTAAAAGCCCCTGCTGCAGAGTTTCATGTGTGTCCAGCTTTCAGGCAGCATTAAAAAAAAGTCAAGATAACTATTATGATTAATGTTCGTGCTAGAGAGAGATCATTTTGTCTAGTGGCAGTTTTAACTCATCATAAAGTAAGGTAGAGGGTTAATATCCCTGCTGCAAAGAACAGAACTGTAGTTTATGTGAATAGCTGAGTGGATTACTAAAGCCAGGCTTTACCAGCGCTTTAAAACAAATGAACTGTATGTGAGAGAGGGACTATGGGGAAACAAGGGGCACTTTTGCTGGGTGGTAGTGAGGGAATCCAAAGAGAGGGGCTGGGGTGGGCGGCCAAAAAAATTGTCACACCGGGCGCCCCAGCGCTAAAGCCAGCCCTGTCTGTTGATCCTCACTTACCCATTAGGAGAAATAGGACTTCAGTGTAAATCTCTTACCACAGTGGTGAGGAACAAACAAAACCACTACCCTTGATATCCATCCACCTCAGGCTGTAACTAGCACTGTGCAACCCTTAGAAATGCAAAACGATTTGGGGACACCCTCTAAGACCTGCCTACAATGTGAATATTCATAAAAAATAATGGTCAGCAGGAAACCATTTCAAGCAATTAATGATTTGGAATAATCTATCAATAAAATGAGTCAAAGAAATCTGTATGTACAAAAATAGGTTTGTACCCAAAGGAAAATGTAGAGAAAACACAAACGTCCAATTTGTTGATTACATTTTAATTATCTGGGTGAAAAATATCACGCACCAATAGCTTATTGTTGGTCATAAATGTATCAATCAATCAATCAATCAATCAATCAAACATTTGTAAAGTGCGCCACTCACCCGCTAGGGCCTCAAGGCACGGGGGACGGAAGGACTGCTACTGCTCGAATAACCAGGTCTTGAGGCCTTTCCTGAAGGTCAGGAGGTCCTGGGTCTGTCGTAGGTGGGGGGGAGGGTGTTCCAGGTCTTGGCGGCGAGGTGGTAGAAGGATCTGCCGCCGGTGGTAGTTCGATGGATGCGATGTGGAAGGTGAGTCGCTCATTGAGGTAGGGCAGGCCTGTGTTGTGAAGAGCTTTGTGAGCGTGGATGAGGAGTTTGAAGGTGATCCTCTTGGTGACGGGAAGCCAGTGAAGGTTTCTGAGGTGAGCTGAGATGAGGTCGCGGCAAGGGATGTTAAGGATGAGGCGTGCAGAGGCGTTCTGTATATGTTGTAGTTTCTTCTGGAGCTTGGCTGTGGTTCCTGCGTAGAGCGCGTTGCCGTAGTCCAGTCTGCTGCTGACGAGGGCGTGGGTGACCGTCCTTCTTGTTTCGGTGGGGATCCATCTGAAGATCTTGCAAAGGATGCGGAGGGTGTTGAAGCAGGAAGATGAGACAGCGTTGACTTGCTGGGTAATGGTGAGTGATGAGTCTAGGATGATGCCTAGGTTGCGTGCGTGGGTGGTGGGTGTTGGTGCGGTTCCTAGGGTGGTTGTCCACCAGGAGTCGTCCCATGCAGAGCGGTTGGAGCCGAGGATGAGGATCGCTGTCCTACCAATGCATCTACTAAAAGAAAAAATAATGAATGTCAGAGAGTAATATGCAGGGCCGCTGGAATTCTGGAATTCTGCAATTCTGTGGCTGTTGCGTTTGCCTCATAATTATAGATTTGTCACATTACTCATCTGCTGCATAATCTGTAGATTTTAACAAAAAAAATAATTGTTTCTTTCTCAGATGGATCTAAAGATACTAAAATGTGGCGACGTGTCATGGTGCAGTGAAAGGCTGTTAACAAAGGCTAACTGGCCAGCTTTCAACTGTTTATTGTTGTATTTGGTTTGACATAATAACATCACAAAAAGTGCCACATTATGATACTGCTGTGCACTGCAATTGGTATGTCTCAGCGCAACTCTCAGCATAGCAAGTGGGTCTGCAGTGGAGCCTAGTCAGAGGCAGCTGTAATTTGACTTCTAGGAATTCCAGTGTGAGCTGTCTTTTAAAAGTAGAATAATTCATTTCATTCTAGTGGCCTGGCTCCTAAATAGAAAACCTGACCCAAGGCCCAACATTGGTTCTATTAATGCCTCCATCCAGGGTCATAGCTACCAATGGTGCAGTGCAGTGCAGTGGTCGAGGTGGGTGGGATCGGAGGAGCACAATGTGCCCATACTTTTATAATTTATGAAACACCGTTCCCCTACTTCTTGTAAGAAGACAACCATCCCGGGATGGTTAACTCCGACAGTTTAAAGGCCTCAGCTGAAAAGTAATTCAGTGAGTCTACCTCTGCGTTGAAACCAAAGTTGTGTAGACAGCTAGACAAGCCTTCCTGCCAGGGCACCTGCTTGCCTGAAAGAAATGCAAATTAATGACTTACATAATTACCGTGCTTTCCCTCATGGGCTGTGACCTCGTAGTACTGAAAATATGTAACTTTTCTCCACTGCACCAATCAACACTCAATTCTGTGACTATGGTTACACAAAGACCTTTGCAGTGCATTAACTAACAAAGGTTTCATAATGTACTATAGTGCATTTCTCAATGAGTAACAACTTTTTAATGTATTTTTCATTTAAGCTGCATGTTAATTCATATGTAGCTACCTGATGGTGCAAGACCAAAAAAAGTACAGAATATTTTTTTTTTTGCCACACCTTTGACCCCGCTCTGTGACCCCACCCCCACTGTATGCAGCATTGCAGTTCCCATACTTATTAATGCACTTTGACCCCAGGTGCAGTGGCACCGGGGTCCAGAACCCTGAGGGACATATTGATCTCTGGTAAGGCTGTATTTTACTCCTCCAACAGCATTTAAAGGACCCATTTTCGTTCCTTGTCCTAGTGCCCAGGCATTCTTGCTACGCTACTGCCTACAGCTCTGCTATTGACCATGGTGCGCACTGGCAACTCTAGGGAGTTGCATTATGCTCATCTTCACCGCTGGTGGGGGTGGCATCTCAACCGCACCTTTCACGTGGGAGCGGTGTGGCTAGGCGCACATCCCTGGAGGCTGGTTTGTCTGTCTCATCATGTATCTCATCACGTATCTATCTACCTACCTAGCCCAGGTCTCTGCAGAATGAGAACATGTGTGAGTTTCTCTATGTGTGACAGCTGAAGGCAGGGCAGGCTTCAACTATTAAACACCTACTCTCTTGGCGAGATGTCAGTGCATCTGTATCCGCCAAAATAAAGAAACTTTCATCTAACATCTCTGCCATGCTTTTTCCTTATGCTATACCAGAGGGACCACATCGTGACACTACATATTTTTGCTATGAGAAATGGCTGCAATACACACGCCAAGAGAAAGAGGGAAGCTGAAAGGAGAAAAGATCTCATTGACAACCATAGTGACCCATGTCCCCTTGTGACAGATAAGGGGCGTAGCTTGGTTGGTAAGATTAGGCGGGTGTGAGCCAGTGCTTAATTTGAGCCAGTGGTTTCCAGTGCAGGGCACCAGCACCTATTTTTGAGGGCTGGCACTTAGTTTTCTGCATCAGGCATTTACTGTGAGCAGAAGACACATGTAGGAAACGTGGAGGATGAGACGAACGAAAAAGCATCTCAAAGGGAGAAAGCAAAAAGCTGCAAGAATGAGCTGAAGGGGTAGGGAGTGGCTGTGAATGGATTAAAGAGGCCCAAAATGCCTTGCACATTTAAATGCAGCATCTGCGTGTTTCAAATTTCAAAAGAGAGCTTTGGGCACCAGCACATTTTTTATTCACAAATTAAGCACTGGCGTGAGCTACAGGTTTTCAGCAACCATGCTGGTATAACATGTTAAAATACATTGTAAAAGAAACAGTGCAGAAGGCGAGTTTAGGGGGGGCAAAGGGAGAGAAGAGCAGGTTGTAAAGGGTACTTAAAACTAGAGGTGGAAGTGTATTAAAAAAAGTATGGGAACTGTGATGCTGCATGTAATGTGGGCAGAGTCAATGAGTGTGGGGGCGGAATCAAAGGTCTGGTTGAAAAAACAAAATATTATCCTTCAGGTAGCTACATATATTATACCTCACATATTAAACGACAAAAAAAAATAAGTTAATCAGTCGTATGTGCACTACTGTGTATTATGAAACCTCTATTAGTTAATGCACTGAGAGGAGTGTGTGTAACAAGAAAGCCAAAGAATGAAATCTTGGTTGGTGCAATGGAGAATTGTGGCGTGTGTGTTGTTAGTGGTGCGAGGGCTCAGCTTCTGGCAGGAAGCACTGAGAAAATGTAAGTCATTATGTTAAACTTGAATTACACGCAGTATAAGACAGACTGCTACCAAATGTGCAAAAAGGTTTCAGATAAAACGTTGCTTCCAAAATATAGGTTTTAGTAATACCCAGACTTAAGGTAATGGTTTATTTTTATTTACCTGCTCTGAAAAGCACACACTGCATAGCTCAGCTGGTAACTCCCTTGCACTATCAGTCGAAAAGAATGTGATTTGATCAATTTAACCAGTACCTGTTCCAAAGCCCCATTACATTTGCAGATCAACCAGTTGTACACATTTGCATTTTTTACGCAAAAAGGCACCCTGGCAAGATGGCCTGTTTATTGTTAAGCTGCTTGCCCCTCCCTCGGTCTCAGGCAAAGGAGACTCCCTGAATTAAATTTAGGCTGAAGCACTTGCAGGATCGGAGTTTACTGTCACGGGACGGTTGTCTTTTAATAAGAAGTAGGGGGCGGTTTTTCATAAATTAAAGAAGTAGGGGCACATCGTGCCCATCCAATCCCGCCCACTTCGACCACTGCTTAAAACACAATATTTTGTAAAGTAACTGACATATTTTGAGACCATTAAAACGTAGACGAGAGAGAGAGGGAGTGAGCGTGCTTCTGTTTTTGGTCTGTGTATGTAAAAAATGTCAGGTGTAATCCGACAGACTCTTCACCATACCTGACTGCAAAACACCAGTACCCAACTATTTACCAAAGATTAGATTTAGAGGTGGGGCAGTTAAAACCCCAAACACATCTCTGGAGGTACGTCCTTGAGTGACAGAGGTGCAATGCTGCTGAGAGAAGGGTCATATCTCCTGCGCCATTCCTGGCACCCCCGGACGCAGAGCAGCGTCTCCAGCTGACGATGGTGGCGCATGAGATGGAGGAGAACTACTGCCCCTGCGTTCAGACTTGCTAGAAGCCTGCTGTGTTCAAGGCACTGCAGGCCGCAGGCTGTCAGGGGCCTGCTGTGATCACAATACTGTGGCGCCTACATCCTGTGCTCGTCCGAGACCGGCCAGACTTCTTTGTAAACGGGCTCTTTGGCTGTCCTATTTGGCCCTGGAGATTTGGTATGCGCCATGTTTATCAACTCGATGTGGGTACCTGCCACTGCAGGGTGTTTCGAGCATGTCTTGTTACTTTGATCATCTGTGGCAAACGTCTCTTGTATATTTTTTTTAGCTGTGCATGGCCTTTTGTCGTACACCTTTATCGAGCGTATAACTTATTTGTGCGTGTTTTAGAAGTATAAGTGTAAAAATGCTGCAATTGTAGGTGCACACCATTAAAAAAATAAGCACCAGTAGTGTGACGTCGCATATTGCAGTATAGAAGCTGATCTAGTGTGTACCATCAACGAAGTTGCTTAGCTGCACTGCATCAAAGGCAGAGAGAAAAACTGCGCTATATGTACCAAGCTATGGGTCTGTTTTTCTCTCACCAAGATCTGGTCGACTTGAGACTGCCCTGCCTCAACGCACACACCCTTGCATCGTGGTGCAAAAGTGTGTGCTTTTTGTCAGACATAGGATTTGTACTCCAAGGGTACCCTTCCAGTACAAAGACTAAGGCCCTAATTACGACCCTGGCGGTCTTCTGACCGCCGGGGTGGCGGTCTGACCACAACAAAAGACTGCATGTAGCGCCGCCATGGGGATTACGAGTCCTCTCTCCACCAGCTTTTACATGGCGGTTGGCAGAGACAGGGTGCAGGGGGCCCCATGGGGGGACCTGAATTGCCCATGCACTTGGCATGGGCAGTGCAGGGGCCCCCATGGAGCGCCGTCGTGCTTTTAAAGATGCCACATTCAGCTAAAGCTCTGAGGCACCTAACTGATTAACACATATTTGGAGGACAGAAAATGCGCTGCCTGGCATCAGACCCCAGATAAATGATTAATTTTCACTGCTGCACTGCTTGCATGGCCGAGAAGATGCTTCCACTAACCTCACGAGGAGAGGATGGGCGCCACCATACCTGAAGCGAGGACCTTAGAGAGCAGTCTACACATCCTGAGCAGCAGATAAAGCAGGCAAGGTGCCCCTCCCACTCCACACTAACTATAGCAATTTACAAAGGGGGGAGTGGCAAGAAGGCTCTCATCAGTTACCCACTAATCTGAGAAATGGACTGTTACCGGGTGTTGCTGATGTTGCCGGGTACTGCAGAGATCTCGGCACACTGTCTCCCTACAACACATGCCCACTACTCCCCGCCTGCAACAACTTTATGCCAGATTGCGGCCTAAAGAAAATAGACCTGAACGGACATATCTCACCATAAAGTTTGTTATTTATCTGTCGAATGCTAACAGTGGCGCACCTGCAGTACCTGTGGTTACTCACATTTACTTTATACGAAATGGTGCCCATCTTGAAGCAGGCTTCTTCAATATTGCCACAATAGCTCCAACATTGTTTGAAGACCTGTATTAAGGTTAACATTGACTTTACTACTTTTATATTGTTTCACATCTCCGGAATCGACACTGTGCATGCCCTGTAGGAAAAATCAATGGATGGGCATCCTTACAATTCATACTCCACAATTCATTTTTGTTGTTTGTGGATACACGGAAAAAGAAACCTGCTTGTCATCTTCTATTATCGGAGGCTGTGAGTAATAAATATAAAACCAGTGCAACCGAAGAATACCCATGTAATGGCTTCAGGCCTGTTAGACACTGCTGGCTGATTTAACTGATGTTAAACCCTCAGTGGCAGCCTTTGAGAAATCAACAACATTAAACAGCCTTGCAGAGATAGTTTGGCAAATACAAAGTGCTTTGTTTTTCACCTCAGGTCTCAAGCACCTGCATAAGTACGTTTTTATGAATAAGTATGGCTATTTCATCTTATCTATAAGTGGGCCCAGATGCTGCGATGAGACCCAAGTGGATTTTGAGCCAGGCAGATCATCAGCCAACCATCTTCGGTTATAATGCATGTCTTCTGGAAACAAAGGTGTGTTCAACAAGAGGCCCTGGCACTCTCCCTTGATGTCAAAAAGCCTTTGACCGCATGGAATAACCCTACTGTTCAGAAGCTTAACAACCTTCAGCCTCAGACCAAAATGTATCCACAAAATGGTCTGCCTCTCCCAAAAACCCACTGTTGTTATCAATAGCAGAGGACATATCCCCAAGACATTCACCATCCACTGTGGCAAGGCTGCCCTCCGTCGCCTCTATTCTTTCTGCGCAGGCTTGAAACCTTGGTGACATCAATCAGAAATTCATGAGATTTATGGTATTTGAAAATATTATTTTAAGCAGACATTATCTTAACTCTTACAAATCCAGAACAATCTCTGGATGCCACTCCGAGTATCATTTCCAGCCTTTAAATGTTCTCAGGCTATAAATATACCAGGACGATACCTCTGAACTAGTTTACCACAAAAACAGCAATAGCGAGTCTCCCCTTCTAATGGATACCAGGCATGCTTAAATAGCTTGGCATATGGATCATTATTGATAACTGAAAACATCCATACGATGAATGACAGCTCAAGACTGACTCTACCCAAATGGAAGCACCTGCAACTATTACTCAGTGGTGGGGTGCAAAGGATTAAAATGGTCATAGCCAGGAGATTTCATTATGTCTTCCTCATGTTACCTTTTCAAGTCCCAAGGAAAACTCTACTTGAAATAGACCACCTAATCAAAATATAAATATCAACACCCGAGGCTCACAATGGAGAAATGTTGTGCCCTACAGCCTCAGGAGGACTCTGGCTGCAAAAATGTGCAACTGTACTTTGCAGCCCACCATATATCATGCCTACCCTACATTTTCCCATCCTCTCTGGAAACCCCAAATTGGGCCATCATTGAACAACAACTGCTGGATCATTGGCTCTATACTGTGAAGTATGAAGCTCTAGCGATCCGAATAATTGGCTCCATCACGCCACAGAGAAAACATGGATAAAAGTACATACGAGTCTTCACAAGGATTCATTCATCTTAACGCGCCCCAATGGAACAATGCAAAGATCCTGACATGACACTGGCTATCAACAAAATCAGCATATTGCAGAAATGTTAGACAATGCTTCCACTGACTCAAAAGGACTGGATGCCGGTTGTGACTTTTGCAGCTTCTTACAAGTGATCTATAGACTGCAAGAGCAAGAAGAAATATTTAACTGGATGTGTAGCCTCTTATTATTCCTTTTATCAGCCTGATTAGACACTTTGATCATAGACTAAATTAACCAGATACTACACCATTGCTACCTACAAGAGAAATTTCATATAGTTCGATTAGGATTGTTTATCCTGCACCAGAATGAGGCAGAAGTATGTATCGCTAAGAATACCCTTAACGTTAGACAACATCAAGAAGGTACAAACAAGTGTGATATAACTTCCATGCATATGTTTTGCATAGCTGAGACTTCCCCCAATTTGTAAATATTGCATGTTGACCATTGTTCTGAGATTGCCATGTTTTATTAGCTACATCTTTCATATAAGAAAAGTATCCTTGACACTCCATTTAATAATAGTGTAACTATGGAAAGATCAAACAAACAACTATCCTTCTCAAAATGTGCTGTATATTTCCTTTATACTCTTCTAACACTCTCCTATTGATAGTCTATTGGGTATGACAAAGCATAAGTAGTGGATAAACCTCACTCTCAAATAGAAAATGGTCATCCGTTAGACTGCTGAAAGTGAGAGGAATCAATTGCTTCTTTGTTACTACATGTTCTGTTCATGTTTGTGTCTTATACCCTTTCACCCTTTTTGTAGGCGTACTTCGGCTACAGGGTCTTAGTGGATTCACAACTTTGTGAGCTATAACTCTACTTCCCATGTGTAAGTGATCTAAAATATAATGACATTTAAGTTAAGTGGTTTGACTATCTTCAGAAAATAAGACTTCTGTTTCAAAAAGAAAGTTTTCTTACTCTTATGCTCCTTTCTGCTAATTTTTATGCTGGCCATTGCTTCCTAGAAAATGCAAGTTTTTTTGGAGTCAGGTGCCTACTGATGAGCATACAGATTTCTAAATCTACTGTATTTTTTTTATACATGGCATATCTAGTATAGTCATGACAATGATTTAAGACTAGACACGTTGAAATTCTTTTAATATTTTTGACTAATATTTATAATAGCCACATCAACACTTAGGCCCATATTTATTGTTTTTTCATGCAGTGCAACACTGGAAGCCACCTTTATGCGCTGCATGAAAGGTAGAGGTCAGGAATGTGCAATATTCAACATAATACGGTGCAACCTGTCCTTTCCTAATGCTGGCACACTGTTCACTGCCTAGAGCCAAAGCAGACATCCTTGCGTCATGGTGCAAGGGTTCCTGCATTGTGGGCAGGATAGTTTTTGTGCAAAAGGGACACCTTTCTGCTTAAAACCAATCCTGAGAGGCACTTTCCTCTTTTTTCTGTGCTGCAGCACAGGTACAAAGAGGAAAAAAGGAGGAAAAATAAAAGTATTTCTCCTCCTTACGCCTCACCTCGGAAGGCATAATAGTTTGACTCATTCCTAGGTCCACCACTAATGGTAAATCTGTGATTGTGCAAAAATCCCTGGCTAGATGTGTGGGGACATCCAAGCTCCACACATGGAACACCCCCCCTGAGGCACAGTAACGCAAGGCAGTGATTTGCGCTGCCTTGCGTTACTCTAGATTTATCAAGCCATGCAGAGCCACGAAGGTGGCCCCACATGGCTTGATAAATCTCACTTAGGATTTGCATCACAGTTGTTCCCCTTAAGGGTGCAAGGGTGATGCAAAACTTTGAAAAAGCTGGCCCTTAACCTGCCGTAAGACTTTTCCATGGGGGTAAGACTGCTTAGTTTAGAGCGGCAACACCACAGGGTGTGGGTGACTGTGTCAGTCCCACACCAACTGAAAGCGGTCGGCCTGACTTCATCAGCTAGCTAGCAGCACCTCACCCAAACCTAGAAAGTAAAGATGATTTGTGGAAGCTTAGAAACATGACACTGACTCCTCTGGGAACTCCTGGTGGGCAGATCAAGCCCCTTTCTCTCAGTTACACGAAATCTCATACATGCTAAGGCAGACAAAGAGATGCAGAGTAAGTTTCAATATTAATTGTAGCAGATGCATCCGATGACAAAAAGCATTAGTCGTGATTATTAGGCAGATGAAACATAGTAGAATGATGATTGTGATCATTAGAGTAAAAAATATAAACAGTCCCACCATCCTGATCTACTCATAAGATCTAGTATTTCCTGCCTATACGTAATGTCTAACCTGAGACCATAGTGGTGTTAGCCCTTCTGCCTGTCCCAGTCTTATAAAAGGAACCCCAACCACATGCCTGAAAGGTAGGCAAGGGTAAGATAGAAACAAAGGGCATCAGAAAAAGGAATAGTGGAGAACCCTCTAGAAACTAACAGCAACACAGAGAAATCGCACAGGAGAAACGAAAGAAGACAGATAGAGGGAAAGAAAGCCAGACAGGAAAGAGCAAATACCTACCATATAGACCAACATACCTTCTAAAACGGGCTTCTTGTTTTTCTCTCCCTCTTCCAGTGGATGATCTTCTGGATCCCTGAGGTGCCAACCTGCAAGCAGAAAGAAAAGAAAATAGAGGAACCAGAAAGAACGAAAAGAAGAATTCCCGACAGACTTACAAATCAGTAGAGAGAAAACTTAGAGAAAAGAGAGATAGTTACTGGAGAAAATAAATAAAAAGTAAAATCCGTACACCCAAACTGCGTACTCAACAATCCATTTGTACTTACCTGTCACACTTTGGTTTTAGAAAATCGTGTTTTTCCAATGGGAATTCGTAATCTACTTGATGGAATAGCCCCTGTATTGTTTCTTGTATGTGGACCTTGAGTATTTCAGTGGTTTCAATGGCCATTATTGTGCAATGTGTACATGGAGGATGCATACTTCATCAGGTGTAACACCGGCTGCTGTAATTTTCTACTTTATTAGTATGGGATACTGTCTGTCCTCTGGTAATTAGGACCTGGGTATGCATGTGCGTGGAGACCTACCCCACTGGGGAAGGTGGGTATTTTGACTTGGTTGAATGTTCTACTGCATAGGATGAGATTGTAGAGGGACAAAAAAAATTAGGATCAAGTCTGCGAGTGCATGCACTAGCGCATGCATCTTGCATGCTAGACTGTTGTGTTCAGTAAAGGGCTCGGAGCCTGCCTGTCACTCACACAAATTGTTGGTTTGCGTGGCACTCACCTTTACAGCCTTGTAATTCATCAAGGCAAGCCTGGCATCATTTCTTGTCCTCTGTGTGAGCAGGAAACAAGCACTGATTAATTCATTCTAATTGGTGCCCATTTGCTGCTCCCAATGTGATTGAGGTGCTAGTTTGTTCTTTTTAACTTCTAGTGCCCCGCAAACAGAGAGCTTGTGAATGGCAAAAACAGGGCAAAAAAAATCACAGTTTTATTTTTTAAAGCTAACTTTCTTTAATTTTGCCAAGTCGTCTTTTCACAGTTTCCACTTTCTTTTGTTTTGACTTGTGGGCACTGGTGTCAAAAGAGGACAACTAACTTGTTTGAAATATATGAGACCTGGTGCATTTCAAATGCTTGTCATTAAGTGGTGTGGAGCAAAAGTGCTGCACTGTGTGAGTGGGTATGTAGCCGGTGTGAGGAGGTGACTTCATCTGCACCTGTCTAACTGTTCAACTATCATGCTCTCCTAAGCATCCAGATAGAGCTTGTGCTAGCGCATAAGAGCCTTAATAGGTAAACCTACAAGGAGACGTGTTCAGGTCGACAAACCTTTGGACCACGTTCTGGGACTTCCCAGTACGAGAGGTCATTTTGGCATCAGAAATCAATAGATCAATAGCCCAATCAATATTTTCAGTGACTAATCAACAAGCTAATCAATAACGTTTAATAAGAATCAACAAGTTGAACACACCATGACCTTTCAGTCACGAATAACCACAACAAGTTAGTTAAGTGTTAGAATATTTATTTCCCTATTGATTACAATCTAATGTCATCTCTGTTAATCTCAAATTCATTAAACTTCATTAGGACTCTTCTAATTAGCAATTTGAACGCAATTAATCAATGCATAGAGAATATTCATTCAGTATTTAGGCACGTCATTAATATGAAGCAACTTAGCAAAGTCTCAGTAATACATGATTCAACAAAGCAAGAACTCAGTCATTTGTCTATTTGCATAAGATATTTGTGAACGCCTTAACTAACCTCAAATTAGCATTAGCATGTTGGGCTTCATGCAAAACATTTTAGAAAACACGAATTTAGAAAACATCTAAACTATGGCCTCTATCAAAAAGAGCTGTTGGTACCTAGAAAGAAAAGGCAAACAGACAATTACAAATTTGCATCGGATAGTTACCAATCCAACAGATCAGCAAACAGCGTCAGTCTTCGTCCTCAGGACATCAGTCGGTTCACCATCAGCAGAGATAGGATGGGGTAAAGTCTCCATATAGCATAGCTAAGGAATAAACTCTCTTCCCTCATATGGAGGAGAAGTTAGCATCAAGCAAAGAATGAGTAGAGGATGGTTTAAAGTATCAGGGCAAAGCAAAAGAGTGAAAAAGTCTCTGTGAAGTAAGTGGTGTCTAAAAGTCTCTACGCCTCTCTCAACGCTTCTTCTTCTTGGGTCTCCGTTACATCAAAACCACCCAATTAGCCCCTAACTCCCTATTGGATAATAATTGGTACATCGTTATCTCTGTCCAATGATTCTTCACACATCTTGCCAGAATTTTCCACAAACCACAGTTCTCATGTCGCGGATTGTTATTGACGTCTTCATCGGTTGGAATGTCAGGTAGGAAAAGTTACAGTTTGCGCTCCAGTCAGTGTCTCCATTGTTTTCTCCTATTACAGTTAACCATGCATCTGTTACGAATTACACTGTTGCATTCAGCAAGAACGTCTCCTTGAGCAAATCTGTTCTCATGAGAAAGAATTTACTACGGCTACACACACATAACTTCTGGAATAGTACAGCTTCATGTCCTTCAAGAAAACAGCACATTGCACGTTTAGAAAAATGCAGTTTAATACGAGACCAGGCAGCTAGGCCCAGACCCTCGCTAAGCTAAGGCCTTCTAATTTGAATAAGCAACTTCTTAATACATAACTCTAATTATGATACGCTAATACAAATTCAAAACATTATTGCATAACAATAAAGAATTAACAAGCTTTTCATTCGTTTTCGTATACAATGGTAGCCACTCCCCGTGGGTACATTTAAAACGTGTGCATTATTTTTCTATGTTAACACGTTTTCTATGCAGCTTCATCACACAATATATTGCAAGCTTTTCATATTAATATTGCTTCTAAAAGACACACTCCAACAATCCCTCCTCTGATGACTCTTGTCATCACACAAAACGTTCCCCAAAAATTTTACATCTTAAACTTCTTTCAACTCTATTTCCTCCCTTATTGGCTTCCCCTTTGACTTTTCCCTATACAATGTTTCCCTTTGTTTTTTTTCCCTCCTCTTATTATTTTTCGCCATTTTCAATTTTATTCTTTTGCTAATTTTACGTGCCACCCACAATCCAAATAGGCAAGCTATAACAACCAATATCCCCTGTACTATTTTAGACAATATCCCATGCCAAATGTTACTAAGCCAATTTCCCACTGAAGCAAATCCTGTCCCAACCTTCTCCCATACACCTGGTTCTTTCAACTCCTTCAAGTCTGTACTATCCCTAGTCAAGTTAGTAAGCATACTTCTAATCTCATTACTATTATCTGGTATATATGCGCAACAATGACGCTCATTGAGCATTCTACAGACTCCGCCATTTTTCGCTAAAAGAATTTCTAAAGCAAGCCTGTTTTGAAGAGTCATAGCCCTCTCCGCAGCAAGTTCAGTATCCATCAGGAGTATAGCCCCTGAAAAGTTTGTCAGCATGTTATCCACAATAGTAGACAACTTCCGAATCTTTATGGAGTTCAAGATAACTCCCACTGAGGGAATTATCTCCCCAAATATGTCTCCTACTACACCAGCAGCAGTTTCTCTCTTCTGTCTAGTACGATGTAATTCAGACAATTTCGGAAACCTTTTCAAATCGTCAAGTTGATATATCTTTGGGAAAACTATCCCCAAATAACATGTCCCATACCATCCCTTTGGAAGACGGTAATAAGCATTAAGTCCACATATGTAATAGATCCCTGGGATCGCTGGATCCTGTCCATTTAACATGAACGTCCATTTACTCTGAAACAAAAACACATACTTACATTCACTCATTCCCACAAACACATTGTCATAATATGATTTTGGCTTATATATGCAAAGCTTCCCTACGTGTAAAGCATCTAAAGCTAGCTGCCCTTGTTCCCTAATTGCACCATACCCTTCACTACTAGCAAAAAACCGCTGTTGCGAATCTGCCCTTTAGTGCCCTTCTTCTATCTCCTGTGTGATTTGGAAAGCTCTTCTCTACAGGTGTAAGCAAGCATGTCAAACTATTGCGGTGTGCATAAGATGTACTAATCGTCAATGTCGACTCAAAGAATCCTTTAACTAACTTTATACTATAAAATCTAGCTACCCCACTCAAATCCTCTATTATAGGCACATAAGAAAACACAAGGTCATAATTCGAATAGAAATATTGAATCTCTTCCTGGTTATAGAATCTTGTTAGTAACAGGCTACAACGTATCCCATAAGTTAGTGGCAAGCTATGATAGGTAAACCCCTCTTGTACCGAAACAGGAATCTGTATGCACACAAAGCAGTCCTTTGCATCCCTTGTGTCAACATACTCACTTAGCAAGCGATAGAAAACGTTAGTAGAAAGTTCCCCTTTTGCATTAGTTCCCTCATGCAAATATCTTGCATCCAGCTCAAACCTCTCCCAAGCTGTAGTGCATTGGTAGTCTCAGGAATTGTAGCATTGTTAGCCCCACTCTTATCCATTAGTGTCATACCCACAACCACAACCATAATGAATATCACACACACAACACCTAAACCAACACCTTATATTTACAACTCCTACTCCCTCTATTGTCCTGCCTAGTGTTAGCCATGATCTGTAAAGAATCAGAAAGCGAAGGATGGCTAATTCAAACAACAGAGGATAGTTAGAATGAATTTTTCTCCTCTTTAGTTTTTTCTCTCAGCAGAGTGAAACAAGCGAAAGTCTTCCTTCAGCAATTATTTACAGCTTTCAGTTTCACTCCCAGGATCCTTGTCAATTCAGGTTAGAAGCTTGTCAAAATCAGGTTTCAAAGTCAATTCAGGTTTAAAGTCTCATCCAGTAAATTCTCAGTCTGTTTTCTAAATTTTTAACTTTAATTCGATCTTTACACCAATTCCGTCTCTTCAGCCAGACTCAGGTGCCAAAGTATTGACCTGGAATTTCTCGATCAAAGCAAAAAGCCAAGAACTCTTGTTGCCATTCAGCTGTCATTGCATCTGCCCATTCAGGACCCGCATACCTACTGTTTGCTATTCTCTTTCTCTTCATCTTGCGACCACCTTGCAACTCTCCTTCACTTAGATATTCTCTCCTTGTTGTATCAACTTCTTCCTCTATTGCATCTTCGACAACCACTTCTCCCTTTTTCACTAGAAATTCTGGCCACTTGTCTCCTTTCAGTATCTCTCTGGTCTTTGATCTTTCCTGTGGCAACCCTTGGCTCTATGGTGTTTTCTCTTGATGGACTTTCAATCTGCTCAGGAGGAGTTTGGACACTCGGACTCTCTTCCACCTCGACTCCTTCACCTTCTGGGTCTGTCAAATGCTCTAGCTCATTCTCATAACTGCCTGCTTCTGGGAGAACCTCCCTCTGACTAGGCTCTCCTGCTGCCCCAGTTGAGATAGGCTCACCGTCACCCCTCTGGATCTCTTCTCCTTCGTCTCTTACTGGAGTGACCAAGATGTCCTCAACGGGCTCTCCTTCTGTCTCAGTTCCCCTTCGATCACTCTCCAGCCCTGAGACTTCCTTCTCTGTTGTTGGTACTTTCAACAACTCAACTTCCTCATCAGTTGGACACGTCATCTTTTTCGTATGACTGGCGTGGATCCAGTTTGGGATTCCCGCACACTTCACGGCAGTAGTAGTCGTTAGTATCACTTGATATGGCCCCTTCCAACGTGGCTCCAAACACGTCTTCCTTACATGTTTCTTAATGACAACCCAATCACCAGCTCTCAGGTTGTGTCCTGGATCATTTATCGGTGGCAGGGTGGTAGCTTCCAACACCATATCATCTGTGATATTCACAAGAGCATTCACAGGCACTGTGGGCAATCTCATAGCTCCACCCATGAGAATCTCATGAGGGGACAGTCCTGTTTTCTTGTTAGGTGTATTTCTCATTGACATTAACACCAAAGGTAATGCATCTGGCCATTTCAAATTCGTAGCTGCACACATTTTCGCCATTCTCGACTTCAGGGTACCATTCATCTGTGCCATTAGTCCTGATGCTTCAGGGCAGTAACCACAATGCAACTTCTGCTCAATGTTCAGTGCTGCAGACAGCAACTTAACCACCTCGTTGTTGAAGTGACTTCCCCTATCTGATTCTAAAGAGATCAGAAACCCGAAACGTGGTATCAATTTCCTAAGCAGTGCAGCTTCGCTACTGGTAGGCTGTCATTCCTGTGTGTAGGGTACGCTTCAATCCAATTGCTGAAGATACACACAAGCACCAGCACATATCTCAAACCTCCACACACAGGCATCTCAATAAAATCCAATTGCATTCTGCTAAATGGACTTCCAGCTCTTCCAATGTGGCTCAAATTCAGCACTGTCCCTTTCCCCGCATTCATCTGATGGCAGATGACACACCTATGGCAAATTACTTCCGCAGCTTGTCTGAATTTCGGGTAAATCAGTCAATTTTGAACAACCTGATCATGGCATATCTCCCAATATGTGCTTGACCATGGTAAAACCTTGCAAATTGTGACAAAAGACTGTTCGGCAAGACCATTTTCCCTTCATCTGAGACCCACAAGTCATCCGGTCTTTGTACGCATTGCATCCTAACCCAAGAACGCTTCTCATCCTTGCTGGCACGACCCTGCAACAATCTCAATTTTTCTCGTGTATCAATTACCCTTAATGCGTAACCTGTGCATGTCTCATTTTCTTTTTCAGGCAACAATTGCCATTGATCCTTAAACTATATACAGTTCAATGCGCAAAACCTTGCAACTTGATCCGCATATCCATTTCCCATTGAAACAAAGTCTTGTGACTTCAGGTGTGCGCTGCATTTCACCACAGCAATTTCATGAGGTAACTGAATCGCGTGCAACAACTCCTTAATTCTCTCACCATTTTTCACTGGCGAACCAGAAGAAGTCAAATAACCACTCTGTGACCATAATTGGCCAAAATCATGAACAATTCCGAATCCGTATGAACTATCAGTATAGATAGTCACTCTCAGCTGGGCAGAAGCATGGCAAGCTCTAGTAAGAGCTACCAGTTCAGCTACTTGAGCAGAATACACTCCTTGAAGCCAAGATGCTTCCAGGATATCAGAAATCGTGCTTACAGCATATCCGTCTCTCAGCACTCCTACTAAAGTCTCTCAAACATGAGCCATTGACAAAGATAATTTGGTCATTTTCTTCCAATTGGCTATCTTTAATATCAGGCCTCGGTTTGGTGCACATTTCGGTTACCTCAAGACAATCATGTTCTACCTCTTCGACATTTTCAACATCTGTATTTTCACTTGGAAGCAGAGTTGCCGGGTTCAATACTGTACATCTTTTCAAAGTTACATTTGGTGACCCCAATATAATCGTTTCATATTTAGTCAATCTTGCGTTCGTCATGTGCTGCGTTTTAGTATGGGTCAAGAGTATTTCAACTGAGTGAGGGACCATGACTGTTATAGGATGTCCCATCACTATACCTTCACACTGTGTGAGGCTTTGTCCAACTGCTGCTACTGCACGCAGACAACCCGGTAAGGCTGCTTCAACTGGGTCCAAAGTAGCTGAAAAATACGCTACTGGTCGGTTTACACCTCAATGGACCTGTGTCAAAACAGACAAAGAACATGCATCACGTTCATGACAAAACAGAACAAAAGGCTTTGTGTATCAGGCATACCTAAAAGCTGGAAAGCACATGCTTTCCCTCAACACAGTAAACGCTTTCATTTCCTTCTCTCCCAGCACTATGATATCCGGCCCCTCTTTGACCGTCAGTCTCACCAATGGCTTGGAGATGACAGAGAAATTCGGGAACAACTGACGACAGTAACCCACCATTCCTAAAAACATCCTGACATCTCTCTGTGTTGTTGGGGGATTCATCTGTAATAGTGCAGTCACTCTTTCCCGGGATAACTTCCTCGACCCTTTCTCAATTTGATGACCCAAGTACTTCACCTCTTTCTGGCAATATTGAAATTTCTTGGGGGACACCTTGTGTCCATTCTTTCCCAGGTGATTCAGTAAGGCAATCGAATCGTACTTGCACTCATCCCTTGTCTTGGATGCGATCCACAAGTCATCAATGTACTCCACTAGAGTCGATTGGAAAGGCAGCTCCAGTGACTCCAAATCTTTCTTCAGTATCTGATTGAATATGGAAGGCGATTCCGAAAACCCTTGAGGAATTCAACACCAACTGTAAACCTTGTCCAGGAAGTTAAAACTGAAGAGAAATTGGCTGTCCTCATGAAGAGGCACGGAAAAGAACGCTTGGGACAGATCAATTACTGTGAACAATTCTGCATTGCATGGAATCTGAAACATAATCACAGCTGGATTTGGCACCACTGGGCAACATTTCACCACTATGTCATTGATTTTTCTCAAATCTTGGACAATCCGAACCTTCCCACTAGGCTTTCTCAGTCCCATTATCGGTGAATTACATGGACTGCTCATCACTTCCTTCAAGTCTCCCTGTTTTACAAAGTCTGCAATTAATTGCGCAACCTTTATAAGGACATCTTGTGCAATATGATACTGCGGTATCTGGGGGAAGGCAGCATTTGGCTTCACACTGACTTTAACTGGCTCTACTTCTTTTATCAGTCCTATTTCTTTTCCTGTTAAGTCCCACACCTTCTCTTGAACTGTTCCCTGCAAGTCTACCGGGAGATCAGCCACCGTGAACATCGGAAAGAAGTTTATCAGAGGATACTCCTCGTCTGTGGTCTCAGTTTCAGGCTCTGAAGCCTGTTCCTCCCCTTCATCATCGATGTTCGTCTGAACCTCAATCCCCTCATTGGAACAGGTGATGGAACACCTCGTCTTGCACAGTAAGTCTCTTCCCAGCAAGGACACAGGACTTGAATCGCAAACCACAAATCTATGCAATCCTTGGAAAGTGCCAAGCTCAACCTGAACCGGATCTGTGATCGGGTTAGTCAGGAGTTGGTTTGCTACTCCCACTACCTTAACTGTCCGTCCCAAAAGGGGTAGTTTCGGAACCTCTGCACTTCTGACTGTAGAGCGTGTAGCTCCTGTGCCAACCAAGAATGAAACCTTGTGACCCATTATCTTCCCCTGAACATAGGCCCCTTTCTGATCTACCTCTAAGGACGCTGCAAGCCTACACTCTTCACTATCTGAACTCTCCTCCGACCATTCATCGTTTATTTCATTCTGACCACGCAAAGGGTACTGTTGCACTGTGTTATTTTGACTCATTCTTTGACCTGTGACCTGCTGAGGAAGCATCACCTGTTGCTGTTCCATTGGCGCTAAAGGCACTCGCATTTGCTGTCTAGGTACTATAGGAACCTGCTGTTGCATTTGCTGTAACTGCATTGGTTGTATACGCGGCATTTGCACCTGCTGCATGGATTGAAAGCCTTGCATTTCATTTACATTATTCTGGAAATTTGGATTTGAACCCCTCAGTCTCGGTCCTCTCACATTTTGGAATGAAATTATATCATTGCTTTGTTGAACAACACCCTCCTGCACCATCATCGGGCACTCCTGCTTCCAATGTCCAACGACCCCACAAGCATGACAAGGTAACATCTTTTTCATTCCCTGTACATAGTTTTGAACCACTACAGTGTTCAAATCTGGACTTCGGTTCACAAAACCTCCTCTACCTCTACCTCTCACTTGCGCCTGAAACACACTGTTGCCTTGCGGCTGTTGCACCATCTGCTGTAGGTAACCTCCCTCCATCCCTGACTGTGCTGCCTTAATTTGCATCACCATCGCTTTCTCCTTTCTCTGCTTTAACTCAATTTCGTCACTACAGTACTTCGCATACTGCAACACCTCGTCAATCGGCTTTGCTTGCCAGCAAATCAAGTGACTCTTAATCATCTGGCTAATCTCAGGTCTCAACCCTTCAAAAAATCTAAACACAAGGTGGTTCATATCCTTCGCCTCAACAAAATCTGTACCACTGTACACCTCTCATAATAGGCATGTATCGACTCCTTGGCTTCCTGAGCCGTTCGATCAATCCTTTGCCAATCAATATTCTTCGGCAAATCTCTCTCGATTTTAGAAACTCAATCACCTTATAGTAATACTTCATCACCTCAGACGGTGCTCCTGTGATCCTGCCCCTTACTGGTTCCTTGGTTGGCCAATCCACGCTTCTCTTGCACTCAAGCCACAAATCAGCTGGAACTATGATCTCAAAGAGAGTATTCAGGTCTTTCCCAAAGACATTTCACAAGCTTCACAAACCTGTCTGTCTGCTGATACCACTCTATTGGCTTCTCCCTCAGCCTGGGAAAGTCATTCGTAAATGATTGAATATCACCTCTAGTCCATGGTACATGGACAAGAACCCATCCAGCGGTCTCTCTCATTGGTAACATCTTTACCGTACCGGTATCCGGTAACGCTCTTGCTGGCTGCTCTATGCAGTCACTTTTCCTCTTGTCTCTTTTCTTCGCCCATCTGCCTTCACACTTTTCTAAAGCTCCCCAAACTTGTGCACTCTGCAGTATCTCCTTGAGGAGTGCCTTCATCCTAGTAGACCTCATGGGTTCAAAATCCTTAGGCTCAAAATCTAACCTATAACTTCTCTTCAGATGTTTGGTATTTTCTAAATCTACGCCGTACTTATCTGCCAAATTTGCCAACCTCTGATGCACCCTGCTCACTTCTCTTGTAATCTTTGGACACAAATATCTCAATTCTGCTTCCGTGTATGATTCTCCTACCGTTCTCCCTGCGGGTACAGGAGCAGTCTGTGGAGTATTAAGCTTGTCTAGCCAGTTAGTCAGCTGCTGTGCTGTTAAACCCTGTAATGAGATATTCCCTGCCTGCGCTAACAGTGTTTGTGGCATATTCACATTTGAGATCTGCGGAGTTAACAGTCTCGAACCTGTATGTCTCATTGCCTCTGGAGGAGCCCCAATCGGACTGAAGTCTAACAGGGTCCTAGATCCCTCAAATGTCGGTTCCACTGGAGTCGTTCCTTGGGAACTTCAAACAAACCCTCCTCTTGTCACCTCTTGAATCATTACCCCTTGGTCGCATACACTAGGCTTCACCTGCGCATAGAATGATACTGGTGGACCAACTGTAATAGGCAAAGATATGGCGGCTGGCGGCCGCCTGTTCCCCAAAACCTGTGGAGGACTAATTTTCCATATTCTGGCTCATAACTTGATTGCGGCCCTGTAACCGAAGTATAATTCAGAACCATATGCTGCTGTACCTGTGGCCGTAAAGGTGGAGTTGGCTCAGTCTGAATCAACTTTGGTCTTCCATATATTGGCTCTGTCGGCATCATCAGATTTGTGGTAGTCTCTAAAATTGGGACATCGAGGTAAAGTCTCTGAACCTGTGGTGGTTGCAACTGAGATTGCATACCCTGGGCAGTGGACACGCTAAAACTACTCTGCACCGGGACTGGTGTTGAGACAGGACTAACCTGTATTGGATTTGTTGTCACCTTATCTTGGATCGAACCTGCAGGCCATGTACTAGTACTCGGTCTATTGTCATCTATCGCATATGGTGGTGGTCGATCATTCAGTAACTGATTAAGAAACTCATCATCATCTGAGTCATCTACCTAGCCTCTTTGTCTTTGTAAGGACTTTTGTCAGTCTTACAAGTGGCTTTTCACCCTTTGTCTTCACCTTCTTGAGCTATTGCTGGAAACAGCCTGACTCCATCTATTGTTTCTCTTCTCCAAACTCTTTGTGCACTATCCCACCTAGCCTCCGCTAGTGTCTTTTCTGCTTTCCTCATTCTCCTCTCAAATTTCTGTTGCTGCTGTCGTATTGCCATCAGCTCCCAAATTGCTAATGCCTCAAACTGTGCTGGCCTCGGAGGTGGCTTTAGCTCATTTAGCACCCTTCTCAAATTTTCCTAAATCCTCAAATTGAACGTTCCGTGCTCTGGAAACGCTAAGCACCCCTCTTTCTCTGTAACTTTGCACCATTGCTTTAGCCAAAGACTTGGCACGACCCCCTTTTCCTCCATTACAGCATAAGCCGGTGTATCTTCTGGTGGTGTAACCTCCCCTACACTTGCGGAAATACATATGTCTCCCCTCAAGGTGCTTTTTAAAGCCTTGAAAAATTTCATTTTTTACGTCTTTTATTTTGTTCACAATCAAATCAGGAAGTGACTTTAATTCCCAGAACTCTCTTCGCCTACCTACTCAACCAATTGCCTCTCACGGACGGCTGCCAATCCGTGCGCGACCCTTCTCACTAACCAACCTATCCCAGCACGGCTCCGATGAAGTCACACTCACACACACTGCAGCTGACACAGTCTTGCGGCTTGTCTCCACACTCTTGATTCACACAAACTAATGCAATATATTGCGACCACCAACCAAATAAAACTAAAAATTTGCCGGTTTACTACAGGAAAGGGTAACACAATCGCTTCAGAACTTTACAGAGATTTCGCATAACCTCGGCCGCTACTCTCTCCTTCTCAGATCCCTCACTCGCAAGCAAAATTTGACCCGCAAATTTTACTCTCGATTTGTCAATGGATTATTGTTCTAGTGCACTTTAAAACTCACCAAATCTCCATCGAAGTTTTCATTCACTCACCTTGACTCATACTCGACTTGTCGACTTCACCATCGACCTATTAAACCACACAAATTACAACATAAACCAAGTGTCAAACAGTAGTCCCTTGTACTGGGGCCCCCAAAGGGCCAAACCATCCGCACAACTACTAAAAACTGTTATCAAACCGTGATCTTTCATACTGGGGCCCCAAAGGGCCAAACCATCACCTCTGCTACCAAAACTGGTAGCGCGTCAGAGCCTTGATAAGTAAACCTACAAGGAGACGTGTTCAGGTCGACAAACCTTTGGACCACGTTCTGGGACTTCCCAGTACGAGATGTCTTTTTGGCATCCCAAATCAATAGATCAATAGCCCAATCAATTTTCGCAGTGACTAATCAACAAGCTAATCAATAACGTTTAATAAGAATCAACAAGTTGAACACACCAAAACCTTTCAGTCACGAATAACCACAACAAGTTAGTTAAGTGTTGGTTGTTTTCGTACGACTACGAAAAATTGTATCTGACCTACAAATCACTTACTCAGTGTACTTCATTGGATCAGGTCACCAATTCTCTTGCTACAAGCACCAAGGAATAAATGGCTTATACTGTGACTTTGAGATGTGCTGTGGTTTTCTTTTTCATAGATGGACTGTGACCTATATAGGAAACAACCCTCACACCCTGTGGCTGGGTGTGGCACCACTGGAGCACTCTTCTTCACGAACAATGACTTTCTCAGCATAAACTTCAATCATCTATTTTGGCAGACATATTGGAAGTGCGCTCCATTCTTACACAGCCACATCTGCTGATCTTTCTGTTGTAAATATCATAATATCATAGCAAGATTTAAAAAAAAGAAAGTAAAGTCCATGTTTGCCCGACTTGGAACAATTTCAAATCATTGTAAATAAAAGATGCGTATGCGCCATGCCATTACTAAAAACTTACTTACTGCATAAATTGTCACATTTGAATTATGGCTTTTTAAAATCCTCAAAGCTAAAAAACATTTCCTTAAGTTCAATTCCCGACAGATTTTGTGAATCCATTTAAACCTTGGGGTTGAGTAAGCGGGACAAAAAAACATAAAATGTTCTACTGTTTCGGAAGAAGTGCCACATGTGGGACAAATATCAGAGCTTAACTTAGGTCCCCATCTGCTCATCAAGGCCTTCAAGGGTAATGTTCCGAATCGAAATCTGGCATACAAACTTTTGCCTAGTAAATAAGGTATTATATCTAAATATAGTTCGAACTCTGGGTACCATTTAAAATCAATAAACAAATTAGTTAAATGACCATTCGATTTTTGAGAAATTTAATTATTACGTATGTGGGACCAGTAAGCTCCTTTCAGTATTTTTACATGGGACTTCAAGAGCTGCTGGGGATTCTCCCAAAAATTCCTCAATCCCAGCGTGCAAAACCAACCGGATACGTATTTGATCCATGGGATGGACGTAGAGTTAGGGCTTTTTAACAATTCTAATAGAGAAAACTTATATATGGCCAGTTCGGGAACTACCCAAAGCCTCACCAAATATAATAGAGGCCGTAAGATAATTAAATCAGCTATTCGTTTAAACCCTAGGTCTAAAAATAGGGGGGTTAATGGGGTGCTAGTAGGGCAAGCACATAAAGCCCGTGCAAAGCTATTCTCAATTTTGGTTATCCTACTACTATCTGACATGCCCCAAATCTCTGCGCCGTAAACAGCTGCACCCTGTGCCTTAGCCACATAAATCTTTACTGCTGGAGACACAACTTTAGCGACCGTATTCCTATAGAGGCGCAATATGGATGCTGCCCGATGTTGCAAGAGCCCAGCACTCTTGCCAACTTGTTCCTCCCAAAGGAGTGAATCTGTAAGTCTCACACCCAAGTAGTCAATGGAGCTAACCTGGTCCAAAATAGCTCCATCTAACCTATTAGTACATTTCTTATGAGGGCCAGAGCGAAGCACCATCAATTTCGTTTTCTTCGAGTTCAGCTCTAAACCAAAATTCCAGCAGAATGATTTAAATCTGTCTACAAGAATTTGCAACCCCATAGGGGTTTTTGAAATCAATAGAGAGTCGTCCGCAAAAAGGAGAATCGGGATTTTCTGATTGACTAGGGAGGGAGCATCGTTCTGGCATGTCATTAGTTCTTGGACCACCTCGTTGATGAATAAAGAAAACAGAAGTGGTGCAAGCACACATCCCTGACGGACACCTCTTTTAATGGGAAATTTGTCAGTCAATTCACCTTGATTGCCCCATCTTACTTGCGCATATGTGCCTTCATGCATGCGTATTAATAGGTGGATAATATCGGGTGGTGCCCCTATTTTGTGTAATACTCCCCAAAGCTTATCTCTTGGGACCAAATCAAAAGCAGACGGCAGATCAACAAAAGTGACATATAGAGTTTGCTTTGCCAAGACTACATATTTCCAGTGTAGCACGGTCAACCTAAAAGCCTGGTCAACCGTGCTAACTCTAGAGCGGAACCCTGCCTGAAGCGGTGAAAGGATCTGCTGCTCCGTCACCCAGCTCGATAGTCTAACTAGCAACTGTTTGGCAAAGATTTTTTGTAAGTTGTCGATTAAACTGACCGGTCTGTAATTGATTGGAAAGTTTACATTACCCTTTTTGTAGATAGGGATAATTTCTGCACCCTTCCACGTCTCAGGGATCTGTCCTCCTTTTGTGATTTTATTTGACAGTAGGTTAATATACCAGGTCCATATGGATAACTCTGATTTATAAAGGTCGCCTGGAATTTATCGGGACCTGGGGCTTTACCTGTCTTTAAAGAGTTGATAGCATCTGCAGTTTCTTCTAAGGAGAAACAAATATAACTCTCAGAGTTATATAGATTCCCATCAGGTGGAGAAGTGGCAAGGTTAGCATTTGGTAAAATTAGGGGGTCTAATCCCACTTTATCACAGTCAACAGCCCCAGTAGAGATAGTTCCTTCATACAAGAGAGAGAAGTGCTCCACAAAGGTTCCGGGTTGAATATGGTTCCTTAGATTAGACCTACCCCCTCTCTCGTACTTAGTCAGCAGTTTTCAGAAAAGCGTATTGTTGTTTGCTTTTGTAGCATCTAACAAATCCTGCCAAATAACATCTTCCCAAATTTTCTTTGAATGTAAAATTTTCTTTTTATACATACATCTTGCTTGTTTGATCGCCCCCGTGAACCCGGCCTTTATGGCCTTTCTTAGCTCGGTCTTAGCCCTCATACATGCGTCATTAAACCATCTACTGTTAGATGAACCCCTGTGTTGCCGGCTTACCATGGCTGCCTTTTTATAAAAAACACTTTGAAGTTTGACCATCATATCTTCGTGGATATCAAGAAGTGGGATGGCTTCCGGCTCAAGGTCTTCGTAAGATGACAGATTATCTAGAAGCACTTGATAAATCTTACGTAGCAAATAAGGGTTTGACATGACTTTGGGCCACCTCACCTTTGTATTAGCATTATTTAAGGTAGGGGTAGTGATTATGTAAAATGTTTCTTACATACACCCATGTAAAGGGAACATAGGCCCAGATTTATGAAGAAGTCAAGCAATGCAGCACAGCAAGTAAAGTTGCTGTGCTGTGTTGCATGAAAGAGAGAAAGCGGAAAGAGCACCATTTCACCTAAGATGTGGTACTGTTCAGCTTTCTCCCGGTGGCGGCACACTTTAGGCAGCTATGTGCCAATGCAGACATCCTTATGCCATGGTGCAAGAGTATCTGCATTGTCTGAAGCAAAGGTTTTGTAATGGAGGGTCTCCCTTCAGCTTTGTAAGTGTGCTGTACAATGCAGCACACATGCAAAGAGGGAAAAAGAAGGAGAAATTAAAACAGTTCTCCTTGTTGCCCCTTTCTCCGGGTTTGCATCACAACCCGTGGGGTGGCAGCACGGAAATGTCTATGTGCCAGCCATGGATTGCCCTCTTATACGCAAAGTAATGCAGAGCAGCAAATTACACAACTTTGGGTTACTATCCAGAGCAAATTGCGTTGGATAGTAAATCCCACCTGAACACTTTGGGTCTGGTTTGCATAAGAAAGTAACACAAACCCGACACAAAGCCTTTGTAAATCTAGGCCAATAGCATTAGTTTTCACCTCGGATTTCTGTAGTTTGGAGAATCAAGATGGTGATCACGCAGTTTTCCAAGCCTGGTGATTCGAGTCAAGAGATCGAACCCTGAAAAAACAGATGTTTTTCTGAAGTAGATAAAGCGAGTGTCCATGAATGTGGTTAGAATAATACATTTTATTTGCAGCGCTAAGAAACAAAAACTGCTGTATTAAGCACAGTATAAAGACAAGTCCAATGTGATATGTAACACGGACTTAATTCCTCTTTAAATGGTCCTTTGCTGGGAAAGTTTTAGAAGTAAGGTAGTATAATTAACATTTGATTCAGCCACATAACTTTGAAAGGCTGGTTAAATGCGAACTTCCTATTGAAAAACATTGGGCGTAATTATTATCATTTTGAAGGGTCACAGCGGAAAAACAGTAAATTGGCCTAAAAATAGTACGGCCTAGCAGTGAATATGAGGATCTCCACGCGAGAGTCACTTGTAAAGCTATGTAGCTGGGAGATCAGGCCATCTCTTCCCACGAGTCGGGCCCGCCCAAAAGGCGCAGGGCAGCAGGAAATGCCAGACCCGCATACCGATTACAAGAAAATCATTCATGCTGCCTTTTCAGACCCTGTGGCTCTCTCAGAAACGGAAGTCTCTCGTGACTGTACCGGACATACAATTAACTGGAAAAATTTTAACGACTATACTATATTGGCACAAGATCTGAATGGCGTGAGCTGCGACGTTGCATGAAAGCTTCGCGTTGCAGAAAATGAGCGGGAAAACTAGGTAATGAGTCTTCTCTCCTGGCAGCTGGACAGTTAAGGGATTTCAGAGACGGTATTTGCCAGTCCTGTTGTTTCCTTTAACAAACGAATGCATTCTGGGAGTTGTAGTCTTGGTTCATTTAAACTGCACCAATAGACTACCTCGCAGAAAACTGTGATTTACAAAGTAAATCCATGACTTGAACATGGAGATCCTTGACAAGGGGAGAGCAACCGGGTCTGCTTGCCCTGGGCTCCGCACTGTCACTTCTAAAGTTATTTCTAAACCACAGTAACAGGCAGAGCCTCCTTTAGTGACAGCCATGAGGACACAGGCAGTGTCAGCCGTGGTTGGGTGCTGCCTTGAAATATGCCTTAATATATTGCTTTTATTTGTAATTTGAGCAATCTGCTCGTGCTACCTGAAATGCAGGCTCCTGCGTGATGCTGGTGACCGGGATTTCACAAAAGCTTCTCACAGGCGTGGGACATGGGGTTCTCGGTGACAGAGAACCATCTGGTATCCATACAGTTACACCACTGGTGGTGGCAATCTCGGGGCCCCTTCGTCGGGCTTTGCCGGTCGGGAGGAAATCAAGAGGGTGCCATCTTGCATTACCCCATCAACAACTCCTTCTTTCTGTCTGGGTACAGATGCACCTCTCTGTCAAGGTTGAAATAAATGCCTTGTAGGGGTGCATATAGTCAGGCATTATTGGCTACACTGCACCTTTGAGAGGGGTCGGTGTAGTATATACTTGACAGGTTTTCGTTTGCACAGGAAGGTTTCCTGGGTCAAAACTTTTTAGATGTGGAAGTCTTATTTATTGGGGTTTACTGGTATAAAAAGTTGTCAATCATGTACGGATATCTTCGTGGTGAGTCAAAAGATTATGCACGCGGAGTTGTTGTGTATGCAGGCATAATGTCTGTGAAGTATGCAGAATTTCCATGTTCATATATAAGACATGTAGCCGTAGAAGGATGGGTACCAAAGGAGCGGTCACAAAAAAAAACAGTTTAAATTGGCTGAATATACACATGCAGTTGTAGCACTGTGAGTCATCACAAACGTGCAGTTCATTTGCCTCACTGGTCAGCAGTTACACCTCAATTAACTAGTAAGCAAATCTGGAAAAGCAACCATTTATACACCTATTTTCTGATCGTGGTATAGTAAGGGGAGGTATTCCATGGGAAAAGGCTTTATGTGGATTAAAAAAATATATTTTCAATTTATTGTGTCCACAAGATATATGCCACATATTTAAGGCTTTATTACTTTTTTTCTGATTCACGCCCATTATGTCTTTTTGAGGCATATGGAACCACAAACTACTACAAATCCATAAAAACAGCCCAAGCCACTTATGACACAGAGATGCTGGGCGCTTCCTAAAAATAATCCAGAGGATGTCGAAAACATACTTATTACTACTAATCCAGAGGAATCTTCACCTAAATACATTCTGCTGCTCACTCATCAGTTTATGATCAAGCCATTCCTCCGTCACAAGAGCTATGTGAGAACCTGTCCTTGTATATTCAAACTAGAAACTCCACTATCTTTGACAGCTTATCTACACAAACCCCTCTTCATCTTTCTTTTATTTTACACTCATGAGCCACAGTTTCTCATCTGTATCTGTTTAACAACTTCAGTTCAATAATAATGTTATAGTTTCAATCAGTTTTAATAAAAAGTACACCCGAATAACGTTTGATGTTTGCCCCACTTCTATTTTGAAATTAGGCAAAGAGCTCATCACCCCCAGTCTCTGTCAACTCTAACTCCTCCCCCCTTCACTCTGCTATTGTTCCAACATCTCGGAAAATAGTCTATGTAAAACCACTGCTCAGAAATACAAGTGTAAACCCTTCAGATATGTCTAAACTTTAGACCCATCTCTCTTTTACCTCGTTTCCAAAACACCAGAAAATCACTTCATCAACATATGCTGGATGACTCCCAATCTAGTTTTCAGTCCAAGCACAGTACCAAATTTCCTTTTCTAGCTGTTTTGGAATACATTTGCCTACATTTGGACCACAAACCTCGGCAGGATTGGTCACCCTGGGCCTCCCTGCAGCCTTTGATACAGTCTCACACCAAATAATACTGGGATGTCTCTAACAGCTTGGGAAAGAAGGGTCTGCCCTTGGATGACTAGGTTTCATGTCAGATTGTCACCAGATAATAATATTTGTTTCTTTTATCACTTCTTCCATACCACTAAAATATGGTGTCTCTCAGGGGGTTTACCTTGAGTCCCACAACATTTAATGTGTAAATTAAGCTTCTGGTAAATCTGGTTAAATCATGTGGCCTCAAAACAACATATTTTACTTATGAGACAGTTAGTCCTCCATTGAAGAAAATGTCAAATTTTGCCAAGAAAATACTCAAGACCTGCCTAATAGAAGCCGCAAATTATATGTACCAAAGCTGCCCCAAGCTAAATGGAAAAAAGGCCAACATTTTTTCACTTGGCACACTCAATTCCTTCTGGTGTTCTGCCTGGTGTTCTAATTAGTTAGGTAAAGCTAGATTTGATTAGAACTATTCGAAATCTATGTTTTAAATTTGATTATGACTTGCCTTTCAAGGCTCACATTATCTCTGTTACTGCTACATGTCTTATCTTGCTAAAGACCCAAGGAACATTTTGGACATTTTACTGTCCTTCAGCTGCAAAACTGTAGTCCACGCCTTGATTACTTCTAGACTGGGCTATAGGAATTACCTATACCTGTCAGTCGCCAAATACTCTATTCAACAACAGCAAAGTGTGTAGAAAGCTCCAACCAGACTTATTTTACCAAAATAACTAGACAGCAGTGTATTGCTTCACAGCTCAGAGACCAAGCATTGACTGCCCATCCATTGAAGAATCATCTTTAAAACATCAGTGCTGACCATCCGAACCCTATCACAAAAGTGTTGAAAATATGTACAGAGCCTTATTAGTCCTTACGTTCCCACAAAATCAATTAGATCTATTTAAGGCCAGGCTATTGATCATACCCTGGTTGAAGCATTCTAGACTTAGGGGTTGCTTTTTTATTTCCTAGCTCCAAAACAGTGGAATGCCCCCTCTAACACACTACACCAAGTCCCCTCAGAAACATCTTTTAAAAACATCTTAAACATAGTTTTTGCAATTGACTGTTTTCCACTAGCCAGACTCCTTGGCACCTTCATACTCTAGCTTGATTATACTTGGACCTATATAAATCCACATTAATTCACTCATTCATTCATGCAGTTCTCATGAAGCATCTCTCTCTCACTCCACATATTGTTTCTGCACCACTTTTTGCTCTGGCTTCCAGGATAAAGAATGGAGCACAGAGACAGTTAGTTGCTCCATTTTTTACATGGGAAACATTGTCTGATGTTGTGCCAAGCTCTTGTCACTATTGTTTTTAATTTCTCTTTATGCTTCACTTTGGGAATATTTTTGATAGAGCGGCCTTTGCCAATTCCATTGCTTTTCTTTGCTTTAGTGTGTCATGGGCAGGCTGATGTCAGCAATTGTGTGCTTAGAGAATACAGTGTCTAAACTACAATATTAACCCTCTCACGTGAGTAAAATCTGTGAATGTTGTAAAACTCATTGTTGGAGTGTGTACCGTCTGCTTGATGCAGAGACTCCTTATGCATCCACATTCTCGCTTTGCTGATGCCGATAAGTGTGGCACAGTGGTTAGAGCGGCAGACCCTGATGCAGAGATCTGCGCTGGGGCCAGTGTTCAATTCCCGCATCCGTGGGTCTTGGGCTCAATTCCCTTGGACCAGTTAATTCTTGCCTCAGTGCCTAATCTAATTAATGGGTCCCACTCTGGGCAATAGCTTGCTTAATCTCCACAACAGCCCTGACAGCGCTTGGCTGCCTGCCTTCACCCTGGGGGTTGCCCAGGAGTGGGCACCTCACAGGGAAAAGCCAGGAGGGGTTCCACAGCGGTATGCGTACAGCGCCTTGCGACCCTAACGGGTGAGTAGTGCTGTATACAAGTGCGAAATTTATGCATCCAAATTCTAAATTGCTGAATTTACTAGTGTGTTTAGTCTTTTTGAGTAGAGTATGATAATGGTGGTTGTCTTTTGCTATTTTTTTAAGGTGACCAAGTATCTGCATCATACAGATTAGGAAGTGCATTTTTTTTATTGATGCAATGGGGAGACATCAATAAACAAGGTAAAACTCTGCCATCCCTTATGCATTTTCGTTTTTTAAAAGGTCTTTGCCTCCTTACCAACCAGATTCTTTGCCTGCAATGTAGAACTCCAAGAGGGAGCCCTCCATGCTGACCTTCGTGATTTTATGGTGAGGAGGTGCCCAGCGATAAAGCATGCCTCCTCAGTGGGTGAGGGGCTTCAGCCTTTCTAAGAAACCCTTCAGGCGGTTCACGACCTCCTAAGCACCCTTATTTGTCTGTTTGGGTTGCCCAACTTGATAATTTGTTCTAGTGCCAGGTACTTCAATGGGTTCACTGCTTATTTTAAGGTGCCTATCTTATTTTGCATTTTTAATTTGTATAGCGCCTTTGTACTGTTTACATGGACCATTAGTGCTTTCAGAGCCTTGGCACCTATTATGGTTTCAGGGCTACTCTGTGACAACATGGTCTGTGTGCATTCTATTTGATTGATTAGTTTAAGTGAATCATGGCTTTTAATTCAACTGCATGAAAACACTGAGACATAAACTACAAGCCCAAACATGCTTACTGCTGTAGGTTGAAAAAAAACAATACTGCTTGAGAGTCTTCCTCATGACAGGGGGCCATTTTACAGCTATTATGAAAAGATTCAATGCACTTCTAGTTGGAGGTCAATGTATGAGACTGGAGGGGGGCTAGGGCTTCTATCATGCAACCCCATTCATTCTTCAACATCATTTATGTCACCAGCTCCTCGTGAGGCACATCACAAACTTCTGCACATCGGCCTGATAGCTAGCTTCCATTGTGGGCCACCTCTTTAGAAGCACAATTGCAAATACTTGGCCAAGGTACACAATATCTTGCAAAATCCTGCCAGCGTGCCCTGTGAGAATATTTTCAAGTACTGCATTGTACTCCTTTTTCAAGTCTCCCTTTATGAAAGGAGTGTACATTACTTGGGCAGCTGTCATTTGTGACGCCCTTTTTTCTGCTCTCACTTCCAGCAGTCTTGCGGCATTAGATTGCTGCTCTAGGCCTGTCACCAAATCTTCATAAGCTTTCCACAGGAGCCTATTTTTATGTGCCTCCATGTGCATTTGTGCAGAGAAATGTTATCTTGCTGTATACCTTAATCATTTCTGCACTGGCTGTATCACTAGACGACCATTCTATAGCACAGTTTGTGGCATGAACGTGCAATGAATATTTTTAGTTAACTTAGACCCTGCGTGACCCCTGCCCTTTATGTGGGAGAATTTAGATTCCGCCTGGTCGCATATTTATATATATATATATATATATATATTTTTATATATATTTATCTTTATGTTTTTTTACTCACGTTAATTATAGCACTCTGGAGCGGCCTTAACATATGTAGTCGCAAGATAAAAAACAGTAAGGCTTTTAACAAACACACAACTAAAAATATCATAGGCGTGTGCGAAGTTTTTAATAGAGAAACAAAATTTTAAGCTGTTCTGTAATTGGCTTTCCTGTAGTACATTGGTTCCTAGCCTGTGGTCCGGGGACCCCTGAGGGTCAGCGAAGCCTACTCAGGGGGCCTGCGACTGCTTAGAAAATTAAACAATAGTAACAGATTATTAGTGTATATAAATAAAGTGTCTAAATGTACAACTGAACATTTAAAAAAAATACTGTGAATGTCAGGGAATTTGAAAATGAAGACTAAAAATTAAATTAGCATCCTGAGATTGATTGGTGGGAGCAGTGCAGGTGCATTAAACATAATATAGTATAGACAATGTGTGGCTTCAATTGAATTTAGAAAAGCCCCAACCTTCCTATTAAAATTTAATTTTTCCTTATTTTTATTTATATCTGTTTGCAAATTAACCCCTCGGGTGCCTGGGACGAAGTGGTTACGTCTGCTGCCGTGGCGCTCAGGTGCCAGGGACGGAACCACCTGGTCCAGCTACCGGCCCTCAGGGGAAAGCGCTAGCACTCCCCCAGAGGGCCTGGCACCCCTACCCCCTAGGCAGGGATAGAAGGGAAATCGCTTCCCCTTCCACCCTGCGTCTCCCAATCCTCCCCTGTGGCATCTGATGACGTCAGCGCACGATCGCGTGCTGACCTCATCGGAGGCCTACCCTGAGCTTCCAGTGCATATCGGAGGAGAAATGCTTTTGCATTTCTCCTCCGATCACGTGGAGGGAGCAAGAGAGGCATGAAAGGAGAGGAAAGGCCTTTCCTCTCCTTTCATGTCTCTCTCTGCATTTCTGCTGCCCGATCGCAATGTGATCGGGCAGCAGAAATGTCACTAGACACCAGGGAAATTGTTTGTTTTCTCTATTTGTGAATGAGGGGAGCAGCCCCTTGGGCAAGGGCTGCTCCCCAGGGGGGGTCAAAATATTTTTAGGCCTTTTCTGCCCCCCCGGGAGCAGATCGGCCTATTATAATTAGGCTGATCTGCCACCGGGGTGCAGAAACCCCTAGACACCAGGGATTTTTTTTTGTTTACTTTTTTTTTTTATATATAGGGAGTGACCCCTTAGGCAAAGGTCACTCCCCTGGGGGACAAATTGTATTTAGGCCATTTCTGCCCCCCTTGGGGGCAGCTCAGTCTATTTTTATTAGGCCAATCTGCCCCCAAGGGGGGCAGAAACCACTAGACACCAGAGATTTTTCTTTTTTTGCATCAATTTCACAGAAGGGGAGCGACCCCTTAGGCAAGGGTCATTACCTTAGGAGGCAAATTTATTTTAGGCCATTTCTACCCCACTTGGGGGCAGATCTGCCTATTTTCATTAGGCTGATCTGCCCCCAAGGGGGTCAGAAAACACTAGGCACCAGGGATTTTTGTTTGCGCCAATTTCACGCAAGAGGAGCGACCCCTTAGGCAAGGGTTGCTCCCCTGGGGGACAAATTTATTTTAGGCCATTTCTGCTCCCCTTGAGGGCAGATCGGCCTATTTCTATTAGGCCAATCTGCCCCCCGGTGGGGGGGGGCGGGGGGGGCAGAACCCACTTAGGCACCAGGATTGGTGTGTGTGTATGTGTGTGTTTTGTTTGGGGGGTAGCCCGTTGGGCAGGAGTCGCTCCCCAAAGGGGGGCACATTACTGTTGGCCATATCTGCCCCCCTTTGGGGCAGATCGGCCTATTTTTGAAAGGCCCATCTGTCCCCAAGGGGGGCAGAAAGCCCACCAGAGAAGATTTTTTTTTTTCAAAAAAAGGGGGTGGGGGTATGGCCATACCCCCACCCCAAATAAATGGGGCCAAAGTTGGTGGGTAGATGGGGCAATTACCCCCGATCCACTCCCCGGAGGGGGGGGCAGAAAGCCTACTAAATGCCAGGGAATTTAAAAAAAAAGTGGGGTAGTGGCTACCAACCAGTATGGGCATGGTTATGCCCCCACCCCCAACTGAATGGGTTAAAAGTCTTTCTACTTTTCCCCGCACACTAAAGCATCTTATCTCACGGCAAGCAAGAGGACATTTGATTATTTTGGGTTTTGGTTTTACATTTGGGCCATGAGAGCTTGTCTAACTCTCAAAATCGTCCCACTTGGAATGTTGAGGGCTGCACTTTTTGGACTTTTTGACCCTGCCATGTAGAACAATCTACAAGACCTAGACACATATGAAAACTAAACATCTGGGTGAGTCCAGAGTGTTGTGGTTCACATGCACTCCGGACCATTTTCTTACCAACAATGCCCTGCAAACCTCCAACTTTGATGGAAAGCACACATATTTCCCACATTTTTCGCGAGCATTAGGCCTACCTACGCAAGCGAGGTAC
The DNA here is from genome assembly GCF_031143425.1 of Pleurodeles waltl. Classification (NCBI taxonomy): domain Eukaryota; kingdom Metazoa; phylum Chordata; class Amphibia; order Caudata; family Salamandridae; genus Pleurodeles; species Pleurodeles waltl. The sequence goes on along the minus strand of NC_090448.1, from coordinate 875,677,849 downwards.
CATTTCTATCGGGAGACTTGAGGAAACACAGAATAGCAGAACAAGCGTTATTGCCCCTTGTCTTTCTCTACATTGTTTCCTTCCTAATGTTAGACAGTGTGTAAAAAAAACGTTTATTTGAGAAATGCCCTGTAATTCACATGCTAGTATGGGCACCCCGGAACTCAGAGATGTGCAAATAACCACTGCTTCTCAACACCCTATCTTGTGCCCATTTTGGAAATACAAAGGTTTTCTTGAAACCTATTTTTCACTCTTTATATTTCAGCAAATGAATTGCTGTATACCCAGTATAGAATGAAAACCCATTACAAGGTGCAGTTCATTTATTGGCTCTGGGTACCGAGGGTTCTTAATGAACCTACAAGCCCTATATATCCCCACAACCAGAAGAGTCCAGCAGACGTAACGGTATATTGCTTTAAAAAATCTGACATCGCAGGAAAAAGTTACAGAGTAAAATGTTGAGAAAAATGGCTGTTTTTTCACCACAATTTCTTTAGTTTTTTATTTCATCTGTTATTTTCTGTAGCAAAACCTTGTAGGATCTACACAAATGACCCCTTGCTGAATTCAGAATTTTGTCTACTTTTCAGAAATACTTGGCTTTCTGGGATCCAGCATTGGTTTCACACCCATTTCTGTCACTAACTGGAAGGAGGCTAAAAGCACAAAAAATAGTAAAAATGGAATATGTCCGAGTAAAATGCCAAAATTGTGTTGAAAAATGTGGTTTTCTGATTCAAGTCTGCCTGTTTCTGAAAGCTGAGAAGCTGGTGATTTTAGCACCACAAACCCTTTGTTGATGCCATTTTCAGGGGAAAAACCACAAGCCTTCTTCTGCAGCTCTTTTTTCCCATAATAAAAAATGCTGTACTTTGGCTAATTTCTTGGTCTCTTTCAGGGGAACCCACAAACTCTGGGTACCTCTAAAATCCCTAGGATGTTGGGAAAAAAGGGTTGTGGGTAGCTTATGTGGACAAAAAGTTATGAAGGCCTAAGCGCGAACTGCTCCAAATAACCAAAAAAAGGCCTGGCACCTGAGGGGGGAAAAGGCCTGGCAGCAAAGGGGTTAAATAAAAGGTGTGATCACTTGTGTATGTGTTCCTTGAATGCTTGCTTCTGCATTGTTTATGTATTGTTTTGCATTTCAAATTGTCAACAATGTTTAGGTCCGGTGGCTTGCAGTATTGGCTCAGTGGTTGGTCCACGGATTCCAATAATGATTCAGTGGGGGGTCCCTGGGTTCCACAAAATGATAAAGTGGGGGTCCACAAAAGTCACAAGGTTGGGAACCACTCCAGTAGTTCACCGAGAATCCGCGTTGCCATTCGCCAATGCCCGTATTTCTATTTTTGCCTTTAAAGTATTAATTTGTGCTGGGAATTTGCAAACGTTTTGTACCCTTATCCCTAGCTTGCATAGCTTATTCTCACCAGTGCTGTGAAACAGTGTTGTAACTCGTGAGCATGATGGATGTGAAATACATACCTTGTTTATCTTTTCCTGGCAAGTTTTCTAAAGGACTGTTGCGATGGCAACACTCAAGCATTGTGTAAACAAGTGCATAACCAAGCCTTTTCTCGTGGGAGGTTCTCAAGCCATGACTATTGGTACATTAAATTACACCTGTGTACAAAATACCTATACATTCGCATATAACATCTTGACCTTCACATATTTGTTATCGTGTTTGTGACAAACACGTGAAGTTGGGAAAAAACAATTTTACACAGTATCTACAGCGAGTACGTGTGACTCGAATATAGTTCAGAAATATTGGTTGCTAGTGCATTGATGACGTCTACTCCATACCCGATGTTTCATATAGTATTATAGTGGCATAAAACATTTTGCTTACATCTAATATAGAACAACTAGTTTTAGTTGGTCATAACGTGACCACCAATTTATAAATGGTATAACATTTACTTATTTGCATATGTTTATTTCTGGCATTCGATTTTTTAATTAGGAAATGCAGCACTCAAAACGTGCAGCCTTTAGCCCGGACAGCTCCACCGAACGCTGATTTTTAAACCCTTAGGAGAACACGCTGGCAGTTGCTCAAGAATAGCTGAGCGCGAGGCGCTCTGCCGTTCAGCTTAGGCGGGCACGTGGGCGGATCTGATTACAGGACGTTACCGAACTATGGACGCGGGAGGCTCAATGAGCTGCCTATAATACGGTGCTAATTGAGAAAAATCTGTCGCGCGACCATTAGCTGTCAATCATCCGGCAGAGTACTCCGCCGTGCGCCTTGCTTTTTGCTTCTAACGGAAACGAGCCTGCCTTCCTTTCTGCAGCTGTCTCTCAATTTATTTCAATTTAAGAAGGGTGTATTTACATGAAATATGGATGGCAGGTTTCGCCAGAGCGTTACGGGGACTCCAAAGTATTGTCACGGTTTTGCTAAAGTATTTCAGTGTAAGGCCCATCTCACTTTCCGAAATACAGTCCTGTAACGCAAAATGACTGGCATAAACAGGTGATCCATAAAATATATTAATTAGCTTCAGGGCATCCCGAATGAGATGCAAATGGACGTGGCATGTGCAAGTGCTCCACAAAGACTGCAGAGGTCTAACTACAACTCTATGGCCCAGGTTTAAGAGGGCCTAGCGCTTCCTTGCCCCACATTAGCGTCATTTTTTATTACATTACTGTAGCTCAACAAGGCTAAATTCGCGCTCCAGATTTACAAAGTGGCACAATGCATGCATTGAACCACTTTGTAACCCCTTGTTGCCACATTATGCCTGAAGCAGGCATAATGTATGTAAGTGGGGACATCCCCTTTAAGGGGACTGCAAAAATGGCACAGTGGAATCCACTGTGCAATTTTTATAGGCTATTTTTAACACCTGCACAGAGCAGGCGTTAAAAGGGGGCACACCATTATTTTCAATGGGCCCCTATGTACTTTGCAGGATTAGCGCCAATATTTTTGACGCTAATCCTGCAAAGTACAACAATATCGTCAAAAATTATGACTCTATTGTCTCTAACCTGCACCATGGTGCATCATATGGTAAATACGGTGCACACATGGTGGAATTAGGGGGGCACTAAGGGGTGCAAAAAAAGTGACGCTCCATATAATACAGCACCACTTTTCTTAAATTTGGACCTATATTTTTCCACTATATCTTCTGCCACTTCTGTGTTTTCTTCTAGATTATTTCAGATTTTGTGCTTACTTTTTGACAACCTCATGAGATGTGATCCCCCTCGAGAATACATCAACCCCCAAACCCTACCCCTTCTGAGTATCAGTAATTACTATTCTCATATTTGTTCCAACGTATGAGAAAGTTGATTTCACTAGGTCACAGTCACAATTCGGAAAGATCCGGTCTGACTCAGCTGTCTAAATTTGGCTCTGCAGGTCTGTTTGTATCACCAGGCTGTAACCATTGGCCATTTGCTTGGTCATTACCTGTCATGCTGTACAGCTCTTCATGCTGAACAGGTATTCTGACAGAGTATAACTCCTTTCAAGACAGTTGCACTGAGCGGGCGGGTCAGTCTGTATTCTGAATAGTGTACAAATTGATATATTTTGTCTGAAACTAATTAATCTAGTAACTTTTTACTAATGGATGGCGGAAGAAATATGACGGGCACCTACTTGGGCAGCATCTTTCACTTTTTTCATAAATGCTGCAGGAGTGGGTCACGTTTGCATTAGAGCATGCATCTAGTTTGTGTTTCTTCTATTACAATAGTTCGAACACCGATTAGTGCATAAATAATTCAGCTGTAATAGCTTTTTACTGTATAGTTCCTCAAATAATTTTGCTACTGTTAAAATTAGTTTATTAGTAATTGAAGCGTTTAACAGACATGGAACACCCAATACAAATGTACTTAAAAATATAACACTGTTATGACCTATGACTAACTCACAATTGGTACATTACCATACACATACAAATCACTCCTAACCCCATCACAGAGTTGTTATGTTATGTGGATTTGTAGATCGCAGCTAATCACCCATGAGGGTATCAGGGTGCTGAGCAGGGCAGATCTGAGGAGGGAAAGAGGAGATCATGCCTGTTTCATCTGGAAAAGCCATGCCTTGAGGTTCCTTCAGAAGTTTATGAGGGAGTGGAAGGTTCTGAGGTGTTGAGGGAGGTCGTTCCAGGTCTTGGCTGCAAGGTATGAGAAGGAGCGTCCTCTGCTTCTGGCAGCCTTGATGCGAGGGACATATGCTTTTCCCTGAGACACAGATCAAAGGTGTCTGGTGGGTTGGTAGAGGTTTAGGTGGCGGTTGAGGTACGCTGGACTGGTGTTGTGGAGAGCTTTGTGTGCGTGGTTGAGTAGCTTGAACTTGCGTCTTTCCTGGACTGGGAGACAGTGGAGATTGTTGAGGTGTGGAGTGATGATGTTATTTTGCAGGATGTTCAGGATGAGTCTGACAACTGTGCTCTGGGTGGTTTGGAGTCGACGTAGAACATGTGCTGGGATTCTGAAGTAGAGGGTGTTTCCGTCGTCAAGTCTATTAGTGATAAGAGCCTGGGTCACTATTTGTCTGGTGTTAAGTGGGATCCACTTAAAAATGTAACGTAGCAATCCCAGGATGTGGAAACAACTGCATTGATCTGTCTGTTCATGGAGAGGTTGGTGTCCAGGATGATTCTGAGGTCCTTGACATGGTCTGTAGGGGTGGGATAGGAGAACAAGTTCAGCCAGCCACCAAGAGGCATCTCAGGGGGAGTGGTTGTTGGGGAAGATAAAAATTATAGTTTTGTCTGTGTTGATCTGAAAGCAGTTGTTTTTCATCCAAGCAGCGATATTGCTCATGCAGTTGGTGGTTTGCTCTGGCAGTGGTGGTTGAGTCGGTAAGGGAAAGGATGAGCTGTGTGTCATCGGTGTAGGATACTATGTTGATGCCGTGGGCTCTGGCGATATCTGTGAGGGGCGTCATGTAGACGTTGAAGAGTGATGGGCTGAGCGACCCTCCTTCAGGGACTCCGCAGATGGTTTTTTTGGGTACTGTGGTGCAGGGGGGAAGTCTAACTCATTGAATTCTGTCCGCGAGAAAGGATGCTATCCAGTTGAGGGCTGGTCTGCAGATGCTGAAGCTTTCTGATGAATGAGTTGTGGGAGACCGTATTGAAAGCTGCAGAGAGGTCGAGGAGGATAATTGCAGCTGTTTCTTCTCAGTTGAGGGTGCTTCTGATGTCATTGGGCACAACAATGGCTGTTTCTGAGCTGTGGTTGGTGTGAAAGCTAGGTTGAGCTACTGATGGTGTTGGGATCCGCTATTGGTTTCTTCAATAGGATGTTGACTTCTGCATCTTTCCAGCAAGATAGGAAGGTGTTGATGACAGTAAACATGGGGGAGATTATGGTTCTTCCAAGGTTGTTTATGAAGTGGAGGCATGGGTCTGAGGGGCTCCTGAGTGGATGGTATTCATCAGGGTGGTGGTGTCTTTATTCAAGAGAGCCTTCCAGTTGTTCAGCTGCTGTTTGGCGATGAGGGCAGTGTCCTGCTGGGCAGTTATATTGGTATGCTGTGGGCCGAATGTGCTGTAGATCTTGGCAACCTTCGTTTGAAGAAGTTTGATAGGTTGTAACAGAGTGCTAGGGATGTGATGATGATGTTAGCAGCTACAGAGTTGACAAACTCCTTGACGATGGTGAAGAGTTGGGTTTGAGTCTGAGAGGGACTTTTTCTCTGCATCTCATCGTTATTGATGGTAGAGGTTGAGGGCACCTTTGTATGTGGATCTTGTGGTGGTGTTTTTGTCGAGTCTCCATTTTTTCTCAAGTTGTTTGCAGTGTCACTTCGAATCCCTAAGGTCGTTTATGTACCAGCTGGGTCATTTGCTGTTTTTGGAGGTCTTGTTTCTTGTGGGAGCTGTGCATTTGGCACAGTCAGTGAGCCATTTATTGAAGATCTTGGTGTCGACATTGAGTTTCCTGGTGTGGATGGGTGGAAGTCCTGTAGGGTCTTGGTCCAGTATTCTTCAGGTGTTTTGCCCCAGTGTCTTGATATTGCTTTGGGTTTTTCTAGTGTGGTAGCTTGGTTGGCAGGTATCTTACAATGTATGATGCAGTGGTCAGACCATGTGAGCGGGGTCGTGTGGGTGGTGGTAAATCTGTTGATGGAGGAGAAAATAGGAATCAGGGGTGGCCTGCTGGGTGAGTTGCCCTTGGACGTGCTAGGTGAGTCTGACGTTACTGAGTCTTTCAAGGAGGGCAGTGGAGTTGGGGTTTGTGGTGTCTTCCAGGGTGAAATTGAGGTCCCAGAGAAGGATGTAGTTGGTTGGTCTGTTGTAGAGGGGAGTGATGAAGTCTGTAATGTAGTTGCAGAATTCTGCACGGGGGACGAGGGGATAGTAGGTGAGGGTTCACTTCAGGGTAGCATTGTAGTCCGTTCATATTTTGAAGTGAAGGTATTCCCTGAGGTTGATGTTCAGGTCTGTGGAGGCAGTGCAGTCAATCATGTTTTGTAGATGATCACAAGCCCTCTGCCTGGTTTGTGGGTTGGGTCCTCATGTATGATTTTATAGGAAGGCGGGATGGTTACAGCGATGTCCCACTTGGAGTCTGGGTTGAGCCATGTTTTATTGGGGAAGGGAACATCGGATATGTTATTGTTGAGGAGGTCCTGGATTTCAGTGGAGTGTTTCCCAAGGGCTCGGATGTTGAGAAGCATGGTGAACAGTTGGTGTGGGGTGGTGGCATGCATCGGTGTTTGGAGATAGTGGTGTCAACATCTGAGGTGTCACAGGTGAAATCACAATGGATGCAGGTGAAAGGTCCTACTGTGGTGCTGGGGGATGCACAGTAGCAGTGTGTTTGCCAGTGTGTGTTGTTGAAGCCACAGAGGGTAAAAGGAGTAGTGGTGGCATTCACTGGCTCTGGTGGCCACTGCAGCTGTGGTTGTAGTGTTGCGTTGGATGGTCTTAGGGCCTGGGTTCCTGGCACTGGGTGCAGACCAGACGCAGTCAAACAGCAGCAACTGGATCAGGGTAGAACAAGCAGGAACTGGAGGCTACAGACCAGTGGTAGGCTATGTGCCCAGGTGCCTCGAGGAGCGTCGACTTACCATAATGGGAGTTCATTCCAACACTGGAACAGGTACTGCTGCCACTGTTGGCAAGAACAGAGCCTCAGTCAAAATGGAAGCACCACTTTTATGCTAAAAGCATTCCCAAAAATTGCCCTTGCACCTTAGCACCTTACACTGGGGGTCATTACGACCCTGGCGGTTGACGGAGAAGTGGCGGTTTTACCGCCAACAGGCCGGCGGTAAAAAATTTGGAATTATGACCATGGCGGTTACCGCCATGGTCATCCGCCACTTCCCCGATCAGACCGCCATGGCGGAGACGACCGCTGGGCTGGAGACTTGGGTCTCCAGCCCGGCGGCTGTCACAAGACCGCCGACGGTATCATGACCCGGCTTACCGCCATGGATTTCATGGGGTTTGGAACCGCCATGAAATCCATGGCGGTAAGCACTATCAGTGCCAGGAAATTCCTTTCCTGGCACTGATAGGGGTCTCTGCCACCCCCCACCCCCTCCCCCGAGTCCGTCCCTAACACCCCCACCCCCCTGCCACCTCCCAAAGCTGGCAGGACCCCCCTCCCCACCCCTACCCCCGACATCACAACACAGACACACACCCGACACGCATGCAGGCACCACCAACACACATTCCCGCACACACACGAACAAACATGCCAACAGACACACACACAGTCATACACGCACACCCTCATTCAGACATACACGCTCACATCCATACAGACATACATGTAGACAGACACGCACACATTTCCATTCACACTACACCCCCGCATGCATACACGTACTCCCACACCCCATCTACATAGTCACACGCACACCCCATGCACCCACACATTACACAACGCCTCCACCCCCCTCCCCTAACGGACGATCAACTTACCTTGTCCGTTGATCTTCCGGGAGGGGACGGGATCCATGGGGGCTGCTCCGCCGCCACCACACCGTCAACAGAAAACCGCCACGCCGAATCACAGAATGTGATTCGGTGGGCGGTGTTCTGTTGACGTGGCGGTGGAGGTTGAGCAACCTCCACTTCCCCGCCGCTCGCCAGTATGGCTGCTGGCGGCTCTTCGTCCGGAAAAGGACGGAGGGCTGGCAGCAGTCATAATACGCCGAGCAGAAAACCGCCACCACTGGCGGTCTTCAGCACGGCAGTCCCTCGGCGGTCTTGTGAAAAGACCGCCGAGGTCGAAATGACCCCCACTGTCTCCATTCTAAATAGTACATTAAAGTCGTCTGATACTAGGATATGTTGTTTATCCAAAAATACTGGATTCAGGAACATTACTTGCCCTGCCATGTATCAGGCAGATTAATGGTGTGTGAAAGCAGGTACAGACCACAGTTACATCTTCAGTTTTTCAAATAATCAAGCCATCCCCTGTGCAGGCACTGATTCCAAAGGATTCTTAAACGAAATCACCAAAGTCTTACAGCATTTCTCCACCATCAAATATGAACAAACACGAGACATGCTCTGTCCTTCTATGTACTTAGGACGAAGGCCCAATGTTGGCCTTTATCCACCTTGAGAGAGAGAAAGGGTTGCCTTTTCAAATTGGCTTTTACCCAAGCTAAGAGCCTAGACCTTACCTCTGCATAGTGTTATCTTTAGATTTACAACTCAAAAGCCTGACACCACCCATGTATACCCTTGCACAGTTAGACCACGCAAACACCAACAATTGATTGTAATGCTTGCTCATCAATGTTTACCAGAACATTTGTTGTGGCTCCTTCAGCTCGAACCCAAACACTCTTACAGCCTAGCTATATACAAATAACGTAGATAGCTGATGTCTGTGGCATGCTGAGTGCACCCTTCTAACACTGTCCTTCAAAGAGGTTCCGGTTTTGGGCGACCTTCAAGATCCTCACTGGGGCTTGCTACGAAACAGCTTGAATTACTTTTCCTTCATTAGCTTCAACATACCTAGACACCAGTGTTCTTGCATTGGCTGCTCATCCATGAAGGAATCACCATTAAAACTTTAGCAGTGGCCTTCAGTTATCTATCACATAGGGGTTCAAGATATGTACAGAACCTTATGGGTCCTTATGCTCCCCCAAATTCACTTAGTTCCTCTACTGCCAGCATATTGATCATCCCCTGGTTCAAGCATTCTAGACTTGGGGTCGCTCTTTTTCTTTCCTAGCTGCAAAAACAGTGGGATGCCCTCTCTCACACACTACATCTGGTCCCCTCAGAAACATCTTTTAAAGGCAGCGTAAACATGGCTTATCCAGTTAAATAAATCCTGGATGTTTCCCAGTCGCGGGACTTCTCAGCAACTTCATGCCCTAGCTTGATTAAACGTTGCACTATATAAATCCATATTAATGTATTCATTCATGCAGGTTCCATGAACCATCTCTTTCACGCCACGCTTTGATTCAGCACCACTTTCCATTAAGGTTTCTTGGATAAAGACTTGTGCAAACAGACAGCTGCTCCATTTTTCACATCGGGAGCACTGTCTGAAGTTGTGCCAAGCTGTTGTCACTATTTTTTATTCCTCTTTATATTACGCTTTTGGAATGTTTTTACTAGAGCAGCATTTGCCAGCTCCCATGCTTTTCCTTGCTTTACGGTGTCATGGGCAGGCCAATGTCAGCAATTGTGTGCTTAGAGAATATGGTCGCTAATCTACAATGTTTACCCTGTCAGATGAGTAAAACCAGTGAATGTTGTAAAACTCATTGTTAGAGTGTGTACCGTCTGCTTGATGTAGAGACTCCTTATGCATCCACATTCTCACTTTGATGACTTTACTACTGTGTTTCATCTCTTTGAGTATGATAATGGTGGTTGTCTTTTTCTATTTTTTAAGTTCACCAAGTATCTGCATCATACAGATTCCAAAGTGCATTGTTTTTATGAAAGCAATAAGGAGGCATCAATAAACACGGTAAAACTCCACCATCCTTTACGCATTTTTATTGTTTCTTAAAGTCCCAGGTACCTTACCAACCAGAGGCATTGCCTACAGTGTAGAACTCCAGGAGGGAACCCACCCTGCTGACCTTCGGGATTTTATGGTGAGGAGGTGCCCAGCCATGAAGCATGCCGCCTCCGTGGGCGAGGCCTTCATCCTCTTTTTAGGGAACCCTCCACGCGGTTCAGTACCTTGTAAGCACCTCTAATCATGTGCTTGGGACCAGCGATATCCGTTGATATGCCTTAGTAAAGCTTTAAAGGCGTGCATGGCTTTTACATCTCTGTTTTAACAACAGCTTCTGATGACATACCACAATGAAAAGCATTGTTGTATTACTTAATTCGAGTCCAAAGCTAGCCTATTCCCATTGGATGGTTTTAGTTTCCTCAACACACTGTTTCCGCCACGGAAGAGCCATGCATGCCAAGACTGTTGCTCCTTTTTCCATTTAATGTAATTAACCTACAGACATCCGAGTTTCTGACTCTGTGCTTCTTACCTATTGGTCTAATCAGTGATCCATTCCACGACTTCAGGACTTTTTCCAGATTGTACTTCCAAATGAAAGATTTGCTTATAAAGAGTGGTCCTATCAGATAAAAGTGCTTTGCACCATCTCTGAAGCCTAGGGCATGGTTCTATTAAAGGAGAGTATGATATATGCAAGGTTATTCCCGATAATCACTTTTAGCAGCTTGCTGTGACTTTTACTTTTTCACCTGTTCTTGCTCTCGTACCGCTGCTTTACAGAGCGGCATGCTAGTAAGAACTGATGACAAAAGTATTTAACCTGGATCTTCTTAAATCTGATCGTTGACCTAGAACTTCATTCTCTCCAGGAAACCAAGCATTAGTGCTGGATTATTTTCACGGCCATTCAATGCTAATAATGTAAGTGTACTTATGAGATTATACAATGGATTTAGGCTAATGTAGGCCATCGTGCTAGCTAAATCTCCCCACAGAATACATGGGACCATGAGGTACCCCTGCTTAACAGAGACCAAGTCAAACTCAAAAAACTCAATTTCTTTCTCTTCTGTTCTTGACTGGGCCTACACATTTATTCATCAGGTCGACCCTGTCTGACTTTAGACTCTGTAGCTCCTCCTTTATCAAGTAAGTGAAGGTATGCACGCCGGGATAATCCAAGACCGTACATTTCACATTCAGGGGGAGACTGGCCACTGTGCCAATCTAGTATTTCCCTTCTAGGATACTGGATGGGGGGTCGTTACAAATCAGGATGTGCTGCTTTGCTCCAACCATGCCATTCTATATTTTAGTCGCAGCCTCTTGCAATTTTGGAATGGTTTGAAAAGATTTGCCAGGGCTTATTTTGGTTTCCAGTTTGGCCCTGCTCATGTGCAATGCAATATGAGAAGAACAAAGACTCTACCCAAAGTGCTTTCATCTTCACCCCTTTGGACCTTTTTTGTTGAGCCGGAGCAGTGGAAATCAAGGTCTGCAAAAGCAGTGTTGCAAATTTGGGGCCATATTCATGCCCTGGTTTGTGTCGCTCTTGTACCGCTCAATGTGGTGCAAGAGCGCCACAAACCTTAAGTGAGATTTATGAAACCACGCGAGGCCACCATGGACGTCAATTCACCAAAATGCCAGGGGTAGCAGAAGGGTCAATACATACCCTTTGGCCCCCCACTTTCACTCATACACACATACTTTCACTTACATACAATTTCACACTTACACACACTCTCTGATAAACACACTCTCACCTGCAAACATGTACACAACATACACTTAAAACCATTTTTACTTACCTCAGCTGCCATAGAAGGGCATATTATAGCTAATTGTACTCCATTTTATTTCACTAATAGTGAAAAAAAATTTTTATTCACTATTAGTGTAATAAAATATTGTCAGAAAACAGAGAATGGAGCACCAACTGATGCCCATAAGGACGAGCTGCCTCTGTGTTCATGGCACTGAATTTCACACCTCTGGGACCAAGGGTCGCAAAGCCAGCGCAAGGGGTTGCCAAAGGAAACAACATCCATAAAGGCTACCTTGCATGGCTCTGCGTGGCTTCATAAATCTCGAGTAATGTAATGTAGTGCAAATCGCTGCATAACATTACTCGGCCCCAGGGAGGTGTTTCCATGGGTGTTGCATGGGTGTTTCCATGCAACATCCATGGATTTTGAAACATTGCCAGATTTACAAGCACTTGTAAATCTGGGAATGTGCCAAAAAGATATGCCTCCCCAGGAGAGGGCTTGAACGTCAATTCACCAAAATGCCAGGAGTAGTGGAAGTGACATCACACGCCCTTTTAGCTTCAATTTTACTCCCACTCACAAGATAACACATAAACGCACATTTAAACATACACACCCATTCACACTTACACACATTCTTTCTCCAAGGTAAACACACACTGACCAGCAAGTACACACACAACGTACATTTAAAAGTATTTTATTTTACTTTTCTCGGCTGCCAGGGAAAGTCATATCCCAGCTAATTGTATATCATTTTTATTACACTAAAAGTGAATAATGAAATATTACTAACAATAAATATTATTCGCTATTGGTGTAATAAAAAAATAAAGGACAACAGAGTGGAACCTCAGCCGACAGCCAGCCGTAAGGACTAAGGACAAGCTGCCTATGTCTTATGGCACCGACTTCGCCACCTCTGAGGCCAAGGGTCGCAAAATCAATGCCAAGGGCTGCAGATGCGAACCCTGGCGATCCATAAATGACGCCCATGGGAGAGGTGTAATGAGGTGAAATATGTTTATTTTTCCTCGTTTTTTCCCCTCTTCCTATGTGTGTCAGCACACTTAGGAAAAAGCTCCCAGGACTGTTTTTGTGAAGGATTGTGCCTCTTCCTGCACAACCACAATCCTGCATGCAACGCAGGCATGTTTGCAGCATGGTGCAAGGGTGCCTGCGTTGGCGTGAGGCAGCCCATTGTGTGCTGCCGCAGGTGGAAAGGACAGGAATGCGCCATATTAATTTAATATGATGCATTCCAGCCCTTTCCCTGTGACACAGGACGGCGCTGCAAGATGACTTGCTGTGCTGCCTTGGGCCACAAAGCCCATAAGTTTGGGCTCTGGTGTGGGAATGTACCATTGCTGCCTCCGAAGATTAGCGCACCAAAGTATGCTCTTTTTCAAGAGGTCGTGGGTGAGTACGGGCAGGTATGTGATTTCATAAAGTTAAAAACGAATGTCACCTGGTATCTAATAGTTTAACGGCTTCATCACTATGTCGTAGGAGCGTAGCCCCTCTACCCCCCCTTCAGCAGCAGAAGCTGCAAACCTTTTACTACGATAGGGTAATAAACTATGTTTATTATCCTTTCGTTGTGAGAGGGGCGGGGCCATGTGGAATGACGGGGATGAGGGGAGTGCACTGTGCACTCCCCTCAGTGCGCATGTGTGTTTGGCCGGCTGTCTCGGGCCGGGCAAACACAGATGTGCACTGTGCTCTCTCCAGCCCGGCATTTTGTTGCCATTTAACGCAAACATATCTAAATATTTTTCAATATGTTACATCAAATCACAAAATATAAGCACATCTTCCCAAAATTGTGATGTTACGTAATGATTTTTGTGAAAAATTAGTTAAATTAGTAATTTACCATAATAATACATTTTAAACCTTTTTAAATACAGTTCCTCTTGCATATAATAAGGATAAACACGCTACTAATATTTAGTTTATCTTGGGAAATCCAGGCTTTCCCACATCTGCATGAATAACAGAGTTCACACTTTCCAGGTAGCTATGGGGGCTACAATGTTATATTTTTTCTTGAGACTGTCAGTGGCAAACAAACAAGTAAGGCTGACCAGCCACATAATTTTGTGTTATGCTGGTCCACCGTTAGGGAAACTAGATGGTAGACAACTCACGTTAATAGGGATCTACGCCCCAAACAGCGCGCTGCCTGAATTTCTGCACACACTAACACCAGCTCTGCTAGTTAACCCTGAAGCGCCAGCTGTTTGGGGAGGGGACTTTAACATCACACCAGATATGGCACTCAATAGATCAATCCCACCCCCGAAAGGGCTGCCACAGGGGAGCATCAATGGCCCGCTACCGACATGGGCGGGAGACATGAGATTATATGATATCTGGCGTATAGGACATCCAGTGCAAAGAGAATATTCATTCTACTCAGCACCCCACAAGGTATACACCAGAATAGACATTATAGGGGGGACCCCTGATATATGCACCCTGGTTAAGGACATTGGGTATCTGGCCGAAACGCTGTCTGATCATTCTCCGCTAAAGATGACAATACAGTGGGGGAGGAGACGTTCCGCGATCCCCACCTGGCGCTTGCAGGTGGAAGCTCTCCAGGATCAGGCTTTTAGGGAAGAGTTGAATACAACAATAAGACAGTATTGGGAAATAAATAGGGATTCCACAGACACAAGAGCGATGGAATGGGATGCCCATAAGGTCGTTGTCCGGGGGTATTGTCTGTCGGCTAGTTGGGGAGTGCGGCGTTCCCTTCACGTTGAGGTCGTTAACCTGGAGAAGGAGGTGAGAATTCTGGAAGTCACAGTGGCACAAAATGGGGCATCATATTCAGAGCTAAGAGACATGCGTATAAAATATGATGAGGCAGATTTAAGGCTCCACCGCCATGATTACAACTATCATTTGATGCGATTACAAACAGAGGGAGATAGGTCGGGGAGATTGCTGACATGGCTCCTTCGTGAGGACCACCAACAAGCTCCAATAGGGTCCATACGCCTGAATAATGGAAGTATGGCCACCAGCCAGGAAGCAATCAACAAAGCATTCGAGGACTATTACACCGACTTGTACAGGGGACAGACAATGTGCACTGCCCAACAACTGGGGTCTTTTCTGGGAGGGATACCCTTAGCAAAATTGTCACAATCAGATAAAGAAACCTTAGAGGCTCCTATAAAAATGGAAGAGCTAGAGGTGGCCATAATGCAAATTTCCCAAAACAAAGCACCAGGAATAGACGGCTTACCAATAGAGTACTATACCACTTAATCAAAACACCTGAAATCGCACCTACTGGCGGTGTTTGAAGAAGCGTGGACCCGTAGGATACTCCCGCCTATGCAAAGAAAAGCACTGATAGTAGTCCTACCCAAGCAGGGGCGTGACCCAACAGATGTTAAATCCTATAGACCGCTCTCGCTCCTAAATTTAGATTGTAAAATTCTAGACAAGGTACTGGCAAGTAGGTTGGCTCCCATAATAAATACCCTAATACACGAAGACCAGAATGGCTTTATCCCAAAACGTAATACATTTTTGAATATTCGCAGGCTACTGAGCATAATGGGGGACACTCCGGCAGGGGTATATGATAATGTGGCAATGTCACTAGACATCGAGAAAGCATTCGACACACTAGGGTGGGACTACTTGTTCACAACTATGCAAAATATGGGATTTGGTCCTAGCTACATACGTTGGGTGCATACATTGTATGCAGAAGCCCGGCCAGAGTGAAAACAGGTGGCATTGTGTCTGATAGTTTTCCAATTGGTAGGGGTGCTAGGCAGGGATGTTCGCTGTCTCCCTTACGATTCGCCATAGCGATGGAACCACTGGCGACCAAACTATGGGCGATGGGGAAGCAATGGGGAGTACTCAGTACCGGAATTCGCCAGATGGTATCACTGTATGCAGATGATGCATTGATATACGTGAGAAGGGGGCGCGAAGTGGTGCCTTTGGTGATATCCCTGCTGGAGGAATATGGGAGAATATCGGGGTTGGTGGTGAACTGGGATAAATCCTGTGTGTTCCCACTGACTAACTGGCCTGTGGAGAATAGAGAGACTGCTCCGGCGGGACGCCTGAAGTGGTGCTTCACTACATTCAAATACCTAGGAGTTCATATTTACCACAAGCTTGGAGACTTGAGGGACAGCAATCTGGGGCGCGCACTGAAATCTATGAGGGGGTCCCTACGCTTCTGGTGCTCGCTGCCACTATCACCGTTAGGCAGAGTGGCAGTAGCAAACATGTTATTACTCCCCCGTCTTCTCTACTTTTTTGCAGCATTGCCGGTTGCAGTGCCCAAAAGCTTCTTTCGTGAGTTGAACACAGTATTATTGGGACTTATATGGGGTGTGGGCAGAACCCGGGTGACACTCGCCACCCTGCATCGTCCATTGAATGAGGGTGGACTGGGCACCCCTAATTTTGAATTATATTTCACTTCCGCACAATTACAATGGATATTAAACTGGATACATAGACCAGAAGCGTGAGGATCCACATGGATCAGATCACAGTTAAATGATACGCCGCTGGTTACATGGCTGTCGAGTGCTATAACGAAAGGGGCCCCCGGTAACACATTAATGTTAGCCGCGCATGCATGCTGGACACGGTATATTAAAAAAGACCGTATGGGTTTCCCGTACTCTCCCCTTATCCCCCTGGGACAGATCCCGAGGAAGAGTAGTGCACCCGGAATGTACTCTGCCGCTACCTGAGCAGAGGCAGGGATACTAACAGTAGGCGACTGCTTTGAGGAAGGGGTGTTAATGTCATTTGAAGCTATAAATGATCTCACGGCAGTGGGCCCAGGGCAATTCATGGCATACCACTCTATACGTTGCTTAATCCAGAAGGCATGGTCGCCACACGACCGGGAGCCAAATATCTCCCCCGCATTTCACCACATGTTGTAGTATGACACTCAAGTTAAAGTCATAACAAACGTATATAAGATTTTAAACAGATCTCCCGCAACTGGATTAGAGAATGTAAGGAATCGATGGAACGCTGTTCTACCGAACCAGTTATCACACGAGGAGTGGTCACAAGCCCTACAGCATGCTCAAAGGGTGTGTAGAAACCTCAGGTTCAGATACACCCAATTCAATTATACACACCAGATATACCTCTCACCTGCTCGGCTGAGGCACATATTCCCTGGTTCTGACCCTCTCTGTCCCCGCTGTGGCTCCCCATCTGCCCATTTCTACCACATGGTTTGGTTGTGTGGTCCCTTGAGGTGGAATGGATAGTGACTGATGTCTCAGAGATAACGGACCATCTGTTCCTGCTGGACCCCGGGTCTTGCCTATTGGGAGTTAGGACAAGGGGGAAAAAGCACAAATACATACATACATAAGTTTGCAGACTTAGCATTTATAATGTATAAGAGATTGATTGCAATGAACTGGAAAGCCTCTAAGGCACCAGATTTGAAAACATGGCGGGCCTTGACGCTGCGCTGGTCGCGGACAGAATATCAGGTGCTACGTAACCTATCAGACAAAGGTCAGATGCACATTGGATGTGATGCTTGGGAGTCATTTACCACTAAATTGGAAGTCAAAAACGATGAGCGCCCACCATGGAACCCGTCACTACCATAGGGCCGAGGGAAGAAGACAACCCATACACAGGCCTGCACACATGTGAGGTAGTCATGCAGAATACACTCACTGTAAACGCACAAATAGACAGAAACTAATCCAGGGTTTGGAAAGGATCAAAAATCCAGGGGTGGAGAGGAAAAGCCGTTGAGACCTGCATACAATACGTGAGCATATATTTTCACTTCTATAACTGGCCTCGGTGAAGAAAGGAACAGTTCATAAGCGGCCCATAAGGAACAAACAAACAAGCGATTGGAGTACACATCACAGCAGGAACAAATACATGTCACACTCTGCCACACACTACATGTAGAAGATAAATAACGAATCCCGCCAATCCGCTGTTCATATCTTTATTTATAACTCATGACTCAGTTGCCCATTAAAAGTTAAATCCTGTACAATACAATCAGACCTAAGTTGTTGTAAATGTAATATGTTACCACGGATACATTAGATCCTATTGTTATAATTGGAGACTCAATTGACAATGTCTGTGCAGAAAATAATAAAAAGATGTTTAAAAATAAAATGCTGGTCCACCGTCATTTTTGTGGTGCATGCACTGTCACAGATTGTCATGTTAAACATGGCAGTCTGTCACCGACCCACATGAAAGTCACCCTGGCACGGTGGAGAAAACTCCTAGAACACCAAGGACACTTCGAATGTGGGTGGATACTGGAAATGCACCGCTATCGTCCCTCGTCTAGCATACTGCATTATATTTGAGGGGTTTAAATAGCTTAATGGGGTGTTGCTCCTAAAAGCCTTAACATATTCAATAATCAGATACATTTTTTCTGTGGCATCTTCCTCAGTAGTATTCACACCTCAGTGAGAGTGCAAAAACTCCACTTAAACAGTTTTGACTAAAAACAATAGAGTTGAGCAAGGATTCTTTATGGAAAATTAAATGCCATTGGTTCGTGGATCTTCACTTTTTTTGTTCATTTCATCATCTGTTTCCATGCTTCTTACAAATATCACTCTGTCAATGTGAAACGTATAGTAAATTAACAGCGTGTTTTATGTAGAATGAAGCTATTACTTTCAACACATAGCTGCAAAATGAATATACAACAGGTACAGAAACGTTTTTGAAACTAATCACATTACGCTATTTTCATTTTGTCAAGGTGTTTCTAACAAGGAGTATTTACAATATTTCGAATCGAAAACTTTAGACCCAAGCATTGGCAAAGCCAATAGGTCTCACCTATACACGAGCTAATGGTTTGGTAATGTGTTTTTGCCATAATGTACACCAGTGTGGCTGCTGTTCAGCATTGCTAAAAGTCAGTGGCGTGCAGTGTCAAAGATTGGAGTGGGGGGCTAGTGTTGTAGAGCAGATTTGTTTGGGTAGAGTGCCGTAGAGTGGGGATGGGGGAATAGAGTGTCCTAAAGTTCAGTAGAGGGGAATTCAACGATTCAGTGGCAGTGTTGTAGAGTGCAGTGTCTTACAGTGGAGTGGTGTAGAGTGGGGTGGAATATTGTGGAGTGGGTAGAAGTGGATGGAGATAGTCTGGTGGATTGGGATAGAGTGGGTGGAGTGGGCTGGAATGGGTGGAATGGATGGGGTGGATTGGAGTGGGGAGGATTGAAATGGGGTGAGGTTGATTGGATTAGGGTGGAATGGAGTGGGGTGGATTGGAGTGGGGTGGTTTAGATTAAATGGGATTGGAGTGATAGGACTGGGGTGGGGTAGATTGGACTGGGATGGGGTGGATTGGAATGTGTAGGGGTTGGGTAGATTTGATTAGATTAGTTTGGAATGATAGGACTGGGGTGTTGTAGGTTGGATTGGGATAGGGTGGATTGGATTGGGGAGGGGTAGGGTGGACTGGATTGGATTGGAATGAGGGGGTTTGGAGTGGGGTGGAGTGGGGTGATTAGACTGGATTGGGTGGGGTGGATCAGACTGAACTGGAGTAGGGCGGATTGGATTGGACTGGAGGGGCGGATTGGAGTGGGGTGGATTGGTTGGAGTGGGTTGGAATGGGTTGACTGGATGGGGTGGATTGGAGTAGGGTGGATTGAAATGGGGTGAGGTGGATTGAATTGGAGTGATAAAATGGGGCTAGGGTGGATTAGATTGAACTGGAGTAGGGTGGATTGGATTGACTGGATTGTTGTGGATTGGACTGGAGTGGGGTGGACTAGAGGGAGTGGATAGGGTTTATTGGATTGGAGGGGGGGTGGATTGGACTAGAGTGGGGCGGATTGAATTAGAGAGGGGGATTAGAGTTGGATGGATTAGACTGGAGTGGATTGGCTTGGAATGGGATGGGCTGGATGGAATGAATTGGAGTGGTGGGGACTGAACAGGGTAGGGAGGATTGGATTAGGGTAGGGGTGGATTAGAGTAGACTGGATTGAAGTAGGGTGCATTGGAGTGGAGTAGGGTAGATTGGATTGAAGAGGGCTAGACTGGATTGGAGAGGGGTTGATTGGGGTGGGGTAGGTTGGAGTGGGGTGGACTGGATGGGGTGGATTGGGTTGTGGTGGACTGGAGTGGAATGGGTTGACTGAGGTGGATTGGAGTGTGGTGGACTCGATTCATTGGATTGGAGTGAGGTGGATTGGAATAGAGTGGGGTGGATTGGACTGGAGTGGGGTGGGCTGGATGGATTGGAATGGATTGGAGTGGGGTAGACTGAACTGGGGTGTGGTGTACTGGATTGGGTACAGTGGGGCAGACTGACATACATTGGATTGGATTGGAGTGGGGTGGATTGCAGTGAATGGATTGGAGTGGGGTGGACTGGATGAGGTGGATTGGAATGGGTTGGATTGAAATGCGGTGGGGTAAATTGCATTCAGGTGGGGTATATTGGATTGGAGTGGGCTGAATTGGATTGAGCCGGGTGTATTAGATGGTGTTAGGAGGATTGCACTATAGTGGGGTGGATTGAACTAGAGAGGAGGGACTAGAATGGGGTGGATTGGATTGGGGTGGACTGGGTAGACTGAAATGGAGTGGGGTGGATTGAACTGGGTAAAGTGGATTGGATTAGGGTAGAGTGGGGTGGATTAGAGTTGACTGGATTGGAGCGGGTTGGATTGGCGTGGAGTGGGGTAGATTGGATTGGAGCGGGGTGGATTGGATTAGGGTGTTGTGGACTGGAGTGGGGTGGATTGGATTGGAGTGGGGTGGCTTGGAGTGAGGTGAATTTGAGTGAGGTGGACTGAACTGGAGTGGGGTGGATTGGAATAGACTGGAGTGGTGTAGGGTGGATTGGGCTGGACTAGAGTGGGGTGAGGTGGATTGGATTGGAGTATTGTGGATTGGACTAGGTGGGGTGGATTAGAGTGGATTGGATTGAATTGAATTTGAGTGGGGTGGGCTGGATGGACTGGAATAGATTGGGGTGGGGTGGAATGAACTGGGGTGGGCTGGATTGGATTGGGGTAGAGTGGGGTGGCTAGGCATACGTTGGTTTGGAGTGGAGTTGGGTGGATTGGAGTGGGGTGGATTGGAGTGGAATGGGGTAGAATGGAGTGGGGTGGATTGGAGTGAGGGATAGGAGTGGGGTGGATTGGATTGGAGTGGGTTGGATTGAAGTGGGTTGGATTGAAATGAGGTGGACTGGAGTGGGTGGGGTGGGGTGAATTGGGGTGGAGTTAATTGGATTCAGGTGGGCTGTATTGGATTAGAATGAGGTGAATTGGATTGAGTAGGGTGGATTAGATGGAGTGGGGTGGATTGGAGTGGGGTGGACTGGATGGGGTAGATTGGATTAGGGTGTGGTGGACTGGAGTGGGGTGGATTGGAATGGAGTGGGGTGGATTGGAATTAGGTGTGGTGGGATGGGTTTGACTGGGGCGGATTGGAGTGGGGTGGTTTGGAGTGAGGTGAATTTGAGTGGGGTGGACTGGGGTGGATTGGAATAGACTGGAGTGGGGTAGGGTGGATTGGGCTGGACTAGAGTGGGGTTAGGTGGATTGGAGTGTGGTGGATTGGACTAGAGTGGGTGGATTGTAGTGGATTAGTTTGGATTGAATTGAATTGGAGTGGGGTGGGCTGGATGGATTGGAATAGATTGGAGTGGGTGGGGTGGACTGAACTGGGGTGGGCTGTATTGGATTGGGGTAGAGTGGGGTGGATTGGCTTACATTGGTTTGGAGTGGAGTTTGGTGGATTGGAGTGGGGTGGATTGGAGTGGAATGGGGTAGAATGGAGTGGGGTGGTAGAATGGAGTGGGGTGGATTGGAGTGAGGGATAGGAGTGGGGTGGACTGGATGGGATAGATTGGATTGGACTGGGTTGGACTGAAGGGGGTTGAATTGAAATGGGGTGGACTGGAGTGGGTGGGGTGAACTGGGGTGGAGTTAATTGAATTCAGGTGGGCTGTATTGGATTGGAGTTGGGTGAATTGGATTGAGTAGGGTGGATTAGATGGAGTGGGGTGGATTAGATGGGGTGGGGTGGACTGGATAGGGTGACTGGAGTGGGGTTGAATGGAGTGGGATGGAATGGAGTGTGGTAAAATGGATTGGAGTGGGATGGAGTGGATTTGATTGCAGTGAGGTGGATTTGATTAGAGTGAGGGGGATTGGATTAGAGTGAGGTGGATTGGATTACGGTGGATTGGATTAGAGTGGGGAGGACTGGAGTGGGGTTGGTTGGAGTGGCATCGGTTGGAGTCGCGTGGGTTGGAGTGGCATGGATTGTTGGAGTGGTGTGGATTGTGGGAGTGGGATGGACTGGAGTTGGGTGGAGTGGACTGGATTTGAGTGGACTGGATATGAGTGGGATGATTGTGGTGGATTGAACTGGAGTGGAGTGGGATGGATTGGTGGTGGTGAATTGCATTGCTGTGCGGGATTGCATTGATGTGGGGTGGATTGAAGTTGGGTGAATTGGATTTGTGTGAGGTGGGCTCGACTGGAGTGGGGTGGACTAAGGTGTTTTGGAGTGGGGTGGATTGGATTGAGAGGGTGGATTTAGGTAGACTGGTTTGGGCTGGAGTGGGGAGGATTAAGGTGAATTGTATTGCAGTGGGATAGATTGGAGTAGGGTGGATTGGGTTGCAGTGGATTGGATTGAAGTGGTGTGGATTGGATTGGAATGGGGTGGAATGGATTTGAGCGAGTAGATTGGGTTGGGCTGGAATGGAGTGGGTGGATTGGTGTGGTGTTGGGTGGATTGGACTGGAGTGGATTGGGCTGGAGTGGAGTGGATTAGTGTGGAGTTGGGTGGATTGTGGAGGACAAGACTGGATTGGATTGGGGTGGATTGGGGTGGGGTGGATTGGGGTGGATTGGATTGGTATGAGTTGGAATGGATTGGAGTGGGGTAGATTGGATTGGGCTATATTGGATTGGTGTGGGGTGGATTGGAGTGGGTGGATTGTGGTGTGTTGGAGTGGGGTGAAATGGGATGTTGTGGGCTGGATTGTATTGGGGTGAGGTGGATCGGATTGGAAGTGGGCAGATTGGAGTGGGGCAAATTATTTCGGATTGCAGTGGCCAGAATGGAGTGGGGCAGATTCTTTTGGATTGGTGTGGGGCAGATTGGAGTGGGGAGAATTTTCAGATTGGAGTGGCACAGATTGTTTTGAATTGGAATGGGGCGGATTGGAGTAGTTCGGATTGTTTTGGATTGGAGTGGGGCAGATTGGTGTGGGGTGGATTTCTTTGGACTGGAGTGGGGCAGATTTTTTGGGGGGATTGGAGTGGGGCAGATTGCTTTGGATTGGAGTGGGGCAGATTGGAATAGGACAGATTGTTTTAGATTGGAGTGGGGCAGATTGGAGTAGGGTGGATTGTTTTGGATTGGAGTGGGACGGATTGGACTGGGGCAGATTAGAGTGGGGCAGATTGTTCTGTACTGTATTTGAGTGGGTCAGATTGGAGTGGAGCAGATTAGAGTTGAGCAGATTGTTTTGGATTGAAGTGGGGAAGATTGGAGTAGATGGGATTGGAGCAAAATGTTCTGGATTGGAGTTGGGGAGATTGGAGTGGGGCAGATTGAAGTGAGGAGGATTTTTTGGATTAAAGTGAGGGAGATTGTTTTGGATTGGAGTGAGGCAGATTAGAATGAGACAGATTGGAGTGGGGTAGGTTGTTTTGGAATGAAGTGTGACAGCTTGGAGTGGGGCAGATTGTTTTGGATTGGAGTGGGGCAGATTGGAGCGCAGCAGATTGTTTTAGATTGGAGTGGTGCAGATTTGACTGCATCAGGTTGCTTTGGATTGGAATGGGGCAGATTTTATTTTAGACTGGAGTGGGGCAGGTTGTTTTAGATTGAAGTGAGGCAAATTGTTTTGGATTGGCATGGGGCAGATTCTTTGGGATTGGAGTAGGGCAGATTTCTTGGGATAGGAGTGGGGCAGATTGGAGTAGGGTACATTGTTTTGGCTTGCATTAGGATGGATTGGTGTGGGGCAAATTGTTGTGGATTGGAGTGGGAGGGCAGATTGTTTTGGATTGGAGTGTGGCAGATTGTTTGGGATTGAAGTGGGCCACATTGTTTTGGAGTGGGGCAGATTGTTTTGAATTGGAGATGGGCAGATTGTTTTGGTTTGGAGTGGGGCACACTGGAGTAGGGCAGATCGTTTTGGATTGAAGAGAATCAGAGTGTTTTGGATTGGAGTTGGGCAGATTAGAATGGGCAGATTGCTTTAGACTGGAGTAGGGAAGAATGGAGTTGTGCAGATTGCTTTAGATTGGAGTGGGGCAGATTGTTTTGGATTGGCATGGGGCATATTGGAGTGGGGCAGGTTGTTTTAAATTGGAGTGGGGCAGATTGTTTTTTTATTGGAATGGTCAGATTGTTTTGGATTGGAGTGAGGCAGATGGGACAGACTGGAGCGAGGTGGGTTGGGAGGGATGGAGAGTGAAGGATTGGAGGGGATTGGGGTGAGTGGTTTGGTTTGGAGTGGGGTGGATTGAATTGGTCAGAGATCAATTGGAATGAGTGGGGTGGATTGTATTGAGTGGGGTAGATTGTTGGGGGTGAGGTGGGGTAGAATGGTGAAGACCTGAATGGGGTGGATTGGATTGTGGTGGGGTGGATTGGGGTGTACTGCACAATATGTGTTAAAGCATCATTTTACAAATTAAGCATAAGAAAGAAACAATGTCACTTTGCAATATTTAGAACAAGATAACCTTCATCTTTTGGGAACAGCGCCCACACGCAAAAACAAAACGTGGGCAAAGTGAGAAAAGAAGACTTGGTAAATTAAAAGAAAAGAGTTAATTATAGAAAATAAAACTTTGCAATTTTGTTTGTCCTGCTGAGCACATTTTTGCCAGTCATAGGCCTTCTGTTTGCAGGGCCCTAGAAGTTAAAAAGAAGTCCCTCAATCACGTCGGGAGCAGCAGATGGGCACTGATTAAGTTGAATCAATCAGTGCTTGGTCCCTGCTCCACAGACAGGAGCGGAAATGATGCTTGGCCTGCAGTGATGAATTAAGAGGATTTAAAGAAAAGTGCCACACAAGCTAACAAATGGTAAGTAGCAATTGGGCTCCAAGCTCCTTTTAGTTAGCAACAGAAACTTGAAAGCAAGACTCATGCCCTAGCGCATTCTCTCCAGGCTCGACCCTAAAAAGATTATGGCAATCCTAATATACAGTCTGTATGAGTAAGTCTCTATTTCCTTTGCGCTGGGGTCTGTCACTAATCAAACTAACATGTCTTCCTTTCCAGGGTTTCAACATGACATCACAAGGATTATGGAGAGTCCTAAAGGCATTCTGCTAATCGTACTCCTAAATGTATATTTCCACACATTTTCATCCGCAGATTAATGTTTTGCAAACAACCTGTTTTTACAAACGTTACCCAAAATGAATATGGTGTTCTTGTTCATACTGTTGTCAAATTTCAATGTAATTTCAAAGAAAGATGCCATTCCACACGTACTGAGCCATTTCCCTTTGTCACATCATTATAAGAGGTTTAGCTTGGTATTTATTTTGACAAAGCATCTGTATTTAGATACGAGTCCTCTCACTGGATGATGATATCATCCCTTAGATCTTCTACATCGCAAAAAATAAAATGTAGAAATGGGTTGTCATGGCAAGTGTGTGAATGATTACACTTTGTGCTCCCCATCCCTTTGCTGCTGCATATGCCGGTATCTGTAGTTCCAAGAGTTATTGAAACCATTTTCTTCTGAAAAATGACTATTCATGTTCTCATTCAGTCAATCCAGGAACATTCCCATTGACATCGTTTCTTATTCCCATCAGCCCCTCATACTGTAGATTTCACTTCTTCACAAACTTGGTAACCTAATTGCTCTATCTGGTTTTGATGATCAAGGCAGTGCCATGTCAAGTTGGATTTAATATTGCCACCTCTGATTGTTGATTTATGCTCACTAATTCCTAGCTTGAGCTTTCTTCATGTTTTACCAACTTAATTTTAGCTGCAGCAGCACTTTATCAAATAGACCATATAATCTGAATCACGGTAGCATGTTTTTGAATAATAAACATTTACCGCGTTAGTGGGTGTTGTTTCAATGTGTACAGATGATTTTAGGTATTTTGTTTGATTGTGCAGAGTAAGAATAATGATTTTTCAGTCCTTGATCTTGTGTATTTTTGGTACAGGTGTCAAAGCTTGAGCCCAGGGTACGTTCAGTGCACATGTTTGTGCTTTGTAAATGTTTCATTTGAATATCCAATGTTTTGGGATTTATACCACATTTTGTATTCCCGTTCTTTCTATAATTCTTCATCTTGTACAATTCTCCGAATCCTTACATGTTGACTGTATGATAAATATGTCTAGCAATGGTTTCAGATGATATGTAGACTACTTTTGTCAGTAAGTTCGTGAGAATGAAAACTAGTTTCGAATTTATGCCACTTGTTATGAAGAATCCTTGCAAAACTCTTTCTTGTGATTTTTGATGAAAACTCTTGCAGAAAGATTTTCTACATTATCACTGAAGTGAGTACTACTAGGCCAGACGCTCCAGAGAAAACACTTTGTGCTTGCAGGGAATGTGCCTTCACCTTATGGATAGATTTTAAAAAACATTTTCGGATATAGTTATCCATAAAACGCAGTGCATGAGGAATACAGAGAATTAACAGTTAAAAATATAGTACATATGATAAGGTTAAAAACGTTGAATACCAACAATCGCGTACAAAGTGCCAGTGCCACAGTCATAAGAATAACACATAATATATAAAAACACAGAGCAACGCAGAATAATAGAATAGTCTATAGATATCATTAGACACATCAAAAAAAGGGTACAATAAAACTGCAGTAGAGAGCTGGTGTCAGTTAAGGAAGTGCTATTAGAGCATTTCAACACTTCACGATTGCGAATGATCCAAGCGGCATGCAAAAATGTTGTCAATGCAATGACAATCACTCTTCTGGTGTCAACGAGTAGAATACGAAGTACAGGCACATATTGTTGGAAACCCAAGAGTTTGCACACAGACCTTAACAATTGTTTACGTGGCCTACTATAAGCAGGGCAGAAGAAGGCACAGTGATGTTGGTTTTCTCCGACTACGTTACAAGAGGGCCACTTGCCCGAAATACAATACTTTGTATGTGACTCACACAGATGCTGTTCCAGGCAGAACACCATACCTTCATTTTTAGATAAAGTTGCAGGGGGGTACATCCAGGGAGAGTATCAAAGAACAGTTCATAAACCGAGGTGATCTTTACATATAGAAACAGGTCTGATGGGCTCTCTGTCTTAACACATTTCAGTTCCCTCAACCACAGGTGCTCCTTTAAGTGGTCTTTTATCAAGGAGATAGAGACTAGCTTGGCTGTAACTGGAGTATCCCAAAGAGAAGGTGGCCTATTTCATAGATCATAGACTTTATATGGGCAAACCAAGGGATCTTTTCACAGCCCAGAGATTTTGAAAGCACCTTGATCGAGAATCTAAAGGATACCAATTTATCTGTGGACCATAGTCTGTCAGCACATCATAGGTCAAGACATAATACTAAGGTTGATTGGATAGATGGCAATGTAAAAAACAAAGAGGGAGACAGGGGGCACTCTGCAGAAGGTTAAGAAGGCTCCTAACAAACCTGTTTTCTATTTTACAAAGATCATCAACCCTAGCATGACCCCAGAGTTCTGCACCATACATAGCTGAGCTTTTTGTTTTAAGACTGTAAATCTCCACCACTGGAGCAAGAGAACATACAAAAGCTTTCTTGTGCATTTTGGACACAGCACCAGATTCTTGTTGAAGTTTCAATGCGCTCTTACTAAAGTGCGTGGTCCAGCTAATTCTATGTGTTAAACATACCTCCTGCGCATATTCAAGTGGCATAGCCTGCACCAGAATATTTGCCCTACTTGTTTTGTAGGGGTTAAAGAACATGAATTTAATTTTATTAATATTGCGCGCAAGCCCCTGGTCGCTGCAAAAGTTTAAAAAGTGATCTACTATTGCTTCCAGGTCACACGGAGTTTTGGAAATTAAAAGTGTGTCTTGTGCAAAATCAGCATTGAGATTTTGTGAGGGCCCAGTCTGGGTGCATCATTGCCAGGGAGTCAAGTACTTGAATTAGGTCATTGATATAAAGTGTGAACAGTGTCAGTGCCAGCACACAACCCCATCGGTCTCGATATTAAAGGGGTCTGTGAGCTCGCCTTTATTACCATATTCAACACGAGCAGTGTTATGAGCATGAAGACTAATTAGAATAGGCAAGAGATTGGCGGAGACACCTATCTGCTTCAGGACTTCACACAACTTGGCCCTGGAAATAGAACCAAAGGCTGATCTTATGTCGAGAAAGACCACATACAAGTGGCCTTTGTCGAGCTTTAGAGTTTTCAGTATAGGCTGCAAAAGTGAAGGATTTGATCCACCATACTGACACTATTTATAAATCCTGCGTCCATTTCAGAAAAGATGGAACTATCCTTGTCCCAATCTACCAACTTCCCTAGAATAAAGCAGGAGAATAGTGTTTGGGAGGTGTCAATAAGGCCGATGGACCCGTAGTTCCCAGGGTCATCTTTTCTACCTTTTTTATATATTGGGACAATCTCTGCGGTCTGCCACGACCCAGGAACGGGACCACCTTCCAATAGGGAGCGAAAGAACAGCTGGAAGTAGGAGGCCCAGATCAAAGGTTGTGTTTGAAACAAGTCCCCAGGGATGTGGTCGGGGCCTGGCCATTTGTGTAAAGGGATCCTCTTGATCACCTCCAAAATATCCTTGTACTGAAGGGCGATTGGGTGCCTTCACCTACAAGGGAAGAAGTGACATCTTCAGTGTCTCTGTTCTCACAATCAGACCTGGCTGCATAGGACTTCTGGAAATGATCCACCCAAGTCCAAAGTTGGAAATTGTAATCAACGCAAGTGGCAGCATTACGTTTGCCATGGGCCACTATACCCCAGAACGATTTATTGTCCCCTGCGCTGATAGCTACAACCAGGTCCTCCCATATCTTGCATTTCCATTCATGTTTAGCCTCTTTACAATCTTTCCTAACTCTGGGAATGTCTCATCTGCTTCCAGTTTATAGGCTCTGTATAATAGTACGTCTTGACTTCCTACAGTGGCTATCGAACTATGCACAGGGACCTGGGAGCCTTACGACCCTCTTTACTTAACAAGCCTCCAAAACACATAAAAACAATTCATGGGACTTAAGAACAGACAAAGGGTCAAGGGGTCAGGGACCACCAGGGGACAAATCCTCCAGGGTGTTATCCACCTGGCCATAATTCTGGGCTAGCACATTTGGGTAGATTTTTAATACCCACTTTCAAACTGGAACAGTAAGCTATTGACAAACAGGCAGCTATAGTTATCGGCAGTACGAGTAAAGGGAGCTGTGTTCTCAAAGTCGATTGAAAAGTGTGTCATGACTGGGTGGGACCATCCAAAGCTATTGTCCCCTGATGTGGCTCTTGCTGTGCCAGAGGAAGCCACAGGGGTGGAAACGTTCTCTAGAGAGGCAGGAAAAGCAAACTGTGGGTGCGCCAGTCGTCCGTAGGTGTGGCTGAAGTATTTTTTTTATACATGTACAGTTCTTTCAGAATGACAAAATATAAATATGTAAGCTGCAGGCAAGAAAGTAGTATTGGTACTCTGTGTTTCTGATCTTATAGCCCTGAGATCCATAAATCAGTTACAGGATAAAAATGTGACATTGTTGCTATTACATAAGAATTAAGAATAGCACAACTCAAATTTGACATCATGTTTTAAAAAACAGAAAGGCACGGTTGCCCTTTGTAAAGAAGAATATTGGGGCATATATAAGAGCACCTAGCGCCACCGAAGCACCACTTTTACAAGGTGGCCACCTTGTAAATATGGCCCCTTCACACGCAGCACTTTGCGTGGAAGGGGCGTGCAATGGGTGTTGCTGTGGGGGTTGCCACAGCAATACTCATTGCATTTTGACGCTGCCCCAGATTTACGAGTTTTCGTAAACCTGAGGCAGCACCAAAATCTAACGCCACCCCAGGGGTGGCGTTAGCAAGGCGTAACAAGGAGAAATGCTTTCATTTCTTCTCGTTGTTTGCTCTTTCTATGTGTGCTGCATTCTGCAGCACACATAGAAAGAGCAAATCGCCATTTAAAATTGTTTTTGCGCAATAAGGTGTTCTTTCCTGCACAAAAACAATCTTGCCCTCAACTCAGCCATCCTTGCACAATGGTGCAAGGGTTGCTGCGTTGGCGCATGGCAGCAAATCCAGCACCGGCAGAGGGGGCAACACAGGGGTGCACAGTATTCTACTTAATATGGCGCATACCTGCATCATGAAAATGATGGTGCAAGACGCTGCAAAATTTCGCGCAGCGTCATGCACCTCTTCATAATAGTTAATAGAAAAAAAAACTAAACAATGTGTATTTCAAGAACAATTAATTAAGTATGGCATTTGAAGGAGGATAGGCATTTGGGACACAGCCATGTGAATGCTGTAAAAGAATATTAGAGTGAGATAGGACAACTGGACCAGAGCTGAGAAGGATCAGCCTCCTTAGCACTGTAACTCCTTCTCTATATCACATGTGAATGGTTTTCCAAAGCCACCAACATTATTACAGTTCCAAAAACCAGTTGCTTCTTATATTACTAATATATTTAAAATATGAGGAGCACTAAATATAGACACAGTCTTTCATCCTGCAAAGCCAATTTATTATATTTAAGCACCAGCCTCATAAGCACCACCTAATACGTGTTTCATGTTATAGAGTTGCTTTCTCAACTTCAATATGAGTGAAATGTTAATGGGAATGAAGCTGTGGGAGATTTGAGTGGCTCAAAAAATATGGAGTAACACAGTACAAATCACTGCGTTGCGTTATTCTGCTGTGGAAAGGAGTTCCTTGGGCACTGGATGGGCGTTCCCACATAACTCCCATAGTTTTTGACGCATTCTGAGATTTACAAGACCTTGGAAACCTATGAATATGCCAAAAAGATACGCCTCCCCAGGAGAGGCGTAACAAGGAGAAATATCTCTCCTCCTCCTTGTTACTTCCTCTTTCTATGTGTGCTCCATTCTGAAGCACACATAGCGGAATATGCCTCTCAGGATTGTTTTTGTGCAGGAAGGTGTCCCTTTCTGCACAAAAACAATCCTGCATGCAACACAGGCACCCTTGTATCATGGTGCAAGGGTGCCTGCATTGGCGCTAGGCAGCCCATGTGCGCCAGTGCAAGTGTAAAAGTCAGGAATGTGCCCTATGCCTTAAATATGGTGCATTCCTGACCTTTCCCTGTTGCGCAGCGCAGCGCTGTAAGATGGCTTGCTGTGCTGCGCTGCACTGTGTGACTTGGTCATAAATATGGTGCTTAGACTGCCATTCGCCTTGCTTATGGGGTTTTCGCTTGTCATAGGAAGAGGATGATGCTGATTATTTTTGTTGGTGTTGGTAATATGCTGGGCGAAAATAACACAACTTTTGTGGTTGCTGTGATGTGTACTTTTGTGGCTGAAAACCACCTATAAACGACAACATACACCTCCCTCTTGCACCCCTAAAGCGATTCGGTCTTTTGTGCTGCAGAATCCCTAAAGATCAAGCAGTGTGAATGTCCGTTTGTGTTGCCTGTAAAGCTTCATCTCCATGGAGTCTGACGACCCTCCATCAAACGGCACATGCTGTACTGTGGTTCTGGGTGAAAATATGTTGTCTGGAGCCATCACTGGCGACAGAGGACATTAGTTACTTCATTTGCCTGTAAAGTTGTAGTGGCTGCATTCAGTACTCTGTTGATCATCACTGCCGATGCTTTCTCCTCCCTTTCAGGGTATCTTTCCGTTCCTGCTTTTCCTCATCCGGAAGAAGATCTTAATACAGTGCCAAGTTCTCCCAGATCTATCATAACCATACTTTTCTTCTCACGAGGGGCAGTACAGGGCGTGGTGTGGGTTTGAGATCTACATTGTACTGCCTGCATTCTTACAGAGTTGGCATGAGGGTGACCAGTCAGGCAGGCCGGAGTATTAACTGGTGCCTGAAACTTTTTACCCACACTATGGCCTTGACTGAGGCGGATGCTGGTGCTTCCATTCTTTTTAACTCCCTCTTCAAAAATAAAGTCAGTAATGGGACAGCTTTTATGGATTTGCCTCAGTGAAATCTGTTTATTGTTGTCTTTAGTGGAGAATTTTACATTCAGTCGTAGTTGTGTTATGCGGATCATACAATAACAATATGGAATTGACATGTTTGCTTCGTGCAGTGGTGAGTAGAGAACTATAAAGTAAGTTGCAGGGCACAAAGCAACAATTTAAGGCATATACAGTGTTTGCAGTGCCTACACCTATTGATTATCAAGCGCTAGGCAGTGGTAACACTGCATAGCGCTGATACAGCCATACAACAATTGCAAACAGATATGCAAGAGCCGAGATAGGTGCATAGCGTCCAGTTACATCAACAATATACAGTTTTTTATGCGCAGAACGAAAACCTTATAAACAATCTATTCCAAATATGAATAGACAGAAAAATAATATTAACTATCATGCTGATACATGCTACTTTACGATTCTATCCTCCGTTGCAACATAGGAATGGACTCACATCATCTAAGCGTTACATAGCAGAAAACACCCAAGTGCAACGCAGAGAGTGCCAGTGTTTGTCAGAGAGAATCGTCGGTGCATAAGGAATTATTTAGGCTAGTGTTCCCTTTAAACTATAGTGGCAGAGGATGGCCGCAAATCATGCAGTTCCGATATGTCAGGGAGGTCTGTGTATAGGCTTGCCATTATAGTGTCCCACCCACTAGTCATAGGTAGTCTGCGTAACCCCATGACATCCCGCGTCACAGCACCACCCTTTCGGCTTGTGCCCAATTCGTGAAGGAATGAATCCAGGTTATCAGGTGTGGAGGGTCAGTCCACTTCCACCTGCCCGTGATCAATCCCAGATCAATGAAGCGAGAAGTAAGTTTATGCTTCCTGCTTCTGCTGTACAGCCCTAAGATGCACACCTCCCATGTATTAGGAATGGCTCTGTTTGTACAATGCGCTAGACGAGGCACTACCCCATCCCAGTACAACTGCAAGTGTGAATAGGCCCATAGCATATGCACTATATCAGCATCAACCAGCTCACAGCGTGGACCGGTGGCGTTTGAGGAGTTAAAGTACATGTTAATGTTGAAGGGGGTGAGGTACGCCCTCTGCACAATATACAACTGAATTAACCGGAACCATGCATTTTGCAGAACATGAGTGGGGCTCTCTAGTATAATAGACCACTCTTTGTCGGAGAAGGGACGAGCAAAGTTCAGCTCCTACTTCTGGCATAGGGATGCAAGCGACGGTGCCGTGTGGTTGGGCAGCGAGCTAGCAAGCCAGCATACTAAATGTCGACCCAGGCCCATGACGTAGAGGTATTACTTGGTTAGGTGCATAGGTGGTTTGCTGGATATCTCACCCCACTGCTGCCTTAGTGCCCTATTAAGGGATGCCTGTAGTGTCGCGTGGGCTCTCATTATCCTAAATGAGACTACTGGATTTCTAGGCAGCAGGATCGATCAAGGTGTGGGGGACTGAGTCTGACCCACGTGTAAGGAACTCTGTCACCCTAAATCCGGTTTTTGCTCCGGCCAACTAGCAGTGCCTCATTTCTCCCACGGGGAAGAGATGATTGGGCAGCCGAGCGCATGACATCTTTGGAACTTCTCAGGGAAGTCGTGGTCACTCAGATCCAAACCAACTCTCTCATTTACAGTATGATCTCATATACAAATGACAAAGGCAGTATAAGTTTTATATAATGTTTTTAATAAAACGACTGCATTTTAGATAATAAGGCGTGAGCAGCAATAACCAGAACCATACAACACAGTAGGATTGAAATAGTCACAAGGAGAGTGAAACATAAGAATAACGCTATCATGGTGTTTAACAATTTCTACTCTCTCTCAGCTAGTTCTATTTCGAGCACAGCATGTTAAGCTTCTAACTTGCATTTCAGATTCCCTGGGAAGACATCAACCCTCATACCTGAGCAAAGGCCTGTGATCTGGTTCAGCATCTGCAACGCGGCAGTCAGCGTCTAGTTGTGGTTCCCTGGTCGGAATCTCCCTCTCGCGTATGTTGGGACAAGGAAGTGTTTTTATACGTGATCACAAAATGTCCCTATGCAGGAATGCCAAAGACTAAACTCCTACCACGTCTATCGGCAATGTACCAGACTGTATCCTTGACTGAAGCACAGAGTGAACAAGAATGTGTTATGGAGAACTCCAATGCTGAAGTAGGCTAAACAGTGTGATATGAATATAAAACAAGACCGTGGAACTGGCTATTTGAAAAATAACAGTACAAAGCCTAATAAAAAGAATTTAGAGCAAAGTGCACAGAGGCTCTAAGCTGCAAGCAAATGAATAAAATACATCCAGGGCAAAGTGCACAAAGGCCTAAAGCCTGAAGCTAATGCGCAAAGGATACGTAAAACTAACCACACTACAGTAGTAAGAATTGCCCAGGGGGTAAGCCAGTTACCTCTGTCAAGGTACCGTAGGATAAGAGTGCGCCTTCATCATACAGGTCTCCCACTCTGAGTACCCCTGCTTCTGCCCATGGGGCTAGCTCTGCTGCGGTAGTGAAGCAGCTCCCTCGTGGCATACCCTGTAATGCCAGAGCTGGAGCATAGGGCACAACCGATTTGGTGTGGTACAAACTACACCTGAAGCATCCATATGAATCTAGTAATAGGGTCAGCTGAGGAAGACGATTACAGGGGTGAAACAGCCGGAGCACAATATCATGTAGCGGTGTCTGCGAGCTGCCATGCACCAAGCCACCTCGCAACCCAGGAGTTGGGACCCTAAGTACTAGTGCTCAAAGTTGGGGATAGCTAGAC
The DNA here is from genome assembly GCF_031143425.1 of Pleurodeles waltl. Taxonomy (NCBI): domain Eukaryota; kingdom Metazoa; phylum Chordata; class Amphibia; order Caudata; family Salamandridae; genus Pleurodeles; species Pleurodeles waltl. The sequence continues at coordinate 875,643,161 of NC_090448.1, read as the reverse complement.
CCTCTCTATCTGCAGGTTGGTACAGTTTGCTAAGTGCCACACAACATCTGAAATTGCCCCACACAAAGCGTCAAGGGATTGAAAAAATGAGGTGTGGATATACAGCAGGTTGGCAAAGTATATAGAAGCAAGGGGAGGGCCACCATTTTTCAGTAGAGCCACCCCACCCACCACAGAAAAGAGAAAAGCCTGCCATAAGGTCATCTGGGCATGCAGTAACATAAAAGCATCCATCAGATTGCCCTCTAGCAGATCCGTCGATGTGTGATATATGTGGAGGCCCAGATACCTGAACATGTGCGGCTGCCATACCAGAAGGGGTGTTAAGGGAGATGCTCTGGGGATTGGGACATGTAGTGAGAGGGTCAATAAGCAAAACTTGGCCCAATTAATCTTGAGTCCTGATACAGCAGCAAACTGGTGAAGGGCGAGAGTGATCGACTTGAGAATGATCGGAGGATCCTTCAAGCACACCAGGAGGTCATCAACGTAAAGTGAGACAGCATGAATACTGTCTCCAAGGGGTATACACCAGTCACAACCAAGCACACGAAGGTGAGTTGCCAGGGGCTCCACTACCAAGGAAAACAGTAGCGGTAACAATGGGCATCCCTGACGTGTGCCTCTACCCACACAAACAGGATCTGAAATGAGAAGGCCTGTCTTCACCCTGGCTATTGGAAGTGTGTATAACAGGCAGACTAGCTTCAAGAACCTTTCCCCAAACCTGTAATGAGGAAGGACCATAAATAAGTACACCCACTCCAATTAGTTGAATGCCTGTTCCAAATCGAGGACCAGACTTCCCACCCTTGGCCTTTTGCACTCCATTATGCGAAAGAAGCGTTGCAAGTTAAGTGATTTGTTTCTGGCTAGTACGAACCCGTTTTGGTCCGAGTGTACTAAGCTTGGCACCAATGGCAATAGGCTATCAGCCATTACTTTTTCGAGAATTTTGTAATCTGTATTCAATAGTGCCAATGGGCGGTAGTAACTCAAGGCCGTGGGGTCCTTGATAGGCTTTGGTAGAGCAATGAGGAGTGTATCACTGAGGGAGGCTGGAAGCCTAGATGTTTCCAATGCTTTGGCATAAAGTGAGGGCAATTGAGGCGCTAGGAGAATGGCGTAGGCTTTATAGAACTCTGCCAGGATGCCGTCAGGGCCCGGGGTCCTACCTGTTGCCAATGTCCTTATCGCCTCATATATTTCAAGGGGAGTTATTGGACCGTCCAGTTCCTCCTGCTATTCACAGGGGAGAGAGGGAAAAATTATTGTTGTATATATATAGGAGGCAATGTCCTCCGATATGGATGTTATGGTTGAGTGGTAGAGGGAGGTATATCTATTAGCCAATTCCTGATGTATCTCATACTGTGTGTATAACATAGGGCCTGTAGGAGAGCGGAGTGCCGCAATGAGGTTATGTGAGTATCCTCCCGAATTAACCTTGCCAGGAGTGAGCCAGATTTATCCACTGTAGCGTGTGTTTTGGCCCAGTGGGCAGCATAATTATGGCAACGCAAGTGCTCAAGCAGAGCGAAGCGCTCACCCTGCACTTCAGCCAGCCTGCATCGCATGGAAGGGCCAGTTACTGTCTCATTCTCTAGTCACAGCTCAGATTTTCAGGGGCATATTTATACTCTGTTTGCGCCGGAATTGCGTCGTTTTTTTTTAAGCAATTCCGACGCAAAACGAACTCCATATTTATACTTTGGCGTTAGACGCGTCTAGCGCCAAAGTCCATGGAGTTTGCATCATTTTTTAGCGTGGACACCTACTTTGCGTTAATGATATGCAAGGTAGGCGTTCCCGTCTAAAAAATTGACTCCGAGGCATGTGCGCCGTATTTACACTCCTGGGCAAAAATCACGCCCGGGAGTGGGCGGGTCAAAAAAAATGACGTCCAGCTGCTTTTGCATGGTTCTTTTAGCGCCTGGTCAGGGCAGGCGTTAAGGGACCTGTGGGCTCGGAAGGAGCCCAGAGGTGCCCTCCCATGCCCCCAGGGACCCCCCCTGTCACCCTTGCCCACCCCAGGAGGATGCCTAAGGATGGAGGGACCCATCCCAGGGAACATAAGGTAAGTTCAGGTAAGTAATTTTTTTATTTTTTTTTGTGGCATAGGGGGGCCTGATTTGTGCCCCCCTACATGCCACTATGCCCAATGACCATGCCCAGGGGACAGAAGTCCCCTGGGCATGGCCATTGGGCAAGGGGGCATGACTCCTGTCTTTGCTAAGACAGGAGTCATTTCAATGGGGGTTGGGAGTCGAAAACAATGGCGCAAATCGGGTTGAGGCGATATATTTGCCTCAGCCTGACTTGCCCCATTTTTTGGCGCCCAAGCTCCATATTCCCCTACGCCGGCGCTGCCTGGTGTACGTCATTTTTTTTTACGCACACCAGGCAGCGCCGCCGGCTAACGCCGGCTAACCTCAGTGAATAAATACGGCGCCCGCATGGCGCTTCAGAATGGCGTTAGCCGGCGTTAGATTTTTTGACGCACAACTGCGTTGGCGCAGTTGTGCGTCGAAAAGTATAAATATGGCCCTCAGTGTCCAGTTGCAGTCTTATGTTCCAATGTACATCTATTGAATGCCACCTTAGAATGACCTTGAATGCATCCCACTCTGTGGAGAGTGCTGTGGTAGTGTCAGTGTTAAGGTACAAATATTCAATGATCGCCGCAGCAAATAATTCGCGAAACAGGTGTCTTCTAAGGCTTCTGGTAGTAGACGCCAGGCTAGGATGGGGGGAGGACTCATTTCCCATGCAGATTGCAAGTACTGGGGATTGTGGTCGGAGTGAGTGCATCCTAGGTAGTCTATCTGGGTGATACTGGTGAGGACATTACATGTGCACACCAGTCTGATAATCCACACAAGTAAAGAGTATGGCGCCGAGTCATATGAGTAGATTCTAACATTTTCATTACAAAGATGCGAGATGTCCACTAAGTCCCAGTTGTGGAGCCATGCACATAGTGTGTGGGCGTTAGAGAAAGTGACAGTGCAAGGTAATAGGGGAAAGGAACGATCTAATGCTGCGTCGAGCACACAGTTAAAACCGCGTCCGAGAAGCCATAGAATATTGCTCCAGTGTGAGAGTTTGTGTAAGCGACTTCAGGAAGGGCTCTTGCTCCACGTTGGGGGCATAGACACTTCCCAATAGCATATGACGGCCATCCAACCTGCCTCTAACAAACACAAAGCTGCCCTCTGGATTCATGACCACTTCATCTGAGACAAATGGAGTGCCTGGTTTAATACAGAGAAGCGCCCCGCTGGAGTATGAGGAATAACCAGTGGCATGCATGTGTTCACGCCAGCACCTCTGCAATCTAGTGGCTTCTTGGTGAGTCAGGTGGGATTCCTGTAAGAAGGCGATATTTATGGCATGTCTCCAGAGGTATGAATAAATAGCATAACTACGTTTGGAAGTGTGGATCCTATGGACATTCCATATCAATACCTTAATTGATGCCATGATAGTGATAATGGGTATTTAAGGATGCACCATGTAGTGTAGCAATAACCCTGCTCTTCTGCTTGATGACGGAGTTGTAAGGGGGGTGATGGTGAGAGCAGAGGATATGTTTAGAATGTGCATGATAAAGCAGGTAACAAACAACTAAAAAGGCAAAACAGTTAATACCATTTGAGCAGTACACCAACCGAGTGGCCCCCCAAACCACAGTGAGTATCAAGTATGTAACAGTCTCACTCAAATACTATGTATCGGGTGAGACAGCAGATTTTATTGCTGCAGAACCCCTAGTTACTAGCTGTGAAGAGCAACAGCAGACCAAAATGACAGTTCTGGGAGGTAAATAGCTGTATCACTCCATCTCTGTAATAATGCTAAGTCATTGGGCGTGTGTACAGACTTTAGGCATATGGTCATTAAGAAGAAAAAGTCATATATACAAGTTACGTGCACAACATTATGCGAACATTCGCCTGGGATTGCAAAGTGGGGAACAGACTATATAATATCTTCAGCTGTTTGTGGGGAGCCCACACTCAGAGTGTGAAGGCCAGGTAGACACTGAACACTCATCACCGGAGGAGCGAATCAGGTCATCCTCGGGACCAGATAGATGAGCTTTATCTGTAATGGTGGCAGAGTGCTACAGCGCCCAACGTTCCGTTATGATCTCCTCCAGATTTGGTATCAATTTAGGAGCAATAGGCCGATCTCCAACGGTTCGGCACTGGCGATGGCGGCCACTAGCCTTTCCTCTAGTCATAAATGCGCCTGATGGAGAGGATCCATGGACCTGCGGGCTTCGTATATCTAGCCATTTCCAGGTGCCTTCCACAGAGTCTAAACAATGTTTGGTGTTTCCGGCATGCACACGAATCTGCGGTGAGAACAGAAGGGAATATTTCAAACATGGTTTGCAGAGTCTCTTTCTCACTGCCATTGAGCATTATCTACTTTGAGTTCCTGGAGTTTTCTGGCCTCACATAGGATTGAGCCTCTATCCCGAAAGTGCAGCAATCTCAGTACCATTGGGCGGGCACCAGCACTGGGTGGGGGGTCTCCTAGTTGGGACCCGGTGTGCCCATTCAATAATGAAGTATTGGGACAGTGCCTGTAGAGGAAGAAGGTCTCTCAGCCAGTGCTCCATGTATTGTGTTGCTTATTGTCCTTCTATTTTCTCTGGCACGCCCACCAGATGAATGTCATTCCGCCTTGATCTCCCTTCTGCATCTTCAGCTCTGTGCTCCAGGATACTTACACAATCTTGCAATGAATGTAGAGAAGAGGTCGCATTGCTGATTTGCAGTTGGAGATCCATGAGAGTTTGCCCTGCCTAAGCGACTCTGTCGGTCAGCTTGCAGTGGTCCACATTTTGCAATATTAGGTCTGAAGCCACACTGTCAATTTTAGTTTCTAATGATACTCTGGATTGCTCTATTGCACCCAGCACGAAGTCAAGTTTACTTTCTAGAGACGTTGATTGGGGTGGAGACATCAACATCATAGCAGTAGTAGAGGAGGCCGCTGATGGATGCATCGCAGTGCCCTGTACGTTACTACGTCAGTGGCATACGGCTGATAACCGTAATCCAAGGCTGTCCAGTAGAAGCAGGGCTCTGGTAGCAATCCCAGCAAAGGCAGGATGGGCAAAGAGAAAAAGAAGAGCAACAGCGATGTGCAGTCTGTGATTAATAGGAGTTGTACCAGATGTAAAATGTGAGGCACGTTGTAACCGGTAACTGATGAAAGAGAGTTTAGTTATCATGTACTTTACCTTAGAGAGCACCGAGAATTACACTACCATACAATGCGAAGATAGGGTGGAATTGGTTGTAAGGGGCATAAGTGGTGTGGACAAGTTAATGAGCGTTTCCAGCTGGAGGGCCAGTACACAGGCATGCGGTATGGCTTGGGCCTGGTGGGGCAGGACCTAGGCAGGCAGAAATGGCTCAGTGCGCAGTTGAGGTGACAATTCGCTATTATTCTCAATGGCACTGTGCGCAGAAAGCAAATGCACAGCGAAATGTCTAGGAAGGGGTGTGGTTCCTGACGTAGTGTCCATTTTGCACTTGGGTGCAGAGGTGTAACAGTTGTCAATTATAGCACTTCATGACTGGGGCATCATAACTGTGTCATTGCGCTCCCATCCACCCAAGAGTCATAGATTGGGAAGGGTGTGTGCCAGATTGGTGGGTGGTCAAACAAAAGGGAGACTAAAGCAATCAGGTATGCTGCATTATATAACATTGCTGAACAGGGATCATAGCTCCCAGACTCGCCCAGGCTCTGCAAATCAACTGTGTCCATCCAGTCCTCAGATATAGGTGTAGCATTCGTATGCCTGATGACAAGCTTCAGCCCGCGCGGGGCTGGCGATGGTGTCCAGGTGCAGAAGAATGGAGGAGGAGATGTGGTGTAGGCTTAGGCCCGATATGACCCCCGGGCTCTTTCCCTGCAGCAGTAGCACAACCTCCCTGATATGGGGCAGATCCCAGGCTCACCTGTGTTTCATGCCTCTTCAATATTTATGAGGCGCCCCCAGCTCCATGCAGAGGGGCCCACGCAGCGCAGCTTACTCTCACCACATGCCCCGTAGCAGTCTTTCAGCAGCAGGGCCCCCGCGGATCAGTCTAGTTTATGGCAGGGCCAGCAGCAAGCTCCTGGCCGTCTTCGATCACAGCCCCGCTCCAGAAGCGGGCCCCAGGAATCTCCGGCATCGCACAGTCCGCCAGGACCCCACCACGGCCTGTCACAGGTTCCAGGCTGATGTAGGCAGCGATAGCAGCAGGAGTCCTGCGCCCCCAGAATGCAGGCACCAGCCGCAGCCAACCACACCTATCTGTGCCCCGCTTCCTAGGGCAGAAATGTCCGGGCCGAGGCGGTCCGCAGCGGTATTCTTCGGTCAGTGCACAGCATTAGTATAGGTGTCCCATCAGCTCGTTGTTGCCTAAGAATTGTCGGATAATGGGGCTGCGTCTCGGAGCTCACTCAGAGAGCGTCCGCCATCTTAGCCCTGTTGGCCACGTCCCCCATCCCTCTGTGAAATCATATATCAAACAGTGTGTTTTGTGTGATTGTCACAGGTAATTGAAATCTCTTAAAGGCCCTCTTTACCAGAGAATGCAAACAAGCATTGTCGGCCTGTGGAGTAATTGCATGGGAAAGAGTAGGTTCTGCAGTGGCTGGTGTGATGTGGTCATCCCACTCATCGGGCTGATCCAAAGGATAACTGGTAGTTCTTCCACTGCAGTGTGGTCATCCCGATATGCCCTTATCTTGCAGAGGTGGTGGAGGTGGTAACAAAACAGATTCTGCTGGAGACTGAGGAATTGTGTGCCACAAAGTTATAGTAATTGGTCTTGGTTCCTCAGCAGGAAGATGTGGTTGAGCTTGGGGTGGCACCGTGCCAAGAAATGGTGGAAACTTGGTCTGGTCTGACATTATCTGATGTAATTCCCTGAGATTCTCTGGGACTCTCGTTATTGGGTGGCTACTATAGTGCACTTTCTTGCAGTAATCATATGAGCTTCCCTAAGTGTGATTCATTATCACCATCGTCTTCATAGTATTTGCCTGGTTGACTGTCTTGATGCATCCAGTCTTTGTACTGATATTCATTGTCATCCTGACATTTGGTGTTGAGTTAGGCAGAACTAGTATCTGTCTAAAATGGACTTTCATTCTGAAATTCCCTTTTCATGTCAAAAAGTTTTTTGGGCGGACCGGGTGAAACATCTGTATTAAATGTATCTTGTGGCTTTAGGGGAGTCAATGGGTCAGTAGATGTCTTTACCAGTAGTTCATTGAACTTGGTTGTTGGCTGGGCTGCTATTGCTGTCAGTGGGGTACTTGTTGTTGTAGAAATAGCAGTCACTGATTCTACCACTGACACAGAAGGGCAGGGGTCATTAAAGATGACTAGCGCCAGTGGCGCAGTCATAGATCATGGCTTCTTTACTGCGGCTTGAACTGTCGATTGTGAATTGCTGACTGTCTCAGAGGCTAGCCGTTGCCCATATGGTCGATGATCCTGTCGCCAACAAGGATTTTGAAGTTTTTTGTTTTTTTTGAAAGATGCACAAAAGAATATGGTTTCTTTGGCATATCCAGCAATTTGTTATACATTTTTGCAGCCTTTCAGGGCGGTTCGTCAGTGGTTGCTTTTTGTCAGGTTTCACCCTTTCTGATTTTTCACTCTCCCGGTGTGGAGATTCTTTCTGTCAATGGAAGACTCCTCATCTGAAGAAACCACTTTGGAAGCCTTGTTGCTCTGGAGACACCAGGGCTGGAGAACCTTTACATTTGTCGATAGTTCTGGTGGAAAAAAATGAAGCTCTTCCATTCTTTTGTTTTATGTCTTGGGTACAGATGCAAGTAACTTGCTGATATTTACCATAAAATCTATTTTTCCCACATCAAAGACAAGCTCTGAATAGTGGCTTCTTGGATTTTGCCATTCTGACTGAAAAAAAAATCAGTTTCACTAAGCTACAAGATATGACTGTGGCACTTCAAGCAGAAATGCTTTGGGTCCAACTAGTGAGAGCTACAAGTAAAAAAAACTGAAGAAATTATGTTTCTGAGCATCTCCGAAAGGAGCTTTGTCCCACAAGACATGCTGTTAAAAATCTGAGATATGGTGGCTTCTGGGGGGGTGAAGTCCAGAATGCTTTTACCCCGTTAGTTGGACTTTAAGTCTTTTCAAATGAAGTGGAGGAGGTAGCATAGTAAATGTTGCTTTATGTGTTTGAATGCAATTTTGAGGTTTCTGCTATTGTAATGTTACTGTGGGGTTCTTTGCTCAACGATGGAGCATGATTCTAGCATACTCCATTTCATATATGAAAGATACAGTGCTGCACGACTTTTGCTCCTTTCAGCCTTGAAAAATGGGTTTTATATCTTGACTCACATTTTGGCTGGTCATCAACTACAAAACATATGTTTTATAAACGTATGATCATCGTGCAAGATGCAGCGAACTTAACTCCTGTTTAACATCTTTCATTTATTGCATTTTTGTATAATGTGCTTTTATAGTTGGTGTATATCTCAATTTTGTGCATGTTGTAGTTGCTCTCACTTGACCAGGATTGCCTTGCAGAGCTCTCAACAGCGCCCCATTCACCTGTTCTCCGGGAATACAGATGAGCAGTGGCAGCTGGTGGAATTTGAAAGTGGTGGGGCGTAAAGTATTTCTGAGATAAATGGACAAATAATAGAGTTCTTATACTGTCTTCAGCCTGCCACCCAGCCCTTACCCAGGATTTGGTGTTACAGTCACAGCTGGTGACTTATGAACTGTGGAACCAGGTTTAATTCTCAGCATGAATATCTTGTTATCCTGGGCAAATCACTCAGTGAATGATTTAGAGTTTGGCAGATGAGTTACTCCATCACAAACGTGACAGATATCCCGTCCACTTATTACGATCTCTATATGCTATATTGGGATCATAATACTCAGATGGGATATCCATCACGTTAGTGATGCAATAACCCCCTCCGCCAAACTCTAAATCAGGCCCTTAATCTCATGTGCTTATAAAAAATGAATGTGACCATGTGTAATGTAAATGGTGCTCATGAAAGCGCTAAATTACTTTGGGTCCAGTCTGTGCTATATAAAAACTGCACAAAGAGGTTAAAAACAAAGCCTTGATATAATGAAAAACAAATAGATACTTATTTAGTGGCTGAGTTGTCCAAAGTGAAACCAGAACATATTGATAAATCACAGCTACCCTAGTACAACTGTGTGACCTTAGGCAAATATTTTATTTCACCCAAATTCCTTTTTCTTCATTATCACCTACGAAAGCACTTTTAAATGTGCGAGTTCAGAATATCAGTTGTACAAAAGGTGAGGCCAAAAAACAAAGTGCCTGTAACTTTATCTGTTGTGCCAAACTAGATCCACACCCACAGTATCACAACAAAAGCAGGGAAGAAGTGGGGGAACGGGAAAATGAATTTAAGTCGTGTTATACAAGGGTGTGTACGTACATGCACATGTGTGCAGGCCCGCGCCCATGAGCGTGTGTCTGTCTGCCGATTTGTCTGTCTGGCTTCGGAATACCTTGGCATAATGTCGAAATACGAGATTGGTGATGGCAGACAGCAGGTATTCATAACACCCGGCTGACACAGCAGTGTGGCTTTCATAAGGCAATGTACAAGTGATAGCAACCCGGTGTGCTTGAACAGCACTTTGGATAAGGGAGCTACCCTACCAAATACAAACTCCCAGAAAGCGTAATATTAAATTGGGAGGGGCGTACTTCTATCCCCTTAATGGTTAGGTTACAACACAGTTCTAGGGGAATCGCTGTTCAGTCCTGGTAGCAATAGCACGAGTTGCAGGGAATTCCACAGGGAAATGCTTGTAAATTTCAAGCTGTAGCAACAAGTTAAGAAGACAACCTAGAAACGTAGAAAATCAAGAAAAGGTAATGAGTCAAAACTTTGAAAAATGGTTAAAATGGGATAAGAAAAACCAGAAAAAAATACTTACCTGTGGCAATGACATGTTTGGTGAATACTCTATATCCCTGCAGTTCCCTCACCTCTAGGTGCCATACTGGTCCATAAAACTTTACTCCGTAGCTGCCCGGGACGGAAGCGGCACTAGCTGTATTTGACGCCAGAAGTTATGTCCCTGTGACATCACTGACCCCATAAAGTGCCCCCCACTGTTGTACCGATGTCAGTTTCAAATTCATTTTTTCCGACCCGCTGAAGCAGCAGGATGAGAATGCAAATAAATAAGATATGTAGTGCAAAAACAGGAACGTGAAACATTATTATGCTAGTCCGTAAACATCCATCAAACCAGGAAGTTAGGTTAGGAATTTGCGTGTAGACAGAATACCCACCAGAAGTATTGTTACTGAAGGTAAGTAACGTTTAGGTCTGAGGACGCTTCTACTTGCAGATTGCTCACCTCTTGTATAGAATCCCAAGCCATAACTAGCCATGGGATGAAGGGTCTTTCTTGATGGATGGTCCTATAGCAGAACTCGAGCGAAATGCCCATACTTCCTCATCTCCGAATTCATACAATAGTGCTTGGTGAAGGTGTGAAGGGATGTCAGTCACCCTCTTCAGGTGTCATTTACAGGAACTCCCCTAGCTAGGGCACATTTTGAGGAGCTGGCTATTGTGGAATATGTCGCAATACCTTCGGGTGTTTCTTTTTGGGCGATGGCATACCAGATGAATACACAATTTAGGGCCAGATGTATCATCACGGCCCTTTGCGATTCGGAAATAGCGATTTTTAAGAAATGCTTTCATACATCTGGCCCATAATCCACCTTGATACTTTCTGCACTGCTTTTCATTTTCTGCTGCCTACATAGCCTAAGAAGTGCCGGTCCTCTACCTGGAAGTCCTTCCTGCCGCCAATATAAAAGCTCACACCTTATTTTGGGCCCACCCTGTGCAGCATCTCCTTCTTTGCATGGCGAGTCGAGGGAAGAAGAATGGAAGAGTGATAGATTAAGCCAGCTGGAAATGGGTTACCAGCTATGGGAGAAAAACAGCTCTAGTCTGAGGACCAGCTTCTTGTGGAAAAAGTGGTGAAGAGCTACTTAACGCTCAGTGCTTATAATGTGCTGACATGCCTGGTCGAAGTAATGGCAACTAAAGAAACATTTTAATGGTTAGAATTCTTAAAAACTATTTTAGGGGCTTGAAAAACTCACCAATAAAAAAGTAAGAACCAGGTTCAAACCCACTGTGACATAACACAAGGAGTGGGGCTAAACATAGTGGTCTGATCTTTGAAGAATCATAAAATAATGAGGCATTTGAAAGACAGTGGTTACTCTCTGAGGCTAAGGAAAGCCAACAAGGCCGCTAGATGCCACTTCAGCATACCCAGGGCTGGTGATCTACGCACCACACGACAAACCAGTACCACCTCCCGGAGTAAAAGGATTTGGTGGAGGAATAATGGCCAGATAAGATTACATCCACCATGTCATCAGACAGCTAGAAAAAGGTCAAGTGTCCCAGCTCAATCTCCAAGCATGCCGGTGCAGACACTGGAAACTCAGATGGAGGTCCTGCCCCTTCGATTGGGAGAGAAGATCCATCCTAGGAGGAAGACTGGCCCAGGGATAGGTCAGGAAGGTCTGTATACCACACACTTCTTAGCCAATTCTGAGCCACTAAAATGACTTCAGCCTGGCCTTGATTGATCCTCCTCAGAACCCAAGGAATCAAGTATAGGAGAGGAAATGTGTAGTGAAGAGGAAAATTCCACTTCACTTGAGACACGTCCCCCAAATCATCTTGCACCAGATGCTACAGGGCACAGGACTTCGGGCAATGTGAATTGGAACAAGTGTCAAAGAGATCCATGTGGTGCATGCATGCCCCATTGATTGAAGAGGCTCCTCATAACTGTCACTCGTGGTCAGCAAGATTATGCCTACCCAGGTTGTTAGTTCTACTGTTCAACAAACCTGCTAGATGATTTGCCACCAAGAGTCTGTGGTTATATGCCCATGACCAGAGCCTCAGAGCTTTTCGGCAGAGAGACTGTGACCCTACTCCCCCCTGCTTGTTGACATTCCACATTGCATTTGTATTCTCTGCCAAGATCTGAACTGACCAACTGCAAAGGGAGGAATGCTTTGAGTGTTTGTCCAATTGCGCTCAATTTGTGCAGATTGATGTGGAACCTCTGCTCTTCTCGAGACCAGGGGCCTCTGATCTCCAGATCCTCTAGGTGAGCCCCCTTCCATAAAGTAGAGGCATCTATTACTACTATGCCCACTGCTGGAGGAGATTGTAAGGACATCACCCTGGAAAGGTTCTCCTCCACATTCCACTAGGCAAATTCTACTACAGTGTCCTCTTAGACCACAGTGGAATGAGTCCACAATTTCCCCTGTGCTGGAGACACAGCCTGCGGAGGCACCAGTGACGAGCTGTCATATGCCAATAGGAACGCGCATGGCTTGAAAGATAAAGGAACCTATCAGACCAACCAGGCAAAGGGCACACATGATCGTAATTCCAAGCACCTTCCTGGAAGCACAGGAGCAAGACATGGGTGTCCCATTACCTCTTCCTAGGTGGAAAGGTTTGGCCCAAGGTGGTATCCAGTACTGCCCCTAAGAACAGAAGGTGATGAGAGGGATCAGGTGAGATCTGGGCACATTGTTGGAAAAGTTCAGGTCTTAAATTAAGGATGCAGGTGCAATCGCACCATCTATATAATTGTGGCCTTCTGAAGCCATACAGGTAGGGAAAAACTGGAATCCTGATCATCTGAAATGGGCTGCCACTGTTGCCATCACCTCTGTGAAGACCAGTGATGCAGATGTCTGACTAAAAGAAAGAACCGCAGAGTGACAGTGAGTCGTGCCCACCACAAACCATAAGTACTTCCTGTGGGACTTCAGGATTAGTATATGGAAGTATGCGTCCTTTAAGTCGAGAGACACCATCCGATCTGAAGCGCCAAAAGAACATGGGCAAGGGACTGCATCATGAACTTCAACTTCGGAATGAAAAAGTTCAGACCCTTGTAACAACTTTGACCAATGTTCTGTTCTGGCATCAACTCCACAGCTCCTTTCTTAACCAAGGTTGCCACCTCTGCCGCAGTAGGAAAACATATTCCAGCAAAGTGGAATGGGAATCCATGAAGGAGACTGTCGGAAGGGCAGGGTATACCCCCTTTCCACATTTTGTATGGCCCATTGGTCTGAAGTTATGGCCTTCCGGGCCTGCAGAAAAAGGAACACCTAGCTTCCCATTGGCCTGAAATGGACTGACAAGGAAGAACTAGAGTTGCTTCCTTGTGGTCCCTGGGGAGGACGAGGAAGGAGTGACTGCCTGAAATGTTGTACGGCATCTTTTTTTGTGGCCCCTGTATTGTCACAGTATAGGATTTTAAATTGCTACTGAACAAGGACTCTTGGCAGTTGGAAGAAATTGAGGCCTTTTCCAAAGCCACAAAAAAACTACTGAAGCCCCTGGAATTCCTTCTTATAGGGCTGCAAGCAAAGGGAGTGGGCCGTGGCAGAAATCAATTTGAAGCTGTCAAGGGCTTTTTCCCTAAACAGTTTGATACCTTAAAAAGGAAGCTCCATCAGGGTCGACTGAACATTGAAGGAAAACCAGGAGGTTCTCAGCTAAGCATGTCTCCTTGCAGCGAAGAATATCCCAACTGTCTTGGTAATGGAATCTGGAGTATCCAAACTGGACTGAATGACTTGGACTGGAACTGCTTGGTCATTTCTAATCAGTTCTTAGAAGAGGGACTGAAGCTACTGGAGGAGTTTAGAAATTAGTGTGCCTGCCACGCCTCAGAAAGCGAGCACATAGCGTCATAACTGACACGTGGCATTCAACAACTTCTAGGCTAAACCCCGGCTAGTAATTTTTTTTGGGCCACGCCTCGGTCTTTTTAGATTGCCTATCCACTGCAGTGGTAGGAAAATTTCTAGGAAGAAGTCTGGAGGAAGAACAGTCCTGAATCAAAAGGCTTTCAGAAAAAGGTGCTCCAATATCAATGATGACCCACCCAGGGTAGGCCCATATTTCCTGGCAAGTACTCTCTTGACCGCATGAGACGAAGATGTTTTGGTCCATGTAGCCATTATAGGGTCTTACAGAGACTCATTAAACAGAAGCAATGCCATCTGAAGTGTGGGCAGAAGGCTGAAGAACTTTGGTTGGGATGTTGGCTTTAGTTTTGACCAAGGGTAGAACAACTTGAGAACCTCTGCTACCTTCTCATTGATGGAGTGATCAGAGATCACTCCATGGGGGAAGGGTCAGATGGGTCCAGGCACTCTAGCCCTGGGGAAGTACCAATGCAACTAGCTGCAGCCAGCCCTTGAAAGTCTTGTATTCTGAATGTTCTCCTGCTCCAAGTCTATGCCAAATAGGTCAGGATGTCCTTGGAACTGTCTCCCTTCTGGACCTATGAATTGGAGCCAGAGATTGAAGCAGCAAGTTCTGCAGCTGGCAATGGTTCCAACAGCTTTGGGGATTAGGTGGAAATCTGTGTTGGTGTTCCCACAGGCAAAGGGTGCCTCGGCTGAACTGGCACCAGCACGAGGGGTGAATTTGACTCAGCTGTTTGGAGCAGCATAAAAGGGAGCAAATGGCACTGAGAGAAGGCTTGGCAGGGTGAACCCAAATGGTATCCCCACAGGTCCCATGGGACCGAAAGGCACTCCAGAGGGGACCATAGCATATATGAAAACTTCGAACATGGCATTGAGGTAAGGTACCAGAACAACTCGGGTGATTGTATAATCTGGGAACAGTTGTGAGACTTGGACCGAGGACAGTTCCTGCAGCAGGAGCGCCTCGACCGGTTCTGACTGAAGAGGAGTCCAAGAGAGGCCTTTGTAGCTTATCTTGCTAATGCTTCCTTTTTTTCTTGTGTTTTTTTGCGGGACCTGGACCTAACTCTGCTGCCCTTGGATCTGGCCACAAAGGGCTTGGCCTCCAGCTGTTTGATGGGTGCATGCTCTCACATGACTCACAGAATTTGGAGTCATGATCAGAGTCCAGGCAATATACACCAGTGTGGTGGGTGTCTGCAATTGACATTAGGCCCTCACAATAACCACAAGGCTTAAAACCTGACATCCTGGGAAGGGACATGATCCTAAACTGTGTGGGAGATTGTGAGCAGACTTAGGCCCATATTTATACTTTTTTAGTGCCGCATTTTGTGCCGCTTTTTGACGCAAAAGTGGCGCAAACTTACAAAATACAATTGTATTTTGTAAGTTCGCGACACTTTTGCGTCAAAAAGTGATGCAAATGCGGCGCTCAAAAAGTATAAATACGGGCCTTAATCTCCGGAAACTTGTTGAAAGTGCGAAAGAACAAGTTACTTATCTTCAGGTAACACTCTTTCTGGTTGATAACCTAACCACAGATTCCTCACTTTTCGATTAACCCCAAGGTGCCAGAGTGGACCTGGAAGTTTTCATAGTGGTGCTCTCACATGCCGCTAGCTACCGTCATGCTGCTCTGCACTGACTTCTTCTGCCTCTGAAGTGATGGAACAGAGATATATATAAGAGTGCCATACTGGCACGCCAAAATCAGTTTCTTGCTTGACTCTTTTAGTGCCTTCAAACGTGAAGCACAAAATTATGGAGGTACCAGTATGCTGAGCTTTTAATTGGCATTTGTTAGATGATAAAAAGAGATCACACCAAAAAACATGGAGGTGGGAGGAAAGGTTGGAATCCACGGTTAGATAGAGGATCTATCAGAAAGAAGTGTTACCAAAGGTAAGTATGTTGTTCTTTTGATTTAACTGCAGATTCCTCACCTTTAGAATCAGTACCTCCCACAGGTAGAGGGTCTGTGGAGTGAACTCAGATCAAAAAGTCCAGCAGGATCTAACAGGTAAAGTACCCTTCCGTTAGACCTGGCTGTAAAGGCGGTGGTGCTTCTTGAACTTATGTACTGATGCTGATGTTGCGACCTGGCAAATTTGACAAAAGGTATTCTGGATGACAACGCAGTGGTAGCAGAGTTGGCCCTAGTGGAATGAGCCCCCGCCCTCCTGGAGGCTGCTTCTTTTCCAATGCATAGAAGGTATAAACACAGAACACTATCGGAAGGTGAGGGCCTGGTGACTGGACAAAACAGTTCTAAAACTGTTTGCTCCCATGCAGCACAATGTAGAGTTTTGTGAAGTTACTTTTCCTGTAAGCTTATCAAAAAGCTACTTTTACCTCAAATTAGATTTCTACTAACCGTCGAAACTTTAAATGAAAGTTCTGTTATTTTCCGAGGCAAAGTTACAGAAAATAAGGTGTTATTCAGAAGTAGATGTGTTCATGGAACAAGTAGCTTTACCTACACAGTGGCCATTGTTTTTTTAACTGTTCTTTCTGCGGGCATACCTGTCCTTAGTAGCTAGTATGTGTCACTATCATAAATTAAACATCCAGTCTGTGGGCTAAAAAGTCTCACTGTAGTGGTGACTTCGTTGATACAGCAAAATACCTGAGGCAAACATGAGGGATCCTTCCTGGAGCCAGGGTCCGGGTCTGTCTCTGAGGCAAGGTTCGCCTGCCACAGCTATGTACAGGCAAGACGACGCAGGAGCCCGAGACGCAGAGAGGAGCGGTGGTGGGATTGCTGGAATCATCCAACGGCAGTTCGCACTGGGCTGCTCCCTTGAGGCAATTCATTGGAGTGGCTGGGGTGCTTGGTTGCGCCTTTTTCAGTGGTGCAGGTGAGAGGACAGTGCTACTGAACATTGGTTTGCCTATTTCTTCCTCACTGTGGGAACAATGGGAAACAACAGACTCTTGCCTAGTTTTGGATGGGACCTTTGCACAGTGATCCATTGGGCCTATGTTTAGGCCCCCTTGCTGAGCCACACAACGTGTCCAGAAGCCTCTACCTTTTTTTCCTATACAATTGGCCCTATATAGGCTGCTGGACTCTCACAACCCGGCCCTGTGGACAGATGCAGACTTTACCCACTTAGGTGCACTGTATGAGGGAGGTGCCTTACTTTCCTTTCAAGACCTTCAAGATCAATATGGCATCGGGACGGGCCTCTTTATTTCTTATTTAGCAATCAGGGTGGGGATTGCACATACTTGGGCCCAAGGGACTTCCGGACCCCAGATACACCTAGGACTCCAATGTATATTGACCCATGGCATGAGCTGCAAGGCAATCTTCACCCTATATACAGCACTACATCACAGTAAGGGTGGCGCCCTGCCTCAGAGTAAGACATGTTGGGAAGACTCCTTTGATGTAGCACTTACTCCACAAGAATGGACTATGGCCCTTGAGCAGCTCCAACGAGGCTCCCGAAACACACATCTGAAATACACACAATTTAATTAAGTGGCTCAGACTTTATCTTACACTGTATTGCTTCAGCAAAATGTTTCCTGGGAGGTGCCCTAGATTCCCACACATAGGGCATATTTATACTCCGTTTGCGCCAAATTTGCGTCGTTTTTTTCGACACAAATTCGGCGCAAAACTAACGCCATATCTATACTTTGGCGTTAGACGCGTCTAGCGCCAAAGTAGGAGTAAAGAGCGTCATTTTTTTGCGTGAACGCCTTCCTTGCGTTAATGAGATGCAAGGTAGGCGTTCCCGTCCAAAAAAATGTCTGCGACGCAAATGCGTCGTATTTATACTCCCGGGCAAAAATCACGCCCGGGAGTGGTCGGGTCAAAAAACCCCGCATTTGCGCCTCTTTTTAATGCCTGGGTCAGGGCAGGCGTTAAGGGACCTGTGGGCTCAAAATGAGCCCACAGCTGCCCTCCCATGCCCCCAGGGACCCCCCCTGCCACCCTTGCCCACCCCAGGAGGACACCCAAGGATGGAGGGACCCATCCCAGGGACATTCAGGTAAATTCAGGTAAGTATAACATTTTTTTTTTAATATATTTTTTTTGGCATAGGGGGGCCTGATTTGTGCCCCCCTACACGACACTATGCCCAATGACCATGCCCAGGGGACATAAGTCCCCTGGGCATGGCCATTGGGCAAGGGGGCATGACTCCTGTCTTTACTAAGACAGGAGTCATACAAATGGCGTCTGGGCGTCGTTAAAAATGGCGCAAATCGGGTGGAGGCGATTTTTTGCGTCAACCTGACTTGCACCATTTTTAAGACGCCCTAGCGCCATTTTACCCAACGCCGGCGCTGCCTGGTGTACGTGGTTTTTTTCCACGCACACCAGGCAGCGCCGGTCTGCTAGCGCCGGCTAACGCCATTCAATAAATATGGTGCCCGCATGGCGCTTCAGAATGGCGTTAGCTGGCGCAAAATTTTTTGACGCTAAACTGCGTTAGCGCAGTTTAGCGTCAAAAAGTATAAATACGGGCCATAGTATGGCAATGTCCCCGCTCCTGCATGCCTAGACTCAGGTGATGGAACTGATATCTGCCATTATAGAAGCCCAGATCCCTCTGACCCCGCTTATCTACTTATTGGATGTTTTACCACAAACAAAACATAATAAAGATTATTTGAAATTTGTCGGTTTGGCGACTGTTCTGTACAGACGCTTGATCGCCATGCAGTGGAAGGCCCTACACTCCCCTACAATAGTCAGGTTGGTCCGGGTGACCCACAAATGGACACTACCTCAGTTACGACTTGGGACTGATACATCCTTCAATTACTTAATAAAATACATCTCGACTGATGCCATATGAAGACAGAGCCATATATGCCTCAACCGCTCTAGACATATGCCTCGGACACAACTCTAAATCCCAGTTGGGTACGTTCCCCCCATCCCTGACATACATGATTACATTCCTCGTGGGCTCTATTTCTTACTAGAACTTTGTATCTTGTAATAGGAAATACCTTTTTCTCCGCCGCCTCCTCTCCAGACTTACGCAAGGATATGATGTCTTCGTCTACCTGGCTTCACCTGACAGTCGTTTGTTGCAAAAGTGTTAGATTGTAGCTATGTTGTATTATTTTCAGATGTATTTTCTATGTTGGCTTATCCTGTGTTCACCTCGAAGTTCTGAAACCTTCTATCCCCAAGGTATAATTATCCCCGCTAATCTAATTTGACTCATGACTCCTGGTCAGAATTTGCGGAGATACCAGCGCCAATCATTGTTATTCGTCTTGTGATGCTGTTTATGTATCGGGCCTTTGCATTGCTCCTTTGTGTATGTTTATTGAATAAAATGCCAATAAATTAGGGGAAAAAATAATAATTCGTGCAAAAACAGGCCATAAAAGGTTAAAAGCAGAGACTACTTTACCGAAAAAAGCTAATTTCCTACACAAACCAAACAATTTTCTTAGATGAAATTGTTACTCAGTGCCATCAAGATCAGAAAGATGCAAATGGGGCAGTGGCTTTACCGGCCATCATGGTGGATGCTCTTTCTTAGAGCTCCATGAATCTAGCCACCTAAATCCTGTCTAATCTCAGCCCAGGGCCTGCCTAATCAAGCCATCCTGTGGCTCAACCCCTTGCCGCAGCGTGGGGGGAGTCGATTGGGGACAACAATGGTTGTTTTAGCCATTTCTGAGTACTTTGGCCGCGCTGCATGACTTGCAGGGTCCTTCCTGACTTCTGCGCCCCGCCCACCACCTCGGAGACGACTGCCCTGCACAGCCTCAGGGCCCACACACCATATGTGCAGCCTGCCTCTCCATGGAACCCTGGATGACAGGACCCAGTGCCCTACTATCCAAGCAGGCAAGGAGATTGGTGATGGCCTCCTCGGAAGACCCACACTTGGCCCAGCTGACACCAGGCACCTGACTTGTGTGGTCCTGGCGTTATCCCGGGTGGGACCTCGCCTGCGACCCTCTCCCTTCTTTGCGGAGTCCGCAACTTGCCAGCCACCTGAATACAACCAATCTATGTGGCCCTCGGCAACTCGTGCTGGGCCCGCCGCTCGAGAGGCGACTGCCATTCGCAGCCTTGGGGGCCCGCACGTCATCTCTACTGCCCATCCAGCTTTGGGCCCTCTGGACGACACAATTTGGCAAGGCACCTTTTCTCTCCAGGGCCTACCAGCAAAGCAGGCAGAGAGATCAGCACCGACCATCAACCAGGATCCGCACTGGGCCCATCTACCGCCTGGCACTTGACTTATGACTCCCTAGTGAGCCATTCCCTGCAACTGCCTCCCCATTCTGTGAGGTCTGCGACCTGCCTGTCGCCTGGGGAGCACACGTTCTTCGCTCTTTCTGGACATTCATACTCCTTGTGGATCCAGCCAGCCATCACTGCTCCCTCCAAAGTGAACACCATTGTTGTACATACCTTCCATCCCACACTGTAGGACCCTCTATGTAGGGAATGAGATGGTGAAGCCCTGTTTTCTTGGGTACCAGCACACAAGATCCTGGCCCCAACATCCGCTATTGACAAGCACCTTGGAGCAGCGCCTTCCAGCCGGAGGTACTTCTTCACAGCATGCTGCACTTTGCATCATCCTTGCCGCTTGCTGCACCTGTCGGCCTGGTGGAGGGGTCCATCCTCCCCCAGTGAGTGACCCAGTGGGCCAAATCCTGCACCTGGGACCTATGCAACAACACTTGAGGGCCCTTCCTCTCCCCCACCACACTCCAGCTCCCGGCTGCAACCCAGATGTTGCACAGACAAATTCACCACCTCCAGATAATAAACTCAACAAGATCCTTGCGGCCATGGAAAGTTCTCACATGTCCATGGAATCAACAGTGGGTATGTTGATGATGGAATTAAGATTCCTCTGAGATGACCATGTGAAAGAGGAGGAAAGGAAAATGGCAGCTCCGCAACCTCAGATATGGATGCACAACTATTGTTATCAGATCTCCAGTCCTGTGTGAAGATGCTAGAGGAGCGGGCAGAAGAAGCCGAAGCCTGCTCCTGGAGAAGCAATAATCGCATTGTAGGCTTCCCAGAAGGTTTTGAGGGCTATGACTCTTTAATGTTCCTGGACACGTGTTTCTTTCCTTTGTCCCCACTGTGGATCTCATTCCATTCTTCTCGTTGGAAAGAACTCACAGGGTGCAGACAACACCACTGATTCCAGGCTCCCCTCCTTGTCCCATGTTGGCCAAACTACTCCACTGCTGGAATCGAGACACTATTCTATGAACCTTGTGCACTGCAGGCCCCTTGATCCTGAACAGTCATCCAGTTATGCTTTTCCCGACTACACAACTGTAGTGCAACCAAAACGGTCCTCTTTCCTTAGTGCCAAGAAAAGACTCGGTGAGCACAGACTACAGTACGTCCTGTTGTTCTCAGCCTGTGTTAAGGTCCTCTCTGATGGCAATTCCTTCTTTTTGACAGATCCTAAAGATGTGTGGGACTGGCCTGCCCATCACTGACCTTTGGTGGCACCCCCCACACCACTGGGGACAGGGCATCCCCGCCAACTCCATGAACAGAGAGGGACACCCTTGTGTAAAGATTTGACTCCAACAAGATCCATCCAGTATCAAAATCTTTATTTCTTCACATGACATCTCCAGCTGAGCTCCCCTGCTCACCAATCCTCTTCTTCTTCTTCCCCCACATTCCGTCCCATATCATAACTACCTCATTACATTCTAACCTCATTATTCTACTGATTAAAACTTGTCTCCACATATCTCCTTCCTTATACACTGCCATATATTATTCATTTTTTATAACTTAAATTTCTTAACCACAACTTATACTATTGATATATTCTTGTTACATTACACAAAGATATAAAAGAAATATTGTTGCATTAAAGCTAGTAATAACAATATAACAATTGTTGCATTAAAGTTAGTAATAACAACATAACATAGAAAATAGTAATAGGGTATTATGTTGTTACACCCCTCATCACTGTGTGACTTTATATACATTCCCCATGCTCCTTGTTGCTCCATTCTGTAAAATTATTACATTGTGTTTAACTTCTCCCACTCGTTGCGGAACAGAGTACTTACTGTCACCTTTCTGAACAATTTCTCCCTTCCTTATGACAACCCGATCTCCGCTTTGCACATTGCATTTTTTACAACTTTCCTTTTGTTCTAATAATATATAAATTTTTCTCTTGCATGTCACACACTCTTTGTTTTATCATTTGATGATCAACTTTCACCACATTATTTTCTTTTAACCACATAGGATACCCATTTATACCTGGTTCCCTCCCTTTCAAAGATACAAAAGGTGAAACACCCATTACAAAATGTGGAGTTACTCAGTGTGACCAGATCATCTTCCTCAATTCTTTTTTCCATGAAAGTTGATTAGCTAGGGATAACTGTGTATTTTCCATCACATTGTGATTTATTCTCTCTACTAATCCATTTACCTGTAGACAGAATCAACCTACCCTTTCATGTATTATTCCCATCCCATTCAATTAACCAGTTATTTCCTTAGATACAAACTGTATACAAACTGTACTCCATTATCTGATACTATACTGGACGGACTTTGTTGGAGTCAAATCTTTACATAAGCAACGAGGATGGGATTCGAACCCACGCATGCAAAGCACAATGGATTAGCAATCCATAACAGACAATAACCATCTTGAGATGCGTGGAGTAACATTCCCTTCCAAACCTCTTTCCCCTTTAAAAATATATGTCAAGGGTTCATGATCATTTCTTACTTTGAAAGGTAATCCCCACACACAGAACTTAAAATGGTTAATTCCCCAGCAACAAGCCAAGGCTTCCCTTTCAATCACAGAATATGCCCTTTCAGCTCCTTGTAACCTTCTGGATGCAAACTCAACTACATACTCCTTATCACCCACTTTTTGAGTCAAAACTGCACCAATGCCAACATTGCTAGCATCTGTGGTTATGTACATTCTTGCCTTCACATCAAAATGGCCCAACGTGGGCGCTTGAATTAAACATTTTTTTTATTTCTTCCAAGCCATATTCACACTCCTCAGTCCAAAGAAATTCTACTCCTTTCTTCATTAACCTTCTTAGAGGCTCCACAATTTCAGTAAAGGTTTGTACAAACTTTGAACAATACTCTGCAAGTCCTAAAACTACTTCAACTCATCTTTTGTCTCAGATTTTGATGCTTTCTCTATTGCTTCTACTTTTTTTTTTTTTGTCTAATTCCATCGTTATTTACAACATGTCCCAAATAGGTTACCTCACGTTTCCTAAACTGACTCTTCTCTTTTTTCATAAGTAATTTGCGTTTCTCAATCCTCTTCATTACTTCACTGAATATCAAATCATGTTAATTCACACTGGTTCCCACAGTCAATATATCATCTGGAAAGCAACGTACTTGCTTCATATCTCCAAAGATATTTTCCATTATCCTTTGTAATACCGCAGAGGCTGAGGCTAATCCAAAAGGCATTCTCTTGTAACGAAATGCTCCTAGCAGTGTTACAAAGGATGTAAGATGCCTAGATTGTTCACATAACTTCACTTGATGATATGCAGATGACATATCGAAAACACTCCTTTTTCCATCATTGCTAACATTTGAGATATATTAGGAAGTTGTTGCCCTGTCTACCCAAATGATTCAATTGACATCTCTAAAATCCACACATAGCCACATTTTACTTCCCTCTTTTGGCACAATTACAACTGGTGCACGCCATTTAGTGGCTTCAATGGATTCAATACTGTCTTGTTCCAGTAGTTTATTCAAATCTTGTCCTAAAGGATCTCTCATTAAATCAGGAATATTTCTTACTTTGTGGATAACTGGCTTTGCCCCTTCTTTTAATATTATTTTATGAACAAAACCCTTCAACAACCCCAGAGTGTTAGAAAATATTCTTGGGTACTTTTCATCCATCTTGCCACTACAACCTTCAGCTACTTCTCCTATTATCTCTTTCTCTGCTAACATAACCGGTTATTTTGCATTTGGGTTTATTATTAAACCTAAATCCTTCTGATGACGCCACCCCAACAAATCTGATCCATAATCCATAATATATATTTTTCCATGCACAGATCTCTTCTTAAAAGTAATTGTCACCCATATAATTCCTAGAATTGTTATTTTCTTTCCTGCATATCCTACTGCCCCTATATCAGCTTTAACTGTGCATTTTCCACCCCCACACAATTTGCTTCATATGTTTCCTTTGATATAAGGTTACATAGGCTTCCTTAATCTATTAATAGTTTAGTTAGTATATCATTCAAAAAGACTTGACAATGGGGCTTTTCCAATTTATCAGTACTCTCTGATTTAACTCCTTGCAGACTTATAGTCATCTTATGTTTACATTGATCAATTCCATTTGAGTGATCAACAGTTAAAATCACCTCATGAATACCCTTACTCTCATCTTGATCTTCACGGCCTGCTAGTTGGTTCCTTCTATTATCACACACATGCTACAAGATGCAATATGACCTGGAGCACCACAACGAAAACATTTCACTTCCCTCCATCCAGAGTTTTTTGGCTTGAATTGTATTCCAACCTTGGTTGTTTCTATGTTTTCTTTTACCTTCCTATTCTCCTCTTTAGTTGTTTCTTTGCTATTATCACTTTTTATTTCATTTATTGCATCATATTTTTTCCTCCCATCATCAGTCTTGTCTACTTCTTGTAACCACATTGCTGTATGTTCCATTCCTTTAGCTATCTCTATAGCTTCTTCCAATTTGGGGTCTTTCATTAATAATTGCTCTTTTACCTTCTTGCTGTATGCAAGCCTTACAATTTGATCCCTTATTAAAAAATCAGTTAAGTGTTCAAATTGACAAGATAGTACAAGGCCTCTCAATGCCACAACATATCATGCAATATCCTCATTCTCCCTTTGTACTCTTGAAAAAATGTATGCCGTTCCAAAACAAAATTTGTTTTAGGAGTAAACTGAATGTCCATCATTTGCATTGACATAACCGGTTATTTTGCATTTGGGTTTATTATTAAACCTAAATCCTTCTGATGACGCCACCCCAACAAATCTGATCCATCATTTGCATTGACATATCAAATACATTGGCTGGATCACTATCACCCATTCCTAAAGATAGTTCTGGTAAGTCTTCATAAATCCTCCTTCCTTCAATTCCTAAATGATGTAATAAAATGGCTTTACGTCTGGGTGGTCCATAACAGTCTCCTCCAATTGCTAACAAATATGTTGTGAAAAATGTTTTCCATTGTTTCCAAGGAATAGGTGGATTCCCAGGTGTTGACAGAAATGGTGTTGGTGAGGACATAGATTGTTCTGCCATTTTTTTCTTTTCTATATCTACTTTTCTAAGTACTCTATAATACCTATGTATCCTATCAAATAGTAATAGGTTCCTGAATGACTTCTTTTGAAAACATAGACAACTATGTACCAGAAAGCATCTGGTTCACTCTTATTTACATATTCCAATTTAGTCATACATTCAATAGTTTAAATATTATTCACATTTTTTCTTCTTGCTGCTTTGTGTGGCAGTCCTTCGCTTCTGTTGTTTAAAGTAAATCTCAATTCAAATGACAGTCCTTTGTTTATTTTTATTTATTTTCTATAATGAATAGTCCTTTGTCTAATGCTGTGAACGCAGGCCAAGCTACTCACGGATAAACACAATGCCAGATCGCATGGTGAATCAGAAAAAGAAAGAAGCTGTACGGGGCTTCTGTTCGTCTTGTTCATCTTGTTCTCCTTCGTCCCGGCTGAGACGGTAATTGGCGAGAGTCACATCCTTCATGTTACTGTGCTTGTTGTCGCTATCCTAGCTAGTGCAATTGACTCACGATTGACTAGCATTTGTCTCGCAATTGACTCACGATTGCGAGTAATGGCAGCAGCTTCGACGTAATTAATTTAATTCAGTATTTAATATTCAAGGCTGCCTGCCCTTCTGTCAGTTTACACTGTACATTGTAAAAACACTTGCCTTGTAGTGAAGTTTAATGTCCAATCTGCATCCGCCAAATATTATAACATTTGTTTTGAGGTTCTAGGGGTGAAGATGTCTGTTTTTCTCTGTCCCCTGCACACATTAGTCGTCACTGGTAGCCTATGTGAAGATTTGACTTCAACGAAGTGCGTCCAGTATAAAAATCTTTATTTCTTAACACGACATTTCCAGCTGAGCTCTTCTGCTCACCAACCCTCTTCTTCTTCTTCTTCCCCCACATTCCATCCCATGTCATAACTGCCTCATTACATTCTAACCTCATTATTCTACTGATTATACCTTGTCTCCACACCTTGCCCTCCCGACCCATGCATCCTCCTCCCCCACCCCCTGGGAACAACCCATCGAAGACCGCCGGCAAGTGATACAAGCTGCTGCATCCGGGAGAGTGCTGGATCCTCAGAAGATGAACACAGCTCTCACATTTTCTCAACAGATGATGAATTGCTCAATGTATATGGTCCTTGCCTTGGCTCCCAGACTCCACCACTGGTTATGCCACAAACGGCGGACACCATAGGTTAACCTAATTGCACTCGTTTGGATTCCCCGTAGCCTCCGTCTTCTCCTACTTTCCCACTCCCTCATATCCCACTGCGCAAGGCCCTGGCCTTCATTGACCTGCTAAATTGGGTGGCTACTCAACACTGTCAATTTGTCTTTTCTTCCCCTGTTCAACCACAACCCCAGCTTCTGTGTGGTATTCTGTTATCAAACATTTGGATATGTTACCGCTGCAGCACTTCCTGATTGTTCTCATGTTATACTCTCCCTTAGCTCACTCCCCTACCTGCAGTAAATTGACCAGAGTGGTTATTTTTCTTGACTTTGCAGTGTGCTGCACACTGGTGGGGTTGGCTCATGTATCAGTAGTCCCCTGGGGGGCGATTTCCTTTTTCCCGCTATGGCTTCCCAGGCTATTTTCTGGCTCCTTACTTTAAATGTCAAGGGAATGCACTCGGTGAGGAAACGCTATGCTGTGTATTCCTATGCTGAGCGTCAAAAGGCCCAGACAATCTTTATCCAGGAGACCTCCCTCACACTGCTTGAGATACAGTAACTGCATGGGCACTAGACAGGTCTTATTGTATATACTACTTACTCTGCATATGTGCGTGGTGCCCTTTATGGATTTGCCCATGTGTCTCCTACCAGGAACTCAACACCATAGTAGACAGGGAGGGGCGCTTTCTTATCATCAAGGGCTGGCTGGATAGCTCCAGTGTCCTCCTCTGCATCATTTACCCATTAAGTCCGCAAATCGCTGGATGATTTATGACCTAGATAAGGTGGTGGTACTCGACACTTTCAAACGGACAACGCTTTTAAAGGCTACTACCCATTACGCCACTCTCCTTGATTAGCTGCACAGCTTTATCCTTAAGGTGTATGAGGCTAAAATGCATAGGGAAGTTGATAAGTAATGTAGGCTCCTTGCCTGGTTGGCCCACCAGAACTCTCATTCCGTGCCCATCCTCGAGGTCGCCTCAGCTACAGGAGCCACCCTCCTCACTCAGGAGACTATCCTGGAAGCCTTTTCAACCTACTACTCTTCAGTCTATGCAGCAACCCTGCACCCCTTGGGAACGCAAATTGTCTCCTTTCTTTCTAGGTTCTCCATCCTGAAACTCACTCCACTTTCTTGCAAGAAACTCGATGAGCCCTCAACCATCAAGGAGGTCAGACAGGCCATTTGCACACTAGCCAGGAATAAGACACCCGGCCTTAACGGCCTTCCAGTGGAATATTATAGTACTGTCCACTTCCTCATCGCCCCTCGCCTGGTTGAGGTCTATGAGGAAGTCCTACGTAAGGGGAGGCTGCCTCTCTTTCCTGTGTGAATTTGTCCTGACATCATTCAAGCCTGAATGTGATCCAACCCTTCTCGCTTCCTATTGCCCCATTGCTATTCTGGACACAGATTATAAAATTCGGAGAAACATCCTCGCCGACCATTATGCCCAATTTCTTCCTTATCTTGTCCACCCAGATCAAAACTGCTTTATCCCCGGATGGAGCACCTCTCTTTACACATGACGCATGTTCCACTGATGGACCAGGCCACATGTTGTTTCCCCTATGCTATTTGTCTTATTCTTAATTTGGAGAAGGTATTTGATACCCTAGAATGGGATTCCCTTTTCCAAGTCCTGTCTGCACTTGAGGTGGGTGAGTGCCTTTAGTCCTAAACTAGATTACTTTACACTTTTCCCAACTCTATATTTCCTCTGGGGTGATAGGCTTCCCAGCATTTTCTGTGCAGAGGGGCACTAGACAGGGCTGTCTGCTCTCCATACTGCTGCTCACAGTGGAACCTTTGGCTTTTTTACTCTGCTCAGAGGGAGAGGCGTGGGGCATTCTCCTCAGTGGCATGTTCCATGCAATCTCTCTGTATGTGGAGGATCTACTTCTTTACACTTGAGATGTCCACATTGTCCTCTCCTCTATTCACACCATGCTGTGCTCCTTCACACGTGTTTCTGGATTGCAGGTTGACTGGGCAAAATCACGTGTATTTCCCGTAGACAATTCACTGCCTCCCATCGAAGTTCAGATGGGATGGAACTGGTTGAAGTGTAAAGGCAATGTGGTTCGTTATTTAGGGGTCAGCTTGTTCCGCTCTTCCATGGACATTTTTGAAGGCAACCTTCGCTGGGTCTACAGCCCTCAAATGCCAGGTCCAATTCTGGAAGTCGCTCCTGATGACCTCCACAAGCAAGATCGCCTTATCCAAAATGATCATGCTCCCTCGTTTCCTTTACTACTTTACTAATCTTCCAGTTGTTCCCTCCTGGTTTCTATCACGATTTTGAAACTTTAGTACAAGAGCTTATCTGGAATAATAGGAGTCACCGAATGGCCTTGCCAAACCTGCAGCTACCCATTGAGGGGGGGTGGTCTGGGTGCACCTTTCTTCGAGGCTTACTAGTTAGCTACCCAGCTTCAATGGGTGTCTTGGTGGCTGACACAGTGCAACCTGCCAGAACTCTAGTCAGACCTGGTCTCCCTCCCTTACCCTCCCTGAAATCTAGAGCTGTTTGCTGCCCAAGCCTTCTTGGTCGGTGTTTGATGCACCTGGTGAACGTTGCACAGAAATGTGTTTGACGGAAGCTGGTCCTTACCCAACACATAGGGGGTCATTCTAACCCTGGCGGTCGTCGACCGCCAGGGCTAAAATGACGGGGGCACCGCCAACAGGCTGGCGGTGCCCCGCAGGGCATTCTGACCGCGGCGGTTCGGCCGCAGTCAGAAGTGGAAAACCGGCGGTCTCCCGCCGGTTTTCCGCTGCCCTTCTGAATCCTCCATGGCGGCGCAGCTCGCTGCGCCGCCATGGGGATTCAGACACCCCATACCGCCATCCTGTTCCTGGCGGTTCGCCCGCCAGGAACAGGATGGCGGTATGGGGTGTCGTGGGGCCCCTGGGGGCCCCTGCGGTGCCCATGCTAATGGCATGGGCACTGCAGGGGCCCCCGTAAGAGGGCCCCACAATGAATTTCACTGTCTGCATTGCAGACAGTGAAATTCGCGACGGGTGCCACTGCACCCGTCGCACCTTCCCACTCCGCCGGCTCCATTCGGAGCCGGCGTCCTCGTGGGAAGGTTGTTTTACACTGGGCTGGCGGGCGGCCTTCTGGCGGTCGCCCGCCAGCCCAGTGTTAAACCCAGAATACCCGCAGCGGTCTAATGACCGCGGTGCGGTATTCTGGAGGGGGGAACTCTGGCGGGCGGCCTCTGCCGCCCGCCAGGTTGAGAATCACCCCCATAGTGGTGTTCACTCCCGCCTTCTCCTTGAGTGGTCTTCACCTCTTTTCTGGCTCTCACTTGGCCGAGATCGTCTGCCCTGGCAGGATAGTTCTCTCATGACAGTGGGTGATCTCTTCCTTGATGGCCAGCTTCTCTCCATTGACCACCTAGTCGACAACTTCGCCCTCCACGGAGGTCGATTTTTACAGTATCACCAGGTACGGTATGTCTTCCATAGTCAGTAGTCTGTATTGGACACTGAGCCTCCCACACCTACGGTGGTTCAGACAACTGTTCAATATAAAGGTGGGACTCCACTTTATTATGTGGCTCTACAGAGCTATACGGTATCATAAGGGAGCCCTGCTTACTCCCCTCCCCCCAAGACAAATGGTGTACATTTATTGGTCGGGTGCTTCATGATTCTGAATGGGTTAGAGCCCTTGAATACACTGCACTGTGGCCCCCTCCTCCTGCACTGCACCTCTAGTCTAGGCTCCGGCAGAATGACCGCCAGAGTGAGAGGAGAAAGATCATGAGAGAGAGGTAGAAGGCTTTCCTCGGACACCTGGGGCTGAGTGGGGGACTCCAACCCCCCAGATTCTGTGCTGCCGCCCTCATTGCCCCAGCAACGCAGACGCTTTTAAGGGTGCCGCGCACCGCAACAGAGCTTTCTTCGGACACCTGGGGCTGAGTGGGAGACTCCAACCCCCAGGATTCTGTGCTGCCGCCCTCATTGCCCCAGCAACGCGGATGCTTTTAAGCGTGCTGCGCACCGCGACAGAGCTTTCCTCGGACACCTGGGGCTAAGTGGGGGACTCCAACCCTGTCTGCGCCCATCAGAGACCGTCCGAGGCCGGGCTGGGATCCCCCTCTGGGCCCTAAGGTATGGGGTTGGGTTTTCCTTGCACTTGTAACTTTTTAAAGTATTATTCTTACCTGTGCTGAGGTCTTCAACTAAAATGGGAAGCGCAAGGCGAGGGGAAGTCCTGAATTGGGTTCTGCCAAGCCGAAAATACTAAAAACCAATAAAGTTACGCAACACCATACAAACTGCGTAACCAAAGAGATTGACAATTTGATAGAAGAAGTGGAATTGATCTTGAATAAAAAGGAGAGAAACGTACAGAAAGTGTTGAAATCGGGTACCCTCATCCCGTTTTTAACGGTTGGATCCAATGCCACCTCTGATCCGCAATCTACTAGTGCCCTACCTTTGGCACTAGTCTCTCAAAGCCCCTTCATGAACTCCAGGCTCCAACACATTCTGCATCTCACTCCAACTCTGAAGTTTTAAAAACTGACGCAATTATTCATGGAATTTCTTGCTCCGACCGTTTTTCTATATTGGAATCGCAAGACTTGGATAATTTCCAACAGGCCCCTTCGGCACCATTGTTCCTTGAAAGTGACCCCCCTATTGAAGACCGTTTAGCACTGGTGACTAGCTTAAAGACCGAAGTAGGTGAGCTGAAACTCTTACTGTCAGAAATTCTCAATTTCCTTAAAAAGAAAGACTTACCTTCTCCTTGCGAACCCAAGACTACTCTCTTGCCAACCCACCATTCCCCTGTTTCCGGGCCTTTGCCAATTGGTCCCTTGCCAAATCCTGAGAATGCTTTAGGCTCTAAGCATAGGACTCATTATAGTAGACCTTCTGTGCCCCTTTCTGAAAATGTTATGCCTTTTTTTCCTTATGTAGACTTGAAATGGGACACTACACTAGTATCCTGTCGGAGCCCTCAAGTGAATAATGATAGCTGTATTTATATCTGCAATGTCCCTCCCCTACCTACACAATCACAGGAATACAAATTTTCACTTATTAACAAAGTCTCGCATTGTATTCGCCATGATAGAGGCTGTGGTTCAAACATTCTTGCTGACATTTTATCGGCTGAACGGTTAAAAGGTTTATCCGGTGAGCGGGACATTTTAAAACTTAATCTTACAAGTCCCCATCTTGTAATGGGCCTATTGCACTTGGAAGCACGCAATCATATGAGGAAGGAATCTGCTATTTTTTTTTGTGATAGTTGTCCTGTTCCTGGAAATAGGAGGCCGAATTGTCCATCCCACATGACTACATCGGCATTGAATGGTGCTACAGACTAATAACTGACCCAGTCTCCACGAATGACACAGGTTCGGCTTTTAAAGACAATAATGTATGTGAACTTGAGCTCCAGGGGGCCACCTCAGATGTTGACTGACTACATTTTTCCACATCTCGCAATTCCGGCATTAATTTTGTTTCATCGGACCCATTATACTTAAAAGACCCATTAAGTCTAGGAGCTGCACCTTTATGGGAACCCCAAATTGTTCTCACTAATAATCTTAAATCTGCACTTCCTGACGAGCATGTTAATTGTCAGCATCCACATGACATAACCTGTGAATCTAATCGCTCCATTGTCCATCCAACAGCGAAGCTTTTGTCCTGGAATGTGGCTGGTATTAACAGTAAACTAGCTGATACTGAATGGGGGTTTATGTTGATAATTTTAACATTTGTATGTTTCAGGAAACATGGGCTACATATAGCTTGTATAGGCAGGGGTACTGTTCCTTTTGAAAAAAAGCCATGCCGTCTTCAGCTGGAAGGGCAAAAGGGGGATCATGTACCTGGGTAAAAATGACAGAGGTGTGTGGAGTAGAAGAGATATATGTAGACTCGCCCGACATTTTAGCTATAGCAATACAGCCAAATTTAGGCATCCCTGTCTTGTGTATAAACATCTATAATAGACCGGGCCCTCCTAATCAACGGTCAGCTACTCCTAAATACCATAATCTTAGATCTTTGTCTCAAATATCATATTATTATTGCGGGATTTCAAAGCGCCAATTGAATTTAATTCTGCTCTTATTGAGGTCACACAGACTGAAGACGATGTATGGAATATCCCTCGTTATTCAATTCAGCCAAATTCATCTATCGTTTGCAGCAGAGTTCTGCAGATAATAGACCTCATGATACTTCATGGCCTTCGGCTTGGTAATGGCCGTTTTCCATCTGACACCCCTGCAAAGCCAACTTTCTTTAGGGGATCATATAATAGTACCTTGGATTATATTCTTTTTGACTTAAGGGTCTGGCACCACATATTAGATGTGAAAGTGGGTTATCCGCACACTAGTGGCCACGCGCCTCTCCAAATTGTATATGATAGAATCCTTTTATCAGGAGCTGTGTCTCTCCCTGCTCCTGTATTTCCTGGCGTCTTGAAGCTGTCCAGCAATAGGCGTGCGTTGGGATGGGATTCTTTTCAGAGGTCCATTAAGCTACGGGACAAATTGTGTGCATTAGTTTCTAGACATCAGGTTTTTGACAATCACTTCTCATTAACCCCACTTGAAGTTATGTCTCTCCATTCAGATCTTTTTGTTACTCTTAGGAAACTGTTTTCCAAACCTGCTAGTAGCACCCCCACTTCTCATTCTAGCAGTAAGTGGTTTGATAAGAGATGCAGAGAGGCCAAAAGTATCCTGATTAAAGTGCTAAGAACTAAAGTTAGGGAAGACATTATCAAGGCTAGGCAAAATTATGTCTCCATATGTAAGATATGTAAACTTGAGTATGAGGAGGGACTTTGGAGTGAACTTCCCGAGGCTGCAAGGGTCCATGATTCTAAACGTTTCTGGATCTTGGTTGCTCGCAGCGACCGAAACCAGGCACTTAAACCAGAGTGCCATATTGCCCCTGAAACCTGGCTTTTTCATTTCAAGGAGCTGTATGGCTCTACATCTGATCGTGACCCCATTAGCTCTGGAGAGATGTCTCTATCCCAATTACCAGCGATTTCTTTCCCCCTGTGACGGGTTCTTTATCCCCGGTAGAAGAGATATTGGAAGAAGGCGACAGGCGCGGAGTTGAGGGGTTAACTAATTTATTTCTGTTTGATTTTAAGACGGTGTTATCACCTCCTCACAATGCCAGTCTTGTTTTAGTCCATCAAAGGAAATAATAAAATTCCTTTTCCTTTTCTTTCAGGGCTCTTGTGGTGCTCTGGATGTGGTCTGGTCCAACTTTGGGAAGGGTCCGGTCTTCCCATATATCAGCGGCCCAGGTTTCCCAAAATAAAGAAGGAAAAAACAGGTAAGTGGGGAATAATATAATGTCTATATTTATTGGGTTAGTAGGGGGGTGGGAGAATAGGTAGGAGTGAAGGTAGGTGAGGGATTACTTTTGTTTTGTGTTTCTCCCCTGTGCTTTCTTCGGAGTCTCCCTTCCTTTTGGAGCAGTTATTTTGACTTGTGTTTTCGTGAGGTTAGAATTTTCTAGGGGTTCCTTTATACCGTCTCCCCTTCCTTACAGGACCTCTCCCCTTTCCCCTTAATCCCCCTTATTCCTATTAACCACCCGGAGCCAAAACCCCATTTACGGCACGATCGTACCTGTGGTGGCCACGCCCCTCCAGGGACGCGGCCGGCTTTCCGGCGATCTCCCGACTTCTCTGGGCCAGGGGCGGGAGGTTCCCTGAGCTTTTCTCCTCTTTGTAGTCTCTCTTCCTCTGCTGTGGGACCCTCGTTGCCGGTCCGCGGTGTTCGTCGTTCGTCCTCTCTACGTCGCGCTCTCCTAGCGTCTCTCTCCTTCTCCGCTCCTCTGCTTCCGGGGCCGTCTTTATTGTTACTTTCCTCCTTGACGCAGACGGCGTCTGACGTCATAACGCCTAGACCTTCTTGGGTGCCCCGGGGGTATCCTTCTACGGCCGCCGTACCTTCTTGTGAACCGGCGTCGGGAGACGTCCGGTTACACATCCCCCCCTCGAATGGGGCTGTTCGAGACCCACAGGTCCCGGAAACCGGGACAAATAGTCAGCCTGACCCATAAGGTCACCAGGGAGATGGCAAACCTGGAAGGAGAAAGGTTGAAGCTCCATAAACCATCTCAGAATACGATTGTTGGTATCTTTATATCTCGAGAGCCAGGTAAGGGGAGCGTGATCCGTATGTAATAGGAAAGATCTTCCCAAAAGGTAATATTGGAGGCTCTCGATTGCCCACTTAATGGCGAGACATTCCCGCTCTATAATGGGATATTTCTGTTCCCTGGGAAACAGTTTACGACTAATAAAGACCACGGGATGGCTTATATTGTTTTCATCTTTCTGGAAAAGCACGGCTCCCAGTCCTACGTCGGAGGCATCAGTTTGAAGGTGGAAGGGGGTATCAAACTCAGGGCATTTTAAAATCGGTTGAGTAGTGAGACATCTTTGTAAGGTACGGTAACTGTGGTGTTGAGCCAGGTTTAGTTTCGGAATATCTTTGGGTTGGCCTTGCCTTAGAAGGTCGGTCAGGGGGGCGGCCAAGGTGGAATAATGTGGAATAAACCTTCGATAGTATCCCACTAGGCCTAAAAAGGAACGGACCTCCTTTTTCGTTGTGGGAGCATTGATGCGTAGATGGCTTCTATTTTATTCATTTGTGGTCTGAGTATGCCTTTTCCGATGTGATAGCCTAGGTAAGAAATATCATTAAAGGCCAGTCGGCTCTTGGAGGGATTGGCTGTCAATCCAGCCCTTCGTAATGCTGTAAAGATTTTGTCTAAATGCGTTAAATGGTCTTCCCACGTCTCACTATAAATAACGATATCATCCAGATACGCGGCAGCGTATCTGGTATGAGGCCGTAGAATGGTGTCAATGAGGCATTGGAAGGTGGCGGGTGCCCCATGCAACCCGAAAGGGAGAACATTAAAATGATATAGTCCTGAGGGAGTAGAGAAAGCCGTTTTTTCTTTATCTTCTGGTGCCAACGGGATCTGCCAGTACCCTTTGGTCAAGTCGAGGGTAGACATGTACTTAGCTTTTCCCAATTTTTCTAAGAGTTCGTCTACCCTTGGAAGAGGATATGTGTCAAACTGGGATATAGAATTGACTCGTCTAAAGTCAATACAAAAACGTATAGACCCATCTGGCTTGGGCACCAATACCACAGGTGAACACCAGGGACTTTGGGAAGGTTCTATAATGCCCAGGTCTGACATTTTTTCTATTTCACCTTCTACCAGAACCTTCCTAGCTTCAGGGATTCGATAAGGCTGTTACCATACTATCTTACCAGGTGGGGTTATGATTTGATGATGTACCAACTTGGTTCTACCGGGTATCGAGGAGAACACATGGGTATGATCATCGAAGAGTTGGTTTAACTGCTTACTCTGTTGAATCGATATTTCTGTATTTATGGTAGGTACCACGCTTCCACTAGGGCGATCAGTGGGGCACCACCCTATCTCCAATTCCTTAACTGTGTTAACTAGACATCCCCGGTTCTGGTCTGTCAGAGGTTCTTCCCACCTTTTTAACAAATTAACATGAAAGATCTGTGACCTACTGGGACTATCGGTGAGCTGAATCTTATAGGTCACGGATGTTACTATCCCTGTTACGTTATATGGTCCCTGCCACTTTGCTAACAGTTTGTTGTCTGAACTGGGGAGAAGCACTAACACCTTATCACCTACGGAAAAAGTCCTTAAATGAGTATTCCTATCATAATTCCTTTTCTGCTTATCTTGAGCCTTCTCCATATGTTCCCTTACGTTTTCCCACACTGTGTGTAGGTGGGTTTTTAATTCACGGGTATATTCCAGGATGGACTTTTCCCCGTCCTCCTCCTCCCATAACTCCGCTGCCATGTCTAATAAGGTCCTGGGCTGTCGTCCGAACAACAATTCAAACGGACTATGGCCCGTAGATGCTTGTTCATGGGTCCTGATAGCGTATAATACTAAGGGGAGTTTTCTATCCCAGTCTTTACCTGTCTCTGAAATAGATTTCTTTAGAAGATTTTTCAGAGTACGGTTGTATCGTTCCACCAAGCCATCTGTCTGTGGATGATACACCGACGTCCGCAATTGTTTGATCCCCAGAAGTTGACATATTTGTGTCATCAAGTTGGACATGAATTGGGTACCTTGGTCTGTTAAGATTTCTCGGGGAAAACCGATTCGGGAGAAGAACCCTATCATGGCATGGGCAACACTCTTGGTGTTAATACTGGTGAGTGGGATGGCCTCGGGGTATCTAGTGGCGTAATCTACTAGCACTAGTATATAACGATAGCCTCTAGAAGAGGGTAGGAGAGGGCCAACAATGTCCATTTCTATTCTTGAAAAAGGGATATCTATGATGGGGAGAGGTTGTAAAGGGGCTCTTCTTGTTGAACCAGGATCAATCATTTGGCATTTAGGACACTGCTGACAGAATTTCCTAATTTGTGAAAAGACCCCCGGCCAGTAGAACTTCCTCAACAGATACTCTTCCGTTTTCTCCCTTCCATAGTGGCCACCCCCTGGCTGGCTGTGGGCTAGGTGTAGGACTTGTTGTCTATAAGGTTCGGGAACTATCAACTGCTTCTTTTCTTCTCGGTCATTGCTAGTGACTCGATATAACAGATTTTTAACTATTGTGAAAGATGGACCCTTATCTTGGAGGGTCCGGGGTCGTGCACTTTTCCAGGCATGAACTAAACTTGGATCTTCTCTTTGACAATTCCGGAAGGGGGGAAGGGCAGTAAGGGTAAGGACTTGTGTAATTACCCTATCGGGACTCGACTTTTCTTGTGCGTAAGCTTTTCTGGTTTCTCTTTTTTCGTTTCGGGAGGGTTTGTTTCGAACTATCGGAGGAGGTATAGGTATGTTGGAGAAAGGAGCACTTTTCCACCAGGTACTCATATCTTCGGAATTTCTTGTACTATCTAGAAGTTTCGAGAATTCTGTAAAGTCAGTTCCTATAATAGCCTCTTCAACTAGCCGTTCCACTACCCCCATCCTTATGGGGGTTTCTTTTCCTTCCCAGGATAGGGTTGTCCAGATTAGGGGATATTCTCTTGTTTCCCCATGAATACAACAGATGGATACAGTAAGTCCTGAAGTAAAGGTAGGGCTACCGAGTAATTCAGCCCGGATTACGGACTGACTGCACCCTGAGTCGATGAGGGCCACTGTGGTTCTCCCATTGATAACAAGTCTCTTCTTATATGGGGTTTCTTTTCCCCCGGTATAAAAGACTCTCCCCCTAGTGACTCCTATTTCCATTGGTTCTGTTTTTTCTGTTTTTAGGGGGCAACCCCGGGCGATGTGTCCCCATTCTCCACAGCTAAAACACTGTGGCTGTTGTATATACGGTCTTTCAAGTCCTTGCGTTTTTCCCGGGTCCTCTGTGGTTCTTCGCCCCACTGATGAGGATGATCCGGGGCTCTGTCGAATGGGGTTAGGCGCTGACCGAAAGGGGGGGGCCTTGAACTCGAGGGAGCGGTGAAAAGCACA
Source organism: Pleurodeles waltl (assembly GCF_031143425.1). Lineage (NCBI taxonomy): Eukaryota > Metazoa > Chordata > Amphibia > Caudata > Salamandridae > Pleurodeles > Pleurodeles waltl. The sequence continues at coordinate 875,605,286 of NC_090448.1, read as the reverse complement.
GGCTAACTCAATGGTGGTGTTAGTATCTGGGTTTGGGTGTTGTTTGATCCAGGTACGCGTGTTAGTGGGTAGGGCGTCTAGATATTGTTCCAAGAGGACAATTTCAATGATATCTTCCCTATTAGTCCCAATGGGGCCTAACCATTTGAGACCCAAATCTTTAATCCGGAAGTATAGGGCCCGGGGGTTCTCGGAGGGTCCCCACTTGGCTTTTCTAAACCGGACTCGGTAGTGTTCTGAATCAAAACCCACCCGCTCCAGGATGCTCTTTTTAATGTCCTGATAGGGAGTTGTTCCGCCGGGGTTTACCGCTTGATAAGCCGCTTGGAGGGTTCCTGTTAATAATGGAGTGACATATTGGCCCCATCTCTCCTGGGGCCAGGTAGCGGATGTGGCAACTCGCTCAAAATTGGTAAAAAAGGCATCCGGGTCTTCGCCTTCCTGGTACCGCTGTAGGACTGAGCTGGGCACATTCGGATGTACCCGGGTAGCTGCAATTGTATCCGTGAGATTCTTGATGGCATTCTCATGAACCAATTGATTGTTGGCCATGATAGTGGCCTGACTTTTAAGAGCGCTTTGTAGGGCCTCCCTTTCCACTTTAGCCTCCTTCTGTTGCTCTTCCCACACAATTTGCAGATGCCTCTGTCCCTCGGCCAACTGCTGCATCATATCGGATATCGTGGCCGTACCCTCCATGGTCTTAGATTACCCGTCGCCTGGTCCAATATCCCACTTCTGACACCACTGTGACGGGTTCTTTATCCCCGGTAGAAGAGATATTGGAAGAAGGCGACAGGCGCGGAGTTGAGGGGTTAACTAATTTATTTCTGTTCGATTTTAAGACGGTGTTATCACCTCCTCACAATACCAGTCTTGTTTTAGTCCATCAAAGGAAATAATAAAATTCCTTTTCCTTTTCTTTCAGGGCTCTTGTGGTGCTCTGGATGTGGTCTGGTCCAACTTTGGGAAGGGTCCGGTCTTCCCATATATCAGCGGCCCAGGTTTCCCAAAATAAAGAAGGAAAAAACAGGTAAGTGGGGAATAATATAATGTCTATATTTATTGGGTTAGTAGGGGGGTGGGAGAATAGGTAGGAGTGAAGGTAGGTGAGGGATTACTTTTGTTTTGTGTTTCTCCCCTGTGCTTTCTTCTGAGTCTCCCTTCCTTTTGGAGCAGTTATTTTGACTTGTTGTGTTTTCGTGAAGTTAGAATTTTCTAGGGGTTCCTTTATACGTCTCCCCTTCCTTACAGGACCTCTCCCCTTTCCCCTTAATCCCCCTTATTCCTATTAACCACCCGGAGCCAAAACCCCATTTACGGCACGATCGTACCTGTGGTGGCCACGCCCCTCCAGGGACGCGGCCGGCTTTCCGGCGATCTCCCGACTTCTCTGGGCCAGGGGCGGGAGGTTCCCTGAGCTTTTCTCCTCTTTGTAGTCTCTCTTCCTATGCTGTGGGACCCTCGTTGCCGGTCCGCGGTGTTCGTCGTTCGTCCTCTCCACGTCGCGCTCTCCTAGCGTCTCTCTCCTTCTCCGCTCCTCTGCTTCCGGGGCCGTCTTTATTGTTACTTTCCTCCTTGACGCAGACGGCGTCTGACGTCATAACGCCTAGACCTTCTTGGGTGCCCCGGGGGTATCCTTCTACGGCCGCCGTACCTTCTTGTGAACCGGCGTCGGGAGACGTCCGGTTACACCCCCCTTCTCACTAAAAGAATCTGAGCTGGCAATCACTGCTCAAAAATCAGGAAGGCTCCAGGGCCTGATGGGATCCCTTCAGACATGTATAAAGCAGACTTGAACAACTGGATCCTGTACGTAAATAAGATCTCCAATGCCGTCTTGACCAACAGGTCCTATCCTGACTCATGGAAAGAGGCAATTATTGTGCCGATATATAAGAAAGGGGAGAGAGGTTTACCAGGGAACTACAGACCAATCAGCCTCTTAGACAACTTACAAAATATATTCTGTTATCAACTATTAGGCAGCCTGAAGAAATGGATAGAGAAGAATCAAGCATTAAGTCATCTCCAGGCAGGGTTCATAGACAAGGTTAGCACCATCTATCAGGTCTTCCGTTTCATCACCATAAAATGGAAAACTGTTGATGTGGATGCAGGCCATCTTATTGTGGCATTTGTGGACCTGAAATCTGCTTTTGATCTTGTCCCACGTCATAAACTGTGGGAAGTTATGTGCAGTGTAGGGGTCCCCTGCTCTTTTCTTAATATAATCAGAGACCTCTATACTGGCAATCGAGCCAGAATTTGTTGGGGACCGGATGGTGAATTAACCCCAGACTTTCCAACAGATCGCAGTGTGAGACAGGGTTGTGTACTTGCCCCTACCTTGTTTCTTCTATTCATTAACGCATGTATCCCCTATCTTTTGGAATGCCCTAGTGATGCCCCTAAATTGGGAGGTTAGAAGATTCCATGTCTCCTATTTGCTGACAACACCTTGTTAATATCCCAAACAGCCATAGGCCTCTCAAATTTGCTCTCGAGGTTCATGGATTTTTGTAAAGATCACGGTTTGGAAATCAATTCATTAAAAACTAAATATATGGTGTTTGGAGACAAAAAGCACAAGATGAGGAGACTTTTTCGTTTAGAGGGTGTGGCATTGGAAAGAGTGGGTACCTTCGATTATTTAGGTTTAAAATTAGAAGACTCACATAAATGGCATGCTCATATCCAGAAATCAACATTGTGTCTGAAACAAAGGGCGGGCGGTATTACGAGATTTGCTGCTAGATCCCCCAGATTTGCTTTGACTCCTGCTCTTGAAATATACAAGTCTCAAGCCAAGGGGGGGGGGGCTCTATATGGAGCTGAGTTGTGGGGCCATTGCAATCTGGAGGATTTGGCAAGGGTGGAAAACTTGTTTTTAAAGATGTTGTTAAGAGTTCCTTCAAGTACTCCTTCCTTGCCTATTTGAATAGACCTAAATCTCCTTCCAATTAATCAGATTGCCACCCTAAGACCATTGTTGTTTTGGATTCGTCTATGGTCATTAGACGCTCTCACTCCATATAGACTCGGGCTGACCAACTTAGTGGGCACTAATTTTACTTCTAGAATTAGGTGGTGTGCTTACGTAGAACAGTCCTTCTCTCATCTTGGTTTGGGGACCTATTGGAAGGATCCTTCTTCTATCCCTAAAAATGCTATACAGATCTTGAAAGTTGCATTTTGGTCCAATGTTCAAACTTTGCAATTGGCCGCAGTTCCACCCTCCTCTATGACTGATAGCTTCCTACAAATCAACTGTCACCATGAGTTCGAACATTACATGGACATAATACTTTCTCCATTTGCACGTGGCCTGTACACCAGATTTAGAATAGGGTTTCTTCCTTTGTGCACCCTAACTTACAAATGGTCCAATACAAACAATAGGTCCAAGCTATGTCTGATGTGAGAGTGAAGAAACTGTTACCCATGTTCTTTTTCAATGCCCTGTATATCGCAAACAGAGGGTTCTTTGGATTACCCCTCTATGTAAACAAATGGGTGTTAGGAACTGCTTATCTGCACTGAGAGTACTCAAGTCAGATTCATCTGTACAAATTGCGTGCCCTCTGGCAAAATGTTTGGAATCCATTTGGCATTTTAGAATAGGGTTTTTAAAGAACAAATCTTAGCGACAGATATCAGAAGTAGATCTAGCAGACTATAGCTGAGATATATAGTGCATGGATATCAGCTTATTGTATTTATTATTCAGTTGATGTTGCATGTTTCTTTTTTACATTTTATATATTTTTAGTCATTGTATTGTCTTGTCTTGAACTGCTGATTTTAGACTATGACTCCAAATTTTATTATTCTTATTCTAAATCTCATTTTATGGATTGTTTTGTATCGTACTTTTATAGTATGTTTTTACCGAAATAAAGTGATGATGATGATGATGATGAGGTAGAAGTCAAGTCAGGTATTCTGTGTGTATTGAGACAGATGAGGTAGACACACGTGAATTATAGAGAGATAAAATAGAGACAGAGGATGGAAGTACACAGAGAAGTGGCAGTAGAGAGAAAGAGGTTAAGAAACAGGTTTCAATGAGATGAGGTGAGGTGAAGTAAGGAGGGATTGCAAGGGTTAAGACTGGACAGGCCAAGCAGCACACAAAGGGGCTGATTTATTACTTGGCACCACACAAGGCAGTAACCAAAGTTGTTGTGCTGTTTTGCACAAGGGGAGAAAGCAGGACAGAGCCATATTAATTACAAGCTTTGGCAAATCCAATAGCTTTTGCCTATGCGAGATCCATTGGGTTTGTCAATGTTTTTTTTACCATGTTGCACAGCAACATGGGCTGCTGTGCAACTTGTCTTAAAGTACAGAAAAATAAGCGTTATGATGTGGCCAGCATTGACTGCGTCATTTCACTTTTTTTCTTTATGCCATGATGCACAACAGCTCACACTGCTGTGCACTATGTCTATAAAAGCAGGTGGGGGGCAAGGTATATGAGGGAGGTGCGGAGGAGGAGGGAGAAGCAACAAGGGATAGCGGGAGAAGGGCGTTAGTAAGGCAGATCGTACAGTGCCCTGCACTTTTGTAGAGTGCAGGGCAAAAAAAAAGTTTTTAAAGTACCTAAAGGAGCACGTGGCCAGTGGAAGGGCACGGCTACAAACAGGAAGCTGTGCTAGCTCCATGCTCCACATCAGGGAAAGAAGCCCCAGGAGAAAGCAGGAGGAGTTGAGCAGACCAGAGGATTCAGATGTGACCAATAGGAAGCAAGGAATTGAGAGTGACATGGAATACAACTAGTGGTAAGTATTGGTAAGTAATGGGCAGGCTCTAAGCCTGTTCTACGCTTTTTGCTTAACAAAAGATTTTCCTGAAATGCGCACTGTTTCATGTGAAACCTAACAATGGAGTGCTGCTGCTCACTACCCTATACACCAGCACACAACCTTTGCACTATGTATGGTGCAAAGGTGTGTGCTGACAAACATAGGATTTGTATTGGAAGGATGTACTTTCAGTACCGTATTCTGTACCCCTACCTTAAAAGGTCTCTGCTGGAGTCTCAGCAGAGTGACAGATATCAAGGCCTCTACGGGCTTATGTGAACAATCCTCCTACAATGTATGTGAGAGTTGTTCAGATGTGTTAACACACGTCATCCCTCTCTGATACATTTATGCCCCTTATCTTTCTTTCTGGGTTGCATGCCCTGAGGCTAATTACACCTTTCTTTTAGAACTCCTGCTCCATTATCCCTCATCTTGGTCTTGAGGTACGCATCCACACGCAGGGGCTGTTGTTTTGCAGAAAGTAAATAGTGTCAGTGGGGTGCCTGCTGGTGGGTCCCCCCAGGTTCCTCCTATGCAGGTCATTTAGAGAAACAAAACGTATTTCAAATCATGGGCCACTGCTTATGCCACTGTGCTTAGGAGACCTGGGGTACCCAAAAAGCTTTCTACTTTCATGCCTTACATAAATTACTGTGAGGGGAGATGTTGCTGCAAAGGAGTCTGGGCAACCAAGTCGCAACTCATTTTCCCTCAGTCGTTCTAATAAAGCATAGTCTTTTGTATTGTGTATGATGGCTGGTAAAAAGTTACACGGTTGCTCTTTCCATCTGGTGTGATCTGCAGGCTGCGAGTTTTATTTTTGGCAATGCCAGCCCAATCCTTTCACCCATCTGAGATCAATAAACTGAGTGCCATTATAATGGCTATTGGTTAAATTTATTATTAACCGTGCCAAGAAGTAGTATACAAAAACCTAGTTATTATTAGGTTGAGTGGGCAAGCGCTTTGACCTGTTGTAAGTATTGTGGGATTTTAACTACACCCATCACTTTCACTCATTTGTGGGCTTGCCTTTCAAAAATCCTTTGATATAAATAGTCATTGCTTTACGTTTGTCACGCCTTGGGGCAGTTTTGTTACCGCCTTGCAGACTGACCCTGTTACATGGATAATTGCATGACTGCTGATATACTTCAGCGTGGGTGAACTATTTTTTTCTTTTGTCTCTCCCCTTATTGCTCCATGGCAGCCATGGCCCTTACAGCACTCACAGCACAAACAGCGTAAACTCCATCTGTGATATTGGAGTGCTAATCACATTGTTCACACTGTTACCTAATCAGAGTCATTTTTTGGGGCTCTGCCCTTCACGCTCCGTAGCTTTTCCAAAAAGACTTATAATTGATAAATGCTTTAGTAAAAAAGCACAGAAATTCACAACACGGCTTTCCCAGCACAACGGGAGAGCCGATACTGCAATATTCACTGCATTCTGGAAAACTCGCCCCATAAAGCTTTGTAAGCATTCTTTTTCAAAACATTTTTGCCCATTAGTCAGCAAGTGGTGGTCCTAGGACAATAGGACCACCACCAAAAAGTTCAGCGTGATGCACTCTTTCTGTCTAGATCATCTCTGGGTCCCCACACTAGGTTAGTGGGGACCCCAAAACAATAACCGTCCCGCCATTCAGTCCCTTTTTAGCATCTCATGGCTGGAACTTTTATTTTACAACTGAGAGTACTGTGTGTTCTAAAGTTTCTTGTTTGTAATATCTTTTCAGTAGGCCTGTTAGCCCTGAAAATGTGTAATGCACTAAACCCTCTTGAGGTTAAATATATGGTCACACTGCAATACTTTCAGTCATTTTCTTTTCATGTGGTTATGCCCTTTAGGGGCTAACTATATGGTAACATGACCATGTTTCTTACAAATAGTATTTTCATTGTGGTGTCTTCTTGGGGCTGTTCTGAGCATTACAGTCTAATGTCACATGTTTGGTTCTGATAAAGGTTTTTTATTGGGTGTGTATGATAATTGTATATGTTTTATGAATATCTCCTTATTGCAATTATGACCATGATTCAGGCCAAATTAACATCCTTATTCCACTATGACTGTTTGAACACTCTTGACATGTTTGGGGGACCCTTCTAGTTTCTTTGGTTATTTTGTTACTCCTCCGTGGCTGTCTTGTTTTGTGAATTGTGTTAGCCAGCGAGCAACTCTGAAGTTGTATTCTATTGGAATTAGCATGTCAGATTTAAATTAGGATGCTAAAGGCAACATTTTCATTTTTGGCTGCAGAAAGAAGAAGAAGGTAAATGGAAGTGCTTTAGGTATATGCAGGGCCACTAGAATTATGTGGCAAGAAAAGTCCAGTTATGAATTTATAACGTCAGAAGCTCTAACTCAAGCAAATGCGAGACCCATTGCATTGCAGATGTTTTTTCTTATCACTGTGGGCGTCTAGGGGAGTGGGAGGGTTGTGGGGGATGGAGCGGTTAAAACATGAGGAGTCAATGAGGTTAAAGACCAGTCTACCCTTGAGTGGAGAACTCCAGAAACGCTAGTGTGTTGTAATTGTAGGAATCACCCTATCCTATGTTAGTAAATCTTTTGTCTGTAATGAGATCACGCGGAGATACACAAACATGACTCTTCTTGTAGATGAAATGCGTACCTCCTCGAACATGAATGGTGTGGAGTGTTTTTCAGACACTGCTTCTAGACCCGGTTGCAGCAAAAAGACCACAGTTTAAGTTCCACGTGATTATATTCCAAGCCAAAAGTATCTTGCAGCTTGAATGAAAAGTGTGACACAAACAAGCCTGGAAGGCAGCCTTGTTTGGTGGCCTGTAATTAAGGTCTGTTAGTGGGGAATGTTAAATGCGGCGCTGCTGCTACCATATTACCTGTCCCTATAATTACATCACTCTGTAGAATCAGAAGTCCCAAGCGAAGTTACGCTGTGCCTCCCTGCTGCTGATTTCATTATTTGCTCTCGTAGTCAGGATGTTCCTAGTCAGGGGACTCGGAATCCTCTGCCAGATCCTCCAAATGATTTTGACTAAGTGAGTTTCTCATCAGACGCAGCTGGCACCACCCAACGTGGTACTCCTTTTAGCAAGGATGACTGATCTCATGCCCAGGCCGTGACAGGAGCGTTGGTTAGAGGCTCCTGTGTTTATGGGCGTGGTGCGAAATGTCAAACATTCCATGTAGCTTTGTCTAAATCACATGTGAGGAAAAGGAAACAGCACTTGCATTTGAAAGCTTTCCTGGAATTGGATATTGGTGAAAAAACGTTTAATATTAGAGACACTTGTTATAAAAATCCGGGAAATGCCTCATCAAACATGTTTTTATAATTGAGAAAAAACTGCAAATGTAACTCCCTTTGAAATCGAATAACTGACTGAATGAGATTAGATTGTATCGACACTGCCGTGAGTAGGATATAATCATCATTATCGGTTTAATAGGAAATCGGATTCCATAAAACAATTCAATAAATACAATGCACTTCCGGTAAACAAAATATTAGCTGGAATCACCAGTTACAAATTGCCTGCACTAAAATAATTATGCAGTCTCACTGCTTCATGCAGGGCTTGCAGCGAGGTGCCCCCCTCTAACTGGCACCAAGAGGCTCCCATGAAGGCATTTTCCAAATGTTTAAAACACTTTTTATTGAGTTTTCATTCATAACACAACAAGAGAAATGGGCAGAAAATGCGAAAGCGTATCCCAAATGTGATGGAGAGAAGTATGCATTCAACGGCACTTACTATGCATCAGTCATTTTTGTATACATTTTTACTGAATTTTGTGAAACGTATGTCACAAATGACAAATACAGTTCTCTTGCGCTTACATAGCGCATCCCATTTATATAACGTGCACAACTGGGGGTAAAGCAGTAGTGCTAATCGTGTCAGAGCAACGTGACGTGTGGGCCACGCCCGGGGGTCACACAATCCGCAAGGGTACATGGCAGTCCCATAGTGAACCTGTATCTCAGCCCTCAACGCACCAGTAGGGCAGCGCCAATACTTCCTTCCTTCACCGGGACTTCATATCTGAATGAGTCAAACTTACCCATCCCGGTTATATTCCACCTAAGAGCCCTATATCGTCTCATAATTTTAGGGGCACCCTCTGGCTCTGTACACCTCCCTTTCCGTCAGGGCGCAGTGACTCACTCTCATCTTCCACTTCTTAAGTGTTGGGGTCTCACAAATCGGGCAATATCTCGCTTATTCACCAAGCATTTTTGAGTCCACAATATCTGGGGCCACTCTCCTTTTCCATCAATCCCAAAGGGCCAGCTTGGGGTGTAATTGTGTTGGCTTCCCCACCACTGCGGCCATGGATGTCAATTCACCAAAATGCCTGGGGTAGCGGAAGTGACATTACAGTCCCTTTCACCATCCGTTTCGCTCACATACTTACGCATACACACACATTCATGCTTACACACTCTCTTTTGCGTAGACAGACACTCGCCCACAAGCATGTACACAGCATACATTTAGAAGCAGTTTTTTTAATTTACCTCATCTGCCAGGGAATGTCATATTCCTGCTAATTGTTCTCCATTTTTTATTACACTAATACTGAATAATGAAACATTGTTTACTATTAGATTAATAAAAAAATAAGGGCAATCAAAGAGAATGGAGCCCAAACCGGCGTCCATAGGGACGAGCTGCCACTGTGTTCCTGGCACTGATTGTGCCATCTCTGAGGCCACGGGTCGCAAAGGCAGTGCCAGGGGTTGCAAGAGGCAAGACAAGGGCCACAGCTGCGACCTCTGGCGACTCCTAAATGACGTCCATGACTGCGGCCACAGTACACTCGTTTTGAGACCAAAATTGTCTCATTCCCATGCAGGGCCAGCTTTAGTGCTGGTGGCGCCCTGTGCGAGAATCTTTTTTTTGGCACCCCCTCCCCATGAACACCTCCTCGGATTCCCTCACCACCATCTGGTAAATCTCATCTCCCTCACTATCACCTGGTAAATTTCATCTCTCCATAGGCCCCCTTTCACATACATTCATTTGTTTTGAAGTGCTTGTAAAGGCTGGCTTTACTAACCCACTCAGCTATCCACATCAAATATAGTTCTGTTCTTTGCAGCAGGCATATCAACTCTCTACGCTACTTTATGGCGAGTCAAAGCTGCCGCTAGACAAAACTCCCATCTCTAGCACTAGCAGGAACATTCATCACAAGAGGTATCTTGACATTTTAATTGCTTCCTGAAGGCTGGACACACATGGAACTTTTCAGCAGGTGCTTGTAAATTGCAAGTTTCTAAGTTATTGCTAAACACAGCACCCCCCAGTGAAGGTAGGCACCCGGTGCGGCTGCACCGCTCGCACCGCCCTAAAGCTGGCCCTGTTCCCATGTCACATGCAGGAGAATGCCTCTCTCCATGGCACAGCGGATACAGTTGGGATTTGTCTTTCTCCCTATCCCCATAGTCAGATATACGTGAAAGTATTTTAGCTGGATAAGTCATAGACAGGCGGGGATGGCCAATACTCCCTCCACTCATTGTTGTCAGGATCACCAACTTCACCATGCCATTTGGAACTCAAGTCCACCCGATTATTAGGAACACTTACTAATAGGGAGCAGGAAAGCCTAGAAATACCGGGGCACATTTATTAAAAAAATCAGCCAGTGCATCAAGTCACCTGGCTGCGCTGTGCTGCGCGACAGGGAAATGGCAGGAATGCACCGAATCTAACAATATATGCGGCATCCCTGCATTTTCCCAGCGCTGGCGTACAATGTGCTGCCTAGCACCAACACAGGCACTCTTACACCATGGTACAATGTTGCCTGCCTTGTAAGCAGTGCACCTTTCTGCACCAAACAATCCCCAGAGGCATTTTGCTCTTTCTATGTATGCTGCAAAATGCAGCATACATAGAAAGAGGGAAAAAACGAGGAGAAATAAACATTATTCTCCTCATTACGCCTCACCTGGGGAGGCGTAGCAGTTTTGGTGTATTCCCAAGTCTACCACTTATGGTGAATCTGGGAATGCATCAAAATCCATGGGTGTTGCATGGGAACACTCACACACCATCCATGGAACACAGTGCAACGCAGTGATTTTCGCTGCATTACTTCACTCTGAATATATGAAGCCACTCGGCCACAGATGGTGGCCTTGTGTGGCTTGATAAATCACACATTATTGGTTGCGTCGCTTTGCCACCCCATTGCACGGTGGAAAAGAGATGCAACCCTTTAATAAATTTGCCCCACCATGTTTTTCAATGGGCTCTAAAGCCAAAATAGCCTTTAAAAGCCTCCTAAGCTGTAGAAACATGAAGAACCACAAAAACACAGTAGAGAGTAAGAATTGTGCTTGGTCACCTTCCAAATTGTGTGTGTGTGTGGGTATATATATATATATATATATATATATATATATATATATATATATATATATATATACACACACACATATACAAAGCAAGTACATCACCACATACTTTAGTAATGTCACTAAGTGGCCTAGCTCTCCATATGGTTATTTAGATGATTGAACATCTTTGTTGTTCTTAAAAAGACCCCTCACCCACAATTATAACTCACTTTTCTTATGATGCTTTGGGAACTGTCCATCAAAAAAAAAAAACTGCTCCCCTGTAATGAGGTGTTGACGCCATCTTTGATGGAATTTTGGTTGGGACTCCTAAAATGAAGCATGCCACCAACTAGGTTGGTGGGTGAGGAGTCTTTTTAAGATTAACATAGACGTTCAATCATTGGCAAAAACATAGGGGCAGCTAGGCCACATAGTGACATAGCTAGGGTATGTGGTGACATGCTCAAAACCTGAAGAACTGCAAGTTGTACAGCTTAAACTCAGATCTGAGCTCTTTGTATGAATGCCTATGATTCTCAGACCTCATCCAACCGGTAGAGGCCTATTAAGTCCCAGCTTCTGAAGCCTACAGCTTTACTTGTGGTAGCCAGTCAGTCTCCTTTCCATAAAGGGGTGCTCCACTTGGGGGTCCTGTACCAATCAATGTATTTCGGTGTGTGTTGCCATGCCCCTAGTGTCATTATACTGGCATTGGGGAGGGCTGCAGAAGGAATCTTGGTATTGTGAGTGTGATGTAAGGTGCCTTTCTCCCTAAATCCTACTAACTCCAAGTGTAACACTGAGTCGTACCTGCTCCCTAAGGAGCCAGTCTTTAATCACTGTCTTGTGACCAGCCCAATAATACAGCTGGGTGTTCATCACACCCATTCCTCCTTCATGTGGATACAGAAGAGAGTTGGGGAGAGATATTCTGAGTTGTTTACCAACCCACAAAAAGGTTCCATATGACATCTGTAATTTCTTGAAGACTGGCTTCAGAATTGCGGTGTGGTAGTTCTGTAGAGTAGATAGCGATTGGTGAATGTAATCATTTTATATAGAGCAACTTGACCAATGATGGATAGCAGTAGCAAGGGCCATCTCCTCAAGTCCCGAGCTATCTTATCTAGAAGAGGGGTGATAGTGATATCCAAATAGATTCATAGGGTTAAATAAATCCCGTTGCAGTTGCAGACTTGTGAGCTGTCCACAGGAGGCAGGTTTATTCCTGATAGGGATGAACACGACTTACACCAGTTCACTGTTAGTCCAGAGGCCGTGCCATATAACTTGAGAAATTGCATGGCTCTCTCATCTGCTATCGCAAGGTTATAGAGAAAGAGCAGTATGTTGTCCGCACTGAGTAATATGTGATCTTCTTTCCACTGAAAACCCGAATACAGGGTGTTGCCCATATCCATTAGGCCAATGGCTCTATCTCCGGATTGTATAACACTGGGTGGGTGGTGACCCTGATAGAGCGTTCCGTACTAATAATTTACCTATATTTGGACGCTCTTTAGGCCGATGAATCTTTTGGCTAAGTGGGACTCTCTTCACCCGAGATCAGTCAATTTAATGTGATCAATAATCAATAACGAACATAAGCAATACCCTGATCAACATAACACTTAACAATTAATCCAGAATACATTTCGGCGAACCATGACCTTTCGGTCATGAATAACCACACCAGTTTATTCAAGGTTAATGAATTTATTTCCCTATATTAACAAAGCTAGCACAATATAGATGTGTCTCAACACCAAGTGATAAACATAAATGAACATTAATAGCTGTCCATAACGGCGGAAAAGATGCAATCTATGCAGCATTTGAATAACAAGGCATTCGATAATAGCAATGCAAATCACTAATACTATAATCTGTAATGAGCTAATTGCATACATTGGTCAGCACAACAAGGTCTCAAATTGCATCGTGCAACAAAAGGAATCCTCATCTAACCTCAAATTAGCATCGGCATGTGGGACTTCATGCAAAAACAATTTAGCAACATTAATTTAGAAAAACTCCTAACTAGGGCTCTTATCAAAAATCAGCAGTTGGTTACCTAAAAGAAACACAATGCAATTGTACAATTTCCTTTCATATTTACCAATTACAATCAGCATTCAAGGAAGTCTTCGTCTCACAGGTACCGTTTCTCGATCAGCATGGGTACCGTTTCGATTAGCATGGGACGGGGCAAAGGGGCAAAGTGGACGGGGCAATTGCCTCTCAGCGGCAAAATAAAACTACTACTTCATGCAAAGGGATCAAAGTTAAAGTCTCTAGGGCAAGAATCATTTAAAGTCTCTTTCTCTCGATTAGAGAAAGCATCAAAGTCTTTTTCAAAATGGCGTCGTAGCAAGATGGGCCATAGTAGCTGCAAAGTCTACAAAATGGCGGGATGTCCAATAATGGCCACTTTCCTCTCGTGCACCTGGTTTAAATAGACAACAGTTCAAATCCAGTAGGGTCTTCCATTGGAGGGTTCATAGGTTGGCTTCAAATTGTCCAATCAAAAACAACAGTTCTCAAGCTTTTACTTAAGCATACATTATCCTTGGAGACGGGTACGCAAGTTGCAACATTTTATACCAATTAACTCACTTTCAGAGCTTCCATTGTCCGCACCTGCAGATTGACCTTGGAGCAAAGAGAAAAATGCCAGGCTGGCACGAAACCTTAAGATAAGCATGTGAACGATCTCAGTGGAAAAGTACAGCTTCAAGCAAAAATACACGTTTATTAGCACATTGGAAAAATACGAGCATCTAAATCGTGAGACCAGGCAACTAGGCCAAAGCCTCCACTAAAGTTATGCTAAGCTAAAACATTTCAAACAAGCAAATCGTGGTATACGTTTACGATTATGTCGGATTAGTGCACTTCTAATACATTACGTTATATAAAGCACACTTATAAATGTTGGCAAACTACTCTAAGGGCACATTTTGTCCCCGTACAATCTTTATTAGTTCGGTTAAAGTCACACTTGATTATTGCAATACTACGTTAAAGCGCTAATAAATGTAAAACCTTCATTTCTGCGTCATCAATCCCTCCTCTGATGAATACTTGTCATCACACAAACTATTGCCACAAATTTTATTCCATTAAAATTCTGTCATTTCTCTTTTCCTTTTAGTTCCCCTAGTTTTCGCTTTGTATTCTTCTGCCATTCTTTTCATCATTTTCTCTTCCTTCCTTCTTTTAATTCTTGCCATAATCATTATTATTCCCCTTTTTATTCCCCAAATTCCAAATATACAAATCAGTACTATTAATATTCCCTGTATTATTTTTAGTAATATTCCATTCCAAATGCCACCAAGCCAATTTCCCACTGAAGCAAGTCCTTTTCCAACCTTCTCCCACACTCCTGGTTCTTTCAATTCCTTCAAATCTGCACTCTCTTTTGTTAGATTAGCAAGCATAGTTTTAATCTTCACACTATTATCTGGAATATACGTGCAACAGTGGCGCGCACCAAGCATTTTGCAAACGCCGCCATCCTTTGCTAAAAGAATGTCTAAGGCAAGCCTATTTTGAAGAGTCATAGCTCTTTCCGCTGCAAGTTCAGCATCTATCAGGATTATAGCACCTGAAAACTTTGTCAACATGTTATCCACTATAGTAGACAACTTTCTTATTTTGATGGAATTCAACACAACTCCCAATGAAGGAATCATGGCTCCAAATATATCTCCTACCACAGCAGCTGCGGTCTCTCTTTTCTGGATACGATGGGATCCAGATGTCTTTGGAATCATCAATAGGTCATCCAGTTGATAAACCTTCGGGAACACTATACCCAAATAACATCTCCCCCACCACCCTTTTGGAAGACGATAATAGGCATTATACCCACAAATGTAATATACACCTGGAATGACAGGGTCAAGTCCGTTCATCATGAATGTCCATTTGGCCTTAAAGATAAACGTATGTTTACACTCACTCGCTCCTACGAAAATGTTATCATAATAAGATTCACCTCGATATATACAAAATTTCCCTACATGCCAAGCATCTAAAGCTATTCTCCCTTGTGTTTTTATTGCGGCAAAATCATAATGATCTACTGAAGTCCTCTTACTTAGCTCCTTTTCTAATTTCGCATTCATTTGTGCCCTCCTATCATCTGTGCGATCTAAAAAGCTTATTTCTACTGCAGAGAGCGAGCAGGTAAGGTTTTCCCTATGAGCGTGAGCCGTTTCAAAAGGTTGCATTGGCTCGAAAAATTCCCTCATTATTTTAGCATCCCAATCTTTAGCAATCTGGCTTAGCTGCGCTATTATAGGAACATATGCAAAGGTAACATCATAATTTGAGTAAAAATACTGTATGTTAGTTTGACCATAAAATCTAGAAGTTACTATACTACATGTAATCCCGTATGTAAGAGGCATGTGGTGATAAGTCACCCCTTCCTTTACTGATGTCGGTATCTGTGTGCACACATAACAATCTTTCGCATCCATAGTCTCAACATATTCTGTTAGCAAGCGATAGAAAACATTATACGAAAGTTCTTTCTTATCATGCAAGTGTCTCTCATCTAATTCTAGTCTTTTCAATGCAGTTAGTTCAGTGACAGTAACAGGAGCAAAAGTAGAAGCATCAATTTTCTCATTCTCACCCTTTCCACGTGTAGCAAGCACTATTCCCACTATTATTAGTACACATGCAATTATCAAGCCTATACACGCATATTTACAATATTTCACTCTACTGTTTTGTGTAGCCATGATCTGTATAGAATCAGAGAGCTAGAAACACCTATAAAGAAACTATTTAGTAATTCAGTTACAAAGCTGAACGAGCGCAATGTTCACACAGTTTTCTTTTTTTTTTTTTTTTTTCAAGAGACCAGTCACTTATCGGTTAGCAGCATTTGTCTCAATTCGGCAATAACTCAGTCTTTATCAGTTCAGCAAGTGTCTTATCCGGTTTAGCAATGTCTCAGCTGGTTGTATCACGTTAGATTGTAGCAACTAATGTCATTTATCACCCTTTCAATCAACAGTGTCCATAAAACTTTTCTTTTCTATTGGTATCTCTTCTTCTTCGTTCTCGAGGCTTAGAGATACAAATTCGTCAGTCCAATCGTCATTGACTACATATGCCCATTCTGGACCGGAATATCTCCTGTTTGGTATCCTTTTCCTTTTCAATTTTGCTTCTCTTTTCGATTCTGCCTCACTGGTACTTTCCTCTTTGGCCAAGTCTTTTCCTTCACTCGAGGTCGGTACCACGACAGACACTTCCTTTCTTTTCTCCTTCACTTTTGGCCTTTCTCCGTCGTTCAAATTTTCTTTAGTTCTTAGTTTTATTGGTGATATACTTAGTCTCCTCTTTCCACCGTGTCCATTTGATGGACCTGCGATCTTTTCTGTGGAAGCTTGAACTGTTTCGTTCTGTTCTGCTTTGTCCCCTCCTTCTGGGGAATCAATCACGTTCTCTTTTTCTTTTTCTGTATCGTCTGCTTCTGGGAAAGCCCTCCTCTGATCAGGCTCTCCTGCCTCTTCACCTCTTTCGAGCCCTTCGTCACCGTTACTTTCGTCAGGCTCTTTATCACTTTCAGCTGCTTCAGGCTCTTTGTCACCTTCAGCTGCTTCAGGCTCTTTGCTACCCTCAGCTGCTTCAGGCTCTTTGTCACCTTCAGCTGCTTCGTCGCTGTCTGAGGTCTCTCCTTGGTCTTCCCCAAGTGAGTCGGTCGTTTCGTCCTCAGAGAATACTTCTCTCTCTTCTGTTCCTGCCTGTTCGCTTTCAGTTCGGTTTTGCTCTGTCTCAGCGCTCAGCACTGTTTTATCAGGCACTGGCAGTTTCAGCGCTTCAACTTCCTCATCTGTGGGACACAACACTTTCTTGGTGTGACTGGCGTGAATCCAGTTGGGAACTCCCGCACACTTCACAGCGGTAGTTGTCGTCAGGATCACTTGGAAAGGGCCTTTCCAACGGGGTTCCAGACACGACTTCCTCACGTGCTTCTTTATCACGACCCAGTCACCTGCTTTCAGTGTGTGTCCTGGACCTTGGATCGGTGGCAAGGTGGTTGCTTCCACCTGGTGAGAGAAAGAGCGAACCACGTCAGCCAGACCTTTGCAGTAGTCTAACACCATATCATCTGTAATATTCAAAAGCGCGTTTGCGGGAACTGCAGGAAGTCTCATAGCCCTGCCCATGAGAATTTCGTGCGGAGACAATCCAGTCTTTCTGTCAGGGGTGTTTCTCATTGACATTAACACCAAAGGCAATGCGTCAGGCCATTTCAAATTTGTCGATGCACATATTTTCGCCATTCTTGATTTCAATGTACCATTCATCTGTTCCACCAGTCCTGATGCTTCTGGGCGATAGCTACAATGCAGTTTTTGCTCAATGTTCAGCGCTGCGCAAAGTAACTTTATCACCTCGTTATTGAAGTGACTTCCTCTATCTGATTCTAAAGAGATCGGGAATCCGAAACGTGGTATTAACTCCCTCAGCAATAGCTTTGCAACTGTAAGGCTGTCATTTCTACGTGTGGGGTATGCTTCAATCCAGTGACTAAAAATGCACACAATCACCAACACATACTTCAGACCTCCATGCACAGGCATCTCAATGAAGTCCATCTGCATCCTACTGAACGGGCCGCTCGCCCTACCAATGTGGCTCGCGTTCACAACCGTTCCCTTCCCTGGGTTCATCTGCTGGCAAATGACACATCGATGGCAAACTGCTTCTGCAGCTTGACGGAATCTGGGGTTAAACCAATCAGTTTTGAACAATCTTATCATGGCATCTCTCCCTAGGTGAGCCTGCCGATGATAGAACCGCGCTAGCTGCGATAAGAGACCATTTGGCAAAACAAATTTTCCCTCATTTGAAACCCATAACTCATCTTGTCTCTTTATACATTGTGACTTAATCCAGGAATCTCTTTCATCCTCCCTGACATTATTCTGTAATGCTTTTAGTTCATCCATTGTATCTACGACCTTCAAGGCAAATGCTTCAGCTGGTTCGAGTTCTGGTTCACTTATTGAATTCCATTCATCTCTGAGTAATATACAATTCAAGGCACAAAATCTTGCGACTTGATCCGCATATGCATTTCCCAGAGAGACATAGTCCTGTCCTTTTGTATGAGCACTACACTTTAGCACTGCAACTTCGGCTGGCATTTGAATGGCGTGTAACAATTCCCTTATTCTCTCCCCGTTTTTCACTGGGGATCCTGAAGAAGTCAGGAAACCTCTCTGTGACCATAGTTGTCCAAAGTCGTGCACAATTCCAAACCCGTACTGACTATCAGTGTAAATGGTGACTTTCATCAATGCAGACAGTTGACATGCTCTTGTAAGGGCTACAAGTTCTGCTACTTGTGCGGAATAGACTCCTTGAAGCCAGGACGCTTCCAAGACACCTGTTACAGTACATACAGCATATCCTGCTTTCAAAATTCCCATCCCATCTCTTAGACATGAACCATCAACGAAAACAATTTGGTCATTTTCATCAAGCTTAGTATCCTTAATGTCAGGTCGAGGTTTTGTGCAAAATTCAGTCACCTGAAGGCAGTCATGCTCGACGTCTTCAGCGTTCTCAATTTCAGCATTTTCACCAGGAAGCAAGGTTGCTGGATTCAACGTAGTGCACCTTTTCAGCTGCACGTTCGGTGAGCCCAGAATTACCGTTTCATACCTTGTGAGTCTTGCTCCAGTCATGTGTTGCGTTCGGGAGCGGGTCAAAAGTATCTCAACTGAGTGAGGGACCATGACTGTTACTGGGTGTCCCATCACTATTCCTTCACTCTGAGTGAGGCTGATACCAACTGCTGCTACGGCGCGCAAACACCCTGGAAGTGCTGCTGCGACCGGATCCAAAGTAGCTGAAAAATACGCTACTGGTCTGTTTATGCCACCATGGGCTTGAATCAAGACAGACAAAGAACATGCATCACGTTCATGACAAAACAGTGTGAAAGGCTTTGTGTAATCAGGCATACCTAAAGCTGGAGCCCTGCACATGCATTCTTTCAATTCAATAAAAGCATCCATCTCATCTCCTTTCAGCTCAATTTGATCCAAGGCATCCTTCTGGGTCAGTTTCAGTAAAGGCTTCGCTAAAGTTGAAAAGTTGGGGATCCACTGACGACAGTAGCTCACCATCCCCAAAAACTTCCTCACCTCCCTCCTTGTCTTGGGTGGACTCATTTGAAGTACACTTGTTATTCTTTCCTTCATTATTCTCCGTGACCCTTTCTCTATTTGGTGACCCAAGTATTTCACTTTCTTCTGACAGAACTGCAACTTGGAAGGAGACACCTTGTGTCCATTCCTTCCCAAATGGTTCAACAGAGCAATGGTATCGGCTGTGCAGCCACTTTCTGTCTTAGATGCAATCAGTAAGTCATCGATGTACTGTACTAGAGTTGACTCGAATGGCAATTCTAACGCTTCCAAGTCTTTCTTTAGAACCTGATTGAATATTGACGGTGACTCAGAAAACCCTTGAGGAATTCGACACCAACTGTAAACTCTGTCTAAGAATTTGAAACAAAAGAGAAATTGGCTATCCTCATGAAGAGGCACCGAAAAGAATGCTTGTGACAAGTCGATGACTGAGAACCACTCAGCATCGCAAGGGACTTGAAACATTATCACAGCTGGATTTGGTACGACAGGGCAACATTTAATTATGATGTCATTTATTTTCCTCAAGTCCTGTACAATTCGGACCTTTCCACTCGGCTTTATTAGTCCCATGATTGGTGAATTACATGGACTGCTTAACACTTCTTTCAGTACTCCCTGCTTTACAAATTCGTCAATGAGTTGGGCAACTTTCATGAGGGTGTCTTGTGCCATGTGGTATTGTGGGGTCTGGGGAAAGATTGCATTGGGTTTTACAGTCACTTTCACTGGTTCCACTCCTTTCATCAATCCCACCTCTTTCCCTGTCATATCCCACACTTCCTTCCCGACTGTTTCCCGTAATTCAGCTGGAATATCTTCTTCAGTTATCATCGGGAAAAGGCAAATCAGAGGATACTCTTCATCGACAGTTTCCATCTCATCCCCCTCTACACTGTCCTCTTCTTCCCCATCACTGCTCGTCTGAATTTTTATTCCATCGTTCGAACACATAATCGAACATCCCAATTTGCACAATAGGTCTCTCCCTAACAGTGCTATCGGGCTTGAGTCACATACCACAAATTTATGTAACCCTTACTAGTTACCAATACTGACTGGTACCGGATCTGTAATTGGGTTTGTCAGGTGCCTGTTTGCTACTCCCACCACTTGAACTGTTCTCCCTGAGAGTGGCAAATTTGGTACTTCAATGCTCTTCACAGTTGAACGTGTGGCTCCTGTGTCAACCAAGAATGAGACACGATGACCCATTACTCTTCCCTCCACGTACGGACCCTTTTGATCAACTTCCAAGGATGCTGCAAGCACACAATCTCCCTCCTCTCCTGAACTTTCACTCTCCCATACATTGCTTATTCCACTCTCACTGTGTAATGGGAACTGTTGTATGGTGCCATTTGTATTCATTACCTGACCCGAGACCTGTGGAGGAACCATCACTTGCTGCTGACTCATTGGTGCCAAAGGTATTTGCATTTGCTGATTAGGTACCATGGGAAACTGCTGTTGCATTGGCTGCATTTGCGTCATCTGCATACAGGGCATGTGCATCTGCTGCGGCTGCATAAGTTGTAATCCCTGCAACTGATTTATGGTCTGAAAATTTGGGTTTGGACCTCTCATTTTCGGTCCCCTCATTGTCTGAAATGCATTGACATCATTGTTTTGCTGACCAACACCTGCACCTTCCTGCACCACCATCGGGCACTCGCGTTTCCAATGTCCGACAATTCCGCACACGTGACACAGCATCACCTTTTTCAATGCCTGCACACCATTCGGAGTCACAACAGTGTTCAAATCCGGACCATTATTCCCAAAACCTCCTCTGCCTCTGCCTCTCGCCTGTGGCTGAAACATCATATTTCCCTGCAACTGCGGCTGCGGTTGCGGTACCTGCTGTTGGAACCCTTGCAAGCCTTGCAGACCTGTCTGAGCTGCTTTAAGTTCCATCATCATCACTTTCTCTTTCAACCTTTTCTGTTTCACTTCAATTTCGTCGCTACAGTATTTCGCATAATTCAACACCTCATCAATCGGTTTCGACTGCCAACAAATCAAATGCGACTTTATCATCTGACTTATCTCTGGTCTCAGCCCTTCCACAAATCTAAACACAAAATGAAGCATGTCCTTCGCCTCTATTGTTTCCGTGCCACTGTAGTTCTTGAATGCCTTCAACAACCTCTCATAGTAACTATGAATCGACTCTTTAGCCTCTTGGGCAGTTCGATCAATCTTCTGCCAATCCACGTTTTTCGCGGCCACCTTCGTCTTCAAATGCTCAATCACCTTATAGTACAAGCTCATCACCATAGGTGATGGTGCACCCGTATCCCTGTCTCTCTCTGGTTCACTTGTCGGCCAACCTACAGCTCTTTTGCAATCCTCCCACAAATCTGCCAGAACCACAATCTCAAAGAGGGTGTTCAGATCTTCCCAAAGACATTTTGCAAGCTTCACAAACCTATCAGTCTGTTGATACCATTCAATCGGTTTCTCTCTCAGTTTGGGAAAATCATCCGTAAAAGACTGAATGTCGCTTCTGTGCCATGGTACATGTATTAATTTTCCCCCTGCTGTCTCCCTCATTGGTAACATGGTTACTGCATCACTACTCTGCGGTCTTTTCTCGTTGAGCTCTGGAACACTGTCTTTCCTCTTTTCCTTTCTCTTTACCCATCTGCTTTCCCATTTGTCTAAGCACCTCCACACTTGTGCACTCTGCAGCAATTCTCTAAGGTGCGCCTTCATGCCTGCTGACCTCATGTGTTCAAAATCCGTGGTCCCGAAATCCAACCTGTAGCTCCTGCTCAAGTGTTTCGTCTTGTCTATATCAACCCCGTTTTTGTCAGCTATTTCTTGCAAGCTTCTATGTACCTTGTTCACTTCTCTCGTAATCCTGGGACATAGATACCTCAGCTCTTCTTCCGAGTAGGACTCTAACCTATTCACACCCATAGTCCCTTCCACCAATTCTTGTGCTTCCATGTTCAACCTGACCCTATTCAGATAGTCTTCTCCCTTCCCACTGGCTGAGCTTTGTGTGGAATTCAGACTGTTGAACCACTGTGTCAGCTGTTGCGCGTTCAACCCCATCAGTGTAGCATTCACATCGACTGCCATTGATGGTTGCGGCAACTTTTCAGTGTTCGATGATAGCGGTATCAACAGTGGGGGACTCGACCTCACCAGTGTTGACTGAGCACATATGGGACTAAACTCCATCAAGGACCCAGATCCAGTTGGCAGAGCCGCTATCGGAGTTGTCTCTGGAGTGTTTTGAATGCACCTCCTTTCCATCCCGCTCTGCACCATTGATCCTTGACTGCCCATACCTGAATTAGGCTGAATGTACAAAGGTACCGGTGGACCTACAGTAATGGGTAGGGATATCGCATCTGCGTTCTGTCCATTCCCCATGTTCTGAGACATGTTCATTCCCAAACTATGGGTCATCATTGTCGGCATGCCCATCTGACTCCCCGTCATCTGAGCATGTGCGTTTCCCCCCTGCATCTGCTTTTGAGGCATCAAAAATTGGGTTGATTCAGCTTGTGCCAATGTTGGGTTGTGACCATTCTGTCCTCCCATTACGGTTGGATCTAGAATCATTCCCGTACTGTTATCACTGCTGTAGTACCTTGGGACCTGCGGCTGATAATTTTCTGCTGGTTTCAATATGGGCACATCTGGATATTTTCTCCTAACCTGCGGTATCTGCGGGGTGAACAGTAAACTCGGGTCCTTGGATCCCGAAGACGCTTCTGAATTCGGAGTTTCATTATTCTGTACCGGTGCCGGAGGGGCAGAACTGGTACTTGGACCTTGTCCACTCTCTGCATAAGGTGGTGGACGGTCGTTCAGCAATTGCATGATTAACTCCTGATCCTCTAACTCCTCTTCTCTTCTCAACTTTTCCTCGTCCTCTCTATCTTTGGAACACCTCCCATTTGTCTTACAGGTAGCTTTCTTGCCTGTCGTCTCTTCTTCCTTAGTGATTGCGGGAAACAATTTTATCCCCTGCAATACATCCGACCTCCACACCTTCTGTGCATTATCCCACCTAGCGTCCGCTAGTGTCTTTTCTACCTTCCTTATCCTGGTCTCGAACTTATTTTGCTGTTGCTGTCTAGCCATTAGTTCCCAAATTGCTAGAGCCTCAAACTGTGCTGGCCTTGGAGGTACCTTCATGTCGTACATCGCGAATCTCAAATTCTCTAGGATCCTTATATTGAATGTCCCATGGACCAGGAACGCTACGCTCCCATGTTTCTCTGTCAGCTTGTGCCATTGCTTTAGCCAAAGGCACGGGGCTACCCCTTTTTCCTCCATTACAATGTAAGCTGGTGTACCTTCGGGTGGCGTCTCCTCTCCTACGCTCGCTTTAATGTAAGACTCCCCTTTCATCGCACTCTTTAATGCTTTAAAGAATTTCATTTTCTCGTCTTTTATTTCACAAAGTTTGTAATCAATAAGTGACTTTAATTCCCGGAATACTCTTCGCTTGCCTTTCCCCTTCCAATCGAGCCCCACGGACTGCGTCCAATCCGTGCGCGACCCTTCTTTGCAACCAACCTATCCCAGCGCGGCTCCTAGTGACGTCACACTCACACACACTGCGGCTGACAAAGCCTCGCGGCTAGTCCTCCTTCACTCAGCTCCTCTCGTAACAACTTCTTGCATGTATCGCGAGCTACCAAAAAAATAATAATAAAACAGATCTGTCGGTTTACTACAGGAAGGGTAACACAATCGCTTCAGGACCTTAGGGATTTTTCACTAGCCTCGCCAGTTATTCCATCTTTCTCGGTCCCCACTTTCGCAAGCAAATCTGACCCGCAGACTGCTCTCAACTTGTCAATGATCTATTCTAGTGCACTTAGAATTTTGTCAAAGCCCGAAGTCGAAGTTTTCTTTCACTCCCTTAACACACGTACCGACTCGTTGACCACGCCCGATCAACCTATTAAACCGACCAGACCACAACATAAAACAAGTGTCTCATACACTTTTCAACATACTCCGGAGTCTCTTGACCTCGCAGGGCCCGTCTCAACAACAACAACCACGTGGACCTTTTTCTGCACAAAGCGCCACACGCACATGAAGTTCGACGACTTCCCTACTCTCACACTCGGAGTCGCACCTCCGCTATTTTCTATGAAGTTTGACGACTTCCCTACTCCTACACTCGGAGTCGCACCTCCGCTATTCTCTAAAAAAAAAAAAAAATCCTCGCAACCTTTTCACACAATCTGCGGCAATAAGCTGTGCAAGCGCAAAATCCTAACTTCACTCATCCCATCACTAGTACTGCCAACGCCGATCTCACACCTCCATTCTCTCCATTCGCAAGCTCCGAGATCCCGGGAAAGTCGCGGTGGACCTAGCCCATCATCATTTTCTCAATCTGTTTTACCCAAGAAAAATCTAATTCAACACCATATACCTCTCGAGCGGGGTCCCAAAGTCTAAACCATCTAATTCGACACCATGTATGTCTCGGGTGGGGTCCCAAAAGTCTAAACCGTTAATTCAACACCATGTATGTCTCGAGTGGGGTCCCAAAAGTCTAAACCGTCCTCTGCTACCATCTACTGATAGAGCGTTCCGTACTAATAATTTACCTATATTTGGACGCTCTTTAGGCCGATGATTCTTTTGGCTAAGTGGGACTCTCTTCACCCGAGATCAGTCAATTTAATGTGATCAATAATCAATAACGAACATAAGCAATACCCTGATCAACATAACACTTAACAATTAATCCAGAATACATTTCGGCGAACCATGACCTTTCGGTCATGAATAACCACACCAGTTTATTCAAGGTTAATGAATTTATTTCCCTATATTAACAAAGCTAGCACAATATAGATGTGTCTCAACACCAAGTGATAAACATAAATGAACATTAATAGCTGTCCATAACGGCGGAAAAGATGCAATCTATGCAGCATTTGAATAACAAGGCATTCGATAATAGCAATGCAAATCACTAATACTATAATCTGTAATGAGCTAATTGCATACATTGGTCAGTACAACAAGGTCTCAAATTGCATCGTGCAACAAAAGGAATCCTCATCTAACCTCAAATTAGCATCGGCATGTGGGACTTCATGCAAAAACAATTTAGCAACATTAATTTAGAAAAACTCCTAACTAGGGCTCTTATCAAAAATCAGCAGTTGGTTACCTAAAAGAAACACAATGCAATTGTACAATTTCCTTTCATATTTACCAATTACAATCAGCATTCAAGGAAGTCTTCGTCTCACAGGTACCGTTTCTCGATCAGCATGGGTACCGTTTCGATTAGCATGGGACGGGGCAAAGGGGCAAAGTGGACGGGGCAATTGCCTCTCAGCGGCAAAATAAAACTACTACTTCATGCAAAGGGATCAAAGTTAAAGTCTCTAGGGCAAGAATCATTTAAAGTCTCTTTCTCTCGATTAGAGAAAGCATCAAAGTCTTTTTCAAAATGGCATCGTAGCAAGATGGGCCATAGTAGCTGCAAAGTCTACAAAATGGCGGGATGTCCAATAATGGCCACTTTCCTCTCGTGCACCTGGTTTAAATAGACAACAGTTCAAATCCAGTAGGGTCTTCCATTGGAGGGTTCATAGGTTGGCTTCAAATTGTCCAATCAAAAACAACAGTTCTCAAGTTTTTACTTAAGCATACATTATCCTTGGAGACGGGTACGCAAGTTGCAACATTTTATACCAATTAACTCACTTTCAGAGCTTCCATTGTCCGCACCTGCAGATTGACCTTGGAGCAAAGAGAAAAATGCCAGGCTGGCACGAAACCTTAAGATAAGCATGTGAACGATCTCAGTGGAAAAGTACAGCTTCAAGCAAAAATACACGTTTATTAGCACATTGGAAAAATACGAGCATCTAAATCGTGAGACCAGGCAACTAGGCCAAAGCCTCCACTAAAGTTATGCTAAGCTAAAACATTTCAAACAAGCAAATCGTGGTATACGTTTACGATTATGTCGGATTAGTGCACTTCTAATACATTACGTTATATAAAGCACGCTTATAAATGTTGGCAAACTACTCTAAGGGCACATTTTGTCCCCGTACAATCTTTATTAGTTCGGTTAAAGTCACACTTGATTATTGCAATACTACGTTAAAGCGCTAATAAATGTAAAACCTTCATTTCTGCGTCATCAACGCTATATGGTATCTCTCTCTATGGGGAATGAATCAGACAACATTCCCTTCACCTGCACCCGTGTCTATGGAGACTTATATAGATATAACACGGGTCACAAATCCGGCCTAAAGTTAATTTTTGACAGGACCTGGTAGAAGAAAGTCCAGTTCACAGAGTCAAAGAATTTTTCGAAGTTTAAAAGGGCCAGGGCTATTGGCACAATGATGAGCTGGCATTGAGCGATGTGTATGCATATAATACAGTGTTTGATTCCCTTCCCAGGCATAAAGCCATTTTAGTCCTCATGGACCAATGAACATATTAACCACACCAGTCTGGCAGCCGGTACCTTGGCCTCGATATTTGTAAGGGAAATGTGTCTATAAAAGAAACAGAGGGTCAGGAGTCTACTTGTTTATGGATCACCACTATAGTGGCTTTGCATAAATCTCTGGGTAGCCCCCCCTTCCTGAAAAACCCCCAGAAGATGATGAGCCACCACCATTGCCATTCTCTTAAAAAGTTCTGCTGGAAGTCGATTAGGACCTGGCGCATTGCCAAGTGGATCTCCCCTATGGCTGTAAATATTTCCTGCTCTGTGATGGCCTGATTTAAGTCCTAGTGACCCTCTCTGCTTAACTGCCTCATTGATAAATCGGTGATCCAGAGGTGGACCCACTCTGTCTTTGGAGTCAGGGGGAGGTATACAGAATTTTATAGTAGGAAGCAAATGACTGCTATACCCCAGGCATTGGAGATCAGCTTGCACTCGGAGTCTTGGACTGTCAGGACGACCCTACGTCCCAGTTTCTAGACAACAGATAATATAGCGGTTTACCCTTTTTATCACCCGATTCATATAATCGTCCTTTAGAGGCCATCCAGCGGCCTCTCACAGTCTCAGTAACCATATTAGTCAGCTCGGTGTGTGCCACTTAATCCTCCTGGAGGAGGTAAGTCTGAGCCATGATATGGATCCTGTATTTCAGCTGGGAGAACTGTGCCTCCAGTGCAGCAACATCTGCCTGCTCATGCTTCTTTCTGCCCTTGACATAAGCCATGGCCCTTCCCAGTATCACTGCTGTAAAAGACCCCTAGAAGCAAGACCCAGATTTCATTAAGCTTTCGGCTTCCACATTTTTTTGGGTGGTGAGTGATCAACCATCCCACTGAGAAGTGTGTCCACCCCTGCAATATCACCTGTGTCTGTAGTGGGTACAAAATAATGGTCGAAGAGATAGAAATACCTATGTGCTCCAGAGAAGAAGGTGAATGCCCCAATTATTTCCCAAAGGTATGTCTCCTGTAGTGATAGAACTTGCGGATGTATCTCCTGGCGAACTGTGCGACCGCATCCTGCTTGCTGCAATTATTGAGCCCATTTGCATTCCTAGAGAGGAGTCAGAATCGCCCCCTCCCATTACCCTATCCTCCTCTCCACTCTTGTGTATGAAACTCATCATGTTCTGTCAAGGATCATCAGTGAAGTGCTCGCAGATGGATCAAGAAAAAACAAACATGAGCACCCTCCAACCAAATGCCGCCACCACATACTTCACCTCAAGAAGCTTCTGTCGACCCAGCATTAACACAAATAAAAATACCCTGTGCAACATTAAAATAAAGCAAACAGTCTGATTGAACTTGGAATCTTGTGGTAGCATTAAGATGTGTTCCCTCAGAGTACAGTGACTGGGAGCACCCAGCAAGAAAGTCTAGAGGTGAAAAAGTAAAGTTACTGTGGCGCTGGGTCTCTGCCGGTTGCCTCTCACTCCCTCCAACAGAGTTCAGGAAACTTTGACTTATGGTTAGTGGCATCTTCAGGGGGGTGTCACCATCTGTGGCTAGGGACTCCACGTGGCCGCTGCCTCTAGGAGCACTGATTATGTCCGCTCATGGAGAGTCTATCGAGGGAGGCGAGAGGTTCCCTTAAAGTTTTGGTTGCTTCTCAATCCGGTCTCAAGCACTTTCAGGAGTTTCGAAAAATAAAGTCTTGTCATATGAATCACTTTCAATTTGGCCAGGAAAAGGAGCATATATTTTATTTGCATCACCGTTTGCTTGTGTTTCACATCAAGAAACTAGCATCTTTGCTGCTGAACTTTGAGACTGTGGTTTGGGAAAATCATGACAGTCGTGGGGCAACAGTGCACCCTGACTAGTTTCAGGGCACCCTCAGTATAGCATCTTGGTCTGCAAAGTTAAAAATTAAAGCAGTGATCAGCCCTGGGCACGCCACTGGCGGAGGACACTGGTCCAGTCATCTATATGCTCTCTCAGTTAGCCGGGTGATACATTCTCCACCGGGATCAAGAACTTCAGTCAGGTTGCAATGGACTGGGTAGGCGATGAGCCTATGGATTCCTCAGGTGTGCCAACATTTTTAATGTTGTTTCTTTGTGAATATGCATCAGAATCCTCAAGCACAGGCCTCGTATTAGTAGACTATTATTTGGAGATCTGTGATGGCTGTATGGAATGTTTGAATGGGGTCTTCGGCCTCCGATTCTCAACCCTCAACTTCTGTGACCCGATCAACGTGTTTCTCAGATTGTGTTAGAGCAAGGAGAGGCCAGTGTTCAGTTCAGCAATTTTATCCTCAAGGCAGGCAAATAAGTCTTGTATCACTCGTATTATGGAGGCCACAGGGTCGAGGTCGAAAAGGGTTTGTTTCACACAGGACGGCCCATCGCAGAACTGAGCCTGGTATACTTATTGATTTTGCCCTGTGAGCGCTGTTGCTCTTGTTAGTCTTTGCCCATCATTGGGGTTTCCTTGTGGCCACTCCTTCAGCACCGCCGAGGAGGGTGGCCTCCTCCTCCACAAGTCCACCTCAACAGGCCAGGTCCTGTTATTGAAGAAGGATTATGGGTTCTCAGGCCCTCTCAGCATAGATAGAGGTTTAGAGATGCTGTCATCCAGTTGCCATATCTGACCATTCTTAAAGATTGGAATCACCTCTGTCTGATGATATGTTTTGTATACTGTCTCCGTCTTCAGAACTACACTCAAGACTAACTGGCACCAAGAGCTCTGGAAGTTGTTTGAATACGTCTGCCAGGCTACAATCTGGTACAGGTGCCATTTCTGACTTTTGCTTCATCTTCACCCTAAGTATCTCAGTAAAGGTGACCGGTCTGGATACTACAACTGCCCAAGTTGCCAAGGATCAAGCTCCCTCTATGTCCTTCACTGCCCCATTAGCGGTACAGTGCTGCTGCACATAATGGCATTTCCGATCACTGATCCATCACCACAGACTCCAAGTAGGCTGCCCCTAGTTCCAGAATGCCATTATAGATGATTTGTAATGATTTTATTGTGGTAGTTTGGGTGGTATTTAGGTAAATTGATAGTTAAGATGTATTTTGTTAAGGCAAATGCAGAGAACAACACATAAATTAAAGAATGCAAGAATGCTTTGAGTTATTTTGGGAAGACAGCATCTATGAGACTCTTCCAGGTGACTGCTTAGGCTTCCTTTTGTTCATAGATCAGAAGGACCTTATACTGCACCTTTGCTAGCTAGAGCTGACCACTGCCATCCTCAATAAGAATACTTTCCATCTGCTTCATGGTCCTCTTCATTTTGTTAAAATCCTTGTCACACCAGGACCCATAGCTGTAGGCTTTTCCTTCATCATAACTTGTATTTTCGCAGTTTCTACTGACATCATGTTCCTACAGGCCTGAATAACCTTTATTAGCTGTTGAATATCTTTCAGCCCTCCCTGACCTAAAGCCACAATATTTCTAATGCCATACCAAGTGTGGATTTAGGGTATGCCTTGTTGGTGTTTGTAGAAAAATGGCTCCTGTTACAGTCACCCACCCACTTTTTGCCTGATATTGAAGCTGACTTGACTGAGAAGTGTGCTGGGACCCTGCTAACCAGGCCCCAGCACCAGTGTTCTTTCATTTAAAAATGTACCATTGTTCCACAATTGGCACATCCCTGGCACACAGATAAGTCCCTTTTAAAAGATACCAGTGGTACCAAGGGCCCTGTGACCAGGGAAGGTCCCTAAGGGCTGCAGCATGTGTTGTGCCACCCTAAGGGACCCCTTAACCTAACACATGCCCACTGCCATTGCAGATTGTGTGTGTTGGTGGAGAGAAAAAGGCAAAGTCGACATGGCACCCCCCCTCAGGATGCCATGCACACAAAATACTCCCTGTGGCATAGGTAAGTCACCCCTCTAGCAGGCCTTACAGCCCTAAGGCAGTGTGCACTATACCACCAGTGAGGGCATAGCTGCATGAACAATATGCCCCTACAGTGTCTAAGTCTATTCTTAGACACTGTAAGTGAAATGAGTCCATATTAAGTATATTGTCTGGAAGTTTGACAAAACGAACTCCACAGCTTCATAATGGCTACACTGAATACTGGGAAGTTTGATATCAAACTTATCAGAATAATAAACCCACACTGATGCCAGTGCTGGATTTATTATAAAATGCACACAGAGGGCATCTTAGAGATGCCCCCCTGTATTTTACCCAATCATTCAGTGCAGGACTGACTTGTCTGTGCCAGCCTGCCACTGAGACGAGTTTCTAACCCCATGGGGTGAGAGCCTGTGTGCTCTCTGAGGCCAGAAACAAAGCCTGCAATGGGTAGAGGTGCTTAACACCTCCCCCTGCAGGAACTGTGACACCTAGCAGTGAGCCTCTAAGGCTCAGGCTTCATGTTACAATGCCCCAGGGCACTCCAGCTAGTGGAGATGCCTGCCCCCTGAACTCAGCCCCCACTTTTGGCAGCAAGTCCAGAGGAGATAATGAGAAAAATAAGGAGGAGTCACCTACCAGTCAGCTCAGCCCCTAAGATGCCCTGAGCTGAGGTGACCCCTGCCTTTAGAAATCCTCCATCTTGAGAAAGTAGGATTCCCCCAATGGGATTAGGGATGTCCCCCCTCCCCTCAGGGAGGAGGCACAAAGAGGGTGTAGCCACCCTCTAGGAGAGTAGCCATTGGCTACTGCCCTCCTGACCTAAACACACCCCTAAATCTAGTATTTAGGGGCGACCCAGAACCCAGGAAATCAGATTCCTGCAACCTACAACAAGAAGAAGGACTGCTGACCTGAAAGCCCTGCAGAGACGACAGAGACGACAACTGACTTGGCCCCAGCCTTACCGGCCTGTTTCCAGACTCAAAGAACCTGCACAGTGACGCATCCAACAGGGACCAGCGACCTCTGAAGCCTCAGAGGACTGCCCGGAACCCGAAGGACCAAGAAACTCCAGAGAACAGCGGCACTGTTCAAAAACACCAACAACTTTGCAACTTTCAAAGACTTCACTTTCCCGCTGGAAGCGTGAGACTTCACACTCTGCACCCGACGCCCCTGCTCGACCTCCAGAGAACTAACACTACAGGGAGGACTCCCAGGCGACTGTAACCTCGTGAGTAACCTGAGACGACCCCCCCAGACCCCTACAGCGACGCATGCAGAGAGGATCCAGAGGCTCCCCCTGATCGCAACTGCTTGGAACAAAGAACCCGACACCTGGACCAAGCACTGCACCAGCAACCCCCAGGACCAGAAGGAACCGAACTCCAGTGCAGGGGTGACCATCAGGTGACCCTCTGCCTAGCCCAGTCGGTGGCTGGCCCGAGAAGCCCCCCCCCCATACCCTGCCTGCACCGCTAGAGTGACCCCTGGGTCCCTCCATTGATTCCTATTGAAAACCCGACGCCTGCTAAGCACACTGCACTCGGCCGCCCCTGTGCCACTGAGGGTGTGTTTTATGTGCCTACTTGTGTCCCCCCCAGTGCTCTACAAAACCTCCCTGGTCTGCCCTCCGAAAACGCAGGTACTTACCTGTTGGCAGACTGGAACCGGAGCACCCCTGTTCTCCATAGGCGCCTATGTGTTTTGGGCCCTCCTTTGACCTCTGCACCTGACCGGCCCTGTGTTGCTGGTGCGGTGACTTTGGAGTTGCCTTGAACCCCCAACGGTGGGCAGCCTATGCCCAGGAAATTGAACTTGTATGTGCTTTACTTACCTCAGAAACTTAACCTTACTTACCTCCCCAAGGAACTGATGATTTTTGCACTATGTCCACTTTTAAAATAGCTTATTGCCATTTTAACTAAAACTGTGTATGTTACTGCTCTAATTCAAAGTTCCTTACTCACCTGTGTGAAGTACCTTGCATTTTATGTATTTACTTCAAATCTTGAATCTTGTGGTTCTAAAATAAATTAAGAAAATATATTTTTCTATATAAGAACTATTGTCCATGAGTTAAGTCTTTTGATTGTGTGTTCCTCATTTATTGCCTGTGTGTGTACAACAAATGCTTAACACTACCCTCTAAGCATACTGCTCGACCACACTACCACGAAATAGAGCATTTGAATGATCTACTTTTGCCACTATCTTACCTCTAAGGGGAACCCTTGGACTCTCTGCACACTATCTCTTACTTTGAGATAGTATATACAGAGCCAACTTCCTACAGTGTTCAGTCTTCATACCAGTACAAGATATTCTCAAAGTTCATTGTGTAAACTAACCTGGCAGTTGGAAGGGTAGATACAGGCCAACGCCAGAAGAATGTATGCCATAAATGCAGATTCCATTGTGCGTTTATAGAAAATGGAGGACTTGATTTAGAGATTGGAGGGATTCGACTATTCTCTCATGTGTGAATGAAACTTAAATACTGAGGCTGCATTTCCTTCATCATAGGAGCATCTTAGCGGAGTGAACTCAGTTGGTGGA
The DNA here is from genome assembly GCF_031143425.1 of Pleurodeles waltl. Lineage (NCBI taxonomy): Eukaryota > Metazoa > Chordata > Amphibia > Caudata > Salamandridae > Pleurodeles > Pleurodeles waltl. Next base: position 875,572,064 of record NC_090448.1, on the reverse strand, counting down.
TTCTACTCCTTATTTAGAGTTTCCTCTATATAGTACAGAATTTTAGATTCTCTAAATCAGATGCATGGCTTCCAGAAACCGTGATACTAAAGGGTAGTGCTTGTAATCTGTGTCTTCAAAAACCTGGTTGACAAACTATGCCTGTGAAGCTATTTTGTCTGCCTGACACTAAAGAGGAGGATAGGTATCCGGTACCACAACGATAACCCTGCCAGCACTATTCTAAACTAACTGCAAGAGTGACATTTGTGGCTGCCCCGAAAAAGTTCATTAGCTGACTTGCTAGAATGAAACGTTTTAGCCGTGAATGTCCAAAAAATAAAAAATATCTTGCATAAGCATTTGGAGCATGAGAACTCCTTCTGAAACTGTGTAAGTGGAGTTGCAACAGAATTCTTTGAATTACAGTGCCATTTAACATTTCAGTTTAGTAGCATTCAATTTAACAACATCACCATTGTGGGTTTTGGGCAATAAAATCCTTGACAAGGTAAATGTAAAAGTAAACAGTGAAGCTCCGTGCTGGTGGTAAATGCTACAGGCATTAACAGCGGGAGTCCATGTAGCAAGACAGTAGAAAATTCCAACAGGAGTTACAGCATGACGTAGGGTGACCGTAGCAAGACTTTCAGTACATTACTGAAGCATTACTGACAGCAATGCGAGTGAAACCTTGAGTGAAATAAAGTTCCAGTAGGTGTACTGGCAGGAAAAGGCACCTTAGAGAAGGTAACAACAACACGTGGGCCTTCTCGTTTATCCACACATACTCTAATCTCTGAGTATTAAGCACCTTCTAAGAAGTCGCTGAACAATCTACATTCCACTTTTGCCTGAGTTGTACATGGTCAATTGAAGCTTGCACTGCTCCTGCCTTGTTGCGTCTGTTCTGCTGGGAAGAGAACATTGCTTTATGGCTGCCTTCAGCGAGGGAGTTTCGCTGTCATGCGGTACATCTTTTGTGGGTGAGTGATTTTTGCGCTGCTGCTGCTTAAATTGAACCTGTTCTTCAAGGGAAAGAAGCTTACACTGCTGCTGTCCAATCTATTCCTATTCCGTGAAGTAGGGAAGCTTGCACTTCTGCTGCCCAAGGTTTAACCATTCTGAGATGGAGAGGAAGCTTGCCTTACTACTAGGTAATGTCTACCTGCTCTTTGAGGGAGAGCAGCTTTCACTGGTGCTTCCCAAGCTTGGAATCCCATCCTCTAATAGGGTGCTACTTGCCTTATTAAACCCATAGTTTACCTGTTCCGTGAGGGAGAGAAGCTTGCACTGCTGCTGCCTAAGGTAAATCTGTTCTGCAAGAAGCTTGTCTGCTGAAGTTTGAGTTATGATTTTTCTGTGAGGGAGGGAAGCTTACTACTGTTATTCCTGTCCTGTGTGTGTGACAGAACTAAGCACTGCTCTTTCTCTGCCATGGCCCGTCCTGTACCTGTTTCTTTTATTGGGCAAAGAAGCACTACTGCCGCTGATGCTGTCCCTATCTCAGTGTTGTTGGTTAGTGGAGTTTGGAATAAATGTTTTCAAAACTCAAAAGCCAGAACGACTGGCATTAATAGTGCTTTTTTTAGTACATGACAAAGGATAGACTCTCATAAAATATATGAATGGTTTACTTTTATTTTTTCATGTGAACAAAACATTTTTTAGAAATGGGGTAGACCACTTTGTATAATTTTAAAACATAGCTGTCACATGCACCCAGGTTATCAGATTTTCAGGCCTTTTTCACAAGCATCACTTTGGAGGTAGAGATCTTTGAGACCCTCAGGGCAGTATTGAAAATAAAACTACATGGCAAAGAGCAAGAGTTCAGAACTGACTGATGATATCCTACTGTAGAAAATAACGGTTACACAGGCCATGTTTGTAAAATGCTCTGCCACTGGCCCTCTCTTAATGATGTTACACAACACAGAGCCGCTTAGCAGCAATATAACAGCAAAAATAAAATGTAGTTTGGTATGATGACTATTTTTTCCCACAGCAGAAATTTGCCTAGTTTATTGTGGCAAATTATTATTTTTTCAATGTGGTATGAACATTTTTAATTATTCCTGATAGCGACACCCACAGACCAACCCCTCAACTTGTCCCTCTCTTCCGGTACATGGTGCACTAAGATTGTATCTAGCTCATGCTCTAAAGAGGCTCCCTAGGTTGAATCTACCAGATATTGCAAGCTGTCTGGTTGTAAAAGACGTATTGCAGGCTTACAAGAACGTAAAGGGCTTTACAGTCCGCCCACCAGGGGAGACCCCTCCACCTGGGCGGAGGAGCATGCCCCACCAACATAATGCCCCCCATAACAGAAAAATAAAATGGTAATAAACTTTGTTTATTACCATTTTATTTTTCAATGGCCTGTCCTGACCTGAGTGTCAGGATGGGGCGTGGCAATTGCTGCCAAGTGGCAGCAGGGAGCTGTGCACATGTTTAAAGTGCACATGTCCCTTTGGCCGGCAGTCTTGTAACGGGCAGCCACACATGCGCACATGCGCACTTAAAACATCGCGCACCCAACTGTCTTAAGGCAGCTGGGTTAGAGGAGGCACAGGCCTCCAGCACTCTGGCGAGTGCTGAGAGAGTCCGCACCCACCAATCCTGACGCTGGTTTCATGATGGTTACCAGCATGAAACCAGCATCAGGATTGGCTTGAGCAGTTTCCTGGTTCCTGTGACGTCAGTGTCGGAGCTGTGAGAGGCAACGTGACGCGAGGAGAAAAAATCTTAACCAGGTAGGTGCCTCTATTTTTATTGTATGACCCCCCCCCCCATTGCAACTATGAGCTATGCGCCACTGCCGCCCACTGCTTGCTATTGGTTGGCTTTGTTTTCACTTTCATTTCTTGCTTCTTATGAATGGTTTTCCTTGTCACAGCATGTCCATTACATATTGTTCTCCCTTGGGACAAAGTCTCTTTACCACCTCTCACTGGCTGGCTTCTATCCTTCTATTGCTCACTTTTAAGGAACTACTGTTCTCTTTTTCCACAAGCACTCCGAGTGCTTGTGTTTTCCATCTTATTCCCTCTGTTTTGCTTTCTCCCTTGTGTTGCAGGCTTTCTCTTGTATGCTTCTGCCCCCTGCCAAACTCCTGATTGCCACTCCATGTTGCTTTCTTGCTGGTGTGCTTCCTCCATGCCCCCTTTGTTGCTCTCCCTCATGGGCTGCTTTTCCACTCCCCTGCCGCCACCCTACCCCTCATTGCTTTCCCCGCTTTATCCTCCATTGCCCCGCGAACACTGTGTTTTTTAAAATATTGTAATTTTTATTTTGTTTTTTGGGATGGGGAAAGGACTAGGCAGCAAATTGCTACAGGCTCCCCCGGAAAAAAGAACTTTCGTGCAACTTGTTTTTCGTTTATTTACTGATACATCTCAGACCTCTAGAATAAAAAATGGTGCCTGTGTCATTTTGTATGCATAATAATGTATATATTCCTACAAAATGATGCAGTCTATGTGCCCGTGTCATCGCGCCTTGTTTTGTAGGGGGGTGGGGTAGTTTAGTCCTTGCTGCACAACATCGCCAAAACCAAAAGGTCTTACGTATTGGCTTTGTCAACGCTTGTTTTTCCTTCAGAGTGCATCAATCAAAATGTATTCTCAAATGGTGGGGAGGCCATAGGCGTCCTTCCAAGTGGAAACAAGAGTTGCAGAAGTAAAACTGTGAGAACCGCCGGTGAAGAAAATAGATGCCGTGTTCGCTGCTCCAGGGTTGTGCGCCTGAAGGTTCCAGCCGACTTTAACCACTGGCACTAAGGATGGGACACAGCGCCAGCCACATGACGTTATCTGGTTCAAGTGTTACACAATATCACTTCCTCGACCCCTGGTATTTGATTGAATTGACGGACATGATCAGATAACACTACAGCATTAGAACCAAACGTAAGTATGCGGATAGAAATCTGCACAGGATGGGCATGTAATGCCGAGTATTCCATGCTCGATCAGCCACAAGTCTGCGCTTTATCTGCACAGGCAGCAAGTGAACGCTGCCCACTCATGTGTCAGTCTCTGGTTTAAAGATAGCCGAGAAGTGGCATGAAATATATGCAGAACAGCTGAGAGCGCCTGAGTGTAATCCAAGCTCAGTGTTTCATTTTGCGTCTACATCTGTCCAAGGCCTGATACTTGTACAGCAGAGCAGACCAGTGAGATCAAACAAGGAAACTGACTTGGAAGCCTTGGGCTGTGAATCGTGGCAGGGATCTGGAATCCACAAATGCACACAGTGAAGAAGAAAGAGCCAGTTTCATGAACCTGCGCGCTGGCTCAGAGCACTGCTCCTGTTTTGAGTGAAACTGCACTGCCTAAAGCAGGATCGGGCCTTGACAGAAAATAGGACTGGGCACCAAAATACATTTGGCTCCCATAAGTGAATTAGAAAGCTAAATAAGTGATCCATGTTTGCAAATTCGGGCAGTTTTGAACTTGTAACAACACTTTGTGTAAGTGTTTCACAAGGTTTGAAAGACTGCATGGATTTGAGCTTGCTGTAGATTCCTTTTCTTAATACCCAAAATGCTATTGTTTTTGCTTGAGAGATCAAATAGAAAGAATCAAACAGTGCAAGGGGTCAGGAATAGCACTAATATAAGCAAGACACTACATGATAATACATCGATTACTCCATTCCATAGCATGTCAACCAGATATTCTTGAACTTGTAGGGGCATCATCTGGCAGCAAACACCGGTTCCTCAAAATTTGCTCACCATTTCATTTTCTTACTCCATGCCAGTATTGATTGTGGGTTTGCCGCGTTCCAGGCTCAGGCAATATCCTGTAAGGCAATGTGGCAATGAGGGTGCACAAACCTACCAATGACCTCTCGCCCCCTGTTCCCCCCACATCCCTGAGCAGACTCAGGAGTGCTACCCCGGGTGGAGATATCCATGGGGTGCTTCAGCACTCATGTCAAAGTGCGGGACACCATCTCCCAGTAAAGGGCAATCACCAAGCAAGACTACACCACATGAAAGAAGTCTGCTCCCTCCTCTGCGCACCTGGTGCACGGGGAGGATGGGTGGAGGTGTGCTCTCTACAGACATAACAGCATCAATAATGTGGAGATTTTTCAGTTGAATTAGGCAGTCTCAAAGATATTGCCAGATGCTGAGGAGCCATTAAAGCCTTCCTCCATTCAGACTGTTCAAATGTTCCCAACCATTCTTCCCATTTGGCCGTCAAGTGTGAAAAGAGATACAGTGAATTAATTACCAGAGGTTTATATATGTGCGATATTCCTCCTTTTCCCATGAGTGTTTGTGCTCCTAACAAGCTAAATTTGGGGATCTCCCCAAGGGAGTCCCTGTAGGATCCAAGGGCATGCCGGAGTTGCAGGAATCTAAAACTGGAAGTGGTTAAGCTTAAATTCTACCTGCAACTCTTGAAAGGACTTCATGTGAGACCATCACCAGACATCCCCCAGCTTAAAGATAACAATTAAGTCAGTTTACCAAAGCTCTCCAAGCCACATAGGTGTCCCAACCAGAGGCTCCTCCAGAGGGGGGGCACCATATTTAACTTTCCATCCGATACGTTCCAGTGCAGTGCCGATCTCCACACAGTAAGTTCACCTGTGACAGATTCAGGAGGGAGTGGAGAATTGAGGCCACATATACAATACCCATGATGGAGTCCCACCCCAATGCCATTACTTCATTCCAGACTGCTGTGTCCACCCATCCCATATGCATCTAATCATTGAGAACTACCAGTTGGATATCCAGTAGTACAGGCGTACATCTGCTGTGGCCATTCTCCTCTTCATAAATAGAGTGAGTACATTTGCCCAAGGCTGTATGTGGTGATTTCCCCACCCAGAGGCAGGACCATTCTGTGGCCTGGAAGTCCTTGAACCATGGCTGTGAAATCACATGTGGGAAGTTTTGGAGAGTATAGAAGAATTTTGTTAAGATAATGCCACCCCCCCCAGAACACTGAGTGGGAAATGGGACCACCTATCCAAATGTTTCTTCATATTAGCGACTGAGGTGTTAAGATCAAAGACCAGGCAAGATTTAGGAGCACGAAGATATGGATTCTCAAATAATGAAAACTCAACTGACGCACCGGCACCCATCTCTGCCAAACCACCTCGATATCACTTCAGAGCCTTTGACCAATTAACTAGGAATCCCCATGGCTGTCTATAAACATCGAGCATCTGGAACAGCCTGGGGCCGGTGATCTTGGGTCAAGGCAAGAAGACTAGTACATATATGGCAATGCGGTCTTCCGGGCCATCTCCCCCTCCAAGTCCCCTGCACATAGCATCTGACCCATGTTGCCAGTGGCTCCATTTCAAGAGCAAGGACCTGGGTAATAAAAGGCAGCACTGTCAGGTGCCAGCTGGATCTGGAAAAGCAGGACAACACTCCATTCATGAGATCCCAAGCCATGGGGCATGTGTACAGCACCCGCACATATGTTATAAATCAAAGTCCAAACGCCATTCGTCAGAGCACGTCCCATGAGAAATCTCAATCGAGAAAATCAAAGGCCTTCTCAAAATCAATAGGGAGTAAGACACTGACCCGGCTATGCAGTGCTGGTATGTCAAGGCTGCCCTTCTTTTACAGTGTCGGTTGTTATGTTGAGTACAAACCCGCATTGGTCCGGGTGGATCAAGGATGGCAGTACTTCAAAACGCCTGTTGGTCAGTACCTTAGCATAAAGCTAAAGCTGGCTATTAATCAGTGAGATGGTCCGGCAGGAGGGGCACTTCTGAGGTCACCCCCCTCCTATAGTGGACTACAATGATGGCCACATCCAGTCCTTCTGGAAACTGGCTCTTCGCTATAGCCTTGTACATGGCCAGAAATGGATGGTAATACTCTATTAGGATGCTGTTCAGTCCTGGAGGCTTCCCTGGGTTGATGTCTTTAAAGGCATCTTCAAGCTCCTCCAGTGCTATGGCCCGTTCCATGTCAGCACACTCCAGCGCGGATATAGATCTCTGGGGTAGAACCGCTATCAGGGGTGCAGTGCTCTTCCGAGAGGGTCTTTCGCGGTGCACGTCGAGGGCCTGGTAGTAATCTGTGATAACATTTGCAATCACTTGTGCTTCGTAACTCGCAATAAGGAAGCCCTGGAATCACCTGGTTGACCGCCCCACGGGTTACAAACTAGTGGAGCAGTTTACTGGACTTATCTCCCCCCTCATAAACCTTTCTAGCGGATGCCATCTAAAACTTGTGAGCCTTGTCAAGGCATAATTGCTGTCACCCGCCGGCTTTTAACCTCACCTAGCTCTGTCTCTCCATTTCGGCAAGCTATTCAGGCCTCCAATATCATTATATGTTGTTGTTTATGCTTGTTTTGTGCACCAAGATGCAACCAAGTGTTCCCCCACATGTAAGCCTTTCCTGCTCCCCACAGCATTCCCAGAGACTCCACTGACCCCTATTCAGTTCCAGGAATGCCTTCAATAAATGTGATAAGAAGTGTGAAACACTTCTATTGGTGAAGCACTAAGCATTCAGTCACCAAATTGGACAACACCCTCCACTCAGGGCCCCAGCCAGCAGCACTTCTGGGGAGTAGTCTGAAATGCCTCTGGGTAGAATGTCAGCTCCCTTGGTTCTAAGTAGGTCTGCTACTGTCAGAAGAAGAGATCAATCTGCAACTGCATGCCGGGGTGTGTGTATATTCTAGAGTTGATGGGTGCTACACTCGCCATGCATCACAGAGGTCATGTCTGGTGGCTCATGTTGCAAACTAGGACTCCCCTCTCCAGTCACCCCTCTCTGCCACTGTGTGTTCAACTCTTGGGGCCATCAATGTATTGAAATCGCTCACTATGATTTATGGGCAATGGGGAGGCACAGCGCCATATCCTTAAGCTTTTCCAACGTCATCCCCGCCTTCTGTAGGGGAACATGAACACATATGAAGTTGTTTGCCTGCCTTATCACCACCCCTTTAACTAGAAGGTATCTACCCTAATCATACGTCTCAAGCCAGGAGTCTACATTGTGCCACTATTTATGTCCGAGAATGGCCACACTTGGGATCCCCTGGGGTACCCCAGTGATACACTTTGTCATTCCCATGTCTGGCAAGGAACTGACATTTAGGCCCTCATTAAGAGTCTGGAGGTCCTCGGACCGCCAGACTTGCAGTGGTGGGCAGACCGTTGCCAATGCAGCTGTCCGACAGCCACATTATGACTGTGGCGAAAGCGCCACGGTCCAACCTGCCACTTTTTCGCCAGCTAACGGCCTGGCAGTGCCGACGGTCTTAACCCGACAGCGCTGCCCTTGGGATTACCACTCCTGTGTCTGCCAGCAATTGCATGGCGGTTCCACCGCCATGCAAAGGCTGGTGGACACGGGGTGCCGGGGGCCCCCATGGGCAGCCCGTCACGCTTTCCACTGATAGAATTACAGGCAGTGAAAAGCACAACGGATGCTGTTGCATCCGTTGCACTGCAACATTGCCTCCGCCTCGATTACGAGCCGGCGTGTTGTGGGTAGTTTCCCAGTGACCCAGCGGGAAACTCATAATAGGGCCAGCGGGCAGAAGACCGAACCGGCGGTCTTCCAATGTAACAAGTTTGAGCCACCCGCCAACCTCGTAATGAGGCCCTTAGTCTCTATGAAATGCGTTTCCGGCAGTAACAACACTTCCAGTGCATGAAGCTGTACAAAACCCAGGACCACTCCCCACTTTCTTCTGTCAATCAGGCCATTTATGTTCAATGTCATGATTTTAAACGCTGTCATGGAGGGGCTGCGGGTATTGTACAGAAGAATGTTGTGCCACGGGTTTCCACTGGAGGTCCCGACTAAAAAGTCTTCAAGTATGGCTTGTACTGGAATACAAGAGAACAATCCACTGTTGTGCACTCTGTTGTGCACTCTGAACACGTTCCTGCAATTCTAAAACTGAACCAACTATCCTCGTAAAAAAAACCTCCAACACACTCCCACCCAATACTTCAACCCCAAAAGCATCTGTCACCCAAACATCAACATACAGCAGGCGAAAGATTCACAAAGTGACAATGCTTGAGGCGACCATCCCAGAACTCATTTAGAAAATCGGGAAATTGCACTGCTGGCAGAACAAACAATTTATAGTTGATCCTAAGAGCCTGTAGACAACAGCAAGGCAGCACTATTCCACCAGTGCTTAGGATATTTCAGGATAAATTGTCGGTGTGGGACCATTGGTACCAAGGTCCCTTTTTACGCCCATGGCTCCCCGGGATATAGGGGGACCAGGTCCATGCTCTCCTCTTAGTCTGTCCACATCCGACATAGACAACTCCTCCTAGAGTTTACTTCGGCTGTCATGCTGAACACTTAGTGGTCTGCCTGGTGCCTTCAGCTGCAGTTTCTTGAATGGTGGGGAATGACACCACAGTGGTCGCCATCCCATGGCCCATTCCCAGGCTGACACCAGGATATCAAAAAAGAAAGTTTTGGAGCCTTACACCACCCTGAGTTTAGCAGGAAACCGGAGTTCATCTGGTACCTTCATTGTCCATAGCTTTTGTTTCAAAGCTTCATTTGCATTGTTGCTGTACCTGGTGGGTATTGTCTGGAAATAATATGATTTTGGTGGACTGGTATTTCTGTTCGCCCTTCTCCCTAGCCGCCCCAAGGATCATGCCCCTGCCCCTGTAGTTGAGTACTTTAGCAATCCTAGAGTGCATGAGTGCTCCAGGCAGGGTTTTTGCCACAAGAGAACTGTGCACCCACTCAACTGCAATAAGGGGGACGAGAGCCTCCCTGCTGGCACGCATGGGGAAAGCTACCACTCCAGGAAGACCTCTAAAGCAGCCCCATATGATCCATTGGGAAATCCATTAAGGTGCATATTCCTCCTTTGTGCGTAGTTTTCGGCATCCTCCGCGTGGTGCTGTAGAATCTGGGTCACCTCTATTTTAAGCATGATCATGGAGTCCTCAAGCTCTGAGATGTGGTCCTCCGCGCCCACAACCTTGTCCACTGCATTGCATAGGTCTTGGCGCAATAGGGTCACATCCACCCCACGTCTTCATTCCTGGTCTTAAGTGCCAAGGGCGACACCTGTATGGCTTCTGGCAGCATTATGTTATCGGGTGAATCAGGGTGCAGCTGGGGTCTCCCTTCCTCGCCGGAGGCCCTGGGGACTTCAGAGTGGGGCATGGTATTGCGTTCAATCATCACATGGGCCTGGTGTGAGAGGGGTCCATCATGGTCCATGGCCTGCCCCTGGCACCTCGCGCAGCACTTGCCGCAAATGAGCATCCCAGGTTGTGTGCTGGATTGTGTCCAGGACTCCCAGGGCGCCCGCATGGGTCTCCAGAAGACGGATGCTTTTTCCTTCACTGGGCTTGATGATGGAGAGTGTCTGATGACCTGCTTACCCTGGGGCACCATATCCCCCAGAAGCATGAGTAGTCAGGCCAGGGCAGAAGGCAAGTCGTGCACTTTCACTCTGCCCCCAACCAAGGCGCTCTTCTAGGCTTCAGTTTTGGGGCCATCTACTCACTCCTTCATGTATGCACTGCCGTCTGATGGAAGGATGTGTCTTCGCAGGATCCACCAAGGACCACTGCAGCAGATTGCAGACCCAGACGCCCAATCTGCTTCAGCTCTGACTCCTGCCCGATCCACCTCCTAGGGCGTCCCACTCTACCAGTGTTCGTGATGAACCCGACCCGCTTGAGCGTAGCAGAACAATCCCCTTCCCCCGAGGCCTTGCGAGTAGCAGAACAATCAATAGCTTTTGTAATTTCTTCTGCTGTAACTTCCCCTTCTAAAATGTCTCTTTGTTCTTGAGATAATTTTGGAATAGTTATATTTGCAAAGAAATCATCTTCCTCTTTGGTGTCTAAACAATTTAATGAAGAATAAGAATAATGAAGTTCTTTGTAACAAGTCTAAAATTGTGACAATTTCAGAAGGGAGTGTGAGTAAGTTTCCCTTTGAGTTTTCAATGGCAGGAATAGCTCTAGCGGACTCTTGCTGAAGCAATTGGCACACTAATAGTCTTCCAGCTTTCTCTCCTCTTTCACAATGATGCTGGCAAATAAGAAAGAGGCATTTTTGAGCATGAGAGGTATAAAGATTAAGTTTGAAATTTACAGAAATTAGTTTCTTTATATCTCTGGGGATTCTGTTCAATTATAACTATCTGTAAGATTGGAGACTTCTCTTTCTAGAGATACCTTATCAATGTTTAATTGTTTTTTGAGTAGGGCTGAATCTTTAATCATACCTCTAATTACAACTTGGCCAACACTGCATAATGTACTGGCGTTAATTACAGAGTTCTCGTTTTCTTTAAGAACTTGCTCAACGTGTTGGCATAACTTCAGTTTCTCTTGAGGTAAAATATTCCTATCACTGGTATGGTGAGTATCTGGTTTACCCGATCTGACTATGAATGGATCAATAGCTACATTCCAGTCTCCCCCTATTATTAGTCATGTAGATCCAAAAGAGGACAACAATCTACTAATCTAAGAAATACATTTTGGAGGCAGTGGGTGCATACATTGAACCAACAATCACAAAAGAGTTTTCAATTAGCGAAAACATATGTACCATCAGTGTCTGTCCACATTTGAATAACTTTGTAGGGCAAATTTGTATGAAAAAGGATGGTGACACCACGTTTACGAGTAGGGGTATTTTCTCTAGAAAGGTTGTTTGAAATGATACTTGCATATATAACATGACCAATCCAATCTCTTTTCATTTTTTTTTACATTCTATCACAGTAAGACGAGTTTCTTGCAAAAGTGCAATATCAGGCTTTTGCTGTCCAAGAAAAGTAAGTATTTTCTTTCTCTTGATAAAATGTGTTAAACCATTAATATTCAATCAAATGATCTTCTGAGGTTTCATTGTAGAGGACTGCTTAGTAAAGAGAGTACAAACAAGAAGAACATGCAAGAAATATAAAAAAGAACAGTAAACAAAAAAGTAAAGTAGAAGAATGAAGATAGAAATTATGTAAGGTATATAAAATACCCAGTACACTAAATAAATATAGAACAAGAAAAAAATGTCGTAAGCTAAAGAAAAGAGAGGGAAACAGGAAGAGAGTGGGTAAAAGTAGAAGATATACAATAAAGGATTCTAATTACAATAATAAAAATCTGAGTATGAAAATATTAAGGATTCAAGGTGGGCTGTATAAAACACAACAACAATATAATAAGGATAGGAAAATTACACCTCTTCTCACCTTATCCACTCTCCTCTCTAATATGAGTATGTAAAAAATTAAAGTATATACATTGAAATATAATCTGTTGGAAGAACAGAAACAATTTACAATAAACAGAGGCAAATTAAGAAGAGTGGAGATCAAATAGAAAAGTAAATAAGAAATGATTATATATTATGACAATAAATATAAAATAAATTATCCAACACAGAGTGATAAGACAATAACGTACCCTTAACAAACTAAACCTTTAAACTGAGGGAGTAAACAATAAACAGTATGGAGTGAGGGACCGAGATGAGGACAACACCACCAAGTACAAGTGAAAATCCGAAACAGAATACTAGATGTCTCACAGGAATAAGATCATATGAGGAATAGAAAAAGTTATATAAGTGTGATTATAAATAAAAAAAATAGAAAATAATTTAAGTCAGAATGTAAGAAGAAAGGAGTACTAAAAACAGAAAGGGAAAAAGAGAGGGAGCGAACCAAATGATTTAGTCACACATGATATTTAACAATTCACATATTGTCATTAAAAAAGAAAAAGAGGAGAAAAGAAATTACAAATAATAGCTATCAATCATGATCAAGATTTCAAGGGTGAGCTAGATTTGTCTCTAGGTTGATATTTCCTCCATGCTTTTAATTTACCACCATGGGACCAGTTTCATCCAACAGTTTCCCATCTTCCTCGATCTACAGAATCTGAAGTAGGAGTGGTCAATGGCTCCCGTGCAGGTGGTGGAGAAGAAGATTTACGTTCCATCTCTGTTTCTTTCTTATCTGAGTCATTCAAAAAAAGATTTGAAGTCATGAGGATCAAAATACTCTTTTTGGTTTTCCCTTGAAAAGTCACAATCATGGTTGCCAATTCCAGAAGACTATAATTAATATCTCTCTTCTTCGGCCTAGAGCGTAATGCAAGAAGTTGTTTCCTTTTAAGATTAGTGGATGCTGAAAAGTCTGCTGTAATGATTACTTGTGACTTGTCATATGTATAGGGACCATTTTTCTTTGCATCAGTGATAATTTGATGGGCCTGATGATGTCGCAAACAGCAGGCTAATATATGACGAGGCTGTGATAAAGAATCTGACAACAGGCATACTGAAATTCAGGCGGTACAGTGAAGGTGACCTCATCAAAGTTGGAATTTAATTTGTCAGGAAACCTAACATATTGTCTTTTTCAAGTTGTTCAGGAACACCTATAATTTTTGTGTTATTCCTCCAACTATGATCTTCCAAATCAATAATTTCTGTTATAAATACCAGATGTCATGACTTGTATCAGGAGTCTTATCAATAATGTGACTATCCATTATCTGCATATAAGATTGAAAATTATTAACTTCATCTCTTAAACCTTGAACTTCCATAGTATTTGAAGAAACTGCGTTATTTAGGGACGTAAGTGAAGATTTAATATACAATAATTCTTTCAGAATTGTGTCCATTGCTGAGGAAGGTTGTTCTGGAGATTCAGCCATCATACACTTTGGATCATCAATGACGGGTTTAGGCTTCAAGGCCGTACTGAAAGATAATTGTCTAATATGTTTAGGATCTGACATGAGAAATGTCTCTTTTTCCCCCTTGTCTCCTTTAAGTATCAAATCTGAATAATTATGTAATTTAAAGCACAAAAGACAATCTTGACAATCATTCAGTTTGTTCTTTTCTGCTCTCTAGCTCTTCCTTTGATTTCCAAATATTTTCTCTAATAATGCTTCAGCAGCACAAAGGGTAATAATATTGAAGGAAAATTAGAGCTAAATGATATTATTATGTTGCAATCAGAGAACGTTCCCAAGCACAAAAATCAAAGCTTCACAGATTTTTAGTAATTTAAAAGTCATAATGTTCCTTCCATACCTCGAGTAATTCATCAGTTATATCAAGTGCTCGAGTAAAAAGTATTGCTCAGAGGAAATCAAGAAATTCAGGCGCTGCATAAAAAAAGACTTCCAAATGCCAAGTTTATTAACCCTGTGGAAAGCACATCAATTATATCCACAGTAATGCCCCACTCCATCGTTAAAGCAGAGTCAGAAAAATACATACAGCTATCGCAGACAGAGACGCTTCAGATGTGCCGACATGCCACCAATTTCTGCTTTTCTGAAGCGTCATGTGTAGAATCTTTAAAGTACACGCAGAGTGTTTGGAAGAGTAAAATTAAGGGTGTGCATCCTAACCCTTTCCAATTCTGCATGCTTCATTTAAAGATCTGTGAGGAGATCAGGAAAGCATTTAATGTCTCGCTTCCCCATCTCTGTCTTCCCGAGCTCTAACAAAGAGCCGCCATCATCCGCTCCACCCCCGCCTCCCCAGTGGCTTACTCTGACGGGGCGGCAGTAGTTGAGGTTTTCCATGCCTGCTTACAGGCCTCCTGCAAGCATGCAAGATGTAGAAATCTGTTTTCATTACTCCAGCGTGCGCTGGGCAAAGTAAGAACCGCCCGTCATCGACTAAGATGTTAGCTTTCTCGCCCGTGCTGGATCGTCCACACGTCTCTCAGAAAGGCCGGCGGACCACCAGAGGGAGTACCTTTGATTTTGGTTGAAACAATGTTGACTTTGCTGGGTAGGCATAAACAACGAGTTCCCAGGTCTGCAGACAGGCTTTAGCGGCAGGGTAGTGCAGCAATGTGCAGATGAAGCGCTGGGTGCAAAGCTGCTTTTTAGAGCGCTTTGTCAGCAACAAAGGTGTCATAGAGCTCTGTATGCGTGACTAAGTATTTTAGTGCGGTGATGCTGACACACTCAAATATGTTAGTCTAATGCCTGATGCGTGGTACTTGGTAGGGCTGGGAGGGGCCAGCCACCACTCTTCCCCCATTTGACCCCCCACCTATGACTGTTACTGGGTTCCCTGTAGGCCCCAGCATCTTTCACCCTCCAAGCCAGCATGATTTTGAGTCGCCAGCATCGCTATGTGACCCCCAGGATGTACCAGCAACAAGGATGTCGGTGTATAATGGGCTAGAGGGGCTGGGGGCACAGCAAAGAGTGTCTGCCATCTTGGCCACACCCCAATGTTTGAATTTTTTATTAGGGAAATCAACAGTATAATCTTTCCCACAGAACCATAAAAGACATCAACAAACAAACAACTGGGCATACCCTGACCTGTCACTGCCAGATCTGTCTACGTACGTTTAATTTGGAATTTTCTCACTTAGTGCATTAGATACATACAGCAGAACTCGGAAATGGAGCGAGGCAACCACTCCTCACTGTTTTAAAGCTGTACTGGATGCAGCTCATATGTCTCATTCTGACAATTTCCCAAAAACACAAATGTGCTTTAAACATTGCAAAGTCTTAAAAACAAGTGCAAGCTATGCTTGGCGCCAAAATGCACCTTCGTAAAATGGCTCCCTGGTTTGTACGGGAATGGCACAAATCTCTGCCTAATTTTCTACGGGTTAACGAAAATGTTTACTGAAAAGCATACAGCATAAAGGGGGCTGCACCTGCAATTTTGACACAATTTGTGTCCTCTCGCCTTTTTCGCATCATTGGTTTTTCCCCGGGAACGTTGTAAGGCACGGGCAACGTGGGCTCTGGCCCAGGGCTCCAGCCTTACATGGGACCCCCTGATAGAGCCAGCTCTGTGCTGGAGAGAGTCTTGCCCTGATGTCCTTGAATAATTCTTTAACAGGTTGTTTTAAATAGTGGTTCCTTTAACTTTAACCACATCTCCCTGCATCACTCTAGAGTAATGAGAGCTCCTTCTGGAACGGGCTGTGCTGGATTGCGAGGCACACACAGCGCACTCTGAGAATTCCACAGTATCTGCAACACATTCGGAACAGAAAGTAAAAAAAAATCTGCTGCTATCAGAAATAAAGTTGGATCAAGAAGAAAGTCGGTTCACTTGTGGTTATCGCACTGAACATAAAGCCTTTTTCATGCTTGGGACAGGCGCAAACATCCTCAAGGGACAGACTGTGGCTTATTTTGCAGAATCTACAAGTGCTTGTCTGCGATATACTTTGTATGAAATGAATGTTCTCAGAGTTGATCCAGAGTCTTTACTACCTCTCATGGCCTTCGGTATTTATCAAATGGTTCTGATTTTCTGATTTGTTCTGCTTTGCTACTCTCCATAGGGAGCCGAAGTTTCTAGAAAGGATAACTGAATCATGTTCAGTAATATCCCTGCCAATATCGAGGTGAGGCAGAGTGTTTGGATGATCAACATTTTAAAAGGTAACACTAAGACCGAGTAAGAAAGGGTTTTGAAATCAGGTCACTCTCCAAAATGTTGTTGCAGTTGGGGAGAGTGCAAGGGGCATGACTGATCGGGGGAGTGGGGTTTACGAGATCATTTCAAGTATGAATTTCTGTATTTTATAATCCACATTAAGTGTGATACTTATGAAAGAGAAAATGCGTCAAACAAAATTGACCAAAACACTACTCACCATAATTGAGGTGCAGTGAGCCTGCGGCACTCCTGGGCCCCAAAGCAGTTATAGCTACTGCACTGACAGCTGTACCCTTAGAAGCAGGTTATCTAGTCTTCTTCTTTCACCCCTTCCCCACTATGTTGGACCATCACTTCAATCTTGAAACAGGCTGTCCCTTTCCAAAATAAATGAGCTCCCGCGTGTGCCCTAATGATGGCAATAAAAATGAGGCCCCATGACCTCTTTTTAAAGCAAAACATTCATAACTGAGATGCAGTGGCCACTCAGGCCTCTGGGCCTCAGTACTACTCCCCCTGCTTCACTAATGATAGCTACTGTCTGGAGAACCAGGTTGTCTCCTCTGCCCACTGTTAACAACATGGGCACCTATCTCAAGCCTGCCCTCTCACCTCCATCTCTCTGATACCCAAACCAAGGTGTCTCCTCTGCTTCAATTTTCCCCTCCCACGGGCCATTTCTCCAAGGCACAAACCAACACTGGAACAAGAGAAGAAAGATAGTAAAACAGTCATAATTCTGCAGTGTCAATGATACCTACAGCTCTGTGAAGCAAGCTGTCTACTCTGTCCACAGGGACATATCTCCTTGACCTGGTTCCCAAAGCAGGCTTTCTTTCACTTCGTCTTATGAAACACACACACATCTAGCCCCCCCTTGGGCTCTGTTCAGTGTGTTGCAAGGGTGACTTGGGCCCTCATGCTAAAAAGAAAAATGTCCTGCCTCCCTTTTCATATTAGGGCTGGACTCCTGTGCTGTGAGGCAGAGAGAGGGATAACGAGCTAAAGAAGAAACTTGCCTTCTCACCAGGGTGCCTGCTACCTGCAAGAAATGTAAATGTGTGAAATTAGTTAGTCACCAAACATAAAGGCTGCTTTGGAGCAAGTATAACAACCCTTAATTAATGGAGTCACTTGAAGCTTTTTTTTTGAGAGGTAATATAAAGGTGGTAGCAGCGGAGTTCTGGTGTCTGTCCTTTTAATGGACACTTACAAAAATATACGCACTAGATAAAAATGGTACAAAATAAAGCACTTGTTTTATCTTTAGCACAACAGTTTGTGGCAGCCTAATTTATACTGAGTAATACAATTTTAAAATAATGACATATTGACCGTCCTTTCTTTCACAGGCTTGGACCTCGTAGCACTATCAACAAACAAGTCACTATTCCTCAGTGAAAGAATCAGGATTTAATTCTGTGACTCTGGACTCACACACACACACACACGGACATCTGCAGAGATCACATTAACCAAATGAGGTTTCATAACATAAGAGAGTACATTTCTCATCGATCGATATTTAAAGGGTCTGTGTGTTATTTTATGTGAGGTTAACTGAAGGTGAAAACAACAACAAAATGCAGACTATATTGTTCTTTTTAGCCACCTCTTTGACCTAGCTCTCTGGCACTTAGTATTGCAGCCCCCCACACGTTTATTGCACATCAACTGCTGCATGTAAATGAAGACAGCCAGGGAACATGCTGCACTTCCAGGCTATCTTCCTTTACAAGTAACTGCAGACACATTCATGCACCCTGGAAATGCAGCCACAGGCGCACCTGACAGTTTGAAGACTTCTGCCGTAACAACCCCCTCATTGCAGATATGGCTTAGCCCTAAAAGTCAGGTGCAATGTGGCCTCTGAACTAAGGCGTGAATGCTGCAACTTTATTGAAGACTGGCAGAGAGGTGCTGAGCAGCAGATGGAATCATGAGAGGCAGGTCAGCAAAGAGGTGATGCAGCTCTGTTGGTTGCAGCCTACTGCTGCAACTACCATTGACCCCTTCAGGAATGACAACAATGACGACATAAGTAGAGCATCGCACTCCCCACAAACGGCTCGTACCCTATCCTTTTTTCTTCTCGCGAGAACAGCAGAAGAACCAGAAGGGTGTTTTGGTACCAATAGACCTGAAAGGTCTATGCTCCTACTAGGCAAGGAGGATGAGATGGTCTAGTGAGCAAGGAAGGGGACATGGCACACCAAATGTGTATTAACACACTTCGCTACCTGGGAATCTGATTAATGGATGCCTGACTAGCACTAAGATAAGTTCCCTCTCTGGCAAAACCTAGAGGAAAACACTACAGAACAATTAAACATCAGCCATATTCATAGCGGATTCAGCGCGCTCATATAAACAGCTCAAGAAACATAACTTTTAGAGTATTTTAAAAGCTATTGCAGGCAGGTTTGCATCCTTCGCAGGTTTTAAGCGCTTTACTGAGGTCAACAGACCTTTGACCCAAAAAGAAGTGTGGTGAACCATACACAATTTACATTTACACTACCCCAACACTTTAGACACCATGACCAATGTGGCCACGGAAGGAAAAGTCCAATCAGGAATAAAATGTAATGCTTTAGTTTACAACTACAACATCAGTGTTATAAAGACAGTATGTAAAATCAAATTATAAAGATATGTAAGCTCCATAGGCTGCCCAAAGCAGCGAAACAAGTCTAAACAAATTAGCATTAACACACTCTGGCATTCAATAAGAATCATGCATATCAATAATGAAATTATCTGAGATACAGAAATATATCTCAAGTCAGATTGTATGAACATTTGTCAAGTTCAATTAAGCAGAATATGACACTTTTGGGGTGGGCACAAGTTGTCCCTACAGCTAGCCAAATTAGAAAATGCATGTGTGGGGACAGACACATACAGACAAGAATACAAAAGAGGACAAAAATAATTTGAGAAAAGTATCTCTAGGACTACATGAAACTAGCTAGAAAAAAAAGAGTGAGTCTCAGCATGCTAAATTCTATTCTAGAAAAAGGGACATGTCAAGCGGCAATGGCAATCAGCTGAGAAAGGTATGCCTCACCAAGGGAAGCTTTCAGAAATTCAACATCAGCAAGGCATCTGGATCAGCAGCAGAGTTAAGTCAGAAGTGTCATCAGGCATGGTGCAGAGAGAGAATCTGACTAAAACGTTAAAGTCCACCTCTAACATAAAATACATAAATGAAATTGATTAGTCGATTTTATGACATCATGTCAAGCAAAAGGGACATCATCCAATCATCGACTTCTGGTGATTTTATAGTTGCAACAGTTCATCAAATTCTCAGGCTTTCCCTGTGAACCATCTTCCATCTGTATGAATCAGTACCGTTGTAGCAACATTTTGTTTCACGTTAAGGCCACAAGCCAGGCTGTTCCTCTCAAGACCACTAAACTAAAAGTCTCTGTGCAATTGAACAATGAACCTATTACTACTTGTAAAGCATCTCATGAGAACAGAACCTAGAGAAAAACTCACATTAGAAAGAACAGTGATAGATCACTTTTACGTGACTGCGAAATACGAGCTCTGCAGGCCAAATTTAAGCTAACACCAGAAAATCAGTTGCATTACAGTCAATCATCACACTTTAATGAAACATGTTAAATATAAACTTATAAACTCATCAATATTAATACTTCATTAGGATGAACAATACATTTTGCTTTATATGATAACTTTGTCAGTACATTTCAGTAAGTGTGGCACAGAAGTGCAATTGTTACCTTTCTTCACATACCTTTAAACTCATAAATCACACATTAAACATTGAAAAATAAAAGTTGTTTTAATACTAGCAATTAGTTTAGAGTATAAGATACATTTAACATCAATTTTGTTTCACAAACTTGTTAAATAATAAGGACGGCACAATTGTGACCACCAAAAATAAAAACATCAGCACAGTTAATATGCATGTCAGTGCAGCTTTCTATGTTAGGCTGTCAAACATGAGCCATAACTCGTCATCTTCTGCTGATGTCTGGGTCACTAAAAGCATCACTACGATTTATGCTCCAACACTATGTACCATAGACCCAGAGATTAAGCTTTAGCACAATGTCTGGCTGAGAAAACTG
The DNA here is from genome assembly GCF_031143425.1 of Pleurodeles waltl. NCBI lineage: Eukaryota > Metazoa > Chordata > Amphibia > Caudata > Salamandridae > Pleurodeles > Pleurodeles waltl. Next base: position 875,551,556 of record NC_090448.1, on the reverse strand, counting down.
GCAAGGCCTAGGTAGCCTCAGCTCAAATTTCTAGCCATGAAAGTGCATTGCATGCTTTGAAATTATAGAAGTCCTTGTAAAGGTTTGACAAAATGGTGTGATATTAGTGGAACTGAAACGAGAGACAAGTTTGCACAAATGGCTCTTAGACTCCATATCAAGGCCTAGAAGCACGGGTATTTTCAGATGCAGCATCTGGGGCACGTAAAAAACAAAAGCTTCACCAGCCCAATCCAGTTCGACAAAGATCAAATCCTTAGTTGGTTAAGTAAAAGACAGTACATGCTCAGTTCCAGTCACACCTGAATACAACAGACTGATGAATCATGGAGGTGTAGAAACAACTGGACTATATCAACAGAGATCCATACTGGTTGCAGGAGATATGGCAGCTTTGAAAAAAGATAGTGGACTTTGGAAGTAGACGTAGGCACAATAATGTGCATTTCGTGGGTGTCCTTGAGGGCATAGAAAAAGCAGATATGATACAATTTCTGGGGCCCTTTCTCCAAGACACTTGGTGATGCAAGTTCCATGTTCCAAAAGATCTCCAAAGGCCATATACAGTTTCCTCTAGAAACCAGAACTCAACTAGACCAATAATTGTTCAGCATTAGCAAACCTGTCAGGTGATTGGTATGGCTAAGCAAAACAGCAAAATGGTCCATTTAGATTTAAAGAACATGACATCATCATCATTGCTACATATTTTCCCGTAGAGACATCTGTGAGGCACATAAAGGTTTATCACTGCAAACACAACGGCAGAAAAAGGAAATAAAATATGGGCTGCTAGAACCTGCCATCATGATGAAAACATTCAAGGGAAAGAACCAAGATTTTGAAAACCAGAAGACTTTGAAAGATTCCTGGACACTTTAGATGACTCCAACTGAATACCACTAGAGATAAATCTAGACTAGGGTCAGAGAGGGCCTTAAGACTAGAGAGAGAAGACCCCAGGACAGGCTGTAAGCCATGATGAGGAGATGGTTAGTGAAGGAATGCGCCGGCGACCTAAGCAAGGACAGAGTCAAAAATAAATCAAGATCCCCCTTAACGGCATGACTTTAAACTGCCATTGGAAAAGATTATGGGACAGCATCTTTCTTCAAAGAAAACCAGAATCTCGATTGCAACGGCTGTAGTGGTAGTGACGGCCTACAGGTCCCCATATATGAGGCTCCCCAGGCATCCACGAGCAGGAAGGGAAGGACTTCCGTTCTGCTCAGGGGAAAGGGATTTCAACCAATCCTGTAGCTGCTCTCATGCTGTTTTCAGCATGGAGCAGCTCCAGGGTTGGTGGGAGCAGGCTAACCCAGCGCTCATTTTGAGGCTGGGGTCCCGTGCCAGCAATTCCTCAGCTGTTTGACAGCCCTGGGATTGCTTGATCTACAGTGTACATGTTGGGCTGGCCATAGCTAGATAGCTGGACAACCCGGTATGCACACTGTAAGGGGCAGCAATCATCCTGCAATTAAAGAATGCAGCCCGCCCCCTGCCCTTGTGCTGTACACAGCATGAGGGAAAATTAAAATTGCTTTATTATGGCTTTTATTTATTTGTTTGCCTGCTGCGCTTGTAGCAGACAGGGTAACGCTCCTCTGCTCCTTGGAAGGAACCGCCGCTATGTTGTGTTCTTATACTTGGTCGTTTTGTGGTCCCTGTCTCACCGATCTTCCTTTTTCCCACCCTACCCCTACTCTTCCACCTCATTCTGCTCACTACATAATGCTAGACTTTTGAACGTTACTGTTGTTGCCACAATGTCTTTGAATGGTGAATGTATCACCCTGGATGTGAAGGGAAGGCCATGGAATAGGATGATCAGATTTTGAAAAACAAAAAGCAGAACATTTCATAGATATAGAAGTAGGACTATAATTGAATACTGACCCAGGGGCAAAGAGTGACTTAAAACAGTGCTCATCAACGTAGAAAACACAGACAATGAGCCACTACAAGGACTAATTAAATGCAACGTTTAAACAGAGTATTATCCTTATTGACTAAATTGATTTCTGGAAAGGCTGTTCATTAATCCTACATTGGAATACGGAAAATCTTACTTCCCTCTGTATTTAGTGGAACCTCTCTAAAATGCAGGACATGTGCTGAATTTAGTGAATACTGCTGGAACAGATGATGAAAAATCATGCCTGCCTGCTAAATTTGGGGCGCCTGGTCACCCTAGAGCAGAAAATTAGACCCCCCCTGATTAATGTCAATCTTAATGCTTTTGCCACATCTGTTTAAAAGAGAGCGATCCATTTCACAGCCTAACTTAGAGAAATAAACCCAACAGTTAACAAATTACAGACTCCAATACATACGTTTTTCCATACATTCTTAACTCACCACCTGTACATTCCAAATGTTACGCTGACTGCCAAGTCAATATTATCTATTAAGATTACTATTTCACGGGGATTAGAGACCTGGAGGATTTGCCCAATATCATACGTTTGCCCAATACTAACTTATAATATCCCATAACACACACATAAAGATCTAGTCATTGTCTCTGTCACAGTAAATGGTTTGATGCACTTGATGCATTGTATTACAAGGAAAAAATATGTACTTATCTGTCAAACAATCCAGATGTGACCCTTATGCAAGAAAACCATTTATATCTATTAACTTTGGAGGCTGACCAGTTGAGGAGAGACTGGATGGGAAGTGTCATACATTCTTTTAACACTGAACATCCTCAGGGCCTCAAGCGAGAAGCTGCCTCAATTAGGAAAGGTAGGGTGGTAATACTAATTCATAAAAACCTACTAAATTGCTTATGGATACCCTCATTGGATACAGGTGGTAGGTATGTGTTTGTGAAGCCTAAAATTCAACAGACTGATTGTAGAGTCCCTTTATGCTTTGAATGGTGGCAAAGCTGCCTTCGTCAAAAAACGTTCAAGGATTTTGGTAGAATTTGACTAAACCAAAATAGTCATGAATGGTGAGTGGAAACTCACTCTGGATGTGATCCTCAACAGATCTGGGAGACCCGATTTAGGAATGGAAGAGGCAGCATTTCTGTTAAGATGTAATGATCGATCACTCCCTAGTGGAATTTGGAGACTAATGCATCCCTAGTATATAGGTCTGTCCTATGGTCATGGTACAAGCACCAATACGGAACATTTTCCTATTTCATAGTCCCTTAGCAAGGGTGACCTCTTGTGAAATCTTGGAACAAGGAATTTCAAAGCATAACCCGGTATGACTATATTTAGGTCTGGGATTTGTAATGTCCCCTCCAAAAATATGGAGAATGACCAATGACAGATATAAATAATCTGTTGAACAATGTCTTTTACAACAGCTACTGAAGGATCACCTAGCTATAAATGAGGACTTAGTGGCATTGACATAGGTGCTACGGGCGGCAAGTACAATCTCCCTTCAGAGGTAACTTATTTCATAACACTACAATGAGGTGCAAACACAATTCTGAGACTCAACAACAACAAGAGGATAAGATCAAAGCACTTACAAATAGATACACCAGCTCTCTGACAAAAGACAATTTGGCAGACCTTGTGACAGCTCAATACGACTTACATACTTCTTAACTTCACTGAAAAGGCATGATCATGTATCAAATGGAAACAATATGAACATGGTTAGAAGTGCCTTATCTGAAGATATAGAGCAAAAAACACCTCTGGGAAGTGTATATCCTTTTACAAGGTCTCCATACAACCTGATGATTTGGTTTTATACAATATCTTGAGATGCTTAATTTCGGATTACGCTCAAATAAGGCCACCAGAATTGTACAAAATTTTCTGATAATTTAATTATGATGCTGAAGGGTAAATATCTATGTAACAGTGGTATAGAAAAGTGCTGGCACTACTAATTCCAAAGTCTTTTGGCATCATCTATAATCTGAAACTTAATCATTTTGTAATAAATAGGGTCGAATTTCCACAACAGCCAGCCCACAGCTTCTTTTACAAGGTAACGTTCATAGAAGCTTGCGGGAAGCTCAATGCAAGGGTAGAAAATTAATTTATCCATTTTCATAGCCATGGCAGCCCAAAAGTAAAGCTTAACTGTAAGGCAATTTCCTCTACCTAAGCTTTAGTCACATCCTGTGTAAATATGTCACATCATACGTGTTGCTGCAAGTATAAGATCTAGGAGTTCATATGCATGGAGTGATTGATTTTACAGTTTTTATGGGTAGCAAAAACGGTTCTAAATATATGGCAAATAATACTCGTGAAAAAGGCCAGCCCTGTTGTGTGCCTCTTTGACTTTTGGTGTTTATGAATCAATTCCCTATTAGTATTAAAAGTGCCTTGGGTTTATCATACAGCTTTGCGCCATATTAATAAATGTATCCCCGAACTGCATCTCATGCATTACCCGCGATAAGTACACCAAGTCACTCGATTGAATGCCTCTTCCACATTGGGACGGATCATACCAGCACGCTGCAACAAATTACTAGCTACATCAAACATGGTTATTGCCATATGAATATGTGAAGGGGTATCTCATCTAGGTATGAAACTGTGTTGTTCGTCTGACACTAATTCTTAAGCAACTATGAAAGCCGTCTAGCCAAAATCATTAAATATATTTTGTTTTAAGCATTATTGAGAGATATTGGGCAGCATGATCCTCTCTCTTATGCTGGCTTTCCTTTCTTTAGGAATACTTATATCTATATGTATTCCAGAGATGGTGTCACTGCACTACCTTCATATATGTTACTCAGGACAACAATAACAGTATTGCTTCTAAGAACATTTTGTAAAACTCCCTGGAACTGCATCCTGCCTTGCCATTGGCTAATTACCGTATAGCTAACATAACATATTCCCTAGTAAATGATGAATCTAAAAGTGTGGCCAAAATAAAAATGTGGTGCATTCTGTAAGACTATTTGGAAGGTGGTGCAAATTCTGCTGAAGTCACACCCTTACCTTCATATAGAAGTCTCTTGGAGAAACAGTACTAAAATTAGGATAGGTGGGAATACTGTTCAGTGGATTAGTTGGCTGGTAGTATCAATAAGAAGGACTAGACGGCAGGTTATACTTTTTGAGGAGGTCAAGACAGACTTTCATATCCCTACCACTCACAGGCGGAAGTGCTTTCAACTTATCCAAAGCTTAAACACAAATTCTGGTCCTCCGCCATTATCCCTCCAACATGCATAAGCGATGGTGAAATTGTACAAGGGTTATTTAGGGATTATGTGGAACCAAAATCATTCCACTTTTTTCAACCCCTATAGCAATATTTGTGACAGGTATGGATGGAAAGATTGGGAATAGCCTATTTGGAAAAAGAATGTGAAGCCCTATGGAGCAGTCAAGGGAAGGGCCTGGAGAAAGCGAGGTGAAAACTCATTTCCTTCAAGATAATGCATTGGTGGCACTGTACGCTGTAGAAATTTTAATGGTTCAGTCTATGTCCTGATACGAACTGTTGGCATTGTGGGTGGGAAGGCGTTGATATTTAGCAAATTCTGTGGGCTTGTCCATTATTCCTGACGAAAATGCTTTTCGAGGGCAAAACAGCTGCCTTTTTCATAAGGTGTGTTTATCTATTTTTTAACTACTCAAAGATTGGTGTCCGCCATCTTGGAACGGTAAATAAAAAAAACTAAACAGTGGCCACATTATGCAGTATACGTGGGCAGGCATGACAACCCATGTGTAACTATACTTAGTCACGCTGGATCACCGTAGGGCTACTTAGTATACATGCCATTGCCCTTTTATTTAGCCATTACAGAAAAGCATTTTTTCTCCTTTTGCCAATGCTAAAGAGCATCTGCAAAAAACACTGACAAAACCAACAAGTCAGCATTGGCAGCCAAAAAGCGAGACCAGCATGTCCAAATGTTGGAGTTTTCTTTAGTCTTCACCCAGAAGGGGCGCCATAGATGACTGCCTTTGATTTACAGAACACAGCACAACTCACACCGCCACTATGCTCTGAAGTTTAACAGCCTTTGTTTATGTGACTTTGACACAGGAGTGTACTGAGCATGGTGGATGGCGTGAGTTAGAGTGTGATGTAAGAGGTCAATTTGAGGGTTTCTCGGTTTTATGCTTGTGAACAATAACTATCCTTTGTGTTTTACATTCAGTGAATTTGTAAATAAATATTATATATAGATTGTACATATACACTTATAAAAACTCTTGTCTGGTCTCAAGTGCACTAGTAAAAGCACCTACACTCTTCTACCTTTGAGTATATTCCTGAATTATATTGCACGATTTGGGAAAACTAATAAAGAATAGGTATAAAAACACTACAAATAGGAATAATAATAACAAGTTGTTATTTAGAAGTGTGATAAAATCGGCTCAAGTTACTATTTTGTCACTTGCCTTTTGCTTGACAAGATCGAACACTGCCCTGCGCCCTGCGGCAACCCCTGCAGCCAGCATCTATGCATAATGTAACAGCACAAACACGGGTCAGCGATGATGGTTGGCACTAGATGACAAATATTTCATCGGCTACATGGACCTGTGACAGGCTGCTACTAATCCATTCAGACTGACTCCTTATGATTAATGGTTTGAGCACAGGACTGGGAGAAGTATGTTTTAAGCACCTCAGGCAATTTTGTGTCAACTAGTTCATTCGACTATCAATAGCCAGTGGCTACTTATCTACTGTACTGCCAATCGCTAATGCTGCTGGGAAGAGAGCCCCTTACCATAACAGACCAAGAAAGTACATGGCCTTCCAGGAAAATCTGTCACTGGTGTAAAGAAATAGTTACACCTATCAATAACATTCTGTCATCAAGGTCTTCTGTTTAAGTAGGCCCACATGATGTTATATCAAATATGTTAAAAAGACGAGGAACAAAACATAAGTAGAATAGTCAAAGAAAAGCAACATATTTAGGTGCTTCCTAAAAGCAGAGATTCTGAATGACAAGTGATGGCGGAAGAGTGGTCCAGAGTCGATGAACTACCACCAGGAAGGGCCCACTGCCCACTCTTAACCTCCTCATTCAGGACACTTCTAGCAATCTTTCAACTGATGAACTCCGTGTGCGTTATGGATTGCAGTGATGAAGCCTGGCCACCAGAAAAGTTGAGCTTATGTTTCAAATAGCTCCCTGAGCCACACACGGGGGTCATTCTGACTTTGGCGGGCGGCGGAGGCCGCCCGCCAAAGTACCGCCGTCAGAATACCGCTGCGCGGTCAAAAGACCGCCGCAGTAATTCTGATTTTCCCGCTGGGCTGGCGGGCGACCGCCAGAAGGCCGCCCGCCAGCCCAGCGGGAAACCCCCTTCCATGAGGATGCCGGCTCCGAATGGAGCCGGCGGAGTGGAAGGGGTGCAACGGGTGCAGTTGCACCTGTCGCAATTTTCAGTGTCTGCCAAGCAGACACTGAAAATCTTGGTGGGGCCCTGTTAGGGGGCCCCTGCAGTGCCCATGCCAGTGGCATGGGCACTGCAGGGGCCCCCAGGGGCCCCGCGACACCCGTTACCGCCATCCAGGTTCTGGCGGTCAGAACCGCCAGAGCCAGGCTGGCAGTACGGGGGTCGGAATCCCCATGGCGGCGCTGCCTGCAGCGCCGCCTTGGAGGATTCCCCAGGGCAGCGGGAAACCAGCGGGACACCGCCGGTTTTCCGTTTCTGACCACGGCAGTACCGCCGCGGTCAGAATGCCCATGGATGCACCGCCAGCCTGTTGGCGGTGCATCCGCGGTCGTTGGCCTGGCGGTTGTCTACCGCCAGGGTCAGAATGACCCCCACAATGTCTTAAACTCAGTTCTAATATAAACTGTGAGCTAATGGAAGGCAGGCAGTGCCGATGTCATATACTTACTCAGAACTCTGACACTATATACACTTTTACACTCACACATGCACTAATTCACATTCAAACTAAAGGCGAATACATGTTCTTATGTCCTGATCATTCAGTTTTCCATATGCCCTCACTGGCATAAACAGCTGATCTTTGTACAGACATCTCTTTCCCTTTGCCACAGGTTAATTACTGGACTCCAACTTCACATCTGGTTTAATTTTGCATGTCTATAAAATTAAAATGTCAGTTTTGGCCACTCTTAAGGATCAAGAATCCATTTCTGTTAAAGAGGAATTAACTTATTTTAATGTAATCCTAGTCGCTATTGACAATCTTTAAATTTCACCATCTCATAATTATCAGACTCTTTCTGATAGACTTGGAGTCACAGTTTCCTTACCTTTTGAATATTCACCAGGTGTCAGGCTGGGTCCAGAAACATTTAGTAGTACCTTGTTACGCTGTCAGGTGTCGCTTTGCAGGTCCACACTGGGCTGTCCCGCCCTGTTAAATGACCTGTGGTGCATACATAGGTGCCTCACATTGCATTGGCATTGGTTACTTTCTTTCCACATCACCAAAGGCGGATCCGAAGTTCCCTTTGTGTCTCTCAGAGACACCTGCCTCAAAAATCTTCTTCAGTGTTCAAGGGATGTTACCTCCAAAAGCAACAAGTTTTAATCCCTGTAGGGACTGTCGCAAATGAATGTCTGTGATCTATTCCCACCAGATATGCCTTTGGTGTCTGTGGTCAGGCCACAACTCCAAGGTCTGCGGGGACTGCATGACCCAAAGGCCATCAAGGACCACAAGGAAAAGCTTTACATTGCCAGATATAAAAAAGACTCCTTGCCCGGACTTCTGCAAGTCGCAATCTGTGTCAAAAGTTAGATCACGGTCCCATTCCCGGAGTCGACAAACCCGCTGTAGAGGCGAGTCTTCACTACTGTTCATACAATGAGGAAAGTAAAAAAAGAAGCACATGAAACTGAACTGAAGTTGGACTCCACTCCGTTCACCTCCACAGCACCATTCTCGCTCACCTGAACAGGTGTGGAGTGGTGCCAGAATTCTCAATATCGCCCCAGAAGTCAGCTGACTTTGTGGCCAACACCACAGTTGGTTCCTGCACAACCCAAGTTTCCAAGACCATCAGCCACACCATACCAGACTGAAGAGTTCAGCACAGCTATGCCCTGGCTCTTCAGATTCCTGCCAACTACCCATGGCATGCCTGCTATCCCCAAGGATCCAAGAGTCCCTCCATCTGGAGTGCCACCAGTGGATTAGTCCTTGACACCAGCTGGACCCGCAAAGCTCATCTTGCTCCTTGTTGCAGCCCGACCCCGCTTCCGGCACCATGACCTACACCGACCCGGTCGACTCAACTGTCACCAGAAGAGGAGATACCAAAAGTTCTCTCCAGTGCCAAACATGATGCCTGTCTGACCTCGGTCAAAGTCGCATTTGATACTGCCCAAGTCGTCATGCCTCTTACTTGAATCACTGCCTTCAAAAAGGAGAACATACACTATGCAATGTGACCCAGGCGATGAGATTGCTCAAACCTACCAGGATGCTAATTGGTACGATGACTTACAGGAGGCAAGTGATCTCAATACCTCCCAGGAAAAGGGCCTATTCTCATCCCCGGGACCGGCTGCTAACGTATTTATAGGTAATGCATAAGGTGGCCGAAGGTATGACCTCCAGCTCTCCTCCTTGGAGGTTATAACGGGCAAACATCTTCTGAGCCCCTTCTTCCATATTTTTTTTAACCATTTTTTATTGACACATAGAAAAGCAGACACTATAAGGTATTAATCTGGAATATACACACAAACAGTACGTGGGAGGTTGAATCTGTAAACCATTGCAGCGAAGGTGAGTCATACACTCCTTGCCGATCAAGGTGAACCGGTGTCTACTTCAAAGTGTCCTTTGTAATAACAAGAATTAAACTGAGGATGGAAATAAAAACCTTACACCCCCACCCCATCTCCCCAGGAAATTCTCTGGATGGCTGTTATAAGTGTGACAGTCGAGGAGTGGGAATGTCAGAAAGTAAGCTTGTGGTTATGGACAAGGGACAGAGGGGTGGAGGGGGCTGTGCTTGCAGCCAGGCAGACGGAGGCGCGGGTGGACGCTGAGGCCAGGTGATCATGCAAGGGGGAGAGAGGTTGTGGGTGCCTGACCAGAAGTCATTTTATATGGACCTAAGAGGGTTGGGAATCATCTCTTGCTTGGGGTGATAAGTCACGAAGGACCAAGTCCCAGTAGTCTGTTATGGAGACGTTTTGCAGGTCTAGGTACTCCTCCCTGTGGACAGAGGTGCTCTCCGCCTTTGCCCATTTGGTCACTTCGGTGCTTCAGTGTAGGCTGGGGGAGGGGAGAGGCAGACTTCCACCTCATCACTATTGCTCTTTTGGCCAGGAGGATGCCAGATCCATGAAGTGAGGTGTGGTTTCCTCCGTCTTGGGGCAAGGGTATAGCCCTACAGGCAGTGTCGGGCAGGGATCAGACGCTCCCTATCCGTGACTTTCGCTATGTCCATGAGTACCACATCCAAGAAGCCTTGTAAAGGCCCACAGGACTATAACATGTGTACAACATCTGCTGGCTCCATTCTGCATCTGAGACACGCGCCTGGGGTCATGGGGTAGATGCTGTGAAGCTTGTCAGAGTTAGGTAGACCCTATGCAGGAGGCAGAATTGTATATATTTGAATTGAGGGTTGTGGGGGAGTTTGCTGGAGTATTCTAGTGATTTAAGTCAGTCCAAGTCATGGAATGGCCATTCCAGGGAGTCTTCCCATCCTGATTGTAAGCATGTGAGTGTTGTGAGCGGGTCCCAAGCAAAGGCTCTTTAAAGCCATGTTATTGGGCACCTCCCATGGCCCAGCAGGTGTAACACGTGGAGTAGTGGGTGTTGAGGAAGTTCCAGGCCCTGCACCCCCCTAGTGTTGTTACAGAGTTTCCCAGAGCACCCCGTAAGTCAAGAACTCTCACTTTGGCAGGTCATATTGATCCTGGAGTTTATGTAAGGACGGCAATAGGTCACCTACTGTTGTGATGCCCACCTTCTCCCACACCCCGAGGCATCGTCCAGTCAGTCCATCCCTCTGCAAGGGCAGTCCTCGAAGCGTTAGTAATAGGGTATGTGGTGGTGGTGGCCCTGAGAAAGCCTCTCCCCAAGCACTCAAGGCCAAGCAAAGGAACAGGGGGAAGGGGCCGCTTACCCGACATCCCGGGAGGGGGAGTGCTGAGAGGAGGCCCCCTCCGGAGACCTATCGGCGGTATCCTCAACTTGTCCGTATGTTGTCCGGTCAGTCAGCGGGCCCCATTCCTCCCTGGTGGATTTGCCACTCTTAGTTGCCCAGAGCCCTAGACCAAATCCAGGAGCATGGAACTGAAAGGCTGCAGGGTGGGCCCCGGGATTGACACCCGAAGGTTGGCAAAGTAGTATAATAGTCTGGGGAGCATCACTATTTTGGATAGGCTATCCTACCTGCCACCAAAAAGAGAGAGAATGGTTCAGAGAAGAGCCTGCAAGTCTTCCCACGCCATAAGAAAGGAGGAGGCAGAGCCCTCAATGTGTGTGAAATAGGAAGTGATGGTGTCATGCATAGGGGTTGTAGTTTCAATGTGGGGAAAGGGCAGAGCACTCTCTCCCTGCGCACATCTACCTAGGGAACTGCGGTCTGAGAAAGTTTTGCCAATATATATTGCATTAGTGGTGTATTCTGCAAGATCTGTAGAACATATTATGTAGTCGAGGCAGGCATGGTGGTGGAAAAATAAATATTCTTGGTTGTGAGGGTGGTTTGTCTGCCATATGTCAGTGAGGGACCAGTGGTCAGATTAGGACAGGGCCTCAGTGTTGAGGGTGACAGAGGTGTATCATAGGTGGGGATGTGACTGATCAAGTGCAGTGTTCATTACACAATTGAAGCCCCCTCCAAGAGACTCAGGTTTGGAAGGGGGGGGGACTTGGGCTTAGAAGTCGGAGGGGGGTGGGTGTTTGGGCTTGTCCTTGGAAGGAGTGGGTATGGTCTTGGACCGGGAGGTGGGGGAGAGATCGGGCCTCTTACAATTTTTTTTTCTCACTGGGGAAGGGACAGGGAACAGGAAAGGAAGGACTGGAGTGGAGCTTGAAGGGGAAGGGATGGATTTGGCGAGGCCACGGGAGCACTTGGGGACAAGAAGGGGTGGGCCAGTGGGTTCAAATGGACCTACAAGGGGATTGAAAACCTTTTTAGGTCCAGTTGGAGGGGCTTTGGAGACAGGTTTGGGAGAGGAGGTTGAGGGAGTGGTTGTAGGTATTGTAGGTTTGCTGTGAGTGGATGCAGGTGCATGCTGAGACTGCTCATGTCTGGTGGATGCATGTTGAGTGGATGAGTGTGAACATATATGTGTTTCGGAAGGAGGGGGTAGAAAGAGTGGAGGAAGGCAGGCAGCTAGTGTAGATGGATGTTGTGGTGGTGTCTGTTGGTGTGGTGAGTGTGCTGCAAGTGTCTGTGAAGGTTGTTGTGGTGAGTGCGGGTGTGTTGTCTGGAGTGCATGTGTGGATGACTGCTGTTGTGGTGACTGTGCTGATGGGGACAGGAGCAGTGACTGAGGGTGCAGTGCATGTGGGTGTGTGTGGTGAAGTGACAGAGAGGAGGGGGTGGGGGACACAGTGGGGGAAGTGGATGTTGTTGTGTTTGCAGTTGTATGCTTGTCGTGGGACATGTGGTGCATGTGTTTCTCATTGTGTTTGTTGTGTGGCAGCAGGGCTGACTGGGGCAGGAGAAGAGGTGCCTGGGGCAAAGGAGACGCCCATCCTCCTGGGTGAGCGGGCACAGGCAACTCAGAGGGGAGCTACTGGAAGGGCGGTGCTGGTACGGGGGTGGCAGAAGATGAACAAGATTGGGTCGTCCCAGAAGCGTCCGCCACCTCCAGGGAGCTGCCATCGGAGGAGGTATCAGAGTCACTACCAACAGTGGTAGTCGCCTCCCACGTGGTGCTCGCCCTCCAACCCGCTTGTTTCCTCAGCATCGGTGGTTTCTGCCTCCTGGGTCCCGTGGGTTGCAGTATCCCCACTCGCAGGTGCCCCTTCTCCTTCGCCTGATGATGCTAACGCACACAAGGAGACAAGATGACAGAGAGGGTGGGGTGGAAAAAGAAAGGGATGCAGGTTGTCAATAACTGTACATACATAATTAGGCACAAATGCAGTCATTCACATCCCAAAACCTATCCCTCACCATTACCAACTCCATGAAGGTAAGTACCTATGATAGGAAATCCAGCTCCCACACTACACTGACATACAGACGCTATACTGGCCAACCACATCACCATCCAGTCCCTACATCCCCATCCAGGCAGATTGGCAATCTGGGAGTGATCCAGTTCCACCACAATGTGACAAATCGAAGAGGTGGTACATCAGATCCACAGGCCTACCCATAGGACCTGTGACATTGTCACATTCGCGCCAATAGCCAGATTACTGCACAATGCCTGTGATTAGGGGACCAGTTGCATGCCCACACCGGTCTATGACCCTGAAACTACCTGCTACTCACCCTGTTGCACCCAGTTACACTGTACAAAAAGCAATCAGAACAGTGGTGGTACTCACCCCCTAGTAGCTGCTGTGCTGCCTTCAAAAGCCCATCCAACTCCGGATTGGCCACAGCCAGAATGCAGGCCATTAGGGGGTCAGGGTCCGATGTGCACCCCTTCCTGGTTGGGAGGCCATCCCTAGCTGGGTCTCTACACAGCAATGTGTTTTGCTCCTCTATAGCCATCTAACCATGTGGAGAGGGAGGACTACACCAGTGTACAGACCCCTTGTTGACCTGCCTACCATGGAAGAGCGCCACATTATCATCAGCTATCGGCTGAACCGTGCCACGATTTGTGATCTGTGTTCCCAATTGGAGTCTGATCTCCTGTCTGCCAAATGAAACCCCTATGCTATCCCTCCCACAGTACAGGTACTATCTGTCCTATATTTGTTGGCTACTGGATCCTTTCAGGCGACTGTGGGCTTGGCATCCGGTGTGTCACAACGAATGTTCAGCAACATCTTGGCAAATGTCCTGACTGCTTTGCTGCGACACCTCCAGAGTTACATACAATTTCCACAAAAGGCATATTTTACCATTGTTAAGTCTGATTTTTAAGCTATAGCCAATATCCCTCATGTGATTGGTGCCTTTGATGGAATACCTATTGCCCTTATGCCCTCCTGAGAAACTAAGCAAGTGTATCGGAATTGCAAAAACTTCCATTCTATAAACGTGCAGGTCGTGTGTCTTGCAGATCAAAACATTTCACAGGTGGCAGCAAGATTCCCTGGATCAGTCCGTGACTCCTACATTTTGAGGAACAGCAGTGTCCAACAACTCATGGCCCAACTACAGGGAGAGAGAGCCTGGCTAGTAGGCGAGTGTGCATGTGACAGACTTGCAGTGCTACCTGACTTGCTCCTGTTTGGCATTGTCCAACAGTGTGTAATGTACTATCTTTCTCCCCTCTTCCCAGGTGATTCCGGCTATCCTAACATGCAGTGGCTGCTGACACCTGTGAGAAATCTCAGGATGGAGGAGGGGGAGGACCTGTGCAATGATGCCCATGGTCATACCAGAAGAGTGATTGAGAGGACCTTTGGGCTCCTGAAGGCCAGGTTCAGGTGTCTGCATATGTCCGGAGGAACCCTTTGATACTCCCCAAACAAGGTGTGGCAGATGCTGCAATGGGCTGTGTGGTTATTTCGTACTGTATATGTGGCTTGTGTTGTATAAGTATAGTGCAGTAAATATGTGTTACATCTCTGTTGCTGACAGGTGTTGCAATGGTGCATACCCCTTTGCTACGGCTACATCATGGAGGAGAAGGTGAAGTTTGTGGACACTCCTGGCCAAAGCTGTGACAAGAACTTACCATACCCCTCTCTAAACATTGGATCCCTGCAACATTTCCCTGCATATGTACATATTTGATAATGAATGATACTTTACAATTTACTGCATTTTGAATAAATGACATCTGTTGGTATGATCAAACAGTGTTTATTAGAGGAGTGTAACAACAGGGATGGGACAGTGCAAGGGAGTGGGCAGATGGTGAACGATATACTCAGTTTAATGTCCACAGCTGCTTGTAGCACAGGGGTACAGTCCATGGGGCCATAGGAAAATGGAGATATGGCAATGGATAGTCAACAAGGGGGCTCAGTGGTACACAAGGGAGACAGGTCAGGGCAGAGTCACTTCCTGGCAGTGGGCTTGTCTTGGCTACAGTGTAACTGGGATTTCTGACTCTCCAGCCACATTTGCGAGGGGGTTCCTGGGCTGCAGGGGAAGGGGTGCTGGTGGCCTGTGAGTCCTCTGGCAGGGACACCATTCCACTAGCTGCTGCTGATGTTGAGGGATGGGCTGTATCCTGGAGAGTGGAAGGGACCTGCTCGTGGGTGGAGGACTCAGGCAAGATGTTGGGCATCCTCAGCAGCACCCCTGCAATGGAGGCCATGCTGGCATTCAGTTGTTTCCATTGCTCTGTGGCCTCCTGCTGGTGTGCCACCTGCAGCCTCTGGTTCTCCTGCAACGTGGTCAGGATATGGCCCATCCTGTCCTGGGAGTGGCAGTATGCCCCCCCCGGACCCCTGCAGTGACCTCATGGGGCAGCTGAGTCCCTCCTTGAACCACCCCCTGGGCCACTGATATCCTCCCAGTGGCCCTAGCCCCATGTGCCTGTGTCCCCAGCACAGGTCGTCCAGTCCCACTTGCACTGGGACCTTTATCATCCTGCCTGGTGGTGGGTGGTGACTCAGGTCCCTGTACAGGTGGGCAGACAGTCAGTGGCCTGGAGACACTGTTGTAGGGGCGTTGGGCCACAGCTGATGGTGGTGGCTGAGTGGTGGGGGTGTCAGTGGTGTCCTGGGTGGGGCTTCTGGAGGGTGACTGTCCAGGGCTGTGGGATGGGCAGGGTAGTCATCTGGGTCCAGCTGGACTGTTGTCACTGGGGCCTTCTTCTGCTGGTGGAGTAGCACTTCTTGGCACCTCTGGCCAGATGGCATGGGCAGTGGTACCCATGTGGTAGTAAAAATATTGCATTGTGACTCCTGCAATGTATGGGCATTGTGGCTAGTGGATGATAGTGTTGTAGTAGTGCTAGGGGCCCTTAGGGATCGGTGTCATGCATTGTTAGTTGAGGAATTGTTGGTGCATTGTGGGTAATGTAGTGTAGCCTACGTTACACTGTTCATACAGGGATGGTTTGGTGGGGAGGTGTGGGCATGCAGGGGATATGGGTATGAGTGTATGGGGGATGTGGATAGGATAGGGTGTTTAGTGGTAGTGACCGGGGTAGGGTGAGACATGCATTACAGACGAAGCAAATGGTAGGGGAGTATATATGACTTACCAGAGTCCAGTCCTCCTGTAAGTCCAGTGAGGCCCTCCGGGTGCATGGCAGACAAGACCTTCTCCTCCCAGTTGTTGTATTCTGGTGGAGAGGGGGGCACCGCCAGTCTTCTGTACTGCAATTTGGTGTTGTGATCCCATGGAACGTACCTTCCGCCGCAGGTCGTTCCACCTCTTCCTTATGTCGTCCCTTGTGCGTGGATGGTTTCCCACTGCGTTGACCTCATTGACAATCCTCTGCCTTACATCCATTTTCCAGGCGATGGATGTCTTCTGTACCTGTGCGCCAAACAGCTGTGGCTCGCCCCTGAGTATTTTGTCCACCATGGTCCTCAGCTCCCTGTCAGTGAAGCGGGGAAGCCTAGGGGGTGCCATGGTGTGTGATGTGAGTGGTGTGGTGTGGTTTGGTGAAGGGGAGTTAGTGGAGGTTGTGCAGCGTGTGTGTGTACGTGTGGTTTCAGAATGTGGGTGTTTGGTTGTTGTGTAGAGCGTGTTGATTTGTGTGTGAGACTTGCGTGTACGTGTGTAGTGTGCACTTGTGTGTGATGGGTTTATGGTCTGTGGGCGTAGTGTGTCCGGTAGTTGGCTGGCATCAAATTGGCATTGCAAATGGTGATGGGATGTGTGTGGGTGTTTTGTGGTGGTGTGTGTGTCGAGTGTGTGTATGTGTCTCAGGTGTGAGGGTTTCGAAATGTCCAATTGTTGTTGGTGGGTGCCATTATTGACGGTGGCGGGCCGTACCGCCAATGGAAGACCGCCGTTGAATGACCGCAGTGCTGATTTGCAGGTCATAATTTGGTGGGCAGTCTGTTGTTGGCGTGGCGGGTTGCTGACCTCTGGCTTTCCACCGTCATTGGTGGTTTCAAGAAATTGTCTGTTTTTTGGCACGTTATGTTTTTGTACTCATAATATGGCGGTAACCAGAGGTCTTTTGGCGGGCGCCAGCACGGCGGTCGGCAGTAATTACCGCCAAACTCATAATGAGGGCCTATATGTGCACCCGTGCATCTACTTTTAGAGTAGAGGTTATATCTCTTTAATGCTGTACCCGTGGGCCTAAAACTCCATGTCAGGAGCCAGTAAGTCAAGTCATGTCTGAAGTAGTGTGTTTCTTTAAGGTGTGTCTGCTCTTCGGGTAAAGAGCCAGGGTGGCTCTGCCCTCTTGAGCTATGTCAGTGTGGGTGAAAAGCCCTGGGAGTTTCCAAAATGTAAACAATAATGACAAGTTAATCCCAAATCTAACTGTAAAAGGGCCAACTGTCCAAAAAAAGTAGAATGCTATAGATAGAAGAAAGCCAGGTGGCCACTGCCCGATGGGTGGGTGCACAGGAGAGACTATCAAGAGGGGCCCAGTTGAAATAGTAGTTGAAAGAAGAGAGGCCCAATAGCAGTAGTAATTGTAAGGGGAGGAAGGAGAGAAGGAGAGGGTCGCTGACCCAGGGTATGCCATATTGCTAGTTTAAGGATTTTATTAGTGTCCGGACCAGGAAAGATGAGGATGAAATCATGTATGTCCAGTGCCGGATGCCGCCGGGGCTGCCGGCTCTGGGTTTCAGTTAGCCAAGTTCATCTGAAATCGGCAACGTGACCGCAGTCTCTCCAGCTGTGAAGACAGGTTGAAGAGTCTGACAATGAGTCTGAGAGTTCGCCCCCCCTAGTGAGGAAGCAGGGGCTGCTCAGAGAGACCTCCGCTGATATTAGGGCCACTCAGCATTCTTCCAAAGCCTGATCAGATGTGGGTCCTATTGCCGTCACGCATCCCCTGCTGTTTTTGCAGCCTCCAAGTTGGGGGGAAGTCAGGCCTGTCCGATGATCTGTGGGGGGGGGAAAGGCGGGGAAGAGCTCAGCCAAAATGAAGCTCTAACAAAGCTGTCAGGTTTTCAAAGAAATGGGTGTGATTATCTATCACCACTCGCAACCGCAAGGGAAATAGTAGGGAGTACTGAAGTCCGAGACTGTGCAACTCCTTCTTGTGCTCCCAGTAGGATGCTCTGGAATTTTGGACCCCGAGGGCAATGTTCGGGAAAAGCATCACTCTAGAGGAGTCCACCGTGATGGGCTCCGTGTTTCTGGTCTGATGGAGGATATAGTCCCAGCCTGTATTTGAGCATCCTGGTGATCTTTGGACAGGGGTCCGCCCTGGTCTGGGGGGGGAAGGGCACCTTGGCAGCACCCTATGTGCTTGTTCTACTGCGCATACTGGCAATAGGCCAGCTCAGCCAGATCAACTAAGCCCAAGAGCCAAGATTCAACAATGGTCGTAGCATTCAGGCCCCCTACTCCCTCAGGTGGTTGTGGTGGGCCCGGTCCTTTGCATTATTGGCCCGATATTCCAAGAGCTGTACCCATTCTATCAGGTGTACAAGCTGGGTCAACCGGTCGTCCATCTTGGGGGTGATGTCTTGTTGGACAGAAGTATGTTGGTGGATCTCGCGTCGTAGCTTCTGCTCCTCCTCTTTGAGAACCACCAAGTTGAGGGATAGGGTGTTGATTTTGTTCTCCTATTTGGAACAGGACTCACAAATCTCCGCCAGTATCAGATCAAGTTCATTGGGCATGAAGGAGGTAGTGGACATGGGATCAGCGAAGTCTCAGTGGGAAGTCCTCCAGCACCATTATCTCCGCATGACAGCATGGCAAAGCACGCCAACACCCGCCGGCTTGGTCCACCCAATTGCAGGTAGTAGGTCATCGGTGCAGGTTCCCAGCCTGGGCAGTTTTGGCACTCCCGCCCAAGTCCAACCATGCCTGTCGGTGAGGTCCTCCAGGTGCCCACTCAGTAGGGCCAGCAAAAGCAGCCTTAGGCTTCCATCACTGTTTCAGGTTGGCAGGGGCCGCTGCTGTTAGCGTCGGATGATGGCAGGGGCCCCACCCAGCCCTCTAATCCGATTACTATGGGACCTGTAGTTCAGTCTCTTCAGGTGCTAGGGGGAGGTCATCCCGGGCCGGTGCACTTCTGGGGCCCTCCTCACTATCCCTGGGGAGGAGGGGCTATGTTGTATGGGTTCCCCCAGCGTGTTGTATCCTGGTGCACTGGTCGAAGGATAGGGGGAGGGGTTGTAGCACTAGGGCCTAGTGAGAGGCCACTCACCTCCATGATGCTCAATCCACGGTCGAGTCTCTGCACGTTACTCAGTACCCTTTTGCTTTCTTCAGTCGCTGTTCCTTCACAGAGTGGGGGTGAGAGGAGTGAGCTCATTGGTACTACATCACCAGCAATGTTTGGTGTTCCAAGGGCTGAGCGTGGGCCACGGAGGCAGTCTCCACCCTCTGCAGGGCTGAAGTTGGCTGCACCTCGAAGGTCTTCTCTGCCAAGGTGTGCAGTGCCGTCTCAAGGGAGCAGGGGCAACAGGCAGCAGGCTGGTGTGAAGTGGTCTGAAGACAGGACTCCAACAGAGAGCGATAATTCACAATGCAAAGCACTAACCAACAAGCAGAAGGGGTCTTTGCAGCTGCCTTTCCAGTTACTGATGACTCCTCAGCGGCGGCTCCTCCGTTAAGGCTTAGGAGCCTCGCCTCACTGCTTCTGGGGAAACAAAATGATAATAACAGAACGTTATTATTATTTTATTTTTATCTGGAGGCAGGTTGGGGAGCGGTGCTGGAGGAGGAGTGGTATGTGCACCATAAGTGTGCATGTCTGTTTGGCTGGCCGTGTTGGGCCCAGCAAACAGACATGTGCACTTAGCATTTCTCCACCTGGCGTACTGCACAGCCGGGAGG
This sequence comes from Pleurodeles waltl, assembly GCF_031143425.1. NCBI lineage: Eukaryota > Metazoa > Chordata > Amphibia > Caudata > Salamandridae > Pleurodeles > Pleurodeles waltl. Next base: position 875,531,608 of record NC_090448.1, on the reverse strand, counting down.
AGAAAATGCACACTGTCCCACTCCCTGTTTGAGGTTCTGAACGAGGCCGCCCACACCAATCACAACTCTGCTATCATGCTGGTGAGAGCAGTGTTGTGACTGGCTGAGGGAAGTGTGGAAGCCTCTGTGCTTCCCGGAAGAGGACGGAGGAGACGAGGCCGTCTCCCAACAGCCCAGGTAAACAAAGTGTCATTCTGTAGTAAAAGGGGCGGGCATTGGAAATGACAGCCATGGAGGGGAGTGCACAGAGCACTCCCCTCAGTGCGCATCTATGTTTGGCAGGCCGCCTTGCGCCGGCCAAACACACATGCGCACTGTGCTCTCTTCAGCCCGCAGGAGAGGAGCGGCGTGGTAGTGGCGACAGCGAGAGAAGGTAAGTGTATTATTTATTTTAATTAAATGAATCCCCCCAACCCGCACGCGCCGCACCTTCAAAGCCCCTCAAGCCATTCCTGCTCTTTACATGTACTGATAGGGTAATGTTGTGTGTGTGGGGAGGAGGGTTAAGGCGGTAAAGTATCATCCTTAGTGCAGCGTTTAAAGGTTTCCACCAGGGTATCCCATGTTTGTGCAATAAGGAATTTCCGAGGGCGACTGGTACCTACCTATGTAGCAGGGTGTTCTCAGATCGGAAGCAGAAGCCAAATACTCAAGTTAGTATTACGCGAAGATGTGGGCTGAACTTGTTTTGTGAGCCAAAACTAAAAGAATAATATGCAAATTCCAAAGTTGGTAAGGACTATAGGATGGGGAGGAGATGCGATCTACTGCTACGTTTTAATGTCAGCTTTGGCACCTGGCCAGTAAGTCGGTCGATTCTGGGTGAAGTACTTCATCTCACCATGTCTGACATTTTAAATATACAGGTGAGTAAATATATGTAGAGTAATAATCAATTGTAGACTCTGCTATTTACTACTCTCCCAGCGTACCCGCCTTTCTTCCTCCATCCCATATTCATTACTGTAACCTATTACTGTAAAGACCAATGGACTCTATCTGCAATCCTGAGGTGGCCGGGCAGCAATGCTTAACTTGATAAAAAATAAATTAATATAAGACTAAGGCCCTCATTATGATTTTTGGTGGTCTTTTATGAAGACCACAAAAGCCGCAGGTGCCAGGAGATTGCTAGTGGAGGCGATCTCTCGCCCGCCGTATCACGGGTACTGCCCGATTTCTGCCACACTTTGGGCAGAAATCCAGCAGTAGTCATGCTGGTGGGCGGAGGCGCTCTGGCGGTTCCACCACCTGCCCCGCCCCGCCAGTAGTACACCACCCGCCATATTATGGGCCACAATATGGCCTGGCGGTGTCCTGCTGGCTGGGTGCTGCCGGAGGTGGAAGCGCCCCCCTACCCGTTCCCTGCCAGACGACCTTCTCCGTGTAACAGGTAAGGTGATCGTCCGACAGGGGAGGGGGGTGGGAATTTGTTGTGTGAGCGTGTGTGAGTGTGTGGTGTCTGCGTGTGTGCATGAAGGTGTGTGTGCAAGTGAGTATGCGTGTCTGAGTCAGTGCAAGTATGCGTGCATGAATGGGTGTGTGAATGCGTGTATGAATGCTGCAATTGTGTGCATGGATGCGTGTGAGTGGATGCGTGCATGTAAGTGTAGGTGAATGGGTGTATGCGTGGTGCGTGTGGGTATCTGTGTGCATGTACGCGGAGAGGGGGGTTGGTGGGTGGTGTGGCTTGAGGGAGGTGTAGTGCTTGTTGGGGGTAGGAGGGAAAGCCGTCTACTGGTGAGAGGGAAAGAATTCCCTGTCACTAATAGCTCTTCCGCCATGGTTTTTGTGGCGGTGCTACCGCCGTGGAAACCATGTCAGAAGGCCGGCTCCTAGTACCGCCGGCAGACTTCTGTGGACCGCCGGGTCAGAGATGATAATCTCCGGCCCGGCGGGTCAGACCGCCATGGAGGTATGAGTGGAGATGTGGCGGGTTGGCAGAGGCCAACCCCGCCACATCTGCATCGCGAGCCTGTCGGCGGTGGGACCGCCACATTTACCCTGCCGGTTCCAAGACAGCCTGGGTCAAAATAACCCCCTAAGTGCCTTAGCCTCAAGACTGACTTAGGAGGTTAGCATGGGTCCCACCTACTGGGACTTCCCATACCCATAGTTTTTATGTCAGCACATTGCCTACTTCATCTCCCCTTAGGTTGTGCAGCACTACATACACAACACAGAAATGTTTGGCATTTGTTTCAAATAAGCAGCTATCCATATTTAAGCAGAGATGTTGTTCCATGACTGATGACTAACTTGTTGTGTGTTTTTGTTTTGCATTCTGATATTTATAGTCCAGGCGCTGTAATTGATCGAGTACAATTCAAAAAACATCCATAGATAGTTTACTAATCAGCCATGGGTAATGTCAAGACCTTCCTTTTGCGTGTTTCAGCTGGGGTTGTAATGTGAATCTGAATTCGCCCAGAGCAGTGTCAGACAGCCACTGACTTCCCTGTTATGGAAGGATTCAACGAGCCGTGCCTAGAAGCACAGTGCTTTTCTGGCCCGTCGGGGCTCCAGCCAATGGGAAGCGAGCCAAAGGCTCTCCCTTCTTTGGAGTGTGGTTGGCCTGAAAAGGCCTGATGTGATACAGGTATCATTGCCCACTTACTACAGCAGCCATTGTATTCCTGAAAACAAAATGCGCACTGCTCACTCACATTAACAAGGTTGATGAAACAGCTGTTCTTCCACAGAAGATATACAACTGCACAATCAGTGCGAATATTTATGCAAGCACATCGAAAACTGGAGTCATATTAAGCAGTGAAAGCATGAAAGACAAACCAGTGTCGTGGAATAAGCTTCCTGGTTTGTCATTTTACCTAGGAACCACTGGCAAAGATTAACCAGTTACTTACCTTCAGTAACGCTTTTTCTGGTATAGTCTATGTAATCTCAAATTCCTCACATCAGAATATCCCCCAGGTGTCAAAATTGATCCAGAAAATCTTGAGCAGTACCCCTGCGCTGATAGGCGGCATGGAGTTGTTTCCCTTGAATGTCACCCACATTGGAAGTGAAATGTGCTGTGCCTAAATAGGCTCCCCTCCGGCACGCTGACAACAGTTTCTTTCGTGATTATTTCCGTGCCAAAAATGCAGAGCCACAACTGAATGATGTGTGCCCACTGTGCATAAACTAACAAGGGTTTTAGGGTGAAAAGCCTATTTTGCAAAACAGGCAGGATCGGTGAGAAATCTTCAGTTAGATAGTCTCTACCAGAAAAAGCCTCATCTGATAGGGACTTCTGACTGCAGTCTTTACTTTAAATAGATATCAAAGCACTATCTCCCCTAAGGTGGGTCTGCAAATGATTCAAACCAGGAAATCCTGGAGACCGAAGAGAGGAAAATGCCCATCCTGATGCACTTGACTGTCCAAGCAGTAGTGGTTTGTGAATGTATGGAGGGACTCCCGGGTGGCAGTTTGACAGATGTCTAGGACAGGTACTCTTCATTCAAATGCTGCAGTAGCAACCTTGGCCCTGGTGGAATGGGCTTGCATGCCCTCAGGAGGCCTCTACTTCACTAGTGTGTAGCAGCTTTTAATGCAGACTACAATCTATCGAGAGATGGTCCGTTTCTGCACTGCCATGCCTTTTGTGCTCCAGCAAAGCCAATAAAGAGCTGATCGTCCACCAAGATACTCTGATGGACAGATGCTCATGCTGAGGAATTCAGGATACCAAACTCTCTTTGCCTAGTGTGGAATCACTAAGATTACTTGGGCCCGGTCGGTCCTGATGTTTTTGAGAACCCACAACAGGAACTGGTATCAGCTGAATGGTGCGTAGGAGTCCCGGGTTCCAGTCTAAATGGAATGCATTTCCAAGCAAAAGCCACTATGGAAACTCCTGCACGCAGAAGCGCTGACATTGTCCTTCGCGGCTGTGGTGAATAGATCGAGCCAAGGTTCTCCCATTCTCGGAAGAGACCTTGCACCACCTCCGGATGTAGACACCATTTGTGATCTGCAAGACATTGACAGTTGAGTTTGTCTGCCCTGGTGTGCAGAGATCCTACCAGGTGCTGCATGACCAGGAAGATGTCCTAGCATTCCAGCCAAGTCCAGAGGTGCAGGGCCTCTTGGCACAGGGTCTACGACCCCACTCCACCTTGCTTGTTGCAATATCACATGACATTGGTGTTGTTGTGAACAACTGGACCAGCCTTTTCCTGATAGATGAGAGGAAGGCCTTCAATGCCAAATCAATAGCCTCATCTCCGGAATGTTGATATGGAACTGGGATTCCACTGGAGACCAGAGTGCTCTGATCACCTTCTCTCCCAGGTGACTGTCCCAACCCAGAAGACGAGGAAAGGAGAGAGGTCTGCCGCTGATCCAATTCGAGTCCGAGGTGAACATCCATTATATGGATGAGGCCTTGATTCTTTTTCGGGACCATAAATTAGCGGGAATAACAACCACATTCTACTTCTGATACTCTCAATGGCTCCTTTGGCCAGCAGAGCCTGCAGTTCCTGATGGAGCACAAAGAGATGGTCCCCTGTTAGCTGTTCTATGGACAGTGGCAAGGTGGGCAAGGTTTCCAAAAATGGAAGGACATAAACCTGCTGTATGATTTGGGGCCCCCACTTGGAGGTTATCATTGGCCACTGGAGCAGGTGGTGCCTGATCATGCTGTCAAAAGGATAGGTGAGCTGACTTGAGGGCCCATTAAAGAGGTATGGAGGCTACGGCAACCAGAGTAGCGGAGGACTGGACAGTACGCTGAGTTTCCGGCCACAAAAGGACTGGGAAGCTTGCTGGCCTGGGGGTATGGTTGGCATTGTGGACACCCATGGGAGCCTCGACCATGGCCACAGAAGTGGTGAAAAGACCCTTGATATTGCTCGGAACCCAAGGAATGGCCCAGGCAGCTTGCAGTGACCTGGCAATCCCTGAAGCATTCGAGCCCCATGTCATCCTTTTTGCCAAATAGGCAGATGCTGTCAAAGGGCATGTCTATCAGAGATGATTGGGAATCCACCAAAAACCCACTGGATCTCAATTAGTGGTGACAGAGTGCCACCGTAGAGGCCATGGCCCTGCCTAGTGCGAAAGTGGTGTCCAGCCCACACTGAATGGTCAACTTCGCTGCATCCTGGCCATCAACCAATGCCTGGGTTGGAATGGCTCTGCCCTTTTCTGGAAGCATAAGCAGCAGATGCACAACCGAATCCCACAAGGCGTGGGTGTATCGACCCAAGAGGCATGCAGTGTTCACCAACTGCATTGCCAAGCAGGTGGAAGAGAAGCTTTGCTTTGCAAAGGTATCCAGCCCCTTGGATTCCCTATCTGTGGGGCAGGGTAGCAGAGAACACACTTGGGTTGACATTGGCTGTCGGTCTGCACCCCCAGGCTTTTATGAGAGGGATGCTGAGAGAGGAAGGCTAGGTCTCTCGGGATGTGGCACTGTCAGCGGGGAATCATTATGTGTACCGGTGTATGGTTTGGCCTAGGTCCCAGGAGAACGTAATTAAAGAGGAGCAGGAGCTCTGCAGATCTTACATCTAGTTGAAGCACCTCTGTCAAGACATTGGTCGGGACACTGAAGAAGGACAGCTGTAGGCAAGGACCTTCACTGCCCTGCACATAACTACCACAAAAGATAAGCCTTCCTCTGTGGCAGATATCGGAGGAGATATCAGGCCAGAGTCTGGAGAGGTGTCCAGGCCACTCACGTCACCCAGCTCCTCATACCAGGTTACCTCCTGGTAGGAGTAGTGCTCCAGGAGGGCATAACCTTCCTCTTCATCCCTTCCTTCTTGAAAATAGGGTCTATCAAGGGGTGGCAAATCAAGGACGGCCTGACGTTATCCGGACAGCACAAGTGTCAATGTCAAGTGGCCTTGAGGTGTGGCTGTCTCTGAGTCGGAGAGGACAACAGATTCCTCATCGAGCAGCTTCGGCTACTAGGAATGGTGGAAGTATCAGTGTCAGCGTCAGTCTGGATCTGGGGACAGATCCACAGGGCCCCCACATGGCATTGACGGCAAACCCACAAATGGTAATCAAGCAGGGCCACCTTTTGGTTCTGTGGGGCCCGAAAGCACGTCAGAGGTTGCCTTGGCCCAAAGATGAGAGTGCTTGGCATCATAGAACTCCTTGAGTTGGGCATAGTGGTTCTAGCGCTGGGGAAGTGCGGAGTGGACCCAGCCAATGGCCCTGCAGATGGAGTGTGAGAGTAAAGCTTAGAAGCACAGCGCTTGCAAGCTTGCTAGGAGCTGTCAAAGAACACTTCAATTTCTTTTTGTGCTTTGTGGACTTACCCGATTTTGATGGTGACAACATGTAGTGGGATGACAATTGTCCCCGAGATTGGCTACAAAAACGGGCCAGAGATCTCCCTTTGGATAAGGACCGGCACAGAACTTCTCTCTGCCATGCTGCCAGGACCTTCAACGGCAATTCGTGAATCGCCTTTGGATGAATGGACTTCCAGCCAGCACAGGCCTTGGGTCACGGCTCAACCCCAGGCACTACAAGCAAACCAAGTGTGAGTCAGAGACAAACACGTAGGTAACATTCTTCACATGGCTTAAACCCAATGAGTTTGTTGGGAGACCCTAGCACACTGGGAGCAAAGATCAAAAAAGAGTTGACAAAAAGTAAAAATAAAATTTGTCAAAAAATGGTAGCTCCCCGGTTCCTCGCTGTTTGCGCAGAAAGAAAGCAACGGATGTCACCATGCTGGGGTGGTGCCTACATAGGCACTGTTCACATCACTTCTGACGTAGAGCCACCTAACACCACCTATCAGCATACAGAAGTACAAATCTTTCCAGTGACCGTCTGACTCCTGGGGAATATTCCAAGATGAGGACTCTGTGGTTAGAGAGCTCTTTCAGAAACAGCCAGTAGCACTAACATATTCTCATTCGCCAGCACAAGGTGATGATTTCCCACAAGCTAAGGCTGACAGGCTTACTGGCAGAAGATGGCTATCTTGCTGAGAGACAAAAGTCCCATGGTTGGGAAGCTGTCATACATTCTCCCTGCTTACTTCAAGCTATTCAAATCTTGTTAGGCTGAATGGGAGCAATCAGGACGATTCAATATAGGGGGTTGTTCGGACACTTGTTGATCAATACCTTTTGGATCAGAGGAATGTGATTGCAGTGGACAGTAAGGCATAATTTGATGCTCCATATAATAATGTGTATTTCTAAAGTGCACATTCAGGCTTGGGTCTCTTGGTGCTAACATAAAAGATGTTTGTTGATACCCAACATAACAGTTCTCATTTTATTGACCTCGGAAAAATAAATGGCTGAGTGAACCTGTGACCATGAGGTCAAATACACATTCCTGGAGTTGATATATTAGTCCACTGAGCCACCGACCCGGTTGCACAATGAAGAACTATATAAATCGAATTGTTCATTCTCTCAAGAAGTAAGTCATGTTCCTGAGATGTATGTGCTAATGTAACCCCTACCGTACATTAGAAAGATATTGCAGGTCACTGAGGAGTTCTGTGACCATATAAGTCATGGAACCCTGAGGTAACTTACAGTATTCTTTAAATGTACAGCGAGGGGTACTTTATTCCTTATAATACATGGTCACAATATCACCCATCTCGCAAACCACTTAGACGATTAGTGTCTTGCTTTTTCGTATGAATGAACTAGTATGGTTGCAGATATACAGAAACAAAGGCTAATATTGTGTGAAATTAAACACATGAAAAAGCATTTAGTAATTTGATGCAAAAGGATATATGAATCAGTTTAATGGAAGTCAGATTAAGAAGGGGCTGAGGATCAAAATGTTAAAAAAACACAGATTATGCTTTTCCTGTGATGACTATTGGTGTGCAAAAAATAAACTTGCTGCATAAATATCTCTGCTCTGCTCATCAGATTTAGAAAAAAAGATCAGAAGAATTAACAGCTAGTTTTCGCTGAATCATTTTAAAATGCAGCTGTAATTATGCTCAGTGCCCTACCTGCCTTTCACCTTGGTTGCTGGCAGGAGGAATTATGACATCAGAACTCATGAGCAGCTATGTCATTTCATGATTACAACCAACCAGAAATGTCACAAGTTGTCGGTAATAAAAGAAATTAGAGACAGGCTTTTATAAATGGATTGCAGGCTCCCAGTTGTCCTACAGTGGACGTAGCAAGCAGAACAAAGTTAAACACAGCCCCGAAAACTTTAACATGGTCATATTATTAGCCCATTCACATAATTTCAAAAGAACCAAACTTCAACCAATCAGAAGCAAGCTCAGAGAACACCTCTTCCCTCCAGAGGCCACTATACCTACGATTTTGTTACACAAGTGTAAGAGGTAATGAATAGGTGAGCCCAAATTGGGGAAGAAGCTGTGTCGCATATGAATTTCTGAAAGATAACAAGGCTGGAGAACTACAGTTACAAGCAGATAAACATCTTCTTCTGCATTGTTGGGTCTATCATAGATTCACATACTTGAATCAGAGTAGTACATAGTAAGTACACAGTTAGCATTTTAAAATGGATTGTGTGTAATTACATTAAAAAAAAGGGCTCACTCAAATGAACAGGTAATGAAAAAATCACCTGTCCCACTGCATCATTGTTGATGCCAGGCAGTAATGCTGAGTAAACATGTGCCTGTTCTTCCAGGTTGCCACCCTACAGATGCCCATAAGAGGCACTTCAGCAAACAGGGAAGTTGATCTGGACACACTTTTTTTTTTTTTTTTTAGAGTGAGCAGTGAAGGAGCCTAACCTAGCTGCGTTATTATGCTTCCTAAAACGTGAAAAAGGGGTGGTTGTTTTTCCTTTTGTAACGTGTAAAATGAACTGTTAAAGGAGACTGAAATATATTAGTAAAAGTGCACAATGAGAGATGGAAATTATATAAGCTACATCCATGCTCGTTTGCAAGAATGTAAATGTTATAGTATTTTAGAAATGTTATCCTTTATAATCATTTTATATTCAACAAGTTAGATGTTTAAATAAATTTGAACTAAAAGTATATTTGTGTTCATTTTAGTTGGTCAGAGTGACTTCTTTTTATATGTTCTAATCTTCAATGTGAAAGCTTGTTTTTCCAAAGTTGCAGGTGCTGAACTTAACAAGGAGCTTGTTGTGCACAAGAGTACCCTACCTGACGAAAGGAGTATTCTATCACTGGCTTCTACAGCTTTTGAAATTCCTGAATGCAAGGGTGTATCAAGGATGGGAGTCGAAGGCTTTCAAAGGCTGAATTGTTTACTAATTATAACTGCCTTACAGTTTTGTTTTTCAAATGAGAGTTTTGTCATGATGTCATCACACCTGGAAAAACCAAGATTTAAAAGTAGTTTAGCAGGCGATAGATTCAGGCTTTCTCTGCCCCTTGCTCAGAGCGGACCTTTTTGAGCTACAGACCTCATACTTTCTATGTGACTTCATGCCACTGAACATCTCTTAGACAGAATCTTCAACTGAAGTTATGTGTGCTAAACTTTTTCAGATATTCCTTTAGAATTAGAATAGTTTAGGAGCTAGTTTCAATGGTCAGGCAACACAGTTTAATCGTAGAATCCAGACGCCAATTACTTGATTTTCTGCATTCTTGCTATTGAAGTCTTGGCCTTTTAAATGTTGCTTCGATTTAATATTGTGCAATGCCTTAACTCTCCATTGGTACTACTGTATCTCTATACTATGGCTTTGAGACTCACCTATGTAACTTTGTCTTCGAGTCTGTAATGAAGCCCGTTGAAACTTTAATTGGACTTTGAGGTTCAATGTATGACTACTGATTCAAAAGGGAGGGAGTAGCCCTTTTGAACTATCTGCAAAACCCACCGGTCCGTGGTGATGTGTTCCCAGTGGGGCAGGTGATTGCGAATCCTGCCACCAACTGGATGGGAGTGAGGGGACGGACTAGGAGGGTTTGGAGGCTGCAGCAGGGGCAGAGGTGGACTGGACAGACCTCTGGTTCCCTATCCCAAGGCCCCGTGGGATTCTGCGTCCCCGCCATACAGAGACTGAACAGTGTGGGCGGCACAGTGGCTGGCTGGAGGACGTGACAGGGAGCCCCTTCCGTGGCCACAAAAGGGGTGAAAAGTGGACTGTGGGGGGCGAGGGGCAGAGGAAAGACCGAGGGACCGAGCCATAGCCCAGGAATCCTTGAATCTCTCCAAGGCTGAGTCCGCTTTGTCTACGAAGAGAAGTGAGCCATCAAAGGGCATGTCCATGTGTGACTGTTGGACATCCCCAGAAAAACCAGAAGTACGCAACCAGGCGTGGCGTCGTAAATCCACCGTCGTAGCAACCGATCTGCCCAGAGGGTCAGTCATGACCTAAACAATGGAAAGCTTGAGACTAAGGACCTCAGCTGCCCTACTGACCACCATACTATAGGTTGCTCCCTCCGCTGTAGCCACGGTAGGAGGAGACAGCATGCCAGCGTCAGGAGAAGTATCCAGACCACTGGCTTCGCCCAACTACTGAGCCCAGTCCATAGAAGGGTCATCCTGGAATTCATAAGGGTCCAGGGACCCCTTCAATCCCTCCCCATATTCATACCCATAAGAAAAAGGGTCTGAATCCAATCTGGGGCGAATAGGCCCCATCGAAGTCGAAGGTGGCGTAGGCCGATGCCGCTCTGACTCCGAGTTGTCGGGGATAAGAATTTGGTCGACGTCGATAGTGGGCACTTCCAATGTCGGGAGCGTCGACAAATGACCTGGCGCCGGGGAAGGTCTCAATGGTGCGACCGGTGCCGGAACGGACCCGCGAGCAGATCCGGAAGTGACCTCAGTGGCCGGAGCAGAAGCCGCCGGTGCGGAACCCGAAGGCCCCTCAGCTAAACCCCTAGGGTCCGAAGGTGCCGTATCGGGGTCGGACCGGCCAAAGATGTGTCGCATGGCCTCGTAAAACTCTTTAAGCTGAGCGGGGGTCGTTCCGGCTCCGGGAAAGTCGGGGAAGTGTGGAGCCGACCCAGATGCAGGCTCTGAGGATGGAGGCCTTGTGCGTGGATGCTCTTCTTGCATCATGTCGGAGAGCGACGGGGTGAAGTCGGAGACCGATGGGACTTATTTGACTTCTTCTTATCTTGGCCCGATGATTTTGAAGAAGACGAGTGGTGATGACTCCGCGACCGATCTCGAGACCTTCATCTCGAGCGAGACCGGGACCTATGCGGAGTCGAGTGCCGGGCCGAATGAGCTTTAGGGACCGCTCCACCAAAGCCTTCGGGTGCATGGCCTGGCACTCGGAGCATGACTCAGGGTTACGGTCGTGCTCGAGACACCACAGACAAACCTGATGAAGATCCGTCACCGACATCGTACGATGACAGTCCCCGCACGGCTTGAACCTGGTCTTTGGGGACAACCTCGACACACCAAATGGTCACAGAAAAACTCGACAAAACGGTCGAATTCGGCCAAAAAATAGCCAGGGTAGCTCTTCTCCCGATCAGCAAGTGGCACGTAAAGAAAAGAACTGACGTCACTGCACGAGGGCGATGTCTATGTACTACTCCCGACGTCATCACGGCGACAACGACGCCAACGGCGCCCGCGGAGTCGACCGACGCCACCTACCGACCCGCAAGGGTATTGCTCGAAGAAAAATCTCCAGATCCAGTCTGACGCCTGGGGGAAATTCTAAGGTAAGGAATCTGCAACTAGAGGTCTCAATCAGTTGACAGCTTCGAGCCAGTGGAAGTGTTGCAGTGCGTCGGGTGTGACAGCACCCGTAGTGCTTTTCACTGCCTATAATTCGGGTAGTTAAAAGCGCGACGGGGCTGCCTTGGGGGCCCCTGCACTGTTCATGCCAAGTGCATGGGCAGTGCGGGGCCCCCATGGGCCCCTGGCACCCCGTCTCCACCAGCCTCACCGCCATGCACTAGCCGGCAGAGAGGGGACTTGTAGTCCCCAGGACTGGTTAGCTTACTCCACTTGTTCGATTATATCATCTTGCACTAGTTTTTTCAGTTCACTAGGCACCTCATCTCTGATTGAAAACGGTACATGTCGTACCCTAGCAATGCATGGTTTAGCATCATTCTTTAGTTCTATTTATGGCAAAAATCATCCAAACATCCAACTTTTCCTGAAGATACTTTTGGGCAATTTTCCAGTTGAGGAATGTTCACTTTTAATGCATAACACCGGATCTGTACTATTAGGGTTTAAAATAACCCCTAACGACCCCTGGTCCTCCCATCCCAACACTGATGGTGCCCTTTCTGCTATATACAACTTGTACATTGCCTTCCGTCCTTTAAATTCAAACTCAATGTTACTGTACCCTAGTAATTAAATTTTTTCACCTGTGTAACTTTTTGCCTTTACATCTGTTTTTTTCTAAATGTTCACCAAAATCTTTCACAAACGTATTACTCCACACGTTCTTATCAACCATAGTAAACGGAGAGCCTGAGTCCGCAATCACATTCACCACGGTTCTCCCCATTCTAATTTCACATATTGTTTCTTTCCTTGCCCCCTGTTCGATATTTAACATATCATATTCTATTAATCTCGTCTTTGCTTTTCGTTTTCACTGAATTATTCTTATTGTATACTTTCCCTCCTTTAATGATGTCCAACTGTTTGAATTCTTGTAAATCTCCCCCCACAGCCTTATTACATCGCCCAGTAAGTTCTGCTTTCTTCACCAACGCAAGGACGTCTTTTAATGGTGCTTCACTATTTACCCATAACTTATCTTGAATATTGGGATTGCTTGCATGCATTATTATTTGGTCACAAATAATTTCCTCTTGCAACGCTCCAAATCTGCAAGTTTTTGCCAAGTGCTTCAGCCCAGAGACATACTTCTCCACATTTTCGATTTTTCCCGGTTTCCTCTGGAAAAATGTATATCAATCCACAACAATGCATACCACTGGTGAAAAGTGAGAATCTAAATCATTTAACGCTTGGGTGAATACATCACCTCCTTCTCCTTCCAGCCTAATTGTTTTTATCCATTTCATTGTAAATTTTCAAACCACCTGGACCAATACAGTGTAATAAAAATTTCTTTTTCTTCTCAGCTGAAAACTCCTCCTCCTCAAATCTCTCAATATAATTACAAAAATATTCCTTCATTCTTGCCATCTCATTGATGGTTCACCGTTGGCAAGCTTGAATAACTGTGGTGTTGACAAGTGTAAGGAATTTATCACGTACCCTTTAAAAAAAAAAGAAAAGAAAATATTAACCACTTGGGAAATGTACTTTCTGTAATGCGTTGTATAATTTTAATGTCTCACCGATATCCCTGTTGAAGTTTTCCTACAATCAAAACAATCGTTTTACAACCAGATTTTGTTCAGTCCCAATCGTGTTGCAAGTCAAGAAATTATGAAAAGACAAATAAAAAATACGAAATGGCGGCACAAACGCTTACAAGCCTCATCTCATCAGCTGCTCTCGATGACGCTGCGATACACAGCGCACCTCCGATCGCTCCACACTCCGCATCAGTTCGTGCCGGTATGCCCAACTGCCTCTGAACCTTGACACCTCGTCAAGGTAACGTGTAACGTAAAGTAAATTAATTTAGATCGGTACCTGACACTTTTTACAGACCAGTGCAGGATATTGACAAATCTTTCTGTCCTTTCTTTCAAATGATCTCTCGTTGATAGTTTCTCCGACACGCTTTTCCTTTTATACGAAAGTAGTGGAGTAGGGGCTGAAAAAATATATTGTTTCGCTCGTCGCCAATTCTGTAGCGATGACTCCACAAGCTATGTGAAAGATGAATCTTTATTAACAGCCCTTCACGCCATAAAGCGTCTTCTCTCCATCAGCACTGCCTTTTAACCCCTTAGCTGCTGGGCCTTTCCCCCCCAGTGCTGAGCCCTTTTTTGGCTATTTGGGGTAGTTCGCGCTTAGGGCTTCATAACTTTTTGTCCACATAAGCTAACCACGCCAAATTTGCGTCCTTTTTTTCCAACATCCTAGGGATTCTAATGGTACCCAGAGTTGGTGGTTTCCCCTGGAGGAGACCAAGAAAATAGCCAAAATACAGTGAAAATTTAGTTTTTTCCAAAAAAATGGGAAAAAAGGGCTGCCGAAGAAGGCTTGTGGTTTTTTTCCCTGAAAACGCCATCAACAAAGGGTTTCTGGTGCTGAAATCACTATCTTCCCACCTTTCAGGAACGGGCAGACTTGAATCAGAAAACCAAATTTTTCAACACAAATTTGGCATTTTACTGGGACATACCCCATTTCTACTATATTTGGTGCTTTCAGCCTCCTTCCAGTTAGTGACAGGAATGGGTGTGAAACCAATGCTGGATCCCGGAATGCTAAACATTTATGAAAACTAGACAAAATTCTGAATTCAGCAAGGGGTCATTTGTGTAGATCCTACAAGGTTTTCCTACAGAAAATAACAGCTGAAATAAAAAAATATTGAAATTGAGCTGAAAACAACAGCCATTTTTCTTTATGTTTTACTCTGTAACTTTTTCCTGCGATGTCAGATTTCTGAAAGCAATATACCGTTTTGTCTGCTGGACTCTTCTGGTTGCGGGGATATAAAGGGCTTGTAGGTTCATCAAGAACCCTAGGTACCCAGAGCCAATAAATGAGCTGCACCCTGCAGTTGGTTTTCATTCTATACTGGGTATACAGCAATTCATTTGCTGAAATATGAAGAGTGAAAAAGAGGTATCAAGAAAACCTTTGCATTTCCAAAATGGGATCAAGATAAGGTTTTGAGGAGCAGTGGTTATTTGCACATCGCTGAATTCCGAGGTGCCCATACTAGCATGTGAATTGCAGGGCATTTCTCAAATAGACGTCTTTTTTACACACTCTCTTATATTTGGAAGGAAAAAATGTAGAGAAAGATAAGGGGCAATAACACTTGTTTTGCTATTCTGTGTTCCCCAAGTCTCCTGATAAAAATGATACCTCACTTGTGTGGGTAGGCCTAGTGCCCGCGACAGGAAATGCCCCAAAACACAACATGGACACATCCTATTTTTTTTATAGAAAACACAGCTGTTTTTTCCAAAGTGCCTACCTGTAGATTTTGGCCTCTAGCTCAGCCGGCACATAGGGAAACCTACCAAACCTGTGCATTTCTGAAAACTAGAGACCTAGGGGAATCCAAGGAGGGGTGACTTGCGGGGCTCGGACCAGGTTCTGTTACCCAGAATCCTTTGCAAACCTCAAAAAGTGGCTAAAAAAACAAGTTTTCCTCACATTTCGGTGACAGAAAGTTCTGGAATCTGAGAGGAGCCACAAATTTCCTTCCACCCGGCGTTCCCCCAAGTCTCCCGATAAAAATGATACCTCACTTGTGTGGGTAGGCCTAGCGCCCGCGACAGGAAACGCCCCAAAGCGCAACGTGGACACATCCAAATTTTTGGAAGAAAACAGAGGAGTTTTTTGAGAAGTGCCTACCTGTAGATTTTGGCCTCTAGCTCAGCCGGCACCTAGGGAAACCTACCAAACCTGTGCATTTCTAAAAACTAGAGACCTAGGGGAATCCAAGGAGGGGTGACTCGCGGGGCTCGGACCAGGTTCTGTTACCCAGAATCCTTTGCAAACCTCAAAAAGTGGCTAAAAAAACAAGTTTTCCTCACATTTCGGTGACAGAAAGTTCTGGAATCTGAGAGGAGCCACAAATATCCTTCCACCCGGCGTTCCCCCAAGTCTCCCGATAAAAATGATACCTTACTTGTGTGGGTAGGCCTAGCGCCCGCGACAGGAAACGCCCCAAAGCGCAACGTGGACACATCCAAATTTTTGGAAGAAAACAGAGGTGTTTTTTGAGAAGTGCCTACCTGTAGATTTTGGCCTCTAGCTCAGCCGGCACCTAGGGAAACCTACCAAACCTGTGCATTTCTGAAAACTAGAGACCTAGGGGAATCCAAGGAGGGGTGACTCGCGGGGCTCGGACCAGGTTCTGTTACCCAGAATCCTTTGCAAACCTCAAAAAGTGGCTAAAAAAACAAGTTTTCCTCACATTTCGGTGACAGAAAGTTCTGGAATCTGAGAGGAGCCACAAATTTCCTTCCACCCGGCGTTCCCCCAAGTCTCCCGATAAAAATGATACCTCACTTGTGTGGGTAGGCCTAGCGCCCGCGACAGGAAACGCCCCAAAGCGCAACGTGGACACATCCAAATTTTTGGAAGAAAACAGAGGTGTTTTTTGAGAAGTGCCTACCTGTAGATTTTGGCCTCTAGCTCAGCCGGCACCTAGGGAAACCTACCAAACCTGTGCATTTCTGAAAACTAGAGACCTAGGGGAATCCAAGGAGGGGTGACTTGCGGGGCTCGGACCAGGTTCTGTTACCCAGAATCCTTTGCAAACCTCAAAAAGTGGCTAAAAAAACAAGTTTTCCTCACATTTCGGTGACAGAAAGTTCTGGAATCTGAGAGGAGCCACAAATTTCCTTCCACCCGGCGTTCCCCTAAGTCTCCCGATAAAAATGATACCTCACTTGTGTGGGTAGGCCTAGCGCCCGCGACAGGAAATGCCCCAAAACAGAACGTGGACACATCACATTTTTTCATAGAAAACAGTGCCTACCTGTGGAATTTGGCCTCTAGCTAAGCCGGCACCTGGGGAAACCTAGCAAACCAGCACATTTTTGAAAACTAGAAACCCAGGGGAATCCAAGATGAGGTGACTTGTGGGGCTCGGACCAGGTTCTGTTACCCAGAATCCTTTGCAAACCTCAAAATGTGGCTAAAATACCACGTTTTCCTCACATTTCGGTGACAGAAAGTTCTGGAATCTGAGAGGAGCCACAAATTTCCTTCCACCCAGCGTTCCCCCAAGTCTCCCGATAAATATGATACCTCACTTGTGTGACACAGGCACTAGGTGTAGGCACTCAAGTGGGGTAGTGTTTTTATCAGGACAGGTGAGGAGTCACTGGGTGGTAGGAATGTTGTGGATCCCAGCATATTCCTGTAGTTTGTGTGACAGAAATGCGAGAAAAATAGAGTTTTTTTTCAACATTTCAGGTTTGCAGGGTATTCTGGGTAAGAAAACTTTGGGGAATCCACACAAGTCACACCTCTGTGGACTCCCCCGAATGTCTAGTTTCCAGAAATGTTTGGGTTTAGTGTGTTTCTCTATATGGCCGCCTAATCCAGGACCAAAAACACAGGTGCCTGCCTTACAAAACCAGTTTGTTTTGCCATAGACAATTTTGATGTCTCCACAATATGATTTGGGTGGTGGAATTTGGGGCTGAACTAAATTGGTGAGCTCCCAAGAGAGCACTCTCTCTCTGCTTGCCGCCGCATTCACCTGCTCTCTGGGTTGGCCTAACCCACTATTACCCAGTTGCACGAACAGCTTGCGAAGGGACAGCAGGACTGTCCTCATCACCTCCCTCATAATGTACTGGAAGAGGAGTTTTCGAATGGGACTCCTCTGACTGAAAAATCACTCCCAGAGTCTGCGCCATTGTCCTATCCCTCAGATGCTGTCTCAGTATCTGATGTCTCAGTCTCTGATCCTATGTCAGAGCGGTCCTCTATAACCCAAGTGCAGGCAGCAGTCATCCATCAAGATGCCATCTCTGCTATTGGCTAAACTGTTGCTCTAAAACACTAGCCTACGTAGACAGTCACAAAATCGATGGTGTGTGTGAGATACGTGCAACAGTAGAGGCCACCTTACCTGCGCTTCTTCCCTCAATCAGCACGTACTTTCAAGACACTCAAAAAACACCTTGTCACATACCATTCGTCACAGTCTTTAGAACCTCCTGCACCCAGTCCAACAATCATTATTGGTGCTCCCACTCCCTCCTCCTCGGATTCCCTCATTACCACCCAGCAAAAGTGCCCTTCATCTCTCCATAGACTTTACTAATGTACTCAGCTATTTACATAAAATACAGATGTGCTCTTTGCAGTAGGCATATAAACCTTCTGCGCTTCTTTATGGCACTAAAACTGCCACTAGACAAGTCGGACCCTTTTCCCCCCAGGGAAACCACACACATATTGACAAAAGGGATGTATATATGACAGCCAACCACCTGAAACTCAACTCAAGCAAAACCGAAATAATCCTCTTTGGCCCACACAAAAACACCTGGGACCCCCCATGGTGGCCCACCACGCTAGGCCCTGCACCCACCCCCGCCAACTACGCACGCAACCTCAGCATCATCCTAGACTCCTCCCTCTCTATGACCCAACAAATCAACGCTCTTACCTCCTCATGCTTCAACAAACTCCGTATACTGAAAAACATTCAAATGGATCCCCACAGAGACCAGAAAAACTGTCACTCACGCACTCATCAGCAGCAGGCTTGATTACGGAAACGCCCTCTACACCGGCACCACTCTAAAACTCAAGTGCAAACTACACGCATCCAGAACTCAGCAGCACGACTCATCCTCGACCTCCGCCGACACGAACACATCTCTCCACACCTCAAATCCCTCCACTGGCTCCCCATTGACAAAAGGATCACCTTCAAGATCCTCATCCTCGCACACAAATCACTCCACAACACAGGCCCTGCCTACCTCAACGAGAGTCACCTTCCACACCCCCACACGAAACGTCCGCTCAGCTGACCTCTCTCTCGCCTCTGTCCCCCGCATCAAACACACCACCACCGGGGACAGATCCTTCTCCTACATTGCACCCAAAACCTGGAACGCACTCACAACCCACATTCGCAAGACCCAAAACCTACTTCTTTTCAGGAAGGGCCTCAAAACCTGGCTTTTTGAACAGTGAACCTCCTAGCCCCTTTCCCTCCCCCTGTCCCCCCCCCCGCAGCGCCTTGAGACCCTCACAGGTGAGTAGCGCGCTTTATAAATCTCTTTGATACAGATCTACCTATATATATATATATATATATATATATATCTCTACATAGATATATCTATAGATATATCCATGTACCTAGATATATCTATCTACATAGATATATATATATATAGATATATACATATATATTTTTTTTAGTTGCTGTATGGTTTCCTTGGGGACCAAAATGGCCCCCAGGGAAACCCTACAACATCTAAAAAAAAAATTGCCCCCTGTCATTTCATTTTTTTTTTTTTGAAAAAAAAAAAATCCCCTGGGGGGTGCGCGATCGTTTTCCGGGGGGCCGCCCCCCAAAAGTGAAATCCCTGGTGTCTAGTGGGGTTTCCTGGCCCCCGATCGCAGCTGGGCTGCGATCGGGGGCCAGGAAACCGTTTCAGAAGGCCTCGTAAGAAAGGGGAGACTCTCCCCTTTCTTACGAGGCCTTCTGAAACAGTTTCTGGCCCCCGATCGCAGCACAGCTGCGATCGGGGGCCAGAAACAGTTTTAGAAGGCCTCGTAAGAAAGGGGAGAGTCTCCCCTTTCTTACGAGGCCTTTTCAAAGCTGTGCTGCGATCGGGGGCCAGGAAACACTTTCAGGAAGGCCTCGTAAGAAAGGGGAGACACTCCCCTTTCTTACGAGGCCTTTTCAAAATGTTTCCTGGCCCCCCCGATCGCAGTTGTGCTGTGATCGGGGGAGCCAGGAAACCTGAAAGTGTTTCCTGGCCCCCGATCGCAGCACAGCTGCGACCGGGGGCCAGGAAACACTTTCAGGAAGGCCTCGTAAGAAAGGGGAGTGTCTCCCCTTTCTTACGAGGCCTTCCTGAAAGTGTTTCCTGGCCCCCGATCGCAGCACAGCTGCGACCGGGGGCCAGGAAACACTTTCAGGAAGGCCTCGTAAGAAAGGGGAGTGTCTCCCCTTTCTTACAAGGCCTTCCCGAACGTGTAAAAGGCCGTTTTCCCCATGAAAGCAGGAAGCGGCCGCAAGGCTGCTTCCTGCTTTCATGGGGAAAACACCTTTGCAACGTCAGCGCGCCTCGCGGCGCGCTGACGTCACAAAGGGGCGGGTGGGGGGCGGGGGGAGACACGGTAGCTTCGATCGGGGGCCAGGAAACACTTTCAGGAAGGCCTCGTAAGAAAGGGGAGACTCTCCCCTTTCTTACAAGGCCTTCCCGAACGTGTAAAAGGCCGTTTTCCCCATGAAAGCAGGAAGCGGCCGCAAGGCTGCTTCCTGCTTTCATGGGGAAAACACCTTTGCAACGTCAGCGCGCCTCGCGGC
Organism: Pleurodeles waltl; assembly: GCF_031143425.1. Classification (NCBI taxonomy): domain Eukaryota; kingdom Metazoa; phylum Chordata; class Amphibia; order Caudata; family Salamandridae; genus Pleurodeles; species Pleurodeles waltl. The sequence continues at coordinate 875,511,568 of NC_090448.1, read as the reverse complement.
GCGCTGACGTCACAAAGGGGCGGGTGGGGGGCGGGGGGAGACACGGTAGCTTCGGTGTCTCCCGGGGGTAGTAAAAAAAAAAAAAAAAAATCCTCGGGCGCGACGCACCCGAGGATTTATTAATGCCCTTCCTGGTGTCGGCCACTGGTCGTGACCCGCACCAGGGAGGGTGTGTGGGCGTCGGCCAGTGGCCGACGCCCGCACTCAAGCGGTTAACTGACTAATTGTACAACTACTTCATCAATTCTATTACATGCTAACATTTCTTAAAGACCTATTTACAGAACCATTACCACATGGTACATACCGAAGGTACTCCAGGTCACTTTATGCCGATTATTGTAGGGCTTCATATGTGTGTTTGGCTTGGTCTGTGGAAGTTGGGGACAGAAGTGGAAATCAGACTATTGGTCTGACTAACGTCAGGACTGCTCCAGCTAGAATGACTCCTCGTTCTTTGGGAGTTACTACCACTAGTGTACCCTGTGAGTTAAGAAGTGGAGGCTTGAGGGAATGTGTCCCAGTTGATCCTACAGTGAGTGTTGTTGATGCCCTTACTGTTCCAGTTACTATAGGCCCAGTAGTTCCTATGTGTAAAACAGAAGGTTCTGGGAAAAATATGTACAATTTGACTGTACCCAACAATCAGGGAGTTTGTTCCTTTAGTTCCAACCCATACTGGCACTCCATATGGAGCGAGTGCAGATACGACTTTGAGTATATCAGAATCCACTTCAATATATACAAATCAGAAGATACTCACACATAACCTTTTGCATGGGAATCACATTTGAATGTGGGAAATGGTGCTCAGGGAAGTGATTCCATATCTGAATTTCCCATGGTGACATGATCCATTATTGCGAAGGATACTGGTGCTTGGGTACAATTCTTTAATGGCAAAACACCATCTAAGGAGAGTACTAGTTCAGAAGTGAGTCAGGGAATACTTCCGTCAGCACAAAGAGAGAGGACTTTAAACATGGCAAAGTTGACAATAGAACTGGATGCAATGATTGTTGGAAATCTTGGCTTGGAACAGTTAGAGACCTATCAAGAAGATGAGCTTGCCTTCACGTGTAGGGATATTACTAACCTAACAGCCCACGTTCATGATAAATTGCAGAATTGGCTCAAAAAAATAAGAGGTAGACTTGAATAAAACCAAGGCTTTACAAAAAAGCTATCAAGTGTGCTTCAATGAAAAAGATATAATTGATATGAGAACTCCAGGATTGAAAACTCAGATTAGAGAACTGATTCATAACATTAGAAACATTAGAAGATGGAATAAATTAGACTAGTGGGAGACCAAATTGGGGGGAAAAGAAACCTTCGGGTGAACAGCCACCCACTGGAGCAGAGGGAGCTGTTACGACGTTCTCCTTAAGAGTAGTGCCAGTTGGAGGTTATGTTTATGTGCCGTGGAGTCAAAGTGATCTTGCATCATTTACCAATGACTTCCCACAGTTGCGAGAGAAGTCATGGAATGGTATCGACAGGTTGAAAGGTTTGTGAAAATTTCAGAGGAGTTTTGGATTGGTTTGAATACATTGTTTGACATCGTTGTTCCAAGTGACTTGTGGACTGAGTGCAAAATAGCTATTCAATGGCCTGAGTCAGAACCAACTAGGAACATAGGACCTCATTATGACATTGGCGGTAAATCCTGCTTACTGCCACGGTGACGGCCGCCAACATACCACCGCGGCGGCGGATATCCGTTCGCCATTTTATGACACACACACACCAAACTGGAAGAATACAGCCACATACACAAATCCGCCAGCCCAAAGGTCAGTAGTAAACTGTTGGTACCAACACCCATACATTAACAACAACAAAACAACGCCCACCACATCATGACCCACGAAGCACCACGGCAGACATTCAACAGCGGTAAACCATTGGGGGTACAAACTGCCACGCTCAGAATGGACACCCAAATACTGAACTACACAACATTGGCCAACTAAAAAAACACACACCTGACACCCATACACACACCACACCCACCCACTCACACCACTATAAAACACACACCCACATTACTCACAACCCCTTATGAATACAAATCATTGCCACTAGACAGGCATCAAGACCACTGCGACAACTACACACTCACCCATACATCCCTCACGCACTCCACTAGGCACACCCAATCACACTACCCAACACCCATACACTTACACACAACACCCATGGCCCCACAAAGGCACCCCCGTTTCATAGATGAGCAGTTGCAGGTCATAGTGGAGGAAATAGTCAGGGTAGAGCCACAGCACTTTGGAGCACAGGTCCAGCAGATATCCATTGCAAGGAAGATGGAGCTATGGCAGAGAATCGTGGACAGGGTGAACGCTGTGGGACAGTATCCAAGAACAAGGGATGACATCAGGAAGAGGTGGAATGACATACGGGGGAAGGTACGTTCTGTGGCAGCAAGGCACCAGCTCGCCATCCAGAGGACTGGCAATGGAACCCCACCTCCTCCCCTACAGCATAGGAGAAGCAAGTCTTGGCAATACTGCATCCAGATGGACTCACTGGAGTAGCCAGAGGACTGGACACTGCTAAGTCAACATTTACCACTTATCACCCCCCATACCTGCATGCCATCTCACACCCTCACTCACATCACTCCACTCCATCCCACACACTGCACCAACGCAGATGACTAACCCCAAAGCCAAGCCCTGCATGCCATACCAATGCATGGACAGCCCTCCCAAACCTGCATGGACACCCATCACCCAAGCATGCGCAGCATAGTAGTACTAACAATCCCACAATACATCACTATACACATTCAACTGTGGCAGGTCAACAGCAACAATAGAGGGGAAGATAGGGATGTACAATATGTCACAGGCATGAAGCATAATACATCACTTACATCCCCACAGGTGCCCCAGCCAATCTCAGATGAGAGGAGGAGCCACAACTATCCAGTCCCCCAACAGAAGATACCCCCAGTGATGACAGCAACTCTGGACTTCTGGATCTGGATGAACTACCTGGCCCGTCAGGGACCACTGGTCAGTCAGTCACCTCAGCCCACTCCCAGTCCACCACACAGCCTCCCCCATCAGTATCCAACACCACAGCACCCACCCAGCGTACCCACACCTCTGTCCCCAGGACACGTCAATCAGCAGTGTGCCCACCTGTACCGGGACCCCAGTCCACACCTCACCCCAAGACAATCAGGGACCTGGGGTCAGTGGCAGTGGGCACACCATTCAGTGGACAGGGACACAGGGCAACAGGGACACTGGGAGGGCCGCTGTGCGCCAGGGGGAGGGCAGGCCCAGGGAACCTACTCTCCACGAGGCACTCACTAATGTCCTGGGGGCTTACCAACAATCCCAGGACATGATGAGGCAGATCCTGAACAACACGCAGGAGAACAAGCGGCTGCAGGATGAACACCATGAGGAGATCAGGGAGGACTTGCAGGCTTTCAACACCACCATGATCTCCATAGCAGAGATGCTGGCAGACATGGCCAACATCATGAGGGAATGGACAGCACAGCACCGGGCCCCTACCATTAGCCAGTCTATTGACCAGCCCACCACATCCGCTGCAACTAGTGGACAGGAGGCCCCACCACAGGACCCATTTGCCACCAGCACCCCACCCCCTGCAGAAGGTGAACCACCCCGCAAATGTTCCCTGCGACCCAGACAGAAGCCAGAGACACTTGCCAAGACCAAGACCACTGCCAGGAAATGAGACTCTTCTGATTGTCCCCCTTATGTCCCACCCTGTCAACTTGTCCACTTTGAACTGCCTTTGCTCCCCTTCCTATGACCCCTTGGACACTAGACCTGTGCTACAAATAGACTGGAACAATACCCTGGACTTTCCTCCACCATCACCCCATTCCATCGCACTTTTCAGTCACTTATTTGCACTACAATAAACACCCTTGAATACAATTTGAGTGGCACTGTTTTGTGTGTTGAAAATGTGCATTTGTGGGAACAGTCACATCTAGTGCAAATGATCTGAACACTGTGATAGCATTCAAATAATGACCTGTAACTCTCTGGAGTGACCACATTACGACATTGTTATCATATCACCCAACATCTGGAAAATGGGAAGCCTTAGGTGACAGTAAGTTAAGATGCAAATGAAGTGAATGCCATCATGCTACAGCCACACAGAAAAAATCAATAGTCAGAGTAATGGTCTGTTACACTGTCTCAACTGTGTGTCATTGGAAGTATTGGCGTATAACTGATGTTCTGTTGTCCTCATCCTCATCCTCTGCCTCTTCATCCTCACTGTCCTCAGGGTCCACTGCTGACACGTGGGCATCTCCAGTCTCCTCCTCCTGCTGCTGAAAAGGCACATGTTGTCTGAGGGCCAGGTTGTGCAACATGCAGCATGCCACTACTACCTGGCAGACCATTCCGGGTGAGTAGCACAGGGATCCACCTGTCAGATAGAAGCTTCTGAACATTCGCCTTCAGGAGCCCCAAGATCCTCTCGTTTATTCTTCTGGTTCGCCCATGTGCCTCATTATAACGGTCCTCAGCCCCTGTCCTGGCATTCCTCACAGGAGTCAGGAGCCACGATAGGTTTGGGTAGCCAGAGTCACCGGCAAGTATTGAGGGACAACATTTAGCCTTACACAATGCTATGGGGATAACACCTGAAGGCATAGACTGACCTGAGTGGCTGGGGACTCTGGCTCACCTATTAGCCACACCCTGTGCCTCTTTAGATGGGCCATCACATTTGGGATGCTGCTATTCCTAAGGACAAAGGCAGCAAGCACCGACCCGGGATACTTGGCAGTGACGTGGGATGTACTAGTCCACCAGGCGCACCTTTTGCACATTCAGTGAGTGGAAACTCTTACGATTCCTGAAAACCTGTTCATTCTGGCGAGGGGGTGGGCAAACGCTATCTTGCACCGGGGGAAAGCAATGTAGCTGCACATGTGTTTCACCAGGGCAGACAAAACCCTTGCCAGCAGGATTGAAAACATTGCCTGTGACATTCATGCTGCCAAGCCCACTGTCACTTGGAAAGAACCAGTTGCAAGGAAATGGAGCACTGATAGCACTTGCACAAGATGGGGGGAGGTCCCAATGGGATGACAGATAGCTGATATCAGGTCAGGCTCCAATTGGGCACACAGTTCTGTGATTGTGGCACTGTCCAGTCTATAAGTAAAAATAATGTGCCTGTCCTCCAGTGTAGCCAAGTCCACAAGGGGTCTTGTACACAGGGGTTTGTCTTCTCCTCCCATTCATCTGCAGCGTAGGTATCTAAGGGTCACAAGAGTGAGTAGGCTGTCACAATTTGAACACTGGAACCCCCACCTCAGTGTACATAGTGCATTTATGTAATGGTACAGTGGGAATGGCAAAGTATGTGCAAATCTAGGCAGTGACGCAGTTAAGGTTAATCTGATTGTTGTCCACCACCATGAAATGGCGACCGCCGGTCCTGTATGAAGGGACAGGTGGAAGCGAGGTAACTCCGCCGATGTTGGGCATCGTGGCTGAGGGCATTCTTGCACCGCCGTGCAATTCCTCATTGATAATATGGGGCTCTGTGCAGTACAGTGGCCAATGGGGATCAGCGCCGGCGGTGACTGTGTACATGCCCGCGGACGTGACCGTCATTTTCTGACTACTCACTTGTTTCCTCACCTTCAACAGGAGAACACCTACACTGCGTGCGCTGCTGTGACCTGCGTCTGGAACCTACCATGGCCCATGTGACCGGGGAAAGGGCACCTGCCTTCACTGCGGAGGAATTGGAGCGATTGGTGGATGGGGTCCTACCCCATTACAGAGTGCTGTATGGGCTGCCAGACCAACAGGTGAGTACACCCTGGGCTTGATGCATGTGGGATTGATGCATGGAGATAATGTGTGTGCGAGCATTGTGTTTTCAAGGGGGGGTTAATGTCTTGTGGTGGTGTACATGGTGTGCGCAGGGCGATGTGTGTGACAATGGTGATGAAAATGGGATTGGTGGGCCATATGTGTGACAGGCAGGATTGTATGTGTAATGGTGTCCTCCCGTCTGTATTGCCTCTGCAGGTCATCGGCCATCAAAAGAAGGGATTATGGCACGCCATCGCCAAGGACGTGCGGACCCTATGCCAGGTGGAGCACCCACTGTCGGAAACGGTGGGAGGACCTGAGGCGGAGGCCCAGCTGGGGATGGCCTCCCAACGAGAAACGGGTGCCCGTCGGAACCTGACCCCCCTGATAGCCTGCATACTGGCGGTGGCCTATCCAGAGCTGGATGGGCGCTTGAGAGCATCACAGCAGCCACAAGGGGGTGAGTACAGTGGCTGTTACAATAATAAGTTATATGTGGCATGGGATCAGGGTGGTGGGCGTCAGTTAGTGGGTGTCCCTTAATGCCAGCGTGATCCAGCTCAAGGGCAATGGCTGAAAGGGAAAACAAGGTAACCTAGCTAGGTTGCATTCCATGTCAGACAGGGCTTAGTGGGTCCCATGAGGGGTGCAGTTGGCAGTGGCTGGCCCTCATCTTGCTGTGGCATATAGCCAATTGTTAGACAGTGCAATGCATAGTGCTCAATCCTGATCCCTGTGTGTGATGATACTGTGTATGCCTTCTGTGGTGTTGGTGTATTAATTGACATAGTGCTCCCTTTCTCTCCCCCCCTTTTTTTCTTCTGTCATCCTGTGCATTAGCATCATCTGGCAGAGGAGCAGGGGCACTGGCGACAGAGAGAGCTGCATCCTACAGGACCCAGGAGGCAGAGTTCACCAACGCCAAGAGAACCAGTAGGACGGAGGGCGAGGGGAGCACCACGGCAGAGACAGGAGGTGACAACACTAACTCAAGATACCTCCTCCGATGAAAGCTCACTGTACCAGCACCACCCTCCTAGTAGCCCCTCAGCGAGTTGCCAGTGCAGGCTCATAGTAGCCCCTCAGCGAGTTGCCAGTGCAGGCTCAACCAGGAGGGTGGGCATCTCCTTCACCCCAGGCATCTCAGGCCCTACCCCAGTGAGCCCTGCTGCCCTGAGTGAGGAGGCTATTGACCTCCTGAGATCCATCTCTGTAGGGTAGTCAACCATTGTGAATGCCATTCAGGGGCTGGCATCCCAGATGCAGCAATGCAATGTATTCCTCGAGGGCATCCACAGTGGATTAGCGGCCCAACAGAGATCGATTTGGGCTCTCGTCTCCTCTCTGATGGCAGCCATTGTCCCTGTACCTACCGCCCCCCCTTCAACTATCACTTCCCAGTCCCAGTCTCCTGAACACCGACCCGTCCCATGCACACATACAGACAAGCATGCACACAAGACATCACAGAAGAGTTGCACAGTCAAACACAGGCACCACACTTCAGCCCACATGCACTCACGCAAACACCAGACAGTTGCAGACACAACTACATCCACAGCCTCTACTGTCTCCCCCTCCTCCTCCAGCTCCCTCTCAGTCACGTCCACACTCACACCTGCATACACTGCATCAACATCCACTACCAGCATCACCACAGCAAGCAGCACACACACACCTCACTAGCAGACACCTCTACAACATCCATCCACGCGTTCCCTGTGTCCTCGCCCACCCTGTCTGTCCCCCCTCCTAAAGGACACAAACGCAAGCACTCAGACACACAACAGCCATCCACCTCACACACGCACACTTCCCATGCACCTGCACCCAAGTCCAGCAGACATACACCTCCAACAACCACTCCCTCAACCTCCACTCCCATCCCTCCTCCCTCCTCCCACCCCACTGTCCCTAAGAAGCTTTTCCTTGCCCAACTTGACCTCTTCCCTCCTCCTCCCCCCCTCCTGCCCGTAAGAGCAGGGTCCCAGCGACCCAGTCCAGCACCTCAGCCAAACAGTCCACACGGACAGTGGATGCACCTCCTAGTCATGGAGGCAAGACAGTGAATGATCCCACTCCACCAGCCAGGAAAGGTAAGGATCCCACACCTCCTGCCACGGAGGGGAAGAAGCCCTCAACTCCTGCCATGAAGGGGAAGGAGCCAGCACCTCCTCCCATGAAGGAGAAGAAGCCCTCAACTCCTGCCATGAAGGGGAAGGAGCCCTCAACTCCTGCCATGAAGTGGTCACAGAGCCCTCACCTCCAGCTGAGGTAGTGCAGCCCACTCCTCCAGCAGAGGCTGCACTTTCACCTGCTGAGACAGTGCAGCCCTAACCTCCAGCAGAGGCTGCCCAGGAGGCACCTTCAACTGCTGACATTGCAGCCCTCACCTCCACCAGAGGCTGGCAGGGTGACACCACCACCACCAGTGGTCACAGGGCCCTCCCCTCCAGCTGAGGCAGTGCAGCCCACTCCTGCGGCAGAGGTTGTACCTTCACCTGCTGAGACAGTGCAGCCCTCACCTCCAGTGGAGGCTGCCCAGGAGGCACCTTCACCTGCTGACACAGTGTAGCCCTCACCTCCATATGAGACAGTGCAGCCCTCACCTCCAGCAGAGGGCATGTAGGCCACCCTCCTGGGACTACTGTACAAGGAGCTTCCTCCAGAACCGGTGGGCAAGTCACCCACCTGGGAGACTGTGACCTTGCACTCCTCAGCACAGAGAAATTGGCATGGAGCACCCTCCAGAAGCAGTGGGCAAGTCACACACCTGAGAGACTGTGACCTTGCACTCCCCAGCAGAGAAATGGGCATGGAGCCCCCTCCAGAACCAGTGGGCAAGTTCCCTAATTCAGCTGAGGTGCCCACCCCCCCGTCCCCCTGAGGTGCCCGCCCACTTGCAAACTGATGCCCCTGCAGAGTTCTGTGCAGGTGATGTCAGGAAACAAGTTGGGCCCTGGACTGTGCCCTGTGGCCATGTGGGCCCTTAGTACTTTGGACTAGGCATTAGCCCTTTGTGGACATTTGTACATATCTCTTTTTATCCAATTGTTCATTGGAGGCTGTTCCCATTCAATACATTCTCATTACTGCCTTCCTGTTGTCCTTGCATTATTAAGCTGTGTCGTGTTCCATTGTTTTTCGTCTGCAGCTGGTTGTGTGTATGGTGTGTGTTGTGCGTGTGTGTGTCACTCTCCTTTTCCTCCAACCCTCCCTTGTGTGGTAGGCGGCTGTACTCACCGTCGTCTTCTTCGTCTGCGTTGGTGTTCCATGTGGAGCATGGTGTAGAAGAGCATCAGGAAGACTTGCAATTTCAGTTCCATGGCGGCTTTGTCCTTCTCTGTGTATCTGATGGTGAGTCTTTCGTCTTCTGTGCAGTGTTTCCGCCAGGCTTTTGAGGACGTTGGTTCCGCCCTGGAAATCGTGGCAGTGTGCTAAGTCGTGATATGGTGGGCAGTAATTTGTCTTCCCCCTGGCTGTTGATGGCGACCGCCGGCGTGCGTGGTGTTAACACCCTGGCAGATGGTGTGGTACATTGGCTGTCTATGGGAGTTCTAACCGCCATGGTCATAGTTTGGCGGTAATTACGCCACTTTATCACTCACAGCCAGTGTCATAATGACAACCATAGTGACTTGGTTGTTGGTGATGAGGAACTATCAGGAGGTCATGACATTCCTGAAAGGAAAGGTGCCTCCTCAAGATGTTGATTGGGTCTAGACTGATAGAACAACTCAAGAATCAAATGAGTCAATCCATGCTTACTATGAAAGGCTATTACAAGCATTCAAACACGTATAGTGGTATGGAGACTTTAGAGGCAAAGAATATGGGACATTCTGTGTCAAGGTTTGTGATAGATTTGAGGCAGAGATACGTCTTATGATTCAGCAGCATTTAATTTGTTTTTTATATAGCAAAAAAATAGTCCCCAAGGAGGAAGAGTTGCTCTTGACTTCCACAGCAGTGGTTAGATTTGTATCTAAATAGCATACAGACTCACAATTGAAGGCGTCACTTAATCATCCCTTAGAATGCCAGACATCGTTTATCCAACAGCGAAGGGTTATTCTCTTCCAAATCAATGAATGAATTCCTATTTAAAAGATATACATATCGATAAGGGTTTTTAAGTGTTTGTCTTTTGTTAACCTAGTCTAAAACTATCAGGGAAGCAAACATCGTATTTACTCCAGCCCACCGGACGATGCCAACTTGCATCTTTCCGACTGCGCTGAATTTCCTAAACTAAATAGGTTTAGGCTCAGGCAGGTGCACCTCTGGACACCTGCATTGAAGAGGTCATTTTGAGGACCACTGGTTCTTTTAGCCACCTCTGTACATATTGTATTTAACACTTTATGAGGAGCACCTGAATGTATTGAGTTTTGATTCCAAAAGTTTTTGAAATAGAAATTTGATCAATAAAATGTATAAATTACACAACAATCCTATTGAGATGAACGATTTCTAGAATGAACTAACCACTGTTGTAGAAGTCAAGAGTGACACTTATTTTGCTATATATTTATGTAGCCAGGTCCTGGGGTTACGGGGTTTGCCTCATTTTTCTAAGTGCATTTAATTTGTTGGCAGAATAAGTTGATTGACGAGATTTTGCATTATGCTAAATATTGCCATGATGAACTAGAGATGAAGCAGAAAAAGTTGAAGGAAAAAAGTTGATGCTTGCCCAAATGAAAGCTAATCAGTGAACTAGCCAGATGCCCATGGCTGCACACAATGTTGGTGCATTGCAGGGGATATATCAACAGACACAGAATCCAACACAATGTAGAGTTTGAGGAGTTCCAATAGATCCTACTACAGGAATGGACGTACATAGTCTAAAAAGATCAACTCCTAGTCACCTCTACAATAAGCTGGGACATTGGAAGCGGGAATGTCGTTTGAACCTGGCTAACGAGGTCCAAAATGCACAATATGTGTCTTCTTAGAATAGCAATTTTAACCAGATGCAGGGTGTCCAAAGAACCAGGAGCCAAAATGTTAATGTGCCCCAAGCTCCAGAGATGCAAGTACCCAACCCCCAATGCCACAGCAGAGTGCTGTTGGATCGTGCCAGAATATAAATCAGGGCATGAGAATGAATGTGAACGGGGTACAGGAAAATAATTAATTTCAACCGTTCCCTTTGTTTGACACAGGTAAAAGAAATGGCTCTGATTAGTCAGCCTGATGGTGCCTGAGAGGGAAGGAAGACTGCATACTTGGGGCATCCTTAGAGGTAGACCAGAGTGGACCATTCGTAGATAGGGAAGTGGATGGCATTGTCATTTTTGGTTGACACTGGTGCTACCCGTTCTACTCTGAGAACAGCAAAAGTCCAAAACCTACCCTTTGGGAAAAACAGTCAAGTTGTTAGTGTGGAGAATAAACAAATGACAGCTCAAACCTGCCCCAGTTTCAGTACAAAGAGGATCAGCACAAGTTTACGATATGTGATCACAGTCCAGTGAATCTCTTAGGAAGAGATTTATCATCAAAACTGTGGCATATATTGTACCCCAGCAGGAATAGACGTTCATACCCAAGATAGTACGCTGTCTTTAAATTGGTGAAAAGTTAAACACATTGCACCCTACTGACTTTGTTAACAGTTGACGATTTGCCTCTAGACTTGAGTGAAACAGTGAGACTTCAAGCTTGAGATTTTTCAGGAAAGGATATCGGGCTCATAAAAGGTGTAGAACCTGTCCGGATTACCATTAGACGCAATGCTGAATTTCTGAAAACCCCACTTAAACAATTGCTGGAAAAACTCCTATAATTGTGTCCATGATACAGCAGGGAATTCTGAAGGAGATCATGGGAGGTCCTTGTAACTCTCCCATCACGAGTCTTCAGAAACAAAGTTGGAAATACAGAATTGTACAGGACCTTACGAAAATAAATAATATTGTCTCTTGTTGCTCTGTGGTATTAAATCCAGCTGTAATATTGTTTCAGATTTCATGTGAGGCTGTCACTGATTTGCATCAAGCCTTCTTTTTGATACCGTTGAATGAGGATAGTCAATTCCTCTTCACATTCCAGCTCAGAAACAGGGTTCTCGCATAGTGTTGAGTTCCACAGGGGGTATACGGAGTCTCAATCTATTTTCAATCTGATCGTAAAGAAAAATTTGCAGTCCCTGGTCATGCCACGCAATTTGGTCCCAAGTCAGTATATCAATGACATCCTGATAGTGTCAAACACTCAAGAAGCTTGTAAACAGGATACCATCGCATTATTGGACTGATTGGCTGAGAATGGACATAAAGTATCCCCAGGAAAGTTGCAATATTGTCAAAAACAAGTCCAATACCTTGGACACCACATTGAGAAAGGAGTGAGAAAGGTGTCACAAGAGAGTTTTTCAGCAACACTGAACATTTTCTGCCAACTACACAGAGAGAAGCCAGGATATTTTTGGGAATGGTGGGCTACTGTCGACAGTGGATATCCAGCTTGGTGGCTAAGCCTTTCCAGAGGCTGACACACAAGGATGTGTCTGATCCGGTACCATGCGACAACAATTGCATTGTCACGTTTCTAGAGATGAGAGAATGTCTCTGTTGTGCCCCGGGTCTAGGGATACCCGATTCCTTTGCTCTTTTCTGTAGTGAGAGGGAGGGCCGTGCTCTCTCAGTGCTGACTCTAATGCATTGGAAAGCTAAGAGACCTGTGGAATATTTTTCTGCCACATTAGATCCTGTTGCTTCTGCATTGCCTGGATGTTTACAATCAAGAGCTGCGGTTAGCACTTGCATAGAGAGGTGCTAAACTATTGTTATGGGACACCCATTGACTGTGAACGTCCCTTATTCTGTAGAGCTTTTATTGACTAGAACCAGGATGCAGTACCTGACATGTAGTTGACTTACCAAGTAAGAGCAAATTATATTGGCTGCAGATAATGTGACAATCAAGCGTTGCAGGATTTTGAATCCTGCTTCTCTGCTGCCAATATGGATCAGAGAACTACTGAAAATTGTGAAGTGGACCACAATTGTCTTGATGTCACTGAACTATCTACCCAACTGAGACCAGACACACAAGATGAACCATTACCTGAATGTGATTATGTCCTTTATGTTGATTATTCATGCTTGGGAGACAACTGCGAGAGCTTGAGAGCAGCTTATGCTGTTTACACATTGTCTGGAGTTGTTGAAGCTTCTTGGCTTCAAAGAATATTTTCTGCCCAATTAGCTGAATTGATTGCTCTTACTACAGCATGCTGTGTCTCTGATCAACTGAGAGGGACAATCTTTACCGATAGTCAATACGGCTTTAGTGTGGTTCATGACTTCAGACAACTGTGGTGTCAGCGAGGTTTTCTGACATTCTCTGGATCTCCAATCCGGAACCGCGAACAAGTGAAAAACCTCCTTGACGCACTACAATTGCCTGAACAAGTTGTAGTGGTTAAGTGTTCTGCACATTGTTCTGGAGATGATCATGTGACTTTAGACAATAAGTATGTTGACGAGATTACTAGGTACTTTGCTCACAATCTCTGTACCTTTAATGGTGAATTCACAAACAAGGGAAAGGATGAGACTAACTTTAACCTTTTGTTGACAAACGCTGATACTCGGGATGAGGTTAAGAGGCCCAAAGAGGAAGTGTCTGAAGATGAACAGCAAGGTTGGGTCAGGGCAGGTTGTGTCAAAAGAGATGATGACATTTGGGTTTCAATGGATGGAAGACCAGTGTTGCCAAATAGACTGATTCCTCCTGTGGCTAGACATTTCCATTGCCCTGCTCATATTGGTAGGGATGCTATGGTGACATTGTTCAGACGGACTTGGTTCAATCCTAAATTCAGATTGATGGCTGAAGTGTTGCGTCAACGATGTGTTGTGTGTCAATAGAATAATGTTGGAAAGAGAACTGCAGTTAAATTGAGTCACATAGAAAGGTCAGGAAGACCTTTTAACAGGATACAGATGGATTTCATTGAGATGCATGTGTGCAATGGATTGAGGTATGTTTTGGTTATTGTGTGTATTCTTTCACATTGGGTTAAGGTATACCCAACTAGGTGAAATGATAGTCTTAGTGTAGCCAAACAGCTGTTGATGGAAGTCATACCTAGGTTTGGTTTTTGACCTCTTTGGAATCAGATCAAGGAACTAGTTTCAACAATGAGGTTCTGAAATTGTTATGCCCAGCATTGCAAATGGAGCAGAGGCTGCACTGCAGTTATAAATCTGAGGCTTCGGGTCTTGTTGAGCAAGTGAATGGCAGACTGAAATCGAAATTGGCGAAGATGTGTACTTCGACAGCCTTGAAATGACCGATGCTTTGTCCCTTTTGTTGATTAGTATTTGGAGTGCACCTGATCGAAAGACTGAACTTTCCCCCCACAAAATCCTGATGGGGAGTGGGCTGAGTCTGCCAGCGATTTCTGCAAATGCACTTTTGAATAAAACAGATGATATGGTCCCAGACTATTGGAAAGGACTAGTTGAGGTGCATACTGTGTCTCATCAGGTCGGATCGACTATAGCTTCTCCACTAAAGTAACAGGGCTATGACCTTAGTCTCGGTGACTGGGTCGTGGTACGTCAGTAAAATGTGTCCGGAACCTCGGTGGCGTGGACCTTACCAAGTGATCGTAGTGACCACGACTGTTGTGAAGTGTGGAGGTCTTCCCAACTGGACCCACGCTTCCCATACTCACAGAGTTGTGTCCCCTTGATACGACAGCGCCTGTCCCAGAGGAACCTGTGGTGCAAGAAAGACAACCGGAACAGGTCAGTCAAGCAGTCAGGGACCATGCAGAGCCAGAAGTACCACTCAATCAAGTTGGAGAGGGTCTTGAGCAAGTCACAACTGACTATGAAGCTGATACAGTAGAATCTTGTTCTGTGGCAAGTGATTCAGAATCAGACCCCAGACAAGGAGTGTGCGCCACCGCCAATTGCTGAAGAAACTGAGAACTCTGATCTGAGTGGAAGTGAAGACGAAGGTGTGGCACTAAGAATGTCAAAAAGAACAAGAGTGCCTAGACGTAGGTATTCTTCACCTGAGTGGACCTACTTTGCAAATGATGCAGATTAAGAAATCTAGGAAGATTGAAGTCAACATACAGGTTCGGCTACACCTCCATGAACGGAACATTGTGATCGAATTATATCTTGAACTTTCACTGTCATCTTTGAGTTCGGTTTGCATGCACATTAGAGATTTACATTGATTAAGACTGAGAGTTTGGAAGATTTCCTAGGTCCTAGTAGAAGAAAGAGGGTTGTTGTAAGGAAATGCCTCCTTGGCATGGTTACCCCCTGACCTTTTGCCATTGCTGATGCCAAGTTATGATTTGAAACTGTGCTGAGGCCTGCTACCCAGGCCCCAGCACCAGTGTTCTTTCCCTAACCTGTACCTTTGTCTCCACAATTGGCACACCCTGGCATCCAGGTAAGTCCCTTGTAACTGGTACCACTGGTACCAAGGGCCCTGGTGCCAGGGAAGGTCTCTAAGGGCTGCAGCATGTCTTATGCCACCCTAGGGACCCCTCACTCAGCACAGACACACTGCTTGCCAGCTTGTGTGCGCTGGTGGGGAGAAAATGACTAAGTTGACATGGCACTCCCCTCAAAGTGCCATGCCAACCTCACACTGCCCATGACATAGATAAGTCACCCCTCTAGCAGGCCCTACAGCCCTAAGGCAGGGTGCACTATACCATAGGCGAGGGCATAGGTGCATGAGCACTATGCCCCTACAGTGTCTAAGCAAAACCTTAGACATTGTAAGTGCAGGGTAGCCATAAGAGTATATGGTCTGAGAGTCTGTCATACACGAACTCCACAGCACCTTAATGGCTACACTGAAAACTGGGAAGTTTGGTATCAAACTTCTCAGCACAATAAATGCACACTGATGCCAGTGTACATTTTATTGTGAAATACACCCCGAGGACATCTTAGAGATGCCCCCTGAAAACATACCCGACTTCCAGTGTGGGCTGACTAGTTTTACCAGCCTGCCACACACCAGACATGTTGCTGGCCACATGGGGAGAGTGCCTTTGTCACTATGTGGCTAGTAAGAAAGCCTGTACTGGGTGGAGGTACTTCTCACCTCCCCCTGCAGGAACTGTAATACCTGGCGGTGAGCCTCAAAGGCTCACCCCCTTTGTTACAGCGCCACAGGGCATTCTAGCTAGTGGAGATGCCTGCCCCCTCCAGCCACGGCCCCACTTTTGGCGGCAAGGACGGAGGAGATAATGAGAAAAACAAGGAGGAGTCACTGGCCAGTCAGGACATCCCCTAAGGTGTCCTGAGCTGAGGTGACTCTGACTTTTAGAAATCCTCCATCTTGCAGATGGATGATTCCCCCAAAAGGATTAGGGATGTGCCCCCCTCCCCTCAGGGAGGAGGCACAAAGAGGGTGTAGCCACCCTCAGGGCTAGTAGCCATTGGCTACTAACCCCCAGTCCTAAACACACCCCTAAATTGAGTATTTAGGGGCCCCCAGAACCAAGCAAGATAGATTGCTGCAACCTGAAGACGAAGAAGGACTGCTGACCTAAAGCCCTGCAGAGAAGACGGAGACACCAACTGCTTTCGCCCCAGCCCTACCGGCCTGTCTCCCCACTTCAAGAAAAACTGCAACAGCGACGCGTCCCTCAGAGGACTACCCTGCATCTAAAATGACCAAGAACTCCCGAGGACAGCAGCCCTGTTCCACAAAGACTGCAACTTTGCAACAAAGAAGCAACTTTTAAAGACCACACGTTACCTGCCGGAAGCGTGAGACTTTCCACTCTGCACCCGACGCCCCTGGCTCGACCTGCGGAGAACCAACACTACAGGGAGGACTCCCCGGCAACTACGACCCTGTGAGTAGCCAGAGTTGACCCCCCAGAGCCCCACCAGCGACGCCTGCAGAGGGAATCCAGAGGCTCCGCCTGACCGCGACTGCGTGCTTTAAAGAACCCGACGCCTGGTAAAGACACTGCACCGCAGCCCCCAGGACCTGAAGGATCCGACCTCCAGTGCAGAAGCGACCCCCAGGTGGCCCTCTTCCTGGCCCAGGTGGTGGCTACCCCGAGGAGCCCACCCCCTTGCCCGCCTGCTTCGCTGAAGAGACCCCTGGGTCTCCCATTGAAACCTATTGCAAACCTGACGCCTGCTTGCACTCTGCACCCGGCCGCCCCTGTGCCGCTGAGGGTGTACTTTTTGTGCTGACTTGTGTCCTCCCCGGTGCCCTACAAAACCCCCCTGGTCTGCCCTCCGAAGGTAAACCTATTGGCCTGGAATTGTCTTTGAGTGTGTGTTCCTCATTAAATGCCTGTGTGTATGTACAACAAATGCTTAACACTACCCTCTGATAAGCCTACTGCTCGACCACACTACCACAAAATAGAGCATTAGAATTATCTCATTTTGCTACTATCTTACCTCTAAGGGGAACCCTTGGCCTCTGTGCATGCTATTTCTTACTTTGAAATAGTACATACAGAGCCAACTTCCTACATTGGTGGATCAGCGGTGGGGTGCAAGGATTTGCATTTGCTGGACTACTCAGCCAATACCTGATCACACGACTAAATTCCAAAAATTGTCATTAGAAACTGATTTTAGAAATTTGAGCTATTTTTCTAAATTTGTAAAAGTCCTGCTAGGGCCTTGTGTTAGTCCCTGTTAGCATTTCTTTTAGAGTATAAAAGTTTTGTAAAAGTTTGAATTAAGTTCTAGAGATAGTTTTAGATTCTTAAAATGTTTTCCAACTTTTAGAAACAAATTGTGTACAGAAGAGTTAGTGATGGAAGTCAACCTCACCCCTTACCTGCATCTTAGGATGTCAGAGTTAAGGTCTCTCTGTAAAATCAAAAAGATAAAGACTAGTTCAAACCCTACCAAAGTAGAGCTCCAGGACTTCTTGGCAGGGTTTGCTAAAAGCAACCCCTCTGATGATGCCCTCACAGAGGGGGACACTAGTGAGTTGGAGGAACTCCCACCTCCAATCCTAGATAGGGAGTCCCGGGTTTCTCCAAACCTGACTCCAAATGTGATAGTCAGAGATGCTGCTTCTCTCACAGGAGAGTCCAGCAACTCTGGAAGCATTGAGGAGAGCCTCAATGAAGATGACCTCCTGCTAGCCAGGTTGGCCAAAAGATTGGCTTTGGAAAGACAGATCCCAGCCATAGAAAGGGAAAGACAAAAGATTGGCTTAGGTCCCATCAACGGTGGCAGCAATATAAATAGGGTCAGAGATTCTCCTGAAATGCTAAAAATCCCCAAAGGGAGTGTAACTAAATATGAAGATGGTGATGACATCACCAAATGGTTCACAGCTTTTGAGAGGGCTTGTGCAACCAGAAAGTAAACAAATCTCACTGGGGGGTGCTCTCCTTTGGGAAATGTTCACTGGAAAGTGTAGGGATAGACTCCTCACACTCTCTGGAAAAGATGCAGAATCCTATGACCTCATGAAGGCTACCCTGATTGAGGGCTTTGGATTCTCAACTGAGGAGTACAGGATTAGGTTCAGGGGGGCTCAAAAATCCTCGAGTCAGACCTGGGTAGATTTTGTTGACTTCTCAGTCAAAACACTGGATGGTTGGATTAATGGCAGTGGTGTAAGTGATTATGATGGGCTGTACAATCTGTTTATGAAAGAACACCTGTTAAGTAATTGTTTCAATGATAAACTGCATCAGCATCTGGTAGATCTAGGACCAATTTCTCCCCAAGAATTGGGAAAGAAGGCAGACCATTGGTTCAAGACTAGGGTCACCAAGACATCCACAGGGTGTGACCAAAAGAAAGGGGTCATAAAGACTCCCCAGGGGAAGAGTGTTGAGACACCCAAGGGTAAAAGTAAAGGGTCTTCTACAGGGCCCCAAATACCTGCTCAGGAGGGAGGGTCCAAAGCCGCTTCACAATCCAATTTTGGGTACAAGGGTAAAAACTTTGATCCAAAAAAAGCCTGGTGTCGTAGCTGTAATCAGCAGGGACACCAAACTGGAGACAAAGCCTGTCCCAAGAAAGGTTCCACTTCAAACTCTACTCCAGTTAGCACTGGAATAGCCAGTCTCCAGGTGGGATCAACAGTGTGCCCAGAGCAAATCAAGGTTCACACTGAAGCTACATTAGTCTCTGAGGGTGGGGTGGACTTAGCCACACTGGCTGCCTGGCCCCCTAATATGCAAAAATACAGGCAGCAACTCTTAATTAATGGGACAAGTGTAGAAGGCCTGAGGGATACATGTGTCAGTGTCACCATGGTGAAAGAGAAACTGGTTTCCCCTGGTCAATACCTGGCTGGACAAACTTATCCAGTCACCAACGCTGACAATCAGACTAAAGTACATCCCATGGCTACGGTAACTTTAGAATGGGGAGGGGTCAATGGCCTGAAACAGGTGGTAGTCTCCTCAAATATCGCTGTAGACTGTTTGGACCGCTGGAAATGACCTGGAGTCCTCAGCATGGGCTGAGGTAGAACTAAAAACCCATGCAGCCATGCTGGGAATCCCTGAACTGGTGTGTGTCAAGACAAGGGCACAGTGCAAGGCTCAGGGTGAAAAAGTGGTGTTGGAGCTTGGAATAATGGCCCAACCCTCCAAGAGGAAAGGAAAGAAGACTGGGGAACCAGTTTCAACACAACAAAAGAAAGAGAACCTCTCTTCCCAGGAAGAAGTTCTGCCCTCTGAGGGAACTGAGCCCATGGAGTTGGAACCTTATCAGGTTGAACTCATATGCCCAGGGGGACCCACAAGGGAACAGTTGTGTAAGGGGAAAGAAACATGTCCCTCTCTTGAAGGCCTTTGGCAGTAAGCTGCTGAAGAGACCAAAGGAAAAATCACTGGAACACATAGAGTCTATTGGGAAGATGGACTCCTCTACACTGAGGCAAGAGATCCCAAACCTGGTGCCACTAGGAGAGTGGTAGTGCCTCAGGAGTTTAGGAAGTTCATTCTGACCTTAGCTCATGATATTCCACTTGCTGGGCATTTGGGACAAACCAAGACTTGGGAAAGGTTAGTTAACCATTTCTATTGGCCCAACATGTCCCAGAAGGTAAAGGAGTTTTGTGTCTCCTGTGCCACCTGTCAAGCCAGTGGTAAGACAGGTGGACACCCAAAGGCCCCCCTCATTCCACTTCCAGTGGTGGGGTCCCCTTTGAAAGAGTGGGTGTGGACATAGTGGGTCCACTTGAACCTCCCACAGCCTCAGGGAACCAGTATATCCTAGTGGTAGTGGATCATGCCACTAGGTACCCTGAAGCAATTCCCCTTAGGTCCACTACTGCCCCAGCAGTAGAAAAATTACTTATTGGTATCTTTACCAGAGTGGGATTTCCTAAGGAGGTGGTGTCTGACAGAGGTACCAACTTCATGTCAGCATACCTGAAACACATGTGGAATGAGTGTGGGGTGACTTACAAATTCACAACACCATACCATCCACAAACCAATGGTCTTGTAGAAAGATTTAACAAGACATTGAAAGGCATGATTATGGGGCTCCCTGAAAAGCTCAAAAGGAGATGGGATGTCCTCTTGCCATGTCTGCTTTTTGCCTACAGAGAGGTGCCTCAGAAGGGAGTAGGGTTTTCCCCCTTTGAACTTCTGTTTGGCCATCCTGTAAGGGGACCACTAGCTCCTGTAAAAGAAGGCTGGGAGAGACCTCTTCATGAGCCTAAACAAGATATAGTGGACTATGTACTAGGCCTACGTTCCAGGATGGCAGAGTACATGGAAAAGGCAAGCAAAAACCTTGGCCAGCCAACAACTCCAGAAGATGTGGTATGACCAAAAGGCTGCTATGGTTGAGTTTCAGCCAGGGCAGAAAGTCCAGGTTCGGGAACCTGTGGCTCCCAGGGCACTTAAGGACAAATGGAGTGGCCCTTACCCAGTGCTAGAGAGAAAGAGTCAGGCCTCCTACCTGGTAGACCTAGGCGCTAGCAGGACCCCCAAAAGGGTGATCCATGTGAACCGCCTCAAACTCTTTCATGACATGGCAGATGTGAATCTGTTGATGGTAACAGATGAGGACCAGGAAGCTGAGAGTGAACCTCTCCCTGATCTCCTCTCCACAGACCCTAAAGATGGCTCAGTAGATGGAGTGATCTATTCAGACACCCTCTCTGGCCAACAGCAATCTGACTATAGGAAAGTCTTACGACAGTTTGCTGAGCTCTTTTCCCTAACCCCTGGTCATACACACCTGTGTACGCATGATGTGGGCACAGGAGACAGCATGCCTGTCAAAAACAACATTTTCAGATAGTCTGACCAAGTTAAGGAAAGCATAAAAGTGGAAGTCCACAAGATGCTGGAATTGGGAGTCATTTAGCACTCTGACAGCCCCTGGCCTAGCCCAGTGGTCTTAGTCCCCAAACCTCACACCAAGGATGGTAAGAGAGAGATTAAGTTTTGTGTGGATTACAGAGGACTCAATTCTGTCACCAAGACAGATGCCCATCCCATTCCAAGGGCAGATGAGTTAATTGACAAACTAGGTGCTGCCAGATACTTAAGTACCTTTGACTTGACAGCAGGGTACTGGCAAATCAAAATGGCACCAGGAGCAAAAGAAAAGACAGCATTCTCCACACATGATGGGCATTATCAGTTTACTGTTATGCCCTTTGGCTTAAAGAATGCCCCTGCCACCTTCCAAAGGTTGGTGAATCAAGTCCTTGCTGGCTTGGAGTCCTTTAGTGCAGCTTATCTTGAAGATATTGCTGTCTTTAGCTCCAGCTGGCAGGATCACCTGGTCCACCTGAAGAAGATTTTTAAGGCCCTGCAAGCAGCAGGCCTCTCTATCAAGGCATCCAAATGTCAGATAGGGCAGGGAACTGTGGTTTACTTGGAACACCTTGTAGGTGGAGGCCAAGTTCAGCCACTCCAACCCAAGACCCAGACTATTCTGGACTGGGTAGCTCCAAAAACCCAGACTCAAGTCAAGGCATTCCTTGGCTTGACTGGATACTACAGGAGGTTTGTGAAGGGATATGGATCAATAGTGACCCCCTCACAGAACTTACCTCCAAGAAAATGCCCAAGAAGGTAAACTGGACTGTAGAATGCCAACAGGCCTTTGACACCCTGAAACAAGCTATGTGCACAGCACAAGTTCTAAAAGATCCAGATTACTCCAAGCAGTTCATTGTGCAGACTGATGCCTCTGAACATGGGATAGGGGCAGTTTTGTCCCAAAGAAATGATGATGGCCTTGACCAGCCTGTTGCTTTCATTAGCAGGAGGTTACTCCCCAGGAAGCAGCGTTGTAGTGCCATTGAGAGGGAGGCCTTTGCTGTGGTTTGGTCCCTGAAGAAGCTGAGACCATACCTCTTTGGTACTAACTTTGTTGTTCAAACTGACCACAGACCTCTCAGATGGCTAATGCAAATGAAAGGTGAAAATCCCAAACTGTTGGAGTGGTCCATCTCCCTACAGGGAATGGACTTTATAGTGGAACACAGACCTGGGACTGCCCATGCCAATGCAGATGGCCTTTCCAGGTTCTTCCACTTAGAAAATGAAGACTCTCTTGGGAAAGGTTAGTCCCATCCTCTTTCGTTTGGGGGGGGGGGGGGGGGGGGGTTGTGTAAGGAAATGCCTCCTTAGCATGGTTACCCCCTGACTTTTTGCCTTTGCTGATGCCAAGTTATGATTTGAAAGTGTCCCCCAGGGTCCAGCGACCTCTGAAGCCTCAGAGGACTACCCTGCATCTAAAAGGACCAAGAACTCCCGAGGACAGTGGCCCTGTTCCTCAAAGACTGCAACTTTGCAACAAAGAAGCAACTTTTAAAGACCACGCGTTACCCGCCGGAAGCGTGAGACTTTCCACTCTGCACCCGATGCCCCCGGCTCAACCTGCGTAGAACCAACACTACAGGGAGGACTCCCCGGCGACTACGACCCTGTGAGTAGCCAGAGTTGACCACCCTGAGCCCCCCCTGTGATGCCTGCAGAGGGAATCCAGAGGCTCCCCCTGACCGTGACTGCCTGCTTTAAAGAACCCGATGCCTGGTAAAGACACTCCACCCGCAGCCTCCAGGACCGGAAGGATCCGACCTCCAGTGCAGAAGTGACCCCAAGGTGGCCCTCTCCCTTGCCCAGGTGGTGGCTACCCCGAGGAGTCCCCCCTTGCCTGCCTGCTTCGCTGAAGAGACCCCTGGGTCTCCCATTGAAACCTATTGCAAACCCGACGCCTGCTTGCACTCTGCACCCGGCCGCCCCTGTGCCGCTGAGGGTGTACTTTTTGTGCTGACTTGTCCCCCCCCGGTGCCCTACAAAACCCCCCTGGTCTGCCCTCCGAAGTCGCGGGTACTTACCTGCTGGCAGACTGGAACCGGGGCACCCCCTTCTCCATTGAAGCCTATGCGTTTTAGGCACCACTTTGACCTCTGCACCTGACCGGCCCTGAGCTGCTGGTGTGGTAACTTTGGGGTTGCCCTGAACCCCCAACGGTGGGCTACCTTGGACCCAACTTTGAAACCTGTAGGTGTTTTACTTACCGGCAAAACTAACCAAAACTTACCTCCCCCAGGAACTGTTGAAAATTGCACAGTGTCTAGTTTTAAAATAGCTTATTGCCATTTTTGCTAAAACTGTACATGATATTGTGTTGATTCAAAGTTCCTAGGATACCTGAGTGAAATACCTTTCATTTGAAGTATCTTGAACCTGTGGTTCTTAAAATAAACTAAGAAAATATATTTTTCTATATAAAAACCTATTGGCCTGGAATTGTCTTTGAGTGTGTGTTCATCATTTATTGCCTGTGTGTATGTACAACAAATGCTTAAAACTACCCTCTGATAAGCCTACTGCTCGACCACACTACAACAAAATAGAGCATTAGAATTATCTCTTTTTGCCACTATCTTACCTCTAAGGGGAACCCTTGGACTCTGTGCATGCTATTTCTTACTTTGAAATAGTACATACAGAGCCAACTTCCTACAGTTGTCACTTAGAATAAAACAGAGTAGGGCTAGAGAAGTCTCACGAAGGTTTTATACTATTGATAAATGAACTTTCTTTTGCTGCTTGTATTTAGTGAAATCAACAACGAAATATTTTGCTGCTGCTATATTTGCTTAATATTAGATCTGATTCTAAAGACGTATTGAAGCTAAAATAGAGAAATGGATGAAAATACATAGTAGATGCTTTATTGCTCATTTCCTTTATAATCCTAATAATTGTGCTAGCAGGAGTGTTTTCACCTACTAGTCCTATGGAGGAGGAGACATCTTCTAGTGATCCCCCCCAAATTATTAATCCTAAAAAAAAGGAGAAAGTTAGATCAGAAAGGATTACACTTAGATGCATCTGGGGGAGATTACTCTGCAAATGTATATTTATCCGTATTATATGAATAAGTAGAGAGTTTGGAAGCGAGGGATTGCTATCAATCAATCATTTGTAAAGTGCGCTACTCACCCGCAAGGGTCTCAAGGCGCCGAGGGGGGTGGGGGTAGGGGAGCTGCTACTGCTTGAACAGCCTGGTCTTGAGGTGTCTCCTGAAGGTCAGAAGGTCCTGGGTCTGCCGCAGGTGGATGGGGAGGGTATTCCAGGTCTTGGTGGCGAGGTGGGAGAATGATCTGCTGCCGGCTGTTGTCCTGTGGATGCATGGAACGGTGGAGAGGGCGAGGTTGGAGGAGCAGAGTTGTCGGTTCGGGGTGTAGATGGTGAGTCGTTCTTTGAGCTATGCTGGTCCGGCGTTGTGGAGTGATTTGTGACCATTGGTGAGGAGCTTGAAGGTGATCCTCTTGTTGATGGGGAGCCAGTGCAGGTTTCTCAGTGGGCTGTGATGTGGCTGCAGTGGGGATGTCGAGGATGAGCCGTGCAGAGGCGTTCTGTATGCGTTGCAGTCTTTTCTGGAGATTGGCCGTGGTTCCCGCGTAGAGAGCGTTGCCGTAGTCCAGTCTGCTGCTGACGAGGGCCTGGGTGACCGTCCTTCTGGTTTCGGTGGGGATCCACCTGTAGATCTTGCGGAGCAGGCGGAGGTGTTGAAGCAGGAGGATGAGACAGCGTTGACTTGCTGGATCATGGAGAGTGATGAGTCCATGATGAACCCCAGGTTGTGTGCGTGGTCGGTAGGCATCGGTGCGGCTCTTAGTGTGGCCGGCCACCAGGAGTCTTCCCAGGCGGAGGGGGTGGAGCCGAGGATGAGGATCTCCGTCTTGTTTGAGTTCAGTTTCAGTCGACTGTTCTCCATCCAGTCAGCGACGGCCTTCATTCCTTCGTGGAGGTTGGTTTTGGTGGTAGCGGGGTCCTTGGTGAGGGAGAGGATCAGCTAGGTGTCGTCGGCGTGTGAGATGATGTTGAGGTTGTGAGATCGGACGATGTCAGAGAGCGGTGCCATGTAGATGCTGAAGAGGGT
The DNA here is from genome assembly GCF_031143425.1 of Pleurodeles waltl. NCBI lineage: Eukaryota > Metazoa > Chordata > Amphibia > Caudata > Salamandridae > Pleurodeles > Pleurodeles waltl. Next base: position 875,486,346 of record NC_090448.1, on the reverse strand, counting down.
CGGGCTGAGGGAAGATCCTTGGGGTACGCCGCAGATGGTCTTGGTGGCTTCAGATCAGAAAGGAGGGAGGCGGACTCTCTGGGTCCTGCCGGTGAGGAAGGAGGTGATCCAGTCCAGGGCTTTGTCGCGGATCCCTGCGTGTGCGTAGGGTGCGGTGGCAGACAGTGTCTAAGGCGGCCGAGAGGTCCAGGAGGATGAGGGCCGCAGTTTTGCCTTTGTCCAGCAGGGTCCTGATGTCATCTGTGGCAGCGATGAGGGCAGTCTAGGTGCTGTGGTTGCTGCGGAAACCAGATTGGGATGGGTCCTGAGTATTGTTTTCCTCAAGGAAGTGGGTCAGTTGCCTGTTGACGATCTTCTCGATGACCTTCGCCGTGAAAGGGGGCAGGGAGATGGGCCGGTAGTTTTTGAGGTGCTTTGGGTCCGCCTTGTGTTTCTTGAGTAAGGCGCTGATCTCTGCGTGCTTCCAGCTTTCCGGGAAGGTGGCGGTCTTGAAGGAGCTGTTGACGATCATCCGGAGTTGGGGGGTGATGATGGAGCTCGCTTTGTTGAAGACGTGATGAGGGCAGGGGTCAGATGTTGAACCAGAGTGAATGGGTTAATGACTTTGATGGTATCATCATCGTTGACGTGAGTCCAGGAGAGCAGGAGGTTGGTGTGGCTGGGGTGCAGTGAGTCTGAGGTGTTGGCGACTGTCGGGGGGGGTCTTGGTGTTGAAGCTGTCATGGATATCTGCGATCTTGCTGTACAAGAAGGTGGCTAGGGAGTCGCAGAGGTCTTGCGAAGGTGGGATGTCGTTGGAGTTGGAGCTGGGGTTGGAGAGTTCCTTCACGATGTCGAAGAGCTCTTTGATGTTGTGTGCGTTGTTGTCAATGCGTTCCTTGAAGGATGATCTGTTGGCGGTCCAGATGAGCTGGTAGTGCCTGCGAATGGCGTTCTTGAGGGCCGTGTGGATGACCGGTGTCTGTTCGTGGTGCCACTTCTTCTTGAGTTTTCGGCGTGTTTGTTTGGAAGCCTGGAGGTCGGCGGTGAACCAGATGGCCTTTCTGTCGGTGCGGTTGTTGGAGGGTTTTTTGATCGGGCGAGAGCGTTGGCGCAGTCGTCGATCCATTGCCTGAGGTTGCGGGCAGCTGTGTCGGAGGTGTCGGCTGGTGGGGCTCGGGCGAGGGCGGAGATCAGCTGGTCTTCGGTGACCTTGTTCCAGCTGCTGCAGGGGATCTGTTGCGGGTGATGGTGCGTGGTGGGTTTCTCGAAGATGAAGTGGCTGCAGCAGTGGTCGGTCCAGTGGAGTTTGGTGGTGTGGCTGAAGGTGACGTGGCTGCTGGCGGAGAAGATGGGATCGAGCCTGTGTCTGGCGGAGTGGGTGGGTGTTGTGACGACCTGTTTGAGTCTGAGGTTGTCGAGCAGGGCGGTGGAGTTGCTGTCATTGGTGTTCTTGAGGTGGAAGTTCAGGTCTCCGAGGAGGATGTAGTCTGTAGAAGCAAGGGCGTGCGTGCTGACGACATCGGTGATGGAGTCACTGAACTGCGGCTTGGGTCCGGGGGGGTCTGTAGACGAGGGTTCCTCTGAGAGGGGTCTTGGGATCGATGTGGATCTGGAAGTGTAGGTGTTCGGCAGCTGCTGAGGGTGTCTTCGGTGTTGGTCGAGATTCTGATAGTGTTCCTGTGGACGATGGCGATCCCTCCTCTCGGTCTGTTGGTGCGGTCTTTGCGGGTGATCTTGTAGCCATCCGGGATGGATACGGCGATGTCAGGTGCCGAGGAGGGGTTCATCCAGGTCTCCGTCAGTAAGGCAACGTCCGGCTAGGATGAGTCGAGTAGGTCCCAGAGTTCGATGGTGTGCTTGTGGACGGAGCAGGTGTTGAGAAGGATGCATCTGAGGTGGTTGTGTCCGGCTCTGTATGTACTCAATTGCCTGATTCTGTTTCCAAAGGCATCACCTATCATCATATTCCCATGACTTATGGAATTTCATGTAGCCTTTTGAGGAGGTTCCTTTATGGTACAGGATTATTTTTGAAACTATGATTTAGTTATTTGAGAGATCCCTATTATTGACTATTTAAACAGATGCCCGTTGCAAGATTTTTCAAACCTGTTTCTAGACTCAGTTTATTGCACACTGACCCTATTTAACTTGTATGTTATCAAATGTTGAGAAGAAATTCCTGAATTTAGTTGAGGACAGAAGAATATGGTTGGAAGCTAGTTCACAGCTAGATGAGCATTTCCGGAGTCAAAATAAGTGGACAAAGGAAGAGATAGAACATCAGTTAGCTGAAAACTTAGCTGCTTTAGCTTTAGATTGGGAAGACAAAGGAAGACTGTGCATCTGGGTGGAAGGTTCTGAGACTTTTAATGTGTTTGTGGGAAACAGTGAATGTGAACACAGTTTTGAAGTTCGAGGGAACTAAAAGTTGTATTTGGATGGGAGAGACACTGCTATCCCTGGAGTTTATTTTGTTTGTGGAAAACATTCTTATTTTAGATTGCCAAAAGGATGGTATGGAATGTGTTGCTTGGGGATTATTTTTCCCAAAATGTATCATGTGGAGCATTTTGATGATCCTGTTTGGACTCAAGGTTCTAGATCTAAGTGAGGTATGAGTGAAGGAGCAGTGGTAGGAGACATTGTTGGCGCTTTGATCCAGTCTGTGGAAGGGATTTTGAATGATTTGATGATTAGAAGGCTGTCTACCATAGTAAATAAACTAGCCACTAGTGCCGCTGGAGCTTACTGGTCGTAAATTCTGGGATGATAGCAATCAGATCGATGGTTTTACAAAATTGTCTTGCATTAAGAAATGCTACTCGCAAAAGAGGGCACGATCTTTCAGATGCTAAAGATCCAACAATGTTGTACCTTCATTTCGGATAAAAGTTAGGATTTACTGAAGTATATCTGGAATATTTAAGGGTTGACCAAAGATCTGAAAGAGTTGGAAGCGACTGGTACATGGGAAGTGATTGGAAATTGATTTTTCTGCTATAGGTAGATGGTTTGGAAATTTTGGAAGTGGAATTGCAGGGTTTGTGTTGAGGCCATTGCTGATGATTTCATTAGTGGGGATAGTTCTGTTTGTTGGATACAAACATTTCTGAGGAATGAGGGATCAGCAAAGCAGAAAGAGAAAGGGAGCACAGGTTGAGTTGGAAGTTAGTTAGTGTAAATATTACAATGACATGAAGAATTTGGAAGAATCCAGACGAAAGCTGTTCAACACGACTAGGTTTTAGAGAGTCTCATTCAAGAATGAAGTGGGTTTCTGATGACGTTATATGTCCTCAGAGGGACAGTTGAAGGAGCATAACCTGGCTGCGCCATTATGCTTCCTTAAAACGTGAAGAAGGGGTGGTTGTTTTTCCTTTTGTAACCTGTGAAATTAACTGTTAAATGTAGGACACTGAAATATATTAGTAAAAGTATCAATGAGAGATGGCATTTATGTAAGCTACAGTCATACTTGTTTGCAAGAAGAACAAGTTACTTACCTTCGGTAATGACTTTTCTGGTGGACACATTAGCTACCTGTGGATTCCTCACCTATTGAATACTCCCCTTGCGTCAGCATTCAATAGAAATCTTCTTCCTAGCTTCCGCACGTCGACGAGGATGTTGCAATTGCCTACGCGACGCCGTCTGATGTCATACAGGCAATAAGAGGTCCTCGCCGACTTCAGTACCTACATTTTTTACGTGCCTCTGAGACGAATAGGCCATTGAAACAATCAATCATATAACAATATTTAATAACATCAAAAGATAAAATATCATTCCAAAATGGCAATTTAGTTTTCTTTTTTTACATAAATACATAAATATATACCATATATACAATATATCTGCAGGCCCTCAAACACCAAGAGGAGCACACCCAAGGATAACTTGGTAACACCAGACAGGCAACGGAGAGGCGGGAGGGACCGTGAGGAATCCACAGGTAGCTAACGTATCCACCAGAAAAGTCGTTACCGAAGATAAGTAACTCGTTCTTCTGATGGATACAACTACCTGTGGATTCCTCACCTATTCAATAGAGTCCCAAAGCAGTACAGCACTCGGTGGAGGGTGCCTGAATGGTCAAACCAAGAAATCCTGCAGCACTGACCATGCAAAATGGCCATCCCTCCTAACCTCCGAATCCAAGCAGTAATGCTTTGCAAAAGTGTGGAGGGATGACCAAGTTGCGACCTTGCAGATGTCAACCACAGGAACACCCCTAGCCAAGGCCGAAGAGGCCGACTTAGCTCTGGTGGAATGAGCTCTTATTCCATCAGGGGATTCTTTCTTTGCCAGAGAATAACACAGCTTAATGCAAAGAATGACCCACCTGGAAAGTGTTCTCTTGTGGACTGCCTGTAGGAAAGTACCATCTTGCCTGGCATGTTACCCCCATATTTCACTGTATATATGTTGTTTTAGTGTATGTGTCACTGGGACCCTGCCAGCCAGTGCCCCAGTGCTCATAAGTGTGCCCTGTATGTGTTCCCTGTGTGATGACTAACTGTCTCACTGAGGCTCTGCTAACCAGAACCTCAGTGGTTATGCTCTCTCTGCTTTCCAAATTGTCACTAACAGGCTAGTGACCAATTTCACCAATTCACATTGGCATACTCGAACACCCTTATAATTCCCTAGTATATGGTACTGGGGTACCCAGGGTATTGGGGTTCCAGGAGATCCCTATGGGCTGCAGCATTTCTTTTGCCACCCATAGGGAGCTCTGACAATTCTTACACAGGCCTGCCACTGCAGCCTGAGTGAAATAACGTCCACGTTATTTCACAGCCATTTACCACTGCACTTAAGTAACTTATAAGTCACCTATATGTCTAACCTTTACCTGGTAAAGGTTGGGTGCTAAGTTACTTAGGTCCATATGTACGAACACATTTTCCCATTGACACAGAATGGGAAAAACCCTTTGCTACATCTGGCCCTTAGTGTGTGGGCACCCTGGCACTAGCCAAGGTGCCCCCACATCGTTCAGGGCAAATTCCCCGGACTTTGTGAGTGCGGGGACACCATTACACGCGTGCACTATACATAGGTCACTACCTATGTATAGCGTCACAATGGTAGCTCCGAACATGGCCATGTAACATGTCTAAGATCATGGAATTGTCACCCCAATGCCATTCTGGCATTGGGGAGACAATTCCATGATCCCCCGAGTCTCTAGCACATACCCGGGTACTGCCAAACTACCTTTCCTGGGGTTTCACTGCAGCTGCTGCTGCTGCCAACCCCTCAGACAGGTTTCTGCCCTCCTGGGGTCCAGCCAGGCTTGGCCCAGGAAGGCAGAACAAAGGACTTCCTCAGAGAGAGGGTGTTACACCCTCTCCCTTTGGAAAAAGGTGTCAGGGCTGGGGAGGAGTAGCCTCCCCCAGCCTCTGGAAATGCTTTGATGGGCACAGATGGTGCCCATCTCTGCATAAGCCAGTCTACACCGGTTCAGAGATCCCCTAGCCCTGCTCTGGCGCCACAATGCACAAAGGAAAGGGGAGTGAACACTCCCCCTGACCTGCTCCTCCCAGGGGAGGTGCCCAGAGCTCCTCCGGTGTGCTCCAGACCTCTGCCATCTTGGAAACAGAGGTGCTGCTGGCACACTGGACTGCTCTGAGTGGCCAGTGCCAGCAGGTGACGTCAGAGAATCCTTCTGATAGGCTCTTACCTGGGTTGCTAGCCTATCCTCCTTCCTAGGTAGCCAAACCTCCTTTCCTAGCTATTTAGGGTCTCTGCTTTGGGGAATTCTTTAGATAACGAATGCAAGAGCTCATCAGAGTTCCTCTGCATCTCTCTCTTCACCCTCAGCTGGCATTTCCTGGGCATCTGCCCAATCTCAACTTTGTCGCGACTCTTGGACTTGGTCCCCTTGTTCCACAGGTACTCTCGTCTAGAAATCCACTTTGGTTGCATCGCTGGTGTTGGTCTTCCTTGCAGAATTCCCCTATCACAACTTCTGTGCTCTCTGGGGAATATAGGTGCACTTTACACCTACTTTTCAGGGTCTTGAGGTGGACTATTTTTCTAACCCTCACTGTTTTCTCACAGCCCCAGCGACCCTCTACAAGCTCACATAGGTTTGGGGTCCATACGTTATTCGCATTCCACTTTTGGAGTATATGGTTTGTGTTGCCCCTATACCTATGTGCTCCTATTGCAATCTATTGTAACTATACACTGCTTGCATTACTTCCTATTGCTATTACTGCATATTTTTGGTATTGTGTACATATATCTTGTGTATATTTGCTATCCTTATACTGAGGGTACTCACTGAGATACTTTTGGCATATTGTCATAAAAATAAAGTACCTTTATTTTTAGTATATCTGTGTATTGTGTTTTCTTATGATATTGTGCATATGACACCAGTGGTATAGTAGGAGCTTTGCATGTCTCCTAGTTCAGCCTAAGTTGCTCAGCTATAGCTACCTTCTATCAGCCTAAGCTGCTAGAAACACCTCTTCTACACTAATAAGGGATACCTGGACCTGGTGCAGAGTGTAAGTACCCCTTGGTACCCACTACAAACCAGGCCAGCCTCCTACACTGCCCTTCCTCTCCTCTTTCCCACGTACCCGATGAAAAGTTGATCCTCCAACCTAAACTCCTTCGTTCTGTCCACGTAGAAGCTCAGCGCTCTTCTCGGGTCTAAACGATGCAGTCTTTCTTACTATTTCGAAGGATGAGGTGGAGGATAAAAAGAGGAAAGGGTAATAGTCTGGGCCATATGAAAGGGTGAAACAATCTTCGGCAAGAAAGCAGCCTTGGTCCTCAACACCACCTTATCCCCATAAAAAGACGTGTACGGGGGTTTAACAGATAGAGCCTGCAGTTCACTCACTCTTCTTGCTGAAGTTATTGCAACAAGGAAAACAGTCTTCAAAACCAATAACCTTAAAGGACAAGAATGCATTGGCTCAAACGGCGAGCCCATAAGAAATGTTAAGACTAGATTTAAATCCCACTGAGGCATAATAAAAGGAGTGGGAGGAAATGTATTAATGAGACCTTTTAAAAAATCTTAGCACTAAAGAAGATTTAAATAAAGAAGGTTGGTCTGGAAGACATAGAAAGGCTGACAGGGCCGACAAATATCCCTTGACTGTAGCCACTGCACAACCCCTCTGTACCAGGGACAAAGCAAAAGACAAGACATCTGATAAGTGGGCATGTAAGGGATCTATTTGTCTTTCTCCACACCAACACACAAATTTAGCCCACCTGCTAGCGTAGATAGATTTAGTGGAGTGTCGCCTGGCCGATAAAATAACACCCACTACCTCAGGTGGGAGAGAAAAGGAACTCAGGGGGTCATTCCGACCCTGGCGGGCGGCGGGTGCTGCCCGCCGGGCGGAAACCGCCCAAACAACGCCCCGCGGTCAAATGACCGCGGGGACCATTTTAACTTTCCCGCTGGGCCGGCGGGCGATCTTCAAAAGATCGCCCGCCGGCCCAGCGGGAAAGCCCCAGCAAAGATGAAGCCGGCTCCGAATGGAGCCGGCGGATTTGCTGGGGTGCGACGGGTGCAGTTGCACCCGTCGCGATTTTCAGTGTCTGCTATGCAGACACTGAAAATCATTGTGGGGCCCTGTTAGGGGGCCCCTGCAGTGCCCATGTCAGTGGCATGGGCACTGCAGGGGCCCCAAGACACTCGTTCCCGCCAGCCAGGTTCTGGCGGTTAAAACCGCCAGAACCAGGCTGGCGGGAAGGGGGTCTGAATCCCCATGGCGGCGCTGCTTGCAGCGCCGCCATGGAGGATTCATTTGGGCACGGGTAAACCAGCGGGAAACCGCCGGTTGCCCTTTTCTGACCGCGGCTTTCCTGCCGCGGTCAGAATTGCCCATGTAGCACCGCCAGCCTGTTGGCGGTGCTACCCCCGGCCTCCACCCTGGCGGTCATAGACCGCCAGGGTCAGAATCAGGCCCTCAGTTTGCCCCGTTCAATCTCCAGGCATGAAGGTGCAGGCTCTGGAGGTGGGGGTGTAAAACCTGCCCCTGCGATTGTGAGAGGAGGTCTGCCCTGAGAGGGAGACGGAGCGGGGGGTACAGAGAGAGTTGGAGATGAACTGAATATCATACCCTCCTTGGCCAATCCGGAGCTATTAAGATGACTTGGGCCCGGTCTTGGCGAATTTTCCTCAGAACCCGAGGAATCAAGGGTATGGGGGGGAAACGCGTAAAGCAACTGGTCGCACCAGGACATCTGAAACGCGTCTCCCCAACATTCCTTGCACCGGATACTGGAGGCTGCAGAACAACGGGCAGTGAGAGTTCTCCCTAGTGGCAAAAAGATCTACCCGAGGGATCCCCCACACCTGGAAGATCTGTCGGATTAGATCTGGGTGAAGACGCCACTCGTGATCGGTGGAGAAGTGCCGACTGAGACTGTCCGCACGTATGTTCAAGACTCCGGCCAGATGGTTTGCTAGTAAGCAAATCCGATGGTCCCTTGCCGAGGACCATAGCCGCAGAGATTCTCTGCAGAGAAGGTACGACCCTACTCCTCCCTGTTTGTTTATATACCACATCGCTGTAGTATTGTCCGTCCGGACCTGAACCGACTGACCACGAAGGGAAGGGAGGAAGGCCTTGAGAGCCAGACGTATTGCCCGCAACTCTAACAGATTTATGTGAAACATCTGTTCCACTGGAGACCAATGACCTTTGACCTCCAGGTCCCCCAGATGAGCTCCCCACCCTAGAGTGGAAGCATCCGTTATTACTGTGGTCACCGGCGGAGGTTGTGAAAACGGTCTTCCTTGAGAAAGATTGCCGTCCGCAATCCACCATCTTAGATCCGCCACAGCGTCCCTGGACATCTTTACCGAACCCTCGAGATCCCCTTTGTGTTGAGACCACTGCTTCCGGAGGCACCACTGAAGAGCCCTCATGTGCCAGCGAGCGTGAGTGACCAACAGAATGCAAGAAGCGAACAGACCGAGCAGACGCAGGACCTTGAGGACTGGAATGACCGCTCAACTTTGAAACATAGGAACCAATGCCTGAATGTCCTGAATTCGCTGAGGCAGAGGAAGGCGCAATTCAATGTTGTATCCAGTACTGCCCCTATGAACAGGAGGTGCTGAGAGGGCTCTAGGTGATATTTGGGCACATTTACAGAAAAACCCAGGTCGAACAACAACTGGGTTGTCGACTGAAGGTGATGCAACACGAGCTCCAGAGACTTGGCATTGATCAACCAGTCATCCAGGTAAGGAAATACCGCTATCCCCATCCTTCTGAGCTCCGCCGCAACCACCGACATCACCTTTGTGAAGACTCGAGGTGCTGAAGTAAGACCAAACGGAAGGACCGCAAACTGATAGTGCTGATAGACCCACCACAAACCTAAGATACTTCCTGTGCGACTTGAGTATCGGGATATGAAAGTAAGCATCCTGCAAGTCGACAGACACCATCCAATCTCCATCGTTCAGCGCCAAAAGCACCTGAGCTAGGGACAGCATCTTGAACTTCTCCTGTTTGAGGAACCAATTCAAGATCCTCAGGTCCAGGATTGGCTTCAACCGACCATCCTTCTTGGGGATCAGGAAGTATCTTGAGTAACAACCCTGACCCCTCTCCTGCTCCGGAGCCAACTCCACTGCACTGATTGAAAGGAGGACTTGAACCTCCTGTTCTAGTAACAGGAGATGCTCTTCCGAACAGTAGGATGGGCGGGGCGGGATTGGGGGAGGAAACTCCCGAAAGGGAAGGGCATAGCCTTTCCCCACAATGCTGATGACCCAGGAGTCTGATGTTATAACCTCCCACTTGCGGAGAAAGCTCAATAACCTCCCCCCTACAGGAGTGGTATGAGAAGGAATTGGAGGAAGACTAAGGCTGCTTCCCATGCTGCACCCCTCCAGAGGAAGAGGCAGAGTGCTGCTGGGCAGCTCCCCTGGTTCGGACCCTCCCCCTCCCCCGGTACGATCTGTAGGAGAAAGCAGTGGCAGGTTGTTGCTGAAATCTGCCTCAAAAGGAGGAGGCGGAACCACGACCAAACCCCCTAAATCTTCTAAAGAGTCTGGACGAGGAGGCCTGCAAGCCTAAAGACTTCGCCGTGGCTCTACTCTCCTTAAACCTCTCTAGAGCAGAGTCCGCCTTGGAGCCAAAAAGTTTATCCCCATCGAAGGGGAGATCCAACAGGGCTGACTGGACATCCGACGAGAAACCAGAGCTACGAAGCCAGGCTTGCCTCCTTGTAGCCACAGCAGTACCCATAGCACTGGCTACAGAGTCAGTCGTATCCAGCCCAGACTGGATTACTTGGGTCGCCGCAGCTTGAGCATCGGAAACCAGGCTCAACACCTCCTGAGGCACCTCAGCATGGGACGACTTTATTTCATCCATCAGGGCGTAAATGTACCTTCCCAAAATACATGTAGCATTAGTAGATTTTAAAGCCATGCTACATGACAAAAAAGCCTTTTTAGAAGAATGATCCATCTTCTTTGAGTCTCTGTCTGAAGGCACACCCGGAAAAGAACCTGGGGCAGACAGGGATGAACATGAAGCCTGAACCTCCAGGCTCTCAGGGGTTGGGTGCCTGGACAGAAAGCCTGGGTCAGCAGGAGCCACTTGATATCTGCGAGCCACCGATCTATTCACTGCTGAAGATGACACCGGCTTCTTCCATATTTCCAGGATTTGATCTAACAGAGCCTCATTAAAAGGCAGAAGTGGCTCTGCATCTGTAGAAGTAGGATGCAATACTTCTGTTAAAATATTAGGCTTAGGCTCAGACACCGGCAAAGGAAGGTCCAAAAAAATCAGCTGCTTTCTTTATAACTGAGTGGAATGATGCAGCCTCCTCCGTATACTCTCCAGGCAATGTTAAGTCCCACTCTGGAGAGGTGTCCAAACCACTGGCTGTATCTAAACTATGGAGGTCCCCCAGAGGTTCCTCAATCTCTCCTTCCTCCAATGCGTGCTTCTGATATTCTTGCTCCTCAAGAAGGCGAAGAGCAAGCCTCCTCGAATGCAACCTGGCCTCAATTCTAGGCGTCGACATGGCTTCAGCAGACGTCAAAGCTTGACGCCGATCCTCGGATCCATCCGACGTTGGATCCATCGGTGCCGTGGATTTCTTTGGCGCCGTACGAGGCAAAGGGCGGACAGGAGAATGTTCCGGCGCCGGAGCCACAGGTCTACTCGGCGTCACCGGTTGCGAGGCTGATGCTATAGGCGCCGGCGCCAAGCCCACATTTCCCATGGGAAGGAAGGGCATAAAAGGTGCCGGTCGTAACGGAGCCGGAGCACCCATGTTGAAGGCCAAGGGGCCTGAAGGACCAGCTGGTCCATCACCTGGAGCCATCTGCTGAAAGATGGTAAACATTGCATTCAAGAATGCGGAACTGTCGGCTCCTGGGGCCGGGAAAGCCGGATACTGAGGAGCCTGGGCTCGAGGTGACATCGGCACCGGTCCCGGCGTCTGAGAAGCTGGAGAAAACTCCTGACGCTGAGGAACCTCAACACCGATGGAGGATTCACAGGCGACGTCGGCGAAGCTGGTGAAGTCGGTGATGCAAAAGGCGTCTGCGGCTGTGGAGAGATGGTGGGACTCACTTCCCATGTTTTCCGGCGTCGAGCTGAAGGCGACCTCGAATGCGATCTCTCCCTACTCGACCGGTGCCGAGAATCACGACGACGCCGGGAGTCACGATAACGCCGATTGGACTTCAGAGAGGATGACTTGCGATGATGCCGCTTTTCTTTTTTCTTAGACTTCGCCAAAAAGAGCTTTGCTTCTCGCTCCTTTAACGCCTTTGGATTCATCCGTTGACAAGAGTCACATTTGTCAACGTTGTGGTCGGAGCTGAGACACCACAAACAGTCTGTATGTGGGTCCGTCACCGACATCTTGCCTCCGCACTCATTGCAGGGCTTGAAACCAGATTTTCTTTGCGACATTCTTTCTTTTCTCAAAGAAAGAAACAGCAACAATAACTGTAACTATGTAGAGTAGTAACAGTAGCTCCCTCGAAGAATAACCGTCGTTCGAATGGCTTTCAATAAAGGGAACTGACGTCGGCACGTCGGCGAGGACCTCTTATTGCCTGTATGACATCAGACGACGTCGCGTGGGCAATTGTGACGTCCTCGTCGACGTGCGGAAGCTAGGAAGAAGATTTCCGTCAAATGCTGGCGCAAGGGGAGTATTCAATAGGTGAGGAATCCACAGGTAGTTGTATCCATCAGAAATTAGTATTTTAGAAATTGTATTCTTTATGATCATTTTATATTCAACTAGTTAGACATTTAAATACATATGAACTAAGAGTATATTTGTGTTCATTTTAGCTGGTCAGAGTGAAGGCAGCAATCTTTTTATATGTTCTAATCTTTAACAATGAAATCTTGTTTTTCCAAAGCTGCAGGTGCTGAAGTTAACAAGGAGCTTACTGAGCACAAGAGATAAGAGAGTCTGAGAGAATGCTACCGGACGAAAGACGTATCCTTGCACTGGCAGCCATAGCTTTTGAGATTCCTGAATGTGATAATGTATTAAGGACAGGAGTCGAAGCTTTTTGAAGACTTAATTGTTAACTAATTATAACTGCATTACACATTTGTTTTTCAAATGGGTTTTGCCAGGATGTATCACACCTGGAAAAACCAAGATTTAAGAGTACTTAAGCTGTTGAGAGATTCAGACTCTCTGCCCCTTGCTCAGAGCAGACCTTTTTGAGGAACAGAGCTCATACTTTCTATGTGGCTTTAAGCCACCGCACCTCTCTTAGACAGAATCTTCTACTGAAGCTTAGTTTGCTAACCTTTCTCCGCTATTCCTTTCGTATTAGAATAGTTTCGGCGCTAGACTTAATGGTCAAGCAAGAGAACTTAATCTTAGAATCTAGACACTAAGGCCCTCATTACGACCCTGGCAGGCGGGGGAGAAGTGGCGGTAATACAACTAACAGGCCGGCGGAAAACAAAATTGAATTATGATGATGGCAGTTACCACCATGGTCATCTGCCACTTCTCCTCTCCGACCGCTGGGCTGGAGTCTTCGGTCTCCAGCCCAGCGGCTGTCACCAGACCGCCGGCGGTATCAGGACCCTGCATACCGCCATGGATTACGGGTGGTTTGGAACCGTCACGATATCCATGGCGATAGGCACTATCAGTGCCAGGGAATTCCTTCCCTGGCAGTGATAGGGGTCTCCCCCACCCTGTGTCCTCCCCCCACAACTCTGACCCCCCTACCGCCCTCAAAGGTGGCAGGACCCCCCCTCCCAACCCCCACACCCAACATTAACACACACACCCCCTCCCCACCCCACCCCCAACATTAACACACACACCCCCCTACACGCACACATACACTACAACAACACATACCCGCACACATACACACATGCAAACAGACCGACCCGCACACATTTTCCAGACACACAACACCGCCCGCATGCATACACGCACTCACACACCCCCTCTACATACTCACACGCACACCCCCATGCACGCACACAACACCCGCCCACCCCCCTCCTCTAACAGACGATCACCTTACCTTGTCTGGTGATCCTCCGGGAAAGAACAGGATCATGGGGGCTGCTCTGCCGCCAGATCCCCGTCACCAGAACACCACCACACCAAATCCTGGTTTGGGATTCAGTGGGTGGTGTTCTGATGATGGGGCAGTGGAGGTGGAGCAGCCTCAACTTCCCTGCCGACCGCCAGTATGGCTGCTGGCGGCTCTCCGTCCGAAAAAGGACGAAGGGCTGCCAGCAGTCATGATGCGCTGCACGGAGAACCGCCTGCACTGGCGGTCTTCAGCACAGCGGTACCTCGGCGGTCTTGGAAAAAGACTGCTGAGGTTGAAATGAGGCCCAAAGTAATTTTCTTGATTGTATGCACTGTCACTATTGAAGTCTTGGTCTTTTATATGTTGCTTCAATTTAATATTCTGCAACGTCTTAACCCTCCATTGGTGATTCTGTATCTCTATACTATAGTTTTGAGACTCACCTATGTAACTTTGGCTTTAAGTCTGTATAAAGCCCACTGAAACTTTAATTGGACTCAGAGGCTTAATGTGCAACCTTGCAAAGGATGGCCAGTTGTTTTATGACAAACACTATAGAAGCAGACATCCATGCAGCTATACTTTGCTTCAATCAATATTGTCCTTTTCTGAGAATACCATAAGCTACAAGAAGTTGATGAGATTTCCTGCATTATTTTGCTTTGTCTAAATTGAGTTCTAAACATTGTCTTACATCCAAGGAATGAAGTGTTCTTTCTACTATGTTAGAATTCTTGAAAAAAAAGTTTTAAGAACCATTGATTCATTTAAATGAAAGTCCAACAGCAACTTGGAGATAAAATGAGGATTTACTATTGTGGGTCCATTTTAGTTTGACTGGGTACAGAAGTTTAGTTTAGCTTTTGTTTGTGGGCCTGTGCCCTTTTACCTAGATAACATGTTCTGTTTTTGCTATTCGTTTTTATTAATTTTAGCACTGCTTTCATTTTAGAATGATGTTTCAGCCATATCGAGGTGCAGAGCCTCTTGACAAAGGGTCCATGACCCCACTCCGCCCTTCTTGTTGCAGTCCCACATGGTGGTGGTGGTGTACGTGAACATCTGCACCACTTTCTCTTCAAGAGAGGGAAGGAATGCTTTCAATGCAAGCCTGAACGCCCTGAGCTCCTGAAGATTGATGTGGAGCCCGGACTCCACCTCCCCCATTTGCCCACCCCATCCCAGGAGTGACGCATCTTTCATTACTGTGAGATCTGGTTGGGGATGGAGCGGAATCTGTCTCTGACCCAATCGTGATTTGAAAGCCACCACTGCAGATCTTCTAGCAGTTCCTTACGTGATCTGGACCATGTTGGAGAGATTCCCCTGATCCTGTGCCCACTGGAACTTCAGGTCCCACAGCAGAACCTGCATGTGCAATCTGGCATGTGTCACCAGCAGGAAGCCATGAGGCCTAGCAACCTCAGAGTAATTTTCACCGAAACCCAGGATAGAGGCCGAAACATCAGTATCATAGCTTGAATATCCTGGACTTACTTTTCGGGAGGATAGACCCAAAACTGCACTGTGTCCAAAACAGCTCTGATGAAAGGGAGCATGTTTACAGTGAACCCTAGCGAATGCTCGTAAGGTCCAAGGGAGAGCACAGTAAACTGAAAGTGCTTGTCTCGAAGTAGATGGACTAGCCCCTTCGAATGATTTGCAAAACCCACCTGTCGGTTGAGATGGATTCCCAGCGGGGCAGGTGATGGCGAACCCTGCCACCAACTAGTCAAGGATTGAGCGATGGCCTAGAAAGGTTTGGAGGCTGCAGCAGGAGCAGCGGTGGACTGGGTGGACCACTGGCTCCCAGATCCACGAGCACGTGGGTTCCCAAATCCGCAGCCATGCAGAGCCTGTGCAGCATGCTCAGTGGCTGGAGGGGAATGGAAGCAGTTGGGTGCCCCTTCCGTAGCCACTAAAGGGGCAAAAAGCAGACTGTGGGGGGCTAGGAGCAGCTGCGAGGCCAAGAACTGAGCCGTAGTCTGGGGCTTCTTAAAGCACACAAGTGCAGAGTCCGCTTTGTTTCCGAAAAGATGGGTGCCATTGAAGGGCCCGTCCATGAGTGATTGTTGGACATCCCCCGAAAAGCCAGATGTCCTCAACCATGCTTGGCGCCGTAAAGCCACCGTCGATGCAACCGATTTGTCCTGTGAGTCGGTTGTGTTCAGCCCACCACATATAATGAACTTGGCTGCATCCCTCTTGTCAGCAACAGCCTGGGAGAGATCGGCCCGGCCCTCCTCCGGGATCTGCGGCAGCACTTGTGCGACCGTGTCCCATAGGATATGGGAATAGCAGCCCAAAAGGCATGGGGTGTTCACAGACTGCAGTGCCAGACCGGAAGAAGAGAACATTTTCTTTCCAAGTTGATCCTGTCTCTTTGATTCGGATTCGGGTGCGGATGGAAATGCGCTTGATGAAGAAGAAGCCTGAATGACAAGGCTCTCAGGCGTAGGGTGTTGGGTTACGAATTCAGGTGCGCTCAGCGCAGGCCGATGGCGGCAGTGAATTGTCCTGTTAACAGGAGCCCCTGTGCTGTACCCAGAGGACATCAGTGAGGACTTCATTAAAGGGTAAGAGGGGTTCAGAGGTGGAAGCCCTAGGTTGAAGCACCTGAGTCAGGAGGGTAGTCCTGACTGTCACAGGAGGTAGCTCAAGGCCGAGGACCTTAGCCGCCCTGCTCACCACCAGGAGCCGGTTAAGGTCGTGTTAGCACGACCTGTGTTGGCACACATACAAAAACAAATCCCGAAAGAAAAGAACTGACATCAACGCGCCAAGGTGGCACCTATAAATGACGCGATGTCATCATGGCGAACACATCGCCAACGACGCACACAGAGTCGACTGACGCCACCTTGCGGCGCGCAACGCTACTGTTTGAAGAAAAATATCCAAATCCAGTCTGCACCTGGGGGAAATTCTAAGGTAAGGAATCTGCAAATAGAAAACTAAAAGTCTCTATGAGATATTTTCATTTAATAATCAGTTGCCATTCTGTGAAAGCATTATTATCAGTGCTGTACGTATCAGTCATCATGTTCTTTGTTTTACGTTGGACAAGAACAGACTGTGAACATGTCAGGCATTTGTTATACTATTGCCAAGACAAGTTTGTACACACAACCTAACATTGAGATACAGACCCACGTCAGGATGAGTGCACGAAAAACAACATGTGACATATGAAACACCTTGTGAGACGAAGGCCATTATATGGGGTTCCAGCCACGATATTCCATCTATACTGCACGTCACTTTGCAGCAGACCTCAGCCTTTGTTTCTGTACGAAGCCCGATTTGGAGACTGGAGTCTGATCTGGTCCTAAGGTAACAGTGGTTGGGGCACTTCTCATGGATACGGCATGGGCAGATTAGGTTTATCACGCCTTGCTCTCTTTAGGGTGGAAAATACACTTTAGGGAGGGGTTTGCATATTTATGTTTATTGCAATATGTTGGGGTTGCTCATATTTACATCACTTATTTTCACAATACTGCCTTTGTTATTCATCATTAACCTAATCATTGGAGCTCATGCATTTTATCGCAGAGGAATCCACAGGTAGTTAATGTATCCACCAGAAAAAGCGTTACCGAAGGTAAGTAACTTATTCTTCTGATGGATACACCTACCTGTGGATTCCTCACCTAAAGAATAGAGTCCCAAAGCAGTACTACCTCCAGAGGCGGGTGCCCGAATGGTCAAACCAAGAAATCCTGCAGCACCGAGCGAGCACAATGGCCATCCCTCCTAACCTCAGAATCCAAACAATAATGTTTGACAAAAGTATGGAGGGATGCCCAAGTTGCCGCCTTGCAGATGTCAACCACAGGAACACTCCTAGGTAAAGCATAAGAGGCAGCCTTAGCTCTGGTGGAATGAGCACGAAGCCCCACAGGTGGTTCTTTCTTAGCTAAGGAACAACAAAGCTTAATACAGAGAATGACCCACCTGGATAGCGTTCTCTTGTGGACTGCTCTGCCTTTCCTTTTCCACACGTATCCAACGAAGAGCTGATCATCTTGCCTGAACTCCCTCGTCCTGTCGACAAAGAAGCTCAAAGCTCTTTGTGGATCCAGTCGGTGGAGCCTCTCTTCCTCCTTGGATGGATGAGGTGGAGGGTAAAAGGAAGAGAGAGCAAAAAACTGCCCCAAGTGAAAGGGTGTAACAACCTTCGGGAGGAAAGCCGCCTTGGTCCTTAACATCACTTTGTCTCTAAAGAAGGAAAGGTATGGAGACTCTACACTAGGAGCCTGAAGCTCACTGACTCTTCTGGCCGATGTTATGGCTACCAGGAATGCAGTCTTAAGAACCATAAAACGCAAAGCACAAGAATGCATTGGTTCAAATGGCGATCCCATTAGAAATGTTAATACCAAATTAAGGTCCCACTGAGGCATAACAAATGGTGAGGGCGGAAACTTATTAGTGAGCCCTTTAAGAAACCTCAAAACAATTGGCGATTTAAACAAGGAAGGTTGATCTGGGAGGCACAGAAAAGCCGACAGTGCTGATAAATAGCTCTTAGCTGTGGCAACCGCACAACCCTTCTGTGCCAAGGAAAGAGCAAATGATAATATATCAGACAAGTGAGCCTTTAAGGGATCAATTCGGTTCTCTCCACACCAATGCACAAATTTAGCCCATCGATTTGGATAGATCGATTTGGTGGAGCGTCGCCTGGCCGATAAAATAACATCCACCACTTCCGGTGGGAGAGAAAAAGCACTCAGATTGCCCCGTTCAATCTCCAGGCATGAAGGTGCAGACTCTAGAGGTGGGGGTGTAGAATCTGCCCCAGCGACTGCGAGAGGAGGTCCACCCTGTAAGGGAGACGGAGCGGAGGGCACAGAGAGAGTTGGAGAAGGTTTGTGTACCACACCCTTCTTGGCCATTCCGGGGCTATCAAGATGACCTGGGCCCGGTCTTGGCGGATCTTCCTCAGAACTCGAGGAATCAGGGGTATGGGAGGAAACGCGTAAAGCAACTGACCCTTCCAGGACATCTGAAACACATCTCCCAATGCTCCTTGCATCGGATACTGGAGGCTGCAAAAAAACAGGCACTGCGCGTTCTCCTGAGTAGCAAATCGATCTATCTGCGGACACCCCCACATCTGGAAGATGTAAAGAACCAGATCCGGATGAATACGGCATTCGTGGTCGACAGAGCTGCGTCGACTGAGAACATCCGCACGTACATTCAGAACTCCAGCCAAATAATTTGCTACCAAGCAAATCTTGTGGTCCTGAAGCCAGGACCAAAGTCGAAGAGCTTCTCTGCAAAGAAGGTACGACCTCACTCCTCCTTGCTTGTTTATATACCACATCGCGGTAGTGTTGTCCGTCAGGACCAGGACTGACTGACCGCGAATGGAAGGGAGAAAGGCCTTGAGAGCCAGACGTACTGCCCGCAATTCCAACAGATTGATGTGAAACTTCTGTTCCACTGGAGACCAAAGGCCTTTGACCTCCAGGTCCCCCAGATGAGCTCCACACCCTAGAGTGGAAGCATCCGTTACAACTGTGGCCACCGGCAGAGACAGCGAGAACGTCCTTCCTTGTGACAGATTGCCGATCGCAGCTCACAACTGAAGATCCACTGCAGCGTCTCTGGTGATCATGATCGCATCTTCGAGATCCCCTTTGTGCTGAAACCACTGCCTGCGGACACACCACTGAAGAGCCCTCATGTGCCAGCGTGCATGGGTGACCAGCAGTATGCAAGAAGCAAACAGACCGAGCAGACGAAGGACCTTGAGGACTGGAACTGCCGCTCCATTTCGAAACATCGGAATCAACGCCTGAATGTCCTGAACCCGCTGGGGTGGAGGAAAGGCCCGATTCAATGTCGTGTCCAGTACTGCCCCTATGAACAGGTGTTGATGAGAGGGCTCCAGGTGAGATTTGGGCACATTGATTGAAAAACCCAGGTCGAACAACAAGTGAGTTGTCGACTGCAGGTGACGCCGCACGAGCTCCGGAGTCTTGGCTTTGATCAACCAATCGTCCAGATAGGGAAACACCGCTATCCCTCTTCTTCTGAGCTCTGCCGCTACCACTGCCATCACCTTTGTGAAGACTCGAGGTGCTGAAGTAAGACCAAACGGGAGGACCGCAAACTGGTAATGCTGCGATCCCACCACAAACCGGAGATACTTCCTGTGTGATTTGAGGATCGGAATATGGAAGTATGCATCCTTCAAATCGACAGACACCATCCAATCTCCTTCGTTCAACGCCAAAAGAACCTGTGAAAGGGTCAGCATTTTGAACTTTTCCTGCCTGAGGAACCAATTCAAAATCCTCAAGTCCAGAATTGGTCTCAACCGACCATCCTTTTTGGGGATCAAGAAGTATCTTGAATAACAGCCCTGACCCCTCTCCTGCTCGGGAACCAACTCTACTGTGCCTTTTGACAATAGGGATAACACTTCCGGTTTCAGTAACAGAAGATGATCTTCCGAACAGAAGGATGGGTGGGGAGGGGAGGGAGGAGGGAACTCCTGAAAGGGAAGGGCGTACCCTCTCTTCACAATGTCGATGACCCAAGAGTCTGATGTTATAAACTCCCACATTGGAAGAAATTGGGCAAGTCTCCCCCTACCGGAGACAAGTGAACAGGGAGTGGTGGAGGACTAAGGCTGCTTTCCCTGCTGCACCCCTCCTGAGGAAGAGGCAGAGTGCTGCTGGGTGGCTCCTCTTGTACGTACTCTGCCCCTGCCCCTGAAGGATCTGTAAGGCAGGGAGCTTGCAGATTGTTGTGGTGACTGGAACCTGCCACGAAAGGAGGAGCCACGTCCAAAACCTCTAAACTTCCTATATGTCCTAAAGGTAGAGGAAGTGGCTGCCTGAAGTCCTAACGACCTCGCTGTGGCTCTGCTCTCCTTGAAACGTTCAAGAGCAGAATTTTTTCCTCGTCAAAAGGCAGATCCAGAAGAGTTGCCTGCTCATCTGAAGAGAAGCCTGATGAGCGCAGCCAAGCCTGACGCCTCAATACTATGGATGTACCCATAGCCCTTGCCACAGATTCTGAGGTGTCCAACCCAGACTGGATTACCTGGGTCGCCGCCGCCTGAGCATCCGTTAGCAAATGCAACACCTCTTGTGGCAAGTTTGGATGACCTTTTGCTTCCTCCGTAAGGGCATGAATATAACGTCCCAAAATACAGGTTGCATTGGTCGACTTCAAGGCCATACTACATGACGAAAAAGCCTTCTTTGCAGCGTGGTCCATTTTTTTTGATTCCCTGTCCGCAGGGGTCTAGGGGAACGAACCAGGGGATGACCGGGAGGAACACGATGCCTGAACAACCAAACTCTCCGGAGTTGGGTGTTTGGAGAGGAAGTCCGGGTCACCTGGAGCCGCACAATAGTGCCTTGCTACCACCCTGTTGACAGCCATAGAAGTCACAGGCTTTCTCCAAATGTCCTTGATGGGGTCCAGGAGAGCCTCACTGAAGGGCAAAAGAGGCTCCGCCACCACTGAAGCCGGATGCAGCACTTCCGTCAAAAGGTTTCTCTTCACCTCAGCAGCCGGAAGAGGAAGATCTAAAAAGTCTGCAGCCTTCCTTATTACTGCATGAAAAGATGCAGCCTCTTCGGTATACTCCCCAGAGGAAGCCAAATCCCATTCAGGGGAAGTGTCAATACCACTTGCAGTGTCCAGGCCCTGAAAATCACCTGAAGGATCCAAGATCTCGCCTTCTTCCAGATGTTGTCTGGTATATTCCTCCTCCTCCAGGAGGCGCAAAGCTAGTCTTCTGGACCGGAGCCTGGATTCGAGTCCCTGCGTCGATAAGGCGTCGGGCGATGCCGAAGATCTTCGCTGACGCCGCTCTTCGGATCCATCCGACACCGGACCCTCCGGCGCCACAGGCACCTTGACTGTGGACTGGATCCGTGGATAATCCACCGGTGCCGGAGTAGCAGACGTTGTAGGTGTCACAGGTCTCCTGGGTGACGCCAAGGACATCGGCGCCGCAGCAGCTCCAGAAGGCAAAAATGGCATGAAGGGTGT
The DNA here is from genome assembly GCF_031143425.1 of Pleurodeles waltl. NCBI lineage: Eukaryota > Metazoa > Chordata > Amphibia > Caudata > Salamandridae > Pleurodeles > Pleurodeles waltl. The sequence goes on along the minus strand of NC_090448.1, from coordinate 875,464,784 downwards.
CGGCTTGTAAGGAGCCGGAGCACCCAAATTAAAAGTCAAAGGACCTGATGGACCCGCATGCCCTCCACCAGGTGCCATGGTGGAAAAAATATTAAACATAGCATTTAAAAATGCTGCAGGATCCGTGCCCGGCGCCGGGAAAGCTGGATATGATTGCGGTGTCGGCGCCGGCATAGAAGCCTATGATGGACCAGGCCTCTCCTGCTCCGGAGAAGCCGCCGGTTTTTGAAGAGGCTCGACTTCAAACACCGACAAAGGTGAAGCCGGAGTCATAGGAGGCGGAGGAGTGATGGTCGGGCTAATCTCCCACGTCAGACGGCGCCGAGCTGATGGAGATGCAGATCTGGACCTGGACCGACCTCAACTCGATCGGCGCCGAGAGTCGTGACGGCACCGAGAGTCTCCATGGCGACGATGAGTCCTCGAAGATTTCGAAGAAGACTCTCTACAATGCCGCCTTTCCTTCCTCTTCTTGGAACGGGCCAAGAACAATTTAGCCTCTCTTTCCTTAAGCGCCTTAGGGTTCATGCGCTGGCAGGAACCGCATGACTCGACCTCATGGTCGGAACTAAGGCACCATATACAATTTTCATGGGGGTCAGTGACCGACATCCGACCCCCACACTGGTTACAAGGCTTAAAGCCAGATTTTCTTGGCTGCGACATAGTAACTACAGATGCGCAACTGTAGCTCCCTGTTAGCCTCGAAGAAAAAACGTTATTCAAAGGCACGGAAAAAAGGGAACTGACGTCTGCACATCGACGAGGGCTTGTTATTGCCTAGATGACGTAATACGGCGTCGCGTGGAGTCGGGCCATGTGACGTCATCGTCGACGTGCAGAGCTACAAGAAATTTCCGCTGAAGCTGGCGCGAGGGAGAATTCTTTAGGTGAGGAATCCACAGGTAGGTGTATCCATCAGAATTTTACTTACTCTTCTTGTGGAAGTTAAGGTCAAAAGGAAAGAATGAGACCAACTTTCCAAGAGAGGTATTTTAATTTAGCTCTATGTATTTGTTCAAATGGAATTCTCACACATTGGGAAAGTATTATATTAAGTTGCCATGGATACCATGGATGCCTCATTGGTGGAAAGGCCTTAAAAAAGAAAAGCTTTTTTAAGCAATTCCTTTATGAGTCTATGGGACCAGACGGATGGTTGATCGGCTGTCCTCCAAAAGTGATACACAATTGCTAAATGGGCCTTGGCAGATTCATGGGTAAGGCCTGAATAAAAATCCAGTGATTAAGGTAAGCTTTGATGCGGAGAAGATAAAATTTATTCAGGGTGTGCTGTCTGCTCCACATACAGAAGCAATTCCATTTTGATCCTTAAATTGTATTAGTAGACACCCTAGCTTTGGATAATATTTGTCTGCAGTCAATTGGAAGGTCCAAGAGGTGGTATTTACGATATTCAGGAGTGAAACCAACACACACTGTCTGAATTCAAGTGCAAGTTCTGATCTTCGTTGGGAAAGAAAAGATTCAGCAGAGGTGGAAGCAGACTGAATGGAGAAGTAGATCTGTGAACAAATATTGCCTCGACCACCTTTAGTCAATCAGTATTTGGCAGAACGGTTCAGTTTTCATTTTCAGCAACACCCTTTTTATGAGGGGAAAAGTGTAGGCAAAGGTTGTTGACCATCCTATCAAATGCATCCCCCCACAACCCTGGAAGAGCATACCAGGTAGCATAACATCGGAATTGTCAGTTGTGGTCAGTTGCAAACAGATCCCGATTTAATTAGCCCCTGCTATGAAAGATTTTGTTCAATTAAGTTTGGTTTGAGTCTCACGCGTGGCATTATTGCGATGTCCTGCTGAGTGTTGGCTCAAGTATTGTTCACTACTGGGAGATGTTCAGCTGTTAATGGCCCAATCCCATATTCCTTGGCTTCTTCAGACAGGGGACGAGGATTGTGTACCACCCTATTTACCTAATACATTGATTTTGTATTGTCTGCATCAGTACTGAACTCCCTGTGATCCCTGGGAGGAATAACTGTATCCCTAATGCTGCAGCTCTTAACTCTAGGTCATTGATGTGAAGATGTGTTTTGTTTGACAACCTTGTGCCACTAGCCGTTAAATCTTTGTGAGCGTTGTCATTACAAATTTGGATTGCAGTTGGAGGATCCTCAATCCAATTGTCATATTTTATGGGCTGAGTCCACAAAAGCAAAGCCTGTTTCATTTTTTGTGTTATTGTGAAAAGATTGCCAAATATACCCTAGCTTTTAAGTCATTGTTGAGTCTTCAAGAAAACGTTGCACCTGAAGGCGGCAGTTAGGTATTAAATGAATGCAAGACAACATTATCTCTAAAAGTGATCTGAATAGTTGGATGGTGATCTTAATTTTCTGCTGTAATTAATTTGCTAGCCTGGTCAAACATACTATACATTCTTCAAACGGGAAGGCTTTGCATGTCTGTATGTCTAGAACTGCTTCTAAAATTAGATATTTCTTTGGGGAGCTAAATGTAATTTATTGTTGTTTAATTAAAGGCTTAGCTTGATGGCGAGCCTCAGAAAAGCTTTGGTACAGGGTTCTGTTGCTGTGAATACAATCCCGATGACAAACATCATCAAGATAGGGAAAGACATGGTGTCTGTATTTCTGACCATGCTCTTTGTACATATTCTGGACTGTTTTGAGGATGAATGGGAGGACTTTGAATTGATAGTTGGGACTGGCCACTTCAAATCTCAGAAATCCTCATGCTTGGGATGAATGGGAATATGAAAATATACATCACATAGGTCTGGTGTGGACCTCCAATCCCCTTTTCGAATGAGCTGGTGGACTTCCTGTAAGGTTACCATGCAAAATATTTGCATATTGAGAAATGTGTTTAAAAGATGTAAACCTAAGATTGGTCTCCATTTACGTGATTTCTTTTTTATGAGGAAAAAGTGTGAACAGAAACAAACCTACATTTCGCTGGGAGCTGGGGACCAGTTTGATTGCTCTGTTATTTAACATTGAGCTCTCTCCTTGTAACAAAGAAGTTGACTGGATTTTTGGATGGGAGAGATGGCTGGCTTTTTTGGATGAACTCTGAAGTATAACCACATTGTATAAGATCCGTAACCCAGAGGTCCAATGTTATTTTTTTCCCCACTGTTTGAAGTAATGAGATCTCATTTCCCAAAAGGTCTGGTGATTCTGTGACTGTCACGAGAAAACTGTCACTGTCCTCTTGTTGACTCGGCCTTCAGTTTGGCTGCTACCTCTTCAACGAACATCCGGTCTCTGATAGGACACTTACGGTCAGGCTCTGTATTGAGTACTGACCCCTCCTCTTAGCTCCTTGAAAAGGCTGGGGTTGTCACTGCTATAAGGCTCCAGACGATCTTGAGCTTGCTGTGTTCATACTGAATTTAATAGATTGTACCGCCACATCAACATGGCACTCAAATATGGATTAACCATTAGAGTATGTCTAAGACACAGCTCTGCACCTCCAGCCGAAAAGGGGTGGCGTTCAGTCACCCTATGTTGCAAAGTGGCACTAGCTAATTGCCTGAATCCAATAGTTGTGATGTCCTTGGCAGTATCTATTATGGCTGATTATGTTCTTTCTCCTTCCATGAGAATAGCCTACACTTTATTCTTCTTATCATCCAGTAGGAGGTCTAAATATGGTGAAATACCTAATCACATCTCTGTACTGTAGTGGACCATGATTCAAAGTGCATTGGAAGCCATTATCACAGTCATTGCAATTTCAGAGAATCTCTTCCTGGTGTTATCGAGTCTCCTGCCCTCTCTGCCTGGTGATGCAGAGCATATTGACAATGGATTTCTAGATTTCCTCTCTGTCGCCTGTATGACCACTGAGTCTGCCCGAGGATGACCAAATAGGCAAGTGTATCTTCAGGTGCTTTGTACTTATTTTTGAGTCTGGGAGCAACAGCAGCTGGATTCCTCATCCTTTAAGTCCTTCAGACCAGATGTGATCAATAATCAGAATCACTCTGACTGCTTTCTGTGTTGGCTCTATAATGTTGTATAAAAAACAATCTATTTCCTTAGAAGGCACTAGCAGGTCAAATATTTTTGATGCCCTCTTTATTAAGTTATAGAAGCTTTCTATGTCATTGGGAGGGGAGTCTGTTGGAAGAGCATTTGTATCTCCTACTTTTGGAAACTCTACCCATTTACAAGAGATACCTTGCATATAAACTAAGGGTCAAGATGAAGGTTAATGTGGCAATAGATACTTCAGCTCAACTTATATTGCTTCTATAATTGCGTATCAACACAAGGTCTATGACCAAAACAAATTGGCAACTTTAAAAAAGCTGAAAAGCCCTAAATATACCTTATACTTGTGCCCAAAGCAAAGTCTTGCCGGACTAAAGATAGAACAAAGAAGAAGACCTCGGACAAAGGTACAGAAAGGGCATCAACATTTTTCTCAAAGCACCAACCCAAAAACTTGTCCCAATGGAAGATGTATATGGTCTTAGCTGAGGGACGTCTAGCTGTCAGAATGACAACACATACTTCCGTACAGAGGTCAAACGATGTCAGCTGCAGCTGCTCAAGGTCCATTCATGAAAGCAGAGTGTGTGCACGTTCAGGTGCAGATGCCTGCCATGTTGTTGCGACAGAAGACCCTCCGAAGGGGTTCCCTGGTTGGAGGACTAATTCTTATGCTCAGGGGTTTGGTATACCATACTCTCCACGCCCAATCTGGAGCCACAAGGATGACCTGGCCCCGGTTATTCTTGATCTTCGTGAAAACTTCAGACAGAAGAGGTATTAGCGGAAAGGCATATAGTAGGCCTGAATTCCACTTGAGATGAAATGTGTCTCCAAACAAGAGCAGCCTTAGAAACTTCTGCAGGCAGAAGTGCTGACTTTGCACATTCTAGGTGGTGGCGAATAGATCTAACCAAGCTAATCTCCAATTGCGGAAGAGACCTTGCACCGCGTCCAGATGGAGACACCATTTGTGATCCACAAGGCTTGTTGCAGTACCATGTGGCCATGTTGTTGTCCATGAACATCTGAACTAGACTCTCCTTGATGGAAGGAAGGCTTTCAATGTCAGGTGGACTGCTCTCAACTCTAAGAGGTTTATGTGGAGCTAAGAATCTGCCGGAGGCTAGAGTCCTCTGATCTCCATCACTCTCAGATAGCGGCCCTAACCAACAAGGGGCACCTCTGTGTCAGGTCTGGGTGGAGAAGGGAGAGGGGTCTGCCGCTGACCCACTCACGGTTTGTCAGCCAAAAACCACATGTCTTTTGCAGTTCCCTTCTATAGCTAGACCAGGACGGAGAGATTCCCCTGATGCTTCGCCTCTGGGACTTCACTTCAGGTTTCACTGCAGATTCCAAAAATGTCAGCAGGCATTTACCAGCAGGATGGCCTCAGAATCCTTGTTATAAAAAAACAGGATAGAGGCTAAAACATTGGAACTATAGCCTGAATATCCGGGACTTTCTGTTCCACAGGATATGCCTAAACCTACACTGCGTCCAGAATGGTTCCGATGAAAGGCAGCGCCTGCGAGGGAGTCAGGTGTGACTTTGGCAGGTTGATAGTGAATCCCCAGCAAAAGCAGGAAGTCCACTGTAGTCTGGAGTTTGGCAACAACTTCCTGGGGTGAGCTCACTTTCAAAAGCCAGGAATCGATGTTGGGGAAGACTGGAACCCCTGCCTACAGCAGATGAGCTGGAACCATTGCCATCACCTTCTTGAACATCCATGGGGCACTAGTAAGGCCAAATGGGAGCAGGGCAAACAAGATGCTTGTGGCTCACCGTGTACCACAGGTGACATCTGTGGGCTGGCAGGACGGGTATGGTCCTGCAAGTCCAATGCTACTATCCAGTCCCCGGGTACAGGGCAGACAAGACCTGAGCTACAGTGAGCATTTTGAATTTCTCCTTCTTCAGGAAGAAGTTGAGAGGGTGTAGGTCTAGTGTAGAGAGGAGGGCATTGTTCCTTTTCTGCACCAGAAAGTAGCAGGAATAGCAACCAAGGCCTACCTATGATGCAGGCACGCTCTAAATGGCTCCTTTGTCCAAAAGAGCCTGCATTTCCTGAGGCAACAGGGAGAGGTGGTCCTCTGTCAGCTGTTCTGTGGATAGGGGCATAGACAGCAGAGTGTCTCCAAATAGGAGGGTGTAACCCACCTGTACAATTTGAAGCACCTTATCGACTGTTTTAAGGCTCCTGCTGCTGATGGGTGGCAGACTGGGTAAAACGCTGGCCTTGGGTTCCACTGAGCTTGCGGAAATTGTGCCGTTGGCCACAAAAGGACTGGGCAGTCTGGTGGCTGGGCGGAAAAGGACACACTTGGTAGCCCCTACTGAAATCATGGAAATGGAGAGGTCCTTCGACTGGGCAGTTGCCATGCTGTCCTTAAAGCGCTCGAGCACTGAGTCTGTCTTGTCACTAAAAGGGCAGGTGCTGCCTTACAGCATGTCCAAAAGGGACGCCTGGCCATCTGCTGAAAAGCTAGTGGATCTCAGCCAAGTGTGGCGAGGGAGTGCCACTGACAACGCAATCACTCTGCCCAGTGGGTCCAGTCCGCATTGTATGATAAACTTTGCTGCCAATAGCCAGGGTCAGGATGGGTCGGGGCTCCTATGAGACCATGGGCAACACTTCCGCAACCGAATGCCAGACTGTGTGGGTATACTGGCCCAAGAGGCACACTGTGTTCACCAACTGCAGTACAAGGCTATCAGAAGTGAACATCCTCTTTCCAAAGGTGTCCAGTCTCTTGGAATCACTATTTGGTGCAGTGGTAGGAAACATCTCCGAGTTGATTTTGGATGTGGAGGCCTGGAAAACCAGATTTTCCAGAGTGGGGTGCTAGGTTAGGAAGGCTGGGTCCCCACGAGCGGGGCGATAGAGATGGGCAATGCCCTTTGCAAAGGAGCCCCTGTGCAGGGCTTGGCCCATGCCCTGAGCAGGACATCTTGAGGGCTTTGTTAAAAGGAGGGAAAGGTTCTATTGGGACAACTCCTAGCTGAAGCACTTCTGTCAAGGTGTTCATCTTGACTGCCACCCAGGGCAGCGCAAGGTCCAGGAACTCAGCCGCCCTCCTCACAACCATGGCAAATGAAGCCCCTTCTTTCATAGTCACACTGGGAGGAGAGAGTTAAACCAGTGTCAGGGGAGTTGTCTAAACAACTGGCATCCACCAGTTTGTTGTACCAGTTATCCTCAGTCACTTCAATGGGATTGGGATAAAAAAGAAGATCCTCCCCAATCGTATGACCTACTGGGCCTATCAAAAAAATATAGTCCCTGGCTCTGACTTGGAAGAGTGTGTTCCAGCTAGAGTCAATGCTGCGGGATGCCAATTTGCCACGTATCAGATATAATGATGGGGAGGGTGCCACTGGAACGGGCTGTGTGGTAGGTCGTGGCCTTTTGACCGGAGCCAATCTGGGAACAGGTCAAAAGGGCCCGAATTGTGCTGAGGGCAAACCTGCTGGTTGGAATCAAGTGGGGCACCTGCCGAACCAGTGGGGCCCGAAGGTACTCTATAGGGGTGCATGGCCTCAAAGAACTCCTTTAATTGGGTGGGGATTACTCCGGCTCTAGGAAATTCTGGGAAGCACCAAGCCTAGACTAATGGCGTTATGGTGTCTCAGCCAAAGATTTGAATCGGCCAAGCGAAGTTAAAGAGCGGTTCGACGTCTTAGATTTCTTTGATTTTTTTAAGGGAGTTACCCAACAACTTTGAGTGCGATGATGAGTGCCAGGAACGGCTCCATGAATGGACTCTGGACCTTCCAAGTGACTAGGACCTGGAGAGTTTCAGGAAGCGCTGCCAAGCCACCTTGCGGTTCATGGTATGACAGTCGGGTCAAGCCTTGGAGTTGTGGCCTAGCTGCAGGCACCAGAGGCAAACCAGGCAGGGGTCCGTCACATACATCTGCCTGTGACAGGCAACACAAGGTTTAATCACTCTCAGGTGTTTTAGGAGAAATTCTTAATTGCACACTGGAATCAAAAGCATAAAAAAGGTCGAATAAATGGCCTATAAAATGGATTGAGGTAGCTCCCATTGGATCTGCGCAGAAGGTACAGAAAGAAAAGAACTGATGTCAGGAGGATGATATGGCACCTACATAGGTACCGCGAATGTCACTTCTGGGGCGGACGACAGAGAGCTGATCAACACCAACTACTCTTGCGCAGAGGTGCTGCTCTACATTTTCTGGATCCAGTTTGACGCTTGGGGAATATTCTAAGTTAAGTAATCTGCTGCTAGAAGTCTCTATCAGATTATAGTTACAGAGACAAAACGTGTTACTTCGTATATGCACAAGTCCACCACCTTCTGCATGGACGAGCAGACCACTCTTAAATCAAAGGTACAATATGTGCCGGCATCCTGCAAAGCCCATGTCTTTTTGGCACCACTAAACCATTACATTCTGGGTCAGCATACGATGGAGTATCATCCTAAGTATCCTCTTTCTAGGGGTTTCATGTGTATGCATCGTCATCTTAGCCACAAGCCAGTGTCATGGGGTAGGGTGCAGAGAAGAATGTAGTGGGAGAGACACTGGTGGGCTGTTTTTGAGGGGTAAATGCACAAGTTTGGCATGGTAGGGTGAGCCTGTGGTCTTGAAAGAGGCAGTAAAGACACTGTAAAGGGCATTACCTCATTATCACCTGCTGTGGATTCTGGAGAGTGGGCGTAATAGTATACCGGCATAAGTCTGACACCCTTACTCACGTTAACTGTCACTTGCATCATAGCAGAATTTGAGAGTTGAGTGCTGTCATTATAGGTTTCTCCAGACTGCCAATCTTCTTGATATTCAGCAGACAGCTAGTTAGAACCCTTTGCAGTAGCTTCTTTCTGTCTTTGTCACAGATAAAACTGGAAAACATCTTCTGCCTCACCATATTTTTCCTTGTCAAGGTACTTCATCGTCATCGTTCGTCTCTGTGTCAAACAGACATTGAATAGAATATGGTGACATTGCTTGGAGACATTAGCCCTGCATCAAAGGTTTTTGGAGGCCATTTTCTAAGATGAGTCAGACAGTGTTGTTGTCGATGGAGCTTTTATCTATGGTACAATTGTCAGTGAGGTGGTCATTGTTGACAAGGTGATGGTGAGTGTTGTTGTAGACAATGTTCATCAACTATGTTATCTTCGCTGTTCTTTGAGGGTGTTGGTGGCTCAGAAGCCATTTTGACATAATTTGTTTTAGTGAAGATCACCTCAGGTGATGGAAATTTATCTCTGCATTTCCTAATGAGATTTTTTAGGAAGTTCTTTGGACGTAGCCTGTATCTCCTCAGAACTGGGTATGGAAGGGCTTCCTTCCAGAGAATGAGGCCTTTAATGGGCTTTTTAGATGCTCTTGTGGAACCATCAGAATCCTTATCTAAAGATGGCACATTCTTTAGAGCTTGATATCTGGAGACATAATAAAAGTATACCCTCATTGACCTTTCAGGTTTTTGTGGAAAATGCATGACAGATCTTACAGACCTTAGCCTACTGAAAAGACTAAGTCAACAAATGTATTCCTTATGTTGAGTTTCAGTATGAAGCCTCTTCATTCAGGGCTGAAAATATTTTTTTTTCAACGTGTAACGATGTCTGGTCAATGCACAGGTAAAATGCACAGAAGTGGAATTTGTCCTCAACGTGATAACCCAGTTGAGTCAAAAGGTCCCTTATCTGAAGGAGACAGATTGGAGCTCAGAGGCCTCCCTTCATAAGCAAAGTGCTGTAGAAATCAGAGGTATGGTGGCCTCGTCGGAGAATGGTGTTTTATAATCTTGCTACTGATTGGTTGAAGTTTAGTTCTTTTGCAATTATGAAAATAGGCTAATGATGTGACCATGTTAAAGATTTTCAGGTTATGTTTAATTCTGCTCTGCTCGCTATGTGTGCCATAGGACTTCAAGCTAGACGACAGGGATAACTCAAAGCAGGTGATTCCATGTAAGATTCAATTCTATAGAATATCTCTTCCTGCCTCTATAATGGGAAACTACACATCTTAATCTCTCTAAATGCAAAGCTGACCACCACAGGGCAGACCCACAGCATAATAATCTGTTTCATTACCTCCTTATGTAAGCCCTACAAATGGGCATGATGCTCTAACCTACTTACTGTCTAGTGTTCTTGTCTGACTACTGCGTCACTGACAAATTATTGACTTTGCCGGAAAACCAGACCCACATATGAATGGTGAGTAGCAACAGGCAATGGGACTTTTCAGTGTTTATGGGATTCCTCGGTATTTATAAAAGTAGAAGGTGAGAATTGCATTTTAATGAATATCAAGCCACTTTTCCTCCAGTGAGATAGAACACCTTCAGCATTTGGTTGTCTGGGTACCACAGGTTGCACCCCAGTTAAGAACCCTGATTGCCACAGAGAGTAGTCCATGGATTCGGACATTGGGATATCTCTGTTTCCAGCTGGTGGAAGGGGACTCTGTCTAGAAGGTTATATTTGCCTGGCCACTATAGGAGGTATAGCATGATCAAGGGCGAACAGGGAATCAGAAACAATAGCATATAATTATTGGCCCTAATACTAGGCAAGATACAACTGGAATCTTGGTATTTAGTGGTGCCCTGCCGTATGTCACCATCTAAAACCACCACTTACAAAATGGCAATATAGAAGACCTTACATCTGCAGGGGCATGTAGCACACTTCAACAACCAAACCCAATTCCTACTCTTTATGGATATTAGGACAGGGAATGCAATCAAAACATTCAAACCTATACCAGAGAGGTCTGGCCTGTTCCTTCCTTGATCCACAGAATACTGCCTTGTATTTGTGATAGCCACATATTAAGTGAATGACGTTTGTTAGTTTGTTGAGGGCTGCATTAGCACCTGAAAAGAAACTGGATAGACTGCATGTAGTTCCAGATGAGAGAAGCCGAAGGACTCAATGTGTGACTGACAATCTAACTAGCACATATTCAGGGGGTCTGTAGGAGTGCTACCTGTTTCTTTTTGGGATGAGAAGGGACTTGGTGATTGGTACACTTACTGGGTTGAAATAACGGGTGGGGCTGGACTGTAAATTAACATGATTTCTGGTTGTTTTAACTGTGATTGATGGAGTTGTTGATCCCATGGGAAGGGGGTTGATTAAGTTGAAGTAATTATATACACTGATCAGAAGTTTAGGTCGTCAATTGATTATCATGATCTGTTTGTGATATTCACGTATCAAGACGGAACACGGCTTAGATTACTAATCACGTGTGACATGGTACATTGCAGAGTTGCTTGAGCAGAGCTGACTACCTGAGACATGACTTGAGTCATACACAATAAAGATGGTTAAAACACAGAAGTTCCCATTAAAAACCATTTTATTATGAACATCGTAATGTTTTATGTTCAGGTAATGCACAGGAATGTCACTAAATATTCAATTTTTAATTAGTCTTTACATATTTTCATTCATAAATAAACTCTGAATTCACATTAAAAAACAAATACAGTTACAAGTTTGTCCTTCTCTAGAGTGTGTGTGTGCGTAACAGGCATACATAAGTAAAATATACATAATCTTCTCTTCGGTATTGGCTCTAAATACAGCTGACGCTTCGTCACATTTCACAACTATTAGCAACTAGGAAGAATAAACTATTTCTCTGTTCCCCGGATTGGCCAGGCCCTTGTATCAGATGTCAGCCCCGCTATTTGGAGAAGACAAAAAGAGCTTTGAAAGTTGTTGTATGAAAAGTGAAATGTCTTGCCTCTCTTCGAACAAATCAGCTAGCCTCCATCTTGAGAGGGGCTAATAGCTTCATAGTATGTTTTCCGCATTGATACAACCGTGGCCGTTAGCTTATTATGATGGCACATTAACCACAGTGATGCGGCAGTTTAAAGAAGGTCATTCGGCGGCTGTGTCAAGGACAACAGTTAAGCATTTTCCACAACACTTGGACCTCTCAGATGTAGTGTGTCAAGCATCTGCCACCTCGCACATTATACCTGTTTCAAACCAGCCTATCAAGTTTTGCATTCTACGAAGTGGATGTCTAAAACTGCCAAGAACTTAAGAGCATCATGCTGTGACCCTGTTAATTTAAAAGTGAAAAAACTGGTCAATTAGAAGAGCTTTGTAACAATTCCCCGCGTTTCTCGTTTCACCTGTAAGGCCACCTTGGAGTTATCCAATCACATTTTTCTCCTCTTTTACATTTAGTCGATGTCACCATCGATAGGAATCGAACCAATTCCTGTGGAGTTTATAGCAAACCCTTTCCGGGTCTTAAACATAAATAATCCCTCGAAGTTAAAGGTTTGCTTGCATTAGAATTTTTCATTTGAGGGCTATGCAAGCCTGATGCAATTTTCCTGATGAGTTGACAGGCCGGTGATTGTTCATGCTGATCCATAAATAGGTCAGTGGCATCAAAACCGTGAGACTGAGGCACAGGAGGCTGATAAGTGGTCAATACCTTTGCAGAATAAACAGTAAATAATATAAAGTATGTTTGTTAACACTTCCTAGTACCCGGAAGGTAAGATGAATGGTTGCTTGCTTTCATCATGTGAAGACGTCAAAGGTATATACTGAACCCAACATCTTAAGCTATATCGGTTTTATTCGAGATCAAATGACAGGAAAACGAGGTTCTGCCTTTGTGTAATAGTCCTATGGGGGGTAAGAATGTCCTAGTTAATGAGTGCCAACATGTTTGATTCTATAAAGAACTTAGCAGTTGAAGGATAAGAGATATCCCACCCTCATCCTGGACCCTAACCATTTAGCCCTCAAACATACGTGTCTTACTTTGATAATCCATAGCTGAACCACTTTGGTCTGTCTGTAGAAGGTCTGAAACGTGCATGTTACAGAGTTTTTTCAAACACCTACATTCCCCTGTACGCCAGGCTAGGGGAATTATTTTATCCCTAGGTGTAAAAGCGCTGTCGTGGAAGGGCCACCTCAGAGGACTCGGGGAATGATGGTGAATGGAACGATGGGGCTGCTGGCCTCCAGCTCGAGGGCTGTCAAGAAGCACTCAGTGGCAGCACCGTCATTTCCCTGGGCCTGCAGAACCTCCCCAAGGCTGTTCCACACCTCATGTGCTGTTGAGTTCACCTGGACAGCATCTCTCAGGATCTTCTCAGCCAGGCTGTAGCGGCCCAGGTGATGTAATATCAAGCTCTGCAACAAGAAAAATATTAAGAAACTGAATTATACAAAGTAAAAAAAAAAACATTTTGTGCCTTTTTCACATCTCACAAATATATTTAATCACAAATCCTCCAGATCATAATACTTCTGTATAATCAAAATTGATGCGCATTGTGGAATGAATCATCTTTAGGCTTTAAACATATTAAAATAACAAACAGTTCAGAATATCGGTATAAATCTGGACATCCCTTCAGTTTATGGTTCTGCAACATGACATGGAATACGATTCAGAGAAATCTGGAGAGAAATTTCCATTCACAGCTGAAATCGTCCTGCCCCTCCTCCTCCAACATTGTAAAGCAGTCATTATAACGCGCAGGCATAAGGATTCAGTGTTGGCCACAACTCTCCACGCTGAATTATCAAGATGACAAGCGGGCAGTCAACCGCAATGACAGAGGTTTCGGTCAATGTAGAAAGTTGTCCATAGGACTGGCGGACAACTCTAAATTTAGCGGAGGTGTTGCTTGGGATGGAGGAGGTATTGTTCTCTTTCATCTCAAATGACTAACCTCCTTCCTCCATCTCCACTAGGCGCTTAGGCTTGATTCCTCCTTATTCCTATTCTTTCACCACCCTTCATTTTATGTCTTATTCCCCCGTTCTTGGTTCATTTTTTTTTACATGCGTTTCCTTCCTTATCACTCTTTTCCCATATTTCTCTTCCTCCGTGTTTCTTTTTCTTTCTCTTGCTCATACTCTGACGATGAAAAATATCTCCTGCTCACCAAAAATGAGTGCCAGTGCTCACCGCTTGCACACATTAAGCAGTAATTATGGTGTTGTATCAGGCTGGGAAGTGGGATCACCTTATCTGCATCAATAATACGTTACAATATGATATGTGTCCGTTTGTGACCATCATCTTGCAACTTCCAGCGAACTTTCGCTTGCAAAGTGTTACTGCTTCTTTCTTTCAGTGCTCCCTGGACTGGATATTTAGTGCTGCCATACCACTCCACAGCAAAGCGCCGTCAGCTTCAATTTTACTTTTAGTTTGACAGCGGTCTGCAAGGCATACTGTTGCCAATTATTTAAAACATACAGAGGGTGGGCTGTGACTCCACCCACCGAATTATTACTTTCAGCTAATTCTGTAGACTCTTTGCTGTATCATGCCACTGCAATGGAGTACTCCCGTTACCAACCACAGCAGTTACCACATGAAAGCCTAACTTACTGGCTTTGCCAATATGCTCCATCACCAATGAGTAGTAAACCGTATTACTACACAAAGTTACGTCAAAACTCATAATGTCAACTTTCACTACTTAATATATATGTCTTTTATTTATGTAGTTCGCCACTTTTGGGCGGTGCGAGCGGTGCTCACCTGGATTGGGGGGTGCCGAACTCAGGGGGGCGCTGTGTTTAGCAATGACTTATGAAACTTGCGATTTAAAAGCACCTGCTGAAACGTTCCTTGTGCGTCCATCTTTCAGGAAAAAAATAAAATGTCAAGATACCTCTTTTGATTAATGTTCCTGCTAGGGAGAGAGATGGGAGTTTTGTCTAGCGGCAGCTTAGATTCGCCATAAAGTACCGCAGAGGGTTAATATGCCTGTTACAAAGAACAGAACTATATTATATGTGGATTGATGAAGCCAGCCATTCAAGTGCTTTAAAACAAATGAATGTATGTGAAAAGGGGGCTATGGAGAGATGAGGGGCAAATTTGTTTGGTAGTAGTGAGGGAATCCGAGGAGGTAGCCATGAGGTTGAGGGGCGCAAAAAAAGACTGTCGCACAGGGCGCTACCAGCACTAAAGCCGGCCTTGTCCCCACCCCTTCAAGGACAAGGTACCACAGTAGAAAAGCAATCTACCTTTTAGACTCAAGTGAGCCAGAAATGCAGATCATCCTGAGATGGTACTTACTGAAGTTTAAAGTAATTTACTCCTTGGCTGGTTTGTGAATAGGAAGGAGGTGAGCAGTAATTAAGTGCTGCTAAACTAATACTGTCAACATAAAGGAAATAAAGGTTTCTGGTATAATGCCACTTAAAAAGGTGTAATGAATTTCTTTGGCAGACCGTTCAATATGGCCAGTGTTTAATGTGAAAATTATAAGTGCCAGGGCCCTCATCAGGAGGCCACTGCAGCTTTCAGCACTTACCGCCCCTGCCAGTGACAGTACCAACAACCACCATAGTCCTACAAGTGTGACAGTTCAGATTATTATGGGCAACCCAAAGCTATAAGAATGGTGTGGGTGGCATATATTATTCATTTTTAATGTATATTGAACTGTTGTTGTGCTCAACTCAAAATTAGACAAACAGCACCACCATTTGGCAGACTGTCATAAGATTGGTGTGAAAATTAAGTGCCAGCGCTGAGTCACAGAAACCACCAGCTCAATTTAAGCACTAAAAGTGGGCTTGCCTATGCCACCAACAGTAAATGTAAATATATCACAAGTAAGCAGAGCTGTAATGTGGTGATTCAAGAACAGAATGTGTCTATTTGAGATACTTCAGTACTAAACACTATACAAGTTAATTTTGATCAAAAAACCTTTGTAGCCAGCACTGTGCACCACCCCGTACCACAGAAAGTCTTCACAATCGGAAACCTCTAATATTTGGCAGTCTGCCTTCTCAGTTAAAATAAATCTATCAGGCATTCATAGCATCTACAACCAAATAAATCACAGAAAATAAAAGCTTAAAAA
The DNA here is from genome assembly GCF_031143425.1 of Pleurodeles waltl. Classification (NCBI taxonomy): domain Eukaryota; kingdom Metazoa; phylum Chordata; class Amphibia; order Caudata; family Salamandridae; genus Pleurodeles; species Pleurodeles waltl. The sequence goes on along the minus strand of NC_090448.1, from coordinate 875,448,917 downwards.
CACGAACACAATTCACTCAATTTCCTGCCTTCTATGTATTCTTCTCCACACACAAAGGCACACAGCCACAAAAATAAAAAAACATGATTGATTAGCAATCTCAACAATCAATGAAGGTGAAACTGAATGATACTAGACCACTTCAAATCCACAAGCGCGCTTATCCTCACACTTTTCTACCACACTTATTCTTAGGCACAGTTGTGAGCTCAATGCAGCAAGCTATGAACAGCATTTGACACACATGTATGATACCAAAACACTATGGTATCACATAATCTCTATTTATCTATCCCCTGGCATTTAATGCTTAAGGGTCCTCTCTTTTTTCTGCTTGAATGCATACCAAGACACAGTGACAAAACACTGAGAGTGCAACTCTGGTCAACATGTGCAGCACCTAGACACCAGTCTTATAGTCCACCGAACAGCCCACTGTCTTCCTTCCAAGCACTTGTAAGGAGCAGTGTGCTAGCCATCCTCAAGTGCACTCTGGTGCTAAATCAGAATTACGAAGCGGCACTATAAATTCATATAAAAATAAAATATATGGAAGAGCCCTCCCCAACCCAAATCACCCCATTTAACATTTTTGGCCAATGTTACTGGCTTCGAATACGCTGTTGGACATTATGGACAATATAGGCATTTATATAGCACAAAATAACTAAAAACTGTCTATGAGTAAGAAATTAATCAAGGACATATAGAAATAGAAAAAGTGTGTGGGGGTGAGATCTTTGACTGCATAGGTTCTTAAAGAATATGCAAGACCACAGTTCTTTTCTGAGGTGCAGGCTTGTTGGAACAAGTTGGATGGGAGGTGGGATGGTGTTCCGCAACCTGGGTATGGCTTAAAACGGCCTGCTTTCTATTTTTAGCTTTGCTTCTTGACAAGTCTAGAAATGTCATAGCTTCTTGTTTTTAGGAAGCCACCAGAGTTTGTATGTTTTTCCCCAATTTTCCGCAAAAAGAAGTACTCCTTGAGCAAGAACACTCAACATACCTGTAAAGATGTTTTCAGTCTGATGAAGTTTTGGCCAAGTTTACTTCTCTAATGTGCCTCTAAACAAACATTTTGTTACTACATTTGATTACAACTCTGCCAACTTGACTCGTTCCTTCCAGGCTATCAGAAAACCCACCACATACCCCACTAGAGCCGTTTACTGAGATTGACTTTCACTTGCTCCCCAACTCACCTTGCTATCATTCAGAGAAACTCCAGATCTTCAATATCAGGAAGATACTGACTGCTATTTGCAAACCTCCCTGCTCAAAGATATTTGTCATAACTATGTTCATAAATTTCACCTTTACTTACACCATATAAAACAACCAACACTGTCTACTGTGGGATCCCATACTTAAGATAAACACATAATCCATCCATTGACTTATTTTCCATAAAAGAATAAGAAGGTAATACTTCATGCATTTATTGAATTCCCCACGTTCACCTTAATCCCCACCTAATACCTCAACTGAACCTGACAGAAAGTGAGCATAGATACTACACAGTGCTTAGTTTATAAATAAAAACGTGCCGGTGCCCAATGCCCTCCTCTTAAATACACGCCTGCTGCAATTAAATGTGGGAACACGGAATACTGAGGCGGCATAATCCTGAAGCCATCTCGGGCTTCTTCAATCCATATAAAGCCACTCCCTGCCCCTTCAGCTCACTCTTGCAGCTTTATACTTTCTCTCTTTGTGACGCTTTTTCGTTTTCCCCTTCTTCCATCTTTCCCATATGTGTCTTTTGCTCGCATCAAATGCTTGAGACAGAAGAATAAGCCCCAGCCTTCAAAAATGAGTGCCGGGGCCAGGCACCGGAAACAACAAGCACATATTAAGCACTGATACCACAGCACTGCTGCAGACGGCCACACATTCATCTCATTCAAAATACTCCACGAAATTCCAATCACCATGTTTCCATATTCCCTTTAACAACCAGACTTCATTGTTCCACAATTCACCTGAAAAACCTCTCCACTCTTATCTGGGACTAGCACACATTATCGCCTCCCACTAAAATAAAATAAAAAACTGCTTTGTTCACTGTTTTCTTCACTTTAACAAAACAATAATGCAGGAGAACTAAATTTCCAGTCCCACCTAACTCATGAGACGACAAAGCAAGTTTCACAGTAAACTCCCCTTTCCAGACAACTCTTCAAAATCAGGCCTCAAACTTCAAAATGATTGCTTGGCCTATGAATTCCCCCTCTAGCCTAGAGGCAAAATCAATAATTCTCAAGTAGTTTGCAATTAACTGTTATCAATAACAAATCGCTGTAAAACATCACAGCATTCAACAGAATCACCACCACACGAACCCCTCAAATTAGCGAGTGTACCAGGTCGAACCCACAACATTTTCTCACCCACCATGCCCAGAAAACCTCAAAATGTGTCTAAAATCACACATTGCTCTTTTTTATGGCTCCTTGTGGTTTCCACAAGTTTATGTTACACAACTACAAGGAAAATGTGCAATTTTAGATAAAGTTTGAGGTCGGCGGGGCATTGTGGATAAGAAAATGTTTGCGGGTTCCACGTGAGGCACACCCTCAGACTTCCCTGGGTGTCTAGTTACAGAAAGGGTTTAGAAGGTTTCGAAGGGTGGCTCCCGGGCCATGGTAAAAAAAAACGCAGCTACCCCCATTAGCAAATCAGGTAATTATTTGACAGGATCTGTTGATATCTCCACATTTTGCTTTGGACTCTTGCCTGTCGCAGGGGCTATACCCACCTTCAGAAGTTAGATACAATTTTTATCAGGAGACTTGAGGGAAAGCCGAGTGATAGGAAAGGTGTTGCTCCTCTCATGTTCCAGAAGTTTTCCTTGCAGAAAAGTGATTTTGTGTGTTTTTAGCCAAAGGGCTTCTGGGTAAGAAACCCTACGGAGAGCCATGCAAGTTAGCCCACCCTGGAGTCCTCCAATAGTTTTCAAGCGTGCAGGTTTGCTAGGTTTTCCTAGGTGCTGGCTTTGCCAGGTCCCAAAATCGACAGCTACCAACATTGCAACAAATATGATAAGTTTTTGGTGGAAAACTGTGATGTGTCTATGTTGCGTTTTGGGTCCTTTCCTGTCGGGGGCAATAGGCCTACCTGTACAAGTGAGGTAACACTTTTTTCATAAGACTTGGGGAAATGTAGGGTGGTAGGAAATGTGTGGCTCCTTGCAGATTTCAGAAGTTTTCCTGACAGGAAGCTAAAGTTTGAAGTTTGCAAGGGCTTCTGTGTGGGAAAAATGGTGAGAGCTATGCAAGTGACACCACCCTGGACACCCCTGGGTGTTTTGATAGGTATTCCAACTTGTCAGCTGAACACATTTTTTTAAATGTCAGTTTTCAGTGGAAAAATGTGATGTGTCCTGTTCTGTTGTATGCCGTTTCCTGTCACAGGCACTAGGTCTGAACACAACAAGTGAGGTACCATTTTTATTGGGAGACATGCTGGAAGACACAACAGTAGAACACTTGTTATTACTGTTTGGATTTCCCTGCATTTGTGTATTTCAAATCTGAAACACTGAATCGCAAGCTAGTGCGAGTACCCACAAATTCAGAGATGTACAAATAACCACTGCTCCTAAAGCAATACATGTTTCCTTCATACTTATTTTTCATCCTTTATATTCTACTATATGAACTGCTGTAAAGTCAGTACACGATGGCAACCATTTTAAGGTGCAGCTCGGTTGTTGGCTCTAGGAATCTTGGGTTCTTGGAATGCCCACAATCCTTATATCTCCCAGGGACCTAAAGGGTCTAGTTGATGTAACAGTATATTGCTTTTGTAAATCTGCCAATGTGTTAAGAGGTTATAGAAGAAAATGTCACGAATGGCTGTTTTTTCCAACTTATGCTGATTTTTCTAACAGTTTCTTTAAGAAAATCATGAGGGATCTACACAATGTTATGTTAATTTAACTTATATCACGCACAAATTACCCCAGGAGGGTTATCTCAGTGCCGTTTGCCATTCACACCACAGGCTACAGATTCAGAGCAATGCCCAAAAATTAAAACAGTACAATCTTAAGCAATTCCCTATATCTGATGTGATCAGGGTACCGACGAATATGTAGGGGAAGAGCATTCCAATAAATGGGGTCTAGGTAAGGAAAGGACCTGCCCCTGATCGAGACTTTTTCACCCGTGAAATAGTAAGCAACGTTTTAGAGTGTAAGCTTTGAGGACAGATAACAAGGCTCTTTTCCAATAAGCGTCATGTGTGTAAGACAACAAATTTCAAAAATAATCCTCTTCTAAACAGGCCACTAATGAAGAGAGTATAAAAGGGGAGAAGATGCTGTCCTTGCGGGAAGATTACAGATGAGGCGTGCATCACTTCTTGCTAAATTCATAACTTTGTCTACTTTTCAGAAAAATACAGTTTACAGGCATTGCCAATGGGTTTCACACCTGTAAACACCAGTGCTTAATTTGTAAATAAAAATGTGCTGGTGCTGGTGCCGCGGTTGCTGCAATTAAATGTGCGAGCACAGAATACTGAGGCAGCGTAATCCTGAAGCCTCCTCGGGCCTCTTTAATCCATTTACAGCCACTCTCTCCCATTTCAGCTCAATCTTGAAGCTTTCTGCTTTCTTCCTTTGTGACTCTTTTTCATTTTTTCTCTTCATTTATCTTTCCCATGTGCCTTTTGCTTGCAGTAAATGCTTGAGGCAGAACAATAAGTGCCGGCCCTCAAAAATAAGTGCCAGTTCCCTGCACCGGAAACCACCAGCTCAAATTAAGCACTGGCAACCACACCACAAACTGGAAATAAGTTGAAAGCACAAAAATTGAAAAATTAGGCTACCTCTTAGAAAAATGCCTTAAATGTGATAAAAAGAGTTTTTTGATTCAACTCTACTTTTTCCTAAAATATAGAAAGAAGGGAAGATTTTAGCACTGCAAACCTTTTGTTGATGCCCTTCTTAGGGACAAAATAAACTCTTTCTTCTGCAGTACTTAATTACCATTTTACCAAACAGAAACTCCCAATAATGGCTATTTTCTTGGTCCCCTCCAGAAGAATCCACAAACTCTGGGTACCCTTAGAATCCCCATGATGCTGGGCAAAAAAGGATGCAAATTTGGTGGTGGTACCTTATGTGGATCTACTGCAGATTGCCAAAAAAGAGCTCAGCATTCTCGAGGGAAAAGGCTTAGCACCAAAAGGGTTAAGGCAATCTAACATACCAAACACCAGCACTGAAGGTATCATTGACTCTCGGCTCAAGCATCGCATTCTAATACTAGACAGTAGTCAGAATGCCCCCCATTATCTTAGGCATCTCCAGTGCCTCATTCCTTTTGTCCTTCTGAATCACTAACCAGCTGTACCTATATAAAGTCTCAACTACTCCTCAGTAACTACCTTTAAATTTGTTACCTAAGATAACATATTTCCCATCTTCAAGTCATCCAAAATGTTGCACTCAAACTGGCAGCAGGAAAAAATCTGGGTCCGTCACCCCCATCATGAAGCACTTATAAATACCTTGGCAATAAAACAAACTCCACACTTTTGGGTGCTGTATCTATTCCTCCAACCAAAATCTATTCCAAGTCCCCAAACCAAGTTGCAACTCTAGTGAAAATTCACCAATTCTACCACTTCCTTGTATAGAAAGTGCCTAAAGAAATCCCTGTTTACTCTTCAGTCTCCACACTTTCATCCACTGCTTTGAATGTGTGTCAACAGAAGAAGGCATTCATCCTTTGCTCATTAGAAGGAATCAAAACTCTTTCCTCCGAGTAGCACTTCATCGCAGGTAATTCCTGATTTCCTGCTCAAAGGCCCTGGACGACCTTGCCCAGTGCAACTCCCCGATCATCCTGTCCCCTCTACATTTCCCTAGTCTCCTGGACGCCACCCATGACTAGCTCAACAATCCTCCCTTCGCTTAACCAACTCCACTTCCCCATCTCCTCCGCTGGGTTCACACCGTACCAATCCATGTATCTACACACGAGGCAGGCGGAGGACGGCACTGCCACCGTCTGTCTGCTGAGGTCTGTGAGCTTCAAGCACCTGAAGATCCCATTTAATTCCTTGGCTGCCTCGTACACAGCGTTGTGGGAAGCCGAGCGGTAATTACGCGACGGCAACACAAAGCATCAACATAATGAGAGTAAAAAGAAAATTCTGATGCAAAGGCACTTAGAAAGATGCAATTAATCTCCTCGGCAGACCGTTTAATTCCGTCTTGACTGTGCACACAATGCACTGATACCTCTGTCGACCGCAGCAACCCGAAAATAAATCAAAGGTAGCAGCTTTAATGTGACGCCTCACTTTTAAAGTACAGACAATACCATCTGAAGTCTTTGTGTGCAGTAGCTTGTGCTTGCTTAAAGATCTTCTCGGCCCTGTAGTAGTCCACGGTGGCTGCCACCTTCTGAGCAGCGGCAGTGAGGAAGGTGCAGGACACTATTAGATGTGCTCCTCTCTGCCTGTGACAGCGAAGAAGCAGATGGAAGACAGAAGTAGAACTCGTAGGATAATTACCGTAGTGAATTCATCACCCCTAGTCTTGCAGTCCCCTTTTTCTCCCCGGATGACATGGTTTTTGCAGGTACAACACATTTTAGGCACAAAACGACAAAGGCAGCGTTGGGGACACTAGTTTACTATTTTAAGATGTTAAGTTTGTCACCACATCAGAAGGAGTCGGGAAGGGGACACAGAGCTAAATGCCAGTTTGTCTAAAGCGTCAAGAATCCTTGCAACAGCCCTGAGATAGGACTAGCGAAATTTGTACATATAGGAAAATAAGCATTAGCAAAGCCCATAGGTCTTGCCTTTTCGTGGCAATACTCAATCTTTTGGCTTTGCCATTGCTTTTTGCCAGTGCTGTTTTCTACTATAAAAATGAAACAAAAAACAAATGCTTGTCTGTTGATGTGAGACAGCATTGGCAAAAACAGAAATAAGCTATCACATTGTGATTACATCTACCTAGGCATGCGTCTAACACATGAGCACCTATTCGCCATGACACGGAGGCCTTTAGGCCTTTTTTTTCCTTAACTTTTGATTTACTGCTCCACAATGACGGGCACCAATCTGAAATCAGTAAATAAAAAAGGCAACAACAACAAACACTGGTAAAGCCAATAGGCCTCACCTTTGGGACCTTTTGGCCTTGCCATGCTCTGTAATAATACTGTATGCTGTGCTGCAGCACGGCCGAAAAAGAATTGTGCACCACACATGCTTGCCCCTCCAAAATGCTGTGGGTTCTTTTTTTAATATACTGATCTGCATTGGATCGATTAATTTTTTTGGGAAAACAGGTGCGGGCAGCAACACCGAGGCAAGGGTGGGGGGAAGCAACACAGAGGACATGGATGGGAGTGGTAAAAGCAAGTGGGTTAGAGAGCTAAGCTAAGGGAGCAGAAAAGCAAACGGGTCAGAGAGAGCAACGTGGAGTTGGGGGAAGAAAAGCAAAGGTGTGAGCGAGCAATGTGGAGCTGGGGTGACACACCTGGGCGATAAACCAACACAAGCAGGGCAAGGAGAAGCAGGTGGGAGAGCAACAGTTTGCATGGAGGAGGGGAGCACACTGCCAGGGAGACAGCTGAAGAACACATACACACTTGTTAAGTGCTTAATACAGAAAAATAAAGTAGTTCCCTAAAAGTAAGCTGTGGAAGGACATAAGTAATTTGGGTATGTTTCAGGGAGGGACAGACACACGATGGACAAGGCAAGCCATCAAATAAGATGCAGGCAAAGAAGCAGGCAAATGAGAGTGACAGTAAAGGTAACGAAAGGTAAAAAATGTGGGGGCTGCCTCTGTTCCCGGGAACCTCACAATATGTATTTTGTTACTATGCTTTCTGGAAAGCACGGCCTAAAATGGAGTGCTCTTTTAGCAAACTGGAGCTGCTAGACCATGCGAAAAAGAAAACAATCTATATTATTTCATAAAGGAATGTGGTGGTTTGCAGCAGGGGACCAAGGGAGGAGTGGGGTGGGAGCAGTCAGAGCTGGGGTAGGCTGTGAGCAACTTGTTGCTGCATGGCCAGGGATGTGGAATCAACTGACAAGCTAGGAGAGGGAAATAGTAAGGCAGAAAGAGTGAGTGGAGTATGAATTTCGGAGGAGGGGCAGAACATGGATGAGAGGGCAAAAAATGCAAAAAGTAGTTCCTTCAATGTAAGCAGTGGAAGTATGTAAGTCATCCAATGAAAGGATGGTAAAGAAGCTTTGTTCCAGGGAGGCATAAACACAAGAAGGTGAATAAAAGACACTGAAAAGCAGGCAAGCAAACAAGATTAGCAAGAAAGCATTGTCCGCGAAAGGTCAGCTAGCGAGAGCTAAACAGTGGGGAAGTGCATTTGTAGGCCTTCTGTGCCCAGGCTTTGTACCAGTTTTCCTTCCCCGCTGACACTAAGCTCCTTTTCCCTCCCTATACTAATGTGAAGCACATGTAGACTAGAGTGTTAGTTTGCAGAGGAAGGGTTCTGCATGACTTGAAGTACCCAAGCCACAACAGTGAGCAAATGATAGATCTGAAGAGGGTTTTGTTTTATAGATGAACATGCCTGTTTGCATATTACCTGACGTCAGGCTGAGAATCCTCGGGAAAGGTAATTGATATATACATGTCAGTTTACTAGACCTTCTGAAGGATTTTTTTTCTAAAGATAATATGATTTTTTTTCTGAAATCTACTTCTGCCCCACTGACCCCTTCACCACTTTTCCTTTTGTTTCTCCATCAGTCTTCATCTCTCGATTTCTCGCTCATTTTAAGTCATCAGCACTTCATTTCCTTTCAGGGCACTTACCTACTCAACACTAGAGACGAGGAAGAAAAATGGAGGAGGGCTAGAGCACAAAGAAGGTACATTCAGCACACTCTCTCCTTCCAGTGAGCAGTTTGGGATCTGAAGTTGTCTGAGTAGGAGTGCAACGACGGAAGTGCTGCTGTGTCACCCCGGCCATTTTGCCGTCCTCCCTGTAAAGTCACTAGTCTTTTTAGCTTTTGTCAACAGTTTGTGGGACCCTTGATCCTCCGGAAACCGTCAAACTGCAATTCTGGTGTTCCACATGCATACACTTATGCGTTGCCTGAGACAGAAATACCTTCCTCTGGTCTCTCCATCCTGGATTCTCAATAGGGGTGTCCCCTTGAACTCTTTTATTCAAGCCCTGTTTCGTAGCAGATTTTGTGGTGAAGAAGCTGCACCCAAAAGTGATGGCTAGTGGCTTCCCTGTCTAAATTAAGTTCTGTGTCTTACGGGCCTCCATGTTTATTGTCTTGCATGGTTGACATTTTGCAAGCAATCATTACAGCAAATATTAACTGCAGACATCAGAACACGTGCGCTCAAAGATGCTTTGCAGTCACTAGCAGGGCAATGGCGTTAGGTTTTGCCCGAGCTGATCATGAACATCTGAATATTTGTAAGCAATGTGGTTTCAAAATCGAGGATGGATGCTGTCAAAGAAGAAAACAAAGGCAGTCTTCCCCTATCCCCGACATGCTTCATCTTCCTCTCCTGTTCTGTTTCTAGGACCTGTGTGAGTGGGACCTATCTAGTTGAAATACACAAAGTTTCCAACCAGCCCTACAGATTTTGTACCAGGCAAAGTGCATACAAGCCATAACAATACAAGGTCCATATCCACAATGCATTGTTATGCAGAGGCCATAACAAACCGTTCTGAGAAGAGAGCAACAAGTATTGTCATAAAGCGCTACGAGAAAGGAGAATCTGCTTGGTGGGAATTTTGAACGTTCAGCAATGCATAGAATCTGATTGTAAATGAGTTCCTGCAAAACAGCCAGGACATAGAAATATGATCTGTAGCTTCCCTTTAACTTAATGCATGGTTTTTGGACCTGGACCTCCATGTACACTGCCGATATTGATGCTTTTAGAACGCAGAACTGAGAACGGTCTATTTCTTCCCAACTAAGCACAAGCTTTGGTTGAATACGCATTGCCACAGTGAAGATTCAGGGATTGCATTAAGAGCACCAAAAAAGTGATCGGTGGGTTGCCATTGGTAATACTATGGGCTGCAATCTAGTCCACTCTTAAATTTGCCCATCATGCCACCGCAGACAGGACCTAGCCATATGCAAATCAACCTTGATCTTGCTTCACTTGCTACAGTCAAGCCTGACCTGCCAGGCCAGGTTCCTCTAAGCAGGAGCATAAGATATTCTACACCGGTTTGGGCCTATTGTGGCTTTGTCAGAGAGCTTGAGTCCTGTGGCACAGTGAGCACAGGACCCACGTCTGTGCATTATTATCACACTTAGGTTGTTGCAATGAGAAAAACAAAAAAGCAATGGGTAGAATTCTTCATTAGAATATTGCAGCACAAAACTGGGTTCCCCTGTAGACTGATCTTGTGTACATGACAATCAACATATAACCTTTCCCCACTAGCCTTGTGAATTGCGTGGGCGAGTTGTGACATCCCACTTTCCCAAAGGAATGCTAAGAAGAAAGCCAGTTTAGATGGCTGGGAAGCTCTGTCATCTGCGCTGCAGAGGTAGCCTAGCCCCGCATGCAAAATTCTCCACTATGTCTTCTTTAATAACATTTGCTGTAGCTATTTTAAGGTTTCAATTTTTCTCACATTTGGAGCTGTCTCGATAGTGGAGAAACCTGCTAGCAAGTCAGCACTGCTTCTCTCACATCTACAGTGCTTCTCCTTTCTCTCAAGTGGGATTATATGCCTTGCACCTTTTAACAGTAAATTCAAAATTTAAACATGACACACATTGCGACTGTCCCTAGCTGCCCACCAACATCCTCAATGTGTCATAAATACTGGCTCTCGTGTCTTAGTAATTTTATATTCATTAGGACTTGGCAAGATCTAGGTACCAGCTGGGTGAGATGTTTCACTGGGTCCTTGAAAAATCCCTGTTGCTCTGCTGTGTGGAGGATCTGGCTCAACAATGAGAAGAGAAGCTTTCATAACACGGATATCAACATAACGACTCAGGTGACCACAATCTGTATGGAAGGCGATCTGAGCAGTCTATGTTGGAACTACAAACTATGTGGCTGTAAACAAACCAAAAAAGTTACTTTCCTTCAGTAACAATATTTCTTGTCATTAGTAAATATTTCTGCAGTTTCCTCACCTTATGAATATCCTCCAGGTGCCATACTTGATCTGGAAACATTTCTTCCAACAATAGTATCTCAGAGCTGACAGGAGGCAACACGCAGCCTGAGCGACAACTTTACTCACCCAAGATGCTATAACACTGAAGTGTATAAGGTGCCAATCAGTGTGCTAGTGTCCGGTTTCTAGTACTTTTTCCGAGCCTTCCATCAAGACTTGCAGGGAAGAACCAATGACCATACGACATAAGATTTGTTTGCATACCTTGGTCTCTTATTAATCACATCACTAAATCACAAGGGACGACAGAGAATGGTGAGAAACCTGCTGGAAGTTATAACATCCACCAGAAATATTACCAAAGTTAGGTCATTTTTTCTTCTGATGAATACTTCTTCCCACAGATTTTTTGCCTTATAACTGGGTCCCAAAGCTGTACCCACAGGGGGCGGGACTGAATACTGCTGACTAACCAAGGGAATCATGCAAAACAGTCATGGCAAAGTATGAATTAATACATGTTTGAGCTGTGAGGCAGTAAAGTCTAACAGTGGTGCATACGATTGGCCACGTGGCTACTCAGCACTTGTCAACTATCGAAACGCCTCCGGTGACAGCATGACCCTGATAGACTGGCATGAATTCCCACTAGAGGTTTTTTCTTGATTAAGGGATAACAGTTGATCCAGTTGAAATGGTGTGCAAGTTCCGATCTTGACAGCAGCAAAGTCTATAAATAGCAGATCATCCACTCTGTCATGCGTTCTACAGTCTATAGCATAAAACTCTAAATGCCTGGGGCTAGTCTATGCAGCTACTTCTCTGTCCTAGTGGGATAAGACAGATGGAAGCAAAATGGGAGGATGATGGACTGGTCCAGGTGAAAGATAGGTAATACATTTGGTAACAAAGATTAACAATTATAAAGTACCAGTTTGTAAAAATCATTGCTGCCAAGGAGCACAGAACATCTGAAAGACAAGGCTAAAAGGGTTCGGACCTTCTGACTCGCAAAGCGTATTGCTTCATCAACCAGCATAAATTGATTTTGTGGTGGATTTTCCTAGCAGCCAAATCGAAGCCTGAAACATTAGGCAGAAAGCAGAACGACTTTAGTTGGCACCATTCATCTCCACATGTGCAGCTGCAGTGTTTGAGATTAGGATGAAAGATGAAAACATTGGCCACTCTTCTGTGAGAGGGTGTTCACTTTGTGCAGGAGAGAACTAGGCTACAGAGTGCTGAGTCATAGCAGACAGATTTACCAAATTATCCTCACTCAGTCTGGGGCAATCATGATCGGCTGTGCTTGATCCTCTTTCGCCTTTTGCAGGACTCTCAACAGAAGCAGGATTAGTGGGAATGCGTAAAGCAATGTAAATCTACAGTAATCCCCCAAGGGACCACTTAGAGGGAAGTTGGTAGCACAAAACCAAGAGCACAGTCTGTTCTGGGCCGTGGCAGAGAGCCACACATGGACACTCAAATCTGGAAAAGATTACTCCTGTCACTTCAAAAAGTTTTCACGTGTCATCCTCTGCAACTGCTTTCATGTTGAGGGTGCCTACGTAATGTGGTGCTACCAGGAAAATGTCTGCTGCTGAGCCCTCATCCACAGTTTAATCATTTCCCTAAAAAGAGCCCATGGCCCCATACCCACTCGTCTACTGATGTGATGAACAATGGTGGTGTTGTCACAAGGAACTTGAACGGCACACCCTGAGATGGAAGCCCTCATGGCAAGAGAGAGCTCCTGCAGCTCTAACATGTTTATGTGTAGGCACTGCTCAGATGCGGACCAAAGATCCCACGCTAAGCTGTCATCCAAATGAGCACACCAGCACAGCGATGAGGCATGGTAGCTTGCTTATGCAGAGGGTTTAAGTATCAACCCACCAAAAGATTGGTGGGACACACCCATCAGTGTAGATCAAAGCAAGATGCTATGAGAATGCTTGGGCCATTGTTTCCAAAAGACACTATGGAAGAGTTCTCAATTGCTATCTGGCAAATGACACCCTCAAGATGTAGGAAATCATGAGGCCTAACGGGCACAGACAATTGGAATTGGGACCCAAGCCATATCAGTGGAATCATACCCTGAATAGCTCCAATCCCCTTGGAAGAGGAAAGGGATACTAAGGGTCATGTCTAGCACCACTGAAACACGTTTGCCTCACCGAGGGAGCAATACATCTGGGTACTGATCATAAATCCTACTTTCTGAATAACTGTCAGGGTGTGCTGAAGATGTTCTGTGACCAAAGCAGAAGGTTTCAGCCTTTCCGAGCCAGTCATCCAACTTAGGAAGTATATGGACTTCTCACCTCAACAGTTAAGCTAATATCACAGTCTCAATTTGCGCAGAGTTGTAGTCATCCCAAACCACAAAACTACAAGCTGGTAGTGTCGAGACCCCACAGTGAACCTCAAATAGCACCTGCGGGTGGGTAGGACTGGCAGGTGAAAGTAGGAGCAAATGAAGTTCAGGGGCACCAGCCAATCCCCTACATAGAGGGCGAGCAAGACTTAGTTCAGAAATATGTTCTTTGACTTGTCCTGCCAAATCTGAAGCTTCAAGAAGTGAAAGTTCAGGACGGGTTTCAGACCTATCCTTATTGGAGAGCAAGAAAATTCCCATCTTCCTCTACTCCATGAGCACCACCTTTATGGCCAGTTTGATTAATCGGGCAAGAACATCCGCCTCCAACACTGATTGTTGCGGGGATTGAGCCTCTTGGGCCTTGGAATATCCACAAATCTTTTGGGACTGTTAGTGAAATTACTTTGCCTAAGGAGAAGCAAAGCTAGTGGCTTGGCTATCTTTGAAGCATTTCAGGGGAGGGAGTTGGCCTCCTCTTCGAACAGCTACTCACCATCAAAAGGCATGTCCATAAAAGTAACTTGGACATCTTGTTAAAGGCCCGCGGGGCACATCAAACGTGGCAAAGCAGAGTGGCAGCAATACCCATGGATTGAGCCACAATCTCTGGAAAATCTAGGCTTCACTTCAGGATCTATTTGGCAGCATCCAAACCATGTATGACCAGATAAGAAAAAGGCTTTTTCTGTTCTCAGGTAAAATGCTCGTAGTCAGTTTAGCCAGTTCTCAGAAGGCATGGAAGTAGTGTCCCAAAAGGCACATGAAATTTGGAGTGTGAAGGTCAATGGTGCCAGAAGTAAAGACTTTTTCCCCCATAGAGTCCAATTCTCTTAGACTCAATCTGAAGCAGCAGTCAAAAATTATTTGGGTTACATTTCACAGAGGAAGCTTCTCCCATAAAGGTGTCCAGAGAGTATTGTGAAGACAAACATTTTGACTGGTGTTGGCTAGCATCTGCCTGTGAATGGCAGGGTCCAAGAAATGCTTCTCCCAGGCAGCTCTAATTGAAAAGTAGAAGAGGTAAAAATGTTAAATGTGGCGTCAGTGGTGGGCTAAGTTATGTAAGTGGTGCAGCTTTTTCTCATACCACTGTGGTGAATGAAGACACGTCCTCAAATGGATGGCCTGGCGGCTTTAGAAATGCCCCCTTCTGTGTTTTGTAAGACGACGGGAGGCAAGCATTAGCATATATGAAAGAAGGAGAGTATCTACTCCCTAATCATCAAGCTCTCTACAAGCATGATCCTTTCAGAGCATGACCAGAGCATCAGAGTCAGACTCTGAGTTCCTCCACAAGGGCAAATTTCTGGGACAAAAGTCCTGTCTTTTTTCCCCTACTTGCATGATGTCCATTAACTCTGAAGGTTTCCAAGGTGCTACTGAATTTAGCTCCGAGGGAGGTGGCAGTGATGGCTTTATAGAAACTATGGAGAGAGGCATGCCAAATGTATAGAGATTAGTGCCTCTGAAGACCTACGCTTCATCAGAGACATATCAAGACCAGAGCCTGTAGAAGTGCTGAATATGGAGCTATCCAGTTTGGAGGCACCAAACCTACTGGATCAGGCTTGCTGATGGGGAGAGGCCTAGAGTATACAAAAGTTGTTGCAGTATTACAAGCAGGAAGGCCTCACCCTGCGAACTGGATCAGCTCATGGGGGTCAAAACTCAGACTTAATATTTTTACCTTTGGAAATGTGTAAGAAACTGTGTTGTTGGTTTATCGGGGTGTGAGTCCTGGTCAAGCAGCAACCACAATCCTTGTCAGGATATGACACAAGAACACCCCAAATTAACTTGTACTCAACCCCTGGGAGTTTGGCACAGAGCAGTCAGGCTTAACCTTGAAGCAATGTATAAAGTATTTGTGCAACACCTCAGACAGCAACACAGTGAAAGCACACCACAAAACGAGCCCACAACAAAGTTAAAAAAATACAGTAGATTTTAATTAAATTAAAACAAGTCCAAAACAACAAAAATCCAATTAGTAGAACCAGAGATATTGAAATTTAAGGGTTTAAGTAAAAATAGCACCAAGAAGCACAAAGCGCTATTGGTGTTATCTGGTCACGCTGGACCAGGGCAAAGTCACAAGTTCAAGCTGACTGCAATGGCATGCGGACCGGCTATTTGGACCCAGTTAAGCCAGCCAAACTAAGTGCCTTAAAACCTTGTTGTGGAGCAAGGCATGGATCTGCGTAGATGTGTTATGCAGCTGAGGCAAGGCGTTGCTTCAGAGATACAACAAGGCTTCAGGGCGAGGACCTGTTGCATTGGCATCGAAGATCCCATCGACAGGGCTTGCGATGCGACGGCCTGCCTCAGGGATGTTTGGCGCAGTTGAGGATATATGCTGGTTCGGATGAATGGTGAAGCTGTGATGCAGAGATGTCAGCGTCAAGGCTGCTGTTGACAAGAGATTCAAGGAGCTGCTCTGGAGAAGCATTGTGCCGCGGCAGTTCTAAAGGTGACGCGCTGAACCCAAGATGGGGGGTGCGATCAAAGTCTTTCGGACGGGTTCTGTAAGGAAATGCCTCCTTGGCATGGTTACCCCCTGACTTTTTGCCTTTGCTGATGCCAAGTTATGATTTGAAAGTGTGCTGAGGCCTGCTAACCAGGCCCCAGCACCAGTGTTCTTCCCCTAAAACTGTACCATTGTCTCCACAATTGGCACACCCTGGCATCCAGGTAAGTCCCTTGTAACTGGTACCCCTGGTACCAAGGGCCCTGATGCCAGGGAAGGTCTCTAAGGGCTGCAGCATGTCTTATGCCACCCTGGGGACCCTTCACTCAGCACATACACACTGCTTGCCAGCTTGTGTGTGCTGGTGGGGAGAAAATGACTAAGTCGACATGGCACTCCCCTCAGGGTGCCATGCCAACCTCACACTGCCTATGGCATAGATAAGTCACCCCTCTAGCAGGCCTTACTGCCCTAAGGCAGGGTGCACTATACCATAGGCGAGGGCATAGGTGCATGAGCACTATGCCCCTACAGTGTCTAAGCTAAACCTTAGACATTGTAAGTGCAGGGTAGCCATAAGAGTATATGGTCTGGGAGTCTGTCAAACACGAACTCCACAGCACCGTAATGGCTACACTGAAAACTGGGAAGTTTGGTATCAAACTTCTCAGCACAATAAATGCACACTGATGCCAGTGTACATTTTATTGTGAAATACACCCCAGAGGGCATCTTAGAGATGCCCCCTGAAAACATACACAACTTCCAGTGTGGGCTGACTAGTTTGCCAGCCTGCCACACACCAGACATGTTGCTGGCCACATGGGGAGAGTGCCTTTGTCACTCTGTAGTAACAAAGCCTGTACTAGGTGGAGGTGCTTCTCACCTCCAGCTGCAGGAACTGTAACACCTGGCGGTGAGCCTCAAAGGCTCACCCCCTTTGTTACAGTGCCACAGGGCATCCCAGCTAGTGGCGATGCCCACCCCCTCTTGCCACGGCCCCACTTTTGGCAGCAAGGCCGGAGGAGATAATGAGAAAAACAAGGAGTCACTGGCCAGTCAGGACAACCCCTAAGGTATCCTGAGCTGAGGTGACTCTGGCTTTTAGAAATCCTCCATCTTGCAGATGGAGGATTCCCCCAATAGGATTAGGGATGTGGCCCCCTCCCCTCAGGGAGGAGGCACAAAGAGGGTGTAGCCACCCTCAGGGCTAGTAGCCATCTTGCAGATGGAGGATTCCCCAATAGGATTAGGGATGTGCCCCCCTCCCCTCAGGGAGGAGGCACAAAGAGGGTGTAGCCACCCTCAGGGCTAGTAGCCATTGGCTACTAACCCCCCAGACCTAAATACACCCCTAAATTGAGTATTTAGGGGCCCCCAGAACCTAGGAAAACAGATTCCTGCAACCTGAAGACGAAGAAGGACTGCTGACCTGAAGCCCTGCAGAGAAGACGGAGACACCAACTGCTTTGGCCCCAGCCCTACTGGCCTGTCCCCCCACTTCGAGAAAAACTGCAACAGCGATGCGTCCCCCAGGGTCCAGCGACCTCTGAAACCTCAGAGGACTACCCTGCATCTAAAAGGACCAAGAACTCCCTGGGACAGCGGCCCTGTTCCAAAGAAACTACAACTTGCAAAAAAGAAACAACTTTTAAAGGACTCCACGTTTCCCACCAGAAGCATGAGACTTTCCACTCTGCACCCGACGCCCCCGGCTCGACCTGCGGAGAAACAACACTACAGGGAGGACTCCCCAGCGACTGCGAGCCCGTGAGTAGTCAGAGTTGACCCCCCTGAGCCCCCACAGCGATGCCTGAATGGGGAATCCAGAGGCTCCCCCTGACCGCGACTGCCTGCTTCCGAGAACCCGACGCCTGGTAAAAACACTGCACCCGCAGCCCCCAGGACCTGAAGGATCCAACCTCCAGTGCACAAGCGACCCCCAGGTGGCCCTCTCCCTTGCCCAGGTGGTGGCTACCCCGAGGAGCCCCCCCTTGCCTGCCTGCTTCGCTGAAGAGACCCCTGGGTCTCCCATTGAAACCTATTACAAACCGGACGCCTGTTTGCACCCTGCACCCGGCCGCCCCTGTGCCGCTGAGGGTGTACTTTTTGTGCTGATTGTGTTCCCCCCGGTGCCCTACAAAACCCCCCTGGTCTGCCCTCCGAAATCGCGGGTACTTACCTTCTGGCAGACTGGAACCGGGGCACCCCCTTCTCCATTGAAGCCTATGCGTTTTGGGCACCACTTTGACCTCTGCACCTGACCGGCCCTGAGCTGCTGCTGTGGTAACTTTGGGGTTGCCCTGAACCCCCAACGGTGGGCTACCTTGGACCCAACTTTGAACCCTGCAGGTGTTTTACTTACCTGCAAAACTAACCAAAACTTACCTCCCCCAGGAACTGTTGAAAATTGCACTGTCTAGTTTTAAAATAGCTTATTGCCATTTTTGCTAAAACTGTACATGATATTGTGTTGATTCAAAGTTCCTATGATACCTGAGTGAAATACCTTTTATTTGAAGTATTACTTCGAAATCTTGAACCTGTGGTTCTCAAAATAAACTAAGAAAATATATTTTTCTATACAAAAACCTATTGGCCTGGAATTGTCTGAGTGTGTGTTCCTCATTTATTGCCTGTGTGTGTACAACAAATGCTTAACACTACCCTCTGATAAGCCTACTGCTCGACCACACTACCACAAAATAGAGCATTAGAATTATCTCTTTTTGCCACTATCTTACCTCTAAGGGGAACCCTTGGACTCTGTGCATGCTATTTCTTACTTTGAAATAGTACATACAGAGCCAACTTCCTACAGGTTCCATCCATGCAGAAGTGGCAATGCGTCAGTGCTCCTGAAGGATGCGCCGCTCAGCCAAGCAGATGCTGTCCACAGCAGAGAGGATGCATCATTTCAGCTGGCAAGTACCTTAGGCTCACTTCCAAGGGTCCTTTTTTGGGGTGGCACCACTTGACATGGTAGACTCACAAATGGCAGAGTCCAGGTGCAGAAGCGGGTGGCTGAAAGTCTTTTATGTCCCTGAGACTGAGACCAGGAGGCCAGCAAACTAGCCCTTGAAATCACTCTGGGTTCAAGAGAGTCAGGTCCTGTCCTTCTGACTCAGGCAAGAGGGCAGCAGGTCAGTACAGCAAAGCAGGAGGCCACCATAGTGGCAGTCCTACAGCAGCACAGCAGCCCTTCTTCCTGGCTGAGTGTCCATGGGCCTTTAAGTGTATTGAAGTGGTGGTGTCAGAGGTCCAGTTCTTATACCCAGTGGTGTCTTTGAAGTAGGGAATACTTCAAAGACATGCCTTTGAAGTTCACAGATGTCCTGCACTCCCTGTCCTGGCTCCAGACAAACTACAGGTGGTATGCATTCATTTGTGTGGGGACAAGACACAACCTATTCGGGGGAAAGTGAGGCTGGGTCAAGCTCCTTCCTCACCTCCTGGGCAGAATGGCCCATCAAGTCACTTCTAAGATTCCCTTGCACGTGGCAGTCTAAAGGGAATACACAAAGTACAACTTCTAACTACACTCAGTCATGGGACCAGAGAAAGACTGCAGGAACCAAATAGCTAAGACAAGAAAATGCCAACTTTATAAAAGTGGCATTTTCAGAATTGCAATATAAAATCAGGCTTCACAATAAGTTAGGATTTTAAATTGTGATTTCAGAGACATCAAACTTAAAGGAATTATCTCTTCCCGTTTGGAAATAAGGAGTATAAAATATAATAAGGCAATTCCAGTGTTAACCTATGAAAGAGATAGGCCGTGCAGTAGTGAAAAATGAATTGAAGAGTTTTTCACCACCAGGGCATGTAAAACTTAAAAATACATGTCCTACTTTTTAAATACATGGCACCCTGCCCTCTGAGCTGTCCAGGGCCTACTCTATGGGAGACTTTTGTATTAAAAAAGAAGGTTTGGGCTTGGAAAAAGATGTCTTTTACCAGGTCAAAAAGGCAGTTTAAAACTGCACATACAGGTCTGCAGTGTCAGGCCTGAGTCATGTTTAAAGGGCTCTTTAAGTGGGTGGCACAATCAGTGCTGCAGGCCTACTAGTAGCATTTAATTTACAGGCACAGGACATATGTAGTGCTCTTTACTGGGGGCATGTAAGTTAATTAAATATGCTGATTGGGGATAAGGCAGGAGGAGAGGAGAGAGCACATGCATGTTAGCACTGGTTAACTGTAATAAATTGCTCAGAGTCCGAAGGCCAACAAAAAAGCATTCAGCGAAAAGTAGGAGGAGAAAGGCAAAACGTTTGGGGATTTCTCTGCAGAAAGGGACATTTCCCAACAAAATGACTCAGAATACCAGGAAGAGGTTGGTGTTCGGAATCTGAGCAGTCTAGAAAAATATTTCTCCTTCCTATAGCACTTTTTGTGGGAAGATCTTTTGGGAGCTTGTTTGCTAGGCGTGGACTTACTGGAAGGGAATGCTTTGGAGTGCCCATGTGGCCCTTAGCCAAAAACAGCTTATCCTTTGACACCCCGATGGCCTTTGGCTGCATAAATGAACAGTAGTAACAGGCAGAAGGGACATGGTCGGATTAGAGATGCCACAGGCAGATGGCTGTTATGTGTATGACAAATATATTTTGCTGCATCTTCAACATAGATTGAACCCTGAAAGCTTTGGGAGAGAAGTATTTCCTAGCCACTGTAGAATGCTTAGCAATGTCATTGGTAAAGCACTGAGAAGAGTTCCATACTGACATCTCTCCCCTGGAGGAGGTTGGCAGTTTAAAGACTCTGATGTCATCACATTTTGGGCAGGTGAAGTCCAGGCTGAAGCCACTTGGCACCACTTGTTTGCAATGGTTACCTATTCTGGATCCAGTCTGGCGCCTACATTATATTCATAAAGTCAGGAGCCTTCATAACTGTTAACTTCTGCATCACCTGAAGGTTGAGAACTGCTAGGATCATTAAAGGTCATTGCGTGTTGGGCATCCTGCACTGTACCTCAATTTGCTGGGACTCTATGGGGCCTGCATCGTCCTTCCTCACCCAAGTAAAATCCATTAACAGGTGTCAGAAATGAAGACCGACATAAACTTTCCCTTGGACTTCCAGTAAGAATGCCTTCAGTACTATGGAAATTGTGATAATTTCTAGAATATTTACATCCAGTGATCTGTCTTTCAAATGCCCAAACATTGAAAAGCTATCATCATTATTAGAAGGGCAAATGTGCTTCATGAGCATACTCCTGCTGGTGCTATTTTATGCTTCTGTAACACACTGTTCGAAGGTAAGGGTAGCTACAGCTTTCCACTAGCAAAATAAGGATGGTATTATAACAGCATGGGGATGGTACACCTTTGAACATACCCTGAATTAGAGTGTGAATGCAAGCTGGATGGATAGGAATGACAGAAGCCTGAGCCTCACAGTAAGGACATCACTAGAAATAGCTCCACGCAGGAAAACAAGAGGACCCAGATGCAGTCCAAGAGTAGGGATACAGCTTGAAACGCCATAGAAACATAATTGTAGCTCAATAGTGAGCATTTCCCTTGTAAAGGCTGATTCCTCCTCTCCACTATGCGGAAGGATGGAGAGGTCTAGGCCTTCTATTGACAATGTGCTTAGGACGTTACACTAGTGAGGATGCTGGGTCATAGCTGTAGGGTCAACAAGCAACTATGTGGTTGTGGGCATCGGGCCCTACAGAGTCCCAAGTGGCTGCTGGCTCTCAGCCCTGCACAGTCTTAACGCCCAATCCTCGTTTCCTGATCGAGGGGAAAGGAGAATTCTCTTTGACTAGACATGCTCATCGAAGGAGACTGGCCTTCATTTCCTCTACGTCACAAAGGTGCTGTAGCCCACTGAATGACAGAGACCACTCGTGGAAAGCCCAACATGGGGAATAACCAAGTTTTAGATCCGTTATAACCTATTTTGATTTTATTGCTTTCTTAGAAAAACAAATAAAAACATGTCACGGACATCATCTAGACAATGATAAACGTTCAGTTATTCCACATACCATAATCCTCCATCACAGCACACACATACATCTTATTGCTCATTGTGACTTTTATACGGTGGTATCTTCTTACTTACTGTCAACTTATTAGTGACTGTTGATGTCGAGTGAACACATCGGAATAGTGATTGAGGGGTCGTTGCCGAAAGTACCACTACAGACCGAGTGGTAGTTTTATTATTCGGAAGCTAAGCATCTGGGAGGAGTCACATAACATTTGTCCTGAGGAAGGTGGTATACATGATTATACATGGTTTAAGGCCACCAAAACTCTTTGACAGAATACATAAACACGACCCACAGTGCATAGACGATTTCAATCTGTGACTGAACAAACTCAATAATGCCCAGTGACACATCAAGTGGGAGTGGACCTTCTTACTGAGAAATCGATTGGAGTGTTTTTTTGGAATACTCTCCGTTTGATCAATGTTGTTTTGTATATTTGTCTTTTATGTTATCTTTGTTAATTTGGTGCATGGACTGTGTTATGCAAAAAAATATGTATTTTTAATAAATTTATAATTGAATGACCTCCATATTCTTTTAAAATTCCTGAGGTTTTAAATCGGTGGTTTGAGTGAGGGGACTGAACCTCATATTGTTTGATCCATGAGATTACATCGGAGCCACACAAAACTCTGAAATTCTGTTTTCACTTTTGGCTATCAATAAAACAAGGTATTTAAAATGATCAAATGCTGTTTGAAAAACAGAGTTCAATGTCTCCTGTGAGATCACATCCGTAACCTGTGGACTTATTCCAGTTTGTACAGAGGCCAGAGGAGTCATCAAACACCTTGAACATATGTATCAGGCGGGGCAATGTTACAGCCCGGCGCTGGATGTACATCGGTAGGTCGTCTGCATACAAAGATATCCTATCATCACTAAAACCATGTTATCTGAGCATCTCGCCGTGTCGACTCTGCCATGGGCTCAAATATTTATGCAAAAAAAAGTGATGACAAGGGGCAGCTGTGCCCACGGGTCCATGGGTCCATGTACAACAGCAGCTGGTATCTCAAAAAGCGGGGACCGAAACCTCCGTTCATCAGTGCTTGATACATGATGGCCCAGTGGACCAATGTGAAGACATTTATGAGGTCTACGGACACTAACGCTGCCTCATCCGTGAACTCCTGCAAGTGTGCAAAGTCTACCTGTAATCGCCTCATTTAATGCCTCATGACCCTCCTTGGCATAAATCCATTTTGGTCCCTATATATTGGGGCGGAAATTACTTGAATTAGTCTGGTGACAAGAATTTTAGCACAGAGCCTTGCCTTGTCGTTAAACGACAGTATGGGACGATATGAGGAACACTGCTTGAGAGGTTTTCCCAATTTGGGAAAACCACAATAAGCGCACCCTGTAACTTATGAGGAAGATGGCCGCATGTGTATGCCTCTTCATGGAGAGCCTGCAACTGCAGCAAAATCAGGGGTGTGTATTTCTTGTAGAATCGTGTGGGCATTCCGTTCCAGCTAGCTATCTTCGCTAGGTATGTTGACAACAGCATGGTAAATTTCTTCTGCTGTTACCAGAGAGGTCAAACTATGCGTGATCATTGTCAGGGACCATGGATAGGTCAGATGCAAAGGGGAGTTCCGTTTTATCTGAAGGGTTTGTTGCTCAGTCTAAATGGTCTTATGGTACTTTAGGGGAAGACACTGGTTACGTCTGCACTATACGTAACTAGGGCCCTCATTACAACCCTGGCGGACGGCGGTAATTTGGGCAGTACCTTTTCCCAAATGATGACATTGGTGGTTTGGCTCAAGTGAAACCGGCAATGTACTACTCCATCCGCCAGGGTGGTAACGGCCGCTGGGCTGGAGACTTCGGTCTCCAGCCAGGCAGCCGCCACAATTCCACCCTCGAGATTATGACCCCGCCTACCGCCATGGTTTTCGTAGCAAGCGTACCGCCACGAAAACCCTGGCGGTAGGCACTATCAGTGCCAGGGAATTCCTTCCCTGACATTGATAGGGGTCTCCCCTGACCCCTCCCCCGCACTCCCCTCCCTCTCCTGCCCCCACACATTTACACACCCACACGTGCACACATTAACATGCATACACACACGCATACCCACATCCACCCATGCATGCACACATACATACCCACACACCGCAACACACCAAAATACATTGTCGCACACACGCATTCACAACACACAACATACACGTACACTCACATGCAGTCATTCACGCATGCATTCAACATGACTCACACCCGCATGCACGCATACAAAAACAGACACACCCCCCACACACACAACACCCCCACACAAGCACACACCACCCCCTCTCCTGTGGAAGAACCCGACTTACCTGCTTGCAGAAGACGGGACGCGGCGCTGCTGCCAGCAGCAGCGTCCGCCAGAAAAACAGCGCCAGGCAGTATCATGGCTCATGATACGGTCGGCGGTGTTTTGCTGGCGTGCGCCACCTTACCGCGTGACCGTCAATGGTATTCCACCAGCCTTCTGGCAGAATTCCTTCTACAGTCATAATGCAGGTGGGCAGCTGGTAGCCACGGCGACGGTATGTTGGCGGCTGTCACCGTGGTGTTAGGTGGCAGTTACCGCCAAAGTTATAATGAGGGCCTAAGTGTCCCACTTTGTTAAGAATCGACTACGCCAATACCGCATCAGTCTTCTGGGAGTCGAACCAGTATATGCGCTTGCCTGCCTTGTCATCTCATTCGCATACTCTTTGCTGAGTGCTGAGCCATGCATAGCGGGCTGAGACGAACATTAACTCCCTGAGGGAGTGTCTAAGTCTCTCCAACTCTCTAAGGATGTATTCACTGTGCGTGCACTGGAAGCGTTTCCAGCACAGTAATTTGCTCATCAAAATCGTCCATAACACACATCATAATGTGGCTTGCAGAAGGGCTGAGCCTACACTGTCCTCCGAGAATTCAGCCACTACATCTCGTATATAGTATGTGGGGAGCTCACCCTTGAGCCACCAAGCATTTAGTGTACACTCTCGCCCCCGGACCTGTGTTGCCCCCACGGAGGCACACCTCCAATGGCAAATGATCTGAAAGGCCTCTCGGGAGGATAAGTACACAAGATATCGTGCTAACTTCCACCGCTGGGAGGAAAACAATAAATACGTGATTGGGCGTGATGTGCCTTGGAGTAGTAAGGAAATTAAAAATCCAAATCGCGACAGTGATGCCAGGTGTCCACGAGGGCCAGGGAAACAGCTCACTTGCTTAGTGTCAAACTGAATTTTATATTGATGTATTATTGCCCAGTCAATATTGAGTCTTATTCGCCCTCAAAAGATGAAGCTGTGTTTGCAGGCACTCGCATCCGTAAGAGGCTCTACAGCTAATGGCTTTCAAAAGTTGTTATTGGTATGGTGAAGTAGTTTTAGCTGCTCGAAGGCAGCTTTGGCTGGAAGGGAACATTTTGTTTGAACGGCAGGGAAGATGGAATAAACGGACTTGGAGAAGCTAGGTCTTTGTATAGAGGTGGGGTGCAAATACTCATATGATCAGTAGTTTTGTAAATGTTTTTAACATGCCCTTAGGGAACATTGTAATAATGGCTTAAAATGGTGCACAAAACCTTTTTTAGGATGACATCTGTTTATTTTTGTTTCATTTTAACTAACAAGTTACTTACCTTCGTTAACGCTTTAGCTGGTGACCAATCGAAGAGGGCAGCTGTGCATGTGCTCAAAAGGTGAGCACATCAGAAACCTAAGAACTAAATTAAGGTCTCATTTGGCAATAATGAAAGGTGTGAGGAAATGTGTTGTAAACCTTTCAGGAAACGGGATACTTGATCGGAAAGGGCTAATCCAGCAACCACAAGAAAAGCTGAGCTAGTCAAAAGGTACCCTTTTACTCCGTCAAAAACAAGACCTTGCTGGGCAGGCAACAGTACAAACAACACAACTTCAGAGAGGGATGCAGACAGAGTCGACTTGTTTTCCAACACATCAAGCCAAAATGTTTTCCCATTAGCAGGCGTATACAGCTTGAAATATTATGAACAAGAACTTGTCCCCAAGAAACAGGTTGTCATACACTGACATTACACCTATTTTGACTGAAATGCCTGCGTTTAATGGTCCGCAAACACCGGCTTTTCATATTCTATAAAGGCACTTTTGTCTCCAACCAATAAATTATCATTTTCTGAAACTATTCTGTTCTCCAAATAATACCCATTTATATGTTTAAAATATTTTGTCCAAAATATGATTTATTTTTTTACTTTTAGTAACTATACACGTGAGATCTACCTGTACATTCTTATATCCCACACACTCTCTCATGTGCCCCAAATATTGCCATAACATCCCAGCAAAAGCTGTTGGGGCCAGGTTTTAGCCTAACAAGGTGTGCGCAGTCTTATATGCCCCTAAGCAGTCTATAGTGCCCCATAAACAAAATCATACACCCAAAACTGTGCCTGGTGTCTAGGTGAGCCTTCATATTATAAGTAGAGTGTCAGAAACCCCACTGCTATCTCAAAGGCTTCTGAATTTTCTGTCATATGCTCAGGGGGGCTTTGACAGCTTATACTTCACTTCATGTTAGGATTCATGATCAGTCATTACAGTATGAGCAACCTTACTCTGGAAGAAAATGGTTACCAGTGACACACACCAGGTTTGAAAAAACAACGATGATATATCTATTAAAAGGTGGAGAATAGGCCTGTGGAGGCTTAGGCGTGGTTTGGGGAGAAGGTGGCACAGGAGAGACATAGGTCAAGGAGTAGTTAACAAGGGAATGGTTGTAGTGCTATAACAGTAGAGTCGGCACCAGACAGTTTGCCTAGCAACTTCTTGTGTGTTGCAATGTTCTGGAGGGACAATCAGCAACATTCCTGCTATGCAACCCTGCATCTAGTCTCACGTGCCCTCCTGTAGACTCAAATTACCCAGTTGCTGCATCATGTACTGAAAGCAGCTTCTGGTACCCAGGTTTCGCCTCAAAGCCTATGAAAGCATCATATGCCTATGTACACTCTCAAATACCTCTATATCAAACCATACACCAGGTCCGTCTGTTGATGCCTAGGTTCAGACTCACAATCTATATAAAGCCTCAAAATGCCAAATGCCAATGTTTGGTCTCTTGTTCCCAAGCGCTAACTTGTCCAGGTGCAAACCTCCCTACATATACCCCTCCATACACACAGAAATACGGACACAAACACTGCAGTCACATGCACTCAAACAAAATGGCCCCTTCGCTATTCCTGTTTCTACCCTCCTTATTTACCGTGCATTATCTTCTTCTCGTCCTCAAGTTGCTAGCGTTGTGATCTCAACTGAGCTATTTCTCAGTCATATGGCATGTGTCTATATGTATATGGTATGTATAAAGTACAAACCTAGTCAAAAGACAGCAGAGTGCTGTACAGGGTGAAAGGAGAGGTTCATAGGTACTGGTGGCAGAAGTACAGGTTCTGCATCATGATAGAGTGTTCTTTAAAGAGGTGTGTGTCTTCATCACCACTTTCCTAAATGGGAGCAGAGTCGGAGCTGTTCTGATAAATACGGAGATACTTGTCCAGATCCTGGAAGCATAAATGTAGAGAGTCCTGCTGCTGTGCCACCTTCTTTTTACACTTCTTTGCTTCCAGTTTTTAGTGACCTGACTACTGGTGTGCTAAATACAACTGGTGGTGATTTACTTGTTAGCTAGACAGACAGAGTGCTGGTTGTGATGGCTTTGTAAATGATGCAAAAAGTTCTGAAGATGGTGCAGACGAAGGGGGGCATGTTGAGTTCCATTAGGATGGGTGTGATATGAGCAAATTTCTTCAGGACTTGGATAAGAGGTGCCCTGCCATGTAGAATGGCTTAAGGAAGACCATTGTCTTATGGAGTTTGGCAGGCCATGCTACAGGGTGTAGCAATGATCAGATGCAAGAGTACAAGGGCTTGAACAGAAGTTCTGATGTCACTTTCCCAGAAGAATGGTTTCAACTGGCATGGCACTACTGCTCTGGGCTCAAACGTTTGGGGTCACTGGGACCAAATTAAAAGTGGCATCAGTGCACAACACAAACTGAGCCCATATGCGAATGCAGAGGTTGTGCATGCGCAGAGACAGGATATAGGATGGCTGACAGATTCTGCTTTGTCCATCTTGGGTACCTACGGCCAACCATCATTGACCAAGCGTTACAAGCTAGCTGATAGGCTTAATGAGTGTTGAGAGGGTGGCAGAGACTTTGCCAGGCTAGAAGCAAAGGAGTGATCATCGCTATTGCTGGTAAAATAGGCCCCTGATAAAGTTTACCACTCTACTATTAAATGCACCCTGAGCACATGAACATTGGTAAAATCCAAGTTCTCCCTCTAACCTCCAATGTATAGTGTGCATTTAGTATATAGCTAAGATGAAGGCTTCGACTCTGCTTGGCCTTTCAGTGCACTTACTGCAGTGATGAGTGGCTAGTGTGGATGTTTTGGGATTCAAGCACTAATGGCATAGTTGCCACTGAACAGCATCCAGTAACTTAAAAGCTCAGCAATGGACATAACTCACAATAAGAAGGACATTGACAAAGAAAAAGCATTACGCATTTTAACAGGAAAACCAGATGAACCAATAAAATGGACAGGTAGAGTAAACAAATATGAGGCAGATTAAACAACAGTAACCAGCATTACCATGCGTTGGTGGCACCCGTACGGGCCTGTTTTGTTTTTTAGCTATACTGAGAGCGACTAGTAAAGTGTTACTACCGATTAATGTAATAAAAAATAGTGCTGATCCTCACAGCAAACGAGGGTCAGGCAGCAGCCTGAGGTTAAAAAAAAAGCCTGTCTGATAGCTGGAGAAGGCGCAGGGAGGCTCATGGCCCTTCCCCCCAAAGAGAATTTTCAGAGTTGGAGAAGTCTCAGCCCTAACCTAAGAAGTCTGATATTCATCTGTGCCTCCCCCTTTGTGATGCATTGCAGAATAACCAATAAATGTAGCCGTGTAGTGCTGGGCTACCCATCAATCAGGCCGTCATCTCACCCTCTCCCATTTTGTCACAGATTGGGGTGTGTCAGGGGTCTCACTGAACCATCTCTATGTCAGAAGTAATGACTGGGTGACGTCACTGGAGCCTAATAGAGCCCATCTCTGTGTTTCATGTACATTTTTTCATGACTTTAGAGGCAGAGGCAAAAAAAACAATAGAACAACTTGATTCAGTGCAATGCAACAATCTAAATTCCAAACTTATTAGTAACAACCTCCCACCACCCTTTGGAATGAGGAAGTAGGTGATATTCATGAGCAATCTGCAGATAGACAGATTAACCATCTCAAAGATCATTACTGAAGTTAAGTAATTTTTTCTTCTGATGGATATTTCTACCTGTAGATTCCCTGTCTGTTGAAAAGATTCAAAGCAGGAACCTTTCCAGGTGGTTGGACTGAAGAACTGGTCAAACAAAGAAATGCTGGAGAACCGAGCACACAAAATGACAGTCCCTTTTTACCTTTGAATCCAAGCAATAATGCTTAGCAAAGTATAAAGGGACTCATGTTGTAGGCATGACATATCTAAGCCACAGGAACATCCCTGGCGAATGCGGAAGTAGAAGACTTTGCTACGGTCAGGGGTGTGGAATTTAATAAAATACCTACTTGTCGATAGGACATGTTCCTTCATAAATCTACTTGTCCTGTAAAAAATCTACTTGTCCCTTTGGTGCCCTGTAGGGCGGCAACACACTATGGCAGCAATTTCATTATGTAAGAGCTCTGATAATAGCTTCTCTGATTATGCAAGGGTTAGTACTACAGTATGGCTTGAACACTAGCAATTTCCTTTTTATGCCACTTTTCTGCAGGTCTACATACTGGGGCTGGAGGCAGCGGTAAGCAAAAGATCCAGGGTTGGAATGCCCATGTGAGTCTGTGCAAATCTACTACCTTGCATGTTTCACAAGCTCTTCCCTAATCTTTTCCAAAACTGGGAAAGGTTGGAAATTTACTCCTGAAAAGGGCAGAAGCAAAATTTCTTCCATGGTTGGGAAAAAAGTGGTCAAACGGAAAGTGAGTTTCTAAACTCTCAACATATTTCCGTATAGGCAAATCTACACATGCATATTTGTGTGTGCTAAAATGCAGCTCACAAATATTTTCTAGGAGTAGGAGTTCCTGGTCTACTTCTGTAAATAAAGGTGAATTAATGAAATATGTAAATCTGCACTCATGCAAATACATATAGCATGGGTGCACTTTCGGGACTCCCTTTAACAATTGGGCCCTTACTTAGGTCTAGCGTTAACCAAGACAGTTTGTTTTTATTAAAATGTTATCTTTTCCTCTATCCAGCTATCAGCTGGCTTCAGTGTGCGTGAAAGCAATTTTCTCTTTCACAAGGACCATTTTGGCACACAAAGTAGTTTTGTTCGGTGCCAGAAACTACTGAGGCAATGTGTGCTTTTTGAGACCAAAACATATTTTTGCCAATGTTTGTTACAATGGTGAGGGCCCGGCACTTCCCACAACAATAACGTTTTACAAAAGCCATGTCCAAATGAAACACGCATTGACAAAACCAAAAGACTGGCCACCAACTTTGGACCTATTGGCTTTGCCAGTGCTTGTTTATTTTCCTCTTTCCCATACTCTTGTTGAAAGTGGTTTCACTGATTTTCCATTATGAATATTTTTTGGAAATACTAGTAAGCATCAAAACTTTTCTCTGAATGAAGCTTCAAAGAAAGGATACCTAAAATTTCACAGTAATTTAGCAAAGCGCTTTTTTTTCTAGATGCATTTTTTGTGAACATTTTGTTTCTAATTAGAGAACATTCTGGGAGCATTACATATATCATGTTATTGTTAAACTGTGCAAACGTGTGTACACATTTTTTTTTACTGGAACCACTGTCAGTACTGCAGTCCGAGATTACAACATATTTTTAGAGCGCTCACCTTAATAATAAATGCTTTGCATTATTGAACCATAAAAACAAGCTCAAACAGCATCAGCATATGAACACAAATATTACCTCAACTGCAGACAATTCCATACTCCATAATGTGGTACTGTAAACTGGCAGCCAAAGGATTTGTGCTGCAGGGGGTTGGGCCTACTTGTCCCAAGGGCAAAATAAACATAAACATTTGTTGTCCTTGGCCCCAAACAATATGTCCTGGGTGTCGGGCTAAAGCAGTGTTACTCAAAGTACGGCCCGGGAGCCGCATGCGGCCCTTTTGACCTTTACATGCGGCCCCCATGACACCAGTAGGGCCAGGATGCTGTTTACTCAACTGAGCACTAATGTTAAGAGGATGTTAAATTAACAGGCAATCCTTTATTTAAACATTATTTGAAGTAAGGAAGTTGCCCTGCACTGCTTAAATGCAGGAACACTTTCATTCTTTAAGAAATCTTGCAGCAAATGTCTACAACTATGATAAGGGTTCTTAAAAATTCAAAAAGTGCATTTTATTAACACAGAACCATTTCATCATAGTACATCAGATAATATCAGTGCATGGAGAAGTATGTTTTTTTAAGTGATAGATTCCAAACATAAATTCAGCAACATTAATTCTTCCCCCACCTTCATAACAATGCCAATAGTGAAATAAGAGGCAAGTCAGTTGTTATCTGCACTCTTTGATTGGCCTTATTTCCTATTCTACATGAAAAATTTCATCATTTATTAAATTAAACACAGGAGGAAGGTTTGCTTAGCGCACACCCTGAAGCCATGCATTGTGAGGTCCGCTTGCATACAATAATGAAGAAAAAGAAGGGAACGTGAAATAAAACAACTGCCTAGGATCACACAATTAGGTAAAGAAGGGAAGCTGGGATTAATGCCAGGTTTTCTGGTTTCACATTGTGCGATTCAGCTACTAGATCTATATGCTTTCCTACCCCCATGCCCACCATAAGCTCTCCCACCCAGAGCCCCATTCAGCCTTTGATTGCCACTCTGCTAGCATCAATGCGGCCCTCGGTCACACGACAGACCAAACTTTGTGGCCCCTGGGAAAATGTTTGCGAGTACCCATGGGCTAAAGGAATTCCACACCCCAGTATGGTGGTTTAAGGACAGCTTACCTTCAGTGGTTCCTACTTAGCAAGGGTGTAGTATATCTTATACAGAGTGCTATCCATGGAGACCAAGACCTTTTCTGAACTGCATTGCCTTTCTTGCTACTTGCATACCACACAAAGACTAGATCATCAGACATGATCTCTTCGGTGCAGACTTTATATAAAAATTAATTGCACAACTGAGATTCAGCCAGTGCCTTCTTTCCTCCTACTTGGTGGGGTGAGATGGATGGTAAAGGGTAGAAGGGTAATGGATTGCCCCAGATGGAAAGTGGTCATAAAGTTTGGCAGGAAATTTGATGTAGTTGTGAGGACAGGACTATTTTGTCTGTAAAGAAGCATGCGAAATGCAGAAGAACACTCAGAGTTTGCAACTCACTGACGCACCTTGCTGAGGTAATGGGCACCAAAAACATCTAAAATGTTAACTAGCTTAAATGGCAACTGCTAAACAGCTCAGAAAGTGCACCTATCAAAAGAGTCAAAACCAGATTTAAATCACAGAGGGGCGTAACAATGGGAGGAGGCTGAAACATTTGTCACTTCGACGACCTGATCGTAATTAGTAACTTGAAAATTGATGGCCTGCATGGAAAGCAGAGAAACACCTACATGGCAACATTGTATCCCTTCACGGTGTCTATAGCTTTGTTGGTTCAAAGGTAGAGTGAAACCGAGGATCTCAGACAGTAGTGCCTTCAAATTCAATTCGAGGTGTCTACATTTTTTTCTGAACCCAAGAGACAAATTTATTCCACCTTCTATAACAGACTGATTTTTTGGGAGAGGCGACCGTTCGAATTACATCAATCACCTCCGGAGACACAGCATGTTGGACACTCCATTTCAGTCTCTGGCGACATGTCCAGCCCACTGGCATTTTTGCAAGATAATCGACTCAGTCAGATTAAGAGGGGGACGGCAAGTCTGCTGCCTTGCTATTGTTGTCATCATCATATACAATTGGATCTGGAATCTGGTATTGGATGTCAGTGAGTCCCAAACAGCTGCTCTCTAGTCTGCCAGTAGCAAAAGTGTGGTACTGGTTCAGGCTGAGGCAGGGCCTTGAGGAGCAGCGACCCTACCAGTGCAAGAGAGCTATAGGAAGAGTTGTCCGATTCAGTCTGGGCCCTGGGATTTTCAACACATGAGGAATATGCAGGTAGAAATATCCTTCAGACAGTACTACTTCCACCATCCTTCCACCAAGAGTGCTGCAGTGATGCACATTCCCACGGGCAATTATTTTGCCTTTGTATAGGCAGAATGGAACACTTCAGCCAGTCAGTTCCTCTTGTCCTTTGTTGAATTGTGGGCAGTTCATGCCTCCATGAGGGCCTCAATAGTGTGAAGTATGGCAAAATGTAATAAGAAATCGAGACTTTACCACTGCTATGAATGTGCTATGGGGGCTTAGAGTACTCCCGTGGTAGCACATCAGT
Source organism: Pleurodeles waltl (assembly GCF_031143425.1). NCBI lineage: Eukaryota > Metazoa > Chordata > Amphibia > Caudata > Salamandridae > Pleurodeles > Pleurodeles waltl. The sequence continues at coordinate 875,415,432 of NC_090448.1, read as the reverse complement.
GCAGGTCCTGCTACAATGCAACGTCTTAACACTGCACTTCAGCATCTTGTTCTTTCCTCCCCTTTCTCCTCCATTAATTTTCCCAAAGTATTGCTAATCCGATGACAATACTGCACTTAGCAGCAGTCTCTGCATGTAAAGCGACATTAAAAGTAAGAAATGAATTCTGAGTTAAGATTTTCAATGCATGATTTATCTGTAGCACACATAAAGTCTGTTGCACAAATATGCCCACAACGTTATCTTTAATGTCACGGTGACACTGACTCACTGCAATAAACATTAGTTGAATGTCATTAACAAAAGGTTTTTATTGGGAACGTCTACGTCTCAATGGGTATCTTACTGTCAAGTGTGGCGATAACATATGCCTGCACAGGCGAGTCATCAGGCCTCATTATTAAAATGTGTGTTTCCAGTAAGAGAACATCTGATGGCATAAGAGGAAAAGGTTTAATCATTTCCATTTATATGCGATAAACTGTACAACACACTTTGAACTTCGTTAGCGTTCCTATTCCCAAGCAAAGCCACCTTGTCGATGGCTGAACAATACAATTTTGCAGAAGTAAGGGCCTTGCACAAGCAGTAAGTGACTACTGCATCGAGTTTATAGAGAAAATAGGGCTGTAACGCAGTGCTCCCTGTGACATAGGAGCAGGCCTCGCCAGGCAGTTCAGGTGGGTCAGTACTGAACTGCTCAAGGCGGGCCTTTGTCTAGAATGAGATCAAGACGGCCTTTGTTTAGAATGAGAGTGGGCAAAAAACAATGGGTTAGAGTTCTACCCCAAGCCAGTGGTTAGACCATTTACAAGCATTCCTCCCATCACATATTGTGTGAAAATTTAGCCAGAAAGGGGATGTTTTACATTGAGCGAAAGTTGCTCAGGGTTGTAGGGTCTTCCCCCTTTTTTTCAAGAGTGGTGTCACTTGCCCAGTCTTCAAGCAGTTCGGGATAATGCCTTGTTTTAAAGATGAGTTTACGCTCTTCGTCAGTATGGGTGAGACGAGGTGACTGGGTTCCTCTACTATTGTGGATGGGATAGGGTCACTGGTATGTGAAGGTGGTTTCATGGATAGTAAGGTTTTGTGGACCTCATCCTCCGTTAGTGTTTTGAACCCACTCGAGAATGCTTTATTTTTAGTCTTGGATGTGTGACGCTTAAAACTGTAGGACTACTAATCTTCTGGTGACTAAAACCTGTATAAAGACTACTCTAGGCCTACCAAGATACTACTTTTCATCATGCAATGTAATCTTACCCATCTCTTTGAAATGTTCTTCATCACCGAGTACTGACTCCCCACCTAACACACACACATTTGTCTTCATTGATGACTACAGCTACTCCTAACTTACGTAGATTTCAATACTCGTGAAGTAATGGATTACAATCTAGACACCACTCATCTCAGGGTACTGAAGTCACACAAAATCCAATCAAACAAATCATGTTGAAAAAAATAAATACAATTTGATAGTGCTCCCTTATGAAAGAGTAATACACTACGGTATATTTGCTTCCTCTAGCTCCAGAAACAAGGACCATCACATTCGAGCAAGTCATCCCTGTCCTAGAAACAAAACACGGACTGCCATCTGAGAAATCAGTACAGTGGAAAGCTTCTCTAGGATTCCATCGGTGTTACCATGGTAAGGATTGAAATATGTGATAAAAAATATAAGTGACGCTGTCACATAGGCAGCACTCACCCAAGCCCTTTGTGAATTGTGCATTGTGAATTCTCAGTAGGGGAACTCTAGTAGTGCAGTAAACCTCAATTCAAGTAGAAGAGCAAGATAAAAAACTGTTATGGCAAAAACTAAACTCAATATATTAAAAAAAAAAAAAGGTTCTAGGAGCACTTTTACCACCTCAGTTGGTAAAACATGTATAAAAACTAAAATAATAAAATATGTTTTATTTCACACAATTGTAAAGCGCTAATCTAAAGTATTTACCATTTTAGCGGTATCTACTTTCTACATCCGCTGGTTGATGCTACAAGCGGGAAACGCCCTGAAGGCCGACTCAGGAACAACTAAGTTGTGTGCAACGAAAGCGGAACTACGCTTTCCTTAACCACTACTTCGTTGTTTTGTGCTTTAACCACGCATGTGCTGAACAACGCACATGCGTGGTAAAGGCACAAACAATGGAGTCGGCTTAGGAGGACGACGCTACGAGTCAGGTAAGTGGGGTGGGGGGTTGGGGTTTTAGTTTTAGGGGCGGTGGTGGGGGTGTCGGGGTATTTTTAGTTTCAGGTGCGGGCGGGGGTGGGTGGTTGGGGTTTTAGTTTTAGGGGTGGGGGTTTGGGGGTCGGGTATTTTTAGTTTTAGGGGTAGGGTGGGGTTTTAGTATTAGGGGTGGGGGGTCGAGGTATTTTTTAGTTTTAGGAGCGGGGTGGGGGGGTTGGGGTTTTAGTTTTAGGGGCGGGGTGGGGGGTCGGGTCAGGTAAGAGGGCGGGCTTGGGGGGTCGGGTATTTTTAGTTTTAGGGGCGGGTTGGGGTTTTAGTTTTAGGGGCAGGGGTGGGGGTCGGGTCAGTGAAGGGGGGCGGGGGTGGGGGGATCAGGGTATTTTTTGTTTTAGGGGCGGGGTCTTAGTTTTAGGGGTGGGGGGTCGAGGTATTTTTAGTTTTAGGAGCGGGGTGGGGGGGTTGGGGTTTTAGTTTAAGGGGCGGGGTGGGGGGTCGGGTCAGGTAAGAGGGCGGGCTTGGGGGGTCGGGTATTTTTAGTTTTAGGGGCGGGTTGGGGTTTTAGTTTTAGGGGCAGGGGTGGGGGTCGGGTCAGTGAAGGGGGGCGGGGGTGGGGGGATTGGGGTATTTTTTGTTTTAGGGGCGGGGCTGGGGGGTTGGGGTTTTAGTTTTAGGGGCAGGGTGGGGGTTGGGGTATTATTAGTTTTAGGGGCGAGGTGGGGGGTTGGGGTTTTAGTTTTAGTTTTAGGGGCGAGTGGGGGGGTCGGGGTATTTTTTGTTTTAGGGGCGGGGTGGGGGTTGGGGTTTTAGTTTTAGGGGCGGGGTATTTTTAGTTTTAGGGGCGGGTGGGGGGGTTGGGGTTTTAGTTTTAGGGGCGGGGGGTCGGGTCAGGTAAGAGGGCGGGGTTGGGGGGTCGGGTATTTTTAGTTTTAGGGGCTGGGTTGGGGTTTTAGTTTTAGGGGCAGGGGTGGGGGGTTGGGTCAGGTAAGGGGGCGGGGTGGGGGGATCGGGGTATTTTTTGTTTTAGGGGCGGGGTCTTAGTTTTAGGGGCGGGGCGGTGTGGGGGGTCGGGTTATTTTTAGTTTTAGGGGCGGGGCTGGGGGGGTTGGGGTTTTAGTTTTAGGGGCGGGGTGGGGGTCAGGGTATTTTTAGTTTTAAGGGCGAGGTGGGGGTTGGGGTTTTAGTTTTAGGGGTGGGGGGTCGGGGTATTTTTAGTTTTAGGGGCGGGGTGGGGGTTGGGGTTTTAGTTTTAGGGGCAGGGTTGGGGGGTCTGAGTGTTTTTAGGTTTAGGGGTGGGGGTTGGGGTGGTTTTAGGGGTGGGGGTTGGGGTAGTTTAGGTTTTAGGGAAGGTGTTGGGGTTGTTTTAGGGGTGGGGTTGGGGTGGGGTGGTTTTAGGGGTGGGGGTTGGGGTAGTTTAGGTTTTAGGGATGGGGTGGGGGTTGGGGTTGTTTTAGGGGTGGGTTGGGGGTTGGGGAATTTTAGGGGCGGGGTTGGGGCGGTTTAGGGGCAGGGTGGGGGGCCCGGGCAGTTTTAGGGGTGGGGGTTGGGGTGGTTTTAGGGGTGGGTTGGGGGGTCGGGTAATTTTAGGGGTGGGGTGGGGGGGTTTAGGGGCAGGGTGGGGGGATCGGAGTAGTTTTAGGGGTGGGGGTTGGGGTACTTTAGGTTTCAGGGATGTAGTGGGGGTTTGGGTTGTTTTAGGTTTTGGGGGTAGGGTGGGGGTTGCGGTAATTTTAGGGAGGAGGTGGGGCTTGGGGTAGTTTTAGGGGCAAGGGTGGGGGGTTAGTGTGGTTTTAGGGGAGGGTGGGGTGGTCGCGGTAATTTTTAGGGGTGGGGGGCCATGGGGGACGCATGCTGGAACAAAACATGCCTATCACTAATGCCTTTACCAGGAATGCCTTTACAACGAAAAATCGTTGTTAAGGCATTCGTGGTAAAGGCATTAGTGGTAACAACAAGGTCGTTGTTCCGACATCGTTGTTCAGGCATGCGTTGTTCCAGCAGGCGTGGTTCCAACATACATTCGCTACAAGCATCAGACATAATCTTCAATTACCAGGATCACCCCCTGGACCTTGCTCCCTCCAGCTCTCCTCTCCCAAAGCAGTATTTCAACAAAGGAAGACAGATCAGACACGAGGGTGGGTGGAAAGAAACACATGACTGTGATAAGACTGAGTAACACTCAGAGTGTTGAAAATTAGTAAGCAATATGAAAATTATCACCCTGTCCTTCCTCATTAGTATAGCATAATCCAAGGTTTACCAAAGATTTAGTGATCACTTGTTCTCTCTGGGTTGCTTTTGTTCCAATCTGGCAGAGACCTGATTTGTTGGCTTATCTGTTCCTGTTGATGCACAGCCAAGTATGTTTAGCAGATATGGATCTCCTGTTTTTAGAGTGCCATAGAAGGCAAAAAATCAATGAACCAGAATGCAGCCAAGAGTAATTACCAGTATCAAAGACTAACCAAGGATTCCAGTCATCACATTTTTGTTTGTCAAATTGAGATACCTTAAGTGCGACTGGTATGCACAGATGTGGTTACTGTGTTCTCTGTGCCATAGGACTCAAGCGAAACCTTACTAATGAGCTCAGATTAGGGTGAAACCAGTCTTGGGTTGAATGACATCCCTTCTGTCTTCTGGGGTGTCTTGTTTACCAGTTCAAGATGGACTGTTCCCATGAGGAGCAGGGTTGGTGCTGATCTTTATGAGGCAGGCCTTTTTTACTCAAAAGATTAAGAAAGCTGTCAACGTTCCTAAAGGAGTTTTTAAGGTATTCTATTCCCTGGCATCCCCCTCTACTTCTCAAGATTTAGAGAACTCTCAAGTTTTTTGCAATAAGATGGCAGGTTTTTTAAAGAACGAAGTCCTACATATTCACGCTAATTTTCCTCAGGATTCCCCCGATCTTGCGAACAAGTACTGGTGGGAGACATAGGAGCGGAAAGTGAGCCATCATTAACTAGGTTCTCTCCACTCATTGTTGATAGGATTAAGTTTCTTCTTGTGGAGATTACGTCCCGTTCTCTGGATGATCCGTGCCCACCTAAGTTGTTACAGTTGGCCCCAGATATTATTTCGAAGTTGAAGCCACCTTCGCAGGGGTGCTGGAGACTAAGATTTTTCCAACTACCTGGAAAGAGGCAATTGTCATACCACTAAGAAAAAAACTTGGGGGGGGGAGGTGATCCGGCTGATCTGAAGAATTTACACCTAATCTCCCTCCTGCCTGCTCCAGCGAAGATACTGAAAAAGCATCTTAATACTGAACTAGCAAACCTTTTTCTTGAGAAAGGCTGCCTGAATCCTTTTCAGCACGGGTTCCAGCAGTTCCATAGCACGGAGTCCGCCTTAACTGCCACTTCCAACTTTATTTCAGACAAGTGGACCATGGAGGGGTAGCTATCTTGGTGCTATTAGATCTGTCGGCTGCATTTGACACCATTTCCCTGCAGTTGATGGTGCAATGTCTGCAACAGGTAGGGGTGAGAGACGCCGCACTAGGTATTTTGGAATCATTTTGAGTGGGAGATCTATTACGGTGAGTTGTGGGACAATAGAGCTGCCCCTTTTCAACTTCCCTGTGGTGTTCCTCAGGGATCATCACTTAGCCCTATTTTAATTTACATGTGGCACCCTTGGTGAAACTGATTCGTTCTTACAGTTTTCAGGTCTCTTCATATACTCATGATACGCAGCTTATTGTGTCAAATTAGTACGGACTGGGAAGAGGTTGCTGACGGTTTCCATAATTGTATGAGGGATATGAACAAATGGATGAGCCAGAACTGTCTAAAAATGAAAAGTAGAGATTCTGGTAGTCAGGACAGATAGGCCCATTTGGGGCAACCGCTGGTGGCCTGAATCCTGAGGGGCATTACCACCCATCTTGCCAGTAGTAAAACAAATTTAGGCACACTGTTTGAGAGCTCTCCGACGTTCGACCTACAGGTTAATCAAACTATCAGAGTCTGTTTATGGATGATTAGAACTTTAAAGAAAGTTCTACCGTTCCGTCGCCAATGAGCGCAGAATTCCTGTGAACTTGCTCTTGCCATTTCTAGATTAGACTACTGCAATGCATTATTACTGAACATTAATCAATGCCCCTTACATAGGCTTCAACTCATACAGAATACAGCAGCTTGCTTAGTCTTAGGCCTCCCCAGGTCAGCCTCAACTAGTGAGAGTCTCAGACAGCTGCACTGGCTTTCTATCAGAAAGCGCATCTCCTTCAAAGCTCTCAGTCTTACATATAAGACTCTTCATGCCCAGGGATCTGAATAGCTCCCGTCCACTATTAGGTGGTACACTCCAACCTGCCTTTTAAGATCAGTGGGCCTCCGTAAGGTCCTTGTCCCCCACTGTAAGAAAGCCAGATAGGGAGACAGGGCTTTTTCAGTTGCTGCGGCTGGGCTTTGGACTTCCCTTCCAGTACATATTAGAAGGCTGGAGGTTTATATATTTTTTCGCAAACATCTCAAAACCTGGCTATTCTCCCAGTAATTTGCTCTTCTCTGTTTTGCTGTCTTTACTCTGCTCATCTCACTTGCTAGTGCTTCGATGCTTCAGGCCTGAATGCGCTCTATAAAGCAAATACAAATACAAATTTGTCTAGTGTGGCATGGTGAGCGAAGAGTGATGGACTGGAGTAAGACCCTGAGTGATAGGCAGTGGCTGAGATTAATTCAAGCATTCTGTCCATCACCTTTTTGTTGGTACAGAACAGTACTGGTGAGCAATTTGAGAATTAGCAGTCTGTCCTTCCTCCTCGTCACAGTTCTTAGATTATGAGAAAATAACTTGCCTTCCTCAAACCACCCTTGATGGTCAACCATAAATCAGCAAACACAATGATGACCTCATGGACCACATGGATGTACTGGTGTCCAAAAAAACATTTGGAAAGAAGTGATTATCTAAGAAACCATCACACTAAAGATCACTGCCTCTGTTACCCCACTTTCAGATCTAAGACCCATACACCCAAGAGATGGCAGTGTTACTAATAGACCAGAATATAGTGAAGGAAATAAAGGATCAAACCAGTACCTGCAGGGACACTAGAACTAAGTGTACTGAAGATTACCAATAAGTAATCAGAGTAATACTTGACGCTGAACTAGCTTGATGATGAGTAGCTTCTTCCCGAATCACTATAAATAAAACACCATTCTTTTCAATCGGGCACAGTCTCAAGCAAGGCTGAAAGATTATAAGGGGATGATCTGCAGGAGCTACCCTGTGTGCATATACAGCCTTCATATATTTACACAATTCTATTTAATCGGCCTATTTTTAAAGTTGGTTCAGCACTTAAAAAAAATACGTATGGCCTGACAGAGAGCTTTTGTGCTCAAGAGAACAAACCCCTACTCACAATAGAGCTACCACAGACACAGCCCCACACACATTTGTTAAACGCTTTTTTGCCTTTTGAACAATTTCAAAACCGCAATTACGAACTTCTACATTCTTTTTCATTGCTATGGTTGCCAACAGCTGGGTTAAGCCTCTGATCCTGTGCTGGGCGTTATTATGTCCTTCTGCCTTTACACATGCACCTGGTCTCTCTTTGTTCAGCACAATAACATGCTAGCTGCTTTTGTTGGCTTGAATATACAGAAGCAGACTGTAAATAACTTACCAGTCCTGCTCTTTGGCTGGAGCATCCTTTGAGCATTGCATATTGGTATACACACACACCCTCATCTTCAGATGTGTCATGCCATGGCTGCCCCTTTTGCAGAACTGCAAACATACAGTGATCTCTAGTATATATATGTGGAAAGACAATTCATACCCAAGCTAGTCTCACCCCTATGGTCTCGGTAACTTGTGTTCTGCCCCTTGAGCAAACAATAAATTGTTGCTCCCTAAGATTTTACTTCAAGAACAGACCAGCACCTTGAGCTAGTAAAATATGCTCTGCTTGTTTGCATTGTTTAATCATCGAGCTGCCATTTAAGCTGTGTCTGTTTCCTCCATGTATGTATGTACGCACCAGATAGCATGAATTTGCTTTAGAGGCTTCTTCAGAACTCAAGGCAAACACTTCAAATTATGGAGGTGAGGTGGCAATATCGCTGGAAAAGATAAAGTTTTAGATCTTTCCAGGTATTACAGTAATTTTCTTCTCAGCTAAGAACGTTCAAAATGCCATCTGGCTCTCTAACACACTTGGCCATGGTATTTGCTGCGGGTTCTACTTGGCAATTGGCCGACACATATAAAGGTGGGTTGAATGAAGTGTAACTGCAAAACTAATTTTGAAAACAGGGCTATATTTTTATACATCTTTACCTGTTAGCATTATTCAGTGTATTACCATTTCAACAAAACGTCCAGTGAACACACACACACAAACGGCCACTCAAGCAAGCGTAAGATTGTATACAACATATCTACAGTAAGCCTAACTGTACACTGCCAACTTGTAATCAGACCACTTATTGCCCCATTCCATGTCTCTCCATTGCCAAAACAGAGATGGTAAATACAGACGAACAAGGGCAGGCAGGATCCCTCACCCAACACCGGACCGGCCAATAAAGAAGTGACAGACGTGTCTAGGCTGCAGCACATAGCAGTGAACAGAGAGAAGTCTGTGGATCCACTTTAGATTCAGACTGGACTCTTAACCAGTTGCGGCTCGCGGGGATTCCTGGGAGTGCGGCAGAAGGTGGGGGAGTGTGGACGGGAGGAATTAATAATATATATTTTTTAAACTTACCTCTGCTCCCACGCCACTCCTCTCCTTTGTCAGGATGTTGCAGGCACAGGCTCTCAGCCTGCCCTGCAGCCAATCCTGATGCTGCTCAGCATCAGGATTGGCTGGGAGCGCCCCCGAGACGGACGGCCAAACATACATGCGCAGTGAGGGGGAGTGCTGTGCACTCCCTCCCCCTCAGTGCATGTCACCCCGCCACTTTCAATGGAAAGGATAATAAACAGTTTATTATTATTTTCTTTGAAAGGTTTTGCAGCTGCCGCTGCTGGCGGGGATAGGGGTGGGGTGGGGGGGCAAGTGACGCTCCTCCGCCCTTATGGAGGAGCCGCCCCTGCTCTTAACCCTCGTGAGGTACACTTTCACCTCGCACTTGTCCTACCCACCGAATACTGAGCCCTACAACTCTGCACCTCCACAGAACATCGCCATCAGCATTGCAAGAACAAAGGACTGACCGATTCCACAAAAGGGCTCCCTGAAGTGGCCTAACCTGACATACAAGCACTAAGCAAATTACCATTAGTAAGTGAATACATAAAATAAAATCCTACTGGGATGTATTTGTGCTTACAAATATGTGTCCTTGGACATACGTTTTAGAAGTAATGATTTTCCAGTGAAACAATTTGATAGAACATCTAAAGTTCTGGCAGCAGAACAGACTAAATGTCAAATAAAAACGGAAACATGACTTTACAGCAGCGAAGATACTCAAAGAAAGCTCGCTTGGGTAAAATTTGCCTACAGCGACTAAAAATAGGTGTACCAATTTCTTCTGAAAATGTTCCAGTGGGAAGAATAATCCTGCACCGGTGGCGCCTGTGACATTTACATATAGACACCGCTCCTGTCAACACTCCAGCCACTTTATCACGATGAAGGTGATAGGAAGGAAATATGATCAATGATGTTGTAATGCTGCGTGCGATCCATCACTGTGAGCTGCGGCGGGGGCGCAGGGCCCAGCCGGCATTCCATCATGTGGCCACTGTTTGGCTCCAAGCTCTCCGTTTACTTAGCAAGTCTCTTCGTGCCTTCTCGTCGCTTCGATCGCCAACAGACTGACACATGGGAGTGCCCGTGCAACTCCTGCCTTTGTGTATGCTACAAAAACCTCAAACGGTTGCCCGCCAAGGAAACAAACGGTTGTCCGAGAGAGGGAAAACATTAGCATGGCTGGCTAGAGAATTATTGGCTGAACTTGGGTGTCAGAAGTAGATACACCGAGGACAGCCTTGTGATTCCACAGGGGCTTGAAGCATTCACTTACAAGGGAGTGAACATATGCAACATTCGTGCGTCGCATAGGTCCTCAATTCTAGGAGGTTCTCGGCCTGCCCCAAACCAGCTCGAACGAACAGCAATCACATGGTCCGAGTGTTAAGAGAACAACCAATGCTCATCACCGGCATAGCGTGCTCTCAACAGACCGCTGAGTGGTCCATTCATATGCCTACAAAACGCAGAGATTTCTTCCAAGTTGATGGACTCTGAGGACTCGGAACCATCTGCTAAACGCTAGAGTTCAAGATAGTGCAGGTGAGAATAATCAATGCCAACCAGGTAACAGGGCCTTTCCTTGAGGCATCAATATAGCCCAGAGTGCCTTTCCTAGAGTGCAAGGTGGGACGGAAACACTAGTCTTTCGAAATAGACGTCCTCTCTCGACATCTTGTATTAATACCTGGATTATGAAAGCACGAACCGTGGAGAAAACAGGGTGCTGAGCAGAACACAAACAAACTCTGGATAAAGATAGCTGCATTTCTATGTAGGTCAATTCTAATCTGGTCAACCAGGTCCTGACTGGATCATGTCTATTGGTGAACCTGCTCCAAAGAAGATTGTTTTAGGGCATTCGGTTGGAATTACTGTTGACAAGTACTCAATGGGCATGATAATAAAAAGCAAGGAAGAGGAGACATGGGCTTGATAAAGAAGGAGCTGAATATGCAATCCTTGTGGCAGGTACTTCCAAGAGTCAGAATTGTCTGGCCAGGCTAAGACCAGGAAGGAAACAAGCACTGGCAAAGCCAATATGTCTGGCATGGACTGCCAGCATTTCAGCTTCGGTAATACTACTTTTGTTTTCTCGTGATTTTTGTAAAACTTTAATATAGGCAGAGTTGCAGAGCACCCACAAATGTTAAAAATAGAATTGGCTAAAACTAAACATATTTTTTGGTCTAAAAAAAGCACACATTGCTATAGTCCCTGGTATTGAAGGAAACTACTTTGAGGACAGATCTGCACCTTGTAAAAGAGAATACTGTCAGAACCTCATTCAGAGGGCCATGGGGCAAGGAATTGTTACTGGCCCTAACTGTGGGGGTTGAGGCCTTTTACGCCTGATGCCCCAGGGCCTGACCTACTAGAGCAGTCCAAGGCTTCCGCCAGGTAGAGGTGAGGGGGTAAAGACACAAGAGGTTGCACACAGGCTCATAACCCAAAATATTTTCAGCAGCAGCATTAAATGATCGTCCAGCCAAGTACTTTGTTTTATGACAAAAAGTAGAATTTATATATCAACACAAAGACAAATACATCATTCACAAACAATAACCACAGTCCTCAAAGGTCAGGGCTCTAGTGCTTTAACAAGCAGGTCCCCAAGTCCTCTTGCTAGTGGTTATTACCCATTCACTATAGGCAACATTCAGGTTAAGCCCCACTAGTAATCAGAGTCTCAGGAGTCTTACTCTTACTATTTATTAATGTAAAAAGTATTCCAACATCAAAGTGCTATATGGCAGGCAAGCACCCCCGGGGCTGTCTGGCAGATCAAAATCAGTAGGATCTGACCAAATGGAATCTCTGTGCATGCCTCCTTTGTGGGCACTGAAGCTGCAGGTCTGTCTGTTAAGTTATTTACATGTAGCCCATGGTGGACAATGGTCCGGTGTCCAAGTTCCTCACACATTGTGCTGCGGAACCTCCCCACAGGTGGGGGAAGATGCAATACTCCTGGTGGCAGTCCTCAGTCAGGGCTTGTGCCCGTTCAGGTACCTATGTTGGCCTCCGCCTCACGACAATGGTCTTGATCTGACCGCATTCCTTGCCTTGCCTTGTCCTGGTGGCCTCACTTGGCATACGGTGTCACCGTCCTCACTGTGCACAGGCTACTGCCTAATCGGCAAGGCAGCAATCTTCCCAGTGGCCCCACCTAGAAAAAGTGGTCTCCGACTTCACTTTGCACAAGGGCTACTGCCCGATCAGCAGAGCATTAATCTTCACGGCAGCCTCCCCTGCATACAATGTCGCTGAGTACAAACCAGCATACGGAGATAACCTGATCAGTGAAGTTAAGTTCATGGCTCACTTCACAGTGGCTCTCCCCTTACATACGGAGGCTGCCGACTTTTCCCTGAACTGGTCACAGGCATAAGTGTGGCAGAGCTTCTCATCCTCGCTCAACTCGACTGGCTGGTTGACAGGTGGCAATTTTGGGGGCCTTGAGCTCCTCTTTTTATAGTTCCTCTCAATACCTCAAACGTGATTTAGAGTCTGGGTCTTTGAAGTTCAAGTTCCTCCAGTTAGCACTGGGTCTCCCAAAATGGAAAACAGAATCTTCCATATACTGTACCGTTTGCAGTTCACACACTAAACCCAGGGGGCAAGAGGTATCTCTTTGCCCTCTACCTCCCTTCCTATACAACCAACAGACACTCAGAGGGCAAAGAGGTAATATAGCTGTCTGGAAATCCCCTCATCAATTATGTGGGACCCTATGGCTTCTAAATTATTGCCCTCACCCACCAGTTAGTGGCATGCTTCATCATAGGGCACACTACTACGCTAAGGTGCGGGCCAACATCCTGAGAGGAGTGTTTATTTTTGTTGTCCTTAGTTCCTATCTCCTCTAGCCCAGAGTCTGCTACAGCAGTTTGAATATTAAAAAGGTCTCAGTGGGTACCCACTACAATTTTTATTATAAGATCCCCCTGACAAGCTTATAAACACAATATATAGCGAGGAGCAGTAATTAGGATATTAATATCTGATAGAGACTTCTAGTTGCAGATTCCTTAACTTAGAATTTTTCCCCAGATGTCAGACTGGATCTGGAGATTTTTTCTTCAAGCAATACCCTTGCAGGCATCGTCGGTGTCATAGTTCCCATGATGATGTCAGGAGTAGTACATAGACGCCACCTCAGCGCAGTGAGATCAGTTCTTTTCTTTCCGCAAAATGCGCTGATCCAGAGAGAGCTACCTCTGGTCAAGTTTTGTTTGACCAACATCAACTCTTTTGTCAAGTTTTTGTGAAGTTTTTGCTGCAGCTAGGGATGTCCCTGTTCGAGGACTGTCATCGCATGATGTCTGTGACGGATCCACATCAGATCTGTTTGTGGTTCCTGGGGCGCGCTACAACCCGAAGTTGTGCTCTGAGTGCCAGGCCATGCACCCGAAGGCCTTGAGGAGCGGTCCCTTAAGCTTATGGCGGCCCGGCGCTCGACTACACAAAGGTCCCGGTCTCACTCAGGAGGAAGGTCTCGAGACCAGTCACGGAGCCACCACCACTTGTCTTCTTCGAAGTCTTCGGGTCAAGGTAAGAAGAAGAAGAATTGGAAGAAATCCTTCGACTTCTCCCCATCTCTCAGCTGATGCGATGCAGGAGGAGCGTCAACGCTCGAGGCCTCCGACTTTGGAGCCTGCTTTTGGGGGGCGCTCCGTGCCTCACTCAGTTTCCGGGAGCCGAGGCAACCCCTGCCCAATTGAAGGAATTTTATGAGGCCATGCACCTCATTTTTGGGCAGTCCGAAATCGCTATGGTGCCTTCGGGCCCAAGGGGTTCTGTTGGGGGATCTTCGGGTTCTGCGCTGGCGGCTCTGGCCACCGAAGTCCCTTCCGGATCCACTCTCGGATCCGCACCGACGCCAGTTGTACCATCAAGACCTTCCCCGGTGCTGGTTCAATTGTCGACGCTCCCGACGCCGCTGGTGCCCACCATCGATGTCGACCCGATCCTAATCCCCGACGACCTGGAGTCAGATCGGCGTCAGCCAACACAGCCTCCTTCTTCGATGGGGCCTATTCACCCCAGGTTGGATTCTGACCCTCATTCTTATGGGTTCGAATTTGGGGATGGATTGGAGGGGTCACTGGACCCTTATGAATACCAGGATGACCCTAACTTGGACTGGGCACAGGAGTTGGGCGAGGCCAGTGGTCTGGATACCTCTTCAGACACGGACATGCTGTCTCCTCCAACCGTGGTTACGGCGGAGGGAGCTACTTATTCCATGGTGGTCTGCAGGGTGGCTGAAGTCCTCAGCCTTGAGCTGCCTACTGTTCAGGCCAGGTCTAATCTCCTGATGGAGGTGCTTTAACCAGGGGCTTCCACATCTGAGCCTCTTCTTCCATTCAATAAAGCCCTCACCAATGTCCTTTTGGGTTCTTGGTCCAGACCCAACACAGGGGCTCCTGTGAACAGGACAATCGCACGCAGCCATCGGCCCGCCCTGAACGACCCTACATTCCTGTCTCAACACCCTAAGCCTGAGAGAGCCTTGTTATCTAGGCATTCCCATCCTCTGGCGCATTTCCTTTGCACCCCTAGATCGAGAATCAAAAAGGCTGCAACAATTTGGGAAGAAGATGTTTTCTTCCTCCAGTCTCGCGCTGCGGTCAGTGAACACCGCATGCCTTTTGGGCCATTATACTCACTCTCTGTGGGATACGGTCGTGCAAGTTCTGCTGCAGATACCAGAGGAGGCCCGTGCTATCGTCTCCCAAGCTGTCACCGATGGGAGGAACGCAGCAAAGTTCACTATCCGATGTGGGCTGGACACGACCGACTCTCTGGGTAGATCGGTTGCGACGACGGTGCATTGAGGTGCCACGCCTGGTTACGTACATCTGGTTTCTCAGGGGAAGTCCAGACTGTTATGGACATGCCCTTTGATAGCTCCCGTCTCTTAGGAGACAAGGCGGACTCGGCACTGGAGAGGTTCAAGGACTCCCAGGCTATGGCTCGGTCCCTCGACCTTTCCACTGCCCCTCGTCCCCAACAGCCCACCTATCGCTGCTTTCGTGGCCATAGAAGGGACCCCCTGTTGCGTCCCTTTCCCGGCCACTGTGCCACCCATGCTGTTCAGCCGTTGCGTGGCAAAGGACGCGGAATCCCACATGGTTGTGGGACAGGGAACCAGAGGTCTGCCCAGTCCACTCCTGCCCCTGCTGCTGCCTCCAAACCCTCCTAGTCTGTCCCCTCATTCTGGTCCAGTTGGCGGCAGGATTCGCCATCATCTGCCCTACTGGGAATCCATCACTGCAGGCAGGTGGGTCCTGTAGATCATTCGAAGGGGCTACTCCCTCCCCTTTGAATCTGCCCCACCAGCCATGCCTCTATCTTTCAGCCGTATAACAGAGGATCATTTGGCACTTCTCTGCCAGGAAGTCGCAGTTCTCTTGCCCAAGGGAGCCATAGAGAGGGTCCATGCGTCAGAAGTAGGTCGAGGTAGTTATTCCTGCTACTTTATGGTGCCCAAAAAAGACAAGGGCTTATGTCCTATCTTAGACCTTCGGGCCCTCAATCTCCTCCTCAAGAAGGAGAAATTAAAAATGCTCACCCTGGCTCATATCCTGTCTGTCTGCCTTGGACCCTGGAGACTAAATGGTAGCTTTCGACTTGCAGGGCGCTTATTTCCATATTCTGTTACTGCCTGCCCACAGACTTTACCTATGATTCGTGGTAGGTCACAAGCACTTTCAATTTATCGTGCTCCCCCTTCGGCCTTACCAGCGTCCCTCCGATGTTCACAAAAGTGATGGCGGTCATTGCAGTACATCTGCGCAGGTTGGGGGTTTCAGTCTTCTCTTACCTCGACAACTGGCTGTTGAAGGTGGACTCGCCCCAGAAAGTCGTCTCCCACCTTCAGACTACGGGGAACTTTCTGCACATGCTGGGGTCCATTAAAAATGTGCTGAAGTCACACCTGACTAACTCTCAGACACTCCCTTTCATGAGAGCTGTTATGGACACAGTGCAGTTTCGGGCCTATCCTCCAGAATAGCGAGTCCAGGTTATTTAGGTTATGATTCTGATCTTTCAGTCTCTATCTTGGGTTTCAGTGAGACTGACTCCGAGGCTGCTGGGCCTTATGGCCTCCTGCATCCTGCTAGTGACACATCCCAGATGGCATATGCGGGCTCTGCAGTGGGACTTGAAGTTCCAGTGGACGCAGCATCAGAGAAATCTCTCCGCACATGGTCCAGATCTCAGAGGGGACTGCGAAAGACCGGCAGTAGTGGCTTTCAAATACGCACTGGGTCAACGGCAGATCCCTCTCCCCTACCCAACCAGATCTAACCATAGTGAATGATGCGTTGCTTCTGGGATGGGGCGGCCACATGGGAGAGGCAGAGATTAGAGACCTCCGGTCTCCAGCGGAATCTGGGTCCCATATCAATCTTCTGGAGCTCCGGGCGATCAGGCTTGCGTTGAAAGCATTTCTTCCCTCTCTCAAAGGGAAAGTAGTGCAAGTGTTCATGGACAAAACTACCGCCATGTGGTACTGCAACAAATAGGGCGGAGTAGGGTCCTGGACCCTTTGTCAGGAGGCGCTGTGCCTCTGTACATGGCTGGCACATCAGGACGGCACCCAGGCGGTTCAACATCTGGCGGGCTCTCTGAACGCCAGAGCAGACAAACTCAGCCGTTGATGCATAGCCGATCACAAATGGCATTGCCATCCGGAGGTGGCGCAAGGTCTCTTTCAGCAGTGGGGAGAGCCTTGGTTAGATCTGTTCGCCTCCGCAGAGAACGTGAAATGTTAGCTGTTTCGCATGTTGGAGTATCCAAGGCGGCACTCGCTCAGAGATGCTTTTTGTCTCGAGTGGAACCTCAGCCTCCTTTCCACCTATACCACATCTGTCCAGTGTTCTCAAGAAGATCAAGAACAACCGGGCCCAAGTAATCTTGGTGGCTCCGGACTGGGCATGGAGAGTTTGGTATCCAGAGCTATTGAGCATGGCCACCGATCCTCAACTCAGACTGCCCCTTTGTGAGGATCTTCTGTCGCAGCAGGAGGGGATGGTTCTCCGCCCAAACCTGTCCAATCACCGCCTTCATGCGTGGAGCTTGAGTGGCAGCAGTTGACCGCTTTTGACCTTGCGCCTGAAGTTTGTGATGTAATCTTGGCAGCCAGGAGCCCCTCCACCAAAACGGTATACACCTGTCGTTGGCATAAATTTGTGGCATGGTGTACCAACAAATCTGATGATCTCCTCTCTTCTCCTCTTTCTGAGGTTCTTTTGTTCATTCTTTCGTTGGCCCAGCAGGGCTTTGCTTTGGGCACCCTTGAGGGCTATTTATCAGCTATCTCAGCCTTTCTTAAGTTGCCTTCACTCTTAAAGTCTCCTATTGTTAGTCCATTGCTTGGGGGCCGCACCCATTTGTTTCCTCCCACTCCGTTTATCATGCCTCCCTGGGACCTCAATCTTGTCCTTACTTACTTAATGTGTACTCCTTTTGAGCTGATGTACAATTGTCCATTGAGGCTCCTTACTTTCAAACCTATTTTTCTTGTTGCGATCACTTCTGCTCGCAGAGTAAGTGAGCTTTAGGCCCAATCTTCTAAGCCCCCATTTTTGTCTGTGCACCCTGACAAAGTGGTGTTACGCACTAAGGCTTCCTTCCGAAAGTCATTACACCTTTTCATGTAGGCAAGTCCATTACTATGCCTACTGTTTACGCACTTCTACATCCTTCTCATGAGGAGGAGAGACTCCACCGTCTGGATCCAAAAAGAGCGTTGGGGTTTTATCTCAATCGTACTAAAGATTTCCAGGTTGATGATCAACTCTTTGTTGGATATTTGGGTGTGAAGAAAGGGAAAGGCAGTGCAAAAATGTACCATCTCTCGATGGGTAGTTCTTTGCATCAAAAGGTGCTACACTTTGGCAAAGAGGCAACCATCTGAGGGCTTGCACGCTCATTCCACCAGAGCAACTGCTGCTTCCACGGCGTTAGCATGCAGAGTTCCTGTCCTGGATATCTGCCGGGCAGCTATGTGGGCATCCTTGCACACGTTTACTAAACACTACTGCCTGGACAATTAGGTCTGTAGGGACGGCTACTTTGGTCTTTCGACCTGCAAGACTTCCTAGTATGATCTTGGTTCGCAGCCCACCTCCGAGGATGGCACTGCTTAGTTACCTATTCTAAGGTAAGGAATCTACAACTAGAAGTCTCTATCAGATGTACAAATTACTTACCTTTGGTAACAATATATCTGGTAGAGACATATTCTAGTTGCAGATTCCTTGCCGACCATCCCATCCTCCCCATTTGCGAACTGATTTCTAGTGACAGGGCTTCCCCATTCCGGGCCTTAGCTCTGGTGCACCAATTTCAGTGTTCTTCGCGACTCTGACCTTTGGCGTGGAAAGTCGAGAAAAGGAACTGATGTCACTGCGCTGAGGCGGCATCTATGTACTACTCCTAATGTCATCACGGCGACTACACCGCCAATGATGCCTGCAGAGTCGACTGACGTCACTTACCGCACAAGGGTATTGCTTGAAGAAATAATCTCCGGATCCAGTCTGATGCCTGGGGGAAAATTCTAAGGTAAGGAATCTGCAACTAGATTATTTCTCTACCAGATATATTGTTACCATAGGTAAGTAACTTGTACGACTTGTGCCCCGCTTTGCTTATACCAACATGCTTCGGAATATTCCTAGCCCATCTGGGTCTGTGGGTCTTCTTCAGGGTATCAGATCCCTTCTCCTTTCTAAAGTATAAGCATGCCCCCATTACCTAGTATTATTTATCGGTTCCAATGCTTCTGGCTATACAGCAAAATGCCAGTGTAACACCTCAGCAGTTCCTGAGGAAACAAAACAAAAGAAACATGCATCTAAATTCATTACACATTTAATCTTAGAATCTATTGTCCTGTGAGTACCACCTACCCCTTATAATAAAGATTGCAGTAGGTACCCACCAAGACCGTTTAATATTCAAACAGTGGTAGTAGATCCCTGGGTTTGAGGAGATAGAACCCAAGAACAACAAAAAAATGCTCCACTCAGGATGTTGGCCTGCACCTGAGCGTAGTAGCATGCGCTGTGATGAAGCATGCCACTAACTGGTGGGTGAGGGCAATACTTTAGAAACCATAGGGCCCCACATTATAACTGATAAGGGGATTTCCAGACAGCTATATTACTTCTGTACCTTCTTAGTGTGTGTGTGTGTGCTGTACCGTTCACAGGCACATATACACCCAGCACCTGAATATAAAACACACACACACACTTCACAACACAAGATTTACCAGTTATTGTACAGTGCACACGTGCACACACTCCCAGCACATGTATACAGGGAGTGCAGAATTATTAGGCAAGTTGTATTTTTGAGGATTAATTTTATTATTGAACAACAACCATGTTCTCAATGAACCCAAAAAACTCATTAATATCAAAGCTGAATATTTTTGGAAGTAGTTTTTAGTTTGTTTTTAGTTTTAGCTATGTTAGGGGGATATCTGTGTGTGCAGGTGACTATTACTGTGCATAATTATTAGGCAACTTAACAAAAAAAAATATATACCCATTTCAATTATTTATTATTACCAGTGAAACCAATATAACATCTCAAAATTCACAAATATACATTTCTGACATTCAAAAACAAAACAAAAACAAATCAGTGACCAATATAGCCACCTTTCTTTGCAAGGACACTCAAAAGCCTGCCATCCATGGATTCTGTCAGTGTTTTGATCTGTTCACCATCAACATTGCGTGCAGCAGCAACCACAGCCTCCCAGACACTGTTCAGAGAGGTGTACTGTTTTCCCTCCTTGTAAATCTCACATTTGATGATGGACCACAGGTTCTCAATGGGGTTCAGATCAGGTGAACAAGGAGGCCATGTCATTAGATTTCCTTCTTTTATACCCTTTCTTGCCAGCCACGCTGTGGAGTACTTGGACGCGTGTGATGGAGCATTGTCCTGCATGAAAACCATGTTTTTCTTGAAGGATGCAGACTTCTTCCTGTACCACTGCTTGAAGAAGGTGTCTTCCAGGAACTGGCAGTAGGACTGGGAGTTGAGCTTGACTCCATCCTCAACCCGAAAAGGCCCCACAAGCTCATCTTTGATGATACCAGCCCAAACCAGTACTCCACCTCTACCTTGCTGGCGTCTGAGTCGGACTGGAGCTCTCTGCCCTTTACCAATCCAGCCACGGGCCCATCCATCTGGCCCATCAAGACTCTCTCTCATTTCATCAGTCCATAAAACCTTAGAAAAATCAGTCTTGAGATATTTCTTGGCCCAGTCTTGACGTTTCAGCTTGTGTGTCTTGTTCAGTGGTGGTCGTCTTTCAGCCTTTCTTACCTTGGCCATGTCTCTGAGTATTGCACACCTTGTGCTTTTGGGCACTCCAGTGATGTTGCAGCTCTGAAATATGGCCAAACTGGTGGCAAGTGGCATCGTGGCAGCTGCACGCTTGACTTTTCTCAGTTCATGGGCAGTTATTTTGCACCTTGGTTTTTCCACACGCTTCTTGCGACCCTGTTGACTATTTTGAATGAAGCGCTTGATTGTTCGATGATCATGCTTCAGAAGCTTTGCAATTTTAAGAGTGCTGCATCCCTCTGCAAGATATCTCACTATTTTTGACTTTTCTGAGCCTGTCAAGTCCTTCTTTTGACCCATTTTGCCAAAGGAAAGGAAGTTACCTAATAATTATGCACACCTGATATAGGGTGTTGATGTCATTAGACCACACCCCTTCTCATTACAGAGATGCACATCACCTAATATGCTTAATTGGTAGTAGGCTTTCGAGCCTATACAGCTTGGAGTAAGACAACATGCATAAAGAGGATGATGTGGTCAAAATACTCATTTGCCTAATAATTCTGCCCTCCCTGTATATAATACACCAGACTGTGCTGCATCATCTCTGCATTGTACCATTCACAGGCACATATGCACCCGGCACATGTATAACATACACTGCGCAAGTCAAATGGCACAGCTGCTGGTATGGAAGGAGTTTAGAAAGATAATGGTGGCTTATCAGTGATGGGCACCTCAAATCTACCAGGTAAGGAAAATGACCCTGGATTAGAGATGGACAGGTAGGCTAGCTGACGTTTACAAGCAGGTCTGTCATGCATTTTCGAGTGCCAGGCCTTCTAATGCACTGTCATTATCACAGAAGTGCAAACACTCCAGGACTAAACTTTTCACAACTCGTCATGAGAAGCGGTCAGAGCAAGAGTGTGGCAGCTGCTTATATTTATGAGGGACAGAATCAATGGGATACAAGTAGGCTCTACATCTTTGAGACATACTGTGGAACATACACCTCTAAGGCCCTCATTATGATTTACGGCAATCCCAGATGGGCTTGCTAATATGTTGTACTGGACCCATAGGGATTACGACATATATGGCAGCACTGCAGGCTCACAAGGTTGGTTTGAGGAAGAGGTCACTGACCTCTGTTTGATTTACTGCACATAGCCATCAAATCATCATATAAGGGGACTTTAACATATGGTCGGATCATAATATTGAAACTTCCTTCCCTTCCTCCCTATTAAGATATCGGTAGGGTTTGAGTCTGAAGCACTAAATCACGTGACCCACTGATGAAAAAGGACATAGAATACATTAGGTCTTCTAGCAGGATCTGTCTTCTAGCAATCTACACAAAAGAAAGTGAGGGTTCAGCACTTCCTTTAGAAACATCTTCTCTGGAACTTTGTGTACTTGCTTGGTTGGGCACATATATGAAATAAATTAGTTAATGGAAAACTAAAGATCTCAAAGATAAGGTTATAGAATAAAAGCTAGGAGGGTTGGAAATATTTTTACCTTTGCACTCAATGGAGGAACTGACTGACCTAGACATAGAATCCTTCTCAGGCCTCAACTGCTGACAGACTCGCCACCTTGCAAAAGTGCTAAGGAAAAAATACTCGGCTGTACCATGAACACTACTCAGCTGATGTGTGCTGGTCAAAGCCAACTGAAATGGCCATTACAGCTAACAAGTAAAACTTCAGTCAGTTAATGTGTAGGGATGTTGTGAACTAAGCATGGAAGAAGTGTGCTCGTGAGGTAGCATGTACTGAAAATAAACTGAACTATGCCTAAAGTATTGCTGGACTGGAAACTGCAGGAAAGAGCTAGTCCAGAGTCTGAAAGAGATGAGTCAGTGGCAGGGAATTTTGTGGGGAATCCAGGATTTGTTCTCAATAAAATGCACACGAGGAGGGACTCCTTCCCTAATGGAACTGTTGCTTGCCTTGAGCAAGATGAAGAGGCATCCATACCACCCATGCTGTTCTGGTCATCTAAAAGAGGAGGGACGATACTGCCCTTAAGTTAATATCTTGCGTCAATTAATTGCACTACAACAGGAAGATATTATCAGGAATTTCAATATCACAAAGTATCAGTGCCCACATAAGCTTGACTATAAATGCCAGAATATTAAACATTTCCTCTATAAACAATAGGATATCCCTGAGAATAAAACACCTGGATTAACGTATTGCTGAAAAAACAATTTCTAGTCCAGGATGTAGAACAGATAGCAACAATACTAGGGGTTTCCATAATATCACAATTGTACTATGGAGATGCACTGATAGATTAGGACATTTGTAAGGTATTCAAAATCATGCTCCCAGGGTAGTGGTATTGGCATTTAGGGAAATCAACAGGATATTAACGTACACAGTATGAGAAAATTAATCAGGTTTCTCATTACAGAACAGGTCACGTTGCAACCTTTGATTCTCTTTTATAAAGCAATCATGCCTGAGTGTCAAGATCATCCCAATACGTGTTGGTAGTGCTGTGCTTCAAGAGATATTCTTAAGAATGATAAAGGGTAATGATATGAAGTTGCCTCCTCTGGGAAGTGAAACAGGCAAATAGTCTCAGTTGCTTTAACAAAAGCCAGACAAAATGCTCCTATTGGATGTTAATACGATCCTTGATGGGAGCTGTAGTGCCTGGATACCGCATGACTTTAGACATATAAGTATTCACATCAGATTGGTGTTCCACTGACTTCGTGCTCATTGCATATCTTCAAGCTAATTAACACCTGCTCTTCAATCCTAAGGTCAGCCCTGACTGAAGACCCCACCACCACTCACAGCTCAACCCGCTATTCCTCACTCACAGCTCCAAGCTTCTCAGAGAAAGGTGGTGGACCCCCACATTCTTCCACATCAAGGACCTCCTCATCCTCTTGTCCTAGCCCTCACTAAAGATTTAATTTGATTTGAATCAATATTTATACAATGCAAAACAGTTAATTTCTGAGCAGTGTCCCGGCACTCAAGGGATCGAAAATTGAAAAGCATCCGATATGCGCAAATTAGGTAATTGTCTGACTTGACAAAAGAAACTGAATGTCTCTGCTAATGGGAAAATAGATAGGTTGTTAATTGTTTCCTGAACATCAGCCGATTCGGCTGCAGCCGAATGCTGGAAGGCATTGCAATAGTCCATGCTTGAGATGACAAGTACTTGAACACTGGGATAAAAGGCAGGGTCTTTCCAAGGACAAAGAGTAATCTAAAACCAGGAGCACAGATAGTATTCAAAAGAATGTCAAAGTTCAGATATTTGATCACTATCACGCCTATGTTTGGATTCTTGGTTACCAGCAATGGCAACAAGCCCTATTGTTCTGGCCAACAAACTGCTGAACAAACAGAGTCAGGGCTAAAAAATCCAACTTCTATCTTATCTCCATTGAAGGTCAAGGGATTAGCCTCAATCCAGGAGGCTACTGTCTGTAGGCAATTATTCAGTTTGAAAGCCACATCATTGCGATAATCATAAAGTCTGATGATAAACTGGGTGTCATGAGCATATGTAAAGAATGTAATCCCAAACGATTCCATAAATTGAACAAGCGCAGGCTTAACAGCAACCTCTGAGGTACTCCCGAGAAGATCTGTTTGAGCAGTGACTGAAACTCGTATAGTCTCACCATCTAGGGGGTGGTCGTGTAAAAAAAAAAAAAAAAAAAAAAGAGGTAAACCTCGTAAGCACTGGCCCTCGAATAACGAGATTCTGCAGACGTTTTAACAGCAGGGAGCGGGAAATGGTGTCAAATGTCAGTGAATAATCTAATAAAGTCAGGTCACATACACCATTTTGCTCTCCAATCTGCCTGATGTCATCCATGGCTTTCGTAAGTACAACTTCCATACTAAAATCTTCGTTACCCCTGTTCTGGGTTCTGTTACGGCAAATTAATGATACGTTTGTTCATTCTCACCATCCTAATAACCCCAACTCTGTCACACTTGATATTGACCTAAATACTCCACTCACGTCTCCAATCAAACCCTTAGGGAATAGAGCAAAACGCCCACATAAGTTATGTACTTTCAGTCCAAATCGTTCTGCATCCACATATGTCCAGATTGGGACTCTTCTTCCTCGACAAGCAGTTTTACCAATGCTTGGCGAGAAAGTACTCGTTATTCCAAAATGTCCGCACCCTGGCTCACACCATTGCTGAGACCCTGAGCCCCCTACGCACCCCCACATTCCCATTTCACAATTAACAAAGTAAATCGTCCCCAAGTCATGGTAACCTCTGCTGCGTTCTAAAGTGAGGTTCATGCTCAATTAATATCCAACATAAAATTAAATAAAATAAATGATCACAGAATCTTACTTGCAACCTTGTAACACAAACCACTAGTCACGGGCATAGATATACTGGCTGGCCGAGGAGCACTTGAGGCTCAGGCTTGACGCGCACACTATTTTTACTAGTGTGAATAGAACCATGTCTGCTAACCATTGCTTCGCGAGTTTGGGCTTTGAATTATTTTTATATGACCAAGTGATAATGCCACACTCGAGGCAATTTACCAGAATCCTGCGAAATAAACGAATTAGAGGAATTTCATGTAAACAGATGAATTAGGTTACACTATGGGAATAATGGTTACTACGAGGAAAGCTGGGGAGGTGTGGCAGTCATTTAGAGGGAGATGCGAGAAAGCCACTGCGGAAGGTGAGACTCAGTGAAGGTTAGGAAGAGGTCGGCTTTGCAGTGTTGTCTGCTTATCATGATGTGCAATGACTGGCAACAGCTACAGCCGAGGAATTAGAAAATTTAAGCGAAATCAGTATGAAAGTACAACCGCCCAAGTGCAGTTAGACTGCGCCAAAATATCTTGAGAAAACGCCAGGACAACGCCTGAAGGTATTCATGGCCAAACATATAGAGCATAAATGGTAACTTTCGATCAGATTTTAAACGTGATTAGAAGTTCATGCTTAATTTAATGTTTCGGTCTGTGAGTGCTTACTTAAAATGAGTGGCTGTTTATGTGGGTGGATGTTATGTGGGCTTAGGTCTTCATTCTAAAAACAGGCATTAGATGCCTCGTCCAATTACTTTAATTATGGCCACGTCCCACTAAGGAAATGCCCCTTGCTAGATGAAAGGTGTATGCTGGTACATAGTGCCTTGCCTGCTAAATGCCCCACTGTTTCCAAAGGGGGAAAACGACTCTTTCTCAGGAAAAAAACAAGTGATGAGTAGAATGAATGCTTGAATTATTCTCAGCCCCGAATAATTAATTTAGGGCTCAGTCTGTGCTATCGTTTTTTGCTCAGCATGCTTCTTGAGACAGAGAGCTTCCACATGTACATCACCACTGGCAGCTGCTGCCATTCTAAAGTGGTGGGGTGGGTGGAGGAGAGAAGCGTATGTTAGGGTCATAATAACAAAAATAAAAAAATAAAAACGGATCTGCTGCTCCGGATCCCACTGCCGGTCGCCTCAGTGCTTCTCTCCTCCTGGCAGTCACTGGGGCACAGAGCATGAGAGAAGTGCCGGGATTGGCCAGAGCGGGCTGGTCTGACGCTCGCTCAGGCACAGGGAGCCTGTGCCATTTTTCCACCTGGCTGTGTAACACAGCTGGGTTGGAGAAATGTAAGTGCGTATGTCGGTTTGGCCTTCCTAAGACAGCCGGTCAAGCTGACATGCACACCTTACTGTGCCCACCGCTCCTCCACCCTGCCATCGCATGGCCCCGCCCCAGAATCCATATCTCAGACAGTGATTAATAAGATGACAATAAAATCCTTTTATTATCATTTTATTTTTCACTGCCTGACTGTGCAGGGGGGCAACGCTCTTCCACTGTTATGGAGGAGGCGCGTCAGTAAATCACATTTTGCCCTACACCGATTGAATCAGTCCAACCTGAACTTCAGGTCAGATTTCCTACAGTTCAGAGTACAAGCAACCTCATACCTGTATCAGCCTACTTGGGTCGTATCAGTGAGGGGTGGCTTGACTCAAACAGCACTGTGAGAAAGGAACTCACATCTGGGCATACCTGTCACACTAAGGGTGTTTCAGTCAGGCCAAATAAAATGTGATTGGTGGATGCTCTGATTAATCTTGGCCACTAGGAATTACTCTGGGCTGCATTCCTGTCCATAGTTTTTTTGCCCACTGTAGCACTCCAGACACAGGCCAGCCATATCTGCTAATCAGACTAGGTCTTGCTTTAATAGGAACAGTCAAGAAGACAAAAGAGGTCTCTGTCAGATAGAAAAAACAAGCAATTCAAAGCAAACCATTGATCACTGCTAAACCTTTGGCAAGTGACACTGGAATTAAGTGATGCATGTAAGGACAGGTAAAAAATGAAACAAGTAAAAAAAAAAAACGATTAGCTTTACACAGCCAGTACAAACCACCCTATGGTCCTGTTTATGCTTTTAAGGACCGCAACAACCACATTCATTGCATAATTGAACTATTATCTGCATACCTTACCCATTTCTTATAAAGTAATCCTCATTCTTTCCCTCAGCAGTTCGATCCACAAGAAGATTCATACCCTTAATATTAATTTACAGAAGAATATTTGGCAATAGGAAACACGTGTAGGCTATGGCTCATAATATCCTAACCTTCATCGTTTGAACAACTGGCATATTGGACTTCTGTTTTTGTTGTACTTTGCTAATTCAGGAGGAAGCTTTCGTAATTGAGGTGAGCATACGAGGGCTTGTACTTAATCAACGAGATTTTTTTGTTGGTTAAAAGTAATCTGGAAGTGAGTAGGCTCTGAGTCTGGGACTTTTACCGGAAGAAATGCGAAAAGGGAGTTGCTGTTAGAGTTGCATTGTCCTAGCGCACAAAGGCATGTAGTGCAATGCCCCAGGCCACCACTCCCCGACGACAATCATTTAAGACACCCTCAGATAGAAGCAACCACAAAAGACAGATCGAGACTTCAGTTATGCATACATCCAAATTAGCAAGTATTATCTCTAAATACAACAGCTCCTTGCGGTTTGAGGGAGGTACTGTAAATTATGACAAATCAACTAAAGATTATTTCATTTTCTCAACAGAAATACAACCTCACTATACGTAATTCACAGTGATTTTGCTTAATGACAAAAACTATCTAAATAAACAAAGTAATGAATTATGCGACACACGAAAGAATTATGCACATAATTAGTGCAGTATTGAAGTGATGATGTGCTAAGTAATTTGCACCACACTTACGATGTACTGCAGTCGAAAAGTAATGAAACACACAGACTTTAAACTTTGGCTTCAATGCATATGTTATGTAGACACAGCAGTATGCTTTCACTCCGGGGCCATGTTTGAGGCTAAATTGGGAACTTGAAAGGGATAGTTTTAAAGAGGTTAGTGTTCAGGAGATCAGAAGAAGGTGCATTTATTACAGGCAAACTGTGTAACTAAAACAAATGAGAGGCTTATTTTTGCATAGTGTAATATGTTGCACGGAAAGAAAGACAAAAAATCTGCGCTTTGGAATACCATCAAGAACAAAGGTGGCCTTACATGCCCACAATGTGTCAGTGCAGAACAATATTACGAGTCTGTGGTTTAAGGCTTTGAATTTTCAGAAAATAAAAGTAAGGTTTAAACTCTGAGAGGAAATGTCAGGTGTTACAAATGTCGAATTCCTAATCTACTGAACACTACAATCCTCAAATGCGTCCACAATCTGCAATACACCCCGATCATAGAGTAACTCAGGTTTTTTCAGTCTGTTGGGGGCTCAAAAGTGAATCAAGGTTGTTGTATGTAGCTAAATTAAATCTCACATTAATTAGATTCTTTGTTTTGCGTGACTATAACACATGCCCAACTTCAAGTGAGGACAAGGTTCTGCTTTCCATGCTGAGGAATGTCCTTCAATCAGGTATGCGATCACGTACATACTATTCTCCTTAGCATCAAGAGGTGAATATCAAGAAAAGTTAGCCTTATATCACCAAACGTGGCACTCAGTTATGGATACCTATCTTTTTCTCTCCCTCTGCAGGGGCATTACTAGAAAAGGTTCTCGGAGAATAGTTTGCAGAAATGTAACTATCTCATTATGGAAGTGGTGAAATACTACTGCCACTTATGCACGCAGTGCATTGCAACAAAAGTGCTCCTTTGATTAAAAAAAAATACACATTCTTTCTAAGAAAAATTCAATATTTTGGTGTTTAAATTCTAAGCTACAGATTCTCTGTCAGACACAGTGTGTCAGTGAAGTCACCCCCGGATTTTCCACCATTAGGTATGACAAATGCTGCTAAAATGGCACACAAGAAAACTTGCACAGCACAGGCACTAAAATCACCATAGGGAGTGTAAAAATGACATTCTTATTATGATGCACTGATAAAAACCTCTTCATACCACCCCCAATCACTACCTTCTCATCCATCGACTACGTAAATAATTTCACTCCTTCAGTGATGCTCTCAAAACAGGTTTTAAGTCTTCCTACAGACATCAAAAGTCTCTCTCTTCTTCCTTTCTGAGTCCTGGATCATCACCAAGGGCTACTATATGAGGATCTCCTACATCACTCTCCAACCTCTCCTCTGCCCATGACCTTGTCAACTAACATGTTGCCACCATGAGCTTGTCAAACCAACGTATTGCTGCCATATTCATTTCCTCTCTCCACACCCAACTGCAGAAAATCCTCATCAGCCTCCAAATTCACCCAACTCATCTGCCTCTCTAACTCCCTTTGATTGGACAGATTTTCAACTTTTTTTCCAAAAAGACCAAACCAATTAGAATGTCCCTTTCATTCAGCTCCCACCCTAAGTACTCATTTACACGTTGTCACCAAATTATGCATCCCTTTGCAGCCTTCTCCCCATAAACTCCCAGAATGGCCCTAATTCTCAGAGCCTTCAACCATTGATTGTTATGCACGCAACTCAACTGTCTAACGTGATTCTCTCTGTTGACCTCCCTATCCTTTAAATTACTCATATTCATCTATGCTTTCAAGAAATCCTCTGCTAACCGTTGTGTTCCCTATGAATACTACCTACTCCTTTCACTCTTACTAATTGACATCTCTCAACTGGATTCGATTCAACGATCTCATATAATGCCTTACAATGACTACAATTTTCCTCAATCATCAATCTGTAGAAATCAACAAAACTGATGACTGCCATACCTCCAATCTCAACCTTCTCAATGCTT
This sequence comes from Pleurodeles waltl, assembly GCF_031143425.1. Classification (NCBI taxonomy): domain Eukaryota; kingdom Metazoa; phylum Chordata; class Amphibia; order Caudata; family Salamandridae; genus Pleurodeles; species Pleurodeles waltl. The sequence goes on along the minus strand of NC_090448.1, from coordinate 875,385,978 downwards.
CGCTAGCCCTCCTCTAGTCCACCTCTTCAAATCACCATCCTAGTCATATATCTTGCAACATTTCTGAACACTACTTGGAGCATCTCTGCGACTACTTACTCAGAATTTCCCTCATTATTTGTGGGTCATACTTGTGTCTCCTGGAAAACAATCAATCAGGACAATCACCACCTCCATAGTTCTCTGTAATTCCCTAAAACCCTATCCCTAAGTCCCTCAACTCCAATGTGTTCTCCCTCCCTGAGACAATCATCTATGTAGTCCTGAATAAAACCTTTATATTGACAACACCCAAACAATCTCCTACCTTTGTTTTTGAGCTCACTCATGCTTAAATTACAGATCACTTCTCTGCACTACGTGATGGTCACTCCCTGACTTATTCTTAATCCAGCAAAGACCTAGATTTTTTGGTTCTAAAAATCACCATGTCCTCACCTTTTCACCAGGTAGCCGGTTTATTGGCTCAGTTGCTTCCAAACAATGGTATGCTGTAGATAAGTAACTCTTTGCAAGAAGACATCCGGAAGCAACTGCTACTGTACAACTATTGGCAGTTGTAGCTTTGACTGTTTTCCTAATCTATCAATCCACTTATCTGCCCACCCCAAGAAAGATGTTTGGTCTGTTGACGATTGTAATTACGTAAATAAAAGTTAAACAAGCAGGCGAATTTCAATAGTAGAGGATGAATTGTTTTTTAGGTTTGCTCACGCACACAGATATAATAATATTTAGGTGGCCTTTTATCCTGACAGCTCTTTTAGGTTTATACTAAGCTTGCACCAGATTGTGGTGCAAGTCTATCTACGCCATCTTCTATGAACAGATCAACAGAGCACCCAAGGTGTTTGAAAGCGGCATGCTCGATACCCTTTATTTGGCTGTACACAATAAATTGCAATCTTATTCTCTTGTGTTTGTGTTTTGATTCAAGACCCTCAAACTGAGAGATGGAATAAATTAAAACATTACATAAATATACCTTTGTGTTGTCTTAGATACTCTTACTCCTTGTTCTCCATCCAGATCTGGTTTAGCACCCTGATACAGGCAAGCTGGATCAGAAGCCTTTCTTTAAAAAACATAATGTGCTTTTAAACTTTTCAAAAATTTAACCATTCGGCCCTTCCTCCAACTTTTTATTGGTGTCCCAAGCGTCTGGGAAGGAGTAAGAGTGAAACTCCAGGCTTTCATGCCAGGTTCCAGGAACCATAGCCTTAAAAACAATTTCATTCCCATGCCACGCTCCGACAAACAACAACAACTTCCCGGCTGGGAGAATGACAGAGCTACTATCTTAATTTTCCACAGTATGACGAAGTTAAACTAGAATGTAATTAGAAGGATTTTTGCCAGCTTCTGTTTTCCACCTGGCAAAGCAATGGAGACAAGACACAGGTTGTGTGCATTAGGGTTAACGTGTAATCCCCACTGGGCAAGGAGGTACACCGTAACCTGTAGTGAGTTAATGTGGAGGCTCAATTCTATCAAGAAGGAAAACATGAACTCACGGCAAACAGAGGTGACCAGTACGCTAAGAAGTTGAGTGTTACTATTTCAACTGCTATGATTTCGGATGTCATTATTTCGGCTATTTTTTTCAGCCACTTAGAATTTTAACCCTCCTATAAAATTATACCACCTACATTTATTTTGGTTTCATTTATGAAATAGTATTTCCTGTAATGATTACGTTTCAAAAATATTTTAACAACCTGCAAACCCAGGTCCGAGAAATGCCTGCGGATTAATGGTCCCGATATCTGTAACATTTAACCATTTCAAACCCACTGACAAATTTTTGTACCACATTTTTTTTTTTTTTTTTAACTAAACACATTTTTACTACGCAAAGGCACTTCCTTGAGTGAAGTTCTGGTTTCACGCTGTTTGGTGTATGTCAATTCAGCATGCTTCTGCAGTGGGGAGCTAAGATTCCTATCTGAGTTCAAATGGGAAACGTCACTTTGTGACACCATTGTTATTTTCACCAGCCCTCCCCTGTTACATATCCGCATGAAAGCAGATCAACTTTTTTGGAACATTTCAAGCAGATTCACCAAACAGCACCAAAGCAAAACAACAAATGGCTTTTCAAGAAAAACTGATCATAATTACACCACCAGTCTTCTACAAATATATATTCACTAAAAATACAGTTAAAGTGCAGTTATGGTTGCAAGTAAAAACCATGAAAAATCCTAAATTATGGTTAAGGCTGCATAACTCCACACCAATGTAAACCATAACTCGCACACCAAATGCGGTACACATGATCTCAGACTTGGTGTGATAGATGCAACAAATAACATAATTGTAAATATTCTTAGAGGTAAGATTATATATAAAATTACACATAACAGTATGAAAGAGACGGCAATGAATGTAATATGTGTTGTTTAATTATGTTGCCCTTTGTGTGTGTGTGTGTGTGTGTGTGTGTATATATATATATATATACACACACACACACACAAAATTTATATACTATATATATTTATATATGACAGTAATTTTTTAACATTAATTTCTAAGGTTTTTCTAAACACTAACTAAAGTGTTATAACAGAAGGCCACAAAATAATTAGAAACTCACTTTAACCTTTGTTTTTTTGGGACCCTTGTTCTGGTGCAGGGCTTGCAGACCCCGTGATGGGTCTATAAACCCCAAGGCAGGTCCAATAAGAGTTCAAGAACCATTACCGAAGGTTCATGGGGCCCGGAACTGGGTTTCAGGACTTCAGGGGCTGCACCGAGGACAGAGTCTGCAAAATTTAGACCAAATCTACATCTTTATTTTAGTTTTCTAACACCTGGGGGGTGGTCGCTCTGGGCCAAACCCACCCTTTAAATGTAGGTCCGCTAACAATTTACAATACAGATGTCTCTAACTTTCATCAATTTGAGGCCCACTGACACCATTTTTTAATACTAATTTATCAAAAACTACTAAAGAAATTTACCCTAAACAAAGTTCTAGTTTTATGCCAAGCTTTGGTATATTTTCATTTAGCATTTTTCAGCAGTGGAGAGCTGATATTCGTATGTGAGTTAAAATAGGAAACATCATTTTTTGACCCCCGTTATTTTCACAACCCTGTCAACAAATGTGCACAAAGACACACATATAATTTCTTACCGATACATATAAGTTTCTGATAGAACTCTATTACCCCATTGCATTACCCGTGCACTTACTTGGGCAACATTATGGGATCTGAAATCAGGGGATCAGAAACTATGGTAAACCCAAAGTTTTGGATACATAAATGTGGTACACAATGGAACCTGAATTGTGGAGGTATACCAGCCAAGACCGCTCGGTTTTCATACAGGACTGGTGGAACTATCAACTTACATGCAGCCTCCCGCTAGAATATCTTTAGTTTTGAAAGCAGGTCTCTTAGTTCAAGCTGAATATGTTTTAACTGAAAAATGTAATGATATTCCAATCACACTTTTTGAACAGCGTCTGGCATTTAACGTTTTTGAAGATGATGAGAGAATAAGGCGAAGATTTTCTGGGAGATGCCAGCTAAAGTATATGAGATTTTAAAAGACAGATCTGTCAGTAGAAAATGTCATCGCCTCCTATCACGAAAGACAATTCAGGGACCTCGGTGCCAAAAAAGAACAGAGGGGCCTGGAATCTCAGCAGCTTCTGTCTCAGCTGTGATGTGGTCATGACATTAGTCATCAAATGTGTAGACTAACATTTACCTACAGATTTTTTCAAAACAGCAGGCAAACAGACACTCTTCTGCAGTCAAACGGGGTGTCAAGGGCTGTTTTTCAAGCCGGATGTTGCTATGATTTCCTTCGGCTTTTGGAGTGTGGGCGTGCAGCGCACGGTCTGTTTTCAAATTTGGAAGGTACGTAGGCTCTTTAACGAGAGGATCACTTAAAATGTAGGTTAGGCCATTGATGTTACTATAAACACAAGGTAGATCCTAAAAGTTGTTTACCATCTCAAACGTGCCTTAAAATTATTTGCGTTACTGAATAGATGGATGGTCACATTTGTTGGCTCATGTAATGTCTGCCTCTTCCCGGAAGGTAGTGCAGAATTCGGTAAATACCAATACTGGTATCGGGGTGTTACAGCCTCTTTCTGTGATCTGCACCCTGGAATGGGGCTTAACACTGTACAAATTCCGACAGGTTTAACTAGGCAAAAAAACATGCAACAGAAAAAACGCAGGTGAAGATATTTCTTCAAATCGTGATTCAGGCGCAAACTCCTACCTGTACCTGATTCAGGATTCTAACAGCCCTCGGAATGACCGCCTTGAAGCAAAGAATCCTGGGAAATCTAAGTTATTCCACTGACAGGTGAATAAATACAATAATGGTAGGATGAGGACTGAACTGGTTATGACAACAGATTAAAGGTTTTGATGACAATGCAAACAGTCTATTTATATACAGCTTTAAATCCTGAAGTCACGCTGTTCATTAGCACTCCAAACGGTTGCCTAGGAGGTAAATAAAAAACTTGGCTATAGTGAGTTTTTAATTTTTCAGATGGCTTCCTGACTGGTATTCTTTGTGTGAACTTTATTACAAACGTTCTAATTTCGAGAGAGACACAAGATTAACCAAGGGGGTTTGAGACACTGCGAAGGGGAATGGCAGTGTAGACCATTGTATCATCTGCATCATGTTTTGGGCAGGTAGTAAAAACACTTACTGTTCTTGTCGCCGCTTTCTGCAGCCTCCACCTACTGCTGCCTCGCTCCTCTTCTGGTGTCCCAGCATTCACTGGGACACCAGCAGGGGGCTCCCCAGCAATCCTGGCGCTGCTCTTATACTAAACCAAGCATGAGAGCAGCGTCAGGATTGGACTGAGCGGCTTGGATTGCCGCTCAGACACTGCCCTGGGGGTCTATGTGGTTCCTCCAGCACGGCTGTTCAACACAACCGGGTTGGAGAAACCTAAGTGCGCATGTGTGTTTGGCCGGCCTGAGACTGCTAGCCAAACACAGTTGTGCACTCAGGTGTACTCTCTCCTCCTCCCCTCTCGCCCCTCCTGGAGCCCAGCCCCACCCCTCCCTGCACTGCTGGCTGAGTCAGCAGATGAAAAATAAAACAACAGTAAGCTATTGTTTTATTTTTCATCTGCTGGCTCATAGCCAGGGGGGGCGACGCTCCTCCACCATTGAGGAGGAGCCACCCTGGGACCAAACATCCCAATGTAGCGCTTAACTCTCTCAGCGTAGTGGAGCAGAGCAGTCCAAGGCCTATTCAAGGGAGGTGGTGTGGGCTAGTAATATGACACTCAATAAATGATTGTCTAGTCTGTGCTTTTATCTTTTGAAAAAGGAAGGTGGATAGAAATATCTTTTGATGACATTGCGTAATCATCCCTGACCCCTAAAGGGGTCAAGATAAACAACCCACATGTCAAAAACCATCATTTTAGAAATAAATGCAATAATCCATCATAACCATGTGTAAATGCACTTATTAATGTTAATAAAGCATATAAAATATGATAGTAATCACTGTCAAGGTTCTTGTTTCAATAAAGCATTTCAATTAAGCATGAAGTTCACGTGTCTGCATACTAACGCAATTATAAATACAGACCTTGGAGGGAATCACATTATGCATACGCAACATGTAACATAGACTTCACCCCTAGAGGGTGTTGTACAACATGTACCTTTCAGTTAACAACTTCAGGCCACCATTACTGCAGCCATCTCTTAGAATACAAATTAGGACTTCTCTTTGCGCCGACCCCAGGGGGTTGAAAAGGCTAGGGCAGCAGAGATACACTCGCTATGGACCACCCTGGAAGTCAAAGGTCAAGAACCTTCTCCTGCTCGTATCTTGGGCCCCTTTTTATTTTTTGAAACTTTGCCTATTGGCTTTTTCAAAAACATTACATCTCAAGGTCAATATTCATATGGTGTAATACTAGTTTCATATACAGAATCAGTATTATTAGCTCCCGGCTGGCACTGCAGTGGGTCCATGCTTGTGGCATGCAATTGCAGTAATTCAGGATCAATCATATAAATCTTGGGCCCCTTTAGGCCATTTTGCATGCTTTTAGGCTAGGTGGGCCCTAGCCACCTGGGGCACTTTCCATAGGCCTCCTGGCCTCCCTCAAAGGTGACAAACTTTGAAGGGAGCTAGTTCAACTGGCTCCCTGCACCAGCTTTTCACCTCCTTGGCACAGAAGCCCAGACTTTCCCACAACTAGTCCTCAAGGGGTTTAAAGGGACCAGCTTCCCTGGTCCTGGGGAGAGCCCCACTGTCCTGTGGTCAACCGAAGTTACAGTCCTTTGTCTACATAGCATTAGGGGGGTTCTTCATTCCAATTGTCCATAGCTGCTGCCTTAGGTCCCAGTAACCAGCAGAAAAAACACAACCAAGTGAGAGCTCTCCCCCTTGTGCAAGATCATTTAACTGGAGGTGCCACATCACCTCTCTGCCCCCATCCTCGCCATCCTCCACAGCCTGGAACATTTCAAAATGGCATCACCTAAGAGCCACTTGTCACATGCTCTTGGGGTCTCAGCTCCGCCCCTCACTGACATCACTGCCAGGGCCTCACCGACCAAATCTTCAATGGGAACCTGCTACTGTGCTGGCTCCAGAGGTCTGCCCCCCCCTTTGTTTAGTGAGCTTGGGGAGGGCCATCATGATACAGAGCAGCTGGTTGAGTGATGTAGAGCATTCTGACCCACCCACTTCCCCCTCAGGAGCTGAGAGAAGCACTGTTAATTTCTCTCTTTGCAGGGGAGGCAAAGAGAGAGATGGCTTTGCTGCCATGTAGTTCTCAAGAGGAAACACTCAGCTCAAAGGTATCCATGGTTAACAACAGCAATTTAAACTGCAGTTTTATCTAAAAGAGGAAGAGGTTTCAGATGAACCTAAATTATTGCCACTGAGATCAAAATCCAGGTAAGAATGTTTGATTCTGGTCATCTACTTGTAGGGCTCGTTTGACTTTTTTCCTTCTAACCTAGGAAACATTACTTCAGATCCACGGGTATTGCATGGAACTTTGCAAATAACCGGTTCAAATTATACTTCCTCATCACCTGTTGTTCTCCAAGGAACAAAAGTGATTATTGTGTCAGGAGATAGATTCTCTTCTTTGAAGGAAGGCTACAGAGATCACATGTTTCAATCCTCCAGGTTTCATTAAGCACAATATTTGTGCTAGCTTCCTTTAAACCTTTTTTAATTGCTCTTAATTTACATTTTCTTCCTCATTCCTAGCATACAGGACAACATATACCAAACCAACCACCATTTATGTACTTATCTATCGTCCTCTATACATGCAATTCTTCCAGGGTCATTTAATTATCGAACTCCTCAAAGAATAAAGAGTTGTCAACTTCAATGAAGCCTTTCTTATTCAGATACAATAAAATTCGATTAGGAATCCTGTTCAGAGCTGCAATGGTGGCTGGATCATCTAGATGCATGGAAAGAGAAAGCCGTTTTTTCTTCCACCAGAGATCTTTTATGAGAATTCAATGCAAGCCGAATAGGCGCTGGGTCAAGATGGGGTCATTAATCAAGTGGTGGAACGCAGTCAGGGCAGGAGTCATCTCTGTACATTCATTGTTTAGAGATTCTTACAGGCTCTTTTGCAAAAGAAGGGTAAGCTGTTCTATACCTCTGTGGACAGGCAAACTTTCAGCAGCAAGTTACAGCAATCATTTGGAAAGAACAAAACCCAGGTCATTGGCAGAACCAGCCAAGAGTTTAAGTTTTGCTTACAAAGAAAACTCTCTGTTGAAGCAGAATATTTTCCAGGCATTATAAATCAATCTGTTGACTTTTGCTTGAACATCTTTTAGATAACAGCAATTGCCATCTTCGCACTACAGTTTTCAGAAAGTTTTCTTCAAAATGTGAAACTTTTTAATACAGACCTCTTTGCTTCTCACTTAAACACACAATACCCCGTTTTACAGGAAGAGACCAGCTCTTCAAGCTCTGGCAAAAGACTTTTTTCTTCATGATTGGTCTGTACATTTGAATTATGCCTTTGCCCATTCATCATGATATCTCAGGTCCTAGCTCAGGTACAATCACAGAAATCCTCTTTGATTTCAGTAACTCCACTATGGCAGGCTCAGCCTTTTCCCCCACTATTCAGGAATTATCAATTGATTACCCAATTTTAATCCCATTTTTCTCTCAATCTAAGTCTTGATCCACAGGAAAGGCTCCACAAAATAATTCTTAATCAGTCTCTAGTGCTGGTGGCTTGGAAAGTTTTGGGTAGGCTTAGAGAACTCACAGAACATGTGAGAGTGGATGGTCGACCTGTAGGAGAACATGTCTTTCTGGTGTCTAAAATCCCTAGATGTTTCTTTGGTCTTTAACAGAATATAATCTCTTCAGTAGTCTGTTTCAAAATTCATAGAAGAATACATCTAATCTAATGTCTGTCTGTTATCATTTTTTCCTCTTCAAATGAGGCTCTCTGTGGAAAACTGCTTGAAGGTGTAAAAAAAAAAAAACAGCATATAAGAGAAGGTCCTCTTCAGTACAGATTCTCATTCCCTTCAGAAAACCTGATAAACCAGTGTGCTCCCCCACCATAGCTTACTGGGTTAGGTGGGTCATGTCTTTGTTGTGCATTAATACCAGAGTTTTTGGAGCTCATTACAAAAAAGGAGCTATGTCTTCCAAAGCTGTTGGGCTGGGGCTACTTTAGAGGTCTTTCTCAAATCAGCAGACTGGTCTAATGTATCCACTTTAAAGACTTTTTACCGTAAGTATATTCCTCATAGAGCTAACTCTGACTATGCTTTAAATGAGCATAATCGGAGCCTTCAATCTGTAGTGAAATGCAGATTTTGCTAGCTTTAGTTAAGGAGAGTCTTAAAGACATGGAAGCGAGTATTATCCCACCACTGTGTTTTATTTGTTAAACCTTCCCTTTTTATTTTTAGTCCCTTCTTGATCTATTACACCCCATCAATCTGGTGTGGGACTTTATCTAAAGAACAACTCTAATTTCAGCTGATGTAGCTTGGAAAGATGTTTCTTTTCAGAAGAGAAGTTTACTTGTGTATCACATCACACCATCAGAGATCCTCTTTAGAGATCAGTTATTTTGGATTTAGCCAGGGACTTACTTTCGTTTTTGATGGTTTTTATAGTTGTTTTTAAGTTGTTTTCATCACTGTTCCTATGTTACATCATTTTTGATCAGCAACCAAAGAAAATAGGGCTTGCCACTCCCGGTCAAGAGGGTTCATAGGTTACTAAACTATTTTTTGGTTGTAATGCATTAACGCATCACTTTGTAGTTGTTTCCCAGTGTTTAATGAGAAGTGTAGTATGTTATATTCTGGATACTATTTGATTAAAGGCAAAGTTAGAATGCATAATAGGTTCCTCTAGCCTTGTAATAAACTTACAATAAGGTGGCCTTCTGAATATGGCCACGGTTGTCTGCTTCTTAAAACAGATTCCAGAATGGAATCTGTGAGAAAATAGTAAGTGTTTTCTTGAGTCTATCCTTTATAACGTGGAATTTGACAATACAGTAATAAATGTGTGAATCTGTGGTTATTAGTACATGTGGTATAAAATACAATGATATGGAGTCACATTTATTTTCACTGGCATGCACCTGTGGCCATGGGCAGCAAGAGTTGGTCAGAGCTATGCCAGCACCCAATCAGCTGCAGGCAACTATCCCCTATTGAGCACACAGCCGTGTGAAGAGACAGGCCACGGAATTGGACTATATACCAGGCCCTGTGCTCAACCCGCCATCGGCAGCCACCTGCTGCAGACTTCAAACTTTGGTCAAGGTCAGTGTGTACTGGCTGCAGGGACTGTCCTAGCCTGCACCCAATTGGCCGTGTGTGTCCATTCGCAGCTGCCCACTGCCATCTGCCCATTTTACTTATGTTTCCATATTTGTTTTATTTTTTGGGGGGGGGTGGGGGCAGAACCAAATGCAGATAAGCGAATTCAAGGAGGCTGGTGAGCCATTCTATGTCTTTCTGTGGAATTTGTGAGAACGGTCTCAGACCACAAACTCAACAGGGGGTCTGACAAGGTTCCAAGAGCCCTTGCAATGGGATTCGAGGATTCTAAGGCACGGTTCGTAAAGCCTTTCTCAGGATCCAAAACCATGCAGCAAACTCTACAAAAGAAATGAGGTGAGTGAATTCCCTTGGGTCCCCCCTCCCACCCCCAAACGTGTGCTAAGAGGTTAGCTGATACTTCCCCTGCTACTTCATGACTCCTTCAGTGCTTTTATTTATGAATGAGGGCACATGGACTAAGCCCTGCTTTGGGTAATGGTGGCTGCAAAATATTTATCAGAATTTCAGCCAGTCAATCAGCGCCTTGGAATCTGTTGACTCAGCTTTGGGACACACGCTTGAAATAGCAGGAGAAAAAGCTCTTTCATCCAATCAAATTTATACTTTTTAAATTTGGGTGTTCAGACAATCAGCAAATTAACAGCCCATATATCTTTGAATTGTTAACCATAACCAGGTCATCTATTACATGTTTACAATGTTAATTTTGTGAAAACTAATGAAAGGATTTACACCAAACCAAGTAAAGGCACCTCCTTGAGAAAAATGCTATTTTCATGATATGTTTAGTGCAATTCAGTTCAGCCATTTTGTATGTAGCAGACAGCATGGAATTCTATGGGAAAGGTCACGTTTTGTCATACCAAAACCAAAATGCGTGACCCTTTTTTGGAAATGTTGTGCAGATTCATTTAAAGTACCAGAGTTACTATAAACAAAAATTTTAAAAAAACACAAAAACTCTTGTCACTAGAAACTCTGGCCAAGCCATACTCGCAGAGTCGCAATTCCTGACTGAGTATTAAATATTTATTTCTTCTGGGTGCTTTTATTGCACTGATATAAAAATCCATTTGCTGCCGAAAATCGTGAAATGCAGAAAATATTGCCTGGTTCCCTTTGAAATGTATGTTTCCCCATCTTAATAGCAGCCCTCAAGGCACTCTGCAGAGACTTATGGTTGCTATGGGGTACTAAGATTAGGCATCGGCAATGGTAGATCAAAACGTACAGCAAGGTTATGTAATTTATGCAGCAAGAAAAAGCTAATTATGTGGCATTATGCAAAACATTCTCTGGCAGTATTATTTTGATCTGATTAAGCAAGAAACCACATTTTTGTTGAAATATTAATTCTATTTGGCAAATATGTTAAAGACATAACTATGCAGTAAACGCTGGAATCTCAGAATTGGATACATCTACTGATACTCGCAATACTTCATTGTTTTATCACAAATTCATTCAAGAAATGTAAATAAAACTTAAACATTCTAATTCCAATTGGTGATGATTGTTAGCTGTACTTTGAAGAGAACAGCTATTTCATGCTAACGACTCAACAAAAAAATCATACAAAAAATACGTAACAGGTATTATGTGTGATATCATCCTATAATGACATCTTGGGATTCTAGAGAAAATTACAAACCACGCGGCCTTCATCTTTGTGCTACACAAACGCCACCAGAACCCCTAGACACAATGTTTGACCACACTACATAGTTATTTCAGTTGGCTGCCTAGGGGGCATGTAGTGACTTTTACAATATATCTTGGTTGCGAACACCTTGGTTTGACACAATCCAAGGTGTTAAAGGTCCACACAGCAATTAAGGGCAATACTTCTCACTTGAGAGACTAGAGCAGGCTGCCATGCTCACCTGACTAAACATACTTCTGCAAGAAGGAATATGCTGGGGGTCTTTATTTGAACATCAATCCATTTATAGATACCAGAAATATACAGTACACTTTTTTGGCATGTATGTTTTTTGTTAAACATGAAGGTGGTGTGGCCTATGCAAATTGGAACAACTTACTCTTGGAGAATCAGAGGAAGCATTTTTGGACGACATGAACAGCTTACAGTTGAAAAATGTTGAGCGGAGGACATTTCTTTGCCGGAATCAAAAGGCTTTGTACATTTTGGGTGTGCTGTAAACCGGGACATCAGATGTGACCAAAGTTCCGGAATTATACAAATATGAACAAACTGATTGAAAGGAGGCTCCTTCAATGGGACTGTAACCCCGAGTACAGCCTAATAGTGAAAACTAAGCACTGGGGAACCAGCATTCTTTTGGACTTTGATCCATCCTTGTCACAACTGTTGCTGTCTCACTCTGAGACTATGATGTGGAAAAAGGATGCATTATAGAGTAAAGCCTGTGACCAGTTGGAAGTTTCAGCAGCTGTCCCTGGAAGTCATAATCTGCCTAAATAAGAGCCAGAATATTTTTGAGAAGGCAAAAGCAGGCACAGTATCCAATCTGCCTCTTTTAGCTTGTATGCCTGGCTAGGAAACACACATTTGGTGGTCTTAGTGAGAAACCAAAGCTATGGAAAGCACAAAGCCAGTTATAGACCTATGATTGTAAACTGATGAGGGGAAGAGAATAACATTATTTTTCCCCTCCCAAACGGTTCTTCACAGGAGAGAGGAATTTGGCAGAAAGAAGCTGAGGACCACAGCTCCTGCAAAACCCATTTCATTGGGATGGATAGAGCCCTTAGAGAATCTAAGCTCCGGCACGTACAGTGAAAGACCAGCCTCCTCCGCCCCAGATACCATGCACGGTAGTAGATTCTACTAGATACTGTACACCTAATTAGAGACTATACTTTTTAAGAATGAATTGCAGCTACTCCTGAGTTATGTTCTTTCATCCGCTTAAGATGTGTGAAGAAACACCTTACAATACAGCGCACGAGTAGATGGGATGAAGGCCTCCAAAATAGGTACGGTGGCTCATCAGAGAAGAACATAGGCATTCATCACCTGAACTTTGCTACTTATCGTATGAACTGAGAGACGCATTGCTAAAAAACAAATGCTGCATATAAAAAACGTACACAGTCAAATGATAACAGGGCAAGCAGCTGCCCAGAAATGATGAAGGTGGAAAATAACTAATGTTGAAGATTCATTTGAATCATGTTGCAGACTCTAGCCATGTTGCTTAGTAGTGTGCAAAAGAGTACATTGGTTTCCCAACCCTTCCTGCGGAATGAGATGGACAGCAAGATGGACAGCCAAACCCATTCTGTTTGTGCGATTTGTTTCCCCAAAGGCGGAGGGCAAGGTGGCTGCTTACATTTTTCTAATATATTGCACCATGGGGTATCTGCTGTAGAGCAACGTTTTCAAGAAATCAATTTCCCTTCTCCTGCGCAGTGTAACAAAATGACCACAACCATTTGGTAAGTGGACCATATTAGATTCAGCAACATTTTTGATACATCTTAATTAAACATTCCCTTGGCACAGAAAATATTAACTGGACTAAAAAATGAAGGTCTGAGAGTTGAATTTTACACCGCCTTCACTTCCTTGAAATACAGAATGTTTGAAAAATGTGCTATATTAGAAAAAACAGAAATGATGAAACAGATCAATGACCCTAGCAATGAAAACATGCTGAAGAAAACACCCGAGAAATCGCTGCAGGTCTGGCACCGTCCGCCTAATCCCATCACCACGGCGTCTCCCTCGCTGTCAAAAGGCAATCTTGGGCAGGTGACAACGTTCAGTGACTCATTCCTAATCACTTCTAGTTAACAGTTGTCAGGTTACTGCATCAGCAGGCAAAGGGATAACAGAAGAAGCAGGCCAGGGCTAAGCGGTGGCTAAGGCAACTGAACAAAGCAGTCCAAAGTGACTCAATATCACTGTACTTTAGCACTACTCATCATGGAAAATGTGGCACGTGCGCGCTTGGTTAGCGTGTCTAATCAATCTGCATAACAGTGAGCCCGCCTTCTTCTCTGGGTGTGCTGCTAAAACAAGTGGTAACCTCATCATTCGTGCCACTACCAGCCAAATTAAACTTAAGGTAAACAGGAAACGAGATCAACGTGATTACACGCCGAATTCAGCACAGTTCTGTAAAAAGGAAACGGGATAAGAAACAACCAAATATTTCACAGCCAGTGATCAGTGGACAAAGAGCTCAAGCAACTTTATAGCTCTGCTTTATGACAGACCTAGAACAAGCAAAGCTCCCACCAATCAAAGTTGCATCTTGAAGCCAACCCAACAATCATTCAGCTAAGTTTTGCTTAACACCATTACATTCGGCAAACCTTTCATTCACACATTCCATCGTCGTGTATATATGTGGTATTTGTAAAGCGCAAACCTAGACAAAAAGGCAGTGGAGGGCTGCACTGCGTCAAAGTCAAGCATACTGTCAATGGGTGATAGGAAAGGTCGCTGGTTATTGGATTGTTACTGCACTGTGTACTTTAAAAATGTGTGCCTTTGACACGTTCCTAAGTTGTAACAGTGCTGGGTGTCCTCATTGGTTACTTAAGTATGCTAGTGGTATCATCATCTAGGTGCATGATTGGCAATTGCTTTCTTAGTGGTTCATCAATCAATGCTACTTTCCTAATCTTTGAAAACCTTGCCATTTCCACATTCCAATGGCCCACGGCTTTAGAAACACCCTGTTCAATGTTCTGCTCCTTCTGGGTGACTCCTCCACTCCACTAATCACTGGTATCTGCCATACTGCTGCTGGGGTTGGTAGAGGGTGGGCTTATTGTGTGCCCATGCTGCCCTATGCAGCATCCTCTGACAGAGCTTCACCCTACACCATGCTAGCTCAGCACAAAGGGCTGTGCAACCTTGATTCTAGAATTCTTCCTTGTGAGTATGCTGACCCCTGCTTAAGAGCGGCCCACTTGCCGCTGAATAGACATCTTCCGGCCAGGTACAGTTTAAACCACACTGGAATTAAACTGTGCTCATCCTCTCCTCCTACCAAACAAAGCCTCTTCTAAACTAGAAAATGAGTAATGAACCAAGAGAGAAAGCTAAATATCTTTCTTAGGATAGAGTCTTTGGAGGCCTTGGTTCTGACTAGCTATTGACAAGACATCTGACAAATCCCAAAGGGAGACAATCTTTTACTGTGGCAAGATGTAATACTCTAGTACAAATGGAATCAAGCCAATAACCCAACAAGCCCCTGAAGGAAAGGAAAAAACACAGGTATTCACAGAATTCTTTTCGCAAATATTACCAACATCAGAAACAAGCATTTACAATGCAATAGGGTCTCGCATTTCTCTGAGTTACAGCTAATAGCAGTTGTAAACTCCCAACCGGACTTTTCTTGCCACATTAAATGGAAAAGAAACAGCGCGATCGTGCTGCTACAGTTCACTCGTACGGACAGTTGGAGACGGCATGCAGGTAGAAAGAAACAAAAAATGCAAAAAAAGAGCGCAATTGCACTGCCACAGTTCACTCATAGTGAAACCTATCGGCAAAAGTGCTATTATGTACGTAGCCGGCAAAAGTGCAATTAACTATGTAACAGGGTCGATGTCATGTAAAGCGCTGGACCTCTGCCAAGCGAGATTGCGCGAAAAAAGAGAAAAAGAAGTCCAGAAACCTGATGGCAAACAGTGACCCTCGCATGTTTTCAGTACTTGGTCGCTGCGCTCCAGGAGGGCTAACCACCGGAAAAGGCATGACGTATGCATGCCTTCCACTAATGAAAGCAAGCAGATTTTGAAAGGCAACCCCACGAACCAATGAAGGACACTGACGTAACATGGACAGGGCTCCAAGCCCTTTTCTATCTACTAAAGCACCTCGCAAGCGAAACGCATGCGCAAGCGCACGCGACACAGGCTCGACCCTAAAAACGCTAATTTACAGATTGATGAAAGATCCCAACAACAGAAGTTGCCAGGAGAGTGCAAGATTTATGTTAACATACTGATTAAAAGAGGTAATAAAAAAGACAGCCATCTTCTTAAAAAGTATTGGTTATTACAAAACAGTAAAGGAACACACTGGCTTGACACCAACAACTGAACGAAAAGGAAACAAACACAGTGGAGCAATAAGAACTAACAATAAAGTGATGGAAGAAATTCTTGACAATCTCAACCACTGAGAATTGTTCGGGCCACATTCCAGTCCATGGTTTTTCACATACTGTGCCTTTCCTGATAGAGACCAGCCATATGCAAATCAGTTGTGGTCCTACTCCAATAGAAACAGTTCACCCCAAACTGCCAGGCCAAGTCTTCCTCCATCACTCACACAGTCAAGATCAGTGCTCCAACCCAAGGATGATGATGCTCTAAGGAAGATGCCCATGCAACCAACTCAAAAGGTACCGTCTGCACCAATGACTGGGAAGTAGACAAATTTCTACTGATTCCTGAATACCATTTGACCTTGTGGAAGAGAAAGGAAGATTCGCCGCTAAACGTATGGGTTCCATCAAGAAGACTTTGCTTCTGTATCTTGTTGGGGTACCTGGGATTAATATCAGAAGGATATTTAGGCCCTGGGATACCCATGTTCATTTTATCTGCCCGCTGCATTTCATGTGTAGTTTTAGTTGTGTACCCTGATTAAAGTATGTTTCTTGTTTCAGTAAAAACATTGGCTGGTATCTACAACACCTGTGTGATCAAGCCTTGGACTGTGCGACTTTACTACCTTGAGGGTTAAGCACAAAGTGTGTGTGCTTGATGCTCAGTTTTGTGTTCAACGGTAAGTTCAAATCGCAGGACACAATTAGTAAAAGGATCTTACTATTACAATTTGAGCTCTATGAGGCATATTGCTCTGAGAATTGCCAAAATGTTTCCACACATCAAGTGCACACGTAACTTGAGAAGATAAAAATGAAAACCCTAAATAGTATGAATGGTCAAGATTACACTTTTGTTTTGGGGGTCTTCCAGATAGTAACAACAATGCGCTGGCTCAAATACCACGCAACAATTCCTACGAGCTGGATAATATTCCCCTTAGGCTTGAAATATTATGGGGGTCATTATGACCCCGGCGGTCGGCGTTAATGTGCGGTAGTACCGCCAACAGGCTGGTGGTACTTACTGCCACATTATGACATTGGCGGGTTGGCTGAAGCCAACCTGCCAATGTGCCACTCGGACTGCCACAGCGGTAGCAGCCGCCAGGCTGGAGATAACCATCTCCAGGCCAGGGGCCGCTGTTGTGCTGCCAGTGGTATTATGTCCCTGCCATGGTGGTCGGCCCTATCAGTGACAGGGAACTCATTCCCTGTCACTGGTAGGAGGCCTCCACCCCACATACCTCTCAAAACACCCCTCACACCCCCTACATCCATGCCCCCCTTCACACACACGCAGACACACTCATTCACACATACATACACAAATGCATTCATCCACTCACGCACAAATCCGCACACACATCAAAACATACACACAAACATGCATTCCGATTTCCATACATACATGCACTTACACTTCCATAAATACACAAACTCACACTTCCATATGTACACGCACTCAAACACATTCATACACGCACACAATCAACACTAAACACACACTCACATTCACGCACACACTCACATATACATGCACATACCCCCACACACAACACCCCGCCCCTGTCAGAGACCCGACTTACCTGGATCCAAGGAGGTCCTCCAGCAGGAGACGGGGCGGGGCGCTGCTACCGCCAGCAGCGCCCGCCAGCAGAACACCACCAGGCCCTATTATTTGTCATAATACGGCTGGCGGCGGTCTACTGGCATGGCGCTGCTGGTGGTAGCAGTGCCACCTTACCTCCACCGCTAGTATGGCCACAGCCGGATTTCTGCCCTTCTTGTGGCGGAAATCTAGCTGTGGTCATAGTATGGCAGACGGATGGTAGCTGCGGCGACAGTCTTTTGGTGGCCGTCGCCGCAGCGGTAGGAGGTTTTTATCGCCAATGTCATATTGAGGGCCTGCATTTTTTGATGAGGTCGGAATACACCTATTGTCCATCTTGACTCCAACACAATACCCTGGCAGATATAAACCAAATAGAGAAGCCTTATTAGAGTAGCTGGTTTGCACAGTTCCGTTCCCTAAAAGGCGAACAACAACTCCTGACTCCCAAGTGAAGGTCTAGATGAAGCCCTGGTGCGTCAGCAGCAGTGCTGCAAGTCCCTGCAAACTGGATATCTGCAGCGAGATCTACCAAATAAATGTGCCCTGAGATCAAAGCCTTCTGGAACACCTGCATGTGAACCAAAAGATGGTTGGAGAGCCAACTAAACTCGGGTTTTCACACTCAAAACGAGTTGAAAGAAGCCCAGCAATCCATTATCCAAAGGGCTCAAGCACTGATGATAAAGGGCCTTTTCCGTGTTCACGCAGGAAGAGAACAGGTCATTTTTAAGGAAGACATTCTATGGATTAGAATATCACTTGGATCATTTCAAAGAAACGTAGACCAAAAATGTTGACTGTATAAAGACTAACAGAGGCGCGTACACTCAGAGGCAGCTTAGGAGACCTGTATTCAGATTTCACAGCCTTAGCCTCCATCGCACTTTGCAGACAAATCGTAGTCACATTAGCAGGAACAGCTCTTCTGTTAGTAGCATGCGGAGAGTAGACGAGAACTGCGTAAACAGTCACAAAATGGGTAAAGCGAAGACTTGCTGAATCCAACAAATGGCATAAGAATTGCCTGTAATGTATGGTACGCAGACAAAGCCTTCCCTGAAATGACACATGCTAAAGCGCAAGGAACGCTGGAACATTAACTCCTGGGAGCGCAACAAATCTCCTAACTAGGCCAAAAGGCCCAGGGAGCCATTCATGCGCGCGCTGCTGGCAGACGGGTGGCTCGCTAATGGACTGGTTTCCTCAGATTGTTTAATGCACAAATGCACGTAGGCAGAACCTCTTACAGGTCACGTGCTGCATGTACAGTAATGCGACCCGCAGGTACAAAATGTTGCCTTTCAATATCTTTTTGCAGTTCCAGCTCGATTACTGCAGCGCTCCCTTTCTCTAGACGCGTTCCTCCCGATGAGGGGCAATAGAGCCTGAAACGACGAACAGCAGGGCCTTTCTCTAGTGCTTTCGATGTCCAGGTTATTCTGTAGCACGGTACTGGTGAAAATCAATACTACATCTGTACTGTAACAAGCAGGTAACAGAGAGAATGTGCTCCATCAAATCCCAGAATAGTACAGTTCTGCTGTAATACTTACACCATCACAAAACGATTATAGGAACACATTTGGAGATGTTAGGATCATATTCACGGCCTTTGTTGGTCAATACTGCGTCTCATGGCCTCCTTTTTCAAAACAAGCGTTGGCAAAGAGACAACGTTTGATGCTAATATGGTGAATGGGTGGTCACTATGTCGTGGACAAGCCAAGTGGACAACACAGGTGTAAAGAATTTCTGAGATTTTTAACTTTGTTAGAAATGTCGGGTGTTTTAAGAGCATAGAAACGATACAGATCACAAAGACAAATTAAGTATTATAGGAAGATTACTTGCAAATCCAAGCAGTGACCAAACCATTGAAAAATGTCTGGTACATTACAAAAGAAGGTTGCTTTGTGAACTGAACGCATGTATGAAATGAAGAATTAAAGTATAACGCTTCGATGATTCACTTCACTTTTCAGATGTAAAATATACCCTTATGCATACAAATGGAGGTGCGAGGACATACCCCAAAAGTCAATAGAAAGTTAGTGATCTAAAATACTGTAGTGGATTGATTTGACGTGATTATCAATGTCTCAAGATAATGACTAGCGGGTCCTGATGTCCTGAGTCAGGCACCAATGGCTGAAGGAGGCTGACCCGAAGCCTGAATGTAAAGATAATGTATGTTATCCATTTGCCGTTAATTATACAAGCTCCATTCCATGTTAAACTGGAAAATAGCTACCTAAAGGGCTCCTAAAAGCCCTATAGAGCTAGGCATCGTCTAATGGGAATGAACTTCAAATAGGTGCAATGACGACTCAACACAGTTGACAATGCTATGAGCCTTTCGCCTTTAGCTAGATATGTGGGTGTGTGGTCATAACCAAGGGTTGGTGGGCTGTGTAAGGTGGGTGTGTTGGCATGATGTTGGTTTTCCAGATACCTGACGATGGGTACTCTGTTGTATGAAAGCAGGTATGTGGTCTTACGATTTGACAGTGGGTGTGTGCATTTAATGGTCGGTTTGTTTGTGTTTATGGTGGGTGCATTTTTGATGGCTGCCTACATGTATAATTCTGGGTGTGTGATGGTGGCTGTGTGTGGGTGTCCTAACTATTCGGCTTGCGGTTCCCTTGTCCTTGTCTATCACTTCGTCCCTGACTCTCATTCTAGTCCACTGTCCTTATGTTTCTGACACTTTGTCCCAGTCCCTCAGTCCATGTTGCTCTATTCCTTTCTCAGTGTCTCTGTCACTCTGTCCTCCTGCCCACCTGTCCTTGTCTCCTGCATCCTCTTCTCATACCCTCTTTCCCAAAAATTGTCACAGTCTCTACGTTCATACTTCCTTGTCGCACTCTGTTCCTATGCTCCTCTCCCCCTCTCATAGTTCCTATGCCGTGTCCAAGTCAATATCCTTATCTTTCAGTCTCTTTCTATGCCCTTCTGTTTATCCCCACCCCTTGTCCTGTTCCTCAGTCCCTGTTCATATGTGAATCTATCCTAACTCTCTCCCTTTCCCTCTGACCCTGGTATACACAGTTTTGTTGTCTCTGCTCCTCTCCGCTCCTGTGTCTCTGGTGCCTCTCCCTGTCAATCTATCTCTATCACTCTGCACCTTTCCCTCTGTCAGCTCACATCTCCCTGAACTGTTTTTTTTCACCAACCTAACCTGGGGCAAGGTAGGGGGAAGTGGCCGAAAAGCCACCTTAGACTTATGAAATGAGGGGTGAGCTAGTTATGTACCCCCACTTTTTGGCAAGGCAGGAGGAACAGTGTTAGTCCCCTTTCTGTCCTTGGGTAAGGTGAAGGGAGAAAATGCCCCCTCCGCCCTTAGACAAGGCATGAGGGGGGTGTTTGGGTGAGAGTGTGAAGATCTAGAATAGAATAGAGACATACGTTCTTTGGCACTAGGAAGCAGGGGGAATAGCACCAAGCCCCTACTTTCTTTGGCCATATGAGCCTGCACTTCCTTACATAAAATGGACATATATATTCCGCAGAGAAGTGGTGTCAAGTGGGTGGCAGATGCAGTGGGTTGAAAAGCAATGGCAGGGCATAGCCCCATTGGACAATCAGCAGGACCTATCTGGTGGATGCAATTTGGTGGCACTCCTGCAGAAGGTGGATGATCCTACCACCTGCCAGACAGCTGTGCGCTGGTACTGGTGCACTAAAGGGGCTTGGAAGTTGCAGTCCAAGAGGTGAAAGTATGAAGTGAGCACTGCCATTGGTGGACCGGACGTTGTCTGTTGGGCCAATGGCCTGACCTCAAAAGGGCTGAGAATCCTAACATGCAATAAAGCTTGACGTTGCTGATATGCCAGGCCCCTGGCATATCTCCCAGAAAATCACAATTGTTGGGGAGGGACTGCCTGACAGAAGCTGAAAGGCCCAATAAGCGAGCCATGGCTCAGCTCTCCTTAAAACCCTCTAGTGCCAAATTTGCCTTCTTATCAAAGAGGCGGGAACAGTTGAACGGCATGTACATCAAGGATGCCTAGACGTCTCCTGAAAAGCTACTGGGCCTTATACAGGTATGGCATTGAAACAACACTCTGCTTCCCATGGCCTTACTTAGACAGTCCATGGTGTCCAGGCCTAAGCGGATGATTAATTGAGGGTTTCTTTCAAGGGCAACAGTGATTCAATCCACACTTGGCTTCGCTGTAGGACATCTGTCAATACATGTTTTTTCACCGCCGCATATGGGAAGTAAAGGACCAGGAACTCAACAGCCCTCCTCATGATTGTAGCAAATGAAGTGTTTTCTTCTGCTGGTTGCCCAGGGAGGAAACTAGCCCAGCATCACGTTGGGTGTCCGACCCACTGGCATCATGTAGATCCATGTACCAGTTATGGTCACAGGTTGGGGCAAACCCTTCCCTATCCCTACCACTGACGTCTCAGTAAGGTTGACTCATTTCAGAATCTGTATTAAAAAGGGTGGGTGATGTCTGTGTGCAACTGAGGCAGTGGAATGGTGTCTGAGTCACAAGGATTCAGTAGAGGTTGAAGCACATCAAGATCTGGAAGTGACATTAGTCGAGGTCGAGACAACGCTACCTCAGATTGGGACACCATGATGGGTTGTGGGTCTTTCCCAGTTGTGGTGGTGTTGTAGTTGACGTTCAAGGAATCAGCACAGATTTCTATTCGGTTCCAATGCTGGCACATAATGGGAAGAGGGCCCAAAGGACCCTTGGGGTCCTTTAGGCATGGCAGAAGCATGCCAAATATGCATAGCATGTCCTTTCGAAAATGCTTGAGTAGCACGAACAGACTGACTCCTCTTGGACTTCTTATGTTTCTTATGTTTCTTTTTCGACTTATCTGAAGGCTTAAACCATGAGGAAGATCTGTCTCGCCTTCGACCTGGACAAGCACAGAGCCTTCTAGTTGTGTTCCCCTGTAGAGCTTCACCTTATGTTCTAGGATGTGCTTAGCGTTTATCAGGGCATAGTCAATGCAGGCCTTGGAGTCGTATGAAGATCCCAAGTACCTGAGGCACACCTCATGGGAATCTGTCACAGACATATGTTTGCGGCATGCCGATATAAGCTTTGAATCGAGTAGTTTAAGGAAGTGACACCTAATAGACGTCTGAAGGCGCACCCTGTATAAAAGCCTCACCCTAGTTTCCTTATTTCAGTCAAGTTGTGATGTCTCAAGTCAGTGGTAATAACGAAATAATGTAGCTGCTCACTGTAAGAATTTGCTACAGTTGTGTTGTGATATAATGCCTGCTGCCAGAGCAAGCAGTTAAGGTAAAAGTTAGGTGACAGAGTATAAGTACAAATGCCAGTTAAACAATGAAAATGAGAAGGGGCTTATTATTGTGATCTGTTTTTTAAATTGAACAGTGCTTAGCAGAAAGGAGATATCTATGGCAACATGTTTTTTTGGCAGGCTAATGGTCGTTAAAGGAAAGACAGAATCCCAGTGCATATTTCAGCATATTCTGAACTACAACATTTTTTAAATGTGACGTACATTACACTGAAGTTAATATCTTCTTGGAAAATGTACTAACTGCTTTTTGGTGTGTTTAATTATTCCCTGTAGATTTGTTTTTACTCTTCATGTCTGCAACCGTACTATGGGGGTCATTCTGACCTCGGTGGTAAAAGGCCCTTACCGCCGGTCAGAAGTCCGCCATTCTACCGCCGCGGCCGCGGTAAACCGCCACGGTCATTCTGACCCACAACGGCGGAACCGCCAAAA
The DNA here is from genome assembly GCF_031143425.1 of Pleurodeles waltl. Lineage (NCBI taxonomy): Eukaryota > Metazoa > Chordata > Amphibia > Caudata > Salamandridae > Pleurodeles > Pleurodeles waltl. The sequence continues at coordinate 875,362,747 of NC_090448.1, read as the reverse complement.
TCCCGACATCCAAGGAAGGCCGCCACATCAGCGGGCCGCGGAAAACTGGAGATGACCAAACCTCCACCGTCACGCCAACACAAACACGCCCATGCCATTCTGACCCACGAATCCACGCGGCGGTCTTTCAACCGCGGTATTCCATTGGCGGGACACACCGCCGCGGTCAAAATACACACACAGCTCCAAAACCCAGCCACATTGGACAATTTGAAATACACACACCTGACACACATACAAACAACACTCCCACACATCCAACCAACTATAAAACACACACCCACATCACCCACAAACCCCTACGACCGAAGATCATAGACGAAGGAGGGAGAGACACATCACAGAATAGAGAGCTACATCACACAGAGGCACACTACACCATCACACACACCACATAGAAGCACAAAGCACCACACACCAACACACTCTTCACCATATACACCACCCCACACCTCATCCACACCACCCCATGGCACCCCAAAGGCACCCACGCTTTTCGGACCAAGAACTCCGGGTCATGGTGGAGGAGATCATAAGAGTCGAACCCCAGCTCTTCGGCTCACAGGTGCAGCACACCACTATAGCCAGGAAGGCGGAGCTATGGCACCGGATCGTGGACAGGGTAAACGCGGTGGGACAGCATCCCAGAAATCGAGAGGACATCCGCAAACGTTGGAACGACTTACGGGGAAAGGTGCGCTCGATGGTCTCGCGACACAACATCGCAGTGCAGAAGACTGGCGGGGGACCCCCACCCACACCACCCGAATTCACAGCATGGGAGCAAGAGGTACTAAACATCCTGCATCCTGATGGCCTCGCTGGAGTACACGGAGGAATGGACTCTGGTAAGTACAATCTCAACTACTTCACCCCCCCAGCATGCCAACCCCCACCACCACCCTCACCCCCAACCCCCCATCACACATCCTCCCTGAGAATGTCTCCCCAGCACAACCCACCCAACACCAACCCCTGCATGCCACCACTAACTATGGACACCCATCACCTAAGCATGACCACTGCACATACCCCCCCCCCCAACACCCCCGCAACACCTCCCCCAAGGGAATGACAGCACTGGGGGACAAGGGCACCCATAAATCGCACACAATAGCACACACAGAAACAATAACCATACTCTCTTACCCCATGCAGGACCCGAACGCCAACACACCGGCCAGGAGGGTCCAGAAATGTCCATCCCCCCCCCGGAAGAGGCACCCAGTGATGACAGCAGCTCTGTCGACCTGGAACCTGACGACCAGCCCGGACCATCGGGGACCTCTGGACAGTCGGTTTCCCACACACAGGCCACAGCAGACCCAACCCCCTCTGGGAACAACAGCACAGCTCCCACCCAGCGGGCCCATGGCTCTGTCTCTAGGACAGGTCAATCAGCGGTGTGTCTGCCACTACAGGGCCCCCAGGCTAACCCACCACCCCAACAACAACAGGGACCTGGGGGCAGTGGTAGTGGGCACACCGTCCATGGGACAGAGTCCGGGGGAAACAGGGCAACTCGGAGGGCTGCTGTGCGACAGGGGGGGGGGAGGAGAGGCCCAGGGAACCGACTCTCCAAGAGGCCCTCACCACCATCATGGCAGCCTACCACCGCTCACAAGAGACGATGGCGACGGTACTGGCCAGGTTCCAGGAGATCCAGGCACAGCAGGAGGAACGCTACATGGGGTTCAACAATCATCTCACCAACATCTCTACCGCCATGGGGAGCCTAGTCCAGGCCCTCCACCGGATAGAAGACACGTTGCGGGACCATGTGGCACCACACAGGGCCCCTGTCACTAGCCCGGACCAGGAACAGCCTACCACCTCCGCCGGCGCTAGTGGACAGGAGGCCCCACCACAACGACAGGCCACCAGAACCCCACCTCCTGCTGAAGAACAACCACCCCGCAAGAGGAGCCTGAGATCCAAAAAAAAGACAGAGTAGGATGTCAAGACCCCCGCCAGCATGAGATACCCCCTGAAGTCATCCCACTGTCCCACATTGCCACCCTGTCCAACCTTGAACTGCCCCTGCTCCATCCTTCCACAGGCATATGGACAATGCACCTGTGAGACTGAGAACTGGACTCTGCCATGGACATTACTCCACCCCCACCCATCACCGTGTGAATATCATGTACCATTATCTAGCACCAAAAATAAATCACTCAATGCACTGAAATCATGCTGGAGTCAGGCTGTATTATTTACAAATGTAAAACACATTACCGATCAATTATGTTCTGTAAACTTTGTGCTGAACACATACCGAGATCAATAAGCATTAGTCCATGGGCTAACCAAGCAGAAGTCACGCAGTGGGTCATACAGCACTGAAAAGGGAAGGGAGAATCAAACATCAGTTTCAAATAACTGGGGGGTCATAGACAAAGTTGAGAAAAACGAGGCAGTCAGGAAAATCAAAATGGCGTGTGTGATTCTTACCTGTGTGCTACTGAAAATACTGTTGGATAACTCTGTCCCTGTTGTCTGGGTCGTCCTCTGAGTCTTCCTCCTCTTCACTCTCCACAGGCTCTACAGCTGCTTCAACACCACCATCTGGACCATCCTCCTGCAGGAAAGGCACCTGACGTCGCAATGCCAGATTGTGAAGCATACAGCAGGCCACGATGATCTGGCACACCTTCTTTGGTGAGTACATCAGGGATCCCCCTGTCATATGCAGGCACCTAAACCTGGCCTTCAGGAGGCCAAAGGTCCTTTCTATGATCCTCCTAGTTCGCCCATGGGCCTCATTGTACCGTTCCTCAGCCCTGGTCCGGGGATTCCTCACTGGGGTCAATAGCCAAGGTAGGTTGGGGTAACCAGAGTCACCTATTAGCCACACACGTTGTCTCTGTAGCTGTTCCATCACAAAAGGGATGCTGCTATTACGCATCACATACGCGTCATGCACTGAACCAGGGAACATTGCATTCACATGGGAGATGTACTGGTCAGCCAAACAGACCACCTGGAAGTTCATAGAATGGTAACTCTTCCTGTTTCTGTACACCTGCTCATCGTCTTTTGGGGGGACTAAGGCTACATGGGTCCCATCAATGGCACCAATTATGTTGGGAATATGTCCAAGGGCATAAAAATCACCCTTCACAGTGGGCAAATCAACCTCCTCTGGGAATATAATGTAACTCCGCATGTGTTTCGTCAGGGCAGACAACACTCTAGACAAAACCTTAGAAAACATTGGCTGAGACATTCCAGATGACATGGCCACTGTTGTCTGGAATGAGCCACTTGCAAGAAAATGGAGGACTGACAGCACCTGCACCAGAGGGGGAATTCCTGTGGGTTGGCGGATGGGGGACATCAGGGCACACAGTTCATGGATGTTGGCACGGTCAAGTCGGTATCGTAGTATGATGTGGCGTTCTTCCATTGTCGACAGGTCCACCAGCGGTCGGTACACGCGAGGATTCATCCTTCTCCTCGCAAATCCCAGCGGACGGTGCCTAGGAAGGACAACATGGAGCACAGAGTCAAGATAATCACTGGTACGTTCACCACTGCTTGCATGGCACACGGTTATCTAGGTATTGAAAGGCGTGTATGTGTGGCAATGCCAGGCCTAGGCCTGTGTGTCGCAGTAGAGATTATGCCATGTGGGCCCTTGAAATGGCGGCTGCCTGACCTGTGAAGTGGGACAATGGGATGTGAGGTCACTGCGCTGGCGGAGCACACCGTGGCGGTAGGCGGTCGAAGACCGCTATACGGAGCCGCATTGGATAACATTGAAGCCTATGGGTTTCAGGAGCCAATGACGATGTGCGCCGGCGGTCGCGGTACGCACCGCCGCGGTACGCACCGCCGTGGGCGTGACCGCCATTTTCTATCTGCTTAATCACTCGAGACCTGATCATCCACAGGAGAGGACCTATACTGCAAGTGCTGCTGTGAACTCGGTCTGGAAGTGACAATGGCTGCTGCGACTGGGGAAAGGGCCCCTGCCTTCACGTCTGAAGAGTTGGAGAAGCTCGTGGATGGGGTCCTCCCCCAGTATGCGTTACTCTACGGTCCTCCAGACCAACAGGTGAGTACACCGGGTGCACATGGAATGGGCGATGCCTGTGTGGAGTGGGGTGGATGTAACTTGGTGGGGTGGGGGGCGAATGAGGAGTGCAACGCACGACAGATGAGAGCATGTGCTACATCGCAAGGTTGGGGAGGGGGGGCCAATCACATCTAACATGCAGTAAGTTGATGATTGTTTCCTTCCCACCCTGTACATGTCACATAGGTCAGCGCCTATCAGAAAGTCGGGATTTGGCGTGCCATCGCCAAGGAAGTCCGGGCCCTGGGGGTCCACGTCAGACGGGGCACCCACTGCCGCAAGAGGTGGGAGGACATCCGCCGCGGAACCAGGAAGACTGCCGAGTCACTGCTGGGGATGGCCTCCCAACCTAGGAGGGGTGCCAGTCGTACCCTGACCCCCCTGATGTCCCGGATCCTGGCGGTGGCCTACCCTGATTTGGATGGGCGCTTGAGAGCATCACAGCAGACACAAGGGGGTGAGTATCAGCACATTCAGCTATCTTTCTGCGCAGTGGAGGCATCTGGGTGGGGGAGGAGGGTTGGGGGTGACATTAGGCCAGGGCGCTTTCTGTAGTGTAGTCCTCTCCCTTAGGCATGGCCCTGTGCTCCGGGCCCCCACCTCCGTAGGGTGACAAGTCCAGCTATTGATGGTCCAGCCTCACACATGTGCGCGCTTGTCGTCTCCTGACCTGTTGTCCGAGTCAGAAGTACTGAGTAGTGTGCCCCGAATGCGCGGCTTAGTGCATGCGGCTCCTGTGTCTGTCCTCTCCGCCAACGGTGTTGACATTGCATGCACTCAACCAGGTCTTCTCTTTCTCCCCCCACCCTTCTTCTTCATCTTCTTGTGCATGTGTGCATTAGCATCATCAGGCGGAGGAGATTTGGCATCGGAGCACGAGGGAGCTGCAAGCCACAAGGCCCCGGTGGGCACAGGAACAGACACCGAGGGCCCAAGTGAGCCGGAGGGCGAGGGGAGCACCACGACGGGGACCGCTGGTGAGAGCAGCGACACGTCCTCGGATGGGAGCTCCCTAGCGGTGGCAGCAACATCCGGGCCCCCCACCTCTACAGGTACAGCCGCCACCCAGCGCACCAGCCCCGCCCTCCCAGCAGCCCCTCAGCCTACGCTCCGTGCCCGCTCACCCAGGAAGGCGGGCGTCTCCTTCGCCCCAGGCACCTCAGCCCCTGCCCCTGTTACCCCTGCTGCCCTCAGTGAGGAGGTCATTGATCTCCTCAGGACACTCATTGTTGGGCAGACTACCCTTTTGAATGCCATCCAGGGGGTAGAAAGGGAGGTGCATCGGAGCAATGCCTACCTGGAGGGCATTCATTCGGGTCAGGCTGCCCATCAACGATCGTTCAATGCTCTGGCCTCAGCACTGACGGCAGCCATTGTCCCTGTTTCCAGCCTCCCTCTTCTGACTGCCTCCACCCTGTCTCTGTCTCCTGTTCCTCAGCCTATCCCATCCACACCATCTGACCAGCCTGCACACACCTCAACACCCAAGGGCAGCTCATCCGGACACAAGCACCACAGATCCCACAAACACTCACCCAAGCAACACACAGATGCAGACATCCCAACAGTCACTACCACCCCTCCTCCTCGTCTCCCTCCTCCCTCCCTGTGACGTCTCCACTCACACCTGCATGCACACCAACATCAGCCAGTGCTTCCATCACCACCACACCCTCCTGTACAGTCCGCACGCGTGCAGTCACCACCCCCACTGCCATTTACACGTCCCCTGTGTCCTCTCCCACTGTGTCTGTCACCACCCCTTCCAAGACACACAAACGCAGGCAGACACCCACCCAACAGACATCCACCTCACAACAGCCTACAGCACCTGCACCTTCACCCAATGACAGCACACCTGACTCTCCTACAACCACATCCTCTTCCTCCACTTCCACCTCCACTTCTCCTACCTTTTACCTTGGCCCTAAAAAACATTTCCTGGCTAATCTTGACCTCTTCCCCTCCGATGACCTACCCCCTCCATCTGCAAAGAGTCGAAAGAGCACCACAGCCACCACCAGCCCAACTTCGGGTGTCACTGTTGTGCATGGGTTCTGGAGCCCACCCTTTGCCAGCAGTGACACCTCCATCAGCAGCAAGGACACATCCAGCCCCCCCCCCCCCCCCGGCAAGAGGACCAGGAAACACAAGGGCCGCCGTGCGAAGACTGACACGGCTGCCCCCAAGGAGCAGAGTTCGCCCACTTCACCAGCCACAACGTCTAGGGGAGGCAAGGGTCCGAGAGCCCCATCTAAGGAGCGTAAGGGCAGCAGGGCGGAGACGTCAGCCAGCAGGAGCGCGGAGCAGGTGGGCCCCACATGCCACATCCCAGCTGTAAAGGAGGACACCAAAGGGCCCAGGACTCCGTCACCGAAGGGCCCAGGAACATCACGGCTGGAGGGCGTCTGAGCACGGAGTCCAGGCCAGGTCTGGCTCCCTTGAACCTACTGGATGTGCACCGCTGAACAGGGCCCGCCGTGCAGAAGAGCACCGCTGAACAGGGCCCGCCGTGCAGAAGAGCACTGCTGAACAGGGCCCGCCGTGAAGATAGGCACCGCTGAACAGGGCCCGCCGTGAAGATAGGCACCGCTGAACAGGGCCCGCCGTGCAGAAGAGCACCGCTGGACAGGGCCCGCCGTGCAGAAGAGCACCGCTGGACAGGGCCCGCCGTGAAGATAGGCACCGCTGAACAGGGCCCGCCGTGAAGATAGGCACCGCTGAACAGGGCCCGCCGTGCAGAAGAGCACCGCTGGACAGGGCCCGCCGTGCAGAAGAGCACCGCTGGACAGGGCCCGCCGGGCAGAAGACCACCGCTGAACAGGGCCCGCCGTGCAGAAGAGCACCGCTGAACAGGGCCCGCCGTGAAGATAGGCACCGCTGAACAGGGCCCGCCGTGAAGAAGAGCACTGCTGGACAGGGCCCGCCGTGCAGAAGAGCACCGCTGAACAGGGCCCGCCGTGCAGAAGAGCACCGCTGAACAGGGCCCGCCGTGAAGATAGGCACCGCTGAACAGGGCCCGCCGTGAAGATAGGCACCGCTGAACAGGGCCCGCCGTGCAGAAGAGCACCGCTGGACAGGGCCCGCCATGAAGATAGGCACGGTTGAACAGGGCCCGCCGTGCAGAAGAGCACCGCTGAACAGGGCCCGCCGTGCAGAAGAGCACCGCTGAACAGGGCCCGCCGTGCAGAAGAGCACCGCTGAACAGGGCCCGCCGTGCAGAAGAGCACCGCTGAACAGGGCCCGCCGTGCAGAAGAGCACCGCTCCGCTGGGCCCTTCCTGTCAAGCACCGCTCCGCTGGGCCCCGCCGTCTCAAGCACCGCTCCGCTGGGCCCCGCCGTCTCAAGCACCGCTCCGCTGGGCCCCGCCGTCTCAAGCACCGCTCCGCTGGGCCCCGCCGTCTCAAGCACCGCTCCGCTGGGCCCCTTCATCTCAAGCACCGCTCAGCTGGGCCCCGCCATTTGAAGCACCGCTCCGCTGGGCCCCTTCATCTCAAGCACCGCTCCGCTGGGCCCCGCCGGCTCCAGCACCGCTCCGCTGGGCCCCTTCATCTCAAGCACCGCTCCGCTGGGCCCCTTCATCTAAAGCACCGCTCAGCTGGGCCCCTTCATCTCAAGCACCGCTCCGCTGGGCCCCGCCGTCTCAAGCACCGCTCCTCTGGGCCCCGCCGTCTCAAGCACCGCTCCGCTGGGCCCCGCCGTCTCAAGCACCGCTACGCTGGGCCCTTCCTGTCAAGCACCGCTCCGCTGGGCCCCTTCATCTCAAGCACTGTTTATGGTTCACTGTGCCCACCATGCCTCCTCCTTGACCAGTGGAGACTGTTATCCACTTGAGAGACTGTGGCTTTGCACTCCCCAGGATGGCAGAGTGGGCAACCCACCCACTGTAGAGACTTGAGAGACTGTGGCTTTGCACTCCCCAGGATGGCAGAGTGGGCAACCCACCCACTGTAGAGACTCGAGAGACTGTGGCTTTGCACTCCCCAGGCTGGTACAGTGGGCAAGCCACCCACTGTAGAGACTTGAGAGACTGTGGCTTTGCACTCCCCAGGATGGTACAGTGGGCAACCCACCCACTGTAGAGACTTGAGAGACTGTGGCTTTGCACTCCCCAGGATGGCACAGTGGGCATGGTGGCCCCTTCGTGGATCTTGCGTCTTGGACTCATGTGGCTGTGGTGTCCCCCCCCTTCCCTTCCCTCTGAGGTGCCTGTAGTATTTTCATCAGATGCCCCTGCAGTGTTCTCTCCAGAGGACTCAGGTCTCCTGTGTGGGCTTTGCCATTGTGTCGCTACACTGTAGCCCACGGACTGTTCCATTTGACTTGGATGTAGCGGACTAATTGCCTCGGTTCGCCATGGCAGTGTGTATAGTATTATTTTGTTAAGGATATTTTGCATAGTTGCCGATACGTCTCAGAGTCTATTTTTATATAAAAATTTGGTTCACAATTTAATTATGTCTTTGAATTTTTCAGGGGGGTTTGGGTGGTGTCACTGTGCATTGTTGCTCTGCATTGGTGTGTACATAGTTTGGGGGGGTGGGGGTCGCATATGTGTGTGCCCGTAACCTTTCCTCCTCCCCCCTCCCGTGTGTCGTAGGTGCAGTACTCACCGTTGTCGTCTGCGCCGGAGTTCGTACTCGTGGTAGATGAGCAGGTAGACGAGTGCAGGTAGGATGTTTAATTCGGGTTCCATGCTGTCCTCCGTACTCGTGGAGTGTGTTTTGGTGAGCGTTTTCCCGTCCGTAGTCTGTTTCCGCCGTGTTTTTATCGGCAGGGCTCCCGCCCCGGAAAAGGTGGCGGATTGGTGAGTTGTGATACTGTGGGCGGTACATTGTCTGCCGCCTGCCTGTTGGCGGTGACCGCCGCGCTGTTTGTCTGTACCGCGGTGGCGGTCGGAGTGTTAATGTGGCGGGCTGTGTTGGCGGTTCCCGCCAGGGTCAGGATTCCATTTTTTGGACCGCCGGCCTGTTGGCGGGTTGGCCGCCGCTTTATCACCGACTGCCAGGGTTAGAATCACCCCCTATCTCTTTTATATGAAGGAGCAAGTCTCCAAGGATTGACACAATTTGTGGGGAGGGAGATGGTATGACCATGTATTATAAGTAAAGCTCTCAGTTTTCCGTTTTTGATTTGTACAGATAAATACATAAGAGAAAATGTGTTCCCTGTCTGTATTTTGTTTAAAAAGTGCAAAAACACACAAAATTAAGTATCTTCTCAGTGACTCTCCTTGTTGTTGTTCATGAATTCGCTCCCAGAAGTTGTGCAGATTGACAGTATACAGAGTTTAAAACACGTTAAATGTCTTTAAACAACTGCATATATTAACATATATTGGTGCTATTATGTAAGTACTTCCATGAGGCTTTATCATTTTATTATATTTGGCTGCTAAATGTGCTACATGTGGACAGGCAGCAAAGTAGGAGTGCACACTTATTGGTTAAATAACTGTGGAAATATACGATTTACTGCTTTATTGATTCACAAAACACAAAATAAATATGGTTAAATGCAGATAAAATGGTTAAAAGAGAAATACAGATGGAAATGTTAAAAAATAAACACCATAAAACTGGGAGCCCTAATTATAAGAAATAAACCCTCCACTGTTGTACGCTAAAGAAATAATGCAAGTCAGTTTAGAGTTCCATGACCTATGGAACTCCTCAGTGAATTGCAATATCCTTAAAATGCGTGGCTGTGAGGACTTCATCTCATATATCAATGAGAATATCTTTAAAGCAGCAGTCTTTAAATTGGAGGGCCTGAATTGTCCTCACCGGGGAGAGTGAGTTGACAGACAGAGGCCAGAGGAGCGTCATGCTGAAAACTACTTTGCTTTCAGAGAAAATGAGCATCAGTGAAATGCTATTTTATAGGCAATCAGTAATAGTAACATATTTTGTCAATCATATCTTGGCTGGCTGTAGGCATAAAAGGATGGCGGTCTCCACTTAATCCTCAAAATCCCCCCTTCACCATTTCTGATATAGAAACATAGGGTGGATACTTTTACACTTTAGGAACACCATGATCAAATATATGATTGCCAACATGGCTGTAGCATGCTGACAATCATGTATTTGCATTTTAAAAGGTATAACTGAACATAACTACAATGTCTGAATTGTTAAATATGTTTAGAGCTGCCAATTGCATGGGCTCATTTTCAAAAACATATGTTTTCATTAAGATGGGTGGGGTAATAAAACGTTTGAAGTCAGCTATTTCAGATAGGGGATCAGTTACTTTCATTAATGGAACGGTTTTCTTGACTTTGTTATAATATGGCTTTCTGACAATCATGATTTGAAAATACTATCATATCCCCTACATCTGATAAGTGCAAGGACGTCTATCAATGAGCTGTGGAACAGCAGGCTTTCGTCTCTACAGTATCTGTTAGGGTGTCTTGGTTGTCAGTGGCGCTACATGCTTTCAACACTATGGGGGTGATTCTAACTTCGGCGGAGGCCGCCCGCCGAAGTTCCCCCACCAAAATACCGCTCCGCGGTCGAAAGACCGCTGAGGGTATTTTGGGATTTGCCCTGGGCTGGCGGGCGGCCGCCAAAAGGCCGCCCGCCAGCCCAGGGCAAATCAACCTTCCTACTAAGATGCCGGCTCAGAATTGAGCCGGCGGAGTGGGAAGGTGCGACGGGTGCAGTTGCACCCATCGCGTATTTCAGTGTCTGCTAGGCAGACACTGAAATACTTTGTGGGGCCCCCAGGGGCCCCGCGGCACCCCCTACCGCCATCCTGTTCCTGGCGGGCGAACCGCCAGGAACAGGATGGCGGTAGGGGGTGTCAGAATCCCCCATGGCGGCGCAGCAAGCTGCGCCGCCATGGGGGATTCTAAGGGCAGCGGTAAACCGGCGGGAGACCGCCGGTTTACTCTTTCTGACCGCGGTCAGAATGCCCTGCGGGGCACCGCCGGTCTGTCGGCGGTGCTCCCGCCGACCCTGGCCCCGGCGGTCTGAGACCACCGGGGTTAGAATGAGGGCCAATGTACTCTTTGTGGGACATCTGTAGGCTGTCAGTCGACTAGTGGTCATATCATCATGTCACATTTGATGGCTCATCAGTGATGCCATTTAGGTGGTTATTAGTGACATTACCAGTTACACCATATTTGAGATCATATGGTGTGTTAAGGGCTGCTTTTCCAACGTGTTGGTATGTATCTGGGCTTTTAACCACACCCATCATGATCACTCGTTCATGGGCTTGCCTTTCAAAAATCCTTTGTTTTCATTGGTAAATGCTTTAAGTTTGTCCCTGGGCGGTTTTGTTTCCGCCGTGGCCCTCGACCCTGTTACATGGATGATTGCACTATTGTCGATAACTTTGACTGCGAGCAAACTTCTTTTTCTTTTTATCTCTTTCTTCACACTCATCAGGGCACTTTGAATCGACTCACTTATGTCAACTATTTTACTTTTTATTTTCAGTTTGTGCGGCAAGAAAGTTCCGGTTAGAAATTTACAACGCTAATAAGCTCTAACTCGAGCAAACGCAAGACCCGTTGTATTGCAAATGCTTGTTAACTTTTGAATTGTAACCATATTTTTGTTTTCAAAATAAGTTGTTTTAGGGAATTTTTGTCTGTTGTCATAATATCTTTGATGATCTTAACAGCCAATCAAGACCAAGGACTCATTACGACTTTGGCAGTCTTTTTGACAGACCCCGAAGCTGCTGCAGCCATTTACGAGTGCTGGCTGCTTTCCGACCATTATTGAGGCAGAAAGCAGCCAGCAGTCGTGCTGGCGGTCTGAGGTGCAGAGGCGGTTCTCTCGCTGCCACTGCCACGCCAGCAGGACTCCGCCCGCCGTATGAAGAGCCGTAATACGGCTTGGCAGAGTCCTGCTGGCGTGGTGATGGTGGCGAGGAAAGACTGCCAGGATCCATCCCCTCCCGGGTGTCTTCCTCAAAAGAAGAGGTAAGTGGGCATCCGAAAGGGGGCGTGTGGAGGGGGTCTGTGGTGTGTTTGGGTGTCTGTGTGTGTGTGTGTGTTTCCGGAGGGGGTACTGAATGCATGCGTGTGTGTGTGCTTGTATGTGCGCTTGTATGGGGGTATCAGTATGGATGAATGGGAGTGAGTGGGGGTGTCTGAGTGCATGTATGCGTATGCTGAGTGTATGTGAATGCTTGCATGTGTGAAGGGGTAGTAGGGTGCCTGTGAGTGTGTGGACGGGGGGATGTCTGTGTGTGTGCCGGCGACAGGAATGAAGATTTCTGTTGTCCGGGTGTGTGACCGTCAGATTTTTGTGGCGGGGTGACCGCCACGGAAAGCCTGGCGGTGTGCAACCTCATAATCCGGACGGCAGGCTGAGGCCTGCCGCCAGGTTGAAAGTGATCCCCGCTGGCCTCAGCAGTGCGACCGGACTGGCGGGCCAGGAGGGGTTGTGGAGGCTTGGCGTCTGCCAAGCCCCACAACTCATAATGTGTCGGTCCATACCGCCGGCTCCACTGCACTAGGTCTGCCACAGCGAGGCTGGCGGTCTCGTGACCGCCAGTCTCGTAATGAGGGCCCAAGTTTTTTCAGTGAATACACACAGGCATGCAAGCACAAACACAACACCACCACTCTCCCTCACTTACTGTATTCTTACAATTTGCCACATGTCCAGTAGTTTCCTGCTTTGGGCAAGCCTACATTTTCATAATGCACCTGGGACAGCATTCCTGAGCTGAGATCATATTCTTTCATCCGGGCTTCGTGGAGGCGTGACTATAATCAGAGGTATTTGTGGTTCTTACGTAGAGCTAAAATTCGACCAAATGATCTGAGAGTTCGAGTTTTCCAAACCTTCTTTTAGAAATCAAAGACTAACTGGAAAGTGGAGCAAAATGTCTTTGAGGAAGGACATCCAAACAGAAAAAGCATGAGGGTTTGAGTCATTGAAAAGGCTGCTCACTGATGTAACCGGGAATAAGTTGACATTCACTTGTTACGGACACAATCGATTCTACCCATCTCTGCAGGTAATAGCTTTTAATGAAAACTGACTTTATGTTGGACATGGGGGAGCTGTTCCACACACCCCTAGGAGAAATTGGAGCTCAGAGCTTGTAATGACTATCATTCATCTGTAAGTTAACAGAAGGAAGCAGGAAATTGTAATAATCTGTTACCTGGTATGTAGCCTGTCAGGAAATAATTTTTTCTCCTTTCTTCCTCTGGCCGTTTATCCAGCAGTAGGCCTCTCTGCACTAAGGATGGGAACGTGTTCCTTCAATCCCCCCCACACTCATCCCCTCTTAATGTTCACCAGATTCAATTTGTCTGTGCCACCCAGAGCTATTCTTCAACCCCTGAACCTTATTAACTACACTGAAAGCAAACACAGAAAAAAACAAGCATTAGCAAAGACAAAACATCTGGCGTTCGCTGCCAGGCTTTTAGCTTTGTCAATGCTTATATAAAACATTATTTTTGCGAGCTGCTGGGCCATCGCCAATATAACAAAATAAACAATGGCTAAAAGCAAACACATAGTTTTGGCATCCCAAAGCACACCTTGCCATAGTAGTACCTGTTGCTAGAGGTATTAACTTAGTACAGAAATGTTAGTGCAAAGAAACATCTGCGCATGGATTATCTTTATTAATTATACCTTTTTTTCTGAAACATTTTTCTCAAAGATCACATGGCCGACTTTTTGACGGAACACCCTGTGTACTAGATTCAAATTGCTAACATGGAGCTCAACTTGGATTCGAGTAGTTACTTTTCAGCAGTGAAAAAAGAGAGGATATTTTATAAACAGTCTGTCTATCTCACTACTAATCTAAGCTGTTTGATCTCTCTTCACACACAATAACCTAGAGTCATATTTTTATCACAGCACAATATACTGAGATACTATCTCTTACCTTGTAACCAACAGAACATGTCACTGGATCTCCCTCTCGACTTAAGAAGATGCCAATATGGCACCCGCTCTGGACCACGAGCACAGGTGTTGGGATACCACTCCCTTCTAGGTAGTGGACTAACTGGGCCAACGCAGCTACTTTCATTGCTTTACCTTTAATTCCTGTTTTCGTACATAACAGCAGCTTTTCTTAGTTATTTTTACAAGTATTTATACCAAGAATATATCGATGCTAGCGCCACTGCTAAACAATGCTCTATTAACTCAGAGATGAATTTGTATAATGTACCTTATTGCTAGAAACATATGCAATGCATAGCGTTGCTTCAGTTGGTACACTGGTTTATATAATTTGTCTAGTCGTATTGGTAATACTGAGCTGATTAGTATTCTGCTGGTGTAGCTGGCCCCATGCTGTCATTTCCTTCAGATATCCTTCCCGTTTTTCTCTGTACCCCATTTTTGACACACATGCTGTTATCTTCTAAAATACGGATACCAGAATTCACAATACTGCTGCAAATTGAAAACCTCCCATAGTCCCTCCAAGGCAGCCACATTAAAAATGTGCACTTTTACAAATAATTCTTGAGACTTAGATGAAAATATGCTCTGTACGATGAGGTGTATGCATTATTGTTGATAAAAATACAATCCTTGGCACAAACATCCAGGGCCGTTTTAAACACAGTCAAATCCACTAGTGTTGACATTTTAGAAACAACCTCTGCTCAGGGTCCACAATATTTGATGTTTTCATGGATTGGTATAATCTTCACCTTTTATTCGAACATATATTACCACACACTAAGCACGCATATTTTCACATTCGTTGCAAGCCCTTTCTTAATTGAATGCTTCGGTTTGGAGCTCTGTCCTAACGGTGGAAGTTCAATTGTCTATTATATATGGGTGCCTTTTTTTAAGTACTAATTGAGAATAATTGTATAAATGTACATAATTTCAGTCCTGAAAATTTTAGAAGAACAAAACGCTTGTTGACTGAGGTTTAGGAAGCTAATGCTTTGACAAAAATGTTGAAGAACAGGAGATTGGAGTATATACCTTTACTCGATGTACAGATGTGGCTTTAAACATTTCTGTACTAAGTGAATTATAGAATGAGCGTCAAACCAACTGCTGTGTAGTTCATTTTGGTATTTTCACAGAAGTGCGTTCCTTTGTGATTAAAGTAAACTGAGAACTGCTGTGCCCTTAAAACAAAGACTGAAATAAGAATACACAGGGAGTAGCACATGCGTTTTTAAATCGGAACAGGAGCAATGGCTTAGCTGGGTGTAGAATGGGCAAGCAACACAGAGTGCTGGAGGAAGCTATAGAGGAAAAGAAACACACCAGGAAGAGAGCAAGAAAACACATGCACTCACTGGAAGTGCCAGAATATAAACACAAAGTACTACTCTGAATGCAAGCAGAAGAAGAACACAAACAATCCGATAAAAACACAGTAAAATAAGTGCTAAAGTGGTGGGACAAACGACGAATAGTGATGAAATCATCAAATAAAAAGCAGGGAAAAGAGACAGCTAAGAAAGCGATCCAATCAAGATAAAGGGCTGACTGACCCAAAGCCAACAAATTGCAACAAAACGTTTATATATTTTAATGTATTAGTGACAACAGAAGTTTGACAGCTAAAGCTGTCAAAGGCAAGACTTAAAATGTTGTTCTCATGAAAGGCTGTCAAACCGTAACATATGAGAGGCATCTGCTCGAGATATGCACATTTACAAGTGTGGACAGTGGATCCAGGTTAGCATCAGCCATGCTCAATTATGATGCAAGATTAGGTGCCAGAGCGAGTAGGAGTAGGGGCACGAGCATGTTCCAGCAATGCTGGCTGATGGCTTTGGGTTAGGAGTAAGACTTTAGGCCCAAGTATATTCCATCTAGGCTGGTTTATGGTGCAAAGTAAGATTCCGGAGTAAGACGCTGGACCGATGTTATGTGGCAACCTTGATAGGTTGTGGTAAAAAGTTAGAGGCCGGAGTGTTGTAAACACTGTGCGTTGTTTCACACTATGCATTTAAACTCTATTTCCTTTATGGAACAAATGAATAGCTAGACATGCACACTAATGCTTGCATCACATGCACCTGCTCACTAGAATTGCTTGTCATACCTAAAATATGTCAGCTATAGGTGGCAATCGAGCTGACGCATTTACATCCATGATTGTTTGTCCTCTTAACAATTTAATCATAACATAGATGTCTGTGTTTTCATTATACACAGTAAAATAATAACAAAGGCAGGATTTTTTTACCAGTTTTCTTGATCAGATCGTACAAAGACCCAGGAACCAGACTATAGCTTAGACAGGAGCTTTGCCAGGGATATCGCAGACGAGGTCACACCAGATTGCAGAACCCGCTTTAGCCAAAAGCAACAATGCACAAAGTGGCCTTCACATGTGGCTACGTGTATTCCAGAGTGCGCATAGACAAAAAGAAACAGCTACTTTGCAACACAACAGCTCCTTTCTGTTACGAAAACAGGTACGCCATGCGCACCATCTCTGAAACTCAGGTGTAGGCTTATCATTCAATGATTCAACTAAAGCTGACACAGCACCTTGAATTAGCAGCATGCAGGTGTTAGGACTACAAATGTCAATGAGCAAGTTAGAATTCTTTCTGGTATTCTCATAACTCATAACTTGTTTCATTGCTTTAATGTTTATATTATGTGTGGTTATCATTCACATGGTAAACATTACAATAGATTTTTAAAATAAACATTTAAAATACATACCCTGCTTGCTGATGCTATTTTCGGCATGTTACTCATTTATGAAAGAAGGATGGGAGTTCCATTGATGCCCCTGAATTCATTCAATGGGACTGATAATTATCAATTAACTAATATTGCTCAGTATGGGTTACTTTCCAACTGGATTTCTGATTACGGTTGTCACATAGACTAAGTCCTGAGAGAAACAGGGTCAGAAAGCCAAACCTTGGGACTCAAGGGGTGAGAGGGTACCCCTGGAGAATGTATCAGGCGTAAGTGGGGATGAGACTGTGCCGAGGGCCTGCACAGGTAAGCCTAGTCTTATCAAATAAACCTAAGTCACAGGGCAACCCAATTTCACTCCTGGCCCTTCATTTACCAAATTATTGAACTGGAGGTATTGTCCTTTTGGTTCGGTTCAGGTGAACCATTTTGACTAACACATTTGAGAACAATGATTAATAAATGGTAAATTCGAGTTCAGGGGACAAGGAGCCTCTAGCAAACTAAGTGAGTCATCAGACAAGACCTCATTGTTGTAGGCGCTGAAATGTGTGTTACTTTAGAACACGCTTTTCCAACAACTCGCTTGTGAGCTGCTGGTAACTATCCAGCAGCCAGCCTAATCAATTAGAAGCTTTTGTTTGGCTGAATTAATATATTTACACCAAAACTGAAAAGTGTGTAATTGAGACAAAAATGTCTATATTTTCAATACACTGAGGTGATTAATGTTGGTAATCTTGCTTTGGGTGGCCACTAATGTAATAATGCTTCGTGTGGTCATTGTTACAACACTAACAATGATAGCAGCTTGGGATGATTTTCATTGAACACAAGTAGCTCTTACCACAAAAAGGGTTGTCCATCCTGGTTTTAGAACAACAAACCTAGATCAAAAGACAAATTTTGGTTCAAGGCCGATGCTTTGAAAGTAACATTTATTTCACTATCCACCAATTTAATCGACTATATATCATGCTCACAATGCAAGTAAATGTTGAAAAAAAAAACTACCGAGCTCCTCCCTCACAGAAAATAATAATATCAGAGCAGCTTCTACCTCAACGTGAGCTGTGGTCCATTTTCATATAAACCACTGTAGGAAATATGCTCAATCCATCCTCTGGGCGTCTTTTCACAGTAAGTGCTCCTAATCCCTGTATTCCTTAGGGAGAAGGTAATCCATTTTTAAAAGTCACCCGCTTGTGAACAGATCTTTTTTTGACTACGGATTTAGCTTCCGTTATTGTGAATCCCTTTCCTGCCAAACGAGCAAGTACACTTAATAACTGCAGCTACTTAGATGTCTCCAAACTAAAGCACTGTATGATTTCGAAACATAAACTGATTGCACGAAAACTGACAGATATAACTTTATTGGCAGGAAGCTCACTGAAGTCTCAGGCCTCTGCCGCTCTTTTTGTGGCTTAACAACGAAATTAGATCATCACAAAACAGCTGTTACACCCCAGCTAAACTATGGCAACTCCCTCTCTTTGGGAACAGCTACGAACATTCGTGCAAAAATGCAGCATGCAGAGAATTTGGCTGCCTGTGTCATTCTCTGACTACCATGGACACTGGATATTTCCCAGATTCTTAACAATATCCGTTGTCTGCTCACCCTCAAAGAATATTCTTTGAGAGCTTTTGTGTTTGCTTTTGGCCATTTTGTCACACTTGCCTCAAGTTTTTCAGATCTCACCTAAGAAGAAATCAAACAGTCTGCCCTCTACAAATGTCTGCGGCAAAAATCTCATCCCTGTGACCAGAATTCAGTGTGTTATCAGGACATTTTCTTGTCGGTGTCCCAAATTCTCGGATTCGTTTCCTGCGTCTTTTCATGCTTTGAATGTTCTCACGTTTTGCAATGAGTTTTAAACCTTGTTTTTCCCTCTCCAGCAAATCTCTGTGGCCAACTTTTCTTCTTTCCTGATTTCGTTTTTGAGTCGGCATCTAGAAAACTTCCTGTTGTATCTGTAGCACATTATTCATTTTAATTCATGTCTAACTAGATCACACTTGGGGAAGTACTTAAGGCAAAAGTATATATTTTATTTTATTGTAATTATTTTATTGATAGTGAGATCTAAATGTAAAAATTTTATTGTGAATATATGGCATTCACATAGACGAAGTAGTGTGTTTTTTTTATGGGACAGGCTTACTATAAAAATAATATTAAAAGTTAGGACGATGTTTTGGATTCCTGTGATCAACTATTCATTTCTACAGCGGTGGTTCCTCCATATGAGCGGAGGAGCATCGGCCCCCACAATGTTGTAAAAAGAGTGAAAATAAAATGCTAATAACATGATTTGATTACCATTTTGTTTTGTACTCTCTCCCAAACGGAGTGTGGGGGCGGGCCCAGTGCATCATTCCCCTTTGTTTGAAGTACGCATGTAAATTTGGCCAGCTGCCTTGATACAGACAAACTGGCGTGCACAACTCAAATCTTCCAACCCAGCTGTCTAAGATACAGAGCAGGCACGGGCTCCGGTACAACAAACAAAACTGGCAACTCAAATATTGAAATAAATGCACATTCTAATAGTCTATCCAAGCAATTAAAGGTGCTCATACACTAGTTGCCATGCTGTGTAATACCGGATTGCTAAACAGTAAACCGGTAGCATATGCTTTGCTTAGTATATGTTACAGGGCTCCGGTACCTTGAGGAACGCTTGGCTAGTCTGCTCAAGCTAATCCAGATGCTTCACTCATGCTGCTTAATACCATGAGAGCAGCGTCTGGATTGGAAAAGGTAGTTTGCTTTATGACATCACCTCACGCTCGGTGGAGTCTGGAGCCTGGAGAGCATCGAGGACGTGCTGCAGGAGAAGGTAAGTGAAAGTTTTTTTTTTCTTTTTTCATTGTTTATTGTAATGTATTTTGTGTAATGTATGTAATATATGCAATGTATGTATGTAAATGTATGTAGCGCTCCACGGTTTTTAAAACTACCAACTGTCACTACATTTCTAGCGTGCTTATCAATAACATTATTCTAAAGTAAGAAATGAAAAAGAAAGCAGGGATGTGATAGCCAAATGGCAGACAGTATGAATTTAGTAATCTTTGTAAACAGACACATAGAAAGGATTATATTTTTGTTCATGAACTAGAATAACTAATCAGAAAACCAATAAAATAATTTAAAAAAGACCAGAAATCTACACAAGGAAGTAATGACAGCGTGAGTGCAAAGATACAGCTGAAGTAGGAACCACTGTGTAATAGTAACAGCTATGAGAACAAGAAATGGCAAATCAAATAGGTCTGGCTTTAATGAGGCAACACATGCAAACAGAGGCATGCACAAATGCTGTTTTGCATTTTAAGGCTAGAACTACTGGCTTTGCCAATGCTAGAAAAAATTAATGTGTTAGAAAACATACAGCAGAAAAATATTTCAATGTGAAAGTTGGGTGGGTGAGAGGAATTTTTCAGATGTAAAGTCCCTCATGCATTTTCAATGGAATCACTTCTTAGAAGGTATTTGGTACGCTAAACAGGCAATAGCATGAGACAAGAGAATATACTAATCTGGGAGGAGATAAAGCTCACTCTATGTATATTTTAAAGAACAGATCAGCGAACAACAATGTTATTAAGCCAGACCAAAAAATGAATGAAGGAAATGAGCCTCTACACTTGGAAATTGAGGATCAAAGTTGACCAAGAGTTATTTGATATTTACAGTAACCGATAAGTATAAGACCAAGATTTTCTTTAAAGTGTTAGTACCACGCCCTTTGTCCTAACAACTACAGGCATATAAAGATATGTATAAGGTGAGGGTGTCAACCTCAAACACTGCCTGATCTTCTACATCCCCACCAGGCAGCTCCGATTCTCTCAACTCACTCTCGCCGCCATCCCCAGAATCAGTAAGAGCACAGGCAGATCCTTTACTTACCTCGCAGCCCGGACATGGAACATGCTCCCACTGAACCTCAGACAGGCCGCCTTGCTGAAGCAGTTCAGGAAGGATCTCAAGACCTGGCTCTTCGAGTGAGTAGCACGCCCGCAACAGCACTTTGAGAACCACGAGTGATAAGCCGTGCTTTGCAACTGCCTGATTGATTGATTGCGTCACCAAGTGAAGCTGCCTTTCTCTCATTTGTGACCACCAACGATCACTTACTTTTGTAAGTAAGGCATATCATCATACAGCCTTTGGTGGAAAATATACATTTCTAACAGGAAAACCTTCCCAAGCCTAACATGACGGAGCTATCATTTGGGTTCAGGTTGGCGAGAGTGCTGAGTAGCAGTGAGAGGAGGTGTTGTGTGGTGATATATGGTATTGATTCAAATATTGACATTTCACGTTAGGTAACAGCATGCGCCTGTGAACAAAAATAAGTAACCTTTATGCACGGCTGATTATTTTCACAATAACCACCACTCTTATGTCAGGCTAATGGCAAGCAGGTCCCATGGCCATGCTTTGTACTAAAAAGATGAACCTTTGTTTCGTTTTGCAAGGTCGATTAAGGACAAGGGGTCTCTGTTCTATTGTTTTATATCCATAATTTTGTCACAAAGCCTTCTAATATCCTGTAATTATTAGTGTATTAATTGCAACGAAAACCAATTACAGTGATTAGTTGGCAGATGCTGCTTGAGAAAGAGGCTTTCAGAGCCACAGAGTAATGCTTTGATAAAGGCAACAAGCACGAAAAGTACACTGGCGGGGGAAGCAACATAATTATAATTATACTGATGCAGAATGTGTTGAAATAACCTATTATTTAAACAGTTTCCGCAAAATGCAAAAGTGAAGACTACAATCAAATCTGGACCTTTTCTATATCACATTTTAGGTTAGGAGGGCATGAGACACGTTTCAAGTAAAGTACAGCATTTAACATTTTGCTTTGATAGCACATAGAAGTTTCTACTTTGCTGATCATACAGCTCTGACTGATTAATTAAAAAAATGGCATATCCATTTGTGTCCTGGAGTGGTTTGTTTCTTTAGTTAGAGCAGGTTGAAATTATTAACAGGTGCCCACATAGCTGCCTGACATATCTAAAACAAGGACAACCCGAGCAGGGATGTGGTCGTAGATGTTGCCCTGATGGAATGAGCCTTAGGGCCTTCAAAAGGGACCTTTTTTGGCAAAGGCATAATAACACAATTTGATAAAAGTATAGTCCATGCTAAGAAGGTCAGTTTTTAAATTGCCGTTTCTTTTTTCACACCACCACTGCTTTTCCTTTCTTGATGAATCCAGCAAAAAGCTCATCCTCTACTTTGTATTCCTTATGCTTGCCAATGAAGAACTTAGGGCCTGTTGGGGTCCAGGTGATGGAGCCTCTCTTAATCCTTTTAGGATGTGAAGGAGAGAAGATTGCAAGAAGCGGCTCCATATGGAAGGGTGACATAATTTTCGGAAGAAAAGATGCAAGAGTCCTAAACACATGCTAGCTAGGAAAGAAGGTAGTGTAGGGAGAATGGAGTGACTAACTGCTCACTGACGGAACATGCAGATGTGACTGCAATGAGGATAATGGTCCTAAAATTTAAGAGTCTCAGAGTACAACTGTGAAGAGGCTCAAAAGGAGCACACATCAATACATGAGAACAAAAATGAGGTCCCGCTGTGGCATAATAAATGAGACAGGGGAACCGTATGCAAAAGCCCCTTTTACTAACATACCATGAGAGAAGAATTGAATAAAGAGGGATGATCAAAGATATAAAGCGAGGCAAAATGGCTAATAAACAACCTTTGAAGGAGCCCACAGCACAGCCTTAGTGGCCAAATATAATACAAACTAGAGGACATCAGGCACCAGTCTACAAAGAATCAATTATCTTTCCCTTGCACTCCTGACAAATGCGCTTTATTAAATCAACTTTGTGAAGCCAAAATGACTTCCTCTGCACTTTGTCCTGCTGCTGCGACAGCAGATCTCCCAAAGAAGAAGCTGGAGTCCTGAGCAGTTGCTGACGGACGGCAGTTTGGGAGTACCAGAGCATACTGGTTCAACCTCATCCTTTATCTTTCACATCTGGTGGTTGAAAAGGATGTAGTCTCTCATATGCCTCTGATGACATTGATTAGGACCCCAACCCAACACTGTACTCTTAATAAGATGACCACTGCATGCACCTCCAGAGCCTGTGGCAGGCAACTTAAGCAAGCAGGTCTGGCCGTCCTCTATTCACCCTCAATATCCCTTACACAGCATCAATTGATGACCATGGCAAGCAAGACACAGGTGATTTCCCAGCTGTTCAAAGCAGATTGGGGGAACCTATACGACAACAAGCAATTTATATCATTAGACACTTTCACCGGGTCTACACCGTGAACATCTTTAGATAAATTCCTATAATACAGTCTGAGGGAAGCATTGGAAGCAATTACTCCTGATTTCCCTCCAGGGCCCACTATGTGCCACACACTGAAGAAACTCCTCACAGCTACCTATGCCAACTGATTAATTTTTAAACTGGATCGAACAGCATTAGAAAAGACTCAAGGGCCGGAGCAGCCCGCAAGATTGCACTGGGAGGAAGAGATGGGCCCGGAAGCAGCAGTCTTATGTTAGAGTTCTGCTTCACACAAATGGGCACGGTGTCACAAAGCAGCAGATTACAAATTATTTACTACAAAATTGTTCAGCATGTATACTATACTCTGCAATCACTGCATGGATTTGGGCTGCACGAAGACTAACGCTGTGCTAGATGTGGCTAACAAGGGATGAACTTTCTCCATCTATCTTGGTCTTGTAGAACATTCACCGTACTGTAGGAAGGTCTGGTTATCACATACCCCCTGACCTGAGAATTACAATACTGGGGTGGGTGTGGGAGATATCAGTTGTTCACAGGATGTACATGGCATTGGTGGTGTTGCAGGTGACGAGACTGGTAGCATGCTGCTGTGGTAAAGGGAGGGTGCCCAAATAGAAACATGGATCGATATACTGTAATGAACAAAATAGATCTTTATTCTGATTTGATACTCCCGTCTCTCACATAAGTGGCATTTGGAGCCCACGCACGGGTTGACTCACTGAAGCACTCAAGTAGAACTGGATACATGGAAAGGGATGGCAGTGAATACTGGGTGATATAGATCCTTGTGAATGCTCTGGAAATACTGTGATGCCTACAATACATGTACCGTTACTAGATATGGGCAATGAATCTCAACACTACTGATGTAGAAATAGATAGGCTGTACTATGATAAGAAGAAATAGGACTGTTTAAAAATGATCTTGTATGTGAACCTGAACGAAATGCAGATGTTAGGTTGTAAAAACATGTACACATTGTGTCTTTTGTTATGTATCTATGTTTACAAGCATTAAAAAGTTACAACTATACTGTGTGCCTTAAACCACCTTTTACAAGTGTATTTGGATATATTGCACCTGTAATAAGGCAGCCAGAATATCCATCACGTTGTGACAGAGTAACTTGTCCACTAAACTCTAAATCTGGCCCTTTTGAAGAACATCTAGGCACCCTTAAAACCTAGCACTCAAATACTTAAAGTGAACTTATTGCAGTATCTCTAAACTAATTTCCCTAATAATGTGCTCCTGCATATGCCCAAAACCAGGACTTTAAATATCAAGTAATTAATTAACATTTTTTTGTCTCTACAATACGTGCTAAGGGTGTCAATGGTCACTCTAAAGCTATTGTGAATAAATACAGCACAAGATTGCGACGTTTTGAAGGTCGAGGTTCTATACGCCGTAGGATACAGCAATGTACAAGAGGCATGGAAGAATGCACCCTCGCTTAAGCTCACTGAACGTTGAGGTTTGCTAGATGTAACTATTTGTGCTTCCCAGCTGTATACCTAGATCTCTACCAAGACCATTATCTTCATTGATATTAGTACACTCTCACTACCCAGAGGCAAAAGCATTATCCTTATCAATGGACTCAGATGATGTTTGAAAATCTAAGATGAATACGGCACAACCCACTCTTTGGAAACATAATTCCTTTAAACTGCAATGTGACTTAACCTACACAATTACTGTAAGGGGTGAAGGTTTACCAGGCTTCAATTATAAAATCGAGACTACTTTCAGGTTTAGGTGAAGCATAATATGCATGCAAGTGCATCCAGTGGGTTTTGTACAATACTGGCCAGTTTTGTTCCCTCTTGTCAATATAGGGCTTCTAATGCTGCCTCAAACTGTTAGAGATATTTAGTGAATATGACCTAAACATTGTCCAAACTCATCTGTAAGAATAAACTTCAATGACAAACCTGGGCCAGATGTACAAGACAATTTAGAACCATTAATCGTACTGCTAATACTGAAGTTGTTTTATAAAGGGTATTACATTTTATTAAAGATTGTTAAAGGTGGCAAAGCATGAGTGACTGAACATATTAGAGAAGATTTAGAAAGATTAGTGATGTAAATAAGTCATTACTCTTCCAAAATAATATGAAATGGAAAGTAATTGGGCTTCCATACCCAATGACATCAGTTACTAAAAGTATTTTGAATCATTTCAAGAAATAGTGGAAGAGATCAGCTTTCAAGTTCTCAAAGTTGCCTTCGTATACAATGTTATATCTCTGCTTATTTTTTGTCATATTTTCACATTTCAAAGGTGCAAAAGAACGAGTTACTTACCTTCGGTAACGCCTTTTCTGGTGGATACACTAGCTACCTGTGGATTCCTCACTCACTGAATTTTCCCCCTGCGCCAGCTTTCGACGGAAATTTTCTTCCTAGCTTCTGCACGTCGATGAGGATGTCACAATTGCCCACGCGACGCCGTCTAACGTCATACAGGCATTAAGAGGTCCTCGCCGACGTGCCGACATCAGTACCAACATTTTTTACGTGCCTCTGAGACGAACTGGCAATTGAAACAAATATTTATACAACGATATTTAATTATACCAAATAGACAAAAACATCAGCTCAAAAATGTCAATACGCAAAATTATATACATACATACTATGTATAGCAATCTCACAAATTCCTTTCTCTTCTTTTTTTATTTATTTTTTAAACGTACTTATATACATAAATAAATATATACACTATATATGAAAGCCATAAACTACCAAGAGGAGCTCACCCAAGGATAACTTGGTAAGACCAGACAGGCAACGGGGAGGCGGGAGGGACCGTGAGGAATCCACAGGTAGCTAGTGTATCCACCAGAAAAGGCGTTACCGAAGGTAAGTAACTCGTTCTTCTGATGGATACAACTACCTGTGGATTCCTCACTCATTGAATAGAGTCCCAAAGCAGTACCGCACTCGATGGAGGGTGCCTGAATGGTCAAACCAAGAAATCCTGCAGCACCGACCGTGCAAAATGGCCATCCCTCCTAACCTCCGAATCCAAGCAGTAATGCTTTGCAAAAGTGTGGAGGGATGACCAAGTTGCGGCCTTGCAGATGTTAACCACAGGAACACCCCTAGCCAAGGCCGAAGAGGTCGACTTAGCTCTGGTGGAATGAGCTCTTATTCCATCAGGGGGTTCTTTCTTTGCCAGAGAATAATACAGCTTAATGCAAAGAATGACCCACCTGGAGAGTGTTCTCTTGTGGACTGCCCTTCCTCTCCTCTTTCCCACATACCCGATGAAGAGTTGATCCTCCAATCTATACTCCTTCGTTCTGTCCACGTAGAAGCTTAGCGCTCTTCTCGGGTCTAAACGATGCAACCTTTCTTCCTCTTTCTAAGGATGAGGCGGAGGATAAAAAGAGGAGATAGTAATAGTCTGACCCAAATGGAAGGGTGAAACAACCTTCGGCAAGAAAGCAGCCCTGGTCCTCAACTCCACCTTGTCTACATAGAAGGATGTATACGGGGGTTTAACAGAAAGAGCCTGCAGCTCACTCACTCTTCTAGCTAAGTAATTGCAACAAGGAAAACAGTCTTCAAAACCAATAACCTTATGGGGCAAGAATGCATTGGCTCAAACGGTGAGCCCATAAGAAACGTTAAGACTAAATTTAAATCCCACTGAGGCATAATGAAAGGAGTGGGAGGAAACTTATTAATGAGGCCTTTTAAAAAATCTTAATACTAAAGGAGATTTAAATAAAGAAGGTTGGTCTGGAAGACACAGAAAGGCTGACAGGGCCGACAAATAGCCCTTGACTGCAGCCACTGCACAACCCCTCTGAGCCAGGGACAACGCAAAAGACAAGACATCTGATAAGTGGGCACGTAAGGGATCAATTTGCCTCTCTCCACACCAACACACAAATTTAGCCCACCTGCTAGCGTAGATAGATTTAGTGGAGTGTCGCCTGGCCGATAAAATAACATGCACTACCTCAGGTGGGAGAGAAAAGGAACTCAGGGTGCCCCGTTCAATCTCCAGGCATGAAGGTGCAGGCTCTGGAGGTGGGGGTGTAAAACCTGCCCCTGCGATTGCGAGAGGAGGTCTGCCCTGTGAGGGAGACAGAGCGGGGGGCACAGAGAGAGTTGGAGAAGATCCGAATACCATACCCTCCTTGGCCAATCCGGAGCTATTAAGATGACCTGGGCCAGGTCTTGGCGAATTTTCCTCAGAACCCGAGGAATCAAAGGTATGGGGGGAAACGCGTAAAGCAACTGGTCGTGCCAGGATATCTGAAACGCGTCCCCCAACGTTCCTTGCACCGGATACTGGAGGCTGCAGAACGACGGGCAGTGCGTGTTCTCCAGAGTGGCAAAAAGATTTACCCGAGGGAATCCCCACATCTGGAAGATATGCAGGGCTAGATCTGGATGAAGACGCCACTCGTGATCGGTCGAGAAGTGCCGACAGACTGTCCGCACGCACGTTCAAGACTCCGGCCAGATGGTTTGCTACCAAGCAAATCCGATGGTCCCTTGCCCAGGACCATAGTCGCAGAGCTTCTCTGCAGAGAAGGTACGACCCTACTCCTCCCTGTTTGTCGATCGCGGTAGTATTGTCCATCAAAACCTGAACCGACTGACCGCGAAGGGAAGGGAGGAAGGCCTTGAGAGTCAGACGTATTGAGCGCAACTCTAACAGATTTATGTGAAACATCTGTTCCACTGGAGACCAATGACCTTTGACCTTTGACCTCCAGGTCCCCCAGATGAGCTCCCCACCCTAGAGTGGAAGCATCCGTTATTACTGTGGTCACCGGCGGAGGCTGCGAGAACGCCTTCCTTGGGAAAGATTGCCATCCGCAACCCACCATCTTAGATCCACTGCAGCGTCCCTGGAAATCTTTACCGATCCCTCGAGATCTCCTTTGTGCTGAGACCACTGCTTTCAGAGGCACCACTGAAGAGCCCTCATGTGCCAGCGAGCGTGAGTGACCAACAGAATGCAAGAAGCAAACAGACCGAGCAGACGTAGGACCTTGAGGACTGGAATGACCGCTCCACTTTGAAACATTGGAACTAACGCCTGAATGTCCTGAATCCGCTGAGGCGGAGGAAAGGCGCGATTCAATGTTGTATCCAGTACTGCCCCTATGAACAGGAGGTGCTGAGAGGGCTCCAGGTGAGATTTGGGCACGTTCACCGAAAAACCCAGGTCGAACAACTGGGTTTTCGACTGCAGGTGACGTAGCACGAGCTCGGGAGACTTGGCTTTGATCAACCAATCGTCCAGGTAAGGAAATACCGCTATCCCCTTCCTTCTGAGCTCTGCTGCAACCACCGCCATCACCTTTGTGAAGACTCGAGGTGCTGAAGTAAGACCAAACGGAAGGACCGCAAACTGATAGTGCCGCGATCCCACCACAAACCGGAGATACTTCCTGTGCGACTTGAGTATCGGGATATGAAAGTAAGCATCCTGCAAGTCGACAGACACCATCCAATCTCCTTCGTTCAACGGCAAAAGCACCTGAGCCAAGGTCAGCATCTTGAACTTTTCCTGTTTGAGGAACCAATTCAAAATCCTCAGGTCCAGGATTGGCCTCAACCGACCATCCTTCTTGGGGATCAGGAAGTATCTTGAGTCAATCAATCAATCAATCAATCAATCAATCAATCAATCACATTTATAAAGCGCGCTACTCACCCATAAGGGTCTCAAGGCGCTGGGGGGGAGGGGGTCAGTGCTCGAAGAGCCAGGTCTTGAGCTGCCTTCTGAAGGGGAGGTGTTCGGGTATGGCGCGAAGGTGACTGGGCAGGGAGTTCCAGGTCTTCGCTGCCAGAAAAGAGAAGGATTTTCCTCCGGCGGTGGTTTTGCGGATGCGGGGAACGGCTGCCAAGGCCTGACCGGTGGAGCGCAGAGTGCGCGGAGGGGTGTAGAAGGAGACGCGGGAGTTGATGAGTTTGGGTCCGAGGTTGTAGAGGGCTTTGTGTGCGTGGGTGAGGAGTCTGAAGGTGATCCTCTTGTTGACCGGGAGCCAGTGGAGTTTTCTCAGGTGTCCGGAGATGTGGTGGTGGCGAGGTATGTCCAGGATGAGTCGTGCTGCGGCGTTCTGGATCCGTTGAAGTTTCCTCTGCAGCTTGGTGGTGATGCCGGCGTACAGAGTGTTCCCGTAGTCCAGGCGGCTGGTGACGAGGGCGTGGGTGACGGTCTTCCTGGTGTCGATGGGGATCCAGCGGAAGATCTTGCGGAGCATGCGGAGGGTGTTGAAGCACGCTGAGGTCACCGAGTTGACCTGTCTGGTCATCGAGA
The DNA here is from genome assembly GCF_031143425.1 of Pleurodeles waltl. NCBI lineage: Eukaryota > Metazoa > Chordata > Amphibia > Caudata > Salamandridae > Pleurodeles > Pleurodeles waltl. The sequence goes on along the minus strand of NC_090448.1, from coordinate 875,333,404 downwards.
GGGAGGAGTCCAGGATGAAGCCGAGGTTGCGTGCGTGGTTGGTCGGTTGGGGAGTGCTGCCTAGGGCGGGGGGCCACCAGGAGTCGTCCCATGCGGAGGGGGTAGGGCCGAGGATGAGGACCTCCGTTTTATCTGTGTTCAGTTTCAGTCGGCTGTCTGTCATCCAGGTCGCTACTTCCTTCATGCCGTCGTGCAGTCTGGTCCTTGCTGATGTGGGGTTGTTGGTGAGGGATAAGATGAGCTGGGTGTCGTCGGCGTAGGATATGATGTCGAGTCCGTGTTTGCGTGCGATGTTTGCCAGGGGGGTCATGTAGACGTTGAATAGGGTGGGGCTGAGGGAGGATCCTTGGGGTACGCCGCAGATGATCTCCGTGGCTGCGGATCTGAAGGGGGGGAGGCGGACTCTCTGGGTCCTTCCGGAGAGGAAGGAGATGACCCATTCCAGGGCCTTGCCTCTGATGCCGGCGCTGCAGAGGCGGTCTATCAGGGTGCGGTGGCAGACCGTGTCGAAGGCTGCAGAGAGATCCAGGAGAATGAGGGCCACGGTTTCACCCTTGTCGGTCAGGGCTCGGATGTCGTCCGTGGCTGCGATGAGGGCAGTTTCGGTGCTGTGGTTGGCCCTGAATCCGAACTGAGTGGAGTCGAGGGAGTCGGAGGTTTCCAGGGCGGCGGTGAGTTGAGCGTTGACGATTTTCTCAATCACTTTGGCGGGGAACGGTAGGAGGGAGATAGGCCGGAAGTTTTTGAGTTCGGTGGGGTCTGCTGTAGGTTTCTTTAAGAGGGCGTTGAGTTCTGCGTGTTTCCAGCTTTCAGGGAAGGTAGCAGTGGTGAGGGAGGCGTTGATGACGTCTCGGAGGTGGGGTGCGATGATGTTGTCGGCCTTGTTGTAAATGTGGTGAGGACAGGGGTCGGAGGGTGATCCCGAGTGGATCGAGTTCATGACGCGGGTGGTTTCCTCGGTGGTGGTAGGGTTCCAGGCGAGGATGGTGGAGATGTCGTTTGCGGCTTCCGGGGGCGGGTTCATGTTGGTGGTCGTGAAGCTGTTGTAGATGTCGGCAATCTTACGGTGGAAGAAGGTCGCGAGGGAGTCGCAGAGGTCCTGTGAGGGAGGGATGGGGTTGGTTTCTGCGTCCGGGTTGGAGAGCTCTTTGACGATGCCAAATAATTCCTTGCTGTTGTGGGCGTTGTTGTCAAGTCTGTTCTGGTAGGCTGTTTTTCGTGCGGTGCGGAGGCGTTGGTGGTGTTGGCGGGTGGTGTCCTTGAGAGCTGTCAGGTTTTCCTCTGTTGGGTTGAGGCGCCATGTCTTCTCGCGGAGGCGGCATTCTTTCTTGGAGTTTTTGAGTTCGGTGGTGAACCAGGAGTTTTTCTTGTGGTTGTTGGTGTTGGTTTGGGTCTTCAGAGGGGCCAGGAGGTTGGCGCAGTCGGAGATCCAGTTGGTGAGGTTGTTGGCGGCCTCGTTGGGGTTGCTGGTGCTGGTGGGTTGGTTCAGGGAGAGCGTTGCTGCGAGTTGTTCTGTGGTGATTCGGTTCCAGTATCTTTTTGGTGGTTGCCGGGTGTGGTGATGCACGGTGGTTTTCTTGAAGCTGAAGTGGACGCAGCTGTGGTCCGACCATGTGAGTTCGGTGGTGTGGCTGAAGGTGATGTGTTTGCTTGAGGAGAAGATGGGGTCGAGCGTGTGTCCGGCGTAGTGGGTGGGGGTGTTGACCAGTTGTTTCAGTCCCAGGTTGGCGAGGTTGTCTAGAACGGCGGTGGTGTTGTTGTCGGTGTGGTTCTCCAGGTGAAAGTTGAGGTCTCCTAGGAGGATGTAGTCGGTGGATGAGAGTGCGTGGGGGTTGACGAAGTCTGCGATGTCTTCGCTGAACTTGGTGCGGGGTCCTGGTGGTCTGTACATGAGGGTGCCTCTTATTGTTGTCTTGGGGTCGATGTGGATCGCGAAGTGGAGGTGTTCGGCGTCGGGAAGTGAGTTGTCGGTGTGGGTCGAGATGCTGATGGAGCTTTTGTGTGCGATGGCGATGCCTCCTCCGGTGCGGTTGAAGCGGTCTCTCCGGATGATTTTGTAGCCGTCGGGGATGGCTATGGCGATGTCGGGTGCCGAGGAGGGGTTCATCCAGGTCTCGGTGAGGAAGGCGATGTCTGGGTTCGTTGAGTTGATGAGGTTCCACAGTTCGATGGCGTGCCTGTGGACGGAGCGGGTGTTGACCAGGATGCATTCGAGGTTGCTTCCGGGGGCGTCGTTCTTGGTGGTGGCGGTGTGGGTCCGTAGGCAGGTGAAGCGGCAGTTGCTGCAGGTGAAGGGTCCGTGGGTACGTTTGGGGGTGGCGCGGTAGCAGCCCGGCGCGCGGCCGGGGTTGAGGTTGGCGAGGGTGGCGGAGTCATAGGTCAAGCGGGGGGCGCGGGGGCCAGGGGTTCGGGCACTAGGCGCGGTCCAGGCGCGGACGGGAGCAGACGGGCTTGCCTTAGGCGCGTCAGCGGCGCGCCCGCTGCGCGGCCTCGCAGCGGCCGCCATTTAAGGGGTAGGTGGGGAGGCGGGGTCAGCTGGGAGGCGGGAGGTGGGCGGGCAGGGGAGCTGGAAGCGGCAAAAAAGAGCGGCAAAAAAGAGCGGCAAAAAAGAGCTGCAAAAAACGGCGGGAAAAGCGCGGTAGGAGCGGCGGGGAAAGCGGCAAGACGGCGAAAAGGGAACAAGAGCCTACTAAAATCTACTAAAAAGGAGGGGCTGAGAGGGGAGGACGGCGCACGGCACTCGGGGGCACACGCACGGGATACAAGGAGAGAAAAGGGGAATTTCAGTCACTCGGGGGCACACGCATGGGATGCAAGGAGAGAAAAGGGATTTCAGTCAGCACCAGCAAAAGCTCAAGCACTCGGGGTACACGGGCAAGAAGGGGGGAGCACACTCACAGGAGAGGAAGGCAGTCAGGGACTGGAGGCGCTGCGTGAGCAGGGGAGCGACCTACCCGAGGGTCAGTGGTCGCTACCTCTGCCTCGCAGCGGCCGCCATTTAAGGGGTAGGTGGGGAGGCGGGGTCAGCTGGGAGGCGGGAGGTGGGCGGGCAGGGGAGCTGGAAGCGGCAAAAAAGAGCGGCAAAAAACGGCGGGAAAAGCGCGGTAGGAGCGGCGGGAAAAGCGGCAAGACGGCGAAAAGGGAACAAGAGCCTACTAAAATCTACTAAAAAGGAGGGGCTGAGAGGGGAGGACGGCGCACGGCACTCGGGGGCACACGCACGGGATACAAGGAGAGAAAAGGGGAATTTCAGTCAGCACCAGCACAAGCTCAAGCACTCGGGGTACACGTCCCTGACTGCCTTCCTCTCCTGTGAGTGTGCTCCCCCCTTCTTGCCCGTGTACCCCGAGTGCTTGAGCTTGTGCTGGTGCTGACTGAAATCCCTTTTCTCTCCTTGTATCCCATGCGTGTGCCCCCGAGTGACTGAAATTCCCCTTTTCTCTCCTTGTATCCCGTGCGTGTGCCCCCGAGTGCCGTGCGCCGTCCTCCCCTCTCAGCCCCTCCTTTTTAGTAGATTTTAGTAGGCTCTTGTTCCCTTTTCGCCGTCTTGCCGCTTTTCCCGCCGCTCCTACCGCGCTTTTCCCGCCATTTTTTGCCGCTCTTTTTTGCCGCTCTTTTTTGCCGCTCTTTTTTGCCGCTTCCAGCTCCCCTGCCCGCCCACCTCCCGCCTCCCAGCTGACCCCGCCTCCCCACCTACCCCTTAAATGGCGGCAGCTGCGAGGCAGAGGTAGCGACCACTGACCCTCGGGTAGGTCGCTCCCCTGCTCACGCAGCGCCTCCAGTCCCTGACTGCCTTCCTCTCCTGTGAGTGTGCTCCCCCCTTCTTGCCCGTGTACCCCGAGTGCTTGAGCTTGTGCTGGTGCTGACTGAAATCCCTTTTCTCTCCTTGCATCCCATGTGTGTGCCCCCGAGTGACTGAAATTCCCCTTTTCTCTCCTTGTATCCCGTGCGTGTGCCCCCGAGTGCCGTGCGCCGTCCTCCCCTCTCAGCCCCTCCTTTTTAGTAGATTTTAGTAGGCTCTTGTTCCCTTTTCGCCGTCTTGCCGCTTTTCCCGCCGCTCCTACCGCGCTTTTCCCGCCGTTTTTTGCCGCTCTTTTTTGCCGCTCTTTTTTGCCGCTTGCAGCTCCCCTGCCCGCCCACCTCCCACCTCCCAGCTGACCCCGCCTCCCCACCTACCCCTTAAATGGCGGCCGCTGCGAGGCAGAGGTAGCGACCACTGACCCTCGGGTAGGTCGCTCCCCTGCTCACGCAGCGCCTCCAGTCCCTGACTGCCTTCCTCTCCTGTGAGTGTGCTCCCCCCTTCTTGCCCGTGTACCCCGAGTGCTTGAGCTTGTGCTGGTGCTGACTGAAATCCCTTTTCTCTCCTTGCATCCCATGCGTGTGCCCCCGAGTGACTGAAATTCCCCTTTTCTCTCCTTGTATCCCGTGCGTGTGCCCCCGAGTGCCGTGCGCCGTCCTCCCCTCTCAGCCCCTCCTTTTTAGTAGATTTTAGTAGGCGCTTGTTCCCTTTTCGCCGTCTTGCCGCTTTTCCCGCCGCTCCTACCGCGCTTTTCCCGCCGTTTTTTGCCGCTCTTTTTTGCCGCTCTTTTTTGCCGCTTCCAGCTCCCCTGCCCGCCCACCTCCCGCCTCCCAGCTGACCCCGCCTCCCCACCTACCCCTTAAATGGCGGCCGCTGCGAGGCAGAGCAACCCTAGCCCCGCTCCTGCTCTGGAACCAACTCCACTGCACCCTTTGAAAGAAGGACTAGAACCTCCTGTTCTAGTAACAGGAGATGCTCTTCTGAACAGTAGGATGGGCGGGATGGGGGGGGGGAAACTCCCGAAAGGGAAGGGCATAGCCTTTCCCCACAATGCTGGTGACCCAGGAGTCTGATGTTATATCCTCCCACTTGTGGAGAAAGTTCAATAACCTCCCCCCTACAGGAGTGGTATGTGAAGGAATTGGTGGAAGACTAAGGCTGCTTCCCATGCTGCACCCCTCCAGAGGAAGAGGAAGAGGCAGAGTGCTGCTTGGCGGCTCCTCTGGTTCGGACCCTACCCCTCCCCCTGTATGATCTATAGGGGAGAGCAGTGGCGGGTTGCTGTTGAAATCTGCCTCTAAAGGAGGATGAGCCACGACCAAACCCCCTAAATCTTCTGAACAGTCTCGAAGAAGCAGAAGAGGAGGCCTGCAAGCCTAATGACTTCGCCGTGGCCCTACTCTCCTTAAATCTCTCAAGGGCAGAGTCCGCCTTGGATCCAAAAAGTTAATCCCCATCAAAGGGAAGATCCAGCAGGGCTGACTGGACATCAGATGAAAATCCAGAGGAACGAAGCCAGGCCTGTCTCCTCGTAGCAACAGCAGTGCACATAGCCCTGGCCACAGAATCAGTAGTGTCCAGCCCTGACTGGATTACTTGGGTTGCCGCAGCTTGAGCATCTGAAACCAGACTCAACACCTCCTGAGGCACCTCCGTATGGGACGACTTTATCTCTTCCATTAGGGCGTAGAGTTATCTGCCCAAAATGCATGTGGCATTAGTAGACTTGAGAGCCATACTGCATGATGAGAAAGCTTTCTTGGAAGATTGGTCCATTTTCTTTGAGTCTCTGTCAGAAGGCACCCCCGGAAAAGAGCCTGGGGCAGTCTGAGATGAATATGAAGCCTGAACCACCAGGCTCTCTGGGGTCGGGTGCCTAGACAAAAAGCCTGGATCCGCAGGAGCCACACGATACCTGTGTGCCACTGATCTATTAACGGCCGAAGATGACACCGGCTTCTTCCAGATCTCTAAAATTGGTTCTAACAGAGCCTCATTAAATGGCAGAAGTGGCTCCGCAATCGTCAAAGCAGGATGTAACACCTCAGTCAATATATTGGGTTTAGATTCAGACAACGGCAAGGGAAGGTCCAAAAAGTCAGCTGCTTTCCTTATTACAGAGTGGAATGAAGCAGCCTCCTCTGTATATTCTCCAGGAGATGTTAAGTCCCATTCTGCAGAGGTGTCTAAGCCACTTGTCGTATCCAAACCCTGGAGATCTCCCAGCGGTTCTTCAATCTCCCCTTCCTCCAGGGCCTGCTTCCGATACTCCTGCTCCTCAAGGAGGTGAAGAGCAAGCATTCTTGAATGTAGCCTGGCTTTAATCCTTGGCGTCGACAGGGCGTCAGCCGACGTCGAAGCCTGACGCCGATCCTCGGATCCGTCTGACGCAGGATCCATCGGCGCCGTATGAGGCAAAGGATGAACAGGAGAACTCTCCGGCACCGGACCAGCAGATCTACTCGGCGTCACAGGCTGTGATGTCGACGCCAAAGGAACCGGCGCCGAGCCAGCACCTCCCATTGGAAGGAAGGGAACGAAAGGTGCCGGTCGTAAAGGAGCCAGAGCACCCATATTGAAGGCCAATGGCCCGAAGGACCAGCCGGTCCACTACCTGGAGCCGTTTGTTGAAAAATGGCAAACATCGCATTTAAAAATGCGGAACTGTCAGCACCTGGGGCCGGGAAAGCTGGATACTGCGGAGCCTGGGCTCGAGGTGACATCGGCGCCGGCCCCGGCGTCTGAGAAGCCGGTGAGAATTCCTGACGTTGAGGAACCTCAAAAACAGATGGTGGATGCAAAGGCGAAGTCGGTGATGCAGGAGGCGTCTGCGGAGTGATGGTAGGACTAACCTCCCATGTCTTTCGGCGTCGAACAGAAGGCGACCTCGAGCGCGACCGCTCCCTACTCGACCGGCGCCGAGATTCGCGACGATGCCGGGAGTCACGATGACGCCGATAGGACTTAGGAGAAGATGACTTGCGCCGATGCCGCTTCTCCCTCTTCTTGGATTTCGCCAAAAAGAGTTTTGCCTCATGCTCCTTCAACGCCTTCGGGTTCATCCGTTGACAGGAGTCACATTTCTCCATGTCGTGGTCGGAGCTGAGACACCACAAGCAGTCTACATGTGGGTCTGTCACCGACATTTTGCCTCCGCACTCCCTGCAGGGCTTAAAACCCGACTTTCGTTGAGACATGCTTTCTTTTCAAAGAAAGAATCAGTAACAGTAACTGTAACTACGCAGAGTAGAAACAGTAGCTCCCTCGAAGAATAACGGTCGTTAGAAGGCACGGAAAAAAGGGAACTGACGTCGGCGAGGACTTCTTATTGCCTGTATGACGTTAGACGGGGTCGCGTGGGCAATTGTGACGTCCTCGTCGACGTGCAGAAGCTAGGAAGAAAATTTCCGTCGAAAGCTGGCGCAGGGGGAAAATTCAATGAGTGAGGAATCCACAGGTAGTTGTATCCATCAGAAATTGCTTTTATAAAGGTAGAGCAATTATGTTAATAACTACCTCGTGTTCCTCTGCGAGACACAATCTTATCTTATTATTGTGTTCCTGGGCTCCCAAAACTTTACCAGGGCTTACTGTATACCGCATCTCAATCATGTAAAAAAAACACCGGAACCATTAACAAACCATTGTGGGTTGAGCATTCCTTATCAACTCGGTGAGAGTTAGGAATGGCTATTACTCAATAATCTAGGGGATATTTCAAAGTCCCTCATTTCTTTCAATGCCTTACAGTAAACAAGTGCAGAGAAAGATAGCTAACCAGGTAAACATAGCCAAGGGATCCACTGACGCCCTATTGCATTTACAGTCCCAAAAGTACTTTTCCAAACTGGACAAGAGCAACAAACCATGCTTCGTTCCTTTTTATACAGGAAATAGCTCATTAACTTCATGTCTCATTGCTAGAAGATAGACACAGGCGGTAATGGAAAGTGCAAGGGGTGTCATTTTCATTACATTTAGAAAAGCCCAAAGCACTTCGAAGGGCCACACTGCTACGGCCCTCCAGACTTCCACAGACAAGTAGCCGCAGTGTGTCTGTCTCTGCCACACCATTTCATGCAGTTTAATTTAGTGGCACATCAACAACATGAAAGAGTCATGGGAACAAGAGAGATGCCGTCTCCTTTCTCACCACCTTCCAACTGATTGCGGCTTGTACCGGTCTGACAATAATATAAAGTTAGATGAGAGATAATTATCCTCAGGAGTACCATTACCACTAGGCTATCCCTTGAGAGCCACAAGAATATCTGCCCCAGATTGTATCACTTTCTATCTCTAGGGAGAGCATGCTAGAAGACAAAGTTCCAAAGCCAATGTTTAACGCGACTGTAACAAGGACAGAGTGCACAACATCGCAATCATAAGGATTCACACACTTTGAAGCATGCTTTGCAACAAGTGGCTAGCACACTACTGCTTTTTGGAATAAGGTATCCTTAGGGTTGTTTTTGTCATGCTGCTATTTTGTGGCCATCAGGTATGACAGGCAATCTTTCAAGCCAGCTTTTCTGTGGTGCCAAATAAAGCTTGTGTTTAATGTCCAAAAAAGATTCATAAACACATCTTGGAAGGCCATGCACAAAAGCATATCGTACTTGGTAGGTTGGCCTCACCAATTCATGCTCCACCACTTAATGATGGAAACAACCAACGACTTTTGCGGCAAGCCCTGCCTGTCATTTTCTCTCACTGAGACATGTTGCAATTGATGTACATTGATTCAACAGCAAATCAAGTTACATCCCACATTCAAGATAGCCTCTGTTCCTGAAAATAATACTCTAGAAATGGGTCTAGAAATAGTCTCTGATGCAGCTTGAGAAAACTACATTGCAAGGAACAAATTACACTAAATATGGGGGTACTAGCTATAGGATACTGTTTGGTAGTTGCTACCAAAACACAGGCTACAAATCTGTTGTATAAACAGTATGAGTCTATGGGGCAGGATTCCCATAATGTTCGGTGATACACAATATAACTCCACAGGAAGGGTAACATGGCATCTTCCGAGCAACACTGAACCTCCCATTTCCTAATAAGGTGAAGCTGTCTATAGACAATGGGCTGTAAGATGCTGATGCCTGAGCACTAATGGATACAAAGTCTTTAAAGTGATTTTAAAAACAGATATTGCTTCTTTGGTGTCTCGTGGTAACCAGGCACTATAGAGGGTTTTGGAAATCAAACAAAGGGCTTGAAGCAGCAATCAAGCTTTATCAATGTATGCTTTGATTCAGGCTTACACTATGCCTCGAAAAATGCAGATGGTTTAGGTATTGATTGTACGCCCAAAGGCCATTCATAAATGGAGACCAGCTTAAGACAGTTATATGTAGCGGGCTATGAAGGCTAAGTAGTGAGATACATACAATGCAGCATTTCACTCGTATGCAGTTTGCTTGCATTCAAGCTACGAGCTATGCTTACCAATGATTTATGCAGCTTAAGGCAATGCTGCACGTGTAAGAAATACATCTGTTACAGAAGTGGACAGTACAGTCAAATACAGGAGAAAAGGAGATTGAGCTGGATGTATTTCACTCTAGCCATGTTTTAATAAAGTCAGACAGTAACCTCACTAATATTATGGCATTTATGGGTAAGAAAAGACTTACTATAGAGGAGTTCATGGTTTCCTCTTGATAAGTTGTTATCTCTGTAAAACACAATTCTACATCACATAGGGACAAGACCAGCGGCTACCTTCATTATATCACAAATTTACTTTAATGGAAAGAATCTGTTGAGGTTCTTTTTTCTGTCTTTCTGAGTATCTCAATCTCCACGCATGAAGGCGCAGAGTTGAAAGATTCAGGTGGAGAACCTTCCTCTGCTGCTGCGACAGAAGATCTTCCCAAAGGGGCAGCCTGATCGGAGGATCGATGCTCAGAAGCTCAGGATACCAGACTCTCTGTGCCCAGTCCCGAGCCACCAGGATTACTTGGGCTCGGTTGTTCCTGATCTTCTTGAGCACTCTGGGCAGAAGTGGTATGGGCGGAAAGGTGTACAGGAGGGCTGAGCTCCACTTGCAACAAAAAGTGTCGCCGAGCGAGTGCTGCCTTGGAAACTCCGACGTGCAATACTGCTGACATTGCGCGTTCTCTGCAGAGGTGAGCAGATCTAACCAAGGCTCTCCCCACTGCTGAAAGAGTCCTTGTGCCACCTCTGGATGGAGAAGCCCCTCGTGATCCGCTAGGCATCGATGGCTGAGTTTGTCTGCCATGAAGTTCAGAGAACCTGCCAGTGTTGAACTACCAGGGTTATGTCCTGCTGTTCCAGCCATGTCCAGAGACACAAGTGCTCTTGACAAAGGGTCCATAACCCTACATCGCCCTCCTTGTTACAGTGCCACATTGCAGTGGTGTTGTCTGTGCACACCTGCACTATCCCCCCTTTGACAACAGGAAGAAATACTTTCAATGCTATTCGGATCGCCCACAGCCCTCAGTAAATTGATATGGAGTCCAGATTCTGCCAGAGACCAGAGGCTACTGATCTCCACCTCTCCCAGAAGGCCGCCCCATCCCAGAAGAGACGCATCTGTTACTATTGTAGAATCTGGTAGTGGCAGGGAAGGAAGTCTGCCTCTGGCCCAAACGCAGTTCATTAACCACTACTGCAGTTCATTTGCAGTTCACTCCGAGCTCTGAATAATGTCGGAGAGATTTCCCTGATGCTGTGCTTACTGGAAAGTCTGGTCCCACTGCAGAGCACTCATATGCCATCTGGCATGCTTTGATGCAGGAGGCCATGACGCCCAGCAGCCTCAGAGTCTGTCTCACCGAAATCCAGGATAGAGGCCAAAACATCAGAATCATAACCTGAATATCCTGGACTCACTGCTTGGGAAGAAAGGCCCAAAAATGCATTGTGTTGAGAACAGCGCTGATGAAAGGGAGAGTCAGATGTGACTTCAGCACGTTTGTAGTGAACCCCAGCGAATGCAGGAGGTTTGCTGTAGTCGGAATGTGGGGGATGACAGCCTGGGGTGAAAAAGCCTTCAACAGCCAGTTGTCGAGGTAGGGGAAAGCCTTAAACCCCTAACCTGTGCAGATGAGCTGCAACCACCGCCATAACTTTGGTGAACCCCCCAGGGGCCCCAGTGAGGCCAAAGTGGAGCACAGTAAACTGAAAGTGCTTAGTGGCCCACCCTGAACTACAGGTAACGCCTGTGGGCAGGTAAGATGGGGATATGAACATATGCATCCTACAAGTCCACCGCTACCATCCAGCCTCCTTGGTCTAGGGCAGACAAGACCTAAGCCAAAATGAGCATTTTGAATTTTCCCTTTTTGAAGAAGAGATTGACGTCCCGCAATTCTAGAACAGGGTGAAGGCCCTTGTTCTTTTTGGGTATCAGAAAGAAGCGGGAACAACAACCACTGCCTACTTCTGATATCTGGACCTTTTCTATAGCTCCCTTGGCCAAGAGAGCTGTAACTTCTTTGCAGAGCAAAACGAAGTGATCCTCCATCAGCTGCACTTTTGAGGGAGGCATTAGGGAAAGGAAAGACTGAAAGGGGAGGGAACAGCCCTTCTGTACGATCTGCAGGACCCATTTGTCCAATGTTATGGACCATTAGTGAGGGAGACATTCTGAATCCTCCCTCCAACTGGAGTACATGGTCTTGCAGAGTCACACTAGGAGGGCTTGGACGCTGTAGAGGTGGTTGGGCTGGGTGGTGGACAACTTCAGGGCAGACCCTCTGGGTCTAAAGGCACCATGACCGCGCCCCCTGGTGGAGGACGGTGGCTGGTCTGTGGATTGTGCCACGCCCCTCTGAAAGCTTTGAAAGGGGCAAAAGACAGACTGTTGGCGAGGAGTCGCCGAGAGGTCCAAGGACTTGGCCGTAGGCTGGGAGTCCTTAAAGCACTGCAGCACCGAGTCTGCGTTTTCCACAAATAGGCAGAGCCATCAAAGGGCATGTCTATGAGGTTTGTCTGGACATCCCCCGAAAAGCCATCTGTATGAAGCCAGGTGTGGCGTTGAAGGGCCACCGTCGACGAAACTGCTCTACCCTGTGAGTCAGTCGTGCCCAAACCAGACCTGATGGTAAACTTTGCTGCATCACTCCCGTCCTTAACCACTTGGGAAAGAATGGCTTGCGCGTCTTCTGGGACCTAAGGCAGCACCTGCGCCAGAGAATACCACAAAGTGCACAAAAATCGGCCCAATAGGCATGAGGTTTTCACTGATCTCAATTCCAGGCTGTTAGAAAAAAAATCTTCTTTCCAAGCTGATCCAGCCTCTTGGACTACCTATCTGACGGTGTGGAAGCGAAGGTGCCATGGGATGTAGATGCTTGGACTACCAAGCTCTCTGGGATAGGGTGTTGGGTGAGAAAACTAGGGTCACCCGGAGCTGGGTGACAGCAGCGGCCAATTGTCCTATTTACAGGAGCCCCTGTACTGGGTTTGGACCACGTTCCCAACAGGACATCAGTGAGGGCTTTATTAAAGGGCATCATCTGTTCCGATGTGGAAGCCCCCGGCTGAAGCACCTCTGTCAGGAGGTTAATACTGACCAGCACCGTAGGCAGATCAAGGTCCAGGACCTCAGCTGCCCTAGGCACCACCACTGCATATGAAGCACCCTCCTCTCTAGCCACTGTAGGAGGAAAGAGCATGCCTGTATCTGTAGAGGTGTCCAGTGCACTGGCCTCTCCTAGTTCCTCATACCAGTCTAATGGTTCCATTGGGGTCACTAGAGGGTCCAAAGACCCCTCCCATCATTAACCAGTGCCTGGCTGTTCAAGGAAATGCTCAGATATGGATCTGGCACCTGTGAGTGCCGTTAGTGCTGAAATCGGCATTGTGCGACACCGTTCTGGCTCTGACTTGTCGGTGATTAGTATGGGGTTCGTGCCACCGGTAGGTGCCGGGAGCATCGATATCGGGAGTGGTGCCAGAGAAGGCCGAATGTGTGAAGCCAGTGCCCTTCCAGATCTGGGATGTGATCCACAAGGCCCCATCGAAGCCAAAGCCGAAGCCACCTGTGTGGAACCTGTTAGAGCTTCTGGTGACCTCACAGGGCCGAGGGCGCTCTGGCGGGGCTGACCCACTCAAACAAGAGGTGCCTGGCCTCATAAAACTCTTTAAGTTGAGCAGGAGTCAGTTTGGCCTCTGGAAAGGGAGGAGGGGGCAGAGTCAGTCCTCGCATCGGTTCCGCGGAACTGTGCCTGGAACGTCAACGTTCCAGAATCACCTCGTAGGCCAACCGGAAAGGCGAAGTCGAAATTAACTTGGACTTCTTCCTGTTCCTCTTCCCCGAGTGTCCAGAGGACCTCGAGTGGGACGAAGAGGACTTCGGGTTCCTGGAGCGGTCCCCCAACCTTCTCCTCGACCAGGACTGTAACCTCTGAGGAGTCACGCTGGCCGATGTCGACTGCGGGGCTGCCACAAGCTTCAGGGACCGCTCCCTCAAAGCTTTCGGAGCCATGGCCCAGCAGTCCAAGCACAACTTCGAATTGCGGTCGTACTTGAGCCACTATAAAAATACCTGGTGTGTATTCGACACTGACATGGCATGATGGAAGGCGCCACACGGTTTGAATTAGGTCTTTCTTGAGGTCATTCTCACACAGACACAGAAAGAATCTACACAAAAAAAGTTGAAAAACCTGTCTAAAAAGACAAAGGGTAGGTCTGTTCCAGATCTGCACTTAACCTGGCGCAGAGGGAAAAGAACTGATGCACGCACGCCTTGGTGGTGCCTTTATAGGTGACTGTAAAATCACAGACGGCTCTGCCGACAACACCACGCAGATCTGAACGACACCACCCGACAGCATGTGCAAGGGAATTGCTCTGCAAAGGTTCCGGATTCCAAGCTGGCACCTGTAAATTCTAAAGGTAAGGAATCTGCAGCTAGAAGTCTCTATCAGATCACCAATATAGTGTAAATGTCCTCACTCAAAGTTTGACCTTGACCAAATGAAAGCATTTGGTTGGATGCAAGGCTTCGTGCTTTCTGGTGTCTGAATGCACACCAACGCTGCCCATCTCCAATGGCCCTGCTGCAACAGCCTTAAATGCATATGGGACAATCAGCTGGGTCAGGACTGGCAGTATTAAAAGACACAGGGAGTGGAGCCCTGGAGCTGGTCCTCAGGTGCAAGGAGCTTCACCAGTTACTGGAACTGCACCAGAGTTTGCTGGAGCATTGTCACTGTTGGCAGGGGCTGCACCAGGCGCTGAGGTGAGGTATCAGGAGTGGCATCCCTGGTCTTTAGCTTCACAATCAGAACATCCATTAAGGAGTCCCAGCTAAGGACGGGAAACAGAAATTGTAATTGAATCCGAGGGGAGTTGGAAGGAGTTGTGTAGCTCCTGACTCTGCTTCTCCTGATCTTATGAGTCTCTGGCATGGAGTTCCCATTCCCTCAGGGGTTTGCCAGGCCTCAGCCCACACACTGAGATCTTAGAATATAAGTAGCTAGTATCAACAGGAACTTATGACAGTCCAGGGGGGGCTAGGGTTTGTCCTCAAACAAGTTCTGACCCTCTAAGAACTAGACTGGCAGGGAGGATGACTTGATCACATGCTCCAGAGTCCAGTGTCTTTCCATTTTGGGACACTCTCTTTACAAGACTCCTGTAGTTGGCTGGCTCCAGGGGTTGCCTTTCGGTTAGTGGGGGTGCCTCTTAGTGTACCTACTTGTTTTTGTGGCAGCTGTGGTTTTGGGATGTCAGGTGTGGTGTCTGACCATTGGGGTGGCTGACCTTCTGTGTACCACCTTACGTCGAGACTCCATGTTCCCTGTTCAGACAATCAATCCCTTTTCAACACCACCTACCCAGCACAGGAGTAGAACTTAACCATGGGGCAGGGAAGGAGTCTAAAGACGAAGCTGTCTGATCAGTAGAAGCTGAGATCTAGTCCCCAGTGCAGGTTCTTAGATTCAGTGGAATAAATTAAGATGTGATCCACTGTCCCCAGACTCTGCAGAGAGAGATGATCGACCTCTCAGTCAAAATGTCTGTGTTACTAGAATAAGAGGGAGAATGAAACAATTCTATGGTGTCAAAGCTCTGGAATCACCTCCTGACTAATCCTAAAGATGTACAACATCTGGTGCATGCATGCAGACGATGTGGTACATGCCAGGCAACATGGCGGTAACTTGTACCAAACGTAGTACATAAAGCACAAATGTGAACTAGTTGACTGCAGCGGTTATGTGGGTCAGTTGCACACAAAACCAGTATAGCTTAAACCGTACCACTGTATCATAAGGCATCTAAGCTGGCGAAGAAAGAGGGATGCAGCGAAAGAAAGCAGCACAAAGCGAATCAAAGATTCAAAATGGTAGTTCAGTCGGAAATCACTGACCTGAAAAAAGGTTCTGATCTACAGTGTGCGGTGGCAGAAATAAAACTGGATAGAGTAGACAAACGTGCAGGGAAGGGGAGATTGCCACAAATTATGTAAGTATGTGCTGTTGCAGTACTGAAAGCTCTTTCACCAGTTTTTAAAGCAGTTTTCAGTCCAACTGAAGGCAGTGGGTACCTAAGTGACTGAGCATGCGAAAGTGCCATGACATGTGAACTTAACTCAACACAGTTCCTAAGTGGTTTATCACAGGGGTAAGAGGAAGTCAAATTAGAGTGGTTTCTGGCAGAGGTGGGTGAGCTTCAATTCTAACTGGATCGTAGATAAAGACAGAAGAGTGCGTGCAGTGGGTGGTGAAACTTCACGCAGAAGCAAGCAGTGCCCTGGAAATGCTTTAGTTACATAAACCTGCAGCCCATCACCTACTTTGGTGTCTTCTTTATTGGATAAGTATAGTGCTGGCTCCTAGCTCCCCTACATCATGGCCCACGACGTGACAATACCCTATAACTCTGACCACTTATGAATTACCGACCAGAACAAATGAAGAACCCCATTTCTCACACAAGCGCAACAACTGCACAGTGTCATCTAGGAACGACGCCCTTAGTGAGTAAACCATTTGCTTTGAGTGAGCAGCTACAGAAAGGAGAAACGTAAGATTTCAACACCAGCACTAATCAGGGGTACCTTGGATACCTGAAACGGACAACAGTAATGAATCCAGGTATCTCGTTTCACGAGGCGCCTTCCGGCAGCGCAAGAGCAACAATTCTTTTCATCTCAGATGCAAACACTCAACAGTACAAACATGCATTGCTATCATCCCCACAGATAGCTGTGGGGTTTGTCAATGGAGGCGAAGCTGTGTAACACATGCGTCTAATAGGTGACTTCCCGCCAGGGCTGTTTCCGCAAACCCTATTTGCGTACACTGTGAGGCAGGACTATCTCAGGGATGTTGCTGGGAGCACAAACGTGCGGCAGAAGGTGGAAAAGGATAAAAACAAGCAATCATTACCGTACGGAAAAAAGACTTCCCTTTTCCTAATGGGAAATCCCAAGTTTTCGGCAGTATAAGCGTGTTAAATAGGCAGAACTACATTGGGCACATGGTAACCATAACAACAGCTTTCACACCGTGCAGTGATGCAGCTCACCTCAAATTTATCAAAATGTGGTGGGATATAATGTGGTGGGATATAATTTGGCAGAAAATGCAGAATTTGCTAAAACAGTTCTGCCAGCTCCTCTCCACACCTGGTGATAGAAACCGAAGGAGGATGAGGCCGGATATAGGATTGTCCTGCGTTCTCAAGTTCTTGTAGCCTTCAGCTCTAATTCAAGCTTAGGCAACATGCGGCGCTATAACAATGTTCACAAATAAATAAATACAACAAATACTGTAATTAACAGCTCTATTACTTTAAATTAAGTACATAAGTGAGTCTGTGCCTAAAAAATGTGTTTTCCAATGTGCACGCTGACTTGCCAGTCCCTCCCCATACAGAACAAGAAGCTTGTTTGTGCACATTCTCTTCTTTTAGAAGTGTTTTCCAAAACTTGCCACTACCTAGCAACCCAAACATTTCCTTCTGGGTGACATGGCCAAATGACGGTACTTCAACATCCATTCTTGACTATCACTTCCCCTGCTCAATTTCAATGTAGATATGCTTCCGTCGGTCTCCTCTCCAGTCTTAGCTCATGGAAACCTTTTACCACTCAGCTAAAATCTGGGAGGTCCAGGAACAAGCAAGAGTTGGCCATAAGGATGTACGTAGACCAGGTAAACCTCAGATGTTTAGAAAGCTATTGGCCTTGACACTTTTTTACTTGTGTAAGAAGCAGCAGTTACACATCTTCAATTATGCTGATCTAATGGATAGTACCCACCGGACATGCCTTGTTGCTTTATTTTATACCGTGAGGAGGAGTACAGGAAGAAGTCCAGATGGGGCTTCATTCCCAGTGCCCACTGGGTACATGCCAAATGGGTACGGGAGACAGGCTATCTGTGCTAGGAATAGCCATGCATATATATTACAGCACGCAGAGGTCTTTTTGCAACAGGATATGTCTCAAAACACATGAGATATGATTCTGGAGTGAAACGATAATAAACCTAACAGCTAATTATGAGAGTTTTTTTTTTGTAGGTTTGGAAGCATAGTTGTAATATAGTTGCAGCCCTGTTTTCAACACTCATATTTTGTAGAATGAAGTCATAACTATAAAGGATTTATTTTCCATAGTTCACAGGAAACATATTGCCACTGCGCCACTAAAAATAGAGGAAAGTAATAGAGTGTAATATCACGTTAAACAGTACTATCTAGTACTGTTTTCAAATACACATGTTCCTCTTTAGAAAACAACAGAATGTTTTTAAAAAAGAGATAACATCACAATGGTGACATTTACAAACCGCTCTGCCTCATGGTTATTTATCATGCCACAGACAAGGAATGTGTGAATTATAAACTTCAGCATGGTTTTACACCATCTAATTCTGCTTCCTGAAGTCGATGTCCTGCTAGCATCCAGCTGCAGGGACCTGTCTTGCTCACTGTCATTCACAGCTGCCTGCCCTGAACACGCAAGCGAACACAGGAGCCGCCTCCTAACAGCCCACTTCCCCTCTTTCAAATGACCCGCCCCGTAACTTACAGCTTCTCTTTAGAAGCATAACTAACACACACACATACCCCCTCACACACACCACTGCCCAAGCCTCCCCCACACACCCACAACGGTGATACCAACGCCAACGATAAGATGCACTTGCCCATGGCAATTCAAACTCTTTTTTTTACATAAGCGTCATAAATCTTTGGCTTCAGTTGCACATGAGGGTATATAGATGAAGTTAGTTAACTTTGGATGCCATAATTGAAAAGATGAATTCTTAATCAATTTTTAGACATATTCTATTTTTTCAACGTTCACCACAAATTCCTATCAAATTGACATTCACATATAATCTCCTTGGCCCCAACCTACATTTATGGTAAAAGCAGTTCAAAGCTGAAGTCTTGACAGTCATCTTTAAGCCTACACCCTAAGACTTTTTTTTACCAGTGAGGCAAGACACTCTAAAACCTTACCATAAGTTGTTTTATGATTGTGGACAGATCAATCTACCCCTGTAAGTCAATAGCCGAAAGGTCAACCTAACCGCAGCATCTGCTGGACATCTCTCATCAGGAAAACGGAAGGAGTAACAGCATTGAAAAAGCAGATGCCACCCCCAGGGGTCTCCTGTCTTTCAAGAGGAAGGGTTAGCAGCTATCAGTGCCAAAAGGCCTGAATCTTTTAGAACGACTAGGTTTAAAAAAAGTAAAAATTAGAATGTTCCAATTTCCTAAACTCACTGGTTGATCTTCTGGAGAAGACATGCTAAAAACAATGACAATGATACTCTATAAATTAAGAATATTTTAGATTGTGTTCCCATGGAGGTCACAATAGAATGGTCCTGATTCTAGTTCTACAATGCCAAGAAAGACAGGAGGATTAGAAGGATTATTATGGTAGAGACTCGATAAAGCACACGTTCACCAATGGTTTCTTGGTGCTTAGTTTGAGGGAGAAAATAAATCACAGAAGCAGCAATAGAATAAAATATTGATCAGCATGCAGAAGCTGATCTACAAAGCCAAGTTTTTAGACTTTTCTTAAAAACATTGAAATCAGCTTCATACCAGAGATGACCTGGCACCATTGGATGCAGGAGGGAAAATTCAAAATGGCAACTCAGAGAAGAGACTCAGTGCATTCAGAGATCTAATGGGCACTTTCACATCTCTGTTTTGTATAACAGTCGGACAATCTATTCACATTATACTGGTACCATTTATCTAATTACAGTCAGTGTTGGAGGACCATCTATTTCCCACTGGGTTCTTGGTTATCTGTGTCCGGAGAAGAACAAAGTACCTACCATGGGAATGCATTTTCTGGTGGACACTATCTAAACCTTTTGAATATTCCCCATGTATCTGATGGAATCCAGAAACTTTTCTTAACTATACTCCCACGTGGGGACAGATGCCGCTGTATGGCTCCTCGCTGGTTCAGTACTGGCCGGAAGTGACATAGTTTAGACAGATATAAGTGCCACCACTGCACGCAGACGTCAGTTTCTTGCTTGACTCTCTCTGTGCCGTCAGATACAATGCACAAAACAAGTGTTGTCATCAGTGCAGATTTTTAGATGGTTAAAAAAAGGCCCCACCACAGAACAGCGAGGAAGGAGGGCAGTGAGGAATCGGCTGTGGTTAGAGAATCCACCAGAAACAGTGTCACCGGAGGTAAGTAACCCATTCTAATGATGGATACTTCTAGCCGCGGATTCCTCCCCTTTAGAATAGATATCAAAGAAGGACTTACCAAAGGCGGAGGAGTCTATGAAGTGGATTCATAAGATATGGAGAGATGCCAAGCAGATGCTGCGGTCAGGCTGACCTCTCAGCTATTGGCTCACAGGAGTAGATTGATCTGTCCACAATCATAAAAGAACTTATGTTAAGTTTGTAGAGTTTCTTGCCTCACTAGTAGCAAAATGCCCTGCTCTTCAGATCAGGCTGTTAAGACAGTATTGCTTTGGGAACGTGTGAACCAATGCCCACATCACAGCCTTGCAGGGAGTCAAGGACTGCCAATACACATGGCAACAGAATGGTAAAAGTCTTAGTGGATTGGGAGGTTGATCCATCCGGAGGCTACTTTTTAGCCAGTACATATCCAATCTTAATGTAGATGGCTATCCACATCAACACCCTTTTCTTTCTTCACCCCAGAGAACTCCATAAAAAGCTGATTCACGATCCCTGGTACAATCAGTGTAAAAGCTAACAACTCTTTTGGGGTCCAACCAAAGGAGTCTCTCCTCCTCTTTCGAGGTATAAGGAGAAGAAAAGAACGCCAAGAGAGCGATGGACTGCTGTAGGAAATTAGGTTATTAGTTGAGGGACGTAAGTACCCACCTCAAGTAATAATCACAATCCTTGTCAGGGTGAATCACTAAAGTTAGTGAATAAACCTGAGGTCAACCCCTGGCAGCTACGGCATTTAGCAGATAGTGTTAACTTAGAGGCAATTTCTTAAGTATTTATTCAGTACTAACACTGCAATAAAGCTGAAATGCAAAACAAAATAAATCTCCAAATGAATCAGAAAAATAGAGTAAAATGTAATAACCAAAATGAAACCAAAATGACAAACGTCCAGTAAGGGGAATCAGAGATATGAAAGTTTTATGTACAAATAGCACCAAGAAATGCCAATGGTCATGGCAGACCAGGACCTAGGCGCAATTTAAAGGAAACTAATATGGATCTCGGGTCAAACACACCAACAAGGTATATCCTGGTAAAACATTTTTCCTTCTGACTTTAGTCCTTAAATTCCCAATCCATCAGAGGAGACACTTCTAAAGTCCCCCCGCCCCCAACGACCTCAGGTGCAGTACATTGAAACTCACTGGGTGTCAGGGAGAGACCAGTTCAGGTCCACTTGCCACTGATCAGCTGGGCTTCTGCAAGAAAAGCCTCTTGGAGTTTGTTGTATCCCTGTAGCTTGAACAAGCGGTAAGCCTAATGACCCTCAGAGTCCGAGTCCGAGTCCTTATCCTGGGCACAAGAAAGGGAGCAGGTCTAGTCCTCATGGGGTCTTCTCAGGCTGCGGGTGGAAGGTTCAGTCTACTTCTGGTCTTCCTACGGTCCAAGAGTGTTCTAAAGTGGGTGTCTGGATACGCCACATTTATGCCTGGCACAAGCTAGTGAGTGGAAATGGACCCTGGAATGCCATAACCAAGGGGATAAAGGTTTGCAGGGCTAAACCTAGGTCCTTTGGGCATTTTCACGATTGCAACAGTCTTCAGTCACACTAAACGTGGACTCAGAGGGCTGGGGATGTGTGTGTGGAGTGTACTATGGTATTCCTAGTGTCCTCGCAAATCTAACACTAAAATCCTGTTTGAGACACAACAACCTCAGAAAAAGATGTCCGACAGAATAAAAGCTGAGTTTTTAGCACAAATTGTTGTGGCACCCTGTTTCTCTCCTTAAAAGCAGGCTCAAATGTTACATGAAAAACACTACCAGAATCCCCAATCTGGATGTGGCATTCAAGCAGGATGTGGCACTGTAATGTGAAAAAAGACGCCTGATGTGACTGGGACCTGTCTGGCTGAGGAGACAAACGAAAGGCCTTGCACGAGTATCAACTAACATTTACCTGCGACAGTGGAGGCTGCTTTAACTGTGCCTAGAGTGTCATAGTAAAAATCCATGCAGACATTCAAGCAGGATTTGACACTTTAATCAAAAAGAGCTCTCACAGCCCCAACCTGCTATACTGTTAGGTTCAGATGGGTCATCTCTGCAGGGTTAGGTCAACTTATTGTTTGCTCCTGGGAGCAAGTTCACATCTCATTCACAGCTATTCAAATGCTAATCACTGGCTGGCAGGAGTGAGAGATGCATATTTAGCTTCCAAGGACTTCAGGGCAAAGGTAACTTCTAAAAGTCTGCTTTACAAAATATGCGTTACAAAATTGACTACAACAGTAAATTGGGCTTGTAATAAATATTTCAAAAAGTCCAAAAATGAAATTTATAGTGGCTTCCTAGCATGATGTAACATTTATTAAACTTAATGTGTTACCCAAATACTTTCCTATGTGATAGGCAAGTCCGCTACAGTGAAAGACTGGAGGTTATTCTTGCCATATGGACAGGGGCATTAATAGCATATGGATGAGAGGCGTTACCTATGGCAAACTGCAGGCCTTGATATGCTTCTATTTGGACATCACCACTGGCTGTTGGGTCTCAAACTGTCTGAGAAAGCTGCTAGCCCAGCCATAACCAGTGGCAGGGACACGGAACATGTGGTACCACACTTGACCAAAGGCCCTCATATGATGCACATATGGGGTGGATCCATAGCAAAATGCTGTAACTGATATTTGAGGTAATTCTTGTTATTAGAGATTCTGTACTCATTTTGTAGGGTGGTGTAAATTGCAAAATGCTGTAACTTGTATAGCGATGAGAGATTTTAGAGGCACCCATGACTGTCTGAAATATTCTTGGCAAATTTCTGGCACTGTAATATTGTATGTACTCCTTGGCAGAAGGGGACTCACCAATGAAAAAATGATGACCTTGGTTTTGTGGAAGCAATTTCTGACTTGTGATATTTAAAAAAATGGGATCTACTCCCAGGAACGTCCAGGCTTCCCTGGTGCACCATAAAAGTAATGGAATATGCCATGATTGCCCTTTAAGGGTCTGTGGCGTTGTAACAAATTTGACCCAAAAAGTTTTTAAAAAACTCTCAAGTGAAAAGTGCACTCTCCCTGAAACCATGTACAAGAAATCTGTGAACTCATTTTGGTCCCTGGAATTTGTGGGAAGTTATCTGTCAGGAACTCCCATGGGGCCCCATACGGGGGCACACTGCTGGCTACCCACAATGATTGCCTCACCACCACCTCCTGGGTCCTACCACCTGGCTTTAAGTAGCTCTTCTCCTCATTCCTCCTCTGGCAACTATACCACGCTGGCAAGGGGGAGTGATTGCCCTGAATTGTGTGTCCCTTCCCCACTTGATCTTGGTTCCCTGTGCTAGTCCATTGCACATGGGTGTCGCTGCTCCTGTTAGTTATGCACGCGAGTGGCGCAGTGAAGGGTATGTTTTCTGCACCAAAGCTATGGATATGTTTACTGAATAAACATATATATGTGTGTGTGCCATTTGTTCTGAAAATCCTTACTCAGTAGGGTTCTCAGGCCCCAGGGACCACGCCTGGTGAAAGAGAGCCACTGTTTCGCATTTGAGATGCACTGGCCAGATCCTCACGAGAATGTCGGCTCTTGCAAGAGTTCTGGATCCCAGAGGCTATCATGGATGCCGCCAGTACGAAAGCAGCCATTCCAGAAGCCTTGATGCTTCGCATTAAGGATTCCAAAGAGGAGTAGGGGAAGCGTAGATCTGAAGAACCTCTGCAGGATTTTATGATGACGCTTGGCACCCAATAAGTACTTAGCTTTTAGTGGGGAGGATCTGAGTTTGTGCGGGTGTTGGGAGGTTGGGGGCTATTACTAATGAGGTGGCACTGTTGAAAACTGCACCTTGACAGCCTACCACAGGCAACTAGCCTACTGATCTAAGTACACCGATAAGGCAGCGGTAGGATTCTTGTACTGCTGCTCGGTTCTCTCCAAGACAACTGTTGGACTTCCTTTGTTACATTTTTGGCACACCGTCACTACGTGTGTATGATGGAATACATGGTTGGTAGTGCCCTGAACTCTTGTGCCTACACTTTTCCTGGGCTTTTGTTTGTTGTCCCTGAACCTTGTCTCTACCCGTGTTTGGGTGGAAGACATGGTTGGGTAGTGCCTTGTACACATGTGCCGGCCGATGGTGCTGTAACCTGGTGCCCGGTTGATAAGGAAAAAGCCATTGTTCAGTTTCATAGTGGAACCTTGAACTGTGACACCGGTCCAGGCATTGATTGCATGTGGGGTAACTGCAATCACGCGCTACCCTGTGCAGATGTCAGCAGCCTTCAAGAGAAGAAATCGGGCTGCTCAAGCTGCACACAGCTAATCATTATTATTTTAGTCATTGTTTTATCTTGTTGTTTTGACGTGTTATTTTAGCTTATTGTTTGTTCCAGACCCCTTTCCTTGTGTTCACTCCGATCCAATGTGTATACTTTTCTGGTGGTGTCGACGTGGAAGTGAGTCTGTCCATGCTGCACCTGCCACAGGTTCACTACGAACCAGGACTGTAGTAATCCACTTGTGGCGTTCTGACAGTGTCGCACCACACCATTTACATATATCTTTAGCCTGCACTAGTGAGCAGAATTTGCAGATTGTAGAGGGGACAGTTAAGAGTACAGTATGCGCTGTCTCTGCAAAAAGGACAGGAACAGAGATTTTGCAATGAAATAATAGCAATGTCTAATCGTAAAATTGATATATTTGCTTACATTTAAAAAGTGGCTAAGCCTGTGGGTCTCTTAACCTACCTGTAATTTTTCCCAGTTTGTAGTCAAAACTGAGTCATGTGGTCCGGGCTATCCCAATAACTGTAAATGAGGCACCCATGGCTTCAGGGAGCTGCAAGTGTGCATGTGGCTGCAGTTGGGAGAGCAAACTGAGACAGAACTTTGTTGCAGCATGAAGGATCAGCATGTTGGGCTTTAGCAACAGGCACGTCCGTCAGAGTACTGGAACGGTTGGGTAGAACCAATTGCTTACTTTTCACAGCACAAATGTAAATGGGGAAAAATAAATCTGCACAGACCCCTTTGCAGCATTTATGTGGATAACATGGCCATTTTGAATGAGAGAACATCCTTATTGAAACCCTCTATTTACAAATAGGATTAGACTATTAGTAACAACATGGTCAACAGTGTAATTAAGGCACAGAGTGAGCATGTCATCACGCTTTAGGAATATTACTAGCCGAAACTATTACAACACGGTAAAGGAGTCTTTCTATTGCAAACTGCCACATTATTACGCTTTTTAGGTGACTGAACTCCCTTGAGGAGCCAACAGGAGTATGACAAGCACTGTTTCTCAATGGCAGCACAGACCTTGTGCCCAATCAAATATTGTACTCAAGGTAACCAACACGTGGGCAGAGTCAAAGCCCCATTCTTAGGTGTGCTTCTTAAAGCTCTTTGTCTGTTGATCACAGATGGTCAGGTGAATGCTGCGATGTGCATCTGGAACTTCCAAAACATATCCGTTAACTACTGAGCTTTAAAAAAAAGCACATTACAACACTGTACAATTATCTTCTCTTCTCCAGACTGATGCATGGAGTTATGCCAATGGTTGCAGAGTATAAGTCATTAACCAGAAGTAGCGCAGTGCTTTTATAACACTGTGCTTTATTAAAAATCTCATTGTTTTTCATTTATTGCCAATTATTTTTCACAGTTCCCATCTGCGCCAATTGTGCCTTTAACTCATTGAAAACTTAGTAAGTGGATGACAGTGACTACAAAGTGTTAAGCAGTACAGAGCTGTCCTGTCAGAATATGAATTCTTTCTAGTAGAGCATATTCATGAAACATTATATTTTTCCTAAATAAATATGCGCTCTCTTACAGGTTGTTCACTCCATACATGTTTAGTGGACTCATTTAAATGTCTCATTTCATGGATACTAAACAGATGCGTATTTGTGCCTCAGTGTGTAATCACTGAGCTAAATACATATTCTTTCCAATAATTGTCAATGTCTGTACAGCACACAGCTGTAGGAATAGCCACTGCTCAACCTTTAAATGGTGAGCAGTATGGATGTTTAATGTTCTTTTCTTCTAAAGAACAACCCAGGAATAGGTAGCAGGAAAACCTAACTGAAGCCTGGAATGCTATGACACCTGATGTCCGCCTTGCTTCAGAGTACCCTGACCTATGTCGTGGAAAGCTGACCTGCGGCCTGAAGAGCACACAGTGGTCATGAGACAGGAGATCTGAACAGGGAGAGATGATGATGGGCCTCAAGGTCGCAAAAACAGACCTGCAAGAAGA
Organism: Pleurodeles waltl; assembly: GCF_031143425.1. Classification (NCBI taxonomy): domain Eukaryota; kingdom Metazoa; phylum Chordata; class Amphibia; order Caudata; family Salamandridae; genus Pleurodeles; species Pleurodeles waltl. The sequence goes on along the minus strand of NC_090448.1, from coordinate 875,307,672 downwards.
ATTCACATGAAAGAGGTCCTTCAGTCACAGTATCTGAAGTGGCAGTACCTTTGGACATCCTGATGCCTTGGGAGAACAGTCGAAGGCCTCACTACTTGCTTTCGCTGTGTGCCTGGCACACCTGCATTCCTTCCAACCCTCCAAATAATTTTAGACCCCCCTGCTTCCTCTCTATTGCTCAATCATTGCTTAATGCTTTCATGATTTGTTTTCTAGTAAAGCCTCATGACCACACAGAACTTCATCAAGGCTGCAAAGGCCAGCATGGTCAGAGTCATGTAACTGTTCATATAGGCAAGAATATCCTCATTAATAGCTCTGCAGCCACTCCAGTCAGAAATATCAACAACTCCTTGGCTAAAGGTCTATTCCCAAAATAAAGAACTCCCTAAAACAAAAGCTCCTTCTAACATCTGGTCAATAACCAATTGTTTCAAGCAAAAAGACTGAAAGATTGGCTTCAAGACAAATCAATTCATTTATCAAAGAAAGTAACCTCTCAGATTACCAAAACAGATTCTGTTATGGCTGTGGCACAAAGGCAGCACTGACTTCCACACAGGATGATTTAAACACTGCAATAGATTCACATGGAGAACCAGAATGCCTATCCCTTGACCTCTCCTTTACCTTTGATTCTTTTCATCTCTATAGGGAATTGGACCAATCTTCCTAAACAAATACCTTTGTACCTGTATTATACCTAGACATCTACCATCGAGGCTAGCACCTCTGCACATAATAGCCCCTACTTGGCAACTTTTTTGCCAGCTCATCAATAAAAGCCTGGTGCATTCCTCCATGGATGTGGCTCAATATGCTACAAATACGGGCACTACCCAGTGTGGCATTTTAACAATAGCTACTGAATTTTTATTTAGAGTAGCACAGTGTGTGACAGTGCATTTACAGGCAATAATACTACCAACTTGTTACACATAATTAACTCAGAACGAAGGAATGGAATTTTGGGAACTGAATTTGTGGCATACCAATCACACATCCCAACGTTATGTGTAAATAACCTACTAAGCATTCCTTCATTTGTAAAATAATAAATGCGGGCTGAAAGTATTGCTCAGGAGCATGTACTCGGAAATTTCAAATGTCGGGAAAGCTGAATACCATTACTGACAAGACATGATTCTATGGTGTGCCACTTTCATTCACCACCAGGCACTCCCTGACCTTTTATCTCACCCTTGCAGGTCATTTTGGTTATTTTCATCTTTGCTTTCTTCCTTTGTCACAATTTTGCCATCTTTCTGTTCCTCCTGTTTCCCTTTTGTGTTTTTCCCGCTTTTGTTCTGTAGCAGTCTGATGAGGAAAAATATGTGTGAGACCCTGAAAATGTGTGCCAATGGGCTCCACCTGCAACTAGCAGCTCACAATAGCACTGCTACTAAGCCTAATATTTTGAAACCTGTCATAAGAGCAGCCTTACCCATGAATATGATACAACATCTCACTGGGTAAACTAAAACTGTACCCTCAGCCAACAATGTTCCAGGGCATCTGGGCTTGCAATGAGATGAAGCCTAGGAACAGTTCAAACCTATAAAAAAATGTTTGTTATAACATACGTTTTGCCAAATATGTTTAAACTGCGCAATCAATTTGACACTTCTTTCTCCTCATACAATGGCTATGAGGTTAGCTGTGGCCCGATTTCTGGAAATGCTTGTCCTGCCTCATTGCTAGGAGTATTAGCTCCTCCTCCCCAGCTCCATCCCCCAAAGTTCAGGTCTAGTTGCGCCCTTGGGGCTTGGGGCCTGAGAACAATGCATGTTTTCCCGACTGGCATGCTTGGTGTGCTGTCTTACAAGGTAAACTAACCTGCACAAACATGGAGAAACAATTCAGCCAATCGAACAACAGCTGACAAACAGTGTGGTATATACTGGAATAAACATTTACCATATTTACATCCGAGCACATTATAATGTAACAGGTTTAAAACCTTTCCACTTTTCTGTGATATTGCTTCCCTGTAGCAGGGAGTGTCCAGTGCTGTCCACAGACCCACCACACAGCACTCTTGATTCCAATTATCCCTTCAAGAATACGCTCACACTAGCTGACGAACAGCATTTGCATTAAATAATTTCGGTTTTTCCAATGGATTGCTGTACAGAAGACATTCTACTTGCGTTACTACTTCTTCCCGTCTGCGATCCTAGTAACATTTCTTTACTGTAAGAATGTAAGCAAAAGGCCTGCAGGTCAACTTAGCATGAACCCCTCAATCCATGTCACACCAGTTTAACGTAAAAAAAGGACACACCCTCTACCCGCCTGACTTCGCTCGCCCAATGCTGATTTGCATCAGAGAAGTGAAAAAACAGGAACAGTTTATCTCTATCTCCAAGGCTTCTGTCATTCTTACAGCCACCCGACCCTTCCCTGGCACTTTGAACTCACTAAAAGAGGGAACAGCAGGGCTCCGTGCATTCCACTGCTGGGAACTCCAGGGCAAATTCCTAGCCACCTTAAGGGACAGGCGCCTTCGGGGCACTGGTTACACCCCTATCAAAAGACTGTGTTCTGGTGTGCTTAGAATTACAGCGAAAGTAATTATAAGGCGGAGAGTATACTGTGAGTTTGTTGGCAGGATTACTGCATGACGAAAAATACCGCACATATTAACAAGAAACATGACTTGCTTTGCTTCCAAAATACATTTGGCAGCAGGCCGAGGGGTGGAGGCACGGGGCACACGCTTACTTCAGACAGGAAGACCGCAGAGCCGGCAACGAGCCCAGAGTCAGAGCCACTAGTGCGGCAGAGGTCGATTTCTAGAAAGAAGCTTGTAAAATCACGCATGTTGTCTGTCTTTCAAGACAATACACAATGTACGCAAAGGCGGGGGGAAGTTATGAAGTTGAGAAAGTGCAGACCTCTCTGAAAAGCAAAGGCCGCCCTGGACCCAGAAGAGACCGCTCAAACCGTTTTTTATACTATGTTCGCGCCTGCACAGTTGTGACGCCCTCGCCCTCCCCAAAGCACCAAGTGGGGAAGAGGGCGCAAAAAAATGAAAGACTAATGGGGGGGAGGGGTTTTTGAATCATTCAACACCCCAATGGGGAAGTAGGGAGGTACCTGCAAGGGCCTAGGGGCGGCATTTAAGAAGCACGATGTCCCTTGGGGGGATAAGCAGACGACCCGGGACAGCGCCAAAGCTAGAAACCATGAAGGAAAAGAACGAAGAAGAACAGGAGACTGGGGCCCATCTTCTCATGGTGTTTTCACAGCCGGTGAATGTTAAGATCGGCTTCCACCGCCTTGCCGTCTCCCCAGGTCGAGTTGGCCCCCAACACGCTGCTGCTACACATGGCATCACCCCCCCTCCTGTAAGCGCCATCCTGCATGGGACCGCCCATCCGGGCAACGCGGTCATGTAGGCCAGTACCCGTAGCGGGAAGGACCCTCCACTTCCCCGTGAAACCCCCGTGATCAGAGCAGCTCCAGCTTCAGGAGCTGCATAAACTGTTTGGAAGCCTCCGAGCGTGGGACCGGCTATCTGTGCGACGCGACCACGCATCCCGGAGTGCAGGTTTTCGTTCCTCTCCGTGCCCTGCTCCTCTGTGAAATGCCCAAGGGGATTGGAGGCAAGTCTGAGAAAGCAGCTCCAGCTTCGGGAGCTGCATAAACTGTGTGGAGGGCTCCGGGCGTGGGACTGCCCATCTGGGCGATGGTACCACGCGTCACGGAGGGCCGTTTTCATTCCTCTCAGTTGCCTCACAGACAGACAGAGGCACAGCACCTGCACAGCTTGCGTCTACACGCTGCAGAAGGGAAGGACTCACCACGCACCCGCGTGGCACCCCCCGTGAGCGCCCCCAAGCTATAACGAGCAGCTCCAGTGACGGCAGCTGCACCCGGCTACGACCTGGAGCGTGGGACCGCCCATCAGGGTGACACGACCACGCTTTCAGGACCCGAGGCGAAGCACCTGCTCTGCATTTTTCAATTTTTCCCCTGTGGCAGTGTTGCCAGATTTTAAAATCCTTCTATAGCCCAAAGCTGTTGAACGACCAGCCCAAAGTAAGCCCAAATGAACCGGTCCCAGCCCAAAAAGTAGCCCAAACTTTTAACACTGAACTAATGCAATCGTAGACTGGAGCAAACATTTTAAAGCATACATCAAATGCCATCTAGCATTCCCAGTGTGTATCTGCAGTCTGCTCTACTACTGTTCTACTTTCTGGACTTTTCATTAAATGGGCAGAAGACCAACATTTAACTCATTTCCTGCCTCCTTCAGACGTACTCAGGCACTACCCCTACACTTGTTTTAGTGGGCTACCTCTACCCTGGACAGTGGAGGTCAACAGGGCCCTGCAGAAAAATACATCCTTGTGTGAGGTGAAAAAGGCTGTTTGTGTGAGGCGATAGACACCCTTCTGCAAATTGCTACCAGAGGCCAGAACAGTGACCCAAACTCCATGAACTTGAACTTAAATTATTGGTAAAGGCTAGTGTTTTGTGTCAAATGCAAGCAATGGCTACGCTGAGCAGAGCATGACTATAAGTGATGTCAATAATTTAGGCACTAAGATCACGAACAGAACCATGCAGTGAGGCTGAGCACTGACCATGTACCCTCATTTCGCTTAGCTCAGCCAATGAGACCACATTTGTGCTTGCACTGCCTGCAACTGGAGTGAAATAAATTAATAAATCAGCTGAGCACACAGCTCAAAATGCATTAAAAAAAGTATGGGAACAGTGATGCTGCATGCAATGGGGCAGGGTTAAACGTGTGGCTAAAAAAAATAATATATATTTATTCTCTTTCAGGCAGCCACATACATAACTCATGCCTTAAAATAAAAAAGTTAAGTTAATCACTGTATATTCTGAAACCTTTATTAGTTAATGTACTGAAAGGTCTGTGTGTAACCAAAAAGCCACAGAATTAAGGGCCATATGTACGAACACTTTTTCCCATAGACACAGAATGGGTAAAAACCTTTGCTACATCTGGCCCTAAACCTTCACTGCTGCAATGGAGAATTGTGTGTTGTGCAAATGTAAGTCATTAGGTTAAACTTGCATTACTGGCAGTATAAGACAGACTGCTACCAAACGTGCAAAAAGGTTTCAGATAAAATGGTTTAAGTAATACCCAAACTGAATGATTTATTTTTATTTAAATGCCCTGCAAAGCACACTGCACAACTCAGCTGGTAACCCCCTTGCATTACGAGACGAAAACAATAACTCTTTGTCATCACCAACCTTCATGTGATTCCACCCAGTGCTTAATTTGTGCTGGTTTCCGGTGCAGAGCACTGGCACTTATTTTTGAGGGACGGCACTCTTTTTCCTGCATCAAGCATTTACTGCAAGCAAAAGACACATATGGGAAAGACGGAGGAATGCAAAAATGAAAAAGAGCGCCAGAAAGGGAGAGAGCAGGAAGCTGCAGGAGTGAGGAGAAATGGCTTAAAATGGACTAAAGAGGCCCAACATGGCTTTAGGATTACGCTGCCCTAGTATTCCGTGTTTGCACATTTAATTGCAGCAGCTGCGTGTTTAAGAGGAGAGCTGTGGACACCAGCACGTTTTTATTTACAAATTAAGCACTGGCTGTGCCACTCATTCTTATTCAATCCTGCCATGCTTTAGATCCTATGCACTCTCAATCCACAATTAGTCCCTGAATATTAAAAATAAGGAATACATCTACTCACAACAAGTCACAAAGGTACAAATTGAAGGACACTTACCTTGTCTTACGCAGCTGCGCACCAACCGGCCGCAAGTCAGTGTAGGTAGGGGACGTAGGTAGCACCTACACAACAGGAAGGGGCCAGAGGGGGTGTCTCCTCTGTACCGGGCCCCAGTCACGCCCTCTGGGGCTGGGCGCTGGCTTTAATTTGGGGTCCAAGGCTGAAACGCACAACAAAAGAGACTTTTCCAGGGGGGGGGTGAGGGGGGACACCACACCTGTGCAGGCTGAGGGCTGATGCTCACGGCAGGGCCCAAAAAGAGAAGAGCCACACACCAGAGGAAACCACCACGTGCGCAGCGCAGCCAGTGAGTAAACAGTGTGCCACACACTGACTGACTCGCTCGCTCCTCGTTCGCACCACGCGGCGCCCACCCACGCAGGCATTTTAAATAATGCCGCGGGGACAGGCCAATACTTCTTGGCAGGGCCATCAATTGGTAGCGCTTTCGCACGCTACTAGATTGACGGCCCTCTGCCCCCATCAGCGAAACACCGTGGGGCGCGCTGCGCGGCTGGCTGTGTGCGCCGCGCAGTGTCGCACCAGGGGGCCGTCACTTGGTAGCGCTTTCGCGCTACTAGATTGACAGCCCTCTGCCCCACTGAGAGCTACGTGACGTATGGCTGCGGCGCGCGCAGCGCGCGGGGCATTTGCTGCCTGCTGCTGTGTGTGCGCCGCGAGTCGGGGGAGGACACCTATCTCACGGGGCGGGGCCTGGCCGGGGCAGTATCTCCGGCGGCGCCGCCCCACAAACAATTTTGCACACACAGGGCTAAAAATAGCCCAACAATCAGGCTCCCGCAATTGGTTTTTTTTCCAGCACAAATTGGAAAAATATCGCCCATTTGTGCGGGAAATCACCCAATCTGGCAACACTGCCCCGTGGAGGAACGCCTGCCCAGCAACACTGACTCCAAGGAGTGGGACCTTCTCTGTAACTGTGTAGCCGGCGAGTGATCAGAACCATTGCGCCCACACTTCCTGAAACATCACGAAGGACGCACACCGGCAAGTGGCATTTTTGCAGCAACCCACACCCCAGCAGGAATGTGAGTAAAGAACAGTTGTTGTGAGTTGATCCAGAGACTCTCCTGTGGAACTCTATTCAGAGACACTCCCAAAACATTTTTTCCTTTTAACTTTTAGAGTCCACACAAACCCCCCCCCCAAAAAAATAAAATAAAAAATAAAATAAAATATATATATATATATATATATATATATATGCAAAAAAGAGAATAGAGAACTCTGGGTAGTTCCCAAGTTTAGGTGGAGAGCAGCTCTAGTGAGGAGCACTCTGCAACACCAGCGACACTCTAGATTTGCTCACCTCAAATGTCTGTTTATCTAGCAAAGTTTAAAAGCATTGGATCAGCACAGTGCTATCCACGCCGAGCTACCACTCCAGGCACAGTATTACAGCTTTGGACTCGTAAAAAAACGTCCAAGCCAACCTGGAAATGACAAAAGCAGCCCCTGACACATGTTTCGCTCTCATTAGAGCTCATCAGAGAGGCTTAGCTTTGTCCAGACACAAGGGAGCACCCAGGATAAGTAAAAACAAATCCCTTTCAGGGTTAGAGTGACGCATAAATTATGTAAAAAAGAGAATAGAGAACTCTGGGTAGTTCCCAAGTTTAGGTGGAGAGCAGCTCTAGTGAGGAGCACTCTGCAACACCAGCGACACTCTAGATTTGCTCACCTCAGATGTCTGTTTAACTAGCAAAGTTTTAATCATTGGATCAGCACAGTGCTATCCACGCCGAGCTAGATAGTGACAAAGGGGGTCATTCAGACCTCAGCGGTAAAAGGCGCTTACCGCCGGTCAGAAGGCCGCCACAACACCGCTGTGGTCGCGGTAAACCGCCACGGTCATTCTGACCCTCAAGAGGCAAACTGCCAAAAACCCGACATCAACAAAAGTCCGCCACAACAACGCCAGCGTCAAACTGGCGAAGACCAAACCTCCACCGTCACGCCAACAGAAAAACGCCCATGCCATTACGACCCACGAATCCACGCGGCGGTCTTTCAACCGCGGTATTCCATTGGCGGTACACACCGCCGTGCTCAAAATACACATACAGCCCCAAAACACAGCCACATTGGACAATTTGAAATACACACACCTGAGACACATACACACAACACTCCCACACACCCAATTAACTATAAAACACACACCCACATCACCCACAAACCCCTACGACCACAAATTAGAGAAGAAGCCCAGAGAGGGACAGCACAGAATAGAGAACACCATCACACAGAGGCACACTACACCATCACCCACACAACAACCACGCACAAAACACCACACACCACTACACTCACCACACTCATCACCGCAAACACCACCCCACACCTCATCCACACCACCCCATGGCACCCCAAAGACACCCCAGGTTCTCAGACGCAGAACTCAGGGTCATGGTTGAGGAAATAGTTCGGGTAGAGCCCCAGCTTTTCGGGACACAGGTGCAGCACACCACCATTGCCAGGAAGATGGAGCTATGGCAAAGAATAGTGGACAGGGTCAACGCTGTGGGACAGCATCTACGAAATCGGGACGACATCAGGAAGCGGTGGAACGACCTACGGGGGAAGGTGCGTTCCATGGTATCCAGGCACAACATCGCGGTGCAGCGGACTGGAGGCGGACCCCCACCTCAACCCCCAGAATTTACAACATGGGAGGAACAGGTCTTGAACATCCTGCATCCTGAGGGCCTCGCAGGAGTAGGCAGAGGAATGGACTCTGGTAAGTCAAATCTCCACTACTTCATCCCCCCCACCCCACCAGCATGCCAACTCAGAGACCCCCACCGTCCCCCCCAACCACCATCACACATCCTCATTGATAATGTCTCACCATCACAACCCACCCATCCCAACACCAAACCCTGCATGCCACCACAAACCATCGACAGCCATCACCTAAGCATGCCCACTGCACATACCCATCTCCCCCACAAACCGCCGTCACAACAGCCCCCACAAAGGAATGCCAGCACTGGGGTACACGGGCACCCACCCATTGCATGAAATGGCACACACAGAAGCAATAACCATACCCCTGCAGGACCCGAACGCCACCACACCGCCCAGGAGGGTCCAGAAATGTCCATCCCACCCCCAGAAGAGGCCCCCAGTGATGACAGCAGCTCTGTCTCCCTGGACCCAGATGACCAGCCCGGCCCATCGGGGACCTCGGGACAGTCGGTTCCCCTCACACAGCCACAGGCTACAGCAGACCTACCCCCCTCTGGGAACACCAGCACAGCACCCACCCAGCGGGCCCATGCCTCTGATTCCAGGACACGTCAATCAGCGGTGTGTCCACCACTACAGGGCACCCAGGTTAACCCACCACCCCAACAACAACAGGGACCTGGGGGCAGTGGTAGTGGGCACACGGTCCAGGGGACAGAGGCCCAGGGAAACAGGGGGGCAGGAGGGGACAGGCCCAGGGAACCCACTCTCCACGAGGCCCTCACCTCCATCATGGGAGCATACCACCACTCCCAGGAGACGATGGCAACGGTCCTGGCCAGGTTCCAGGAGATCCAGGTACTGCAGGAGGAACAGTTTATGGGGTTCAGGGAAGAATTGAGAAACATTAGTTCCGCAATGGGCACCATCGTTGTGGCTCTCAACCAGATTGTCACCACATTGCGGGACCATGTGGCACCACAAAGGGCCCCTGTCACTAGCATGGACCAGGAACAGCCTACCACCTCCGCCGGCGCTAGTGGACAGGAGGCCCCGACACAGCAACAACCTGCCACCAGAACCCCACCTCCTGCAGAAGAAGAACCACCCCGCAAGCGGGGCCTGAGATCTAGGAAGAAGACAGAGTAGGATGCCAAGACCCCCGCCAGGAAAGGATACCCCCTGATGTCATCCCACTGTCCCACATTGTCACCCTGTCCAACCTTAAACTGCCCCTGCTCCACCTTCCACAGGCATATGGACAATGCACCTGTGAGACTGAGAATCTGGACTCTGCCATGGACATTCCTCCACCATCACCCATCACCGATTTACAACCATGTCCCAAAATTGAGCACTTTAATAAACACACTTATTGCACACAAATAATCTGGAGTCTGCCTATTTTTGGTTGAAAATATGTATTAGACATAAACGTGCAAAAATGACCAGTTACATTGTGATGACAACATACCACTGTCACACAGCTGAAGTCCATGGGCAAACAAAGCAGAGGTCACGCAGTGGGGCCCACATCTCTGAAATTGGAAGGGAAAGTCACAACTCTGTTAGCATGTACTGGGTGAAAAGGACAGACAGTAGAGAGGCAGGAGACTGTAAGTAAATGTAAAATGCCGGTGTTGATTCTTACCTGTGTGTTATTGAAAATACTGCAGTATCACTGTGTCCCTGTTGTCTGTGTCGTCCTCTTCGTCTTCCTCCTCTTCACTCTCCGCAGGCTCCACAGCTGCTTCAACACCACCATCTGGACCATCCTCCTGCAGAAAAGGCACCTGGTGTCGCAATGCCAGGTTGTGAAGCATACAGCAGGCCACGATGATCTGGCACACCTTCTTTGGTGAGTACATTAGGGATCCACCTGTCATATGCAGGCACCTAAACCTGGCCATCAGGAGGCCGAAGGTTCTTTCTATGATCCTCCTAGTTCGCCCATGGGCCTCATTGTCCTGGGATTCCTCACTGGGGTCAGTAACCACGACAGGTTGGGGTAACCTGAGTCACCAATTAGCCACACACGGTGTCTCCGTAGTTGTTCCATCACATAAGGGATGCTGCTATTTCGCATGATGTACGCGTCATGCAGTGACCCAGGGAACTTGGCATTTACATGGGAGATGTACTGGTCAGCCAAACAGACCACCTGGACATTCATGGAATGATAACTTTTTCTGTTCCTGTACACCTGTTCACTTTCTCTGGGGGGTACCAAAGCCACATGTGTCCCATCAATGGCACCAATGATGTTGGGAATATGTCCAAGGGCATAGAAATCACCCTTCACTGTAGCCAAATCCCCCACCTCAGGGAAAACGATGTATCTCCGCATGTGTTTGAGCAGGGCAGACAACACTCTGGACAACACCTTGGAAAACATAGGCTGAGACATCCCTGATGAAATGGCCACTGTTGTTTGAAATGACCCACTTGCTAAGAAATGGAGTACTGACAGCACCTGCACTAGAGGGGGATCCCTGTGGGTTGGCGGATGGGTGACATCAGGTCTGCCTCCAGCTGGGCACACAGTTCATGTATAGTGGTTCGGTCAAGCCTGTATGTCAGGGTGACATGTCGTTCCTCCATTGTCGACAGGTCCACCAGCGGTCTGTACACGGGAACATTCCTCCATCTCCTCGCAAGTCCCAGCGGACGGTGCCTAGGAAGGACAACAGCGAGCACAGAGTCAATCAACCCACAGGTACGTTCCCACAGCTTGCACAGTACACGATTCTCTATGCATTGAATGGCTTGTATGAGGGTCGATGCAAGGCCTAGGCATGTGTGACGCAGTAGAAATTAAGCCATTAAACCCAAAAAAGGCAAGGCCCGGCGCGAGAGGCCAGAGACGGCAGCCTCCAAAGGCACTACCCTGGCACCGTCAGGAAGTGGGGTGCCACCTGGCACATCTACAAAGGGAGGCAAGGGCCACAGAGACTCACAGAAGGATGGCAAGGGCAGCACGGCCGACAAGTCCGGCAGCAGGCGAGCTGCCCAGGAGGGCCCCACCAGCCCCATTCCGGGTGTGAAGGGGGACACCCACGGGCCCGGGACTCCAGCACAGGAGGGCCCCGCAAGCGAGAAGTCAGATGGCGAGTGAACTCCAGATATTGGCCGGATATGGTGCCCTGGAGACACAGGTCAAGAACTGCTGAACAGGGCCCTTCAAGACAAGCACCGCTGAACAGGCCACCGCCGTGTGAAGAACCGATGAACAGGGCCCTTCAAGACAAGCACCGCTGAACAGGGCCCTTCAAGACAGGCACCGCTGAACAGGGCCCTTCAAGACAAGCCCCGCTGAACAGGGCCCTTCAAGACAGGCACCGCTGAACAGGCCACCGCCGTGTGAAGAACCGCTGAACAGGGCCCTTCAAGACAAGCCCCGCTGAACAGGGCCCTTCAAGACAGGCACCGCTGAACAGGCCACCGCCGTGTGAAGAACCGCTGAACAGGGCCCTTCAAGACAAGCCCCGCTGAACAGGGCCCTTCAAGACAGGCACCGCTGAACAGGCCACTGCCGTGTGAAGAACCGCTGAACAGGGCCCTTCAAGACAAGCACCGCTGAACAGGCTACTGCCGTATCAAGAACCGCTGAACAGGGCCCTTCAAGACAAGCACCGCTGAAAAGGGCCCTTCAAGACAAGCACCGCTGAACAGGGCCCTTCAAGACAGGCACCGCTGAACAGGCCACTGCCGTGTGAAGAACCGCTGAACAGGGCCCTTCAAGACAAGCCCCGCTGAACAGGGCCCTTCAAGACAGGCACCGCTGAACAGGCCACCGCCGTGTGAAGAACCGCTGAACAGGGCCCTTCAAGACAAGCACCGCTGAACAGGGTCCTTCTAGACAAGCACCGCTCCGCTGGGCCCTTCATCTCAAGCACCGCTCCGCTGGGCCCTTCATCTCAAGCACCGCTCCGCTGGGCCCTTCATCTCAAGCACCGCTCCGCTGGGCCCTTCATCTCAAGCACCGCTCCGCTGGGCCCTTCATCTCAAGCACCGCTCCGCTGGGCCCTTCATCTCAAGCACCGCTCCGCTGGGCACCGCCATCTCAAGCACCGCTGCGCTGGGCCCTTCATCTCAAACACCGCTCCGCTGGGCCCTTCATCTCAAGCACCGCTCCGCTGGGCACCGCCGTCTCAAGCACCGCTGCGCTGGGCTCTTCATCTCAAGCACCGCTCCGCTGGGCCCTTCATCTCAAGCACCGCTCTGCTGGGCACCGCCGTCTCAAGCACCGCTGCGCTGGGCCCTTCATCTCAAGCACCGCTCCGCTGGGCCCTTCATCTCAAGCACCGCTCCGCTGGGCACCGCCGTCTCAAGCACCGCTGGCCCATTGGCAGAAGGGGCAGGCCCAGATCTGTGTCGGGCAGGGCTGCACGATGCACTCTGGGCACCATGCCTCCTCCAGTACCAGTGGAGTCTGTAATCCACTAGAGAGACTGTGGCTTTGCACTCCCCAGGATGGCACAGTGGGCAATCCACCCACTGTAGAGACTTGAGAGACTGTGGCTTTGCACTCCCCAGGATGGCACAGTGGGCAATCCACCCACTGTAGAGACTTGAGAGACTGTGGCTTTGCACTCCCCAGGATGGCACAGTGGGCAATCCACCCACTGTAGAGACTTGTGAGACTGTGGCTTTGCACTCCCCAGGATGGCACAGTGGGCATGGAGGCCCCTCGTGGATCTGGGGTCGTGGACTCATGTGGCTGAGGTGGCTCCCCTTCCCTTCCCCCTGAGGTGCCTGTAGTTTTTCTATCTGATGCCCCTGCAGTGTTCTCTCCAATGGCTTCGGGTCTCCTGTGTGGGCTTTGCCCATGTGTTGAGGCCCATCGGCCCATGTACAATGACTGAAACCCAATTTGGACAGGACAATTTACATATGTGTATATAGTTATAGATGTTTGAAAAAAAGTTTTACGTAGCCTTACAATATATTTTGAATTTCATGATCATTTTATTTTGTCTTTGCATTCTTCCGGGGGGTTTGGGGGGTGTCACTCTGAGTTGTTGCTCTGCATTGATGTGTAGGTAGTTGTGGGTGAGGGTGGGTGTGTCGTATGTGTGTGGCCGTAATATTTTCTCCTCCCCCCTCCCCTGTGTCGTAGGTGCAGTACTCACTGTTGTCTTCTGCCCCGGCGTTCGTGCTCCTGGTAGAGGAGCAGGTAGACAATAGCTGGTAGGATGTGTAGTTCTGGTTCCATGCTGTCCAGATTCCTCGTGGAGTGTGTAGAGGTGAGTGTTTTCCCGTTCGTTGTCTGTTTCCGCCATGTTTTTATCGGCGGGGCTCCGCCCCGGAAAAGGTGGCGGATTGGTGAGTTGTGATAGGGTGGGCGGTACATTGTCTCCCGCCTGTCTGTTGGCGGTGACCGCCGCGCTGTTTGTTTGTCCCGCCGTGGCGGTCGGAGTGTTAAAGTGGCGGTCTCTGTTGGCGGTTTCTGCCAGGGTCAGAATTCCATTTTTTGCACCGCCTGCCTGTTGGCGGGTTGGCCGCCGCTTTAACACCGACCGCCAGGGTTGGAATGACCACCAAAGTCTTTTGCCATTTATACAGCAAAGTCTTTAAGCATAGGTTTGACACAGTGTCAACCTTGCTGAGCTGTAAAATGACAAAAGCCATTTACCGCTCCAGGCACAGTATTACAGCTTTGGACTGGTAAAAAGCCGTCCAAGCCAACCTGGAATGAGCAAAAGCAGCCCCTGACACGTGTTTTGCTCTCATTAGAGCTCATCAGAGAGGCTTAGCTTTGTCCAGACACAAGGGAGCACCCAGTATAAGTCAAAACAAATCCCTTTCAGGGTTAGAGTGACGCATAAATTATGCAAAATAGAGAATAGAGAACTCTGGGTAGTTCCCAAGTTTAGGTGGAGAGCAGCTCTAGTGAGGAGTACTCTGCAACACCAGCGACACTATAGATTTGCTCACCTCAAATGTCTGTTTATCTAGCAAAGTTATATATATATACATAGACATACAAAGAGAGTATTTGGGGATATATACTCATTACTCAGGGGCAGCATGGAAGAAGTGGACGTGGTTAATCACCAAGACGACCTGGGGAAGATGCTGTCACATATGAGGGCTGAGGCCCTGAGGCGGGGCAAGGACTGGCTGCGCGCGAAGATGGAGGAGAGAGTCGCTGATGGAGATGTCTCGCAGGTGTTGGATCAAAATGGTACCACGAGAGAAGACGCCAGTGTCCCAGGGTCCGAGGTGGACCCCACACATAAAGGGAGCACGCAGCAGAGAACAAAGGGAAACAAGCAAAGAAGGTGGCTAAAAGAACAAGAGGGGGGCAAACCGGCCTACCTCAGCACCAGCAACGTAGAAGCACCCAAAAGCAGCAGTTTGTGGAAACCATTGGAGGGTGAGCATATAAGCACAATAGTCAAAGAGTGTTTGAAGTCTTTTGCACCATTGTTATTAAAAGGCAGCGGCGCAGTGCAAAGTCTAGAATGCGCAGGGAAAGGTGGGAGACTGGAGACTCTAAACGCAATCCCACTAACATTAATAGAAAGAATATGGCGGAAGGAATTCATAGACATTTTTTCCCTCCTAGAAATTCAGTTAGAAGGTTTGGATCTCACAGTGTGTGATAAGAAGGACGAGGATAGGCAGGAAAGAAAGAGGGTCAGGAAAGAAAGGAATTTTGAGAATTGGTTGGATGCCTTCAGGATCATGGCTTGCGTAATAGTAGAAAAATTCCCTTGCTGCACAGCGGACCTTTGGTTATAGGAGTCAAAAATACATGAAGCGCACTGCCAATTTCCTGGGGATGCATGGCTAGAATACAATAAAAGTTTAAGGTTAAAAATGCATGCCCACCCAGAGATGGAATAGAATGAGGAATACGTGTCTAGTTACATACACAAGATGATGTTGGCCAAAGAGGTCAGATCCTGGGCGGGGAGAGGAGACCAGCCCTTTCGGAACACGTACCACAAAGGGAAGCACGAGAAGTTCAAATCATTTCATAGATTCAAGCCCTGGCACAGCGGTAAGGGTCAACGGGATAAGGGAGCGCAGGCAATCTGCTGGAAATTCGAGACAGGTGAGTGCACTTGGGGTCAGAGCTGTAAATTCAGGCACACCTGTTCATCATGCGGGGGGGAGCACCCAGCATCAGCGTGCAGGAAAAACAAACACCGATCAGACAAGAAGGAAAAGAATAAGAAACATTAAAGATTTTTTTTTTTTTTTTTAACAAGGGCACAGACGGGGAACTGGAGAAAGATCCTCTAATAACACACAATTTCTGAGAAAGCTAGCCAATGAGTACTACAACAAAAAGGAAGCAGAGCTATTAGTAAAAGATTTTGAAGAAGGTTTCAGAATTCCAGTAACAGGTCAAATAGTGGGGGGTAATAGCAAAGACCTAAAATCAGCCATTGAACACCCAGAAGTGGTTAAACAAATAATTGAAATAGAGTTGAGGCTGGGTCGCATCGAAGGCCCACTGCCCTCACCACCCCCGTAGAATTAATAATTTCACCGCTAGGTGTGGTGCCCAAGAAGGAGGCAGGACAATACAGGCTCATACAACATTTATCATTCCCAGAAGGCTCATCAGTAAATGACAGCATCCCCTCTGAATCATGTTCGGTAGGTTACGCCACCGTAGAGGATGCCATTAATATAAGTCAGCAGGCAGAGGGGCTTTATTGGCTAAGGCAGACATTGAGTCAGCTTTCCGCTTACTACCAGAACACCCAGACAGTTTTTACCTATTAGTTTTTCAACACAACAAGGAAGTTTATGTCGACAAAGCTATGCTCATGGGCTGCTCCATCTCGTGTGCATATTTCAAGCAGTTTAGTACATTTTTTAAATGGGCACTCCATAAGAAACACCCAGCTGGGGGAAAGATGCATTACCTGGGCGATTTATTCTTGGGTAAAGCAGGCACAGGTGAATGCGCCAGCTTACTGAGGTCTTTTCAAAACCTGGCAGAAGAAATAGGTGCCCCCTTGTCAGCAGATAAAACTGTTGGCCCTGCGACAACTCTAGTATTCTTGGGCATTGAGTTAGACTCAACCACGGGAACATCAAGGATCCCAGGGGATAAGGTGGCAGAGCTAAGAAAAGAGATCAAGTCCATGCGAGGGAAGCAGAAAGCAACCCTTGGGGAGCTACAAAGGATGGTTGGAAAACTGAATTTCGCAACCAGGGTTATCCCAGCAGGGTGAGTTTTTGCGAGACGTTTATGCAGACTGACAGCAGGTTTGCCAGAGAAGCACCATCATGTGAGGCTGAGATGAGAAGTAAAGAGCGATTTGGCCATGTGGGATTCCTTGCAGGACCAATTCAACAGTCTGCTCATTTGGAGGGAGGGCTGGATATCAGCCAATGAGATAGCACTCTTCACAGACGCAGCAGGCGGCTGTGGCTTCGGGGTGCTGTTGGGCAAGGAGTGGTGCGCAGGCAAATGGCCAGACAGGAGGCACAAGCTGGGGATCACCAAGAACATTACTTTTTTGGAGGTGTTTCCCACACTGGTAGCCATGACAGTCTGGGAAGATAAACTGCAGAACATGAAGCTAACGATATGGTCAGACAACCTAGGTGTGGTACTAGCCGTAAACAGAGGGTCGGCATCTTGCCCTGATACGCTGCAACTTTTGAGGCGATTGGTCAGCATCCAACTCAAGGGAAACCTGGACATCAGGGCAAGACACGTGCAGGGCATAAAAAAATTCACGGGCAAATGCTCTCTCTCGTTCCCAGATGGACACATTCAGAAAGCTAGCCCCAGAGGCGAGATGAGCGATGACACCTTTTATGAAAGGTTTGTGGGAGCTGGCGGAGCGGACTTATCAATACTAGTTCACAATGTGCTCAAACCAGAGACACATAAGAGGTACTCCAAATACGCCAGGTCATTAATGGTAATAGGGGGACTTAAGTCGCTTGAGGATCCAGTGGCGACCAGACCAGTAGTGGAACGCTTCATCAAACGGGCCTACCAACAGGGGAAAGCGAAGTCTTGGGCGCAGGCCCACCTGGCAGCAGTGGCTCATTTCTCAAAGATACAAACGGGATAGATCCCACGGCCTCACACTACATTAGAACAGCTATGAAGAGATGGAAACGGCTCGAGGGACCAAGGCAGGACAACAGACACCCCATAGACTTCACCAAGATGACACTGCTGATAGATGCGCTGGAGACAGTGGCAGACAACCCGTACGAGTTAGGTCTATTCAGAGCAGTCTTTACTACGCTTTCTTTGGGGCGTTTTGCGTAAGCGAGATTGTAGCCACAGCAAAGAAATTGGGCGGCAGCAGTTGCATCCAGGCTGAGGAGTGCAGATCAGACAGGGTGCGTCTTCTACTAAGGAGATCAAAGACAGACCAGCAAGGCAAGGGCACTTGGATTCAGCTCAACTGTATAAAACAAACTAAGTAATGCCCGGTCCGCAGCATAAAAAACTATCTGACAACGCGTCCCAGATTGCCAGACCCATGATTTATGCACAGCAATGGGGATTGGTTGAGCAACTACCAGTTCTCGGCAGTCATGTGCAAACTATTAAGGCAAGGAGGCTTGGCACCAGCAGTTTTCGGTTCCTATTCTTTCCCCATAGGGGCAGCCACAACGGCAGCAGATTTTGGTTTAGAAGAGAACGCCATCAATGCTGTGGGAAGATGGCGCTCCAAAGCATACAAAAGTTACAATGGCCGCATTTAATATAAATGGAACTTGTCTCTGATTGCATTAAGCGGTGCGCCACCCTGGACAGTATGGGTGACTGGGCACTCTTTCATTTCTAGATTACAAGCATGGTGGAATCAGAACGTCAATAACATGAGGAGAGGCCTAGAGACAAGTAAAATCAGATGGTGGGGTTTCCCTGGCATGAAGTGGGCACAGCTCTCACAGACAGTGCGAGGGCTATTGGGGACAGCTCAGAGACATCTGGATGTTATAATCATACACCTGGGGGGTAACAACTTGGCCACGGTGGGGAGAAAGATCCTTCTGAATGAGATCAGACAGAGTTTGACGGATACAACAAGGTTATGCAGCAACACCACCATCATATGTTCAGAAATAATCCCCAGGATCAATTGGCGAGGGGCTTTCTCAAGCAAGGCGGTGGACAACTCCAGAAGGAAGCTGAACATCGCAGTCTGCAAATACTGCAAAGCAAACAGGCTGTAGAGCATACACCACGGCTTGATACACCCGAGACAACCGGAGTTATACGCACTAGACGACGTACACCTATTATCGTAAGGAATGGAGATTTTCTGGAAAAACCTGGCTGTAGGAATGGCACAGTCAGGCTGCGCATAAAAAAAGGAGAGATAGGGGAAGCTGCCCAGAGACGTAAGCCTCTCAGGCAGCGTGGTGGAACTTAAAGGAGGTTTTACCAAAATGGATGGTAAGCACACCTAGTAAGGCGGTGTGCAAATGGAAGGCCACACGCCTGGGGATGCCTTACGGCAGGGTAAAAAGAGGCCAGCTAAGGGGAGTAAGCGGAACACGGCACTCACAGCCCAGACCCACCAGGGCACAGACACACGGCAGGTAGTGAGTTGGGCCTAATCCAAAAAAGTAGAAGCTACCCCCTCGGAGAAACATGGTAAAACGAACACTGTGTACTGAGTCCCCTCCAAAACGAAATGTGGGATTGCCTACAGACAAAATGGGTCAAAGAGACATGACAAACAGAGGCCAGGACTCAAAGGCCGATCAGTCACTGCAATTTCTGAATTTCTAATTCTGAATTTATTTTAAATTGATTGTTCTTGATTTATTGTATTGTATTGTATTGTATTCGTATTTATATAGCGCTTACTACCCCTGACGAGGCGTCGAAACACTTTTCGGTGAGTAGCACGCTACTCTGGAACCCAACAAGAATTAGTGATGGATTAGTATCGGGAAATAATGAGTACAGTTTTAGTATTATTATGAGTTAATTTGAGCCGCGGATAGGAGAGTTTGTTAGTTAGATTGACTGGAGTAATGGAGAGGTGGAGGAGGAAAGAAATCCAGAAGTGGTAATTGGGAGTATATCCTTAATTTACTCAACCCAAAGGCTTGGGATGAGTAAAGGGGGGTGGAGGAGGGAAGAGTATGTGGAAGGGTTAGGGAGAGCATAGTAGCAGGGTGAGATAAATGCGGGAGAATTTAGTAGGGTTGTGTGGGAGGTCACGGTAGTAGAGTGAGGTTTGGTGAGTTAGATGTGGAAGCAGAGGGAAGAGCTTAGGCAGAGTTATTTAGGAGATGAAAGTAGTAGAAAGGATTTGGGATGAGTCAGTGAGAATGGAGGAAAGTTTGATAGAGACATGACATATGATGATGGGTAGATAAGTGTGATAAGATGAGAGCAGGAATTCATAGATATCTAGTATAACAGCCCACCCAGGAGCCATGCAATGACCCACGAACATGCCAAGCACAGAAACAACATATACACATACATACATACATATATACATACACGCACACATGAATACACACACATATGCACATACAATACATAATTAGAACCATGGGTAAAATATACTTAGTCAAACAGGTTTAAAGAGTGTGTGTGTATTTTATTGTTATGACATAGTAGCGATACATATTTTCTAAAGAAACTATAAATAACTAGAAATATACACATAATCTGAAAAAAATATTTATCAACATAGGCATATGTAGTTCATAGCTGTTTGAATATGGTGGTTATGAAAGAAAGAGCCAACTCTTGAGTAGTTTTCTGAAGACAAGAAAGTTATCTGTGGCTCTTATAGTTGGGGTAATGAATTCCATAGTTTGGCTGCTTGAACGGAGAAGGATGTACCACCTGTAGTCTTTTTCTTGTATGGTGGTGTTCTAAGGCGGGGTGCCAATCTTGAGCGGAGGTTTCTTTGTTGGATGTATTTGGTAATTCGGTTTCTGATAAATAGCGGTCCTGTTCCATGTATAGCTTTGTGGGTGATACAAAGCAGCCTGAAAGTGCATCTTCTGGCAACGGGTAACCAGTGTAGTGCTCTCAAGGCAGGGGAGATGTGGGCTTGCGGCTTTACATGTAATAGTAGCCTGGCTGCGGAATTCTGGATACGTTGTAGTTTTTTCATAACAGAGATGATCCATGGTAGAGGCCATTGGCATAATCCAGTTTGGATAGTACAAGCGAGATAGTAGCTTGCATCTTGTGTGGAAATCCGAGGTGGGGGAAGATGCGTCGTAAAGTCTTCAAGGTGATGAAGCTTGTTCGTGCTAATTTGTCCACTTGGGCATTCATAGTTAACTTGGAATCCATGGTGATTCCTAGGTTTTTAACTTCCTTGGATAATTGAGGAGGTGGTCCGAGATCGTCAGGCCAGACGCACAGAGGGTCATCATTTTTCCAGTCACCACATATGAGTATTTCTGTTTTGGAGGTATTTAGTTTGAGATGGCTCCAGGTCATCCACTCATCAACGGCTCTGAGGCAACTGAAGATTTGTGAGTTTTCAATGTTTTTGGGGCATTCTAATTTAAGTAGTATTTGTGTGTCATCTGCATAGTAGTAGCATGTGAGATGGAAATCATTGATCATTTCTGGTAAAGATATCATGTAGATGTTGAAAAGCAAAGGTGAGATGATCGACCCTTGGGGTACCCCTGCTTTTGTGAGGTAGGGTTCAGACGAGCAGGGGGGCGAGTGGATGATATTGGATCTTTTTTTAAGATAGGAAGTAATCCAGTCGAGAGCAATCCCTTGTATGCCGTCTTTGTGGAGTCTTTGAGTTAGGGTGTCATGGTCAACCGTATCAAAGGCAGCTATGAGGTCCAAGAGAAGTAGTGCAGCAACTCCATTTCTGTCGACTGTGTTTTTAAGATAATCCCAGATTGCTATGAGTGCCGATTCAGTGCTTCTTCCTGGGCGGAATCCAGTTTGGAAGTCTGAAAGTATAGAATTGTCTTCAATGAATTGTGACATCTGGGCGAATGCTGCTCTTTCTATCAATTTGCCCAGGAAAGGTCCATTTGTGATTGGTCTGTAGTTGTTGGGGTCTTGCGGGTCTAGGTTTGTTTTCTTTAATAAAGGTCGTATGTATGCCTTTTTCAGGTCTACAGGAAAAGTTCCTGAAGTTAAAGAGTTGTTGATGATTCTTCTTACAGGTGTGGCAGCAAAAGTAGATAGAAGAATGTTCTTGAAGATTTGTGGTGGGCAAGGTCAGAAGGGCAACCAGAAGGTCTGCTTGCTTTGACCAAATACATAAATTCATCCTGGGATATTTGTTTGAAGGACTGTAGAGGTTGGGTTGGTTTATTCTTAGAGGGTATTTTAGGAAAGGGGTTGGTGCTGATGGTTTTCTTCTGTTTTAAATAGGAGTCCAATGTGTCTGCCTTGGTTGTGTAGTGAGTTGCCAATTTGTTTGTGAAATCTTGAGTAGTGGGATGACTTCCTTCCATGCATGTAGGTTTTCGAAATTCATTGAGAATGTTATAAAAATCCTTGGTCGTAGATTGAGCATTTTAAATTTTGTCTGAGTAGTATCTTTTTTTAGCTTTTTTGATTGATGATTTGTATATCCTGTTAAGTTTGTGTAGCTGCAGTTTGTCTTGACTGTTGTTTGTTTTGAGCCAGGTCGGCTGCAACTTTCTGATTTGTTGCTTTATCTTTTTAAGTTCTGTGTTTCTCCAAGGTGTTGGTTTTCTTTTGTTGTGTTTAGTTTTTCTGAGTGGTATTAGGATATCAAAAGCTTTCTGTAGCCACTCAAAGTTTTGGCACAGAATTAATTGTATCTAGATCTGTGTTTGCTGTTAGTTGTGTTTCTAAGTGATTCAAATTGAGTTTGCTCCATGGTCGATAGGTGTATGTATGTAAGTAGTTGTGGGGTGTGTTGATTTGTGGAGTTGTATGTTGGAAAGTTATCATATGGTGGTCTGACCAAGTGATTGGCGTGATGCTATGAATAGTACCTAGTTCAGTCTTAGCAAAAATGACATCTAGGATGTGACTAGCGATGTGTGTGGGACTGTGTACAATCTGATGTAGGTTCAATGCAACTAGGCCAGTGGTGATAGCTTTTGGATGGGGCATATTGGGTTTGTCAAACCAAATGTTTAGATCCCCAAGAATGCATAGGTTGGAGTATAGTGTAATAAGGTTTGAGACTGTCTAGAAAAGCATCTGGGAATGTAGAGTTGTTAGGTGGAGGTCTGTAAAGGAGGAGATAGTTACAGGAGGAAGTTGGTTGGCATCTGGTAAGGAGGGCTTCACAACCTTGTATGGAGATATTGTCTGTTTTACTGAGGTTCAATGCCTGTTTGAATATAATAGCTAGTCCACCTCCTCTCTTGCCTATATGGTTTTGAGTGATGGTTTGATAGCCCGGAGGAACGGCTTCGTGCAACACTGGTGCCATGTCATCTCCCAACCAGGATTCAGTTATGAATAGTAAGTCAGGTTGTGTGTCTGTGAGCAGGTCGTAGATGTGGTGCTTGTTTTTTGAGAGTGATCGAGCATTTATGAGCTGGCAGTTTAGAAAAGGTGTGTTAGTGGTAGTGTTGTTTTGTTTAGGAGAAGGGTAATTAGTATAATGTGAGCTTGAAGCAGGAGTGTTGCTAGTTGTGATAACTGTTTGAGGCTCACAATAGTCTTGCTTTTCAATATAGTGCTCCTCTTCCAGCAGGTTAAGGAGGCATTTTGTTGGGTCTGTGTGTGTGGGTGGTGGACTTGGTGGCTGAGAGAGCCATGAGGAGTGTAGTGTTTTTTGTAGGGTAGTTTTATTATGTAATAGACAAGGGGATGCGAGGTTGCTATGAGTGGCATGTTTTTTATTTTGTTTGCGTTTGTTTAGTGTGGATGGAGGATGGGTTAGGGGCGGTGGAGGAGCATGGGGATCATGATATAAGGCTCTAAATTGTACAATGGAGGAGAGGCGAGTGAATGAAAGTTGCTGGGTTGGGGTGCTTGTGGTAGGTGTTTGTGAAGAGTGAGAAAGTTGGGGTGGAGATAGGATGGAATTTGTATTCTTTGTGTAGTCCTGAGGGTGGGAGTGGGTATGACGATAAGTGTAATGTAAATTTGTGTTGGCAGCATTTCTGGCCCTAGTCCCTACCTGTCCCAAACAGGCAGCTGCCCTTGTTATCTCCGCCCAAACAGGCAGCTGCCCTTGTCCTCAACGCCCTTTGCCTCGACGCCCGGGCTGAGACGCCCTGAGTCCTAGACTTTTATAGCCCTACTGGCCAGTAAGAAGCTGGTCCTAACCCTACCAATCCAATTTCAAGCCCTGATTCAAACAACTAATGGGAAGCCCAACCCTAATCACCAATCACAGCCCTATTCCTGACCACCAATCACAGCCCCAGCCCTAAAACCAGCAACCAATCAGAATCCCAGCCCTATCCACCAATCACAGCCCTAGAACCAACAGCCAATCAGAATTCCAGCCCTATCCACCAATAACAGCGCGAGAACCAACAGCCAATCAGAATCTCAGCCCTATCCACCAATCACAGTCCTAGAACCAACAGCCAATCAGAATCTCAGCCCTATCCACCAATAACAGACCTAGAACCAACAGCCAATCAGAATCTCAGCCCTATCCACCAATCACAGCCCTAGAACCAACAGCCAATCAGATACCCAGCCCTATCCACCAATCACAGCCCTAGAACCAACAGACAATCAGAATTATCAGCCCTATCCACCAAACACAGCCCTAGAACCAACAGCCAATCAGAATCCCAGCCCTATCCACCAATCACAGCCCTAGAACCAACAGCCAATCAGAGTTCTCAGCCCTAGAACCAACAGCCAATCAGATTCCCACCCCTATCCACCAATCATAACCCCAGCCCTAGAGCCAGCAACCAATGAAAGACCATCTCCCAACAACCTATCACAACAACATATGCAACAACAAATAGGAACTTATATAAGGAGCAAGTTAACTGAAGTCCAGTCCCTGTGGTCAGGAGGAAAGGCAACTGCTGCTCTATTCAGACTCTCCTTGGATACAGACAGGCTTAATCCACACTTCCAAGCTAGCAGAGTCTACTTTCCAGGTAAGGGAGAGATTGTTTAAGAAACAAACACTGGAATAGTGCTGGGCGCGCACTCTAAAATCAGGCTTTTTTTTAAAGGCAAAAATACAGGGGGGGCAGACAGTTTTTAAGCACAATTTAAATCACAGAAACAGATTAAAACAGTCTCCTAAAAACACACTCTGCAAGATGTATGTAGCCTTTTTACTTAGAAGAGAAAAAAAGAGGGGGGGGCACAAACTAGCAAGGCAATTCACACAGTCACGGCAAAAAAAAACAAAAAAACACCACTTTAAAAGAGGCCAGGCTGCCTGAAACACAGAGAGGCCACAGTAAAACAGACACAGGTAGCTGAAACAAACACTTTTGAACAAATAATACTATTTACCCAGAAAGATCTCAGGGCTCCTTACCTAGGTCTTTTGCAATCCTTGAACACTGGGCTGTATCAGGACACAGGGGAGATGCACAGAGGCTCACAAAATGGAGGTGGCTGTCTTGGGCTTCCCTCCACAAACTTAAGGGGCCAGACCAGGTGTGGGGGACGGGTCTCAGGTGCAGCAGGGACTCAGGGAGCCAATCAGCTAAGTCCAGTCCCTGTGGTCAGGCGGAAAGGCAACTGCTGCTCTATTCAGAATCTCCTTGGATACAGACAGGCTGAATCCACACTTCCAAACTAGCAGAGTCTACTTTCCAGGTAAGGGAGAGATTGTTTAAGAAACAAACACTGGAATAGTGCTAGGCGCGCACTCTAAAATCGGGCTTTTATTTTAAAGGCAAAAATACAGGGGGGCAGACAGTTTTTAAGCACAATTTAAATCACAGAAACAGATTAAAACAGTCTCCTAAAAACACACTCTGCAAGATGTTTGTAGCCTTTTTACTTAGAAGAGAAAAAAAGGGGGGAGAAGGGGTGTGTGCCACAAACTAGCAAGGCAATTCACACAGTCACCGCAAAAACAAATTTTAAGAAAAACACCACTTTAAAAAGAGGCCAGGCTGCCTGAAACACAGAGAGTCCACAGTAAAACAGACACAGGTAGCTGGAACAAACACTTTTGAACAAATAATACTGTTTACCCAGATAAATCTCAGGGCTCCTTACCAAGGTCTTTTTGCAATCCTTGAACACTGGGCTGTATCAGGACACAGGGGAGATGCACAGAGGCTCACAAAATGGAGGTGGCTGTCTTGGGCTTCCCTCCACAAACTTAAGGGGCTAGAGCAGGTGTGGGGGCCGGGTCTCAGGTACAGCAGGGACTCAGGGAGCCAATCAGCTAAGTCCAGTCACCAAATAAGTGTGATGATTGTATAAACATAATTGTTATTTAATTAGCAGTGAAATTAATGCGTCGCCACATCAACTGAATTTAAATACTTAAGGGCAATTGCACATGTGTCTATGTCATTAAAAGCGGCGAAATTATACCCACTGATAAGTGTTGCACAGTGTTTGGTTGCTTTGAACGCCGTTGGTGGGGTAAATTTGGGGATATATAAAGTACTGAGGTGAGACAAGTGTGGGAGTTATGCTCCTGTGCAGCATTAGCTTCCGCGGACGCCATGGAAAATGACTGATAGTAATTCGAGAATGCTCTACCTTTCTGACAAAATGTTACCTCCTCCTCAGTTGCCCCGGGTCGCCAGGGCAGAACAGCTCTGAGCTCCAAAGCCCATGCTCTCTCTGGTGGTGGTCCGTCACCACCGGGTAAGGAAGAGGAATGTGCGTGGTGTCCTTGAACACCTAACAGCTCCAGTACCAGCTGTTTGTGTCAGCAGGCCCCCACTGACAGGAAAATTGAGCTGTGGTGCTGAGCAGCTCTCAGAGAGCTGCTGGCAGTGAAGCTCCCGCTCTCCGTGTGCGAGCAGAGTGCAGCTTCAGGCTGGGAGAGGAAGGCTGGAAGGACGCCACCTATATAGTTTTGTGTGTATGCTAGTATGGAGGAGGGCACTATTGGATGGAGGAGGCTGTAAGATGCCAGTTATTTGTTTTATATTTAATTAGGGGAGGGGTGGGTAATGGTCAAAGGTTTTCTTTTTTTTTGTTTTCATATTTGTGTGGGCAATGGAAGGTTAACAATCAGGTTGTAGAATGTGGATGGCATGACACCACAGATTTAAATATTAGGGGAAGGAAATGTAATACAGAGGGTGGTGGAGCGGGTAAAGGGACACCAGTGTGTGTATGGCTGCCCCATAACTCTTGTACAATGAGCAAGAAATTAAAGAGTGGGGGTGGCCTTACCTAAGCTAACATGCATTGACAATAGCTCTGTCTTTAACGTGCCAACGCATGAAAACACAGGCATTCACAAATACGGTTTAAATGCATTGTATGTAAGTGATATTTGCATGCACAGACACTGTTTAACATATTAAAACATCTTATTGGCTCTGCTAGTGTTGGTTAAATGTAGGAAAACAAATTGCTTTCTGTAAATAGTGCTAATGGGAGATAAAGAACTAAATTTGATAGAGAAAGGACTGGGTTACTTTGTAGATGTAATATAGTCCTAAATGTATTGCAATGAAAGAACTTCCTTGAAGGCCGAATGATATTCCAAACAGCCAATAGCATGATGTGAGAGAATGACACGCCTATGGACTGAGACCAAGCCCACTCAATGTATATTTTAAAGATAAAACAAAGTGTTGAAAAGGAGCACTCAATTATAGAGACATGCTTCCCCAATGGGAAGTGGAGGTCCAAATCGAAAGAGAAAAACCACTTATATAAGGAAAATTCCTTTGCATCCAGTTCATCAAATTCATCAGCCAAGTATCAGGGAGGAGCCAGGTTGTAATGGCACATTCACATTTTATTAAATTCTCTTTGTAACATGCGGCAACCCAGCCAAAACTTTTCGTCCAAAGAAGGACTTCATCAGGGCTGTAAATTTTAAAACAGACATCTTAACATCTTAGAGGCTGAGTGGATAAGCAGATAAAGAAAGACAGAACTAGGTTTGAATCTAGAGAATGAATTGCATTACTTTCTGTAGAATTTGCAGTCAAGAGGATCAATTTAGGACTCTTTTCTGTTAGATGGTAATTGACTGGTTTGGAGATTCTTTTAATTGAAGAGTTCACTTTTGCATTTTTGCTTTTATATTATTTAAAGCCATTTTGAGACTTTATTGTGAGCTTACTTTAGAGGGAGACTATATGGTTATGTTTCTATTGTCGTCTTAGTCATTTTTGTTTAATGATATTATAGGTTGGTGTAGATTACTTGGTTTTAGGTCTGGATTGTGACTGTAGGTTTGTTTGTAGGTTTTGTTGTGGGGCGATATGAAAATAGATTCAGTATGTGATCTTACATTATCCACCTGTTACAATGAATGAGGAATGAGTTCGAGGGACTGATGAATATGAATTAGAATATTGTTAAGAATGTGACTGGAGGCATGGAGGTAATGAAATTGGTAGTGAACTGTTTATGTTGTGTGGTTATAGTTGAAGAGACACGACATAGGTTGATTAGTGCCTCTGCAGCTAGCAGAAAGTGAATAATAATATACACTCCTATTTTTTTCTAATAGTCAAGGTATTTTGGTTAATGGGCTTTGAATATGTCGTCTGGTATATAGTATGTTGTGTGTCTATTTGTTGGTGATAGATATTTTTCCAAATAAGTACATTTTAGTATGAGCAATCCTTGATAAACCGAGATGGCATTTTTTCAAAGAGAAATGTTTATAGAAGTTGCAATTATCAATACAGATATTGTGCTGATATGAGATGTAAATAGGCACATTAGTAAATGATGTGTTGATACTGTGTGGACTATAGCGGATATTGGAAACAATGAAGAGAATGGTGAATATCGGATTGAAAATATTACATGCAATGTATCTATCACGAACGCATCTGTAATGAGAATATAAGAGATATCAATAGGGCGGTCACAGGCTGTGCCTTTTAGTAAATATTAGTTCTTCGATTGGCCTTAGTTACTTATCTGACCAGACTGGGAACTGCAAACGCGAACTTACGGTCTTATTGGCTACAAGATCTTCACCCATAGGAAGGATGCAGAAATATGACTGGATTTTTTCTAGTCATCCATGTGATAGGTGCTTGGGAGTGTAGGATTCTCATTTGTAATAAGAATATAAGAGATACCGAATGGTCGGTTACAAGCCATACTGTTTTGCAAGTATTAGTGTTCTTTGATTGGCCCTGTTAATGACCTGACCAGACTGGGAACTGCAAACGTGAGCTCTCGCTCCTATTGATTAAAAGATCTTTACCCGTTTGAAAGGATGGGAGAATGTGATTGGCTGTTGTCTTGTCATCCATGCGATTGGTGCTTGGGAGCATAAGATTCTCATTTGTAATGAGAATATACGAAATGCTGATTGGTTGGTTACATGCTGGCTGTTTTGCAAATGCTAGTGTTCTTTGATTGGCCCTTGTTACTTACCTGACCAGATTGGGAACTGTGAATGCGAGCTCAGGCTCCCATTGGTTAAATGATCTTTACCCATTGAAAGGATGGGAGAATGTGATTGGATGTTTTCCTGCCTTCCATGTGATAGGTGCTTCAGAGAGTAGGATGGCAAGGATTGGTTTTGCTTAAGTATAAATATGGGTGGGGATGATATGACTGGTAATGCCTGATCTTTTCAGCTGATACAGATCAGTTTGGTTGTTGGAGGGAAGAGAGGTAGTCAGGGTATTCTAACAGGGAATCTAAGTGCTCATATATTTTTGTGTTTAGATCTTATTTGGGCAAGCTACTATTTCTCCTACGTATTAGACTGTGGGGACTCTATCTGACAGGATGAATACAAGCAATATGAATATGCTGATACAATGAGTAAGAAGAATATAGCTGTAATTCACGTTGCTTCATATTTTTGGTACTCAGTATAATTATGAAGAATATAGTACGATGGAAATAACGCAACATCTTTGTTTTTAATTCCCTTCTTTGGATAAAGAAATTGGGCTGAACAAATATCACTTTCATTTTTTTTTATACTTTATAAATCTTATTATGTAAATATATGCTTCTGGCACCAGATTCAAAATGTGCTAGGGTTACTTTGTGTGATGTGTAGGGGAGCCATGTGTTATACTATTTATATATGTATGTGATGGTGTGGTAAAGTTTGTAATGTATGACATTTGTTATGTCTTATATATTTTATTGTGAACGATTTTGATGTCGCCTTTTGAAGTTCTTCTTTGGACGAAACGCGTTGGCAGGGCTGCTGTATGTTACAAAGATAATTTAATAAAATGTGAACGTGACATTACAACATGGCTTCCCGCTGAAACTTGGCTGATGAATTTTAGGAACTGGATACAAAGGAATTTTCCTTAGAGAAGTGGATTTTCTCTTTCGATGTGAACTACCACTACCCGTTGGGGTAGCATTTCTCTGTAATTGAGTGCTCCTCTTCAACACTTTGTTTCATGTTAAGGACAGGCGATTCTTAAGCAGTGCATCCCCCGGAGATTGAGTACTGAGGATCTGACTTGGATTTAATTTACACTGGTGCAAGCAAAATTGACCCACACGGTATTGGTTGTATATTTTAAAGAATCAGTAATACTCTAGCAGACAGCAGCACTGGCAAGCCAGACCTAAGATACTACTGGGGTAATTGTAAATAAAGGAGATGTACAGATACTTATTCTCAATTCTGTAAGTAAAACAGCTTGTGGCGGCGTGAATGTACATGCATAGTACTAAGACATAAAAGAGTTAAAAGTTTACAGCACAAAACGGCTCTTGGAGAAGGCATAGAAGCCACAAGTTTGACATTTTGTGCAAACCATGTGAATGGGTAGACACAACAGCAGCATCTGATAAATACCAGAAACCGTAAAGTAATCACCTGCTACCCACCATGTGGGCTAAACTGAATCACAGACTGCGACTGGCTTGAGGCAGCTGTAGAGTTAACAGGATGGATACGACAGTGTGAAAATAGCAGCAAGGTACAGAAAAAAAATGTAAACACTATGACAAATCGGTCTCTGTCAACATTCACATAATGAGATCAAGCAGCACCATACAAAAAATGCAGTTTGCTGTATTTTGTTTTAGATTTTCCTTACAAGTGTTCTAAAGCAGAGGAACTGTCAGCACATACAAGTGAGATAATGGGCTGGAGCCCCGTGAAAGCATCTGTAGGGCTTATCCCAGTGTGTTGAGTCAACACATGCGCCCTTGGAGACTCCAAGACCTCTCTTGCCTTGTTGGTACAATTATGCTGTGAGTTTTAACAAACAGGAGGCACCGCAGCAAAACCCCAAGCCTGCAACCTATTTTAAAGAAGTGCACATGCTGTGCCATTCAATTTTTCGTAGTTGGTGAGAAGGATAAATGCTTCCCGCCTGAATGTCACCTCGTACAAATAGTGGGCAAAGGGCAAACACTTAAACCATCCAAAGCACACTGGCTGCACTCATTAGTAGAGGTGGGCATGCCACTGAAGGCTCAAGCCTGATGCCTGTTTTGGCTCAGCTCCAGGACCACCTGGACTCTCAACCTCCAAACAGGCTGAGGCTTTGGTTCTTGCACCTCATTCTCAAAAGTCCCTAGTTGACATGCCCTCTCCACCTTTGTAGCAGATAAGGAACTAGCCAGCACCGCAGTGCCGGAATCTTTCTGCATTTTTATTACACTAATTTGAGCTGATCAGGAAGATGCCATTGAGAGCTGTGAATAGTCTGCATTCCACAGCCTATTCCTGGTCTGCTCATCAACCACTACCCCAACACCATCAGATAAAAAGCCGGATCAGTGCTTTTGAACCGCCATCTGTGTGCAGCTGAGCATTGTTTACTAGGAGGAAGCTAGTGATAGCAAAATAAAACAAGCATTGACAAAGCCAACTCATATGGCTTTGTCTGTTAACCTTCTGGCTTGTCAATCCTTATTTTATTGTATTTTGTCTTTTGCAAAACTTTATTTCTGGCTGACATACCATTCTAGTAAATGCTAGCAAAGATACATAAAAGATTAGTAAACCCAAAAGGTATTGGCTAATGCTAGAGCTAACAATAGAATGTCCTGCCTTCCCTTAACATACTACTTTTTTCTAGAAAGACTTTGTGTCACCTTGATTTAATATCTAATGTGTTTATTTACTTAATAAGATGAATTACGTTAGCTCTAGAAAGAAACATATAGCATTGTCCTTGAGGATTAAATGGGAGCGAGAAGAGGAGACCCAAACTGCTTAATTAGACTATGTGTACTTAGGAAAACATGGCTCAAATCTTGGGTTCGCGCCTCCCTAAGCTGCGATCCTACGCAAATCATTCTGCTACTCTCACTTTGAGAGTTAAATTTAGGACCACCTTGAAGAAATTCAGTTTATGCTGGGTGCTTTTTAAAAACTTAATTTACTTAAGATATAATAGACAATAATGTTGCTCCACATAAAACAACGATATTGCTCATATGTACAGTGACAATGACAAATCGACACCTCTTAGTTTATCCATGGCAGTGTCATCAGGACACTGTACATGGGAAAAGTTCATGTTTAAAATCTATTACTTTTAATCGATGCCAACAACTGATCTAATGTATTACTGTGAAACAAAAAAATGAAAAAATAACCTATTTTTTTAATTTAAATGAGTCTTTATCACATATTTACTTCACATTTTTCTGCATCAATTACATGTCAAATGTTTTGACAGCTGGGGTTGTTTTTGGGTTGTAGAGTCAAGAAGACCCTTAGCTTGCCTCTGCCTAAACTTGCTTTATGAATATCCTCATACGCTTACCTCTACTAACTAGTGGTATAAAAGCACGACTGTCATGAGGCCCTGTGTCTTGACTGACATCTGTAGGCGGGCTCACATTTCTAGCCAACAGCGTGTTGTATATTGGGATCTGTATTTTTCCTGTCAGAATTGTCATACTATACTGAAATAAATCAGAGAATAAAGTGCTATTAGCTAAAAAGAGAGGACAAACAGGAAGTGTCATAGATGACATGGGGCCACAACTCAAAGATATACATGAGTTCTCAGGTAATTATTTGTGAAGCATTATTCTTTAAACATTGATGTTGCCACCATACACTCAATCACAAACTGTGTAGCGTTAGCCCAGAACCATTTAGTGAGAGACTTCCACAAACAGAAAGCCGTCAGACTTGTTATGCGCCCACATGTCGCCTGTGCCACGTCATACTGCTGTCATGCATCACCAAGCTGACTTCAACTGCAGATGCTACACTGCCATGTAACCAGTGTCTACGACCTCAGTGACAAAATGGAAATAATAAAAGGCAGAAAGACACACAATACTGATAAACAGAGGATTAAAACAATCACAAACTTAAAATAAGCCAAATAAAATGTATATAAAGCCTTACTTTTAAAAGGACAAATCATCATATACACCTGGGTATTTATTTACAAAACAAATATAAGCAAAAAAAAACCGAAAAGCAAATCAACTATGTAGTCTTCCAGGTGTGGGGGATGCAACTGAAGAACAAGTTACCTACCTTCAGTCACAAATTATCACTTAGAAACAATATCTAGCCGCAGATTTCATGTCTTTAAATTTTCCAGGTGTCAGACTGAATCCAGAAGATTTTTTGTGAGCAGTACCCCTGCACACCGGTAGGTGGCTTCTTAGGGTTCCAAGTGGCAGCATCGACGTCATGCTCGCCGGAAGGGATGCAGCGGTTACCTCTATTGGTGCAACCTCAGCACATGGACTTCAGTTACTATTCATAACTTTCCACACCAGGAAATCTGTCTGCAGAGCAGGGAGGAATGGGTGGATCGGTAAGGAATCTGCGGCTAGACATTGTCTCTACCAAATAATTTATCAAAGGTAAGTAACTTGTTCATCTGAAAGAGACATCTAGCTGCAGATTCCTTACCTTAGAATAGATACGCAGGCAATACCGTTCCCGGCGGTGGGCTGCAGACAAATTTACTACACTAGAAATCCTTCGGAACCAAACAGGCGAAATGCCCTTCCCTGCGAACCTGACTGTCCAGGCAGTAGTGTTTGGTAAACATGTGCAGGGATGCCCACATTGCTCCCTGGCAGATGTCCACGACTGGGACCCTATGTGCTAACACAGTGGTCGCAGTTTTTCGTCTGGTGGAATGAGCCCTCAAGAGACTTCTTTTTAACCAAAGCATAGCAGATCTTTATACAGAGAATGATCCAACGCGAAATGATTTACTTCTGTAGTGCCCGATCTTTCTTTGCTTCAACATACCCTCACGAAGATTTGGTCGTCCACCCGGAACTCTTTTGTGCGGTCAAGGTAGAACGACAATTCTCTTTCTAGGTCCAGACGGTGGAGTCACTCCTCTTCTTTCGAGGGATGTAGAGGAGCATTAAAGGTGGACAGGGTGACTAACTGGCTCATGTGAAATGGAGTCCCCACTTTCGGGAGGGAGGAATGAGGCCTTAGTGCGAAGTACCAGTTTGTCATGTAAAACAGACAAGCAGGGAGGCTTGGATGACAAAGTCTGCAGCTCTCTCACTTTCCAGGCAGGCTGTCTTGATGGTGAGCAGCCAGAGGGGTCAACTGTGGAGAGGCCCGAAAGGAGCACACAAGGTAGGTAAGGACCAAATTAAGATCCTACTGAGGCATTATAAAAGGCGAAGGGGGAGTCATGTGTACAAGTCCAGGGCTCGAAAAATCTACTCAACCACTCGCTATGGCGAGTCATATTTTATGAGGTTGAGCTATTTTTAGAACCTACTCACCCCTTCTGGGAGTGGACAAAGAACACGTATTCTGTTCAGTCAGAAACTGAATTAGCAATTACAATGCCTTTAAATCTGATTTTTGTCACATTTGCTCTGTGTTCATCAACAATGGTCAAAAGTCAGTTTGTCTTCTTGTAATCCAAATATTTTTTCTTGTGACTGCAGAGTTCAGGATTTTGTAAGGTGAACTGTCTGACCTGCGTGATATAAAAGGCTGTTGGTATCAGGTTTTTCCTAACACACAACATTTATATAAGTAATTCAACTTTACAAATATTTCAAAATATATTTCAGGAGCTGTGAAAAGCCATTTTTGTACTTCTGTGAAATGAAAAGGGTTTTAGATTTAGGGCCGGGGGTGGGGGGTCGGGGTATTTTCTGCTTTAGGGACGGGGGCAGGGGTGGGGGGTTGGGGTTTTAGTTTTAGGGGCGGGGTGGGGGGTCAGGGTATTTTCAGTTTTAGGGGGTGGGGGTGGAGGGTTGGGATTTTAGGTTTTAGGGGTGGGTTGGGGGGGTCGGGTCATTTTTGGGGCAGGGTGTGCGCCGGATTTAGGTGGTTTAGGGTCAGGGTGGGGGGGCTCGGAGTAGTTTTAGGGGCAGGGGTGGGGTCAGGGGATTTTCAGTTTTAGGGGCAGGGGTCGGGGTGGGGGTTGGGTTTTAGGGGTGGGTTGGGGTCGGGTAATTTTAGGGGTGGGGTGGGGGTTGGGGAGGTTTAGGTTTAGTGGCAGGGTAGCAGGCTTGGAGTAGTTTTAGGGGTGGGGGTTGGGGTACTTAGGTTTCAGGGATGGGGTGGGGGATGGGGTTGTTTTAGGTTTTGGGGGTAGGGTGGGGGTCAGTTTTAGGGGCGGGGTGGGAGGTTGGGGTTTTAGGGGTGGGTTGGGTAATTTTAGGGGCGGGTGGGGGTTTGGGGGGGTTTAGGGGCAGGGTGGGGGGCTCTGAGTAGTTTTAGGGGTGGGGGTTGGGGTACTTAAGGTTTCAGGGATGGGGTGGGGGTTGAGGTTGTTTTAGGTTCTGGGGGTAGGGTGGGGGTCGTGGTAATTTTAGGGAGGAGGTGGGGGGTTGGGGTAGTTTTAGGGGAAAGGGTGGGGGGTTGGTGTGGTTTTGGGGGGGGGTCGCAGTAATTTTTAGGGGTGAGGGGCCAAGGGGACGCATGCAGGAACAATGGATGCCTATCACTAATGCCTTTACCAGGAATGCCTTTACAACAAAAAATCGTTGTTAAGGCATTCATAGTAAAGGCATTAGTGGTAACAACGAGGTCGTCGTTCCGACCTCGTTGTTCAGGCATTCATTGTTCCGGCAGGCGTTGTTCCGACATACATTCTTTTTTTTTACAGCAGAAATGCTGAACTCACATATTTGAAAGTGCACTCATATGTGAGAATGAGGAAAGAGGTGACTGTAAAATAACTACATTTGCCAAAGATCACACGATTTGAGTCCCGTTTCCCGGTCAAGTACATTACAGTTAGGGGGAGTAGATTTTACAGGCTACATGACCTGCAGGTCTTGTAACATTTTTATGATTTTTCGAGGCCTGAAGTCCTGTGAAGAACCTTTTTACAACAGGGCAGCGGCAGAAAGGCAGACAGAGCAGAAAGAGAATCCTTCAGAGGTCTGCTGGGCAAGGGTAAGAATGAAGAGAAGATTATCAGAAAGAGAGGCAGAAATAGGGTCGTTAGACTTTTCTGAACAATAACTTACAGATATTTGTAAACTGTAGGCGTATACAGTCTTGGGAGAGGGACGTCTGGCTGCCAAAATGACATTACAGACTTTAGACAGAAAGACAAATGCTGCCTACAGGCGCTGCTCAATCTACATGAAAGAAGGTGAAGAGTGGATAGGTTTGGGTGGAGAATCCTCTCCTGCTGCTGCTACTGAATATCCTCCCTAAGGGGCAACCTGATCGGAGGATCGATGCTCAATTTCAGAAGCTCAGGATACCAGACTCTCCATGCCCAGTCGGGAGCCACAAGGATGACTTGGGCCCGGTCGTTCTTGATCTTCTTGAGAACTCTGGTAAGAAATGGTATGGGCAGAAAGGCATGTGCCACTAGCAGGATGCAAGAGGCAATGAGGCATAGCAGCCTCAGAGTCATGCTCACCGAAATCCATGGTAGAGGCTGAAATATATCAGTATGATAGCCTGAATATCCTGTACTTGCTGCTCGGGAGGATAAACATGAAACTGCACTGTGTCCAGAACTGATCCTATAAAAGGGAGCATCTGCAAGACAAGTGTGACTTTGGCTTGTTTATAGTAAACCCCAATGAATGCAGGAGGTCCGCCGCAGTTTGGAGATGGAAGACGACACTGAGGTGATTTTTTTTTAGATTCCCCATCCGGGGGTGCGGAAGGGAACGCGCCAGAAGAAGAGGACACTTGGATAACAAGACTCTCAGGCGTAGGATGTTGGGACAGGAACTTCGGGTCGTTCGGCGCAGGCCGATGGCGGCGAGCGATCGTCCTGTTCACAGGAGCCCCTGTGTTGGGTTTGGACCACGTACCCAAAAGGACGTCAGTGAGGGCTTCATTAAATGGAAGAAGGGGTTCAGAAGTAGAAGCCCCAGGCTGAAGCACCTCCGTCAGGAGGTTAGACCTGACTTCGACAGTAGGTAGCTCAAGGCCAAGGACCTCAGCCGCCCTACTAACCACCATACCATAGGTAGCTCCCTCCACCGTAGCCACGGTAGGAGGAGACAGCATTCCAGAGTCAGGAGTAGTATCAAGTCCACTGGCTTCGCCCAAGTCCTGTGCCCAGTCCATAGTAGGGTCTTCCTGGTATTCATAAGGGTCCAGGGATCCCACCAATTCCTCCCCGTATTCGTACCTATAGGAAAAAGGGTCCGAATCCGACCTCTGGCGAATAGGGCCCGCCGATGGCGGGGTCGGCCGACGCCACACCGACTCCGAGTCGTCTGGGATGAGAATGGGGTTGACGTCAATAGTGGGCACTAGCGGCGTCGAGAGCATCGCTAAACGACCCGTGCCGGGGAAGGTCTCGACTGTGCGATCGGCGTCGGGGCAGATCCGCGCACGGATCCGGAGGCGACCTCGGTGGCCGGGGCCAAAGCCGCCGGCGCAGAACCCGAAGGCCCCTCGTCCAAGCCCCTTGGGCCCAAAAGCGCCGTATCGGGGTCGGCACGCCCAAAGATGAGGCACATGGCCTCGTAAAACTCTTTGAGTTGGGCGGGGGTCGCTCCGGCTCCGGGATACTCGGGGAAGCACGGAGCCAACCCAGACGTAGGCTCTGAGGACGGAGGCCTACTCCGTTGACGCTCATCCCGCGTCGCTTCGTCCGAGCGACGGGGTGAGGTCGGAGAGCGATGGGACTTCTTCGACTTCTTTTTTTCTTACCGTGACCCGGCGATTTTAAAGAAGACGAGTGGTGGTGGCTCCGCGACCGATCTTGAGACCTTCCTCTCGAGCAAGATCGGGACTTACGCGGAGTCGAGTGCCGGGCCGCCATCGGCTTTAGGGACTGCTCCCTCAAAGCCTTTGGATGCATCGCCCAGCACTCGGAGCACGACTTCGGGTCGTGGTCGTGCTCAAGGCACCACAGACAGACACGATGAGGGTCCGTCACAGACATCATGCGGTGACAGTCCTCGCACGGCTTGAACCCGGTCTTTGGGGACATCCTCGACGCACCAAGTTCGCACCAAAAAATTTCGACAAAAAGGTCGAATTCGGCCAAAAAATAGCCGAGGGTAGCTCTCTCTCAGATCAGCGCGTGCTGCGGAAAGAAAAGAACTGACGTCACTGCGCAAGGGCGGCTTCTATGTACTACTCCCGAAGTCATCACGGCGACCACGATGCCTGCGGAGTCGACCGATCCCACCTACCGACGCGCAAGGGTATTGCTTGAAGAAAAAATCTCCGGATCCAGTCTGACGCCTGGGGGAAAATTCTAAGGTAAGGAATCTGCAACTAGAAGTCTCTATCCGATAATAAATGTAATAGCGGCTTTCGAATCTATATGTGTAAAGTTCCCGCACTACCACCAAATACAAGGGAAGATAGCTTGTCGTTAAAGAATAAAGTCACCCACTGGATAAGATATATCAGACAATGCGGCTCCATTATACACTCAGATATTATCTCTGCCAAGCGTTACTCATGGGAGACAGGGTGTTGGGAAACCATTGAGTTAAAGTTATCTAGCCCGAGCTGGCAAAAGGTTTGATATCCTTGGAGGCCCGTAATCCATTACTTAACGGCTCAAACATTGTTCTTAAAAACTTTTGGCCCGAACGAGGCATTCCGGTTAAGGGGGTACGTACCACCCCAGGCCTGGGGGTATCTACTATGGAATCTGTGGATCAAGTTTCATCTCAAAGGGCCCATTCACGGACACTGCTAGGTGGGAGCGCACAGATTCAGCGAAAAAACAGAGATCAACGAGAACAATGCAAGTAGATGATCTCTCAGACATTGACTGACGGTGGATAGCATTAGCCCCCCTGAACACCAACCCATTGCCCAAGCGTGGTAATTTCCAAATGGGATCACAAGAGAACCCTGAATTGATCACTTTGAGGAGGCGCGCCCAAGCTGAGAGTCCAAATGTGGTAGATGACATCAGGAGAGTAAACATAACATCTAGTCACAACACCTCACGTAATACGCACGTGGGATCTGGGTCCTTCCACCCTGCATTAATCACTTGGAATGTAGCGGGCATACGGTATAAGATTGACAATGCTGAGTGGGGTTTGTTTATTGATAGCATTAGTATTTGTCTATTCCAGGAAACATGGGCCACTATTAATGTGCACAGACAGGGGTATATTTCATTTTGCAAGAAGGATAGCCCTTCAGCTGCTGGTAGGGCAGGACGGGGCCTCATTATGTGGATAAAAATCTCCCAGGTGGGTGAAATGAAAGAAATTTATGTTGATTCAGCTGACATATTGGCAGTCTCAGTCAAATTAAATCAGGAACCCCTTCTATTGTGTGTCAACATCTACAACAGACCAGATTCCCCTAGCCAAACCACAAAAACTATTAACTTGTTAAGTGCTCTCGTGACAGAATTACTTCCCTCACACTTTGTCATCACAGACGGAGATTTTAATGTGTCCCTAGAGCCCAACTCCCTTTTTTCTGAGTTAACATAGGTAGAGGATGCTATATGGGGAACTCCATCCTTCTCTACATTGAGTAAACAGCCTAAGTCCAGCATTAGGGAATTGCAGGTCATGGACTTAATGATAACACATGGTCTACGGTCAGGAAATGGGCACTTTCCCTCAGACACCCAAGTAAATCCAACTTTTTTTTTTAGAAGGAGTTATAGTAGCCTCATTGATTATTTGCTCATCAACGTAAGGATTTGGCAGGAGATTAAGGACCTTAGGGTGGGAGTGCAACGTAATAGCGACCATTCCCCTATTATGGTAGAGTGCGAGAGGTGGTTATCTGGCAATGGGGACAATTGACGAGAGCATGAGGCTATCCCTCCTTTAGTGGTGACAAGTAACCAACGTACCATAAAATGGGAAACTTTTAAGAGCTATGAGGCTTTAGTGGCTAGAATGCATGACTTAGTTTCCAGCCAAGTACCAGCCCTTACATCTAGCACGTATACACCAAACCAGATCATGGCCAAACATGCTGAACTGTTTGCTTCTCTGAAAGCTTTATTAATTAGAGATGCCAAAGGAAACAAACAGTTGGAAGCAGGCAAATGTAACAGATGATGATTTAATAACAAATGTAAAAAGGCCAAGCGTAGACTTTTGGAAGCAATAAGACAAATGGACAGACCAATGATAATCCTGGTGAGGCGGGAGTATTCTGGTGCAGTAAAGACTAGCAAGACACAGTGGGAGGAGGCAACATGGCAGGAATTGTTATAAGCAGCTAAGGAAAATAATGCAAAGCGATTTTGGTCCTTGGTTTCCCAAAACGGGCGAAACGAGAGTTCCAGCTGATAAGTAGACTCTCTACTTCACTGAACTTTACAGACAGGAGCCTGCCTTTCCAACTGGTATAGAGAGCCTAAATGGGAGTGACACTGCATGGGTAGATGTGATCACCCTGTTTACCTTGAGGGAAACTGAGACAGCCATCTTGGCTCAAAAATCAGGGAAGGCGCCTGGGCTAGATGGTATACTGTCCGACCTGTTCAAATCTGACCTGAAACTTTGGGGCCCTTACATAAACAGTGTGTCAAATGCCATCTTGGTGGGCAGCAATCCCCCTGGTTCTTGGAAAGGAGCAATTGTTCCAATTTATAAAAAAAAGGGGATAAGTCGGTCCCGGGAAATTATAGACTGATCAGTCTGCTAGACAACTTGAGAAAATATTCACGTACCAAGTCTTGGGCAGGCTCAGGGATTCAATAGAGGAAAACAACGCCCTAAGTCGTCTGCAGACAGATTTCAGGCGGAAGACAAGCACAGTGGGCCAGATCTTCCGCTTTCTCACAATTAAGCAGAAAATGGTGGATCTGGACGCTGGGAGATTGTTTGTTGCCTTTGTAGATCTCAAGTCCGCCTTCGACTTATTTCCCAGTCATAAACTATGGGAGATCTTGGGTAAAACTGGAAGACCTGGTCCTCTGTTAAGATTGATCCGGGAATCGTATTCCGAGAGTTTTGCCGGAAGAGCTTCCAATACAAAAAGGCGTTAGACAGGGCTGTATGTTGGCCCCCACACTCTTTCTACTTTTTATAGATGCCTCTATCCCTTATTTATTCGATTCGGAAAACAATTCCCCAAATTGTGTGGGGGCAAAGGCACTGTGTCTATTGTTAGCTGACGACCCTTTACTATTATCACAAACAGCCTCTGGATTATGTAGGCTCCTGGATAAATTCCTGGGGTTCCGTAGGGATTATGGTTTACAAATAAACAATAC
The DNA here is from genome assembly GCF_031143425.1 of Pleurodeles waltl. Taxonomy (NCBI): domain Eukaryota; kingdom Metazoa; phylum Chordata; class Amphibia; order Caudata; family Salamandridae; genus Pleurodeles; species Pleurodeles waltl. The sequence goes on along the minus strand of NC_090448.1, from coordinate 875,266,648 downwards.
CAAAACCAAATATATGGTATCTGGCGACACAAAGCATAGAGTGAAGAAAACGATATTGTTAGATAGTAAGATTCTCAAACGAGTTTCAGACTTTTTCTACTTGGGAGTCAGACTAGAGAATTCCCACAAATGGTCAGCCCATCTGTTAAGGTGTACCATGTCCCTTAAACAAAAGGCAGGGGTCATCCTAACATTTGGCAGTAGATCCCCTAGCTTCTTTATTGCGCCAGCAATGGAAATATACAAAAGCCAAGTCAGAGGGGGGAGTCTTGTATGGTGCAGAGTTATGGGGCCATGGCAACTTGCATGACTTAGAAAGAACAGAAAATGTATGTTTAAAGGCTTCATTAAAAATCCCCTCAAGCTCACCTACGCTGCCTAGCCGAATGGACTTGAATCTGCATTCCATTGCAGACATAACTCCCTTGAGGCCACTACAGTATTGGATCAGGATCTGGTCTATAGATGCTTTAGATCCATATAAGATATGACTAAGAGTGCTTCTAGGTGCCCCACAAGTCGAAAAAAGTGCGTGTATAGCTATGTAAAAAGTAGCTTTTTTAAATTTCGGTTGGGCTCCTATTGGTTAGATCCCTTGCACCTTTCAAAAAATGCCCTACAGAATCTGAAGGATGCTTACTGGGTGAGCGTGCAAATGGCAGAACAAGCATCAGTTTTATGTGGCAGCATGATGGACAGCTATTTATCAGTCCAGTGTCACTATGAATTTGAGCACTACTTTGACACTATTCCACAGCCTTTAGCAAGTGCTCTTTACGTAAGATTTAGAATTGGATCCTTACCACTAAGTTATCTGACTTCCAAATGGAAGCAAACCGGAAGTCAAATAGACTCTTGCCGATTGGGATGTAAGACCAAAGAAAATATTAGTCACGTCCTATTCCATTGCCCTGCATACAAAAAGCAGAAGGCCTGTTAGATTAGACCAATCTGCAAAGTCCTGGGCATTAGTGATCGTCATTTGGCCCTCAGGATTTCCAGAACAAGCCCTCAGGGGGCTGTGGTATGTGCGGTGGCTAACTTCATTGTAGAGATTTGGCACATTGGAGCAAAATCCCTAAGCACTAATGTATAACTTTTACTAGAGAACCCAAACTGTGCTTTTTATTAATATTCCTTTTTGTCTTCTTAATCATATGTGTACATATCTTTATTTTATTAAGTTTTAAACTACCACGTAGTGTGGGAGAATGTATGTCATCATAGTCTACTTCTTGATGATTTTTGCTTTTAAATTGATTCTTATGCCTCCTGAATTGACGAGAGACGATGATGTTGATGAAGGAAATTGCATTCCCTCGCAAAAAGAATTCAATGTTTTAGTGCATTTAAAAATTTTGTAACTGACCTATAACTCAGTTGGCAAGGCTCTTTCTGCCTTCTTTGTTAGTACTGTACTTAGCACAATTTTTAAACAAACCATTGCGTTTCGCACAAATTTAAAATTCTTAACTAATATTTTAGATTTATGTGTGTGGCCCCATATGATGTTTGAGTTTCCCAGGCCCAAACTTTATGATTTGGGATCTGACTACGGCACACTTTATTATTCCAAGGATTTATTATTGCTTTCTCTTTTTTACATTATTTTGTGATGAATTGAAGGTTTTTTATTGTGTGTATATGTTGTGCTTTTATGGCACTTTTTGTCGAAATAAAGCTTTGACTTGACTTGACTAACTGCCGCTGAAAGAAATGAACTGACATACGTGCGCTGAGGTGGTGCCTATACAGGTGACTGCAAAGTCACCTCCGGCTAGTATGATGAAGCCGGGCGGAACCGAAGGAAGCCACCTACTGGCGCACAGGGGTACTGTTCATGAAATATATTCTGGATCCAGGCTGACGCTTGGGAATTTCAAGGGTAAGGAATCTGCGGCTAGATGTCTCAATCACATTTCCAAAGTTTAAAGCTCAAACCATTATCAATTCATTAATTAGATAAAACGTTAAGGAAAATACATGTTCTCCTATGACAAGCAGAAATGTTGCTCCGGGGGCGAGGGCGAGGGCCTTTAACCACGGATCGGGACTTTAATTGCCGGTATAGCACAGCTAGAAAGGCTATAAGGCTATTAGGACATTCTGTCACTAGAGGGCAGAATGTTCTAATAAATAAAAAAAGGCCTCACGGAGCCTGAGGGGATTGAAATCCCCTCAGGCTCCGTGAGGCCTTTGTTCACAGCTGTTGAGTAGGACATTTCTCTACAATTTTCTAGCAGATTGATGAAATCTAAGATTTGACCAAAGAATCGACTAAAAAGTGTGCTGTGCTCACCTACTCATAGATGCATGGAATTTTGAAATCCTTGTGATTTTGCTGATATGACACCACTCTGTGGTTCCCTGAACTAGTGTATGAAGATGCAACGAAGACCAGTCAAAGGTCACTTGATGTTAGGATTAAGGAGAAAATATGAGGAATATTTCTCTTAGCCGATGATGGGCCCAGGTAAAGGGTATAAAGTTTATGGATAAGCCGAAGAAAAAACTACAGGCGCCTAAAAAATGCAACAGGAAAGTTCTATCTGCTCCAAGAACCAGAGCAGGACTTCTGCTACATAAGAATTCTGCTACATGTTCTAATCTTCCTGATCGCCTTCAGCACTTAATCGAGGAACCGATTTAGGTGATAGCATGCTACGCCTCAGTACCAATTGCTTAAATAATGGAACTGATAGAGTACCCATCATTCCTTTCCAAACTTCATACCTAGATTATGTGAAAGGTTGAGGTTCATGCAGACCAGGACCCTCACCGCCTTTCAGATTACTACGCATATTCTCTACAATATTCTTTATCATGAGAAGGTGGGGGCAGGTAAAATTCGGCTATTCGATGTGGAAGGGATCCACAGCAGAGCACTGCATTCTCTTCATCTTGGACAGATGTTGTTGGTATTTAGTGTGGTAGCTGGTGATGTAGAGATTAACTTGTGCAAGACACCCCAATGCTGTATATTTACTAGGAGGCTATGGGTGCAAGTCCTTTCAGTAATGCTCTTCCTGGTAGATAGCCTGTTTAATCACAAAGTCCTCATGTTAAGACTATCTTTAGGCATCAGACTGTCTCCGGAGAATTCTTCAACAATGCTCCTTTGTGCCAGTAGGTGGTGCCCTGTGGCTCTGTGGTGGCTTCTTACCACCCATGACGTGACAAAGCAGAACTGCATGTAAGCGCCAACTCTGCACACTGGCACTGCTGTCAGTTTTGTGTATCTTCCCCCACCAGTATCTTTAGATGTAGAGCATAAAAACATTTTCTGAGACATTGCACTGATCCACAGATTTGGGAGGTGGGAAGGCATTATGAATCCGCTGTATATAGGGCATCCCCAGGAAAGAGAACTACTGAAGGTTAAAAAGTTTTTTCTTCTGATGGATACTTATAACAGCAGATTCCTCACTTTTAGAATAGATACTGTGGCAGTAACTCCCAAAGGTAGAGAAGTCATGCAGAACCGAAGAGGCAAAGTGACCTTCACACTGAACATGACTGTAACATCAAGACTATAGTGTTTCGTGACCCTATGCCCAATGCCCACGTCGCAGCCTGGCACATGTTCAGAACAGGTATGCTCCTCACAGAAGCTGTTGAAGCGGCAGCAGGGTGAAGAACTTGAGGAATGCTGTACTGTGGCATCAACAGTGTCTGCTTGTGTCACATCCACAGCCTTCAAAGGATTATTTTAGTTGCTGTGGTACAGACTGTAAGGACTAGCATTGTCTGGAAGCTACGCCAATGGAATAGCCTCCGCATTTCCTGTACTGTTGGGAAATTGCTTAGGCAGCAAAAACAGTTAAGACAATCATGCTCTTGTGCAACTATACTTGAATCGCTTCAACGGCATATCAGACATTCCTCCAAATAGATTGGCACTGTCAAAAGGCATGTCCTTTATGGACGTTTACACACCCCAAGAAAACAAAATTAAGCACGTTCAGGCATGCCTCCTGAGCAGTCCGTATGGTCCACGCCAGTTTGAAGTACATACTTAAGTGTGACCTGGCCATTCTGAATAGTTTGGGGTAGTGAGGCACTTAGGTCCTCCGGGACAGCTTGCAAGATGACGCTGGCCATGTCCCATAGTGTAAGAGTGTACCTCCTGAGAAGGCAAACTTAATTAATAGATGTGAGTGTTAGACTGGCTGAGTGGCACCACATCAGCAATTCATTTTGATCACCCACCAACCAAGTTGGTTAGGAAGTCTGGGTCACCAGTGGCCGGTATGTCGCCTAGCCAGAGGTTGACTGGCATGAGGATGGCATAGGCCAAGTAGCCAGAAAAACATTCATAACAGCATCATTAAATTCCAATATTTGATCAAATGAACCTAGCCCTGGTTGAAGAGTCTCAGTTAATACATTTTTTGTCTCTATAGTGAGCAAATGCAATTCAAGTGCTTCAGCTGCCCCCTGACTCACCATTGTGAATGAAATGCTTTCTTTCACTAGTCACCTGGGTGGCGAGTATTGCCTCATTTCTGCAGATCTATGAAGTTCATTGGCATTCTGTAAGTCTGAATCCATATTACAATGAGCGGGGAGGAATCTGTCCCCTACTCCTCATCATTAGCGTCTGAGAGACAATGGGTGCTTCTTGCACTGGGTCCGACTTAGAATCAAAAACAGCATGAATTTACTGAAGGTACCATTGTCAGGGTAGAAGCACTGGATTAGAGCCTACATGCTGAGTTTTTGCAATGGCATAGCATGAAATAGGCCTGGATCGGATTGGTGTCAGTTCGGGGTCAGAGATGGGTGTGGGATTGGACCACTGATTGCAGCTTTTGGAGTTTATGCCCGTTGAGTATGGAAGAAACCGGTGTAGGCCTTGGTGATGGGGTATAAGTCAGAGACAGCAGAGCCTTTTAGAGGGTCCGGTATGAGCAGGCAGAGTTGGGGGTGGACCTGCTGACAAAAGTTCAACTGGCGACTCCTGCACCTCCGTGGGGCATAGAGGCGATTTAGAAGGAGCTGTAATCACAACAAGGATATGCAGCATGGCCACTATTTGTAGAGGTATCAACAATGTTCTGGGAACTCAGGGCACACAGAACAATAGTGAGAATAGTTCAGATTCAGGAGACTTTGGAGTTGTGCAGTTTCTGTGTATACCCCCTTGCGTCTTTCCACTAGATTTAGTGCTTGGTTTCTTGTATCTGTGTCGGGAACTCAACCTGACTTACCAGAAGACTTCAAACAGGAAGTCAACTTCATGCAAGAGCAGACTTGAGACCGGAACCACGACAGGACTCAAGACATCGAGCAGAATTGGGACCTGTGAAAACAACTTTTTCTTGTGTTCAGCAGCATCAAGTTTCACCTACCAGTCTATAACAAACTTGAGGTAACTGAGGATACACTTTTCACATAACTTAGAGCCATGCCTGAAGACCAAACATCATAGAGATATCTCGTGCTGGTCTGTGACTGACATCTTCTTCCAGCTTTCTTGACTTGGCTTAAATGAACTTGTTTTTATTGGGGACATTGTTCCTTAGCACTCTGTGAAAAGCATTAGGAGGTATTGGAAGACCAGCTAAAGTGGGAGTGAAGCTCTGAATTCCCCTAGGAGGAGGCAAAAAGATAAGCACTGACATTCGGGCAGACATGATTCTAAAATGCAACTCTGCACCCTCATGTCTGGGGCGAGACAAAATCATTGCGGAGCCACATCATGCAACCTAGCAGTGCATGAAAGCAATGCTAAATATCCAGTCCGCTGCATGGGAGAGTCTAAAGGTAAGGAATTTGCACTTAAACTTATTCATCAAGAGCCTTAGCTCTCACACTGCAGTTATGCTCCTAGCACTTTACACAGAATGATGAAATTACCGTCTGATAGGCGGAATATTGAAGACATTCTTGAAAATGCTGGTGATCTTGATACTGTTCCAGAGCTTGGAGCCATATGTACGTAGCAATGGTTGCAAAATACTGATCGCATTTTGCAGCCAGTATTTTTGCGACCAGTTTGATACTTTGCAAACTAACCTATGTACTAATAGCTCAATTTGCACAATACTGATTCCTAGTGGGTCGCAATTTGACCCACATCATGAATAGTAATTAATGTTAATGAAGCAGATCGTGGATGCCACTGTGTACATTCTTTTACTGTATAACCAATCATAAGACAATAAAAACAGATTCAAACAAAAAATTAATTAAGTAGGTCGCAAACTGTAACCTACAATGAATTACAGCCATCACAGTGATGGTTGCTTGAGGAGGTCAGCAGACTACCATCTCTGCGACTGCTTTTAAATAAGGCATTTTTTTAATGCAACTTGTTTTTCTTAAAGGAAAACCTGATGCCTAGAAACAAAACCCTACAAGTTTAAGTAAAAAGATTTTAAGAGTAGGCAGTGGTCCATGTGACCACTATCTACTCTTACAAATGTTTTTGTCACATTCACAAAGGGAAAAGGGTCCTTTGGGGACCTCATCCTGTTTGCAAATGGTTTACCACTACGTGGCTGTAGCTGATTAAGTAGTAATGTTCTGTCACCAGATTTCTGTTTCTCTAAACATGTCATTTTCAAATACTGAATTAGCATTTGGTTGCAAACCCCTACAGCGATTGAGTAATGTGTTTCGAATTGGTGTTTGGGTTTCATACATAATAAATCCTTTTTGTGGTCACAAACTGTCCAATTCTGCAAATCAGGTGGTCTGCCAATGCAAAAAGGCCTTAAAATCTAGCCCTTAACTTCTACTTCTGCAAATACATGGCAACCATGCAATATCTTCTTTGCTACGAGCATGACCAGCAAGTGGTGGGTGGGAGATCAAAATGAGATAAAGTGAGGTGGTGTCAAATCAGCATGTAGCAAGGTTATTTTCAGCCATTAACCTCTAGTGATAATAAGAAGGGGAAAATGTGGGAGATTAAAATGAGATAAAGTGAGGTGGTGTCAAATCAGCATGTAGCAAGGTTATTTTCAGCCATTAACCTCTAGTGATAATAAGTAGGGGAAAATGTAACCTTCTGTCTTATTGGTAGCCATTGTATAGATTATTTTGTTTTGGGGGGGGAGGGGGGCAATTCCCTGTACCCAAAAAACTGTAATAAATGAAATGCAATGCAACTGTAAAATGGAATTATATACTGAAAGTGTGCAAAATACCCATTTGATTTGCCACTTCTCTCCAGCTATGTTCACGCTAAATAAATACCAACATATACTAAGTGGTTGCAATGATTATAGGCTTATGGATGTTTTTTCCTCATTATTAATTTGAGAAGTTTTCAATAAAGTAATCCTTGTATTTCTGACTGGTTAAACAAGCTTCATGGACATCCAGGATAGGACAAAGATTTCCTCATATTCTTATACCTCCCAAGTGACTGCATTATTTGAATGTGGAACCGAACCAAAGGTGCATGCTCTTGTTAAGAAAATTAACCATTGCAAATAACTACTCTATTTTCTTTGCAGGAAACAAAGTAAAATATAAACTCTTTCACTTGGACGCCAACCTACCATCACACTCATCGTTAGATAAATAAAATGAGTTGTACTGGGTTGAGGGAGCAAACTTTGAATTTCTCAGCTCAGGAAGAATAAACTAATTGCACACCACTTTTCCATATAGTTACACTAACACTCAATATACACCTTTACCACAAGTTTACAGTGGGAGATTTAACAATAATTCTTCGAAAAATAGTTAAAAAGTACACAATTATTCCCAAGTCTAGAAGCAAAAATGTTGATAAGCTAAAAACCAATAACAGCTGTTTTCTTGATTAATGGTCCTAAGATCTGGAATAACAAGCCATTGATGTTTAAACTGTCCCAACCCTCCTGCAGTTCAAAGAGACTCACTAATGAAGAAAAAGTAGGGAACGTAAAATAAAACAGGTGTGCAGGATCACACAGTTTGGTATTGGGGAAGCTGCGATTAATACAAGGTTTTCTGGTTTCACTTTGTGCAGTTCAGCCTATATATATATGAGTAAATTCAGAAAATAACCATAAATTTTCAGTGAAAAAAATTTAAATGAAATAAAAAATAAAAATATATATATATATATATTTTTTAAATTGTATTTATTTATTTTTCACTGAAAATTTATGGTTAGGTTCTGAATTTACTCGTACAAAGCCACAGAAATTCAGCAATTATAGTTAGAGTTATTTCAAGTAACTATGACTTGCACCCTAAGGTAACTATAACTCGTGCCCTCGCCATGCACAGTTTTCTTATCAATAATTGTATTGCAAATGCTGGAGTGATAATATCAAAGATGCCATTGAAGATGTCATCAATGATATAATATGTGGAGTATATAGCAGTGCACAGCGAAGGCGCAAGTTATAGTTACCTTAGGGTGCAGGTTTGCAAAATTTGGTGTAACTCTGTCCATAGGTTAGTCGTGTCTAAAGGTCCTTTGGGAATTAACATGGGAAACACAACGTTTCTTACGGATGACCCCAAAACTTTCCATGTGCAACAAGAATCACCAGGCCACTTTTTGGGGAAAATTTTGTGACCATTCGACAAACGGTGTCAGAGATGTAGAATATAGGCAAGTCAAAAAACACTTTTTCTATGGAAACATGGTCCTAACTTTAACTAGCTTCCTCTATACACACCATAACACCAACAACCCCCCAAACCAACCCCCCAGCCAAAGCCCCGACCACCAACCTGCTGGCATCAATGCGGTTCTCAGTCACATAAAAGACCATTTTGACCCCTGAGAAAATGTTTTTGAGTATCCATGCTCTATTTGATCCTCAATCGAGTCTCCCTGGGTTCATGGCCATGTACAGTGCTTTGCTGTTCTCTACCTAGGCTAGCGCTACATAAAGACAAACACAAAACATATTAAATCCACCAACCACTAATAGTTTCCTTTCTAAAACAAGAGATCCCAAGGCCAAAAGCCAAGGCTGCTAGTCTTGATTCCAACACTTACAGTATCTCACTCTTGCAAGTTATTTTTCATTCTTGCTTCCCCGTCACTGTTTTCCCACTTTTTACTCGTTATGTGTTTTTTTCTCTCGCGCTGGGTAAAGTTTGCTGAGAAAAATAAGTGTTGCTCCCAAAAACGAGTGCCGGTGGGCCCACATGCAACTACAACATCAGATCTCAACATAGCGTGGCCACTTTTCGTTTCATTAAGCGTTGCCTTGAAAAGGATGCGAGATTTCTGTAGGTGCAATACAATTCAGTCGCGTAAAACTAATTTAGTGGCAGCGGTAAGGTGAGCTCGCCACAGACAGGTCGCGGTACAGTGACAAATACCCCACATTCTCCGCAACACAATACAATCCGCGAAGAAAGAAAAGACGGCAGGAAAAGCTGCCCACTTGGTGTACGATTATCCTCATGATTTAACCATGCTTGTCATTTCAGTGAGGTAATGACAGCTTGATTAAAGGCTGCCCTGCCCGTAAATATTTAGGCAACTGCTACACCTGATACTGTAATTGTGCAACTCAATAATATTACATTTACTTTACTCTGTATGCTTCAGCCATTTAAGGAGCATTTCTGCTCAACACGTACAGTAAGGCTTCGTAATGCAATTCTTCTGTTTCTAAGCGCTTTAAATAACAGCCTTTTGAGTATTCTCAAAATACCATAGGTGGAGAGAAGAAAAAAGAGGTGGATTTAAGAAAGCTTGGAATGTTTTTTAATCACGGGTGCACGACTGGTGCCCTATATTATGTTTTCACTTGTTTGAAAAAAAAGCCCGAAACGTGGACTGAGAATAGGCAAATATGCTAAAATGTGTTGACCGTATTTACATATTGCCTTCCACCATTCCTAGGGCATCACTGTGCTTTCTTAATCTGTGCGTCTTTATTGGACGGTCATGGGATTTCCATTAGCCGTTGGCTGTTTGTGTATTGCTAGTAGAGATTTGTTAAATGCTGAGTTTAGTCACTTGAAGATTTCTGTAGTATGTTATGTACATGGGTGGAATCCAAATAACTTTGCTGATTTTCCTTGGGAACCGAGAGTCATCTATATCAAGAACAACTGATCACTAATCCTGGGACCTGGAGCAGTGTGCTGCCCAGTGTAATGCTCAAAAATGCATCATCAGGGTTAGTAAGTGCCATATAATGCAATCACAATAGAATATATAACTGACACTAAAACTAATTTCTTAACCCTCAGCCGCCAGACAGTCAGTTGTAGTGCATACAGGCTGCCTAATAATTCCCTTTAGTGCTTGACTCTCTTACCCACGTAAGACAAAACTGCACAGGGTCATGCCTATCACCCAGAAACGTACTAGCCCACAGCAATAAACCACCCAGTACCATCTGTTCGGGTCTGAAATAACTAAAGAGATCTGCCACATACCCCAGGCCAGCTGAGGACTGTAATTTAGTCCACCACTGCAGGGCCTGACTACATATATACACCACGCAGGGGCGGGTCCTCCATAAAGGCAGATGAGCATCGCCCCTCCTCCCAGCAGCGGCAGCTGCAAACCTTTTCCACAAAAACGATAATAAACTTTGTTTATTATTATTCTTGGGGAAAAGGGGCAAGTCCACGGGGGTTATGAGCAATGGGGGTGGGGAATGCTCAGCATTCCCCCTCAGAGCGCATGTATTTTTTGCCACCCGTCTTGGACCAGCCAAACACACATGCGCACAGGGATCTCTCCAGCCCAGCAACCCTGCACAGGCTCCCAGTCTGCCTGGGGGCACCCTGACTGGGCGTTCCTAGCCAATCCTGACACTGCTCTGAGCAGCGTCAGGATTGGAGCAGAGCAGGCTGGGAGCCTTGCCTGCAGGCAGAGGTGAGGAGCAGCGCAGTTCTGTAGGCAGCAGCGGAGGCTCAGGTAAGTTTATTTTTTATTTTTTATTTAATCCCCCTATCTCTCCCCCCGCGCACCGCCCATTCACCGCCACGCAAGCTGAGACTGATACTACGGCCACTTCTTGACATCTCATTAAAACAGTGAGATTTGGGATGATACCAATAAAGTTCATCCCAGAAGATGTAACCAGCACTTCTCCCTATAACCTATGCCTGCTCAGGGTCACAAACTTTAAATAAAATATATCAAATCAGACAGCCTAGTGAAGTAACCAGTTTAGTGGACTATGAACGTAAGAAATACCAAAAATGAACCTGCAGAGCTGCTCAAAGCTGTCAGTTTATTCAAAACCATACTCTGTCCATCTATCTCTCACACTTCTTCATCCATCACGCTGCTAAGCGATGCATACAATAACACAATAAATGCACCTTGGTGATCCTTATGCACAGCATGAAAACACTTCCAACATAAGATCAAAACACAGACAACATCCTTCCAACCACACATCCTACACGGTGTAGCATGCTACCCATGTTGGCAAGTGCTTCAGTGCCCCGTATAGGAACAGTGATCGCTATATAAATGTAGCACTACAATACAATGATCCTCCATATGGTAACTGACACAGAACACCATGGATCCAATAATCTAGGTAGATCTCACTTTAAGTAGTCAGAAGGCAATAACAAAACTCAAAATAAATACATAAGTGAATAAACTTGTTTTTATATGTGATATTTAAGGTAAAAACCTGTAGTAGAGTTTAGAAAGGTCTAGATCAGAGTTAGAGATTAACAAGTAGTGCAGCATTTGAACAGAGAAGAAATCTTGAAGTATGGGTTGGTACAAGAGGTAGGTAGGCTTTGCAGCCCTTACCTGCTGCAAGAAGGCGACAAAAGCATGCTCAACAACAGCAACTAACATAACATCTATAAATATGTATCATTGCAACTAATAATATTCTAAAACATGGAAAAGGGAACAACAAAGTTCTTCTGATAAGGTTCAAGTTATTGTCGAGAAAATTGAGTGTGGGAAGCTATAAGCGTAGGGTGAACATTTTTAGAATGTTTTTAGAATGCCAATACAAAAAAGGCAAAAAACACCTCTGTCTTTAAGCATTTTAAGACCCCTAAAAAGTACATGTAAAATTTGACAATCAAGTGGGCCTAGAAGATACTGTCAAAGAAGAACATGGTATACCATGAACACTTTATAGCACATCATAAACGACATTCGGAATCTGTACCCAGTGTGAGCACAGGCAATTAATGTAAATGACTATAACATGAGGTCACGCCTGGCACATATGAGTGGTTTACCAAACATTCTCGCCTAACATGAGTTTAATAAAGAATACAATTTTGTTAATCTGCCCTAGCTAAAGCTCGCTATCTGGAATGGTCAGAATTATTTTTAATGGACCTCATTACTCAACTTAAAGCCCTGGGGTCCATTACATCTGAACATCTTTTTCATATGTGCCTTATAGAGCCATGCCTCTGCACACGCTCATCCCTGCTAACAGCAAGGCTATGTTCTTGCATGTCATTCAGTTTCCAAGGATCTAGCAATTGTTTTTACTCTGAGATATTTTGCGTATATGACCACTGAACATACTTACTTTTTACATCTACAGCATAAACTGTATAACCTCTGGCTGCAGCAAGAATAATATCACTCAGGTCTGTCTACCAAATGTATTATGTGATTATAGTGAATTTAACTGTTATCTTACTCATTCATTTTGTGGGTATGTAGGGTACATGGATGTACACACCTTTAGGTGTGTATGGGCAATTTACCAAACAATCTTGCTTAACAGAAGTTATGAGAAAGACATTTTGTCAAGTCCCTTGGCTTAAGCTAGCATTTGTCAATCGTCAGATGCGTTTTTACCTGGGTCCTGTTTTAATCTTAAAAATACCATGCTTTGATAATCAAACTTCATAGGTATTTGATCCTCAAACATATTTGTTATGCACCTGAGCATCATTCTTTATCGGTAAAATATTTGCATGGTCCCTTGTCACGTCCGTTGGTACATAGTTTATACTTAACCACATGTTCTGCTTGTTTCAGAGTACATGATGTGAGAACAATGCAAAATTAAAGCAAATTAATGCTAGGCTATGCCCTCGCACACATATAACAGGCTACCTTTTTTTTTTTTTTTTTTAAAGAAAACACATAATTACTCGTCTGATGGATAGGCTAATCATTACATACTGGAAACATTGTATCTCCAACTCAACCAAATGCAAACAACATTTAGTTTTTCGGTTTAGCAAGTGGACTTTGATGAACAGTGCTCTGTTTACCAAATAGCTCTCTCCTGGACACAAACGTACACCTTGGCAGAGGAATATTGCAATGTCATACCCACTACTAAGCACCCTTTGTATATGTCTGATATAATTTTGTTATTTTTTTTTGCTCGACCTACTCATTTGGGAGGTTATCCCTCACACACACACATCATAGCACATCATCCCATGTAAGATATTTGCTGCACCCTTTTTGAAAAATAAGTATATATTTTTATTTTCCCGAGGCAAGATTTGATGAAAAAAGAGATTATGGCAGTGGGGGTTGTGGGGCGTTTGGGAGGGGGAGGGGTTAATGAACGGTGGATATCCCAACAATTTTGTGGTACAATTAAAAAGTCGATTCAAATGGATTGAAACTTAAGTTTTACAAGCCTTCCTCCTGTCGGAATAATTATGTGGCCTCGTAGTCTAGGATCTCGACTCTATGGAAAGCTGACTATTCTAGAACCATTACATAACCACCCTTTTCCTCCCAAGTGTAGATGTTTTGATACTTTTAGTGAAGTATTGTGCACACTCTGCTCAATTTTGATACACCTCCTCAAGATTCCTTTTACTCTGGTACACACGACACAACGCATTACAGGGCCTCTGACAATTGATATTGTGACATCACACCGCCTTTGTTGATGCTGGTAGTATCCTTTCAAACAACAATACACTGCTTACACTAACTGCTTGACCACCTTGAGGTAATCAGATATGATCTACCATTTCCCGGCTGTAGATAGCTTTCCTGCTATTTCGGACTTAGGGGTACAATATAACCCTAAAATCCTTTTTGTTTTAATTGCATTCATTAAATGTTTCCATAAATAAAACATTCATTCACAGTATAGTCAGATAAAAAGATGTCTCAGTTCAACCGGAAATAGTCACAGTGCAGAACGCTCTCTGACAGTGAATTGGAAATACACAGATACCGGTGTAGGTTGATATTCCAACACCCCTATCCCCACCCTACAACATCGACCCATGTAGTACTCGCCATTAAATGGCATTCCGGGATGAGTGGAACCCTCATATCATAAACGTCGCACTCCATTTATTGCTGCATGTTGCCATCTGTTACTTAACAGATGTCTGGTTTACTTTAATGCTTAAGATGAACAGGAGCTAAGCTATTAGCCATACAGAAACAGGGCAACTCTACGCGCCCAAACCAACGGTTTACTGACGTTATGTGCAGGCTTTGATCAGAACATATAAATATTCTAAATTAAGATATTCTTGCAAGTAGCAAAAAAGAGGGGCCATGTTACTTTGATATATCAATTCTGCACTATTCACATATGTTTAAAGAATCAATAAATTAAACAACAGAAGGCAATACTGCTCAACGCTTAGGGAACATCACAGTGCACAATAAAATGTGAACATGTGCATAAGACACAGCTTTAGTCCATTACAGTACACAGAGTGGAAGCTTTTGGTTGGATGCAACATGCCATCTTAAATTATATACATGAATAAATCCCTGTCCAGTTGGCTGCATTGGTCAACACAGTATCAAGCCCTTTGAGACAACAGGGTGATCATCAAGATAGAGAGAAATTAAAAGAATGGGCACCAAGATTTATTTCGACTCCCAATTAAGGTAAAACAAGGTTCACAATGAGCCAAAAGGTCCCAAGTTGATAGAAATATTATTTGAGCAATCAGAACAGGGCCAACCGGTCCCTAAAGGTTCATACAACTCAGTGTGTAAAAGTCTTGAAAGTTCCACACAGAATTACAAGATCCCTTAACTCTTTGTCTCAACTAGTAAACAAACGCATAACGTACTCTGCTCTTCTGTATTAAATTAAGCAGCAATATGAAAAGTTTCCTTAACCCAGAACAAGAAAGGTACATAATGTTTGTTCTTAGTCTTACCTCCTTGCACGACTCAGACAGTTTCTCTTCCACCTTTATATTCCAGGTCATCTGCTCTTCCACGTAAAATGCTATATACTATTATGCTTCAATCGAGCATTTCACATCTCCACTCTTCTGATTACTTTGGATTTCAGGTTTACTTAAGATTCTAATCACACTTACATATCTTAGATGTGCACAATACTAATCCTTAGGTACTGGCATCTCTGTTGCAACACTGTCTCTATGTTATGTATTCACAATTAATATATTCAAAATAGTTGCAATTCAGAATGCTTAAAACAGATGTAATTGGGTAGCAGAGATGCAGCGCTTTGTACCAGTAAGCTAAATTCAGAGAAGAATTAGGACCCTTCCCATTTAATGCATTCAACAGCTGCTGGGTGGAATTTCTGTTTGATGATAAACACACCCTGTCAGACCAGGCAGCCATCTGTTGTTTGCTCTTATGTTTTCATGAAACACCTCTATGGCCGTATTTTCCCACTGCTGGTGACTGCTTCATGTCTTCAAGACTGCACTGTGAATATATTTCAATTAATAATGCTGTGAAAGCGATAGAGTATTTGCTTCAAACCCATTTAGTTTGCACCCTTTGGGAACCATTCTATAATCTGTTGCCACACTGAAATTTCATGCGAGTCCAGCCACATTCAAATGTTGTTACTGCCACCAGTACAGCGTTACTTCACTCCAAACCATGACCACTTTACACTTTAGATACACGTGCAGACAATATAAAGAGGCAACACGAGGAAACATAAAAACAGGTGTCTGACATCTGGTATCATACAAATGCAATAGGATAGAACTGTCACACATAAAAACCAAGAGAGATGTTCGAAAATCTGGGAGTTTTTCCAGACAGAACTACCAGAAGGGGCATTTCGATGAAGAGAGAGATTAGACTGGGTGTAATTAGTGATTCATGAGTTTGGCTATAAAGACATTGAGGAAGGGCGTGACTTCGGGCGTCAAGATGGCGGTCGCACTCTAAGAGTGCCCCAGACCCCTCCGTCATCCGTCTGCTGAAGCCCGGACCATCCCACATCCAATTTGCCCCCACCCGGTCGCAAGGCCGGTGGGGGAGCCTGGCGGTGCAGCGCAGAACTGGTGAGCGCTGTGGGAATGCGGATTGGTCTGGCAGGAGGGCCCCGTCCCGTGAAACTGAGAGCTGGGCTGGCAGTGCAGCCTGGAGAGGCGGGGCCTGGCCTTCAGCTGAGACCGGGGTTGCCTTCTAGGCCCTGTGCTGCGGTCACAGCTGAATCCTGGCCCCGGAGGTGTGGCCTGCCGCCACGTGCGGAGGTTGTGAAGAGGCCAGGGCCCGACAAGCGGCCATTGGGCAGTGGCAGCGGCCATTGGGCCAGGCCCCGGGACAGCCGGTCAATCTGTGGATGCGCCCCCACCGGCAGTGAGGCTGGTATCAGCCTGACCAGTGCCAGTAGACGAGGCAGCACGCTTGAGCCAGGAAGAGCAGGAGCGGCTCGGGTGCCTGCAGGGAAGCATAGCACGGGCTTCGTGAGGCCGGGGGGCCCCTTCCCTGCACGGGGGAGTGGGGTTCGAGGAGCAGAGAACCGGGCCCCCGCCCCAGGGGTGCGGCTGGAGCCCCACACGAGGCGAGCTGCCGGTGAGGTGCGGCGGTGGCTGCATCGGGCCGCTTGGACGAACGCTGGACAGCTCAGGCGAAGGAGCAGAGGAGCTACTTGGACATCAGAGGGGGGGGGGCACCATGTGAGCCCCTCCCTGGCACGAAGACCCTCGGTCGGGGGAGCAAGGTGCGTGGAGGGTATCCAGGAGGGGGCCCGAGGCGCCACGGCCCCCCTGAACGATCAGCCCCTGAGGTGCAGTGCCGCCGGTGAGGAGGCAAAGGGACCCTGGGAGAGGAAGCCAGTACGCCGGAGGAGGCGGAGGTGGTGATCGTTGACCAGCCACAAGGTGGGGGGCCAGGGTGGCGGCGAGCGAGGGAACATCACTCTGGACTGTACAGACTGTCCCAGACCTCAGAGGGGCCCTGCCACCCTCCCCCCAGCCCCCCTGCTCATTCGACAGCACCCGGTCCTGGGGGGCCTTGTCGTGGGGGGCCCCCGTCTCCTGTTTGATGTCCGGTGGAGCAGTGGCCCTGGTGGTGGTCATCTGGGGTGCCCCCCTCCCCCATGCGCTGCACAGTGAGAGGGCGCAGCCGGAGTCTCCGGGGACCCCAGGAACTGATCGGCCAGAGAGCGGTGGGGGATCAAGATGCCCCCAGCCGGTGTGACAATATGGGGAAGGACAGGGGTGGCAAGCAGCCTCCGGCGTCCCAGCAGCGCAATGATCAATTCACCACACAGATGTCCTCCCAGGGAGTGGGTGATCCGGCGTCAGGAAGCCCCGCCACGGAGGGGGTGAGCACGATCCTGCAGGCCAATCACTCCTCACAACTGACAGTTGAGACTAAAATTGGTGAAGTACGAGAGGATGTGAGCCTATTGCATCATGATCTGCAGGTGGCAGTGGGCCGCATCACGGAGGTTGAGGATCGGGTCTCTCAGGCGGAGGACAAGATCGCAGAGCTCAAAACTAAAGTTGCCCAGCTGATGACCCGCGC
Source organism: Pleurodeles waltl (assembly GCF_031143425.1). Lineage (NCBI taxonomy): Eukaryota > Metazoa > Chordata > Amphibia > Caudata > Salamandridae > Pleurodeles > Pleurodeles waltl. The sequence continues at coordinate 875,249,034 of NC_090448.1, read as the reverse complement.
AGGTGAGCTACATCATCAGGATGAAGATGCTGAGAACCGCTCCAGGCGAAACAACCTGTGCTTCGTTGGCTTCCCGGAGGGAGCGTAAGCGATCCAGGTGATCGAGTTTTTGGAGAACTGGATTAGATCCTGGGTACCAGAGCAACATCTCTCCCCCTGGTTTGCGATTGAGTTGGCTCACAGAGCGCTCGCGCCCAGACCTCTGCCTGGAGGACCCAGGCGGCCAATGATCGCATGATTTCTTAACTTCAAGGACTGCAACATCATCCTTAGAGAAGCTAGAGCACACCCAGACCTCCGTTGGGACAACCACAGGATCTTAATATTCTCAGACTACACCCGGGAGGTGCAGACCAAGCGCCGCTCCTAGGAGGGAGTTAAGCAAAAGCCCAGGGCAATGCCGCTGACCTACATGCTCCTTTTACCTGCGCGTCTTAAGGTCCTCATCGATGGGAAATCATTCTTCTTTGTCTCGCCTGAAGCGGCGTAGGACTGGCTTACTGAAGAGCACCAGGTGGCCCGGAGGGGTCCCCTCAGGCCCAGGAGGGGCTCCCCGGGTCACAGCCATGTTAATCCCCCAGGCTCACGGGGGCGGGCACCGACGCACCCTGTCCCGCCGAAGGAAATGAAGTGATCCGGACAGCCGGCCGGCCGGGGGCCTGCAATCAGGGCTTTCTCATCTGGAAGGGGGGGGGCCCGTCGGACACCCCGGAGGAGAAGAGGCCTGCATGGGCCGCGGAGGAGGACCGCCTCAGCCAGACTCTCTTGCTCTCCTGAAGTGCACCATGTTCAGACTTCTGTAACCGGGGAAGAGCTGGGAGAAGATCATCCTGCCTGACACTGGGTGCAGGGGAGAGGGTAGCGGTATTGCAGATTTCCGACTAAATGGAGTGGTCCACCATTCCACACCAATGACAGACTCTCTGTGTTCCAAGGTTTTGGTTGGGTTTATGGGCGAAAGATGCTTCAGGGTTGGAAGTATGGGGCTAGGGGCAGTTGGGGGAGGGGAAATACTAACACCACAGCAATTCCAGGTTCCACTGGGGTTGAGTTGCAATTATGCTAACCTTTTTTCTTTTAGGTGGTCGCATTCGGGCTCAGGGGCAGGCATGTTACACATATTCTTGCTAGTTCCCTGCACGCACTGCATCCCTTGATGCAGGTACTTTCCTGGAATGTTAACGGGCTCCTAGATCAAATTAAGCGGTCCGCGGTTTTCAGTGCCCTCCGCAGATATACCCCCTCCATGGTCATTCTCCAGGAGACCCACTTACTTGGTACTCATTGCCCTATGCTTGCGTGGGGTGGGTACCACAGGGTCTACCACGCGGGCTTTTCTAGGGGTTCTGGGGGGGTGGCTATCCTGCTACATCACTCCTTGCCCATAGTGAAATCCGCTTCCTAGTTGGATCCACAGGGGCGCAACGCAGTGGTGTCCGGCATGCTCAGGGGCATCCGGTAAATATCCTGAGTGCCTATGCTCCACCTGGAGCGTTTGAGCGCTTCTTGCTTGCTCTCCAGGTGGTATTGGCGGGGCTCCCTCCCGGTCTGACCTTGCTGGGAGGGGACTTCAACTCCGTGATAAACCCAGCACTGGATATCTCTGATCCTCTGTCCGTGAGTCGTTCCTACCGGGCGTATGGACTGGGCCGTTGGGCCGAGGGCCTTGGTCTTTGGGATGTGTGGCGGATATGGCACCCTAGAACGCAACAGTAAACAAAACACATCAGCGACGCACCACATTCATGCCAGAATAGACCACCTTTTTATGTCAGCACTGGATGTCTCCAGAGTCACGGGGCGGAGATACTGCCGAATGGGGTCTCGGATCACGTGCCACTTCTGGTCCGCCTGGGGGATACAGACCCCACTCGATGCCCGATGTGGCGGCTGAACGCCTGGTACTTGCAGGACAGTGACTACACCCAAGCCTTGAGGGACCAAGTCATCCAGTATTTTGACCACAGCCTGGGGTCCGTGCAATCATCCGGCACGATCTGGGCAGCTTGCAAGGCCACCCTCAGGAGGCAGGCGAATTATCTCCTTCACGTGCATGTGCGCGCACGAAACTACAAAGGGTCGGAGCTCGAGGCCAGGGCGTTACGGTTTGAGCACCGGCTTGCTGTCTCCACGCACGTGTCCATAACAAGGCAGTTAACCCTAGTTAGAGAAGAAATAAGACACTCTGTTCTTGAAAAGGCGAAGTATATGTGGCAAGCTTTGGTGGCCTGTGTATACAGCTGGGAGGACAAGAACGGAAACCTCTTGCACTGGCTAACAACCTGGCCAATGGCGAATAGGGTCATCCCCAAGGTCGTTGATGAGTCCGGGGCCCCCTTCCGGACGCCTTGCGAAATCGTGCAGAGCTTTGTCACCTACTATACGAAACTCTACGAGGAGCGGCCCTGGCCACAGGTGGAGAGGGAGGCCCCCTTGCTAGGGGAGGTGTCTCTCCCTAGACTCTCAATAGTGGAAAGGCAAGACCTCAATGAACCCAGGGGACTCGAGGAGGTCAGAGAAGCTATTTTCGAACTGGCTGCAGGCAAAACCCTGGGCCCAGATGGCTTCCCGGCAGAACTCTACAGCAAGTGTAGCGACATCCTAGCCCCTCACCTGATTGCCATGTTTCAGGAGGCGGAGAGGACGGGTAGCTTTCCTACGGGTTTCGACCAAGCCACCATAATGGTGATCCTTAAGACCAACCCCCCATTGCGGCAATGTTCTGCCTATCGCTCCATTTTGCTTCGCAACACTAAAGTTAAGATTCTGTCCACGATCCTAGCCTCCAGAATGAAGAGGGTGCTGCCCTCGCTGATCCACCCGGACCAATGCAGCTTTATGCCCACGAGAAGTACCAGGCACTGCAATAGGCGACTGCATGTGGCGCTGGCTCAACGGGGCCTCTTACACCTCCTCTGGCACTCCTCCTTCTAGACTTCGAAAAGGCCAGTGATACAGTGGACTGGACTTATCTAAACCAGGTGCTTGTGAGTACCGGGTTTGGTCCCAAATTTTGCGAGCCTAGTGATGCTCCTTTATTCTAATCCGACAGCGCGGGTGCAAGTGAACGGGGTTGTGTCGGACCCATTCCCTATTTGTCGGGGGAACTGTCAGGGGTGCCCCCTGTCCCCACTTCTCTTCGTGTTAGCGATGGAGCTACTGGGGAAGCTTATAAGGGAGGACCCCCTGATTGACGGTTGGGCTTGGCCCACTGGGCGGGAGGACCGGGTGGAGCTTTACGCGGACGTTGTACTCTTGTTCCTGGCCAACCCAGCCCACAGTGGGCCCCGGGCGCTGCAGATCTTGGGACTGTTTTTGGAGGCCTCCAGCCTGACACTTAATCCCAGTAAATCTCTTCTGGTTCCATTGCACCCAGCAAGCGACTGCTACGACTGGCAAAATGCCATCCCTATCAGACTTACCAGCTTCCGGTATCTGGGAGTCAAAAATGACCTCCGGAGATGGCAGACCCTGCCCCTCAACATATTGGGTAGGATAGAACTCTATAAAATGATGGTATTGCCCCATTTCCTCTACCTGCTCCAGAACTACCCCTACTCCATGCCCAGGAGGTGGTTTAAGGAGATAGACACTATAGTGCAGCAATTTCTATGGTATCGTACCCGACCCCGGCTGGCACTCAGCACCTGTCAAAGAGACGTGTATGAAGGTGGTTTGGGGATGTCTAACCTTTATCTCTATTATCTAGCAATGCAGCTGCTGGTGATTAACGATTGGATGGTGGGGCTGGTCTGACCCTGCATATCAGCTAGAACTTCTGACGATGGGCTTCCATGGTTTGCTCGAGATGCTATACGGTAACCCCCCTGCTCTGCAGAATCCTGGAGGTGCCCAGAGTGGTACTGATGGGTTGGAGGGAGGCGCACAGGGTGACGGGTTGGTGGCGCCGTCTTACCCAACAAACCCAGCTGTGGCATGGGGGTGGCTAGAGGAGGTCTCTTCCCTAGAGGGATTTAAAAAATGGGACCTTTTAGGCATCTCACAGTTGGGGGACGTCTGGGAGGGGTCCCACATGCGGTCCTTCGAGGAGCTTCAACAGCAATATTCACTCAATAAGACCCAATTCCACAAATACCTACAGCTCCGGCACGCGTTAAATGTGTACGCCGGTATGGTCCTCCCTGAATTTAGTTCCATAGAGGCCAAGGCATTGATGGGCGGTCTGGGTAAAGGGGGAGTGTCACAGATCTACCGCTCCCATTTCATTAACACAACTCAGATGCTGGACAAACTCCGACAGCGGTGGGAGGTATGGTTGGGCCACATAGAGGATGAGGACCGGAGAGACGCGCCTTTGGCCCCTAGAACACTGACTATGACCACTTGTCTTCGCGTGGTGCAAACATACTATCTACACACAGCTTATCTCATACCTGACAGGTTATAAAGGGCAGGCCTCCAACCCCGCACAGATTGTCCCCATTGTGCAGGCCCCGATGCAGACTTTTACCATATGGTGTGGACCTGTTCACATATAGTTACCTAATGGCGGGCGGTAGCGACTGAAATCTCCGGGGTCCTGCAGGTGGAGGTGGAGGCTGCTGCGTTGCCGTTTTTATTGGGGGTCATGGAGGGAGTGGGGTCCAGTAGAGCAGAGCAGATCTTCTTGGGTGTGGCTTGTCTGGTGGCCAAGAGAGACATTGCAGCTGGCTGGAAAGCGGAGACAGCGCCGGCACTCACGAAGTGGCGCAGTGGAGTGGACTGGTGTGCCCAGCAGGAAAAACGAGTATAAGAGGCGAGAGGGTGTCTGGTTAAATATGAGAGAGTGTGGGGGAGGTGGGCAGCTGCCTGGGGAGAGTAATCAGGGGCTATGCCTTCGGTGCCATTGCAGTGAGGTGCCCTGTTATTGATCATTCTGACCAATGTCATTTATGTACCTATGTTGCTTGTGCGGAACTGTACAGTGCCATGTCGGGGGCGTGGATGTGACCTAATAGATGTATGTCACTTTACAAAACTAATAAAGTTGTTTATAAAAAAAAAAGACATTGAGGAAACGCACAAGACCTATGTATGAAGGAAAACCATTCTATATGTTTGGACTGTGAGTTGGAACCGTTTGAAACTAAACACTTTTTAAAATCTTGAGCCCGAAGCAACCTTAGAGGTCTCTGAGTATATTATTACAGTCAACAGCTTCTGCGAGTGTTAGGTTGGTGCATTAAGGTGAATAAGCTATTCCCATGTTCAACGTGTAAAGTCACAAGCGCTCAAAACAGAGATCTTAAATTATTGGGTGGGGAGAAATAGTTTATTATTTTCCAATAGTTTCAATTAATATCTGTCTAAGTCCTGATTTTTTCCATCCACTTTCTGGGGAGTTCTTTGGAGATGCTGGGCTAGAGAAGGAGAATTTTTTTGGGGGTGTTGGGGATTGAATTTGAGTTTCCTGTAGGTCACCAATTAACAAATATTTGACACGTGGCAAGAAAGCCGACACAATTAATGCTCTAGATCCGAATCCAGAGTGGCGTATCTTCAGTGCACTAATGGGAGGCAATGTTCTGCTCAGAGAAAATCACCTCAAGGGTCACATTTAATCTATTTGGAAAAGGGTGAACATGAACAATTTTATGTCGTTAGCTTGACCTTCCAATAGCAGTCTGGGCCAAGCTGTCCTATTTGCAAAGGGCAACGCTTAAGTCCTTTCTATACTGTTGAGCACTGTCAGAGTTATGAAGTTTCACCCTGTAGGACACATCAAGCTGTGGGTCCACCAACTAAGACTGGACTGCTCCTTGTGGAGCAGGACAGGAAAGATTTGCATATGATCGGCCTGGTTTGTGTTAGTACTGTACATCTAACATGAAGGAATACTAAACCAATGGTACAAATGTAATAGACTCAGTAGTTTAAAACGTTTGGTTCAAACATTTCCAACTAAATCATCAATTACGGTAAAAACTGCCTACTTCGCTGTACCTAGGTTCCAGCTTAAAAATCAATTGACGCAAAATGCACCCACACACCTGCTAATGCTACGATGAGTTCAGCTCACTGGGGCTTCGAGCTCTCCACTCACTGCCATTGTCTTCAAAGAAATCAAGTCCTGTACTTGGTGTACTAGCTGTGTTGTTTGCCACAGTTTTCCTTCGCGTAAACACACAATTTCACACTATAATCAATTTCGCTCACTTCACTCATCTGATGCAAAACTGATTGCAATCCCTCATTCTAAAAGTCCCAAAGTATTGCCAGAGACATTATGGCTGAGGCATGTACCCTATAAAATGCCTTGCAAACATCCACTCTTTTGGAGACTGTGAAAGCCCTGGCTCTTCTTCTCAACTGTCTTTAAGGATACAAGGCACACTATAGGAGATTCATAAACCTAATATCACTTTACTGCCCAGGATCAATATTCAGTTTTCCTATTTTATTCACTATTAGTTTGTGCTCCACTAGGCACAATTCAGAGAAACTACAGTAAGCAACACGTGTGCAGTCTGGATGCATCAGTATTTTGACATTACTTATAAGCAGAAGCACTACCAATAAAGCACAAAAACCCCACAGAAAAGCCCTACCATCCTCCCAATTAAGGGCTGGATGCTTCAAAAAGAAGTTGATATTATATTCTCTGGCCTTGCCTGAAGTAATCATTGATACACAGCACATGGCTGCCAATCTAACACACCTCAGAAGCTACTGTGTTTGATGGAGCTGCTGACGTTCGTGTCTTTTGGTTCTTTGATATTACGGATCGAATTGATGGGGAAAGAATAGAGCCCTTTGCATTTCTTCAGCAAGGCAGGCAATCATCATGCTGCTGCGATAATGTTTTATTATTCACCCGTTTCGCTTTAATTTTGTCATTGAGAAGTATGCCAGGGGATATTTTGCAACAAAGCAAACAATATAAGATCATGTATTAATGCCGGGAATTCCGGTGTACATTTCATGTTTAATTTCCATCTAAATAGTCATAATTACATCGACCAGACAAGAACTGAGTACGTACATAGAATAAAGAAACTGTGTTGCCTTATTCAAAGACGAATCCTAACAATAAAAAGACGGAATAATTTCACAAGCCCTTTTCCAGCGCATTTATCTATTTGTATTTATTTAGACAGTGTGTTTATGGATGGTACACGAGTGTTCGATCCCTGGAAGATTTTATAGATAACCATCGACAGTCATTACAGTGTTAGTTGGCTCATTAATGGAGAGTGAATGCTGTGCGGATCGTATCTCACATAGTGCTGCATTTAATGCTCTCTCGAATTGGCCATTGTAATGTACAATCGACTATATGGGGTGGGGAATGTATCTAAGTGGGGGGCGGGTTGAAGGCTAATTTACCTGATTTTTGTTAGAACAACCTTGCCTCTGAGTCAGAGACTCTTTAGTAGAAGGGCAAAGTGGGCAATTGGCCAGGGCCCCCACCTTCCAAGGGGCCCCTTGGGAAAGTGAACTTTCTTTATATTTGACTTTTGTATCTCTACCCAGTGTAATCTAATGATTTTTGGGGTCCTGGTTAAGAACTATTTCAACAGTTTTTTTTGCGACCCTGTAAAAATGTTATATATTACTTAGTATTGTTTGCCATCGTCCAAGTTTGGATTAGAAAGACATGGATAATAAAATTAAAATATGTTTTCTACAGAAGCCCCCCAAAATAGTCTTGCCCGGTCCCCAAAAATTCATAAGATGACATTACTCCGGGTATAGGGACTTTTAGTTTTTAGTCACCGCAGTAAGGAATAAAAAAATATATCAGTAGTCATTGTCTACTGGCGGTCTTATGTTTCATGAAAAACTGGCACTGATCTGGACCACCTGAACCCATGTTGGATCCCTCCTTCATTAAGAACGAGGGAAGTTCAAGAAAACATAATAATCTGCAAACGTTTCACCTTTGCGTCTGATAACACCATTCACTTTCTACACACACATACACAATCATCGTTCCCCAAGTCAGTGTTTTCCTTAAAGCAAGTAACTTTCAATTTTTGCTGACTTGTTCTCATCCAAACTATATATTACGTTGTGCTCAACTCTTGGTAATGCGCTATTGGCAATTAGCCCCCTCATCCAGGACTACCACAGAAATAAGTACTATAGCTCCGAGTGAAATTCCAGTTCAAGACTAAGAGGGTCATTACAACCCGGAAGCACCCCCAACAGGCTGGCGGTGCTTCCAGGGGGGATTACGACCTTGGCGGAAGCGCCGCGGTTGCACTGCCACTTTTGTCCCGGCGGGAGTAATCTTCCAGGGCAGCCATGAAAAGGCTGGCGGAAAGGGGAGTTGCGGGGCCCCTGAGGGCCCCGTGCAGCTTTTCACTGTCTGCATAGCAGACAGTGAAAAGCGCGACGGGTGCAACTGTACCCGTCGCACAGCCGCCGGCCCAATTTGGAGCCGGCACCTGTGTTGCGGCTGAGATCCCCGCTGGGCCGGCAGGTGGAAACCAGGTTTCCGCCCACCAGCCCAGCGGGGATCTCATTATGGCTGTGGCGGGAGTGCGGCTGCAGTGGCGGCCGCCCGGCGGTCCAACCTTGGCAGGCGGCTTCAGCCACCCGCCAAGGTTGTAATGACCCCCTAACTGCCAAAGAGAAACCGGATGCATCAATTTCCAAATGGACTTGAATTTGTACCCACCCATCCATCTAACGGCCAAGTCAAAGAAGCCTACCTCTTTCAGGTCTGGATTAAACAATTCTATGATCGTTTTATAAACAATATAGGTAGCACTTAAGTGACATATTAACGATGTTGGGAGTGCACTGCTCTTGTTTGTACTTAAGCTTTGAAATCTCACTCTTTGCCACTACCCATTTTCTTTTCTACAGTACCTTTAGCCCACATATTGACTTCTCATTCTCTAATCTTGCACTGTGGTCTTCGTCTACTCTTCATTTTTTCCTGTCCTGTTGATTACTCATGAACTTAAGAAACGTTTACAGGGTACAGCCTTCCCTGTCACTGAGCATTTTCAACCAGTCATTGATGTAGCAAGGTAAAAGAGCCATGGTCAGGACTTTCCCGGCATCTGAGCCCCATACTTTGTGTTTTTGGACTGTTTCTTCCTTTACGGGGAGCTACAAATAATTTGATCGTAACGGTAACTGTGTGATTAGTACTCTCTTGAAGAGTGGAGCCAAAACCTACACAGATGCACAGTGCGTAAACGGATTTCAAGCAGCCCCTTCCGGAATTGTTCATCTTACTGCGATACTGACAACGGTACCCTCTCATATGTGGATCAGGTTCCTCCTACTTTGAACAACCTCTCCAGCATTTGTTAAATGTAAGGGGGTGGAAATGTTTGAGGTGGGTGCATCTTTTCAGTCACAACCTGGTACCCATAGCTGACAGTAAAGCAATCTAAACATTATGGCCCTTGTGGCAAATTATATTTCACGCTGAAAAAAACATTTCCAATTGACCTCCCAACTAAAGACAAGCTCTGTTTATATTACATTTTCACATGACCTGTTTAAGACTCTTTGAGGATCAATTCTTCAAATTAAGTTGTGACGAATGCAATGCCTTTTGTTGTTAACAATATACACATCTTGCATGTAAGCAATACTATATTAGAACATTTAGGTTTTGTTGCCGTTGCATGGCCTTGATCCATTACAGGAACAGCAAAAGAGGCAGGATGAACATATTGTCCATTACGTCTGTTCCTTCACCTACACCCACAAGTGGTAATAGCTACTAATTAAAGACTGTGAGTTCAGCTCTGCTTCATCGAACTGTAAAGTGCATGCATCATTTGCATTTTTGTTTATTTTTGGTCAACAGAAGAAAGCCTTCAATTTATCAGTTATAACAAACTTTGTTAATATAATTCCTAATCAAAGTAACATTTTCTGACTTGCTAGAATAACTCGATCCACCCATCATCAACTGGATTTCTGTCCTAGAAGTGTTCCACAGAATTCAGGGTTTGTGCACTGCAGAAATTACATCATTGAACATATTTCGATAGTGAAATTCTTGCCTGTGTAGCTTCCCTTTTGTCACTCGCACTATCCCTCTCCCCCTCCGCATAACACTCTCATTGGTTTTCTTCCAAAATAGCCCAATCTGATCTGATGGATGGTCAGAAAGTGACAGAGGCAATCGAAGTGGGTTCAATAGTCAAAGAGGTAGGCTGTGATCTGGAAGATAGGATAGGACTGACTGTGCTGGTCTAGATGGTGTTTATCCCACTGGTCCACATTTTGCTTGTTTCCCTATTCATACTTCACTTTACTGCAGCTGTCCAGAAAACAAAGAGGTAGCAGTCCTGGGCAAACACAATTCTGTGAGGGACTGCCATGAGGCTGATGTGAAAGTGGGGAACAATTCTTCAGGTGAGTGCAGGGCCTCATCTGATGTTTTTTTTGTCAGTGGCGTGAACTTAAATTGTTGCTCAGAAGAGCGCATGAGTTTCTACAAGTCTCGTGGATGACACTACAAAAATTTGAGCTTCAGATGTCTTCAACATGTTGCTTTCCAATACCCACTTTATTCCTGGAGGCAGATTAAAATGTCACTTGCAAAATGCTGCCCTGAATCTCCATGGCTGTAGAGCTCTAAATTCTCTAATTTGTTTGTTATATCTTTTTGCCAACACATCTATGTCCTTCGGTAGCAGTTCTAGTCAACTAGTCATCTTCTTTGATAATGCCTATTATCTCGAGTACAACAAACATTCAATTAAGCCACATAGCTGGTGTCCGTTTAGTCACAGGATGTGGTTGGTGCATTTATACTCAACGGATTCCCTAAATCCAATGATAATCTTGAGTTTGTTATGCTCTACCCAGTTACAAAAAAGGCAATAGCCTGCTCTCTTACTACTGCATGGCAATTTCTTCCTCACATCAGAATTAAACTATTGGTAGGTTTCATCTCCCCTTTGTACCACGTTTTAACGGCTACTCGATTTCTAGATTCTTTACGAGTGACTGCTAGGACCGTAAGGGTAAAAGCCGACCTGGACAAATATGAACATAGTGAAAGATACTGAATCTCTACGAGTCTCAAAGGAAAGGCAAAACATCTCTTCTTTGGTACCTGGCATCACAAACAGAAATAGCACAGAGAGAAACTGAGTTATTACATTGCTAGTGCTGTTCAGAGTTTGAGGGAGAATTTGATTGTAAAAAATGTAGAATAGTCATATCTGGATTATTACTTATACCTTTGAATCTCAGATACTTGTGATGGCAACAGATCATCACTCTGTGACTCACTACTTTGTCAAATGCAAGACAAGAAAAAGTTACCTACATTTGTAATAATATTTCTAATGGATACAAAATCTTCGAAGAGATCCCTCATCTAATGGATGCTCCTTCCAGGCTTTAGAGTGGTCAAGGAAACTTGTTTTCCAGCAACGACTTTTCAGGTTTGCAAAGTGGCACCACATAGCTCCAGTTGTGATTAACCTTCTAGACGTGACATCACAGGATAGACTGGGTGGTTATTAGGGTAGTGGTATCCATTTCTGAAATTATTTTCTGCTTCTCATCAAGAGCGCCACAACGGATTAAAACAGCACAACTCATGTTTGGGCAAATTAAGATTGTATTAGTCGTGGCACTACCTCATTGGAAGGGTTGGTGAGGAATCTCTGGGAAGACTGTTTTCACCAGAAATATCGCTGACGGTAAGTTACTTTTTCTTCTGATGAATGCTTCTTCCAGTAGATTTCTCACCTTATGGAAAGAGTCCCACAGCAGTACCATCCTCAGAGGTGGAAACAATGTACTGGTTAACTGAGGAAATCATGCAAGTCGGTTCACACAAAGTGCCCATCGCTCTGTGCCTGAGATGTAAGGCAACAATAGTTTGCAAACATATGCAAGGACAACCATGTAGCTGGTCCAGCAATTGTCAGCAACTTGGACACCACTGGAAAGAGGCATTGGGGCAGCCATGGTTTTATCAGAATGAGCATAAATTCCTTTCAAAGGGCCTTTGTTACTGAGGGCATAGCAGATTTTGATACAGAGAGTGACCATATCCAGAATGGTAAATTTGGTCACACCATTTCAGTCTTGAATCCAGCGAAGCCCACAAAGAGCTGATCATCCGCCCTGTCCTACAGTGTGTGGTTAGGTGTAGTAGGATACTACACTTCTGTATCCAGTCAATTCATTTGCTCTTTCTCCTTGGCTGGATGTGAAGGAGGGCTTGGGCCCTCGGAAGGGACAAAATTACCTTGGGTAAGAAGGATGGGCAGGATTGAAAATTGTAATGGTCAGGAGAATTGAAACAGTTTAAGGTTCTCCGCCTCTGCAAGAAGAAGTAATTGCACCCAACATAACTCTTTTTAGAGTTGGACATGGATCTATGAAACTGTGCATCAATCTGAATGAAGATGCCATCAAGAAAGTCACAACAAGGTTCAGATCCCACTGAGTGTCAATAAACATGGTGAGAGGAAACATGTAAAGCAAACTTTTCAGAAAATGTTCCACTAGTGGTGACATAAAAGGAGAAGGCTGAAGAGGAGGCCCAAAAATGCAAACAGATTTGCCTGGCATGCCTTTAACCATACCAACTGCCAGACCCTGCTGTGCAAGTGGCAATGTAAACTTCAAGACATCAGACAGCAGCGATTTAAAAGGACTGAAAATGTCAAATTTACACCAATGCAGAAATGTGCTCCAGTGGCCCTTGTAGATAGATTTGGTAGCAGGTTTGCAGACTGCCGGGACAATATCTGCAACCACATCCGAAGGGAAATTAATTCTAGCTGGCACCATTCAATCTCTGTGCATTCAGGGTCTCAATATTGAGGTGGACAACTGGGATGGAGGACAGGACCCACAGCAAAAGCTGGTCCACTTAGCAGTGACCAAGGGACTAGGTGGTTGCAGAATGCAGAAAGTGAACAGATCAGCATATCAAGTCCTCTTCACTCTAAGTGTAGAAATCAGAATGAGCTGCACACAAGTGGGACTGTTGGAAATTCACACAGCACACCTGGGCCCAGGTGAACTTGAAGGCAACCCCAAGGGAACCACAGGGAGGGAAGAGTATGGCAAAAAACGTAGGACACCTCCTGCTCTGGACTATGGCAACAAGATTCCCGAAATGGAAACTTCAATCTGAAGAAGCTTGCCTCAATCACATCAGTCAGTAGGTTTCACTTGTGCTCAAGTGAGAGGCAACTGAGAGCACTGCCCTCACATTTGAGGGGCCAGCCAGGAGAGCCGCCACTGGGAAGACCCCCCTGTGCTGCGCCCAGTTCCACACATGGTGGTGGATTTTTCAACTGGATTTGGACACTGCCCCTTGAGACAGAAAAGAAGGCGGCCTTCAGGTCAAGATGGACCACCAGCAGATTGAGCACATTTATATGCAGGTGAAGCTCTGAAACAGGCCAAAGGCTCCTTGAAATCCAGTCACCCAGACAAACACCACAGCACAATAGGAGGCATCTGTGACCGCGTGGGGGACTAAAACTGAGTGTTCTTCTCTTCCAGTGCCACCACATCTATAGCCCGTTTTTACATTAAGGCAAGATTGAGGCATGATTGTTTTCTCCACAAGTAGTTTTCTATCAAGAGAAGAGATTTTGCGACAGTTATTACCTATGGATAGTTTTCTGAAATACGCAAGATCCTTTTTGACTACTTACTAGATGATGATGATGGACACTGTCATTGCCAGGAAATCCAAGCAACTGAAATAATTTCAAGAGTACACTATCAGAATCGTGAGTAGCCTGTCAACTCATCTTACAGACACATCAGAAGGAGTACTGTAGTACAGTCCGTCTCTCAGTAATGGTGCAGATTTATACTCATCTTACTGGATGGCAAAGTTAGCCACATCTGAAAACTACAAGACCTGGATTAAATCCCTCTAGCATAAAATATTTTCATTTTCTCAACTGTGGAAGTCTTGAGAAGCCCCAAATAAGGTCTCTCAATTGAAAATGAAAAATTATGTTACAAATATTACCCAAGTTAAATGAATAAACTACCACTAGTAATCTTCATAGCTGGGAAGAAATGATCACAGCTACTAAAAATCGGATGCCCAAATCCCATGTTCTTTTCAAGCATCATTTTAACAACCATGTTCTGCACCAAGCATGAATCACCAAGATTATGATGCCATAAAGCTAAGGAGAAACAAACTTTTGCTGAACAAAACTGATCAGACAGAAGCATGCCTTGAGCTACTGAACTTAACTAAAATGTCTCTAGTGGACGGAACGCTGTATTGAAAATAGGACCTAGGATGGTCACAATGAATGGCCTAATCTGACGTGCACTTCACTTTATTTTCTCCTTGTTTATTTTGAGGCCCAGCATGAGGCCCATCCAAGGAACACTTGTTCCACGGTTGTAGCTTTGATCAATAAGTTGTCCAGAAGATTCCAGTCTTTTCAGGTGTGCAGACGGAAAGCAGAAGCAGATGGAGAACACTCACAATCCTGTACTGAGACCAAGGAACCACATCCTTTAGAGTGGAGTACATCTGACACAGCATCACCATTTTGAATCTCAAAACCCTTAGTAATTAATTACATTATCTGAAGTCCTAGATAAGCTTGTATTTTTGTCATGATGAAACAATGATAACATAATTTGTTCTTCTATTGTCTGCACATACTGAAACACAAACTAGAAATGCCTCCATATAGAGTGGCAAACGTGGTAGGTGTAATACATTTTATTTTTGAAAGAGGGCGGACGAGGAGGCAAAACATTTCTGTTAATCTTGGAAGGAATATAACTTTCCAGTTAACTCCAAGAACTCTAATATTTTCTTATTGACAAGTATTTACAGAACACATTTTTTCTATTAGACTCAGTCATTTTGCATTATAGCGCTATTCGTGTAAGTCAAGGTAAGAAGGTAGAGAGGATAAAAACAGCATCTATAGTCGTAGTTGTATAATGATTCGCTTAAATTTCAATATCTCTATACATCCCCTACTGAAAAAAATATTGTATTAGAATTTTTACAGTTTAAACAACAGACCACTTTCTGCATACATTGTAGGTGCGGACAAAGATGAAAAAGAAGTCCAACAGTACATTTTGATCATTGTTCTTAGTGAGACAGTCAGTGTTTGAATTTCCAGTGACCTTTTTTCCTCTTAAAATCAAATTAACAATCAACAGTTTGACTAGATTCCAGTCATAATGCTGGAAACATATGTACCTTCTGAGTGCATCTGGACGAAACATAACTCCTACACTAGTATTTTAAAGAGCTAAATTTGGTTTACATTTTTGGTTTGACTGCTGAACACCTTGTAGAGCATTTCAGCTGTGCTAGCAGGTTAAAGAATTCAATCATCCGTTACCTGTTTTAAAGAAGAGCTTAAGACTGTTACTAAATATGACATCTCACACATTACCCATGGCTTGAGTACTCAGTCTGGGAGAAAAGCTAGAAGCTGACATATGCAGCTAGCTGAAGAGGGCTGCATATCTTGCGAGGGCTGCATATCTTAACATCTGCTTTGTGAGGTGCCGTACTGTAAGGTTTCTGAGAAGCAGTAGTTTTCCAGAGCACTACCATGTTGACGTTTAGGTTGAGTGGCTCATCTGAAAACGTAGTGAGTATTGTAGGGGATTTCACATCAACTGATGTAGTGGGAATGCCATTGACACATCATTCGGTTCAGTGTCTCTTCCCAATAATTCTACAGCCTTGGAAGAGGGATAGCGTCTCAGGCAGCTCATCTACATTCACGACTGTCAACTGGAGAAGCGGCCTTAGGCTGAGATCCTTACTGTAGACCATTTGGCAGTACATACCACATTTGAAAGCTCCTACGCATTGGCCTCAAAAGGATTATGCTTTACAACAAATGTTTTGCTTGGAGAACATACTCTGATGACAGTTTGGTAGAACTACAGTCTGTCCAGTGTTTGTTATCTATGATAGTATTATTCACTGGTATCTATGTCCATGGGCACGTATTAATTACATTTTCCAACAGTTCATCATAAAATAGTTATTGGTGCAATAAGTCACTCTGTGAACTCATATTTTGGACCAAACAAGACTGTTCTCAGAGGGCTGTGTTTATAGCGTTTTAAGGTAGTTAGTTACCAGACACACCAAGGAGCACCATTCATAAACGGTGGAAAGCAGTTCTAGAACAAGATAACCATAGACCCTGTATTTCTAATTGATGGTTCATTTTGGATCGACGGCTGAACAAAAAGTTTGTGAACTCCTGGGATGCATACATTCCGCTTCTGCCAGCCATCTTGCATTCTCTCATTGCTGTATAAGCGGATACTGAAACGGCATCTGATTTAGAACACTGGGACTTTGTACAGCACACAACGGCCCATTTTGGGACAGCACACAATTTTGTTCATGCCAACTGGGCCTTGTAACCGTTTGCTGAAACAGATATTAACTTGAATGGCAATCCTAGATTGGTATTTTTAATTAGGTGTGGTACTAAGGAGGACTGTCAGTGCTCTCATTTGCTGTTTGCCATCTTTATGGAGCCACTTACTAGCTCTCTTCAACCCAGCCCTTGCATAAGATATTCCAAGTTGGGCCATGAGGCCAAATGTACCAAAATTAAACACCTTCTTGACCAAACCAGAAATTACCAATCCTGTTAGTGCAAAGACTTAATTTTATTAAAATGACAATCCTACCTACTTGTTTCAAATTTTACCAGTTCATGTTCCTAACAGGGTTATCTCACAACTTGAACCACATATTGAAAGCTTTATTTGGCAAAATAAGCCACACTTCGTAAAAAAAAAAAAAAGCTCTTTTGGGGATTATAGAAAAGCCTCACGCGTGTGCCACAGTAAAAAAACTATTTAGAAAATACTACAGTGAAACCCAATTACATTATACTGTTTTTAATACCTCCTCACTGGTGTCCCTCACATCAATTACGATTTGTTACATACTTTCCGAGCTCTACTTGCTTTTTTTTTTTCAAATGAATGAGTTAAAAAGCATTAGAGACATGGCCCAAGTAAAGGGGGCGATCATCAGAAATTTCTTCATTTGCCTACATTTATGGAATTAACAGCTATGAGGGACAATTGTGAATTCCCACACTTTTGAATTTCAGTGAACTATTCTTTTTCCCCCATAACTGAATACAAGCAGGTTGTTTACACCACAAAAGGCACACTCAACAGGTGCAATCACCTTAAGCAAGAAACTAATCAATTTAACTGACAATCCGACTCACACATTTAGCAAATCTTTGTTCAATATAATATTAAGGATTATCTCATACTGCCATGATATTCTTTTTTATTGATATCAGTTATTCATTGGATTATACAACACAAATGTTTTCCCAGCCAAAAGGGAAATCGGAGGATGATGCTTACTTAAGGTTGGTAAGAGCATTTGTGACTGCAGAGTGAAAAGTGTTATAATAGCTGGTGAAGATATCTGGACACAAACTATACCACTTACTAAAATCATCTTCACTAACATGATAGCCGCTTATGACTAGCATTATACATATTATGACATGCAAAAACTTATGTTATCTCTGGCGATACATATATGTTGCAAATGTTCCAACTGTATGGGCAGAGATGCACATCACATACACATGTTTTTATCACGTTTCAAGCTAACTTTATTTTCCACGAAAATATTTTCCTTTATAGGTGGGATAACATAAAATGATGGCAGTTGGCAGGCAAGTTTTGTCTTATTTGATATTGATTGTTTTTTTTCCCTTCAAAAATGGAAGAAGGCGTTGCCATAGATAATGGCCCTCATTATAACATTGGCAGTAAAAACCGCCTACCGCAGCGACGACCGCCAAAATACAGTCACCGCGGCTACCACCCATCTGCCAAATTATGACCGTAGCGCCACACCAGTTGACCGCCGCAGACCGTATCATGACACATGATACAGCCTGGCGGTGTTCTTCTGGCGGACGCTGCTGCTGGCAGCAGCATCCCGTCCCGTCTCCTGCCGGAGGACCCGCTGAAATCAGGTAGGTCAGGTGCTCCGACAGGTAGAGGGAGGTGGAGGGTGTTGTGTGTGTGGGTGTGTGTATGTGTGTGAGTGGATGCGAGTGTGCAGGTATGGATGTGTGAGTGCGTGTATGTTGTGTGAATGAGTGTGTGCATGTATGTAAGTGTGTGTGGATGTGTGTGTGAATGGATGTATGCATGCATGGATGAATGCGGGTATGAGTATGTAAATGCGTGTGTTCAATGGTGCGTGAAGGTGCGTGTATGTGGTGGGGGTCTGCAGAGGGAGTGGAGGTGGGGGGGAAACCTGTGGAGGGGGAGGGGGGCAGGGAAGACCCCTATCAGTGACTGGGAAGGGATTCCCTGTCACTGATAGTGCCTTCCGCCATGGTTTTCGTGGCGGTAAGGAAGCTATGAAAAGCGTGGCGGTAGGCAGGGTCATAATCCCGCGGGCGGGCTAGTGACGGCCGCCTGGCTGGAGACTGAAGTCTCTAGCCCGGCAGCTGTTACCGCCATGGCGGACGGAGTGGTACAGTGGCGGTTTGGCTGGAGCCAAACCGCCAATGTCGTAATATGGAGAAAGGTACCGCCAGCCTGTTGGTAGTATTTTTCTCCATTTTACCGCCATCTGGCTGGGTTGTAATAAGGGCCAATGTCTTTTTAACCAGGATGGCTAGAGGATGGAAATAGCTTTTGCGCTTGTTCGGGAGAGGCCCAAATAGTTATGCCAACAGAAACTGCCCTAGACAATCCAATGATGGTGGATTGGCAATCGATTGAAAACTATTTTCGGCTTGCTAATATTTGGGACACATGTCCCAAAGGTGTAAAGCTCAACGCTGTACTTGGGTGAGCTTAACTAAATTATTCTTCATATTTTTCTCTCTCTGTTTTTTATAACATTACAAATGGAAGGTTGGTGGATTATGCAGCACTAAGTTATCTTAGTTATATAGTAAACCACATTTATCAGTTTATTTTTATTTCCATTAACAACTTTATATTCTCTTGTTGTAATTTGGGATAGTTGCAAATAACCAATAATTGACTCACTCCTTTTCTTTACTTGGTGAGCCCATTTTCATATGGTAATTGAGGTTATTTCGGTGCCCAGATAGTAACCTGTAGTTTTAGGATTAGTCAGAAACTTTAGGGGTCGCTTCTCCATGAACTAGCTTATTTTATATTATAAAGACTTTAAAAAAGCAATGCAAAACGGAAAACCGCGGTAAGCCAGAGGCATTGTGGACAAAACTTCAAAGTTTTACATATGTATGTGCAAAAGAAACATTTAACAAAAAGAAAACACATATTAAAGAGAAGTACTTTGTACCAAGTATTTATCACCACAAAGGAAGTGGTAAAGAAAGTCTAGAAAACAGGACCATTGAGAAACTCCACTGAAAAATGTAAATAAGACATGTTGCAAACTATGGCATAGGAATGGTACTTGTTTGTTACTACGTAGATTGTATTACAAATTACTTGCAGATTTGGTACTTATGCTTAACAAGACGCCTGATATGGTCGGTGAGGGACAGACATTTCAAGAATCATCCTCATTGATGGGTGGAGTTGTAACAGATGCTTTTGAATAGCGACCTTTGTTTGATTGGTAGCTAATTAACAAAACTGACTCCAAGCTGTTTGATGTGTTCTTGCTCAGGCCAATTATTATATGTTAAGCCACATAATGTTGGACAACTTGGCAGTTTTTTAAGGAGGCATTAGTTCCAGCATTTCAACAATCAAAAAATGCTAGGATTATAAACAGCAAGATAGTGGTTGTTTTACGAGATGGTCAGGATGGAACAAGCTTTTTTCTGATTTTTAGTTTCTATAAAGGAGACGTATTTAGTTACCTTACCTGACAAGGAACATATATTGATGAAGGTTACACCCAAATTACATACATTTGAGATGATAGGGATTCTTGAAGTATTGCAACAATTAGGTTGTAGAAGTTCATTGGAAATGAAAGGAGGGTTGGTGTTTTGACTTGTTGAGTCATAGACAATTGTTGCACAACTAGTTATTGATTTATTTGAGGTAATCCTAAAACGACTATGTTTGTGATATGGTAATAAACTGTTACATGCTCAGTGTACATTTAGAATTCAGCCCAAAACTGTGATTAAGAAGTGGTTAATGTCATCTCACACTTAGAAGATGTTGTTAAATTGTTAACTAAATCATCTCTTCACTCAATCAATCACTATACTTGTAAAGCGCAGCTAGTCACCCGCTAGGGTCTCAAGGCCCTTGGGGTGGGGAGGGACAGTAAGTGAGTAGTCGTCGATGAACAGAGGGTATCTGACGAAGAGCCAGGTTTTGAGGTCTTTTCTGAATTGCGATAGAGTGGGAGATGTTCTGAGGTGGATGGGAAGGGAGTTCAAGGTCTTAACGGCGTGGTGAGAAAAGGAGCTTCCTCCAGCTGTGGCCTTCTGGATGCGTGGGACGGTGGCGAGGGCGAGGTCAGCGAAGAAGAGCTCTCTGGTGGACGTGTAGAAGTGGAATCTGTGGTTGAGTTATTCTGGTCCAGCGTTGTGAAGGGCTCTGTAGGTGTGCATGAGATGTTTGAATGTAATTCTCTTGTCTATTGGGAGCCAGTGTAGGTCCCTCAGTGGGGCAGAGGTGTGGCTGTGTCTGGGGGCGTTCTTGATGAGACGGGTGGAGGCGTTCTGGATGCGTTGCAGTCTTTTCCGTACCTTGGTGGTGGTTTCGGCGTAGAGTGCGTTGCCATAGTCCAGGCGTTCTTTTGGATTGAGTTGGGATCCATCTGAAGATCTTCCAGCGCATGCATATGGTGTTGAGGCAGGCGGAGGAGACTGCGCTGACTTGATGGTTCACGGAGAGTGCTGAGTACAGGATGAAGCAGAGGTTCGGGGCTTGGTTGGTGGGGGCCGGAATGCTTCCGAGGGCAGTGGGCCACCAAGAGATGTCCCAGGCTGCGGGGTTGTTGCAGATGACGAGGACTTCTGTTTTTTCGGTATTTAGCTTGAGGCAGCTCACCTTCATCCAGACGGCGACTGCCTTAATTCCTTTGTGGAAGTTGGCTTTGGCTGTGTGTGGGTCATTGGTGAGGGAGATGATTAGCTGTGTGTCATTGGCGTATGAGATGATGTTGAGTGCGTGGTGTCTGGTGGTGGTAGCTGGGGGGGCATGTAGCGGTTAAAGAGAGTGGGGCTCAGAGAGGAGCCTTGCAGGATGCAGCAGATGATCTTGGTGGCCTCTGAGTACAAGGGGGGAGTCGGACTTTTTGGGTTCTGTCGGAGAGGAAGGAAGTGATCCATTCTAGTGCCTTGTCACGGATGCCGGCGTCATGGAGGCAAGTTCGTAGAGTGCGGTGGGAGATGGTGTCGAAGGCGGCGGACAAGTCGAGGATGATGAGAGCCATGGTCTCACCCCTGTCTAGGAGGATGCAAATGTAATCTGTGGCAGCGAGGAGGGCGGTCTCGGTGCTGTCGTTGGCCTGACTGTGAAGTGTACAGGATGTTGTTGAGTTCAATGTGTTTGGTGAGTTTTCTGTTGACAGCTTTTTCGATGACTTTAGCTGGGAAGTGGAGTAGAGAGATAGGCCTGAAGTTCTTGAGGTCGTCTGGGTCTGCTGTGGGTTTCTTCAGTAAGGGCTTGATTTCGGTGAGTTTTCAGATTTCTGGGAAGGTGGCAGTTCCGAAGGAGCAGTTGATGATGTGCTGTAGTTTGGGTTTGATGGTGCTGCTTGCTTTGTTGAAGATGTGGTGGGGTCAGGGGTCAGAGGGAGAGCTGAGTGGATGGTGTTAAGGGTTTCTTTGTCAGAGATGTTGGTCCAGCAGAGTAGGTGGTGGGGGTTTGGAGGAGCTTTGGTGGTCGATATGACGGTGGTGGGCGTGGAATGGTCCCGAGTCAGGAAGCTGTCGTAGATGTCTATCATCTTGCTGTGGAAGTAGGTGGAGAGGTTGTTGCAGAGTTCTTGTGAGGGGGGATATCCATGGAGATTGCACTGGGTTGGTCAGTTCACTGATGATCGCGAAGAGCTCTTTGCTGTTGTGTGCGTCGTCGATGTGCTCCTGGAAGGCGTTTCTCTTGGTGGTCCTGATGAGTTGGTGGTGTGTGTTTAGAGTTTTTTTGAAGGCTTCGTGGTTGGTAGGGGTCTTGACGGTGCACCATTTTCTTTCAAGGCATCTGCAGCTTTATTTGGACTCCTTGAGGGCGGGGCTGAACTAATTGGCTTTCATTGATGTGAGTCTGTTGGAGGGCTTATTGACGGGGCCTAAGGTGTTGGCGCAGTCTAAGATTCAGTTGTTGAGGTCTCGGGCAGCTGTGTTTGTATCAAGGTAGTCTGAGGAGGGGTGAGTTATTGAGGCTGGTGAATAGCTGGTCCTTGGTGATCTAGTTCCAGCTCCTGCGGGGGGGGTCCACCTGACCGAGGTGTCGGTCAGGGGATTTGCTGAAGGAAAAGTGGATACAGTGGTGGTCGGTCCATTGGAGTTCGGTGATGTGGTTGCTGGCGATAAAGATGGGGTCGAGTGTGTGTCTGGCGGAGTGGGTGGGCGAGGTGATGAGTTGCTTGAGTCCAAGGCTGCAAGGTTTTCGAGCAGCGTCGTGGAGTTGTTCTCATTGGGGTTCTCCAGGCGGAAGTTGAGGTCCCCGAGGAGGATGTAGTCCTTGGAAACAAGTGCATGGGTGGTGGTGAGGTCAGCGATGGTATCGCATAATGGGGGGGCAGGAGCCAGGTGGCCTGTAGATGAGGGTGCCCCACAGAGTGGTGTTAGGGTTGGTTCCAATCTGGAAGTGGAAGAGTTCCATGTTGGTGCTGGTGGAGAGGCGCAGGGACTCTTTGTGGACGATGGTGATGCCTCCCTCGGGGCAGTTCGTGCGGTCTTTGCGGATGATCTTGGAGCCGTCAGGGATTACGATGGTGATGTCCAGAGCCGAAGAGGGGTTAAGCTGAGGAGGGGTTAAGCCAGGTTTTTGTGAGGAAGGTGACATCCGGGGATGTTGTGTCGATGAGGTTCCAGGGTTTGATGGCATGCCTGTGGATGGAGTGTGTTGATCAGGATACATCTGAGGTTGTGTTCTGCTTTGTGGGTCCTCGGGGGTGGGCTTGAGTGGAGGAGACTGGTGAATTTGCAGTGGTGACAGATGAAGGGTCCCTTGGTGTCACTTGGTGATGCCTGCTTATAGTTGGTGTTGCGTCCTGGGTTGAGTGCGATGAGTGCTGCCGGCGTGTAGCGGTGGTGGGCGAGAGGTCCGGGGTCCTGGCGCTGGTCGCAGACGGGCTTGCCTTAGGTGTGCCCACTGCACGCGGCCGCCATTAATTAGGGGGGGAGGAGAGGACAGCTGGGAGGCAGGAGCAGGAGAACGGCACAAAAAAGGGGTCAGGGCCGCACCGCGGTGGCAGCAGTGGCAGGGAGAATGAGAGAGAGGAGAGAGAGAGAGAGAAGCAAGAATGAGCGGAGTGATAGGGAAAACAAGGAAAAAGATAGAGGAAGCGCAGAAAGCAAAAGGCACTAAAAATGGCACAATAAAAGAAAAAACTAGGGGAGAGGACGGAAAAAGAGAAAGAGGCAGAGGCAGACTGCACCCTAGCAGAAGAGTAGAGTTTTCCCACTAGACACCAGGGATGAGGCACAGGCAGAGCCTACTGGTGGAGGAGGGCCTCGAACTACTGATCAGGGTCAGAGTTCAAAGACAGACGGGCTTTACTTACTGGTGGAGCTACGCAGTGGCAGGGCAGTTCACTGACCAGGTCAGTGAGGTTGCTCCCAGGTCAGTGAAGTTGCTCTCTTGGTGGAGAGACAATG
This sequence comes from Pleurodeles waltl, assembly GCF_031143425.1. Taxonomy (NCBI): domain Eukaryota; kingdom Metazoa; phylum Chordata; class Amphibia; order Caudata; family Salamandridae; genus Pleurodeles; species Pleurodeles waltl. The sequence continues at coordinate 875,225,329 of NC_090448.1, read as the reverse complement.
CAAAAGGAGTAGCAGGATTGAAATGGCGACTTTTATTGATGCAATTCATATTCAGTTTTATAGTGTCTGGTGAGTGACACATTAAGGGTCCAGCTGGTACCAGGGCTGAAAAACCTCCTACCTTTGATTTCTAACAAGATATTAAATGATGTGCCTCTGAAAGTTTTAAATTGGATTTGAAGGTTTTCAAGGGCATCTTGTGATTACAGGTGTATTGTTAACTGGATTCTGACACACATTTCCAAGTCCTTAGAAAGAACTGGGTTTTGACAATGGGACTGATTTCCCGGGTCAAATGGACCAGGCCTATTTTCTAAACACAACTATTGTTGAACTGATGAGTGTGATTGGGATGGATCAACTGGAAAGATAGACTGAATATGATTTTTTTTATTAAGAAATCAACATTTATGTGTACATTAAAAGAAGATGGCTCAAGAAAACCAAGCTTTCTTTGAGATTTATGCTGACCACTGAGAAGCACTAATCTGTTACCATGTGATCTGCAGTAGTTGTCAGGACTGTGATAGTAATGTAGTGTTCCTCTTTAATGTAGGACTAACCTGTCCTGATTATTCTTCTGACAAGCTTTTAAAGATACGGTGCCTGATTCACTTTGGGTGCATGGTCAAAGTTTGCTGAGTGTCATACCCTTGTGTGTTCCAGCACAGAGATAGACAATGTACCCAACTACAGATAATAACAGCAAATGTGTTAACGCTTTGGACACAACATGGTAGAGAAGGACTCAGTGGCAATTCACACCACAGTCCTGCAAACACCCATCTGGGACAAGGCATATTATTGTAAAGGTACATTAACACTGCAAACCTTCGTACCTGAGGACTATTAGTGCCCCTCTCAAGAGCCTCTTTGCTTGTGTGCCGGCTGATAAAATGTGGCACAAGGGCAAAGGCAATTATAAATTTGCCTGGGGCCATCTCATTGTATTGGTGGGAAATATGCATCCGTTCACTTAGTATTTCAGAATGGGCCACACGAGTGTCTGCTGCAGATTCTGAAAAACAGCAGTGTAGAATGTGCAAAGGATATGAGCACAAACACCTGCTGTTCTCTTGTGACACTTCATAACTCAATTACAGAATTATGGCGACAGGTGGAACAGTAAGCAGCTTGAATAGTTTGTGCCTAATCCCAGTAATATTTTCAACAAAATATGAGCTAGGGAAGACTGTCAGAATTGATTTTCTCCATCTTCTTTCAAGCCTACAGCTACCGCCTTTGAATTCCTGTATCTATGATCCTGATCAATTTCCGAAATTGCTTTACAATGTGAAATGCCTTAGCAAGAAGAGACTAATTGTGCTGCTATGGGGATAGCTATAATTAGTGCTACAAGTGCATGAGGAGTGGGGGTAAAGGTCTGGCCACCCCAGTTGTTATTACTATACAACTGGTAGTCTGGTAGTGATGTCGGCCCATTTTTATTGTGTGCTTTAGGGCCTATGGCACCCTTGCTCAACCAGTCTGGTGATGTAAGATTGCTATATAGGAGGTGACAAAAAAGGCCGGAAAAGAGGTATAGTTGTATACATTTCTGGATGGAGGCTGAGATATCATTCAAGGTTGTTTTTATTAATGCCCAAAGTCAGAGTTATGGAACATGATCCATTTAGAAGTGGTATTGATGTGCAGAATTAACACTGACGTCACTAGTGACTTTTTCTGTGGACAGCACTTTGAGCTAGTTGATAAAAACCCAGCAGATGCATGAAATCTAGAAAGGTCCAGGTAAGTGCTCAATGGAGGTCATTGAACAACAACTTGGAATACAGTGGTTGAATAGTTTATGATGAGCATTTAAAGATATGAGGCCAAGTCAGTGAACGCGTCCAAAATGCTAACCTTATGACTGCACAGTTCACAGATATGGTTGCCAATGACGGCAGCACTAAATGTGTATTTGCTAATAAAAGATTAAAGAATCGTGCTCATGCCTAACATACCATTTCTCCAGAAGGGATTTTGTTTGTAAATGTTGACAAGCATACTTCTATCTTTGCTGCTATGTTGTGGCATTTATAACAACTTGCTATTAGCATTTCAACAAACATGGATTAATATCCTGTGGTGAACCACGTTTTGGTAATGCAGAAAAGGTCCAGATATTTGTACCAGACAAGCTCACGGATAAGTTTGGAGTTTTTAATAGTGGATCCTCGAAGCATCAGATTATGTGTGGGACTTTTATGAGGGGGCATTTTATGGGGTTGTCGGGAGAAATGTTGAGGGTGCTAGGGATGTCAATGTATGTGGATTTGTCAGTGAAGTGGTGTTTTACAAGGTAATTTCGTGAGAGAGAAGTGACGTAGCACAATATACCAGGGCAGGTAAAGGAATTAGGACGTGAAAACTACAAACAAAACTGGTGGCACTTCCTTTTCACTGCCCACCGAATGAAAATGGGGCTCAACTATCACTGGGTATTACACAGAGAAGGGTAATAGATTGAACAGGTTAAAACGCCATTAATGATTCCATGATATGCTGACAAATGTCATCTAGTAGAAAACCCCTCTTGGGGGCTTGGATCTGATTATTCGGAGTTGAAGAAATCGTGTTTAACGTTGCTAAGTCGAGTTAATCAGATCCTTAATGAAGAATGCATATTCTAGAGGAAATGCAGCACAGGCTGGTCAGTAGCTTTTTTCTGGTATTTTGTGGAGCAGGGTATTATGCTGCACTCTTACTCTCCCCCTTTTAATCATTTTTCTTTTTTCTCTCCACCTCTTTTCCTTCATTTTCTTTATCCTCTTTTCTAGGGTGTTTGCGCAGCAGCATTTTCCCCAGCTCTCTTTCTCCCACCAACAATATACCCTCCATTCTCGGCATTCACTTCTGATCCTCAGTACCCATTCTCCCTTTCTGTAGGCTTTCTGCTTATTGTTGCTTCATTCTTCCAAGTTCCATCTATGGGTCACAGAATACAGGTCAGTTTTCGTTTTTTTCCTCAGCCCCTATGGGTTTCATCACTATGCTCGTTATAAAAGAGATTAACTAAATACACTGACTGGTTCTAACATTCTAGGAATTATCAGATCTTTTGGTTTCTTTTCCTACTTTCTTTCCCACCTTCGTGCGGTCCCGTGATTAGATAATGGGTGATGTTTTTATATCAATTAATCTTTTTCTAAAAAAGCGAGAAACTGATCGTTACTCATCTTAACCGCTTTTCAAGAAGACCATTTGTTAGCCTGGACTCTCCAACTCTGTATTTGCCAGCGAGAGAACTATTCAGGCTGAGGTTTACCTGTTGCCAATAGCTACATTTCTATGTCCTTATCAATCTTAAGTGTGGAACCTTCTTTTATATGGGATTTATGGCAATACACATTTTTAAGACATATTTTGGTCACTACAATTCTGAATGCTACCTAAAACCAACATTTTCAAAACAAACTCAGCAACAAGGAATGACTGAGTTAGAAAGAAGATACATTTCCTCTTCCTCATAAATTCTATACTGCTATTCAACAACCTCGAGCAAAACTCGGAGTGATGAAAAACACTCAATCCAGAAATGCGGCTTGAATCTCCCAAAGATCAGTGAAAGCATTACGGTTCCCTAAATGAGTAGCTAGCACTCAGCCAAACTAAATGCTACTCTTCAAGAATATGGATTGCTATATAAATATTACCTAACTTTGCATTTCTTCATATATGAGATGCGTCGTTCAAAAACTGGCGAAGATAGTCTGTAATGTGTTTGTTTCTTTTAGAGGAACCTCTTCCTTTGTAGCCTCATGCCGATCTCTTTCAGAAGGTAAACTTTCAGCATCTGTTAATGGGCTTGGATATGCTGAAAGGCAGCAAAAAGGTGAAACACAAAACTTTCCCTTGTGCGATTTTACTATTTGATCCATTGTCTCGTACGTTCCCTTAGGGATGAATGAAAAATACCTTTCTGAATAATACATGAGCACCTAGACAGCATCCAGTTAAGTCTTTTGAATACAAAAGGTTGAATATGAGAAGCCTTCTGCGGTAGCCAAGAGAATTAAATGTCCATCTCTACTTCTCTCACATTTTTCCCTTTGTCAAAGAAAAAAGTACGTTCATTCTATATATATATATATATATATATATATATATATATATATATATATATATATATATATAAAACTCATCAATTAATTGGCAGATAGAAAATACATAATGGATTGAAGATCACCGCAAACCAGTTCAACTATATTAAAAAAAAAAAGTTAATTCCGAGCATACATAAACAACACCCATCCACCTATTGGTCTATCTGGTGTTATAACTCATCCTTTGACCTATTTACACTTTATTCATGAAATAGCTGTGAGCACATACCCACAATTCTATTCATGAAGCTACGGTTCTGTTGAACTGCCAATGATGGGGTCACAAGTCTACTCGCCAAACTGTGAAGAACACGTAAGTTACTTACCTTCGGTAATGCCTTATCTAGTAGACTCTATCTGCCTGCAGATTCCTTACCTAAAAATATCCTCAGGCCTCAGACTAGAATCAGAAGATTTTCGAGCAGTATCCATGCGTGTTGGTAGGTGGCATTGCTTGGGTCTGCATCGACAGCACCTGAAGTGACACGCCTAGTCCCTATATAGGTGCCACCTCGGCACGCTAACATTAGTTACTTTTACTACTTTACACGACAGGTGTGCAGAGCCACAATAGGAACAGACCACTGGTGTGGAAAAGACTATGGCCCTGAAAAGAGTGTCCATTACAACTCGACTCGTTTGCAGAGCGGGGAGGATGGGTGAGCCGGTAAGGAATCATATAGTCTCTACCAGATAAGGCGTTATCGAATGTAAGTGTTCATTAAATAGAGACTTTTAGCCGCAGATTCTTTACCCTAGAATAAATACCCAAGCAATACCTCCTGGAGGCGAATCTGCATGCCTGATTAGATCAATAAATCATGCAGGACCGAAAGGGCAAAGTGCCAGTCACGATGGACCTGACTGTTCAGGCAGTAATGTTTTGTGAACATGTGCAGTGATGCTCACACTGCTGACGGACAGATATCCGGGAATGGTACCCCATGTGCTACCGCAGTGGCCACAGCCTTGGCCTTGGTGGAGTGAGCTCACAAGCCCTCAGGTGGCTGTTTCTTGGCCAGTGCATAGTAGATCTTAATGCACAGGCCGATCTATCCCAAGATGGTCCGCTTCTGCATTGCCTTTCCTTTTTTGGCTCTGGCATAGCCCACAAAAATTTTATCATCCACCCTGAACTCTTTAGTGCGATCAAAGTAGAACTACAATGCTCTTTTTGGGTCCATTTTCTCCTCCTGTTTGGAAGAATGAGGCAGAGCAAATAATGTAGGTAGGGCAGTGATCTGGCCTGCATGGAAAGGAATGACAACCTTTGGAAAGAAGGAGGGCAATGTCCAGAGGACCAGTTTATCCCGGTAAACGGAGTAGTAGGGAGGGTGCACAGAGAAAGCCTGTAACTCACTGACTCTCCTGGCTGATGTAGTAGCCACTAAAAAGGCAGTTTTATAGGACAGCAGCCGAAGAGGGCAATTGTGCAAAGGTTTGAAAGAAGCATACATCAGGAAAGTGAGAACAAGGTTGAGGCCCCACTGAGGCATAATAAATGGCATTAGGGGAAACGTGCAGCCAATCCTTAAGGAACTTGGTTATGACAGCTGATTTTAAAAAAAGGTTTATCTGGCAATTGCAGACATGCAGCAATTGTACACAAATACCCTTTGACAGTGCCAATAGCAGATCCCTGCTGGGCCAAAGATAGGGTAAACAAAAGAACTTTGACTAAAAGTGCAGAAAGGGCTTCAACATCGTAGGAAACACACCACGATACAAACTTGTTCCAACAGAAGGCGTAAACCGATTTGGTGGAGGGATGCCTAGCTACCAGAATAACATTACAGACTTCAGGTGAAGGGTCGAAAGCTGTCAGCTGTCGCAGCTCAATCTCCACGCATGAAGGTTGAGGGTGCACGGGTTTGGGTGCAGATCCATGCCTTGTTGCTGAGAAAGAAGATTCATAGAAGAGGCAGCCTGACTGGAGGACCGATTGCCATGCTCAACAGCTCGGGATACCAGACTCTCAGTGCCCATTTCTGAGCCACAAGAATGACTTAGGCCTGGTCATTCCTGATTTTCTTGAGACCTTTGGGCAGGACTGGTATCGGTGGAAAGGCATACAGGAGGCAAGAGCTCCACTTCAGATGAAAAGCAACTCCGGACGAGAGTCGCCTTAGAAACTCCAGTGCGCAAAACTGCTGCCACTGCACGTTCTCTGTGGTGGCAAAGAGATCTTACCAAGGGTCTCCCCACTGCTGAAAGAGACCTTGCATAACCTTAGGATAAAAACGCCCTTTGTTATCCACTAGGCATCTTAGGCTAAGTTTGTCCGCTTTGGCGTTCAGAGTGCATGGCAGGTGTTGAACCATCACAGAAATGCCCTTATGTTCCAGCCATGTCCAGAGGGGCAGGGCCTCCCCCCCACCTTGTCCAGTTTGTTGAAGTACCGCATGGCGGTGGTGTTGTCCATGAACACCTGCACCAGCCTTCCCCTGATCGAAAGAAGAAAAGGCTTTTAATGCTAAGCAAATCGCCCGCAGCTCCAACAGGCTTGGACTTCGGCAGGGACCACAGTCCTCTGATCTTCACCTCTCCCACTTGGGCACCCAGCCCAGGAGTGATGCATCTGTCACTACTGTTAGATCTGGCAGGGGAAGGGAGAGGCATCTGCCACTGACCCAATCGCAGGCCTTTTGCAGTTTCCTCCAAGATCTGGGCTATGTTGGAGAGAGTACCATGATGCTGCACCCACTGAGCCTTAAGGTCCCATTGCAGAGCCCGCAAATGCCAGCAGGCATGTGTTACCAGCAGGATGTAGTAGGGCATAAGACCAAACAGCTTTTCAGTCTCACTGAAATCCAGGATAGAGGCTGAAACATAGGAATCATAGCATGAATATCCTGGACTTGCCACTCGGGAGGCTACACCCAAAACTACACCATATCCAGAATAGCTCTAATGAAAGGGAGCATCTGAGAGGGAGTCAGGTATGACTTAGGCACATTAATAGTGAACCCCTGCGAGTGAAGAAGGATTGCCGTAGTCTGGAGGAAGGAGACAACTGCCTTAGGTAAGCCTGCCTTCAACAACCAATCATCAAGGTAGGGAAAGACTGGGATTCCTGACCTCCGCAGATAAGATGGAATCACTGCCATTACCTTGCTGAACACCTGGGGGCATTGGTAAGGCCAAAAGGGAGCACGGCAAACAACGAGGCTTATGGCCCACAGTGAACTGCAGGTAACGTCTGTGGGCAGGAAGGATGGGGACGTGAAAATAAGCTACCTGCAAGTCCAACGCTACCATCCAGTCTCCTGGGTGATGGGCAGACAAAACTTGAGGAAGCGTGGGTATCATAAACTTCTCCTTCTTCAAAAATATGTTGAGAAGGCGCAGGCCCAGGATAGGATGAAGAAATCAGTTCCTTGGCAATCTACTTCTAATGCCAGCACCCCCTCAATGGCTCCCTTGGCCAAGACAACCTGCACTTCTTTACAGAGCAAGGAGAGATTGTCCTCCATCAGCCAATGCAAATGGGTGGCATGAGTGTTGGGGTTGTCACAAAGGGGAGGGGTAGCCCCTTTTAGGCTATCTGGAATACCTCACAGTCTGTTACTGACCACCAGTGGGGGAGGTGATGGCATATCGTGCCTCCCATTGGGCACCCAAGATGGACTGAGGGCAGACTGAAGAGGCTTGGGGGCAACAGCTGGTATGGGGGGATTAGACTGACCCGCTGCTGCCCACCTGTCACATTTGGTCACTGGGACTCTCAGCCACTAAAAGTTTAGGAAGCCTGCTGGCTGTGGTGGTTAGGAGGGTATGGACGTGGTGGGTGGCCCCTTTTGTGGCCACAAAAGGGGCAAAAGGCAGACTCGGGTTGATGAATGACTAAAGACAAGCCCTAGGACTTGGTCGTAGCCCTGCCGTCCTAGAAGCATTCCAGTGCTGAATCTGCCTCGTCTCCAAAAAGAGGGTGGCCATAAATAGGTACATCCATGAGGGAAGCCTGAACAGCCCCTGAAATGCCAGATGTTCTCAGCTGGGCATGGTGCCGCAAGGTAAGTGACGATTAAATCGCTCTGCCCAGCAAGTTGGTCATGTCAAACCCACAGCAGACGGTGAATTTAGCCATATCCCTCTAATCGGAAACAGCCTGAGAGAGTATGGCCTCCTTGAGGACTATAGGCAGCACTTGTGCAAATGAATCCCATAGTGTATGGGAATAACATCCCAATAAACATGCGGTGTTCACAGACCACAGGGGCAGGCTGGTGGAAGAGCACATTCTCTTACTGAAGGTGTCAAGCCTCTTGAATTCCCTACCCGGTGGAGTGCTATGGAATGCGCTAGAGTGAATGCAAAATGAGGAGGCTTGGAACACCAAGCTCTCCAGGGGTGCTGAGTAAGGAAACTGGGATCTCCAGCAGTGGGGCGATGGAAGCAGACAACTGTCCTCGTCACAGGAGCCCGTGTGCAGGGCTTGGACCAGGCCCTGAGATGGATGTCTATAAGGGCCTCATTGAATGGGAGTAAGGGTTCTGAGGGGGTGACTCCCAGCTGAAGTCCCTCTGTCAAGACATTAGTGTTGACTGCCACAAAGGGTAGGTTAAGGTCCAGGACCTCAGCTACCCTCGGCACCAACATTTCAAATGAGGCTCCGTCCGCCATAGCCACAGTAGGAGGGCAAACCGGGCCAGTGTCAGGTAAGGTGTCCAACCCACTGGTCTTACCCATTTCCACATACCAGTTGTCCTGTTCCTCACCTGGTTCAACTTCATAAGGGTCCATGGACCCTTCCAGTACTTCTCCCTCACTAGGCATGTCCATCAAATAAGGCACTGGCTCTGCTCTGGGAAGAATATACTCGGTCTGCGCAGGATGCCACCCATCCGACTATGTGTCGGTATCGGGAATAACAATCGGAATGGCGCCTCCTAGGTGTGTTGCTGTCACTGGGGGGTGTCTGTACTAGAGCGAGAACCAAGGAAGGTCTGGGTCTCGCTGGTGGCTCCTCTCTGGATCTAGCAAGGGATTGCTGCCGCCCGATTGGCACCGGAGGCAAACCCATGAAAGATGAGGCACATAGCCTCATAAAACTCTCTTAGCTGGGCAAGGATAGCTCCAGGGAAATCAGGAAAGTGCAGAGGGGATCCAGGATCAGGCCATATTGACTCGTGGGGGCTTGGAGTACTGAGCATTTCTCTAACCTTGTTGGATGACTTTGACGGACGAGAGGGAAGTCGAAGAGCGTTTGGACTTCTTCGACTTCTTTTGTTTGTGGAATTTCCAGACTTCCCAGATGACTTTGAAAGAGATGATGAATGTTGGGAGGGGCGCTGCGAACTGTCCCAGGCCCTCCCACACAAACAGGACCTCAAGGGATGTCGGGGAGCTCGAGGGATTGCTCCCTCTGCACCTTTGGGTATATGGATTGGCAGTCCTCACACGCCTTGGAGTCCTGTCCTGGCCCCTTGCACCATAAAAACACACCAGGGGGAGGGTTTGTCTCTGACATCTGCCTATAACAAACTCCAAGTGGTTTGAAACCAGTTGGGTTCCAATTCGTTAATATAGAGCTTACTACTGTTTGTTTTCAATTGTGAATCAGTTGTGAATTGTAAACAAGTCATTATATTATCCAAATAAATCATACTCGAGTATTTACCCTCAGAAGGGTGAAAAGCTAGGTTTTACTTACCCAAATTATAATATGTCAGCAGCAAACTGCAACACCACTTTGCGTACAGTATGTATCAGTTTCTCAATAATCTACTCTTTATCAAACTAGGCTAAATATTTACGGGCGATCTTACGGTTTATCAACGAATGTAGCCATCAATACATGACCTACAAACTGATATACCCATCAACTCAGTAATCAGTTGACTTATTGCTCTATGTACCAATAAAGTTACATTCTTAATTTGATTTACCAGACTAATCACCTATCTATTGATCTGTCCAGTAATATGATGGTCTAGCAACAATTTAATGATGCGGCCACCACTCTGCTTTTTTAGTCATGGTTTGTCCACTTAAAGTACCTTTCTATCCATCTACTCACCAGCCTTCCTATCCAATGCCCCAAAAAAGCATGAGCTCATCTACAGACAAATCTAACTCTCAATCAAACAAGATTTGTACTGCTTTGTAACCACATTTACATTTATCATGACCCACCAATCTAGCCACAGGTGGACCAATGTGCCATTTTAGCACTGAAGAATTATCAATGACCAAAGTAGCTAGCTGAATAAAGGAGAACTGTCAAACTCATCTCGGACAGAACAGAAGAGGTCACCTTTGAGAAGGAAACCCCAATCTGGGGCTCCACCTGGTAGCATTCAGACCTAGGGCCCAGACTCATCCCTAGCATGCAAGCAAAGAATATTAGGGTCATCACCTATGACAAACAGGAAATGTGCCAGGTCAGATCAATTCAGTAAGCTTGTTCTGCTTCCTCCTGCTCAAAATGCTGAAAAAGATCTTCAGGTGGCTTCCACCCAACACTAAGCAGACAACTCAAGCTCTCATCAGCAGCAGATTCAACTACGGAAATTGTCTGTATGCCAGAATCCCTAAACACCTGACCAGCAGACTTCAAACCACACAGAACACATCAGCTTGCCTCATACTCAATGTTCCTCATTGGGATCACATCATGCCACACTTCGGAAAACTACACTGGCTACCAATCCACAAGAGAATTACATCCAAACTGCTCTCCTTCACTTTCAAAGCACTCCACAAGACAAGACCAGGATACCTTAACATTTGCATCAATTTCTGCCATCTGTCAATACACTTCAGACTGGCAGGACTTGCTCTCACACAGGTCCCTTGAATTCACAAGGTCAGAGGTGAACAGAGGTGTGGGGTGATTTCTGGCATGGAACCAAATGGCAGAGGTCACCTTTCCTTGAGCTCTGTGCCGCTGGGTTGTAGGCCTCGCTAATCATGTAGCAGTTTGATGGGATGCAGCTCCCCACGTATGCGGCAATAGAGGGGGAGCCACAGGCACTACTCGCACTCCCCCGCCTCCAGTTTGCAGAGGGCTGATGGGGGCGCTTGGAACCAGTGGTGCCAGCAACCCAGGGCAGGAGCAAAGGCACCCGGAAATACTGGCACGTCTGAATATCAGTGACGGAGGGTGCCAGCTGGAGATTTGTGGTAGGGGAGTCCCTCGGCCCGAGGTGGATGCATCAACTGATCTTGTGAAGCGGCGGCAAGCTAAGGAGGCTGCCTCCGTGAGGCCTGCGGCCTTACCCGGAAGCCGGCCCCAAGTATGAAGGGGCCATGGGTGGAATTAGTGTATGAAGCCCAGTTAAAACCACCACTAATATAAGGGCCACAGAGAACTCCCAGAACCCCCAGCTACAAGATCATGGTAGCTAGCGACAGATGAGTTGGTGGTGAGGAGGAGACACCCCGAGACATGCAGGAGGCACAGAACCACACGCAACACCCCTTAAACCCTGAGACATGGGCTATAGCTCAGTTGCCGCGAGGTAACCAATTTGGTGAATTGGCTAGAAGATTTGGTGAACCTACATGCTGTTTCCGGATAATACAGAGTGAAGGGCAATATTGCGATTCACTGTTGCGCCGGTCGACCCCACCCTGGGAGTGACGTCAGAGAGAAGCAGTGTGGGGCAGGCATAGGAGGCCCCCTGAAAGGGTCTACTTGAGAACCAGGCTGGACTTGGGGAGACATTGCTGGTAGTCTGGCCTCTGTGAGTGAGAGGCGAAATGAGATGCACACTGACAGAATCCTGGTGTCCGTCCACAACTCTAACTGAAAACTGAGACCATGGCACAGGATGTGGGCCTTCTAAGGACAGACCACTGTAAGCTGGTGGTGAAGGTAGGAGAGGCAGAAACATCCATCACAGACCTGACCACTTTAGTCAAGGACAGCGATGCACAGATTCAACAGCTGCAGTCAGTCATCTGGCAGCTGACAGCCCATGCAGATGATGCAGAGGACGGTTCTAGACGTAATAACGTTGGCTTCATAGGGGTCCTAGATCATGCTGAGGGCACCAGTATGGATCTGTTTGCGGAGCAGTGCCTCCAGCCAAGCTGCCCTCTCCTAGGGCTCCCCCAGGCCAATCATAGCAAGACTGTTACATTTCAGGCACTGGAATCTTTTTCTGCAGGAGGCATGTGCCAGAGGCCCCTGGCATGTTGAGGGCAACCCAGTGAACATTTTCCTGGCTACACTGCATCAGTACAAAGACAAGGGGAAACTTTCCTGAAAGTGAAAAGGCACCTCCTCTTCCCCACAAAGCTTTGTAAGACATTAGGGGGGAGAGGCTTTCTTCTTTGTCTCATCAGCTGATGTGTGGAACTGGCCAGAGTGCAAAGGATACCCGGCACCCGAGTCGACTTAACCTGGATGGAGGTCCAGAGTGGAGAGAACAGAGGTCATGCCATGTACCGAGGAGAAAGGGCAGTGGAACCCCCACGAAAGCCAGGTGAGGTTGGAGTGCTCAAGGGTGGTCCAAGAGGTAGAGGAGGGTCAACCTTGGACTTGTACTAACAGCAACTAACTCAGCAGACTTGGGAGACAGTGATGAGGCCTTTCGGGGGCGAGTTAGGAAAGGCCCCTCCGTTGGTAACCCCCATAATGGCAGATTAGATTGTATAAGAGACCACACTAGAAGGGGCAATCCTTGAAAAGCTGAATGGTGGACACTGGTAACAATGAGACCTGCAGAGAACACAGACCTCTGACTGGATGGGCTAGATAGCATGGGGGAGGGGGTTTATACTCACCGTACGAGGACACAGGGACGGTTAACCCTCATTTGGTCCAAATAAAATTCCTTCACAGGGTATACCTTACAAGGGAATGGAGATACAAAATGGATATATGTGACTCAGACCTCTGTCTTCAGGGGTGCGGGTGTTGAGGGACGTTACTTCACATGATGTGGGAATGTTCACTTGTACAGAAATACTGGCGCTTGGTGGAGTCGAGGTTACTGGAGGTGGAGGAGACCACTGTTCGATAAACCCGACTAGTGGCTCTAGGGATATGTGGGAAGCAGACTGTAGAGGAATAAACTATACTTTTTTTGTAATGTGGGATTAGAGGTGCCAAGGAGTGACCTAGCCAGGAGCTGGGGAAGTCCAGTCCTGCTAACGCTGCAGGAGTGGGAATCGAATCTTAACTGGTGCAGGAGAGCAGAGGAACTAGTTTGTGGATCTAGAGGATGCCCCCAGAAGCTTCAACGAATTTGGACTCCATGGTGGGACATGGGAGATAGTGTTTGAGAGTCGAGGGCATCTAGTTAACAAGCTCCAAGCCAAAAAGGGATCTAGACGGCCTGGATGGAAACTCTAAGAGGTGTGGGCTGAGCCATACCCCAGGGCATGGTGAGGGATCCTTAATTTGGGTATTGATTCTCTATGAACTGGAACTAGTGGACTGCTAATGTGTGGTACCTAATGTTATGTACTAATGCCGTCTGTCAAGTTTAATGGTAGGGGAGAATTATTGTTAGGCTTTGGAGAGTATCATGCCACGGATAATTTGTTGACAATGCACTGCTCCTATCACAACATATGTTCATATTAAGAAAATGTCAATAAAAAGTGTTTTTTTTTTAAAGTGCAGTCCAGGTTTTTACCTACATGCCACCCAAAGCATGAAACAACCTTCCCCTCCACATAAGAACCTCACTCTTCCTCCTGGAATTCACTAATACTCTCTTCTAACTAATCCCCTGCTTTTCTACCCTTTCCGCTGCCTTGCTCATGCATACCTCTTCCCCAGGCGTCATTCATAGAAATAGCCCTCCAGCTACTTACCAATAGCCCATACTTCTATGCATCATCCATATATTTATCAATTTCTCTGTCAGATATCAACCATGCAAAATATCACCTTCTAAAAAGCAGCAAACTCAACTGCTTACAATCTCACACAGATTTAATCCCTTCATAAAATGTACAGGGGTTTCAGAACAAAGATTTACAGATAGCAAGACACAACTATTTTGAAAAAGACCTGTCCGGGGCAAAGCCACAACTGCTTACTCTTTCGCCCTCCCAATAAGCCTCTCACACAAATACATGCAATGGCAAATTAGAAGCAGTCCCCACTTCTTACTTTGGATAATGACTCTGACACACTCATCTTAAACTACCAGATTCTTCTCTGCATGCCAGTCTCACTTTTCCTAACATTCCAATCACCTGTAATTAAACACATGGATCTTTTGTTGAGTAATGGCTTCCAAAGTGAGTAGATGTGACATCTGAGTGCTCCTATCTGATAGTGCGACGCTGCAGCAGTTAACAGCGGGTGTCAGTTGCTGTTTTCGTTGGTACCTGTCTCAGCACCCCCCTGAAACCCAATCACCACCAGGTCAATAGCACTGACAGCAGCAGAGGACAGGCCTGTGGCCAAATACCAGTGACTCAGTTTGACTGATGCATTGCCTTATTCGATCGGTTCCTGTCTAGCCTCCTATGGCAAGAACAGAGAAAGGAAAAGCCGCAGACATGTAGGTAGCTGATACCTGGTAAATGCACTCACAATACAATTATGGTTAGCTAAATTATAGTCAACTAAGCAGTGGGAGGTTGGTCGTCTAGAGGATGCCTAAAATGGGATGCACCAAAAATTGGCAGGTATGTCGTCCTCACTCCTTTGTGTTTCCTTGCCTCATACAGAGGTCAGGAATATTATTTTCCATGTTTCAAAGCCATCGGCAGCTCTGCTGTCTGGAAAACCCTTGCATACCTGATGCATTTCCATTCCGTCCGAGACTGGTAAGTTAAAAATGGCGGTCTAAGACAAGAAATTACCCAATGTGATGGAATGTAAGCTTCCAATCTGTAGGGGACACTAGTTAAATTACTTTCTAAAAACGATCCCGCTCAGGGAGGTCTGACTTCAGGAACAATATAAATGACAAAAGGTACAGCATGTCCATCTAAACTAGGGTGACCACCCGTCCGTAAATTTCACGGACTGTCCGTAATTTCGCCCTGCTGTCCGTTGTCCGTGATGAAAGCTTTAACGGAGGGCATTTGTCCGTAATTTTAGCCTTTCACCTAAAGGACAACGGAGGCAGGGCGAAATTACGGGCAGATCAGTCTCCCCAGCTGGACTGGAAGGCAGGGGTTCTCCTGTGCTCTGAGGGAGGGAGGGGCAGACAGATAAGAAAAGGCCTTCTTGCCAGGGGGTCTCTTTCCCTAAAGACATGCAAATGTGGGCAACTGGTAAATCTGCAAATACAAGAGGGCTTGAAAACCTGCATTGACTTTACTAAAAGGAGTCACTTGAAGCTTTCTGGTGGCAAAGATATTTCTTTCAGAGAGGTATTGTAATGGTGTTCCAAGGTGAGCTGTGGGGTGTGTGGTTTTAATGTAGTGTTATACATTTTTTTAGCACTAGGTATAAACTGTATATTATTCAAATCTGTATTTGCGAAGCACTTTTTTTTTATTTAACCGAAATGTATTTGCGCATTTTGTAGCAGCCTTTATTATGATGTAATTGTATTTTTTACAGTTCTTTCAGGTACTTCGGTACCTCATAGTACTAACAAACATTGGCAAAGCAGTAGGTCTCATCTACAAAAGAGTTATTGGCTTTGCTAATGTGTTTTAGCCATTAACCATGTTATACACCAGAGTAGCTGCTGTTCAGCATGGCTTAAAGCTAGTGGCATAGTGGTGTGGAGTGGAGTAGAGTAGCATAGGAGCAGTGCCGTAGAGCCCAGTGGTGCAAAGTACAGTGCAGTGGGGTACAGTGCAGTTGTTTAGAGTGCGTTAGCGTAGAGTAGCATAGAGTGCAGTGGAGTAGAGTGGCATACAATAGAGTGGCAGAGAGAGCAGTAGTGTAGAGTGGTGCAGTGGCATAGATTGCAGAGTAGACTCACGTTGCAGGGAGTGCAGTGGTGTAGTGTAGAGTGGTGCAGAGTAGGGCAAAGTGCTGTAGAGTGGAGTGAAGCAGAGTAGAGTGGCATAGATTGCAGTAGTACATAGTACATTGGTGTATAGTACGGTGGTGGAGAGTGCAACAATGCAGAGTAAAGTGTCAGTGCAGTGATGTTATGTGGAGTAGAGTGGCACAGAGCAGTGGCGTAGAGTACAGTGGTATAGAGTAGAGGGCAGTGGCGTACAATGCAGTTGTTTAGAGTATATTGGTGCAAAATGCAGTAGTACAGAGCAGAGTGGTGTAGAGTATAGTGGCGGCCAGAGCAGTGTTGCAGAGTGTCAGCTTGCAGTGGTGTAGAGTGCATTGAACTAGAGTGCAGTGGTCAGAGTGGTATAGAGTACAGTGGCGTAGAATAGATTGTTTCAGAGTAGAGTGCAGTTGCATAGAGTGGAGAGGTGCAGGGTAGAGTGCAGTGGCATAAAGTAGATTATTTCATAGTAGAGTGAGGTGGCTTAGACTGGAGAAGTGCAGGTTAGAGTGGAGTTGCATAAAGTGGCATAGAGTGTGATGGCATAGAGTAAAGTAGTGTAGAGTGCCGTGGCATAGAGTGCAGAGGTGCAGAGCAGATTAGAATGATGTACAGTGTATTGATGTAGAGTGCAGGGGCATAGAGTTGAGTGTTACAGAGTAAAGTGCATTAGCATGGAGTGTATTAGCTTAGAGTGCACTGGCGTACAGTGCAGCGTTGAAGAGTGGCAGAGAGTGGAGTTGTGCGGATTAGATTGGTGTTGCCTAGACTGGAGTGGTATGGCGTGCAGACGAGCAGAGCACAGTGGTGTAGAGAGGCGTAAAGTGCAGTGGCTTAGAGTAGAGTAGTACAGAGTAGAGTAGAGAGGCATAGTGTGAAGTAGCATAGAGAGCAGTGTCATAATGTGGAGTGGTTCCGAATGGAGAAGAGTTCAGTGGCATGGAGTGGCGTAAAATGGAGTGATACAGAGTAGAGTGCAGTGGTGTGGAGTGGTGCAGAGCAGAGTGGAGTGGAGCATGCATGGTGTGGTAACACACTGCCATTACAGACAACACATTTTTGATTGAAATGACCATTACATTTGCACAGATATACAGTTTTTCAAATCAAACTATATTGTGCACAGATGATGATGTGTGGAAATTGCATCACCTAATGCAATGATTTGTTTTAATCATGTAAAGGTATTTGTTTCCAGTACAGTTCAGAATTAACAAAAATGTGCTTGATTTGTACTTCTAATTCTGATATATTCTGAATTCTATTTAAATGTTGTCATGTGATTAAAAAAACCTCTTTCCTAACCCCAGTATCCAGCAAGATTGTCGCATAAATCCTCCCACTTTGAAGTCAGAGAAAGGAAAGTAAACACTAAGTTCCCACCGAAGACAGAGCCTGACATTTGACTTTGTTCTTTGAATGCACAGCAAATATGATAAGATAAGAACAAGATTTACAGGCCTGTTTACAGAAAGGGAGCACTCGGCAGGATACTGTAAATAAGGTTTTGGCACGGGAAGGGACGAATTCAAGCTGCATAGCCTAAAACAAATAAAGCCAGCAAATTGAAAGCAACAAATTGTGAGTTACAAACCACAAGGCCAATGGAAAACAACGGGCAGAATGCATTCACAAGGAAGCACTATGAATTTACTTAAAGTGACAGCTGTGGGATACTTTGTGGGGAAAGTCCAGTATTTTAGTCCATATCTTGCAGAGGTTTGGCTACATCAATCACCCAGGTAGTATGACAAGAAGACCTGGAGTGGTTTCCATGTTGCAGGATAGGTCTGTACACCCATTCCATCAGTTTGCCACCATTTCCAATGGTACAGAGCTTCTAGGGCATTTAATGATTATTTAAGGTGGTTGTAAGGAAGGAGTTGACTGGGGTGAAGATGGTAGTCTGCCACAAGGGTTTGGAAATTTAGTAGCTCACTGTTCAGAAACAAAGTCCCCAATTTTAAGACACCTGCAACATGCCACTGATGGAGTTGCTCTGAGCACAGCCATCCTGTGCGAGTGGGAAGGCTTAGCAAAGGTAGTGCAGGAGCATAGGGTTTCTTCGTGTCAGTGAGTTTACAGGTTCTGGCAAGGCAAGAGAAAGCCATGCATGATAACCCCGGATGGTGATCCATAGAATGGTCAGTAGGAAACGATGAGCAGTGCATTAAGCCTTTCTTAAAAGTCTTTACTGGTAAACCCCATCTCATGCAGGGAGGTGGGCAGAAAGCCAGTGAGCCACCCATTGGACATCTGCAGCTGAATAAAAGCATTCTAAGTCCAGAAGATCTAATCCACCCGCACTCACAGTTAGCTTTAGAGTGGAAAGAGCTCCCGATGGCGCCGCAGCGACCAAATCAGATGTGTAGCCTGTCTGAAGAAAGAATGAAGGACGAGCAGGGGAAGGTTTGCAAAATAATACTATCATTGGGCTAGCACACCATCTTCGCTAGTGCCACATGGCCTCTACAGAAAGCAGAAGAGAAGACCAAAAAGCAAACTGGGCTTGGAGGGACTGTTCGCTCTGCCAAGATTTTCATCCTGGAAATCAGTGTAAGAATGGTAGATATTAATCACTAGATATCAAAAGGTAACTGGTTCCCAGTTCAATCTGAGATCTAATTGTGTATGAAGGTGAAAACAGTGCCATATGTTAAAGAAACACTAATTACATTTTAAAAAATTTAAATTTTGTTTGTGCAATTTACATCCCAAATATTTTGAAGATTCTATGTGTACTTGACACTTAGGGATAACTCAGATCTCTAGTTTGGCTTTTGCTCAATTTCAAAACCATATAAAGACATGGACTAAGCGGGCAATTGCCTTGCACAACCTTGCAAGGGGTCTGGCCCCTCCTCACCCTTCACAAGCACTAACAGCGAACCATTGCACCAGAAGAGTTTGCCAAGGTGGATGAGTGTTGATTGTTCAACCACTTGACAGTGCCTCTTCTGTTTGGCTCCTGTGTGCAGACAACTCCCCAGGTACCCAATACCTTCAAATGGTCTTGGTGGACCCATCTTGTCTGATTTTAGGAATTGTCCCACCTTGTTCTTCTCTTCTTTATTTATCCAGTTGTTAGCAACAACCCTTTGAACTACTTGCCGTGGATCTCCCATTTGATCTCGATTTCATCCTACTCTTTTATTATCTTTGATTGGTAGTCCGGGCTCCCATTTCTGAGATAAATGTAGAGTCCCAAACATACACTCTAGTGCAGTTAGACTACAGACAAGTTATGGGTACATCACATCCTGTCATTAGGTGTGAGACTGTCACCCACACCATCTGCCCTGCCTCTTTAAAAAAAATTAGGTTGAAAGTCCATGGGCGGTTGGGGTAAGCCAGATGTTTTTGTTCAATTTGTTTAAACTATTATAAGGTTAATTACCTTAATGTTTCCCAAATTGTTTGCCAGGGGTTTTGAAATGTTCAGAAACATAATCAAAATTTTGCTGTTACTTTCTCTTCAGGAAAGATCGGGTAGATTTGGGTAGGGGTGATGGCCTTGCCGTGAAGGGCATTAATTTACTACTGAACAAGGACGTAATGTGACACCTGAATGTAGCACACCAGGAGGCACTCACAAAAGGTCCACAGTGAATAAATAGTGCTATGTTAAAAAAGAGTAAATAAATGCACTGACAACATAGTGAGACATGGCCTCTCTTGCGTGTGTCTGTAAAACCGATGCTTGTTCTTGAATTTTTGTCCTGAATTTTGACCCTTTGTCCTGAATTTTTTACGGTCCTGTCCAGAATTTGCCTCAGTGCCAGGTGGTCACCCTAATCTAAACGTTCTTTCGTTTAAGTTCGTGGGCTTCCAACACCCAAACTGTACGGCTGCTGGTCTACCAAACGTTAGAGGAGGCCCAACGCATTTCCCCCTCCTTTAGAGTATGAAATGTGTCCGTGATCAATGAAGCTGCATATTCGTTGTTGATTGCAAACTCAATAAGATTTCGCTGGTAAAAAATAAAAAGTTACCCAGTGTGGATGAAAAGTCACTCATAATGCTACTGCATAATTGAGGATATTGTCCCACACAGTGACTGCATAAGGTAAGATTCTCAGTCGTCCAACTGGATATGGATGTTTTTATTTTTCTCAGGGATATGTGACATATGATGTTAAACAGAGCCACAGTGCCACCGGAAGAGATAGCACGGTTCCATAAAAACAGATGACGTCAATTTGACCTACTTTTCTTGACCCTTAGAGGCTAGGAGAAAAAGACAGTTATAACATTTACGTTGGAAACAACCCTTCCCAAAACGAATACCACCGGCACTCAGAGAGGGGTAGGGGGCACGATGGTGATTCTGCGACAAGATAGAGTGTCCATAGGCAAAAAAAACAATACTAACGAAGGTTAAGTAAATCTCTGTTCTAGTTGGTGATACAACTCGATGATTTTCCAGCGACAGAAAGGTTCCCTCTACAGTTAGCCCTATCAAGAGGTGATGTGTGACACAAGGCTTTCTACAAAAACTGCTACAGCACAATTTCAAGCATTCAGATCCAACAAGTAAGCCCTCCTACAACATAACATGGCCAGATATCTAAACAGACACCATTCCGTGCAGCATGGCTGTGGTATCAGTTTACCCCAATGGGAATAGGTTAAATATGTTTTAGGTGATCCCTGTTTGATGTTGCATACCAAAACCACATACAGAGAACAATCCATTTGGCATTTGTTCATTTAAAAAGTACTTAGTCTTTGCATCAGTAGAACCTACAGAGAAACAGGTTAACTGAACAGAACTTTTGGTACAATCAACATAAAAGCTGTGGGCCCTTCTAAGACGAAGGAAGGGAAAACGTTAACTATTAAACAATTGTCTGGTAAGAATGAGGGTTTCACTCTCAGCACACCCTATCAAATAAGACCTACATGAAAACTTAGCTAAGGGAAGTTTATTTTTCTCCATGCGTAATAGGCTAAGATGCTTGAAGAAGTATGCAACATTCGCCCCTCTTTTTGTGACAGAAAATACACCGTAAACATGAGTCTAATCAGAGGGGACCAGCTTAGATTAGAGCACCTTGAGTACAGGTCCTTATTGTCCAGCCTGGGATTAACATCATGTGCAATATGGGAAATGTGTAGGCCGTCTCTGAACTAGAGGATGGATGGGGGGAGGGACAAAGTAAAGTGAAGACAAACTCTAGTGCAACTCAACTGCATCCCACAGAAACTCATTGAGTGGTAATTACCTTGAGCAGAAACATCACTTGCTTACACATGAGGCGAAGTGAATGAGGTTCAGTGTACACCACTTCTTGATTAAACTCCTAGTTTTGACAAGACCCCAACAACTCCTTCAAGCATCCTCAATTGCCCGAATCACCAAAAGCAAGACAATTTGAAAAATAGCCAAATTTAACAGAGTCAAGCTCTGACTGCAGAGTCGAAAGGAGTCCAACCCTGCACACTCTTGTTGATATGGTGTATAGCTGTGGTGTTATCCAAAAGGACGTCCCACTACAGACCTCAGCACCAGGGTAAGGAAGGCCAGTAGAGGTAAGCAAATAGCACAAAGCTTCACAAAGGTGATACTGCATGGTCTTTCCAGCAGTCTCCACAATCTGTTGATGGATAGGTCTTGCAGATGAGCTCCCCAATCAAGGATAGGGGAATACTTGCCCCCCTCCCCCCAATGTACCCTTGTGCCGCACTGAGTGTAAAAGTTAAACACCAAGAAGGCTGACTTCCTGACAACACCACTACAAGTTCACAAATGGGTCCTTGAATAAAGGTTTAAATCAGAGCAATTTCCCCCGTTCCTCACTCCAATGTCTCCACAGGCTCCATTACAATGAGTGAATTCAAAAGCATGCCTAAAAAACACAAGGAAAAACTTGCAGGTTCACTCCTGGAAGGAAAAGGTTGACTGATTAACAGCTAACACCCCGAGGAGGACGGAAAAATACAAACCTTAAATGATCTTGAGAACTGCTCCAATAAACAGAACAAGAAACCAAGGAAAACTTGATCATAATGATTGAGAAAACCAGCTCAAAAAGCAGATCACATGTCTGACAAGAATAGTTTGAGACCATGGAGAGAGAGTTTGTCGTGTGTAGCCAGTCTTAAAGTACAGATACACAAAGATACCAATTTATGAAGGTGCACCATAACAACCTTTCTGAAACAGGCATCCTGGTGGTTCAGCGACACCAACTAAACCTGAAGTTTCAACTCTGGCAGGAACTGGCAGCAGTCATATGTTTGAGACTGCCATTGAGCAAAAGATTGTTACTAAACAGCAAGTTTAAGCTGGAGTGCAGAAATGCTCTCCCAGATCGAATCTTTACCAGTAAACTTATAGCTAGTAGCTGGAGGGCAGGGCACGAGATATTGCTCAACCAGATTCAGAGTTTCTCAGTGTTCCTGCATCCCTGGCCGGTTGTACCAGACATCGATTCATGCTGAGTAAAACAACTGTTCAATGGGCAAGGGTGGATTTCTGAGGCGCATCCCAGCCCCCATCCGACTCACAGTGGGAGCATACAGTTCTCCCTGTTGCACAAGTAGCTTCCCTGACCCCAGGCACCATCCTAAACCCCACCTTCTCAAACCCACTTGATGGATTTACAACCTGCTCAGAAAAGGTGCTAAATCTGAGCAGATTTGTCATGCCGTAAATAGCATGGTATTCTGAGACGTGGTTATTCCCAATTCTTCGTTAAAAATAAACTTGTGATGGGCGGATGCAGGTCATGAGATAATCAGTTATTCCAGACCGGTAATTCCAGACCTAAATTTGGAAATCTCATTATGAGCCCCAAGTATATTGCTTAAGAGTAGCCAGCACTTGCTGGCCTGGATCACTGGTTCAGACTGAGACATCGGCCAGGATTGGCCTTGTCTGTGGTGCTACAAGTAAAGACATGATGCGGGTAGGCACTGACTGGGAGCACAAGGGTGCTGGTATCTTACAGGGCTAAATCTTAACTATCAATAGGGTCCCAAACAGAGGGTACCTGCCCCAAAGACATGAACCAGGGTTGGACTTCATAGGACTTAAGCATCCAAAGGAGGAGCACCAGGTGCAGGAGCAAGAGCTGCCCTTAAGCCAAAGACCTTAAACTTAGTCTTCTGAAAAACGTTTGTCTGCTTGGGATTAGTATTGAGTGAAGTTCATTTAGACCAGTTTCAACAGATTGTTGGATGAGGGAGGGTAATAGGGGCAGTGATTGCTCATGGATAGGGCAATTTACCTGAGTGCCTTCATGTAAAGGTGAAACATTTGAGTTTTACTCTGTTCTCCTAGCTCTATACATAATGGGGAGACTCAAGCTTCAGGACAGTGAACTATGGCATTTAAATTTGGTAGCCAATTTTTAGTCTCGCCTTCTTACAAGGCGTTGAGGGTGGCATGTAAACGGGCCTTTGTTGCAGAGACTAAGCACCAGGCACCACAAGATTTTATTTAAGGGTGAGGGTCATCCTCATCTCGTCCCTACTCTTTGAACTTGCACTAAGACCATCCTCTGGTGGCTAAAGAAACTATACAGAAATAAAAAAAAAACACAAAAGTAACCATCAAAACATTAAAAAAAACACAAAGTGAGTAAGGAGAACAACTGATATTAGCATTTACTGCCCACAAATAAAACAATTGACGTCATGGGTAATGACTGGCAACTTTATGGAGATGTGACATCACATCTGCTGATGGCATGGCTACTCTGTGGTGGGAGGCGCACTGGTGTCACTAGCGCTGAAAGCTGTGATAAGAAAATGTCCCAGATCCATTCTGATGCCCAAGGATATTTCAGTATATTGAGAATACGCTGGAAGAAATATTCATTTGAAACTTGTCATTCTGGAGACTACTGTTAAACGTTGGCTGGGAGCTGTAGGGCAAGGCACATTTTCCAAATTTAGAACGTGGTCATACGTGATTAAAGCTAATATTATTTTATTCTCACACAGGTTAAGCTGACAGCTTGATTGACTTACCAGCCTCTGCATGCTTTTCACGTGAGTGGGACTGATCGATAAGGCCTCTTCATACCAACGCTTGGCCTCGTCAATATTTCCTCGAAGCTCTGCCACTTGGCCCCTCATGTAAAGTACGTTATGAGACATTGAAAAGAGGTTGGCAGCCTCCTGGGTACAAGCTGTGGCTTCAGCAGGCTTTCCAATCCCAATGTACACTTCAGCTGTAATGACATCAACCAAACAATTTTTTTTTCACTCCTTTCCTTTGAAAAACAATACAGCACACAAAAAAAGGAGCATTTTCGTAGTGGTGTTCTAGCTATCACTTGCTGTCTACTATTGCAGCTCTCATGTGGTCAACAGCAAAGTCAAGCAGCCACATATACAATAATCAAGACAAACCACAAGATCTAAGTTTAGGATTCCATATTGCTCAGCTCAGGCTCTAAAAGCATAATGCTCCATAAACTTGCAGCTAGCGCAAATGCAACGTCTGCCCGTTGCTAATTTGGGTGCAGCGTATGTCGGGAGGTTCTTCTGCTTTAGAAGAAAGGGGGACCATGGTCACTGCCAATGTGACATCTGTATGCTTTGTATAACAGTGCTGTTCCTAAACTACATTCTCAAGTCGAAGAACAACAAATTAGTGATCTCAGCCATAAGGCAAATTAAGTCGTTGTTTCAATTTAGAACCCAACAGAAGCAGCCATGGTTAAATGTTATAACACGCCGTGTAGCAACAAGTAGATATTCTTATGTAAAACTCGAACAAAAGACAGCCAATTCATACTGTATTCTGGAATATTTTAGTTTTTTTGCTCCTATTTTCAAACGGCTGTTTCTGACTTTAAAAACCTGATTTGTTAAAATAAAATTGTTGACTGCAGGAAATATTTGAGAACTCGTAATAAAAGCAGTTCCACCAGACTTCCACAACATAACATGCACACTGAGGGTAAGGTGTAGTTTATGTGTGTTCTCCATCTAGCTTCTCGATGGGAATATTCATTTAGAGACGTTTTCCCATGATTCTCTCATAGATATGTGCACCTCTCAGAGGCAACAACTTAAGTTCTGAGTCAACAGGTCCAGAAGGAGGCAAGATAGTGGCAGCCTAAGATCTATCGTCAGTGAATTCAGAGGTAGAGGCTCCTGAGGTTACCATTGCCTTGCTGACTTGGCCGGCATCATCATCTTCACATCACAAGAATTCTCTGCACACTAAGGAGGCTTTATTCAAGCACCCGTATCCGTTTCTGAATCTAAAGGGGCACCCACTCTGTCCCAGGTGGGGGAGAGGATATTCTCTACTTGAAGTATTCATCAGGAGAGAAGCAGCAGCGTTGGTGTTTGGCTCTGCATATTTATTTATGTAAAACAGGGTGATGACATGGCAGAGCCAACACCTGGGTTAAAGGGAGAGGGGCTTCAGAAACCGAAAGGTAATTTATACAAACTGCTGCTATATCTTGTGCAAATAATAACCTCAGTGCGGGACACCTAACACAGCAAGTTGTTACCAACTACTTTGATCGTAATCTTGCCCTAGGGATCAACAGGCCGTTCCCAACGTGTTTTGAGGCACTTGGGCCAAAATGTTTACAAATGGTGGAACACCATCACGGTGCTGTCCAAGCCTTTGGGATTGCCTTTCGACAGAACATTAACATCAATACTTTCACCATTTTAGTGTGGCACATTGCTTGGGGAACAAATACATTGTGAATTCCCTTTCAATAAGCACAAGTGCCCATGTTGGGTAGCACTGCTTTTGCTTCATTGTAACAACGTATCAAATCCTAGCCCTTGTTTACCCAGCAAGCACCACATACACCAATCCATACACACATCTTTCCCCACTCAGAACCCTTCTAGTATTTAAACACAGTCACCTCTCCACTGAATCTTCGCTCATGATTTTGTGACTATACTGGACTACGTGAATGTAGGTGCTGAAGACATAACCATCTTTCATGGGAGGGGTTGCTCCCCAGTAATTGATTACAATTTTTTTCACGAGGATTACTGGGATATTTAATTCAGGGTGAAATTAAAGAACCGGGTTATGGCTATCATAATTTTCTTACAGTTTTACTCAATCTCCCAATAGCAATGGCTGTTTCCTTAACTAGCACCATTGCCCAGATACAATTGTACCAAAATGGCCTTCGGCCCTGATGGATCCTCTGTAATCAGAGTCATTTTCTAGCTAGCTTACTTGAAAACCACAGTGATGTTTTCTTACACTGCCTTTCCAGGGATATAGCTGTAACCACCCCTACAATGAGAGGTGGAATTATGTGAGAGTATTACATCTACAGTACTAAAACCAATTAAAAAACGAACAACCACCCATGGTTAGACTCCCACTGCACATCTGCAAATAGGTGATTTCAGAAATCTTTAATGGCTAGACCCATAAACCCTCTTGACGTGGTGCAAGCACGCTTTGTTTTATAAAATAGCACTGAAAAAAGAAAACATTTACTAAATACTGTAATAAATACTGTAAATTGGAAGTGATTAGCAATAGCTGCGGTAGAGAAGACTTCTAAAGGTTTCTGGGTCACTTTCAACTCCTTCGGGTCACATAACAACCCAATTAACCCAATGAGTATCTACATCAGTGGTAAGCAACGGGTAAATCACTTTTCAGGCACATACTGGTCCTCTGTCAGGGAGCTTTCACATAATGTTTTATCGCCCTACTTTAGGGGAGCAAAGAAATCAGCTTTCTCTTTGGAGGCGATAATAATAGCTGTACGCCAGAGTTCAGGCAGCAAAGCACCGGGCCCATATGGGATTCCCATTGATTTGATAAAATATCATACAGATCTTTGGCCACCATTCCTGACAAATGTTTTTAGTATACTAGATAGTGACTTTTTACCTAGATCATTGTCCATCTCAATAATTGTCCCTATTTTTAAGAAAGGCAAGCACTCTGATCTACATTGTTACCGCTCAATTTCTCTGACAGATACATCTGTGAAAAACTTAGGTAGGGTGATTTTCAACACAGTATGTAACTGGGTCAGTAATAGTAAAATTCTTGACCAATGCCAATACGGGTTCCGTGAACGGTTCAGTACAGTGGAGCAGTGCTTGAATTTGAACCTTATTATTTGAAAGTACACCACAGCGTTCATGGAACTGTCCACAACTTTTCACTATGTCAACTATACCGAACTGAGGTTAACCCTTCTGGTGCTGGGGTTGTGCATTTTCTCTATGTACTTCATGATGATCTAACTGCTACTGTTAGGATTGTTGAGGAAGGGGAACTATCAGATTCTTTTAGCCTTTCACGTGGTGATCCACAGGGATGTGTTCTTTCTCCGCTATTATGCATTTTATACATTAATACATCAAGTCCCTTTTTATTAACTTCAGTTAGGGATGTTCCTGCCATAAATAAAGTTCCCATTTCTGAATCACTGTACACTGACTATGTTGTTTTGATGGCACGCAAACCTAGGGCTTTATGCAAGTTAGTTAGCTCTTTTGTAGAATTCATGGTAGTGCTTCATTTAAAACTAATTGTACAAAACCATTTATAATGTCCTGTGGCACCAAACATCGGGGTACATTCAGCATAGTTCGTGACAGGTATTGGTTAGGGATGGCAAACATTTTTCCTATCTAGGGGTTTTTGTCGACTCCTTTGGTAGCTGGGACACATATCTCTAACTGTTGCATGATACTATGTAAATCAGTAGGTGTGCTCTTTAATTTAAAACCCCTCTCCTTGAAGTTTATAATGCGCAGTGTTCACCTGTTGTTGTGTACAGAACAGGGGTCTGGTGTTATGTTAACTGTTCGACATTACAGGCTGAGAAAAACAGCTTTTGTAGGCAACTCCTTTTATTACCTCCCTCAACTTCACATTTTGTATATCACAAGGAGCTCGGTCTCCCTTATTTAGAAGACCATATCAATTTTGGTCCGCTGTCCCTATGGTTATCTGTTAGGCTAAACACTAACGCCAGACTGAATCATGTAATTATAAAAGATTATCTTGCTTTCGATTAAGGTCTTAGTATCCCTTCACTTACTAATGTCAACAGAATTCTTTCAGAGTTGGGTTATTCTTCGTTGGGTTTGATAAATCGACTTCAATTACTACCTGGTTAAAAAGCTACTTAGTTTACTGTTCTTCAAAAAGAAGAAGTCTTGCTAGGGGTATAGAGGATTCCAGTAAACTCTCAGCAAAAGCCTTTGCTAACCAGAAAAAGGGCACGAGCCTTGAAGCGTATTTATTGCTTCCACTTGGGAAGTGGGAATGCCATTGCTGTTTCGCTTTAGAGCTGGGACAATTGAATATCTGTTGTGCTTTCCCATGGACCATTTTCATGGCTCTTAAATTCATCCTTGCCCATGTGATGGGGTTTCAGACCAAACTCTATTAATTTTTTTATCTTTTTTGTCAATACTAGGCTATTTAAATCAAAAGGTTTTTAAATCCACTTTTCAAGAAACACTGATTCACACTCTGCCGAGTAGCACTTAGATTCCTATATTGTTAGGAGATAAAGGGGTGTGCTGTAGGGTGGGATCTTTCTTGAAATTTAGCAGTGTTAGCCAAGACACTTGGCTCAGAGAAAATGATAAATACATAAAAATGTAGTCACATGCAACTTATGACACCAAAATAATTTGCACAATTTCCTGCCTGTGACTTTCACCAATCGATAGTCCTTTCTTCGCGACGCGCTACCAACACTCCCCTATTATTGTCATACTTTTTTTAACAGATCTTATAAAGATCAGTGTCCATTTGTAAACTGCAGCGTTAGTGAGGTCTGTGTGCTTTGGTGTATATGGCTTTCTGATGTGTACTTAGTTGTGAATTTGCTTTTTCTTATTGCATCACTGTGGGGTAGGGCCCTGAATGTTCTGCAGTAAAGACCATAATCGCTGCAAAATTCTTCAGCTCAATACTCCCTCCCATTGGCCAAACTGAGCAAACTACTCAACCTTCACTCTACTTCGCTTGGTGCAAAAACTTTTGATGGAAGACTTATCTGAGCAAGGAAACTCCCTCTGAAACATGTGTGTGGTATCTTATTGTCCAGCAGTTAGGAAAAACATGGATAGCCCGTCAGCACAACCTAATATGGTCTGTTTTTCGCCATACTCCATTTCGGTAGCCAATATTTTATTGCTGCTTTTAAAGGGTTCTCACGACTGTTCATGCACTTGTTATCTTTACTATTGGCAGTAAAATGAACACACAACTAACATACACCAATTATTGAAAATAAATCATTTACATCGGAGACCGGTTTTACTACGCAGTAATTAAGGTACAAGTCCAAGAGGGCAAAAGTCTCTTTATTCATGGATCCTGGACATTGCTTCATTTATCTAATGCGAAACAGTGCCAAATACTGTGGCTATATAAATACCTTTAAGAAACAGATGTGAAAAATTATTCAAACGAGAACTCCTTGTAAGTCTGATTATACAACGTTGGTGCTTAGCAGAGGTCAGTAGCAATGTACATTATTCTTTCCCCGCTGAGTACATTCGATATTTAACCATTATCCCCCATTTTACAGAGTGCTCAAATGTGTTAACTGTGAGTTCTGAAATAAGGTGGCTCAGCAAAAGTCAAACATGCATGAAGCACTAATTAATAGTAATTAACACTGGAGGCTTTCCACATACTACATGGGACTGCTCCATAAGAAAAGGTTGGTCCATGCATAAACTCAATATTACAAAGTACATGCAGAGCAGGTGACATGCTTATTTATACTGCTGGGAATATGGGGCGACGACCCACTAACACACTATGAACGTACACATTATAACACGGAAATAACACCGTACCATGATCAGTCACTTTATAAGCGAGCTATTAGGCCCCAACCACCACAAAATGGTGCACAAAAAGTGATTGGTTTAAGCTGAGGGAAAACGGTGCCCAAAGAAACAGAAAAAGATAGTGGGACCATGGTCTGCCATAAACACCTTACGCGGACAGTAAGAATACAGGAGAAAAGGGAATGTTTGCTTGAGATCATGATACTAGAGCAAATGACTTGAAAAATGCCTTGAATATAAAGAAAAAAAAGCATTTGTAATGCAATAGTTCTCGCATTTACCTGAGTTGGAGCTATTGGGATTATAAATGCATAACTGGACTTTTTTTGCCACATTAATTGGCCAACCCTGCTGCATATTTTGGTCCTCTGCCACATAATTCCAGTGGCCCTGCATTTAACTAAAGGGTTAGTAGGCCTACTGGAATATTTTTTTCAAACAAAGCCCTTCAAACACAAACTCTCCCAGGTGCAAAACATATTTACTTGGCAGTTGGTACAGGCTACACTGCCCACAGGGCAATGTATAAATAATTGTACTCCAAGAATGTGTGCTTAATGCATCACTGTCCCTTTACTGCAGTATGGAGAGTCGAACCCAACGCACATGATTTTTCACATGCTTGAGGAGAGTCACATCACATGATATTAATGATCCTCAGTTAGTCTTGAACTATTACCTCTAAAATAATGACTATTGTACAGCATAATCAACTGAAAGCCCTCCTCGAGGTTAGTTTTGTAAACACACGCACACAGCTCAAGTTTCACAGACTCAAACAAGTGTAGTTCATCTAGTCAGGTTTCAGTTTGTATTCGAGTGCATATAATGTAAAAATGTCAAAATAACTCTGGCAATCAATGTTCTTTCTGGAGAGAGAACATACTTTTGTCTAGTGTAAGCTTGAAGTCATTATAAGGTAGTGTAGAGGGTTACTATGCCTGCTGCAAAAAGCATGTACTAAGCAGATCAGAGTGCATATAATGTAAAAATATCAAAATAACTCTGGCGATTCTCGACTATGAAGTCACTCGAGGCCTCTGCTATGTGTCTTTGTGACCCTTTGTTTTGTTCACACTCTCTACCCCTGCTTCTGACTCCACAGACACACCGATTCCCACACTGGACACAGTGACATCCACCTACATCTTGCCCAGGCATGATGGGCGACACTGCTTTCAACACATCTTAGGACCTGGAAAGAAAATGATTTCCGATGTGCCTGGAAGCGCTAGCGCTAATAAAAAACAAATACATAAATATTTACCATGCATTATCCGAGAAGGTAATCCAGTAACCTACAGATCACACAAATAAAAGCCAAAAGCCAAAAGCAAAAATGAAATTTTTCTTATTAGTTAACAGTGTAAACAATGTGAGCAGGGCTCCAATACCACTGATCCGAGTGCGTGCTCTGAGCGCTGTGAGCGTCATGGCAGCCATGGAGCACAGGCAAAAGAAAAAAATAGTTTGCCCATGCTGAAGTATATCGGCAATCGTGCCGGGCCGTAACAGGGTCGATGTCTAAGGCGATGATCAAACCACCCCACCAAAGCAGGACAAATATAAAGCATTTACCAATGATATCAAATGATTTTTGAAAAGCAAGCCCAAAAACGAATGAAAGTGATGGGCATGAGGTGGACGTGGTTAAAAGCCCACAATACTTACAACAGGTCAAAGTGCCTCTGCGGTCGACCTAATGAGCCCAAATGGAGAACTGTTATGTCCAGGACGTTGCATTGTAGAATAATAAAGGCACAGATCTCAAGAGAAAGCATGCAAAATTGTCAGTATTCATGATTGTATGATTGGTTAGATACAAAATACATGATTGTAAACATAATACGAAAAGGTTGTTTTAAAGCAAAATAGTTAACACATGGCACCATGGGACATAAAAGTGATAAACCTCCGATATCCCTATCTATTTTCTCTATCTATTTCTCTATCTCTCCCCCCCTCACCCCCTCTATTACCTATC
Organism: Pleurodeles waltl; assembly: GCF_031143425.1. Lineage (NCBI taxonomy): Eukaryota > Metazoa > Chordata > Amphibia > Caudata > Salamandridae > Pleurodeles > Pleurodeles waltl. The sequence goes on along the minus strand of NC_090448.1, from coordinate 875,193,569 downwards.
TTCCTATCCTCTCACTCTACCTCTCACCCTCACCCACCTCTACAACCCCCCCTCCCTATTTTCTCAACCCTACTCCTATCTTTCTCCCCTATCTCCTAAACCTCCTAACACTCACCCCCCTCCACCCTTAAACCCCCCTCCCCCAGCTCTTCTCACTCTACCTGTCCCCCCCTCCCTCGCGCTTTCCCGCCGCGACCTCCTGCACGCCCCCGTCCCCCAGCTCCCATTCGCCCCCACCTGACCCCTCCCCCCTCCTACCTCATATGGCGGCCGCTGCGCGACTGCGCAGCGGGCGCGCCAGAGGCAAGCCCGTCTGCGCCCGTCCGCGCCTGTCCCGCGCCCAGCGCCACGACCCCTGGACCCCAGCTCTCCCAAGCCCCGCTGACCCGCTACGACCCCACCACCCTCCACGCCCTCAACCCAGGACGCTCCAACACTTGCTTCCAAGCTCACCCCAAACGCACCCATGGACCCTTCGCCTGCAACTCCTGCAAACGCACCTTCCACCACGCAACAACCATGACCACCAGCCCACGCGCCATCAACCACCTCAAGTGCATCCTAGTCAATGCTCGCTCCGTCCACAAACACGCCGTTGAACTCTGGGAGCTCCTGGACTCCATAGCACCGGACGTCGCCTTCATCACGGAGACCTGGATGAACGCCTCCTCGGCCCCTGACATCGCCACTGCCATCCCCGAAGGCTACAAGATCTCCAGAAAAGACCGCACCAACCAGGTAGGAGGAGGTATCGCCATCGTCTTCAAAGACTCCATCAGCGTCACCACCTCCACCGAAGACACCCCTCTCGCCGCTGAACACCTGCATTTTCAGATTCGCACCGATCCGAGGACCACCCTCAGAGGATCCCTCATCTACCGTCCTCCCGGGCCACGCGCCCCTTTCAGCGACGCCATCGCCGACTTCATCTCCCCGCACGCCCTCGCCTCGCCGGACTACATCCTCCTAGGTGACCTCAACTTCCATCTGGAACAAAACAACGACCCAAACACCACCACCCTGCTCGACAAACTCGCCCTCAAACAACTGGTGAACACTGCCACCTACATCGCCGGACACACGCTTGACCCCATCTTCTCCGCCAGCAAACACGTCTTCTTCAGCCACGCCTCCGCCCTACACTGGACCGACCACAGCTGTTTCACTTCACATTCCGACGCGAGACCCGCCACCTCCGCACCCAACCCATCCCTTGTCGACAGTGGAACAAGATCCATGAAGAGCAACTCGTCTCCGCACTCGCCGCCAACCAACCCACCCTCACCACCGACCCCAACGACGCAGCCCTCAACCTCACAAACTGGATCTACAACTGCGCAGACATCCTTGCTCCCCTCAAACGCACGCATCGACAGACCAACACCACAAAACCTCTCTGGTTCTCTGACACCCTCAAAGAATCAAAGAAAACTTGTCGCGCCCTTGAGAAAGCCTGGCGCAAGGACCGCACCGCTGACAACATGACCGCCCTCAAGAACGCTACCCGCGAACACCACCACCTGATCCGCACCGCCAAAAGGAACTTTTTCACCGACAGACTGGACAAAAACAGACACAACAGCAGAGAACTCTTCAGCATCGTCAAGGAGTTCTCCAACCCCAGCGCCAACGCCAACGCCGTCACGCCCTCACAGGATCTGTGCGAATCCCTCGCCACTTTCTTCCATCGCAAGATTAGCGACCTCCACGACAGCTTTGGACACCAGACCCAACCAAACACCACCGAACCGGCATCCACGGCCATCACCCTCCACAACTGGTCCCACATCAACACGGAAGAAACCAAATCCATCATGAACTCTATCCACTCCGGCGCCCCTTCGGACCCCTGCCCGCACTTCATCTTTAACAAAGCCGACGACATCATCGCCCCGCACCTCCAGACCGTCATCAACTCTTCTTTTTCTTCTGCTACCTTCCCCGAATGCTGGAAACACGCCGAAGTCAACGCCCTACTAAAGAAACCTACGGCTGACCCGAGCGACCTGAAAAACTTCCGCCCCATCTCTCTTCTGCCTTTCCCAGCCAAAGTAATAGAGAAGACCGTCAACAAACAGCTGACCACCTTCCTGGAAGACAACAACCTGCTCGACCCCTCACAAACCGGATTCCGAACCAACCACAGCACTGAAACCGCCCTCATCTCAGTCACTGACGACATCAGAACCCTGATGGACAACGGGGAAACAGTTGCCCTCATTCTGCTCGACCTCTCGGCTGCCTTTGACACCGTCTGTCACCGAACCCTAATCACCCGCCTCCGCTCCACCGGAATCCAAGGCCAGGCCCTGGACTGGATCCCCTCCTTCCTCTCAAACCGTTCCCAAAGAGTTTACCTCCCTCCGTTTCGCTCAGAACCCACCGAGATCATCTGCGGCGTACCCCAAGGCTCATCACTCAGCCCGACACTCTTCAATGTCTACATGACAACATCGCCACCATCGTACGCAAGCACGACATCATCATCACCTCCTACGCCGACGACACGCAACTTATACTCTCCCTCACCAAGGACCCCGCCAGCGCCAAGACCAACCTACAAGAGGGTATGAAGGACGTCGCAGATTGGATGAGGCTCAGCCGCCTAAAGCTGAACTCTGAAAAAACGGAAGTCCTCATCCTCGGCAACACCCCGTCCGCCTGGGACGACTCCTGGTGGCCCAGAGCCCTCGGCACCGCACCGACCCCCACAGACCACGCCCGCAACCTCGGCTTCATCTTGGACCCTCTTCTCACCATGACCAAGCAAGTCAACGCTGTGTCCTCCGCCTGCTTCCTCACCCTCCGCATGCTCCGCAAGATCTTCCGCTGGATCCCCGCCGACACCAGAAAAACCGTGACCCAAGCCGCCTGGATTACGGCAACACCCTCTACGCCGGGACCACAGCCAAACTCCAAAATCGCCTGCAACGCATTCAAAACGCCTCGGCCCGCCTCATCCTCAACATACCCCGCAGCAGCCACATCTCCTCACACCTGAGACACCTGCACTGGCTCCCAGTCAGCAAAAGGATCACCTTCCGACTTCTCACCCACGCACACAAAGCCCTCCACGACAAGGGACCGGAATACCTCAACAAACGCCTCAGCTTCTACGTCCCCACCCGCCTCCTCCGCTCCTCTGGCCTCGCACTCGCTGCTGTCCCTCGCATCCGCCGCTCCACGGCGGGTGGGAGATCTTTCTCCTTCCTGGCGGCCAAGACCTGGAACTCCCTCCCCACCAGCCTCAGGACCACCCAGGAACACTCCGCTTTCCGGAGACTCCTAAAGACCTGGCTGTTCGAGCAGCGATAACCCCCCCTTTTTTCCTCTAGCGCCTTGAGACCCGCACGGGTGAGTAGCGCGCATTATAAATGTTAATGATTTGATTTGATTTGATATCCCATGGGAGATATATATATATATAAATATATATATATATATACCCACACAGTCCTCGTCCACTTCATACCCAAGTTCCATACATTTTTTTTTACCCAGAAAGTATGCAAACAGGGGTAGTTAATCCTTACTAAGACGACTTATGATTCACTGACAAACTCAGCATTTCATCAGTCCTGCTAAAAAATACTTCTTGTATTATGAGTTCTGCGGATGTGGCAAGAATTGAGGCTCACTTCCGATGCCCCGCAACAAGTGGTAACATTAGCAAAATCTTCGACCAGGTCAGGAAACAAATCATCACTGAAGTAGCACCATGCGCAGGGGACTGTACTTAATAGTAATTGAAATTGTGTTTCTTCAGGCACTGCTCGGGAAAAAAAAAAAATGAAAACGGGCTTGTGGGAGGAGAGACGATGGAAAGGAGAGTCAGGGGTTGCCCTTTGAAGAAACAAGAAACCAAAGTCTGAGCACAGGTAAGATAACACCACGATTGGCGTAGGAGGGGCGAAGTTCAGGTCAGTGTCCCAGGTAGGTTTAATATTAATGCAGTCTGTAATTGGAGCAGGACCAGTGCCAGTTCTTTAGCAGAGGGGAGGAACACTCTGGGTGGCTTAACATTACATTCGAGTGTAGATGCTCCCACGAAAATACTTACTTGAGTGTGAAAAATCTTAGAGAATCTCCTGAGCTGGCATAGCTATTAAAATTAATACTTCCATCTCACAGGAGCACTGAGCTTCTAGAAGTCCAGGCATGTTTAACTCAGACTGATGAAACCAAGCACAGAGAATAGGAGATGGTGGTCTGCTCACAGGAGCACTGAGCTGCTGGAAGTCCAGGCATGTTTAACTCAGACTGATGAAACCAAGCACAGTGAAGAGGAGATGGTGGGCTGCTAGGATATTACTCGAGCTTTCAGACTTCATATGCAAGTTCGAGTGAATTACATTGACAGGAGGCCCTGGAGAAAAGGTCTTCAATGTTTAATGCTGCATCCCCTCACTAGGTTCAATTAATTTAATATGCAAACGCAAAATAAGAAACATGTTGTCACATTTATTCCATAAAACAGTAAATACTTCAAGCAAGTAGGAGAATTTCAGCTGTGCTTGAGTGCACAGACACCAAGAAATATTGACAACTGACAAGCAGCAGTGTTCTTAAATTACTACAATAAAAATATGTACTGTAAAACAAGGGTCTTTTAAAAGACAGTATAAAAATGTTTTAAGTTTTACTAATTTCTAATAATATTTCCCAACTGTAACATCAAAAGTATATTGTAAGCGAAGGAACCACAATGTGTGAGGGAATCTGGAGGGCAGCCAAGAAAATATTAACAGTTATTGATGTTCATTCTTGCCTTATATATTTCCACCTCATTATATACTGTTAAGAATGCTGATGGCCACATTTAACTAGTGTTAGCTTTTTGGGCAAAAGTACGATGCATGGTGGGATTTTTGAGTCCATGCTGACAAATCTAAACACAAAAAGCAGTAAGCAGTTCACTAAAATACCAGGAGTGGCTTAAACTGTTGCACGAAACAAGGGGGCCACTTGGGAGCAATGAATATTTTTAATGTTCCGAACACTGAGGTTAAGTTCAGTTATTTTTTTTTAAGGCATTATCTAAAACATAATTTTCTACAGGCGGTCGGATGACATTTTACCATGAAATAGTCACAACATGATCCTTTATCTGAACTGAAGGGGTAGGATTTTAGGAGTAATCCCTTTCTTTGACACCTACTACAAACAGGGTATGAATGACAAAAAGATGTTAATTTCTGATCTCCTACACCTTGTCTACTTTCATTTTATCACATTAGTTTTCTAAAGTGATATTTGTCTGTACTTTCTGGGACAGGCTATGTGCTCCTCTTCCCAGAATCGCACACACCCTCGACATCCATTTCCATTTTCTCTGGGGGCGCCCCACAGTTTTAAAACCATCGCCTTATAACTGAGATCAAGCCACGGGGCACCTGGTTACCAGCCAACATGTTCTACGAGATAGCATGTGAACCTTTACAGCCACAAACAAAAGCGATGTAAAACTATTTAATCTCTCTCTCGTCCTTGTTTGTGTGTAAGAAAGAAACCTGCACTGCTGCTCTCTAAAATACACCATATTAGTAGCTAGTTACATGACCTACCTTTCCAGCGCCTTGAGACCCTCACGGGTGAGTAGCTGCGCCTTACAAATATTGATTGAATGATTGATTGATTGACTGCCTAGGAAGGTAAAACGGGAATGTGTGCATTGCTCGCCACAAAGCGCTTCAACGCCTCGACGGGGGTAATAAGAGGTATATAAATACAATTTACAAGAACAAATACAATTGTTTCCCGTCAAGCTGCTGCTTTCTTTAAATAAGAACTGGTGGAAGTAAAAACGGAACTAACAGAACCATTGCTCTGAGTGATCTGTGGCGTGTATGACAATCATTGGGTCCCTCTTAGGCCAGTATTATTTGGGAAAGCTTTGGTGGCCTGAAGTGCTAGTTGGCATACAAAATGAGACCTCACTGAGAAGGCAGCAGCCTAGGACAGGCCTGGCTTGTGTTGGAGAAGAGCGCCAAGTTTCTTTCTGCCTGGTGCACCGTTGAACCAAAGATTGGGGATGAAGTAGTTTATGTAAAGAGACATTACACAAGCGTGTGCACCTCACAAAATGGACGGAAGATAACCCGTGCATGGCTTGCTCTCTGTATGAAAGGCGCATATTCCTGTCATGTTCATTTTCACTTCCCTAAATTTAAAGCACGCGTTGCCGTGACAGGACATGGCAACATTGTGTACTTTGCACCATGAAAAATGCAGTGGCTGTACGTGCTTTACATATTTGGTAATTTACTTCTAGAATTTTTTGTAGCGCTGTACAGCATGTACACTTCATACAGTTTGAAAGGAACCCCAGAGGGATAAAATTAGAGGAGCGCATGAAGGGATGAGAGGAGAAGGAACATAACAAACAACTTAAAGAAACAGTATATAGCGGAATGTTGGGAGAAATGAAATCCAAATAATGTGAAAGCCGACATGGAAAAATATGTGTCAACTGTTACATCAAAGTGTGTTCTACATAGAGTGGCATTGAGAAAACTGCCATGCATTGGATGCTTTACACAAGGGGTGTTTGTTGGTGAATATTACTAATTTATGCTTCACTTGTGCAGGGGAATTACCAAAACTGCCATGGCCTAGGGCTGTGTATGCCTTACACACAGGGGCAACATAACCTTACCAGGCTTGCATATTCAGGAGAACTCGGGTAAAACTGAACAACACATTTGGGAGGCTGACGTAAAGCACAGTATTGCTACTGGCAATATTTTAAGAAGCCTACACCATTCGATAATACTTGCACACTCGGATGTGCCCTGTACATGAGCGATCGTAGATCAGCCAGTGGAACAAGATTCACAGACCCTCATGTCAGACAGAAAAACACCTATCTGGCCTGGCAACCCCTTCTGAATGTGAAAACCTGATGAAACCGAAATTATGCTGACCTTAGGTAGTGTCAGCTACCCACAAGTTACATGTCTCTGATGGAGAAGGATAGACCTTTAGGGTGAGATGACTAACTCAATGCATACATTTCCATTATACTTAAAGTACAAGTTACTTATCTTCGGTAACAACATATCTGGTACAGACATATTTTAATTGTAGATTCCTTACCTTAGAATTTTCCCCCAGGCGTCAGACTGGAGACGTATTTTTTTTCTTCGAGCAATAACCTTGCACGTCGATAGGTCACTTCAGTCAACTCCACGGGCATCGTTGTCACCGTGATGACGTCAGGAGTAGTACAAAGACATCACCTCAGCGTAGTAACGTCAGTCTCTTTTCACGATTTTCCACGCCAAAGCGCAGAGCCGCTAAGAACACTGAGATTGGTGTGCCAGAGCTAAAGTCCATGGAAGGGGAATCCCTGACCCTAGACATCAGTTCGCAAGCGGGGAGAATGGGTGGGCCGGTAAGGAATCTGCAACTAGAATATGTCTCTACCAGATTTGTTGTTACCGAAGGCAAGTAACTTGTACATCTGACAGAGACTTCTTGTTGCAGATTCCTTACCTTGGAATAGATACCCAAGCAATGCCATCCTCAGAGGTGGGCTGTGAACCAAGATCATACTAGAAAGTCCTGCAGGACCGAACAACCAAAGTAGCCGTCCCAACGGACCTGACTGTCGAGACAGTAATGTTTAGCAAACGTGTGCAAGGATGCCCACGTAGCTGCCTGGCAGATATCCAGGTCAGGAACTCTGCATGCTAACGCAGTGGAAGCAGCAGTTGCTCTGGTGGAATGAGCACGCAAGGCACGCAAGCCCTCAGGAGGTTGCTTCTTGGCCAAAGCGTAGCACATCTTGATGCAAAGTACCCATTGAGAGATGGTAATTTTTTGCACTGCTTTACCTTTCTTCGCACCCACATATCCAACAAAGAGTTGATTGTCCACCCAGAAAGCTTTAGTACGATTTAGATAGAATGCCAATGCTCCGTTGGGTCCAGACGGTGGAGTCGCTCCTCCTCATGATAAGGATGTGGGGGTGCATAAAAAGTAGGCAAGGTGATGGACTGACCTACACGAAAAGGCGTAATGATTTTGGGAAGGGAAGAAGCCTTAGTGCGCAATACCACTTTGTTTGGATGCACAGACAAGTATGGGGGCTTTGAAGAAAGAGCCTGAGGCTCACTCACTCTGCGAGCAGAAGTGATTGCAACACGAAAAACTGTCTTCAAAGTAAGGAGCCGTATTGGATAAAAGCAGTACATATTAAGAAAGTAAAGACAAGATTGACGTCCAACTGAGGCATGATAAATGGAGTGGGAGGAAACAAATGGGTGAGACCTTGAAGGAATCGATTGACAATAGGAGACTTAAAGAGTGAAGGATGGTCAGGTAACCTAAGAAAGGTTGAAATAGCCGATAAATACCCTTTAAGGGTGCCCAAAGCAGAGCCCTGCTGGGCTAAAGAAAGAATGAACAAACGAACCTTGGAAAGAGGAGCAGAGAGGGGGTCAACAGATTTGTTGGTACACCATGCCAGAAATGTATGTCAATGACAGGCATATACCATTTTGGTGGAGGGACGCCTGGCTGCCAAGATAACGTCACAGACTTCGGGAGGAAGGTCAAAAGCCATCAACTGCTGTTGCTCAATCTCCAAGCATGAAGGCGGAGATTGGACAGGTTCGGGTGGAGAACCATCCCCTGCTGCTTCAACAGAAGATCCTCCCGAAGAGGCAGTCTCAGTGGAGGATCCATGGCCATGCTCAATAGCTCGGGATACTATACTCTCCATGCCTAGTCTGGAGCCACCAAGATAACTTGGGCCAGCTCGTTCCTGATCTTCTAGAGAACTCTGGGGAGAAATGGTACAGGCAGAAAGGTGTAAAGGAGGCCGGAGTTCCACTCGAGACGAAAAGCGGCTCCAAGCGAGTGCCACCTTGGAAACGTCAACGTGCAATGTCAGCTGTCATTGCGCATTCTCTGCAGAGGAAAATAGATCTAACCAAGGCTCTCCCCACTGCTGAAGGAGACCCTGCGCCACCTCCGGATGGAGATGCCATTCGTGATCGGCTATGCATCAACGGCTAAGTTTGTCTGCTCTGGCGTTTAGAGAGCCCTTCAGGTGTTGAACCACCAGGGTAATGGCCTGATGTTCCAGCCATGTCCAGAGGCGTAGTGCCTCCTGACAAAAGGTCCAGGATCCTACTCCGCCCTGTTTGTTGCAGTATCAAATGGCAGTAGTGTTATCCGTGAACACTTGCACTACTTTCCCTTTGAGAGAGGGAAAAAATGCTTTCAACGCAAGTCTGATCGCCCAGAGCTCCAGGAGATTGATATGGAGCCCAGATTCCGCCGGAGACCAGAGGCCTCTGATCTCTGCCTCTCCCATGTGGCCGCCCCACCCAGAAGTGAGACATCTGTCACTATGGATAGATCTGGCTGGGGAAGGGAGAGGGGTCTGCTGTGGACCCAATGCAGATTCAAAAGCCACCACTGGAGGTCTTTCGCAGTCCCCTCCAAGACCTGGACCATGTCAGAGAGATTTCCCTGATGCTGCGCCCACTGGAACTTCCAAGTCCCTCTGCAGAGCCTGCATATGCCATCTGGAATGCATCACTAGCAGGATGCAGGAGGCCATGAGGCCCAGAAGCCTCAGAGTCAGTCTCACCGAAACCGAAGACAGAGACTATAAGATCGGAATCATAGCCTGTATATCTTGGACTCGCTTTTCGGGAGGATAGGCCCGAAACTGCACTGTGTCCAGAACAGCTCCGATGAAAGGGAGCGTCTGAGAGGGAGTCAGATGTGACTTCAGCACATTTATAGTGAACCCCAGTGTGTGCAGAAGGTTCGCCGTAGTCTGAAGGTGGGAGACGACTTTCTGGGGCGAATTGGCCTTCAACAGCCACTTGTCGAGGTAGGGGAAGACAAACTCCCAACCTGCGCAGATGAGCTGCAACCACCGCCCTCACTTTCGTGAACACCCAAGGGGCGCTCGTAAGGCCGAAGAGGAGCACGGTAAATTGAAAGTGCCCGTGGCCTACCACAAATCATAGGTAACTTCTGTGGGCAGGCAGGATGGAAATGTGGAAATAAGCGTCATGCAAGTCCAACGCTACCATCCAGTCTCCTGGATCCAAGGCAGACAGGATCTAAGCAAGGGTGAGCATTCTGAATTTTTCCTTCCTGAGGAAGAGATTGAGGTCCTGAAGGTCTAGGAAAGGAGATAAGCCCTTATCTTTTTTGGGCACCAGAAAGTAGCGGGAATAACAACCACGACCTACTTCTGGCGCAGGGACCTTCTCTATGGCTCCCTCGGCCAAGAGAGCCGTCACTTCCTGGCAGAGAAGTGCCAAATGATCCTCCGGAATATGGCTGAGTGATGGAGGAATGACTGGTTGGGCAGATTCGAAGTGGAGGGAGCACAGGGATGTGGAATTCCTATCGCCCGACGCCCGGGACATCTTGTTTGGGGTCAAGGGCAACAAGTTTTTATGTTTACTTTGTCCTTGGGACAAGTAGGCCCAACCCCCTGCAGCACAAACCCTTTGGCTGCCTGTTTACAGAGAGTTGAACTCTCTGCAGTTGAGGTAATGTGTTTCCAAAAGATAATGCTGTTCGAACTTGTATTTATGGTTCATTATTTGAAAGCCTTCATTATTTGGGTGCATGCTGTAAATAAATGTTTTAAGGTCACACTTCACTACTGACGTTGGTTCCAGTACAAAACAAAAAAAAACGTGTACACACATGTTTGAAAAGTTTAGGCTAAGAGGCTAAGTATAATGCTCCCAGAATGCTCTCTGATTATATGCAAATGAAGTATCATTTAGTAAAATGTGTTGATGCATGCTAGTATTTCCCAAAAATATTTCTAATGGAAAATCAGTGTAACCATTTTCAACACGATTATGGGAAGCATGAAAATAAACAAACACTGACAAAGCCAACTGATCTGACATACTTTTATAAGTCTTCTAGTTTCATCAATGCGTGTCTTGTTTTGACATGGCTTTTGTAACACTTTATTGTTGTGGGAGCTACCAGGCCCTCAACATTGTAGCAAACATTGGCAAAAACCCCCCAAAAAGTTTTTGAACTCTTAAAGCACACGTTGCCACCAGCGGCATAACAAAGGCCCGCAGCCGCCTTCCAGGGGGCCCCGTCAGCACAGCACCTGCCCTGAGTGAGTCTGGAGAGGGGGCTCCTCCATGTTCTTTGCAAAGGGGCACCCTCCAGTTTCGTTACGTCACTGATTGCCACTGTAGTTCCTGACACTGAACAAAACTACTTTGTGTGGCAATATGCTCCTTGTGGAAGAGCAGAATGCGATGACTCACAGTAAAGCCAGCCGAAAAAGAGAGAAATAGAAGTTTAATAAAAACAAAATGTCTTTGTTAACACCAGACCTAATTAGGGACCAAGACCCACATGTAGGTAGCTTTTTGCATGTCGCAAACAGCGACTTTCGCTGTTTGCGATGTGCAAAAAGCACATTGCGATGCACAAACCCAGTTTTGCGATTCAGTAACCTGGTTACCAAATCACAAAATGGGTTTGCGACTCGCAATTAGTAAGGGGTGTTCCCTTCCTAATTGCAACTCGCAGTGCAATGTAGGATTGTTTTGTGACCGCGAACGCGGGCGCAAACCAATCGCAGTTTGCACCCATTTCAAATGGGTGCTAACACTTTCGCAAAAGGGAAGGGATCCCCATGGGACCCCTTCCCCATTGTGAATGTCACTGTAAACATTTCTTCAGAGCAGGCAGTGGTCCTGCGGACCACTGCCTGCTCTGAAAAAATGAAACGAAAACGTTTCATTTTTCGTTTTTGTTATGCATCTCGTTTTCCTTTAAGGAAAACTGGCTGCATTACAAAAAAAAACCCAAACCACTGCTTTATTGAAAAGCAGTCACAGACATGGTGGTCTGCTGTCTCCAGCAGGCCACCATTCGTGAGGGGGTCGCAAATTGCGACCCACCTCATGATTATTCATGATGTGGGCATTTGCGAAGCCCTTGCGAATCACAGATGGTGTCAAGGACACCATCCTACATTCGGATTTGCGACTCGCAATTTGCAGGTCACAAATCTGAACCTACCTACTTGTGGCCCCAAATTCTTAAAGAAAGTCACAAAAGTGCACCCATGGTATATGTCGTACCCCTATAAAATATTTGTGAACTGTATTTTAGCATGGGTAAATACGATGTGTAGATTTGCTCATGTGAAAATCTATTGAGCATTTGCAAGTTCATTTTCCCTCCAGCCACTTTCTTCCCAACCCTGGAAGAAGTTCTAAATCTGCCATTGTCAGGAGTAAATGTCCAACCTTTCTTATTATGGGAAAATATTAGAGAGAAGCTGGTAAAAATCTTTAAAACATGCAGGTTAGTAGGTTTGCAGACTCAAAGGCATTCCAGCCCTGGAACTATTGCTTACTGCTTCCTCCAGCCCCAGTATGTAGATCTGCAGAAAGGTGGCAAAATAAGGAAATTGCTACAGTAGGGATTGAAACTCCAAGTATTCAAGCCCTACTATGGTAGTAGCCCTGGCATATTCAGAGAAGCTATTAATTGCTGCTATAATTTGTCGCCACACTACATGGCACCAAAGGGACAAGTAGATCTTTTTACAGGACAAGTAGATTTGAGAAGCAACCTGTCCCCTGGACAAGTAGATATTTTAATAAATTCCACACCCCTGGAGTATCCCCTTTAAACGATCTGCAAAACCCACCTGTCCGTAGTGATAGATTCCCAGTGGGGCAGGTGATGGCGAAACCTGCCACCAACTGGACCGGAGTGAGGGGACGAACTAGGAGGGTTTGGAGGCTGCAGCGGGGGCAGGGGTGGACTGGGCAGACCTCTGGTTCCCTGTCCCACGCGGGATTCCGCGTCCCTGGCCACGCAGCAGCTGAACAGCATGGGTGGCACGTGGCTTGGGGGGGTGGTGCGACAGGGAGCTGTTTCCTTGGCCACGAAAGGGGCGAAAAGAGGACTGTGGGGGGGGCGAGGGGCAGAGGAAAGAGCAAGGGACCAAGCCGTAGCCCGGGAATCCTTGAATCTCTCCAAGGCTGAGTCTGCTTTGTCTCCAAAGAAACAGGAGCCAAAGGGCATGTCCGTGAGGGACCGTTGGACATCCCCAGAAAAACCAGAAGTACGCAACCAGGCGTGGAGTCGCAAAGCCACTGTCATAGCAACCGATCTCCCTAGAGAGTCGGTCGTGTCCAGCCCACACTGGATTGTGAACTTCGTCGCATCTCTCCCATCATTGACAGTTTAGGAGACAATAGCATGGGCCTCCTCCGGTATCTGCGGCAGGACTTGCGCAACTGTATCCCACAAAGAGTGGGTATAGCTGCCCAAAAGGCATGTGGTGTTCACAGACCGCAGAGCGGGACTGGAGGAAGAAACAACTTCTTCCCAAATTGTTCCAGCCTTTATGATTCCCTATCTGGGGGTGCGGAAAGGAATGCGTCCGGAGAAGAGGAAGCCTGGATGACAAGACCTTCAGGCGTGGGGTGTTGGGGCAGGAATTTAGGGTCCCTCGGAGCAGGCCAATGGCGGCGTGCGATAGTCCTATTCACAGGAGCCTGTGTGTTGGGTTTGGACCAAGTAATCAAATGGACATTGGTGAGGGCTTCATTGAATGGTAAAAAGGGCTCAGATGTGGAAGCGCCTGGTTCAAACACCTCCGTGAGGAGGTTGGAACTGACCTCTACAGTAGGAAGCTCAAGGCCAAGGACCTCGGCTACCCTACTAACCACCATACCATAAGTCGCTCCCTCCTCCGTAGCCACGGTAGGAGGAGCCAGCATGCTAGCGTCTGGAGAAGTGTCCAGTCCATTGGCGTTGCCAAATTCCTGTGCCCAGTTCAAAGATGGGTCAACCTGGTATTCATAAGGGTCCAGGGACCCACCCAATCCTTCCCCGAATTCGTACCCATAGGAAAAATGGTCTGACTCTGACCTAGGGTGAATAGAAGACAAGGGCGGCGGCGGCCGACACCGCTCTGACTCCGAGTCGTCGGGGATAAGGATCGGGTCAAAGTCGATAATGGGCATTACCGACGTGGGGAGCGTTGACAATCGGCCCGGTGCCAGGGAAAGTCTCAATGGTGCGACCGGCGCCAGTGCGGATCCGCAAGTGGATCCGGAGGGGACCTCAGTGGCCGGAGCCGAAGCCGTGGCGCGGAACCCGAAGGCCCCTCAACCGAACCCCTTGGATCCGAAGGCACCGTATCGGGGTCGGTCCACCCAAAGATGAGGCGCATGGCCTCACAGAATTCTTTAAGTTGGGCGAGGGTTGTTCCAGCTCCTGGAAACTTGGGGAAGTGCAGAGCGGACCCAGACACAGGCTCCGAGGAGGGAGGCTTTGTGCGTCAACGCTCCTCCAGCGTCGTGTCAGCCGAGCAATGGGGCAAAGTCAAAGAGCGATGAGACCACTTCGACTACTACTTTTTTTTACCTGCACCTGAAGATTTTGAGGACGACAAGTGATGATGGCTTCGCAAATGGTCTCGAGACCTTCCTCTCGATCGAGACCAGGATCTACGCAGAGTTGAGCGCCAGGCCGCCATGAGTTTGAGGGACCGCTCCCTCAAGGCGTTTGGGTGCATGGCCCGGCACTCGGACCACGACTTCGGGTTGAGTCTTGAAACCGGTCTACGGGGACATCCTCGAGCCACCAAAAGCTCACTAGAAAAGTCGACAAAACAGTTGAATTCGGTCAAAAAGAGACCAGGTCAGCTCTCTCCAGATCAGCGCGGGGCATGGAAAGAAAAGAACTGACGTCACTAAGCTGAGGCAGCGTCTATGTACTACTCCCGACATCATCACGGCGACTACGATGCCAACGACGCCCGCGGAGTCCACCAACACCACCTACCGACGTGCAAGGGTATTGCTCGGTGAAAAATCTCCGGATCCAGTCTGACACCTGAGGGAATTTCTAAGGTAAGGAATCTGCAACTAGAAGTCTCTATCAGATAACTTCCTCAATCCTCACCTTTGAATAACAAAATCTACAGTCCCACCCCTATTTCTCATTTCAGGGTCTGTGTTCCCACCCTCAGCCACAGGAATGCAGGCAATACACCAACACAGCCATTAACACACTGTGGGTGAAGTAAGTCTGTCCTTTCACTTACAATAGGGGCAGGATCTTAATGCACACAATCCTCTGTTTTGGTACTATGAGAGTCAAAATCGCCTGAAAGAAATGAGTCCTTGACTGTTCCTGGACCTGTCACCAACTGTGTAAAACTAGCCCTTCTCAAGAATGGCAGATAGTGCCAGGATTGCTAACACAGATTTTCTATCTCATTGCTTATTTCCAATTTACACCACTATCTATATATCTGAGTTATCAGAGAAGCATTGCTGGTGCACCAAAAATTCTGAGTATATTTTAACAAAACGTTTTTTCTTTACACAAATACTTCTTAACTCCTGGAACGATTAAATATTCAGAATGCAATCTACATGCCGTTTAGACATTTCCTTTAATTAAATAGTTTAATCCTACAGCCTGTATGTTCTTCCTGGATATGTGTTAGATCTATGCTTTCAAACAATGAATTTTAAAGAGACTGATGTTCATGAATGTTACAAACATAAACTGTTAACAATAAATATAATACAATTTCCACTCCATAATGAATACACATTGCCACTCGCCATGCCACCAAGATACCAATAACCGGTAATCTGTAAAGCTGGCAACTTGCAGGGATCCACAAATTGGTGTTACTCCGTTCTCCAAACCCTTTTGACTAAGTCTGGCAACAACAAATTAGCGTTTATCTTGTCAGCCAGTAAGCCCAGCAACTAATGATGTTAAGTGTACTCTCAAAAAGTGAAGAAATGAGCTGCCTCGTGAAGCAAAATTACATATTGGTAACCATGACAATCCTTTCTGGATGCAGAGCGAGGAAATTCTGATGGGGTCAGTACAAAGCACACTGCTCATCCTGCAGGTCCCTTCTCCATTTTCATTCCACAATTAGAAAATGCAAGTGGAAAAAGCATAATTAAAACATTGTTTCTGGGAACCTGGAACTCAGTCATATTTAAAGGACTGCTTTCAGCAGGAGGGCCAGGCCAGAAGGGCTTAATTAAAGCCTGAGTTCGGGCGTGTAAGCCCCTCTATCTTCTTTCTCAGAATGACAAAAATAGAAATGATGTTTTAATAACAATGTTTTGTGTTGAAGGAAAAGCTCACTACAAATCCGACTGCCGCCAGCCAGAGTGTAGAATAATTGAAAACGTTTGCCAGTCGGTGCACCAAAACAAACAGGGTGATGTTAATGTTGGATCACGCACTTGTGACCTCCTCTTGGGCATGACAGATCCTACGATTGACCAACTCACTAAATAAGACTGCGTATCTTCAATGATAAATCACACCGTTAGTAAACAGTAGAGAATTTCCAGTTTTCCCACCAGTTTGGTGCAGGGATACCTAAACCCGTTAAAATGGCACCTGTGCACAGATGTCACAATGTGCAACGTCAAGCATCTGCGTTGCTTGCTCTTTTGAAGCAAAGTGTCCTTTTATACTGAGAGCTGAAGCATTTTTTAACATTTTATTACGTCTTTGCTATGGTGATTCAAAACCCCGACATAGAGTATTTGGGGTTTTACATAATCTAACGTCTTATCTAGACCGTACAGAATAATAAATAGGCAATAGAATCGAACAGAGATTCACATTAAATCCGCAAGCATCTCATAACATTGCAAAAGCAAGTTGTACATGGTAAAGTAGAACACAATTGAATTACTAAAACATTTTCTTCCCAGTAAGGCTGGCATTTCCAACTCCAGAGAATTACATTTTCATTTGTTAAGGTTATTGCCAATAAGAACATGTACAACTGTAATTACTAGTCTAATAGTTTTCATATTTGATGAATCATAGAATGAAACAATTTTATTTATATTTCGTTGATTACACTATTCGACACATCGTAACCAGATTAAATGAACCTTTTGTTTTTTAGGATGGCTGCTTTTAAAGAAAACAGCCCGATAACTTGCAAACGTGTTAAAACATTTCCTGGTCCACAGAATCCTACTGTTCTTCGTGTCTGACAGGCTACTAAAGGTTCTATATCTAAACATCTTATACTAGATTCTCAAAGTTAAGGGGACCAATAAGTCATGGACACACAGTTTAGTTAAATGTTTACATGACGCATACTGCTTACAATCTTAGGAAGACTGAAGATAGATATGAAAGCTGGACAGTGGTCAGTTTACTGTAGCTCCTTTATAGGGATAAACAGATTTTCTCTTAAAACAGTATTATCTAAGAAACATCAAAACAAAGGAGTCCACCTGGAACAAAGAGGAAAACTGTCCTCAGCAGAGATCCTTCCAACTTTCCAACTGCCACATCAGTCGCAATCCATAGCAATAACCCATTCTAAAGCATAGTACAAAGGTGAGGGGCCTGGGTGGCTAATGACTCATGGAGTAGGGTGGCACGTGGCTCCTCTGGTCTCAGTCGACCGCACCAAGAAACTGTAACCTTGAGAGTTTTAAAAATGTCTCCTGATAGACCGCTTCACTTCAGCACCTGTAGGTGTTCCTTTACTGACGACCTTGAGGCCAGGCAACGACAGACCATGGGAACCCGGGTTTCATATAAGATATTTAGAGGGTAGCTGGGATGAGTTGGCATTTCGAAATGCTGAAGCATTACAGGGCCTGCAAGCGGGAGAGAGTACAAGGTACTGGATGTGAAGAAAACCCTACAGCGGTGACACCATTGAGGGTTTGCTTCTCCACTCTTCCTCTGGGGGAACGGACTGAAGGATTGCCAAAGGAACAGCGTCTGAGAAAATAGAGGACGCTAATAGATGGGGAGCAGGGGAACATAAAGGTGCAATAAGTGGACAGTGCTGCACAGGTTTGGCAGCAAGGAATCTTGGAAGGGTGTCAATTCCCGCTGGGCTCTTCAATCCTTTGATTTATGTTAACTCAGCCACACTGGGTGGACAACAGAGGAATGGCATGGATATATATGTATCTATGACTCCAGCTGGAGATGAAGTTATCCCAACGAACTGAGCTGGCTTCAGTTAACAAATATAAGGACTGACATCAATAGAGTAGTAGGCAGTGGCGGCTACTGCAAATCTCAAGGTGAGGATTGAAGGGAAGGAGCGGCAAGTAAAGTAAAAAATAATAATCTAATAATAAAATAAAAAAATACCTTTTTCCCGTCGCCGCTGCTACCGTCTCCTACTGCATTGCTTCTCTGGTCTTCTTGTGGTGTCCCAGCATTCGCTGGAACACCAACACAAGCTCCCCAGCAGTTCTGGCGCTGCTTACATGCTAAACATAGCATGCAAGCAGCATCAGGATTGGTCTGAGCTGCTCGGACTGCCGCTCAGACAGAAGTCTGGGGTCTGTGCTGTTTCTCCAGCCCGGCTGTGTATACAGCCGGGCTGGAGAAACCTAAGTGTGCATGTGTGTTTGGCCAGCCTCAGACGGCTGGCCAAACACACATGCACACTCTCCCCTCCTACCTCCCACGGACCAGCCCCCCCCCACCCTGAACACACTTCTGGCTGAGCCAGCTGATGAAAGATAAAACCATAATTAAATATCGTTTTATCTTTCATCTCCTGGCTTATCCAGGGGGCGACGCTCCTTCACCATTGCGAAGGAGTCGCCCCAGTAGTAGAGTAGTGGAATCTTATCAAATAGCAAATTAATCACATGGGGAGGTAGGCATGTCCATGAGGAACATGCAGGTAGACAGAGTATCCGTCAGAAAGATTGTCACCATAGGTAAGTAACTTTTTGTTCAGATGAAATCTTCTACCTGCAGATTACTCACCTGTAGCACAGACTACAGAGCAATACCCTGCCACTGGAGGAGGGTTAATGAATGGTTAGACAGGGACATTCAGAAGAACAGCTCTGGCAAAGTGCCGGCCCCTGCACACCTTAACATCCAGGCAGCAGTGCTTGGCAAAAGTGTGCAGGGACGCCCATAATGCCGCCTTGCAGATCTCTGAGAAGGGAACTTCCTTGGCAAGGGGAGAAGTCATGGATTTGGCTTTAGTGGAATGAACCCTAAGTCCCTCTGGAGAGTATTACTTGGCCAAGGAAAGGCAGGTTTTGATGAATAGGGTGATCCATCTCGATACAGTCCTTTTGTATACCAATTTTCCCTTCTTAGCAATGCATTATCCGACAAGGAGCTGGATATCTAGTTGTATGCCCTTGGTGCAGTGCAGATAGTAGTTGACCGCCTAGCTGGGATCAAATTGATGCAACTGAACTTCCTCCCTAGAGGAATGAAGTGGCGGATAGAAGTATGGGAGGGTGATGGACTGACTACAGGTGGAACGGAGGCACAACTTTTGGCAGGAAAGGAACCCTGGTTCGCAACGCCAATTTGTCTGGATAAAAAGAGGTAAATGGGGGATGGGAACTGAGAGCTTGTAAGTCGCTCACCAGTATGGCTGAGGTGATAGCAACAAAAAAGAACACAGTTTTGAAAATTAACAGCCTTACGGGACAACTATGTAGGGGCTCAAACAGAGTCCCCGTTAGAAAAGTCAAATTAAGCTCCAATGGGACACAACGAAGTGGGTTGGAGGATATATATTGTTCAACACCTCACAAAAAATGCATGACAATGGGACACTTGAAAAGGTATGGCTGGTCCAGCAGACAGAGGAATCCAGACAAGGCAGTTAAATACCTCTTGAAAGTGTGTATTGCCCAACTCCGAGCAAGTAAAAGTGCATATTACAAGACCCAAGACAACTTGGACTGTAAGGGGTCCACATCGCCTGCAACCATGCAACAAAGCTGCTCCAACTGCCCGAGTAAACAGGTTTGGTGGCGGGGTCAGCATGCTGACAAAATGACATCCACCACCTCCGGAGGCAGCTGAAAGGTATTCAAATGTCCCTGCTCAATCTCCAAGCATGTTGAGTGGAGGCCTCGGAGATTAGGGTGGAGATCCACTCCTCCCGACTAGGAGAAATGGTATGGCCTAAATGGTAGGCACAGCGAGGGGCTCGTGGAGAAGTAAAGGAGGTCGGCACACCACAGCCTCGGATGGAGGAGAAGAAGGCTTGAGCGCCAGCCAAATTGCCTGCATTGTCAACTGGTCCATGTGAACGGCCTGTTCTTCTGGAGACCAAAGGCCTCTAATGTCCAGATGGGCTCACCACCCTAGGATGAAAACATCCATCAGTACAAGAGTTACGGCTTGAGGGGTGAAAGTCATCCCACAGCTCAAGTTCACCTTGTTCCTCCCACCAAATCAATTCTGCCGCAGCACTGGGGGATATTATGATGAAGTCTGACAGGTTCTCCCATACTACCCCTATGCCCGTGGAGGCAGCACTGCATGGCCTCATGTGTCAATATGCATGCATGATTAGGAGGATGAAGGAAGCCGGCAGAGCTAGGAAACTTAGGACTCTTACAACTGGACCTCTTACTCCTTGCAGGAACGTGGGAATCATTTATTTGATGTCGCTGATCCTTTGTGGTGGGGAAAAGGCACAGAAAGGGGTGGTGTCCTGTACCGACCTTATGAAGAGGAGTCGTTGGGAGGAACACAGGTGAGATTTGGACTTGTTGATTGAAATGACCAGGTGATACTGTTGACTGCAGATGGGGCAACATCACCTCTAGCAAACCAGCTTTGATCAGCCGGTCATCCAGATACAAGGATAGGGGTATACTCTATCTAAACTCTATCTCCTGAGATGGGCTGCCACCACTGCTATCACCTTCGTGAAGACCTGAGGCGCTAATGTCAAATAAAGGGTAGAACTGAAAACTGGGAGTATGCAGAACACACCACATGTTGCAATAATTCTGATTCAGGAAAGGAATGTGGAAGTATGAACCCTGTAGGCCAAGAGACAACATCAAATTTCCATGTTCCAATACCAATAGTATGTGTGCTCAGGTCAGCATTTTGAACATTTATTTTTTGAGGAAGAAGTTCAATTCCCTGAAGTCCACAATCTGACGCAGACCGCCATCCTTCTTCTTGGAAAGCAGAAAGTAATGAGTGTAACATCCTTGGCGCTCTTACTGTGCCATCACAAACTTGTCTGCTCCTGTTTGTGGAGAGAAGCCACCTCCTGTTGCCTTATGGCATGTGGTCTGGAGGTGGGGAGGGAGAGGGTAAAGGGGGAATACAGAGTGGAGTCTGAAGGAAGAGAAGGGTGTAACCCCTATCCACAATTTGGAGGACCCAAAGATCCAAATCAATGGCCTGCAGGCCAGATAAAAACAGGACACCTGCTCTCCCCCAGGATCCGAGTGGGTTTGGGGGAGCAATCTAGGTCTGCTTTCCTTGTGGCGCAGGAGAGGATGAGGAAGGGTATAGGGTGGAACTACTACCCTTTCCTCTGGATATACTTCTATATTTTTTTCTGACACATGGGTTAGGCTGTTGCTTGGTTTGTAGCTGATACTGCTGCTGTGATTAAAGGACAATCCTCTCAAGAAGCCTCGAAAGCATCAAAACTGCAAATGTTCCATGAGGGAAGAGGGACCTGGAGACCAAGGGAGTGAGGTGTAGCTTTACTGGTTTGAATACACTCCAATGCTGAATCAGCTTTGTTGCCAAAAAGATGTACCTTGTAGCCAAAAGGATTCGCCTGGAGAACTGCTGTAAAGTTAGATGTCTGGAGCAAGGTGTATCTTCGAATGGAACTAGAGTTGCCCAGCCCGAGCAACTGAATCAGCTGTGTCCAGTCCTGATTTAATTATGTACCAAGAGGTATTTTGGCCCACAAGAAAATTAACTCCTAAAAAGATGTTCCGTCATGTCCTCCAGGACATGAGGCAGCACTATCTGAGACATATACCAGTCAGCATGGTTATAATGTGCCAGGACGCAACTGGTATTCATTGCACCTAGAGCCATGCTCTCCTTGGAGAAGGATGTTTGCTCCAGGTTTCTAGGTGCTAAGATTCCCTGTCAGAGGGTGCTGTCAGAAAGGCTCTTCCTGACTGGACTGTGGTTCTGGAAGTTTGTATGACCAGACTCTCTACAGAAGGGTGGGTTGAGAGGAAGGGCAGACCTCCTGAAGCAGTGTGATATTGATGGGTAACAAGTCTGTTGAGCACTGAAGTGAAAGAGGGCTTCTCTCACACTGCCAAGACAGGCTCCAGAATGGCCTGATTGAAAGGGGAGGAGAGGTCCTGTTGTAGGAGTAGATTGCAGGAGGACCTTGGTGAGGATGTCGGTCTTGGTTTCTGTAATCGAAAGCTGTCAGCCCAACTCTTCATTAGCCATTACATAACTTTGTGAAGGGAGACAACTTAAGGCATTAGTGGACCAATGGGGAAGCCCATAGCTAGGTTTGGAAAGGTGTCTAGACCACTGGCAGAAGACCCACCCTGAAATTCCTCAGCTCGATCTCCAGTAGCCCCATAAAGGTAAGATCCACATGGTCTGAGGCAGTTCAAAAAATATCATGGAGACAGTTTCTATACACTTATATATGAAATACCACGGCACACCGCAAGTTGTCCTGTGTGATAGATCAAAGTGGTTGTTAAATCAAAGTCGAATGCAGCAACGTCGGTGCAGGTTGAGTTTATTCACCATGTGCAAGGAAAATTACACATATCCAGACACTAATCCAATGTACAACGAGCCGTTAAGTATACAGCAAACAGCCAACACGTGTTTCGTCTCCTAGACTTTGTCAAGGCTGATATGGTATGGATCAAAGAAGTATTCAAGTGCTATAGTAAAGATCCGCCATCCAAGGCAAATTGAGGATCCGACCAAATCCAGCCAAGGAAATCCAGAAGTAAGGAATGACAGTGGCCCTGATAAGTCTGTTCACCTGATAGTACTGTGCACGTTCGCGTCTGTATTTCGAATGAGAAATTCTAGCAGACCAAACGTGTCGGCTGTTTGCTGTACACTTAACGGCTTGTTGTACATTGGATTAGTGCCTGGATATGTGTCATTTCCCTTGCACATGGTGAGTAAACTCAACCTGCACCAATGTTGCTGCTTCTGATTTGGAGAAGACAAAGATTGGGCTTTCTGTGTATCCTGCTTTTGAAGTTTGTCCAAGGGATTGGACTGAGCTTGCCTCCTGTTAAGAAGTGGAAGGGACAGCAAAGACTTTACCTGCCACCCCCTGGGTTCTCTTGCTGAGGATCCTGACTTGCCAAGTGGAGCCTGTGAGAAAGTAGCCTCTTTCTAGCCTTGTTACCCCCACTTTTGGCCTGTTTGTGAGTGTATGTCAGGGTGTTTTCACTGTCTCACTGGGATCCTGCTAGCCAGGGCCCAGTGCTCATAGTGAAAACCCTATGTTTTCAGTATGTTTGTTATGTGTCACTGGGACCCTGCTAGTCAGGACCCCAGTGCTCATAAGTTTGTGGCCTATATGTATGTGTTCCCTGTGTGGTGCCTAACTGTCTCACTGAGGCTCTGCTAACCAGAACCTCAGTGGTTATGCTCTCTCATTTCTTTCAAATTGTCACTAACAGGCTAGTGACCAATTTTACCAATTTACATTGGCTTACTGGAACACCCTTATAATTCCCTAGTATATGGTACTGAGGTACCCAGGGTATTGGGGTTCCAGGAGATCCCTATGGGCTGCACCATTTCTTTTGCCACCCATAGGGAGCTCTGACAATTCTTACACAGGCCTGCCACTGCAGCCTGAGTGAAATAACGTCCACGTTATTTCACAGCCATTTACCACTGCACTTAAGTAACTTATAAGTCACCTATATGTCTAACCTTTACCTGGTAAAGGTTAGGTGCAAAGTTACTTAGTGTGAGGGCACCCTGGCACTAGCCAAGGTGCCCCCACATTGTTCAGGGCAAATTCCCCGGACTTTGTGAGTGCGGGGACACCCATTACACGCGTGCACTACACATAGGTCACTACCTATGTGTAGCTTCACAATGGTAACTCCGAATATGGCCATGTAACATGTCTATGATCATGGAATTGCCCCCTCTATGCCATCCTGGCATAGTTGGCACAATCCCATGATCCCAGGGGTCTGTAGCACAGACCTTGGTACTGCCAAACTGCCTTTTCAGGGGTTTCACTGCAGCTGCTGCTGCTGCCGACCCCTCAGACAGGTTTCTGCCCCCCTGGGGTCCAGCCAGGCTTGTCCCAGGATGGCAGAACAAAGGACTTCCTCTGAGAGAGTGTGTTACACCTTCTCCCTTTGGAAAATGGTGTGAAGGCAGGGGAGGAATAGCCTCCCCCAGCCTCTGGAAATGCTTTCATGGGCACACATGGTGCCCTTTTCTGCATAACCCAGTCTACACCGGTTCAGGGACCCCTTAGCCCTGCTCTGGCGCGAAACTGGACAAAGGAAAGGGGAGTGACCACTCCCCTGACCTGTACCTCCCCTGGGAGGTGCCCAGAGCTCCTCCAGTGTGCTCCAGACCTCTGCCATCTTGGAAACAGAGGTGCTGCTGGCACACTGGACTGCTCTGAGTGGCCAGTGCCATCAGGTGACGTCAGAGACTCCTTCTGATAGGCTCCTTCAGGTACTGCTAGCCTATCCTCTCTCCTAGGTAGCCAAACCCTCTTTTCTGGCTATTTAGGGTCTCTGTCTCTTGCGATTCCTTAGAAAACGAATGCAAGAGCTCATCCGAGTTCCTCTGCATCTCTCTCTTCACCTTCTGCCAAGGAATCGACTGCTGACCGCGCTGGAAGCCTGCAAAACTGCAACATAGTAGCAAAGACGACTACTGCAACTCTGTAACGCTGATCCAGCCGCCTTCTCGACTGCTTTCATGGTGGTGCATGCTGTGGGGGTAGTCTGCCTACTCTTTGCACTAGAAGCTCCAAAGAAATCTCCCGTGGGTCGACGGAATCGTCCCCCTGCAACCGCAGGCACCAAAGAACTGCATCACCGGTACCTTGGGTCTCCTCTCAGCACGACCAGCGAGGTCCCTTGAGTCCAGCAACTCTGTCCAAATGACTCCCACAGTCCAGTGACTCTTCAGTCCAAGTTTGGTGGAGGTAAGTCCTTGCCTCCCCATGCCAGACTGCATTGCTGGGAACCGCGACTTTTGCAGCTACTCCGGCCTCCGTGCACTTCCGGCGGAAATCCTTTGTGCACAGTCCAGCCTGGGTCCATGGCACTCTAACCTGCATTGCACGACCTCCTAAGTTGTTCTCCGGCGATGTGGGACTCCTTTGTGCGACTTCGGGTGAGCACCGTTTCACGCATCCTCGTAGTGCCTGTTTCTGGCACTTCTGCGGGTGCTGCCTGCTGCTGAGAGGGCTCCTGGTCTTGCTCGACGCCCCCTCTGTTCCCTGACGCAATTGGCGACATCCTGGTCCCTCCTGGGCCACAGCAGCATCCAAAAACACTAACCGCACGATTTGCAGCTAGCAAGGCTTGTTGGCGGTCTTTCGGCGGGAAAACACTTCTGCACGACTCTCCACGGCGTGAGGGATCCGTCCTCCAAAGGGGAAGTCTCTAGCCCTTGTCGTTCTTGCAGAAACCTACGCTTCTACTGTCCAGTAGCAGCATCTTTGCACCCACAGCTGGCATTTCCTGGGCATCTGCCCATCTCCGACTTGCTTGTGACTTTTGGACTTGGTCCCCTTGTTCCACAGGTACCCTCGACTGGAAATCCATCGTTGTTGCATTGCTGGTTTGTGTCTTTCCTGCAGAATTCCCCATCACGACTTCTATGTCCTTTGGGGAACTTTAGTGCACTTTGCACTCACTTTTCAGGGTCTTGGGGTGGGCTATTTTTCTAACCCTTACTATTTTCTAATAGTCCCAGCGACCCTCTACAAGGTCACATAGGTTTGGGGGTCCATTCGTGGTTCGCATTCCACTTTTGGAGTATATGGTTTGTGTTGCCCCTATCCCTATGTGTCTCCATTGCATCCTATTGTAACTATACATTGTTTGCACTGTTTTCTAATACTATTACTGCATATTTTGGTATTGTGTACATATATCTTGTGTATATTTGCTATCCTCATACTGAGGGTACTCACTGAGATACTTTTGGCATATTGTCATAAAAATAAAGTACCTTTATTTTTAGTATATCTGTGTATTGTGTTTTCTTATGCTATTGTGCATATGACACTAGTGGTACTGTAGGAGCTTCACTCGTCTCCTAGTTCAGCCTAAGCTGCTCTGCTAAGCTACCATTATCTATCAGCCTATGCTGCTAGACACCCTATACACTAATAAGGGATAACTGGGCCTGGTGCAAGGTGTAAGTACCCCTTGGTACTCACTACAAGCCAGTCCAGCCTCCTACAGAGCCCATTCAAGTTCTTGGGCCCTTGGGAGTGAAATCTGGCATAAAACAAGAAGAACCATGCACACCGACTCCGGGCGACTCCAGAACCGGCACCAATGCCCGACTCCGCGCCGCTGCTTGCACCCAAGATCGTGGTCCCTGGTGAAGTGTGACGACTGCGACCGACACCGCAGGCCTGCCGCCGTGCCTCTGAAGTTCTGCAATGCCGAGAGACCTGAGTTCCGTGTCACCGACGTCTGTGTAACCTGACTCCTCGCCACGCCTGTGGCCCCGTTGTGTGACCGTGCCACCTCTAAGTCGCCTCATCCTGTCGTGACCCACTGAACTTATCGACCCTGTCGGATCGCAATGAACTGATGCCTTGCCACCGACGCTGCCTCACTTCCGGTGTCTCTGTAAGGAACCAACGCCTCACCTCCTGCCCAGCAGTACGGAACCAATGTGGCACCGGCTCTAGCAACGCCTCACCTCCCCATCTCTGTGCCACGTCTTTGACTCTGCCTCATTTCTAAGGTGTTGTCCCTGGGGTCCGTGCAATTCCGTAACCAGCGTCGCACTCCCTGGCGAGTGGCATCGGACTGTTGGGAACGACTGTGTCACGACACTGTGATAGCACCAGTTGGAACTATTGGGTTTCTAAGCGCTTTACTGGGATTTAATCTTTAAAAAATCATATCTTTGCTTGCATAGGTTAGATTTTTATTGTTTTGGTCTTGTTTTACTTACATAAATATTAGCCATTTTTCTAAACGGATGTGGTGTGCATTTGTAGTATTTTTACTGTTACTGCGTATGCATACAACTACTTAACACATTGCCTCTAAGATAAGCTTGACTGTTCGTGGCAAGCTACCAAGGTGTGAGCAGGGGTTATCTTAGGAGTGTGACTCCCTTACCCTGACTAGAGTGAGGGTCCCTACTTGGACAGGGTGTAAACTGCCTGCCTACTAGAGACCCCATTTCTAACACTCTCTAGCACTAGGCTCCACTTGAGTGATGATCTTGAATTTTGTCAACTCTGACACGATTCCTACCTCTAAACTTAAGTCCATTAACATTTTGTGCTGCCCTTCTATCACAATGAAAGTTCAGGTCAGTTCAGACTTGAGTTCCAGCTAATACTAACATAAGCTGTTTTGAAGGATTAGTCAATTTCTAATACAGAGTCATGTGGCTCCAATGGCCAGGTCTTGGATGAATGTTCTGTAGGCAGGAATTTACAAGGATCTAATGCACAATTGCAAATGATTTAGAATCATGTAGCATGCATTGTGACTAAAAACGCCCTTTTACATTGCATGTTTCTTCATTCGTGAGACAGGAACATTAGTATCTTGGCTCATATTTTTTTTAAAATCTTGCCCATCGCCTGGGCTGCATGAGATTCTGCCACAGCATTTTTAAGCTCCAAGTTGAAGATCTATATCCCTACTCCCTCACCTAGATCTCTGTAGGAGACTCTATATCTACTATTTCTAGGTTTTAGAGAATAAAAGAAGCTTGTTGTATATATTCTATCTATGCTGTTGTTTTTTGGAGTGCTAAACCAGATTCTGTCAAATTAAGGACGACATGATTGTACGTATTCCAGTCAGTGCTTAATTTGAACCGGTGGTTTCCGGTGTGGGACACCAGAACTTATTTTTGAGGGATGGAACTTATTTTTCTGCCTCAAGGATTTACTGCGGGCAAAAGACACATATGAGAAAGAAGGAGGAAGAGAAAAACGAAAAAGCGTCACAATGGGAGAAAGCAGAAAGCTGCAAGAGTGGCTTGAAGGGGCAGGGAGTGGCTGTAAATGGATTAAAGGGGCCCGAGATAGCTTCAGGATTACACTGCCTCAGTTAGCATGTAACTGTAGCAGGCGCATATTTCAGAAGAGAGCTTTGGGCACCGGCACCTTTTTATTTGTAAATTAAGCACTGATTCCAGTGATGGGAAACAGACGACGATTTCTACATGGAGTATCGTCAGCAAAGCACAAACATGTCTTGTGCAAGAGTCCCTTTAATTTCCACCGGTCCGACCTTTTACAACCTTCAATGAATAAGACTCTTCAAACCAGCTAAGGGGATCCCATCTCTACATCTAGGTTCCATCAATTAACCTAAAGATTCAGAGCTCACCTGCTGGTGGGATGGGAGCTTGTTTAGTGGACTGACTAAGAACACTGGAAGATGCCTTGACTTGCTATGACATACTTGTTATGGTGATATTGCAGGGTCAAGGTACGGTGCTTCTCATTCAAAGACCAGAAGAGGACACGCAGTGGCATGATGGACTACCTGGATGTGGTGACTGAGCTGCCGGGAAAGTACTCAGCACAAGGAGTTGCTGGAACCAGTTTACATGACAGGACTATGCTAGGAGGTGGCTTGAGCATCTCCCTGAAGTGGCACTGTGCCCATGCTATTAGGAACTGCTGACAGGCTGACGATCCCAATCAGCAACTAACCATCAAGAGGTCAATGTTCTTGCAGCCTTTACAGATCTTCAAGAGCCGGAAGAAGCCTGCAGATCTGTGAAGATCACTGCCAGCACTCTGAAGCTTTCTCGGTTTCCTTCTCGCTTATCTCTCCCTCAGTGTTATCAGGATGAAGAGTCACCCCAGCTCTTTAATAATGCACAGTCGCTAACTAGTGGTAAGCAGGCAGTAAGGAGAGATACCGTTTACGGTGACTGACTGGAGTGAGAGGCGCCGGGCACACACCATCTAGGAGAGAGCCTGCAGCTAGCACTTAGCTTTCAGCTTCGAAGCTCAAGCTTGATGCAGGCAGAACATCCGATCGAGGCGCTCTAAGAATAGCTGCCGGTTCAGACTGCGAAAGCTGCCAAAGTGAAAGCTGTAATTATTAGCAAGTAACAGGCAGAAATTAAACACCTACTTAAAAGTCATTTTTAGCTGCCATTGCAGCCCTTCCGCAGTGAACGACAAACATGGCGAGCCACATTTTACTCTTGGGAAGCTACCGACAGAAAGGCTTCAAGCCGGTATCAGTCGGTGGAGGGGGGTGGGGGGCACAGCTCCATAGCACTGCTTCTACTGCAGTTGATCTTAATGAAACACTATATTCAAGGTAAATATCTAAACACGCGCATCTGTCTACCAGCTCATTTCTCCCAGCAATTAGGAAGGCACAAAGAAAAACAAAACTGCACGTTAGCGACTCTTTGACGTAAGAAAAACCTATCCTGTGGCCAATACTTCCTGGAAATAACGCAAGGGTTTTGGATGCTCTAGTAGGTGGTGCCAATTCAAAAGACCGGCCAGAAAAGGGCTTTTTTTGTTTTTAGTTGAAAGGCACAATGCTTCTTTGCCTGGAGCGTCAAAGATCCTTGCAGTGGTCCTGTCTGCTGTTCCATCATTTTAAGCAGGGGTATTCAATGTAGGTCCGGATACCTGTAAAATGTTCAACAAAAAATACCTAGACAGGCAACGAATCAAAATGGAACTAATTTGCCTAGTCAACAGTTATCCTGCAAATCTGGCATGGATAAGGCCCTCTTGTACCTATGCTGGACACGCATGCTTCTGAGCCACTGCGCCATGTCTGTGCACTCGACTATACCACTTCCCACCTAAGCAATTGAGGACAGTACTGAACATCTACAAGTTATCTTCAGCTCCCCAGCTCCAAACCAATACATGCAGCTCATCGGAGGCTGTAACATCTAACTGTTCAGAAGTATACGAGGCTCCACCATTGCTATCATCCCACTCTGTAACATCTACTAATCTACCTGACACTACTATTAAGAGTACATCACCATGATACATACACAACTCCATGCGAGATAGAACACACCAGCCTCGTACCATGGTGGCTGTGCCTTCATAACCTACTGAAATGTGCGAATATCACACTACATACAGTAATCAAATGAGTACAATACTACTATTTATTACTAGATATGTTTACTGGGGTTAGAGAGAGAAGGTAGTATGATCTCCCACAAATCCTGAAGTACAAAAGACTTTGCATCCTCTAATGTGCTTGCAACGTAGCACGGTCAGGTCTGGACGACTGGGACCTCAACAATGAAAATATGCATACTGCCAAGGTATCCGGGTCAGAGGCCTGGAGCTAGGGCAAGGCCGTCCGGGAGGCAGAGTACAACCACCTACTCTCAGCACACTGGAGAAAGCTCTTCCTTGAACCCTCATCTCACCATCCTTTCAAGGGCCCGTGGGCACTTAGGGAAATGAGGTTGTACGCAACTGGAAGTCACATAGCTCCTACTTACTCCAACGTTGTCTTTTCCTGGTTAAAGTAAGAATCAAGGAAAGACAATGCTCAGGCACATCTCACTCCATGACGATCACAATCCATGATTACACATACTACAATTTAGAGCTCAACCACAGGGAATATCTGTTTGACTATCTGACTACAGAACTGCTCTGCTGATGATATCTCACCAGTCACATCCCGCTACTACAGATCTCTCTCAGGGCACATACCCCCCCAAAAAACCTTAGGATAACTTAAACCCAATCCTCCCACCCCTTCCTGCCACTGTATATGACTTTTAGTGATTACTGCATGCATCTCAAATTTTGCAATTGTTTCAATTTTAATGGTCAATACAGACATCCCTTAACTTGAAACATCTTACCAAACAACAACTTTACAAAGTCCTTCCTTTAGCATTACTTTGGGTCGGTGCTTAAGATACTAAATTAGGCTTTGTGCCTTGCTTAAGTCACCATTTTTACCAAGGCTCTGATTTCCACTTACCAACTCCAAGCTGTTTGGATTTAAATCTCAGACATGAGCTGACCCACTGCAAACTGATTTTCTTTATTTCCTGTGTAATGTGTTAGAACACATAAAACTCTGACGCAGACGAAACTGTTGGTCACAAGACTGGCCATTTTGGAGCGCACAACACAAAGGAGCAAACATTCACAAACCATCAATAACACCTTCCCAACACACTGGTTTAGTGGAATGCTGCAAGGTTCAATCCAGTCTCCCCTTTTTAGATTTCACCTGCACATCGCTTGTGCTGTGTTTGCAAAGTCTTATGTTACAAAAAAAAAATCTTTAAAGGGACTTAGAACCCACCCCTACTTCGCCTCTTACTTACCTGAACTTCCAGTTTGTTCATGCAAACGTCCCTTGAATGTACTTGCTGTGTATTGGCTAGCAGGTCACTTACTGCTCATCTGTCATGCTTTCTATTCTGCTTTTGCCGTCGAGTGGAGTGTGCCCGAAGTGCACCTTCTGGTTTTTGGTGACTGGTTACTTTTTAGTGTTTATATGCAAAAAGATTAACTCAACACACGTCAATTCATGCTGAAATGTGTATAAACATGTCGGCCATCTTGCAATGGAGTATTGAGTGCAGATGTAAAGCAATCATGTTGTGTTTTTCATTACTAATTACTTTTCTGATGAATAAGAGCTGTAAATATGAAAATTATTTCTGTGTTCGTTTCTTAAATTACCAGTCACTCAATTTGCAAGAAAACGTAATTTGTGTCATTGGGCAATGTTTTAGTTTGAATTGAAATTCTCTCAGTGACTTATTAACCGGCAGTGACAAATGCAGTTATCTTGCATGCACTACTGTCATGATTTGAATGGTGCAGTAGGAGATGTGGCACCAGGGCCAAAAGTTGTCAGAACTCCTCTAAAAAACAGATATAGCTATATTTTACCACTAAACAGGCAGTCACAAGTGCAGTTACCTTGCAGTCATCAGGCTCATGAGTTGGATGGTACAGCAGGTGCAGTGGCGCCGTGCCCAAATGCTCTAGGAACACCTCTAGACACAAATTACTACTAAATTTTACTTCTAAACAGGCAGTCACAAGTGCAGTTATTTTCCGGGCATTATGGTCATGATTTGAATGGTGTAGCAGGTGCAGTGGCACCAAGGCCAAAAGTTGTCATAGCTCCTCTGTACACCAAATGTTGCTATATTTTACTACTCAGCAGGTAGTCACTATAGCAGTTACCTTGCAGTTAAAATGCTGCTTGCAACATCGCTTAAAAATAAGCAATATTATGCGGTCAACGCTGACCGTGTCATAACTTTTCTTTGTTTGACCTTTAGCCATGCGGCTCAGCAGCTTGTGCTGCTGTACAACATGCCTAAAAACATTGATAAAGCGAATACTAAAAATATGTAAACCCTAAAAATGCTTTTAAAAACGTGGAAAGCTGATCAGCCAAATTTGAACAACAAGATTCTAATCTGTTAACGAGCCTGGTAACATAATGATGAACCTTTAGAGTAAAGGGGAAACCGTTTCAGTGTCAGCAAGGCAAGCTGGAATTACAGTCCAGGTGTTTCACCTTTTTATTTATCATAAATAATGAATATGACGAGACACTGGGAAATACAATGTCGCACCCAGGCACTGGAGGAGACCACAGAAACATGACTGTATTGGCAACTAAAATGCTCCACTGACAATCAGCCACTCCAGGGATTTAATAAGCTGGTGCCTTTCAGGGCTTCCAGTATTTTCGAAATGCCCCATTTATAGGGCTCATGAACAGAGTTGAATAAGCTGCACTCTTCTCCTGAAAGAGAACATGTGTTGTCACCCAATGCTCAGTTTACAGGACTCTAATTCAATATGTAGGAGGTCATTTAGTGAGCTTCTGACCTCGCATGAACTCTCTCATCCATAAGCATGCCCGAGATAAGTATCAGTATACCAGCTAGAAGAGACAAGCCTGGGCACTAGGGTTGAAAGGTCGTGGGGAAGGAGGGGGGAGTGGGTTAAGCAACGACTGCAAAAGTTTAAGGTAGCAAGCTTCACACAGAATGTATGATGTATTTCCCCTGATCATCTGTTGAACCAGTCACTTACCTCCGGTTATGCTCTTTTTGGCTGAGACTCTAGCTGCAGACTCCTGGCCTTTTGAATATTCTTACCTCTTTGTGTCAATCTGAAATACACTTTCTTCTTCTTGTCAGATAAACTGGTTCTGCAGACATGGGTATCCTTCCTGCTGCAAGTTGTCATGTCGTTCCACCTCAGTCAATTCATACTTCGTCTCACCTCTCTATGGGGAAGATGAGACTCCATTGCTTGGACCCTAAAGGGTGCAAAGCAATTACATAGATTGTACCAAAGACCAACAGGTGGACGAAAGGTTCTTTGTGGGTTCTCTGCAGCAAAAAAGGCAAGGTTGTGCAGAAGAGAACTATCTCCCACTGGCTTGTGCTCTGCATTAAGATTTGCTACACATTGGTGAGGAAGTAGCCTCCAGAAGGACTTCACATTCGTTCTACCAGGGCCAAAGCTGCTATCACTCCCTTGGCATGTGGACTCCTTGTCCTAGACTTCTGCTAGTCTACGTGAGCGCCCCTCCATACGTTCAAGAAGCATTATTGCCTGGACAGCCAGGTTCGCAGAGAAAAGGGCATTTTGCAGGATCTATTCTGCAGGACTTTCTGGTTTGAATCCATCCACAGACCCACCTCCGAATAAGTATTGCTTTTGTATCTATTCCAAAGGTGAGGAATCTGCAGCTAGAATTCTCTATAAAAAGAACAAATTACTTACCTTTAGTAATGCTCTTTCTGGTAGAGACTCTAGCCACAGATGTTACCAAACCTCTCATCCATCCCGTTCTGTGGTTGAATTCAATTCATTAATAAGAACCCAAGTCTAGAAATCTGCACACAGTCTACTGAATCGAGGTAAGTGTCTCTAAAAGACAAGAGGGAGCTTGCCATTTCCGGACTGGAATAGCGTCAGTGCAGAGCCGCAAAGCGCCACCTTCCAGAGCACAGAGGTACTGCTGGAAAGATTCCAGATCCAGTCTGATGCCAGGGGAATATCAAAACATGAGGTAATGTGGTTAAAAGTGTCTATCAGAAGTGTATATTTGGTGATTAGCTATTAAGCAAGAATGCTGTCAGTGACAGACACGATTATTTATGCTCAAACTGATCCAGAAGCAAGATCAACTCTTCTGTGTGTGTCTTGTTTTGCCCTAAAAACAGGCCATGGGAGTTCAGAAGAAAAACTTACCAAGGGATATACTTGTTAATGAGAATGTATATTTGGTGTCAAGGAAATAATTTAACTTGTGATCTGCACTGTGATATAGAGGGTGCAGAGATCTGTTAACTACTAAAGCTCAGCATGAGGAGATCAATTCTCTTAAAATCAGACTGCGTTGTGGGAGTCTGCAAAGCAGACAGGGTTACTAGGCATTAACTTCAGTGGTTGATTTCATTTTTTCATTCACTTCCAGGGGTCTGTCCTACTAAGGCTCTGCAAACTGTGCCAAGTATACTTCTTCTGCACTTGACTCTCAGGGTAGCAGGGGTGAGCAGTCAAAGGCTTCTTAGGGATGTAGTGTGATGGACAAGAACTCTACATTCAACAGACACAAGAACATACTGTCCAGCCTAGTGCTTATCTTTTGAACTAAAATAAAGAACTTTGTGGAGCAGATATACATTGGTAGACCAGCAGAAAGCAGGACATGTTCTCCTCCAGACGCAGCTCCCCTGGTGGCTCTAATCCCATCGATCTTGTCCAAATATTGCAAGATGACGACAGAACCTTGGGGGGTTACTCAGGGAACCTGGGGCGCAGCTTAGCCACACAGGAGTTAATCAGTGGTATGCACCAGTGCTTTAAATAGGCCGGTACTGTCCGGTACTGAGTGCCGGCACTTTTTTATTTTGTGATAGAGAGTACCTGCACTTCTCAAGAAAAACGTAATGCTTTTCATTGGAGAGTAATGGTACCTCTCAGAAACAAGCAGGTGCTCTGGCACAGGTATGCACAGAAACAAGTTCCACTTATAAAACGAGGGACGAGCCCGGCTGCACAGAAAGGCTGCCTCGGGAACAAGGCAACATCCTGGCTAGAGGTCTGGAGGTTGGACCCGGAAGTGTGACCAGAGAAATGAGAAGTGTCTGTCCAGGCTGCAACTGACAGGCGATCAGAGAGCATCACCGGGGCTTTGAGGCCTGCGTGCTTCCGACTGTACGTGAGGAACAGACAGCCGTGACAAGGGAGTGTCAATAATGAGATGGACAACACAACAGCCGACCCTGAGGAGACTTCGGAGGGAGCAGCGGAGGAGCCGGACCCCAGGTGCAGAAATCGGGGCCCGAAAGTATCTATGCCCGGATGAGTCCTGTATCGACGCAGAGCAGCCGTGGTCACCGACGGCAGTGCTTGGCCAACCCTGTTCCTGGGAGGCGAGCAGACTGAGCAGTGAGAAACTTGCAGAAGTGGGAGCAGTTCATAGGTGTGCATTCCCAGGACATTTGCAATCCTCATAGGCTAGACGGACTGCCCCTTAGTTTATAAAGAGGATACTGGTTGAGATGGGACTAACCCAGAGGCTGACCCCACTGCATTCCCGGATTTAGCACCTTAACAAAATCAGTACACGTACAAGCTGTGGACGCAGACTGGGCACGGCGCTACAAAGTCCTCCACATAAAGAAACTGAATTATCCTGAGCGCACCACTAACTTGAGCACATTAAAAGAACGACAGCAGGAGGAGGTGAGCGCAACACTTCTAAAGGTGCAGATCTTTGTTTTTACAAGAGCTAGTGAGACCATGATCTCCTCGGGCACCACTCACACAGAGACGGATTCACGTCTCATCATAGTGAAGCTCGCACCTGGGCCTCCTGCACGATCTCCTGTCAACACCATCGGATAGCAAACTAAATGTCAACAGTAAGAAACAGGAAGGACTCCTCGATTAAAGGCATGCTATCTCTCACAGGGTCAGCCAAACAAGAGGACTTGTCTAAAGCCACTACCAGTTCGCTAGTATGCAATCACACGGCACAAGACAAAGGTAATCCTTAGGAACCACCATTAAGCCTCACATTCATGGAAGAATTATTCAAGGGCCTGCAAGACGAACACAGGAAATAAAAAGGGAGGTCCAGCAGGATGTCCTAAATCTCAAGCAAGACCTTTTTGACCTCAGACACATAATCTCTCCCTTGGAAAACACAGGAGATGCCAGGGAAGAAGTAGTTGAGGTCTTGCAACACAAAGTATTATCACTTATAGACCAAGTGGCTAGCTCCCAAATTGCACTGGAGGGCTATGAGAATTGCCATTAGAATGTCTGGATCAAAAAGCCCCATGGAACACAGAAGAAGAAAACATCAACGCAGAGGTAAAAAACTTTCAACATATTCTCCCAAACCTCAAAAAAGGAGAGATTATTCTCGCCCGCACTCACTGAGTACAGAGAAGAAGAGGCAGGGGAGATCACCCACCTGACAACATGGCTTGTTTGCACCGTTATCAACAGAGTCTATGTTAGCAGCTGCCATAGAACTGAAACAGATCACTTTCAGAGGTCATAAAACAGTCCTTTTTTACGATCTATCATCCATTTTAAGAGACATGAGTTAAAAGTGATCACAGGCTTTCTAAGAAGCAAAGAAATGAAATATAAATGGCACCACCCTTTCATATCATCTTCATGTGGGAAGGCAAGCAACACCAATTCAGAACAGTGGCAGAGATTTGTAAGCTACTTGGCCTCAAAGGCATACAGTCAGACCAACAGGCCTCCTCACCACGTACCTCGAATCGGACAGATGGAAAGAGGTGGAAAGCATAAAAAAACCCAAACTATCAAAAGAAACTTCAGATGCAGAGCAACAAGTCTTACTGTCACAACTATGAAGTGACTACGAGATTCAGGAGACCTAGTGGTAGAGGGAACTGCAACATGATTTCATCCTGAGCCAAGAGCAGGTGAAAGAGTGGAGGGTGCTGGGCCAAGACTAAAAATCTAGAATAAGGGTTGGGCTAGAAGGGCCATCAGAGGCAAGGGTTCCAGATGAGATGAAGGACAATCTTATCCAATTATAGAATAATTATTACCACACTGTAAGGCTGTGTGGGGGGGCAATGCCACATTTGTTTATGTTGGAAGGTTTATTGTTGTTCAGTTTAAGGATGATAAGGGAGGGATATACGCTTATGACTATCGCTGACAGTCTCACAAACGCACTTCAAAAATAGGCACCTCAAAAGTAGAACATACCATAAACCCTTCAAAGGGGACCAGGGTGGAGTAAGAACCCTCACAAATGAGATACAAGGCTGACCTCAAGATTTAGACCCTCAACGTAAGAGGAGTCAATGCACCTGCCAAGAGGGAAGCGCCCCTCTTGTTCTTCAAAGATTCTAGATGGAAGGTTAGCTTCTACAGGAGAACCATCTGATCAAAAAAGGTGAGCACTGACTTTAGTCCAGATAGTTCCGGCAGCAGTTTAGATGTTCTGACAAGACTAAGAAAGCAGGGGTAGCCATTCTGCAGTCAAATATTTTCAGAGGAATGGACAAGGACACAGTGGTAGAGATCCTGGATGGAATACTGGCTGTCGTGGTTAACTTCATGGTGGTCTTGATAAACGCACCTAATACTGGCCAAGAGAAATACACAAGAACAGCAATTCTTCTACTATCACAAACTCCAGACAAAGACATACTCACAGCGGGGCAGATTGATGCAATGAGCAGGCCACTTGTGGGTCCTTTTCCCAAGGAGCAAGGAGTTAGGAAAATAGATTTAATCGATACCTGGCGACATCTACACCCACTACCTAGAAGCTACACACAATTCTCAGCAGCACACCAAACATATGTACATTTGACCACTTTCTCTGCTCTGTGCTCATGCTATCACAAGTGGTGTCACTTGACATGGGCGTACAGTCACTGTCTGATTATGCTTAATCCCAAATAAATATACAGGTGCCCAGAGAGGCATCACATAACACTTGGTATCTCTTGGAAAGCCTCTTTAATGAAGCTGATGGAGATAAGGTTAGAAAA
This sequence comes from Pleurodeles waltl, assembly GCF_031143425.1. NCBI lineage: Eukaryota > Metazoa > Chordata > Amphibia > Caudata > Salamandridae > Pleurodeles > Pleurodeles waltl. Next base: position 875,155,544 of record NC_090448.1, on the reverse strand, counting down.
GTACTCAAAACATACTCATTTGAAAACAATAAAGAAGGGATACAGCTCCACACTCTCTGGGATGCGCTAAAGACTACTATCTGTGGTACACTGATAGCTATAGCCCCTAAAAACAATAAAGGGTACAGTGAAAAGAGAGAGCAGTTAGAATCATAATTACGCTCCCTCAAAGAACAACAGAAACAGACAGGATCCCACAAACCCTGGCGTAGCCTCAGGGCCTGTAGGGCCCAGTTTAGAGCACAGAGCAGAATATGCCCTGCTACTAAACAAGTAAAATATTACCAGGGGGTAAAAAGGTGGGGAAACTACTCGTTCGCAAACCGAGAGCCCGTGCGGCGCACAACAACATAGAGGCAATTAAAACAGACACAGGTGAAATAACTTCAGATGAGGTGCACATTTAACTTCTAGGAAGAACTATACAGGGCTGGAAATATACAAGAGATGGACATTAGCACCCTTCTAGATGGGTTTACCCTTTTCAGATTGATAGACTACCAAGCAAAGACATTAGAACATTAGAGAGCCTCATTAAACTAGAGTGGGTACAGCACATACATCATGTGGTCGAGGGAGTCTTTTTTTTAACATTTAGAGAACTTTTAAAAACGTTTAATCTTGGGAACTATGTACTGTTGTGATTTATGTGACAAACTAAAAATGAGCTGTTTGCGTGATTGCACACACTGTTTCCACTCACAGGCTGTCGTTTTTTAGAGGCAGTGTGCTAGTGTTTCGGGCAGGAGGTGGGGCTAAGGAGGCAGACGTTCTATTTTGTAATGGCCGCGGCTGATGCGCCACTGGTGCATCAAAGGCATGCTGATGGCAAGCCTGTCTGCGTCCGCTCCGGGACCAGGGCACATCATGCTGTCTTTCAGAGTAAAGACCCACCACGTGCTTAAACAACAGAGGCACTGTTGCTTCTTAAAGGTGCGCCAGCAAGAAGCAGTTCCTCTGAGTGGCTCTTCAAAGGGCCACAAGAAAAAGACTATATTGCACACCATTACACACATCTGAAAACGAGGTAAAGCTCAAATGCACTTTAATAAATGTGCAATCTATGTGTAAACATGTGCTAGAGATACATTAGTTTATCATTGATCGTAATATTGATTTGCTTTTTATCACAGAGACTTGGCTCAAAGATCACCTGACCCCCGTTATAGGAGAGGCCCTCCCCCAGGCTACCTTATACAATATGTTAATCAACAGCGAAGGTGAGGGGTGGCCATAGCCTATTAATCAGAACTCAACATTAGAACAAGGTCAGCGACAGTCCCAGATGAAGCAGAATTTCTTACGATCAATCTCCACTGATCAGCTCAGGAAAATGTTTGCATTTTACTCATTTTTAGACCGCCGGCACACCCACTCCATTTCTAAACTCTACGGCTGAGACAGCGGCGCTGGCATACATAGAGTCCCGTAAACTAATAATTTTAGGTGATTTTAATCTTCATATTAATGAGTCCCTTCATAAAAATGTCACAGTATTAAAAGATATTCTAGAAACATGCAATCTTCACCAGTAGTATTTAAACCTATCCATCAGGCAAGCCATACCTTAGACCACAATTAAACTAACATTAAAACGAGCCAGTATTGTAAAACTAAAAAACTAATATGGTCAGACTATCAAGCAGTATTTTTTGCTCATCCAATTAAATTGTGTGTGGCAAAAGAGGCTTCTTAGTGTAAAAACATTTCGTCAGTGGGGACAAATGGATGCTAACAAACTAACACACTAATTAATAATTACCTGCCGCTGCTGGCAGATGTCAATGCCATATGTTGAATTGTAATAAGGGATGAAAACTGCCCTGGACAAGGTCCTTCCAGAAAAGTACAGCAATTCCCATCCGGTATAACCACCTGCTATACCCACCCGCTCCCTTGTACAATGAATCTCTTTTGCAGGCCAATCGCCAATGCAAGTTGAAAGAGCAGACATGGAAAAGCAAGTACCAGGAAGATGCTAAAAAGGAATATAAATAACAACTTAAATACTATAAACAACTATAACCACAGCTCACAATGGTTTTTACTCTAATCCCATCCACTCAGCCAAAAGAACCCACTAAGGGGGCCTTTTTATTCTACAAGGCCTTAGTCACAGACGGCTCCTTTTAAAAAAAATCTGTAAAAAATGGTCATCCTATTTTATAACTAAAATTTATATCCTCCTGTCAACCTTCTCTCTCCTTGATCGTGTGACTAGCGCATCTGCACAAGACAGCGCCATCTCCATCACCTCTGCCACAATAAATAACAAATCAGAGAGCTGGACCACCTTCCCACCAATTACAGGAGAAAGAGTTATGGATAGGCTCTGCACTGTGAAATCGGGCTCACCACGGGACCCTATGCCAGCTAAGCCATTCAGAATAATTGCTGAATCCATTTCTTCCATGAAGACTACAATATGTAATTAATTCTTAGAGATGGGCCAGGCACCTCAATTCTGTAAGGAAGCAGTGGTCCTAACTTTTTTTTTTTTAATGCCCATCATTGGATAAAGCCAACTGTGCAAACTACAGTAATTTCCTTGCTGCCAGTGATGAGAAAGATCTAGAGAGCTGCATTAACATACCGCTGTCACAGTACATGGACATGGAGGATACAAATATTTCTCACAGGGTCAGGTCTGGCCTTAGACCAACCATGACCATGGAGGCGCTGCATCCAATGATATAAGAAAGGCCCTGGATGCAGGTGGAGCAGCTGTTTTGATCCTCTTGGATCTATCTGCAGCATTGGACACGGTTCCCATAACATCCTGCTTAATCGTCTCCAGGATTCAGGAGTGAAGTTGCAAATGTTTAGATGGTTTACATCCTTTCTTAGGGACTGGAACCAAGTAGTTGCCCTAGGTTAATTCCGGTCAAAAGCAGTGACCCAGCTCTGTGGAATTCCGCTAAGATCAGCCTTGAGTCCCACCCTTATCAAACTCTATGGGGCACCTTTTCTAAAGGTAATTGAACTGTTCGGACTGAATTTTTATACCTATGCATACAACACAGAACTAATTATAAGACTGGATGAGACAGGGAACTCAAAGGAAAGTTTTAAGTCGGGGCTCACAAGTATGGCCTCCTGGATGAACCGCAACTCTTAGCGACTGAACTCTTACAAAACAGAGGTGGTAGTTTTTGGTAGCCCCTCAGCTTAAGCATATTTATGGTGGCCACAAACTTTAGGACACTACCAACATTTGTCAGAAAAACCCATAATCTGGGTTTTATCTTTGACAGCAAAATGACTTTCAAGCTGAAAGTATCCACACACTTTGGCACCTGCTGTTACACATTTAAGATACTGAGAAAGATTATTCCCCTCACTCCAGAGGGAAAAAAGCAACAACTTGTTCAAGCCCTGGTCAATAACCACCTCAACTACTCTAAAGCACTATACTGGAGCTTCTAAAATATGCTCAAAGAAGCTGCAGGTTATCCATTAAGCAGAAGCTAGGCTAATCCTCGATATCCCCAAAACAGAACAAATATCTTAACATCTGAGAGCACTTTCTTGGCTCTCATTCGAGAACAAATGCACTTTTAAGGCTCTTTGCTTCTGTCACAAAGCTGTGCACTTGAAGAAGCATGCTAAGCATTTCATCTCAGCTCTTTTCAGGGAAATGCCCCAGTCACAGAACTACGGCTCCTTCTCTGTTTTTCTAGGTAAAGTGCCTAGAGTCAGGACAGGAGGTAGAGTGTTTGCAGTTGTGGCAGTGACAGCATGGAACTCTGCCTTTCTCACTTTGAGGGGAAAACCGCCGGATGCCTTTCAGAAACGTTCTCAAAACTATTTTTATTTTAACGGTTGCGAATCAGATATATCCAGAGCTCACTTAATAAAACCTGAATTATAAACTTTAAACTACGGGTATCAAGAATTTTAGTGGGACACTGACCAGAGGGATACCCTATAATGGCAACAACCAAAAGGTCCTGGATGAGCCCGTGCTACCGTTCAAACATAGGCGCTGACAAATCATCTACACAAGGGCCGTCTTTGGTAAACAATCAACTGTGACTACTGAAGAAGAGTGGGATCGGAAAAGAAGGGTGGGGGATTTGGGTGTTAAGTTAACCTAATGAGATTCCCTGTCGTTATTGGTTGTATTCTACAGCCAATAATTGTAGGAAGGCGTATGTGTCAAAATTACAATAAAAAAGAATTGTTTCTTAAAGAAAGCACTTTAATCACACAGTATAATGTAATACCACACAGAGCAATGGGGAAATCAGACACGTGGTTTTAATCCTGTTTGCGATCTTTCTTAAAAATCTACTTCATTCAGTGCCCTGCCCTGGCTAACAGAAATTCCCCAGGACGTGTAATCCCTTGGGGATAACACAGGACTAGGCCCCAATTAGGTACAGGTGCAGTTCCGCCCCTAACAGTTCAGTTTGGTTTTGGCCCTTTGTGGCTACTCTGTAAGTCTTAATTTGGCTCGACAGACCTGGGCCTGCTACTCAGTTTCTGCTTCACTCACAGTCTTTAAGGTTGGCGATTGTTTCTGTCTGGGGTGGTGCAGAACAATATGAGCAGCAGCCTTATTTCTGCGGTGGTGGCTCTTAAGCTATAGAGAACATAACTGCAACCTCGCTTGGAACCTGATGAATGCTAGATTTCAGTGGAGCAGCTCCTACAGCAGCCCTCATCTTTGGCAGTGGTAGCCTTTTAGGCTAAATGCAAATAGGACATGGCACACCAGCCTACCGGGCTAGCAGACTGTTGATCACAAACAATACTTTCAGAAGTCTTGACGTGGTTTATTACAAGAACTGTTCAAGGAGAATATGGAACCCTGTCCACACTTGGGGCACTCCTGGCTTTGATCTCTAGTAGTCATTGGCTTTCTCTGAATACTCTGCAAGCCAGGCACAAGCAGGATTTCTCCTCCTGGACAGTCTCCTCCTGCAGGGCCAGGCACACTTGTTCTCTCTGTCAACAGGTAGACAGCCTTCCAGGCTATTGGCAGATCTTCACCTGCACCAGCAAAAGGCTTCAGGTAATGTCCTCTCACCTCTAGGAACCTGACTATCATGCAGATACTAGCACTGGTCACAAGGCAGCTTTCTGAGTACCCCGCGGTGCACTCTCTTCTTTGGTCATGAAGAACTTGGACCTAAAACAAAATTGGGTGGTTAGTATCGAGTTTTATACATGTTTTCCAGATAAGGGATGAAGATCCACTGTCGGTTTCATGTGGTTCTTTTTCAAATGTCATATTGTGGCTGTTCCTCAGACACACCTTTGTACTAGGTGGTATATTTCATAGTAGGCAACAAGAAGGAGTTTAGAAAACAAGGGCACCATGAAGTGTGAACTCTGCATATAGATGTCATCAGCCTTCTGGAAGCAGTAACCAAGGACAGACAAAGGGGTAGGCCCTGACTAGAAACTTCTTCATCTTGAAAAATAGAAACTGAAGTCTCACACATCACCCCTACCGTCTGTTAAATGGCAGTGATGGTAAAGAACCTAATCAGCAGCACTTTTTGCTCACAAGGATACCATTAAGTTTCTAAGTGGAATCTTACTGCTATCCTACTTCATTTCAGTGTCTCGTTCTCCAGCCACAGGAATGCAGTCAATACACTTCAACTGCCTGAGAAGTTTATCCATCTTCCATGCCAAACAAGGTGCTATCGCAAATGGATGCCACTGGTCAAGTACTCAGACATTCACCACATACAGACATTAGCAACCATACATAAGCCACAAACTCACTGTACATACACACAATCGACATGCATGAGATGTCACTGAAACAGCCTAGGGCTTGCATAATAGAGGATCTTTTTATAAGACGCTCAGTAAAGTACCCTTTCCCTCACACAGGGAAAGGTCTGGACAAGTGGTTCCCAACATGTTGTCCGGGGACCCCTGGGGGTCCGTGAAGCCTGATCAGGGGGTCCGTGACTGCTGAGAAAATTAAATAATATTAATTAGTTTCCCAGCTTTCATTAATGACTCAGTGAGGGTTCCCCCAATTCCAATAATGATTCAGTGGGGGTCCCCGGGTTCCAGTATTGATAAAGTGGGGGTCCACAGAAGTCAAAAGATTGAGAACCACTGGTCAAGACAAACCACTGAATGCCCAAAACTCGGTACACTGCCACTGTGCTTTATGTGAGTTTGCCAGGCCAGTATACCTAATATAAGTGCATACTTGTGTGCCCCTTCCAGGTCACTGAACAGGTTCTGGCCCTCACACTACTAGGAGAGGTCTAGACTTCTGCACACATGCTAGATTAGTGTGATGCCAGGGCCAAACAAAAAGCAGAAAAAACACAGCACTTGTACAATCAGGGCACGGCTGCAAACAAATTTGCCATGAAAAAACATTCCTCTCCCAACACAGTTAAAAAAATTAAAAGCCTCACTAATAACCTGTATCAGCTCAGGTTTCCCAGTCTCTTTAACAGCCCAGAATAGAATGTAAACCACAAACAGATTTAGAGACATAAAAAACCCACAAAGCAAAGACTAACAGAGAAAAGACTAAGAAACACAAACTCCAGATTTGGCACACCTTTCATTTTACGTGCACATTATTGACGAGGATCCATACAACGCTCCGCAATTGGGATTTACGGTGCTTTGGTCAGCAGGCCTAACTGGGTCCCTGCAGTAGTCCAGCGCTCAATCACAATTTGCCTGAACGTGTGAAGTTCTTTCTGCCCGGCGCGAACAGATACCCAAATAGCAATCTGTGATTTTTGGTGCTATTTTTACTTAAAACTTTGAAATTCAATCTCTCTAGTTTACTTATTAAAATAAGTTCAATTTTTAAGTCGAGCGTGCAAGCACTTTGACCTGGTGTAAGTATTGTTGGCTTTTAACCACCTCACGCCCATCACTTTCACTCGTTCATGGGCTTGCCTTTCAAAAACCCCTTGATGTCATTAGTAATTGCTTTACATTTGTCCCGCCTTGGGGCTGTTTTTTTACTTCCTTGCAGACTAGCCCTGTTACATGGATAACTGCACGATTGCGGATATACTTCAGGGTGAGAGAACTATTTTTTTCTTTGTCTCTCCCCTTCATGCTCCTTGGCAGCCATTGCCCTCACAGTGCTCACAGCTCCAACAGTGCCAACTCCATAGGAGGGTATTGGAGAGGTGATCATATTGTTCACAATGTTATCTAATCAGAGTAATTTCTTTTGGCTCTCCCCTTCATGCTCCATAGCTTTCCCAAAAACACATGTAATTGATAAATGCTTTACAAAAAAAACACAGAAATCCGGAACGCTGCTCTCCCAGCACAGCGGGAGAGCCGATACTACAATATTCACTGCACTCAGGAAAGGTCGCCCCATTATGGTTTACAAGCATTCTTTTTCAATTTTTTTTGCCTATAGCTCAACCTGTGGTGGTCCTAGGACAATGGGACCACCACCAAAACATTCAGCTTGACACACTCTTTCTGTTTAGGTCATCCGTGGGTCCTCAGACTAGGTTAGTGAGGACCCCCCCCAAAAAACCCTCACACCATTCAGTCCATTTTTAAGCTCTCTTATGGCTGGGACTTTGTTTTACAGCTGGGAATAGTTTGTGTTTGCTAGGCCTGAAAATATGTAAGGCTTTATAGAGGCTAAATATATGGTTGCACTACACTACTTTGTGCCATTCTATTTTCATGTGGTTATACCCTCTTGGAGCTAATTATATGGTTACATGACCATGTTTCTTACAAATGATAATTCTATTGTGGTGTCCTCTAGGGTTTGTTCTGAGCATTACAGTCAACATACTACAATATTTGGTTGAGGGATGCCAGGCTGTCAGAATAACATTACAGACTTCATGAGGAAGGTCGAAAGCTGTTAACTGTCACTGCTCAATCTCCATGCAAGAAGGCGGAGAGTTGACAAGTTCGGGTGGAGGACTCTCCCCTGCTGCTGTGACAGATGATCCTTCTGAAGGGGCAGCCTGATCAGAGGATCACTGCTCATTTGCAGAAGCTCGGGATATCAGACTCTCTGGGTCCAGTCCAGAGCCACAAGGATCACTCGGACCCAGTCATTCCTGCTCTTCTTGAGAACTCTGGGCAGGAGAGGTATGGGAACAAAGGCGTACAGGTGGTTTAAGCTCCACTTAAAAGCGAAAAGTGTCTCCAAGTGATCCCTGCCTTGGAAATTCTGGCCCGCAAAACTTCTGGCATTGCACGTTCTCTGCAGAGGCATACAGATCATGCTAAGACTCTCTCCACTGCTGAAAGAGACCTTGCACCACCTCCGGATGAAGATGCCACTCTTGATCCTCTAGGCATTCCGGCCGAGTTTGTCTGCTCGAACCTGCCAGATGTTGAACCACCAGGATATGTCCTGCTGTTCCAGCCATGTCCAGAGATCCAGGGCCTCTTGACAAAGGGTCTACAAACTCACCACGCCCTGTTTGTTGCAGTACCACATGGCGGTGGTGTTGTCCATGACCACCTGCACAGGCCTTCCCTTGATGGAGGGTAAAAAGGCTTCCAATGCCAGTCGGATCGCACGGAGCTCCAGCACGTTTATGTGGAGTCCGGATTCCGCCAGAGACCAGAGTCCTCTGATCTCCACCCCTCCCAAATGGCAGCCTCATCCCAGGAGTGATGCATCTGTCACCACTGACAGATCTGGATGGGGAAGGGAGAGGGGTCTGCCTCTGACCCAATCTCGGTTCGTTAGCCACCACTGCAGGTCCTTTGTAGTTACTGCTGAGATCTGGACCATGTCAGAGAGATTCCCCTGATGCTGCGCCCACTGGCACTTCAGGTCCCACTGCAGAGCCTGCATACGCCATATGGCGTGTGTCACTAGCAGGAGGCAGGAGTTCATGAGGCCCAGCAAACTCAATCATTCTCATTGAAATCCAAGATAGAGACTGAAACATCGGTATCATAACCCGAATATCCTGTACTTGCTGCTCTGCAGGATAAGCCCAAAACTGCATTGTGTCCAGAACAGCTCTGATGAAAGGGAGCATCTGAGAGGGAATCAGGTATGACTTTGGCATGCTGACAGTCAACCCCAGTGAATGAAGCTTCGGCGTAGTCTGGAGGTGGGAGATAACTGCATTGGATGTGCCCCCTTCAACAACCAGTCGTCAAGATAGGGAAAGACTGATACCCCTTGTCTCTGCAGATGAGCTGTGACGACCTCCATCCATCATCTTGGTGAACACCCAAGGGGCGCTGGTAAGACCAAAGGGGAGCACAGTGAACTGAAAGTGCTCATGGCTTACCGTAAACCGCAGGTAATGTCTGTGGGCTTGTAGGACGGGGATGTGAAAATAAGCATCTTGCAAATCCAACGCTACCATCCAATCTCCTGGGTGCAGGGCAGACAAGACCTGAGCCAATGTGAGCATCATGAAGTTCTCCTTTTTGAGGAAGAGATTGGGGGTTTGCAGATCTAGAACACAATGAAGACCTTTGTTCTTTTTGGGAATCAGAAAGTAGGAGGAATAGTAACCACTGCCTACTTCTGACACCTCAACCCTCTCTATGGCTCTCTTGGCCAAGAGAGCTGCAACTTCTTCACGGATACGGTCAAATGATCCTCCGCCAGTGAGTCGTGAGATGGAGGCATAGGGGGACGGGAGGATTCAAAGGGGAGGGGGTAGCCCCTCCAAATGATCTGTAAGACTCATCTGTCCAAAGTTATGGACTGCCAGTGGTGGAGATGATGGCTGATTCTGCCCCAATTGAAAGTCTATGATCTTCTAGTGCAAGAGTAGGAGGGCTTAGGGGCTGTGGTTGCTGGGTGGGTGGGAGAGGGGGGTAGTTGTATAGTTGTAGCAGATCTCTGGGTAACTGACCCATGAGACCGGTATGAACCGCACCCTTGAACTCACGTAGCTTGGGAAGCCTGCGCTGAACGGTGGTTGGAAGAGGGTTGGCGTGCACCCCTTGTAGCCACAAAAGGAGCAAAAGGCAAACGGGGGCACAACGTGGGGAAGCTGAGATGCCCAAGGACTTGGTCATAGACCATAAGTCCTTAAAAGCACCAAGTCTGTCTTGTCTTCGAAGAGATGGTTGTTGCAACTGACACAGATCTCTGAGGAACAGCTTTAGGGTCTGCTTCCTCTGAGCCTTCGGCACCATGGCCCAGACTTGGAGTCATGGTCGTGCTTGAGACATCACAGACACAGAAGCTGTGGGGCCGCAACCGACATGGCAATATGACAGGTGCCACACAGTTTAAAACCTGTCTTCCTCTAAGACATCCTTAACACACCAGGAGAAAAATTCCTCAAAAAAGATTTTGAAAAAAGTCAGAAAAAGTCTAGCGAATACCAACAGAGGGTACTCCTTCTCTGGATCAGCACTAACTGGCACGGAAAGAAAAGGACGGATATCAGCATGCTGAGGTGGTGGCAATATAGGTGACGCAGACAATTCCGGCACACGGAGCCAACTGGCACCAGCAACCAGTGCGCAGGGGTACTGCTCATGAAAAATCTCAGGTATCCAGTCTGATGCCTGGGGAAATTCTAAGTTAAGGAATCTGCAGCTAGATGTCTCTATCAGATACATTGTTTCATTCTGTAACAGGGCGCTACCCTCTATTTAGCTAATTGGTTAAAGTCATGTATGATCATTGCTTATTGTCAATGAAGGAAGCATATGAGACTTACATTCTTGGTTTTACGTAGGACCGGAACCGAAGCAGAGATTTTTGACCAGCCGGTGTTGACATACAAGTTTGAACAAAGGAAGATTAAGGCCCTCATTATGGCCCTGGCAGTCCGAAGACCGTCAGGGTCAAGGTGGCGGTCTCACCTGCAGACCGCCACATTATGAGTGTGGCAGGTTGGCCTGTGCCAACCCGCCACATCACCGCCTGTACCGCAGTGGCGGTTGGACAGCCGGGACGGAGAATAGCATCTCCGACCCGACGGTCCACTAAAGATCGTCGGCAGTATCACAAGTCGGCTTTCCACCAGGGTTTCCGCTGTGGTAGCATGAAATTTCCTGTCACTGGCAGATGACTCCCTCAACCCGCCCTGCAATCCCAATACCCCCCACCACCCCTTCAATACCAGAACCCCCTCTCCCCACCCCCCTTCCAGAACAGCACCCCCCTCCCGTCACCCCCCCACACAGTACAGCAACCCCTCCCCACAACTGCCACCCCCTGCCTGCATACAGGCACACACACCCACACGCACCCCGCATACACTCATTCTCCAACACTTACATACATGCATCCATACACGCATTCACTCACATGTATCCATACTCACATTCACTCACACGCATCCATACTCGCATTCATACAAACATTCCAAAACGCACTCACTTCAACAATCACACACATTCAAACACCCATACACACATGCATCCAAACACCCATACACACACGCATTCAAACACCCATACACACATGCATTCAAACACTCATACATACATGCATACATACTTACATTCACACATGCAGACAACACCCACTCACACACAACACCCCCCCCTCCCCTGTCGGACGATCGACTTACCTTGTCCAGCGAGGAAGTCATCCGGCAGGGAAAGGGCACAGGCGCTTCCACTGCCGGCAGCGCCACGCCATCAGGACACCGCCAGGCCGTATGACAGGTCGTAATACGGCTGGTGGAGTTCTTTTAGCCGGGCCGGTGGTGGAAACACCCCTGCACTACTACTGGAGGATTTCTGCCCAAATTGTGGCAGAAATCCTTCAGTACTCGTAATATGGCGGTCTTCTGGCGCCCATGGCTTTGGCGGTCTGGAGAAAAGACCACCAAAGTCATAAATGAGGGCCTAAGTGTAGGACTGGTGGCAATAGTATTGGAGGGTAACAATATTGACGTTTTCTCAAAGACTCATGGAGTGTAGCCTTTTTGGTTACTGATTATATATACGTTGCCTTTGGTTGCGGAGTCAAATAAATAGAAAGAGAAATGCATAATCCTCACCCCTGTATCCTTAACAACACTGAAACCTTCCTTCACGTTTGCTAGGAAATTTTACCTTCCGTACACATCACTTCATTTTCCTGTTTCTGACATTGCAACTATGTTAAAATAGACGAAAAAAATAAATTAGCGATGCATGTATGGCTGAGTTGAGGCAGGCATGGAGATCCCTCAGCAAAAGTGCCCCAAGGCACGTGCCTATTGGAAATTATGGTGACCACGGGATCAGAATCGGTTAAGAATGGAACCGCGCGCCGACAGCTTTCATATTAATTTAGCTTTTTACATTTCCTTTTCTAAACACCGAACGAAACAAGTTTAACAGCAAGAGAACAGCAAATTACACAGGACAGGAAGAGAAAAAGAGAACTGGCTGACTTATGCCTCCCTGGTGACCGGGAGCCAGGTGCTCACCTGATCCCCAAAGGCCCAAAAAAAAAAAAAAACAGAAACACAGCTGTCAGGCCGAGAGCGGCAAAGCGTCTTCCTATTGTGTGTCCCCTGTGTAAGACGTACCATAGAGACAAACAGTGCAAAACATCCTGAAAGATTTAGCAGTTTAGGCTATTGATCTCGCTCCTTTCATCCCCAACTCTTCCTCAGTCGAGCTGCACGAAGCAGAGGTCATAGCGTCCTTCAGACAAAAGTACTGCTTTTCCCCTGCGGTGAACGGCACTGGCGCCAACTCGCAACACTCTCCACACGAGTGCTCAGACACAAAGGCAGGCCCAGCCCTGCTTTGTGGTGCAATACGGCCACCAAAGGTAAACAGAATATACACCTGGGCGAAAAATGTAGCCCCTAACGAAGCTAAACAGTGCTTTACTTAAAAGGAATGAAGATTATCAAAAAGCCTACATTTATTAACATTGCAGTGGCTCTATGATTGAAAGAAATTATTTGTAGTGTCCATAAGATAAAATTGGACAACATAGTCTGGATATTGTTAAGGGTTTGCTTGTAAGCAGCAATTATAAAAACTCTGCATTTGTAAAACCTCTCATTCAAGTAGAATAAATGTACATACCAAATTTTTAACTCTGGAGTTAGCCAACACATTTTGTTTTCCAAAAAAAAACCTTACATACATACATTTACAAACGCTAATTCCAGGGACGCAGCGTCCTGCATTAGCCCACCCTGCCTGCACTTACATCATCATGAGGAATAGTGGCTCACAGTGGCTACATTAGTTTGAAGTGGAGATAACCATATGGACACGGCCAGAGCCTGGAAAATACCCAATAATTCCAAGTAACCACTGCTTTCAGTAAATTATCTGTATTATTAAATTACGTACTTTCATGTCACAGGGTAAATACAGTCATGGGGAGCTATTAATATTCTGCCAAATTAGAGCGATTTAGACTTGGGACAGTAATCTTTCCCTTATTTTCATGCCACTCACTGCCAGGAGCCTCAGCCCTGGCTCCTGAAGAGTTCTGGTGTGCCATCTTGACTAAAAGTACGTCTTGCCCTGTCTCTTCCGTTGGCAATGAAAAGATTTTGAAAGTTTGGGAAAGTGCTTAGCCCTGTCACCAATATGCACGTAAAACAGATCGCTCAAAGGTGAGACTTGTGCTCACTCTTATTTTATTTATCTGTCATGGCTTTTCTCCGTAATGTTATTTTTTTTATTTAACTGTAAGAAACCAGTATTCGTTTTCTGTCACATTCTGTAGTTTTAAATTTCGCCATCGCTTTAAATTATACATTGCACTTAAAATTATAGGAAGCCGGGAACTTAACAAATCTTGGTAAGGGCATTATGTGATGTGTAAAAAGTAACGAAAACTGCACTGGCCCTACACTGCCCAAAGGATTGTATGATGGAACCAGGCATGCTGGAACAACACATGCCTTAACAACGCAGTCGGAACAACGACTGCGTTGTTTCCACGCCTTTACAACAATTTTTCGTTGTAAAGGCATGTGTGGAAACGGCATGCAAAACAGCGTGCGTGTTTCTACCATACCACCCCCCACCCGCCCTGAGGCCCAAAACTATCCCACTCCTAATACCTAAACTACTCGCCCCCCCATTCTCCCTAAAAAAAATATCCCAAAACCCCCACCCTCACCCCTATAAAATAAAGTATCCTGACCCCCACCTGCCCTAAACCTAAAAAAAAACTGTCCTGACCTCCCCACCCCATAAAAGTAAACTACCCTGACACCCCCCACCTATCCTGAGCCCTAAAAAAAAAGAAAAATACGATCCCAAAACCCTCATCTTCACCCCTATAAAATAAAGTATCCTGACCCCCACCTGCCCTAAACCTAAAAACAAACTATCCCGACCTCCCCACCCCATACAAATAAACTACCCCCACTCGCCCTGAGTACTAAAAAAAAAAAAAGAAAAAAAATACTTTAACTGCTCCACCCCTAACAATAAACTATCCCGAACCTCCATCCACCCTGTGCCCTAAAAAAAAACAAAAAAAACTACCCCACCCCTAAAAACTAAACTACCACGACATCCCCCACACGACCTGAGCCCTAAAACCTTGCCCCCTAATAAGTAAACAACACTGAGCCCTCCCACCCAAAACCCTAAAAAAACAAAAACAACCCCCACCGCTAAAAACTAAAGCTAAAGTACCACGACACTCCCCACCATAAGCCCTAAATCCGCCCCCACTGCTAAAATCTACCCACCAACCCTGCCCCAACCCCACTTAACTCACCACCTCCTCTCCTGATCCTTCCTCATCTTCTCTCCTCCCTCCCTTCATTAAACCTTCCCCCACCTCTTGAAAAATAAACTCTTGCACCCCACCATAAATAAAAAAATACCCAAACCCCCACTCCTGCCCCTTAAAAAAATCAATAGCCCAATCCCAGCCACCCCAATCCCTTAATCCACCCCCACCCCTGCTCTAACCCCACTCACCGGGACAATCCTGCCCCTAGCCCAACCCTCCACCCTAATTCCTTAAAAAAATACCCAGCCCCCCGCCCCCTAAAGAAAAGAAATAGCCTGGCCTCAGAACCCCACCCACCCCAATCCCTTTAGCAACCCCCCACCCCTGCCCCACTCACCTCACCGCGTCACTCAGGCCCCTAGCCCAACCCCCCACACTAATGCCTTAAAAAAATACCCAAACCCCTCACCCCACCCCTTAAAAAAATAGCCTACTCCCAGCGCCTCACCCCCCCCCAATCCCATCAATCAATCAGTATTTGTAATGTACGGCTACTCACCCATGAGAGTCTCAAGGCACCGGGGGGGGGGGGGGGGGGTGAGGGAGGAGGAGCCTCAGCTGAAGAGCCACATCTTGAGGTTCTTCCTGAAGATGGTGAGCGACGGGCTTTGTCTGTGGTGCAGGGGAAGGTTGTTCCAGCTCTAGTTGTGGTTTTGCGGATGTGAGGGACGGTGGCCAGGGCCATCTGGGCAGAGCGGAAGGATCTGGCGGGGGGTGGAAGGAGACACGGTGGTTCAGGTAGGCTGGTCCTGCATTGTATATGGCCTTGTACATGTGGGTGAGAAGCTTGAAGCTGATTCGCTTCTCACTGGTAGCCAGTTGAGGGTCCACAGGTGTTGGGAGATGTGTTCTAGGCGAGGAAGGTCCAGAATGAGTCTGGCGGTGGCATTCTGGATGAGTTTAAGTTTTGATGTTCCTAGTTGAGGAGCCGGCATAGAGGGCGTTGCCAGAGTCGAGCTTGCTCGTGACTAAGACGTGGGTGACTGTCCTGCGACAGTCTGCTGGGATCCATCTGAAGATCTTCCGGAGTTTGCGGAGTGTGTGCCAGCAGGAGGAGGTGACAGAGTTTACCTGGTGGGTCATGGACAGGGAGGAGTCGAGGATGATTCCTAAGTTGCGGGCGTGCTCGGTCGGCGAAGGGGGGGAGCTGAGGGATGTGGGCCACCATGAGTAGTCCCAAGTTGAGGTGGTGTTTCCGAAGATGAGGAGCTCCGTCTTTTCGGAGCTCAGATTGAGGCAGCTTTCCCTCATCCAGGTGGCGACGGCCTCCATTCATGCGTTAAAGTTCCTTTTGGCCATGTCTGGGTCTTTGGGGAGGGAAATGATGAGATGTGAGTCATATGACACGATGTTCATGCCATGGCTTCTGACGATGGCAGCAAGAGGGGCCATGCATACGTTGAACACTGTGGGACTCAGTGAGCATCCTTGGGGATCAACCCCCGCCCTAGCCCCACTCACCTCACCGCGTCCTCTCCCAAACAAAGCATGGCTGTTTCTGGGCCTTAGCGCCACATACACATAGTACAGCACATGCGTGGTTATGGCACAGAAACAGCCATGCGTTTTTTAAGCAAGCGTGGTTACGATTGCGTGGGAAACGTCTGCGTTGTTTACAACGCATGTTTGAGGACGTTTCCCTGCTTAAAGAGAATGTAAGTGAATATTGTTCTGCATGCCTGCAGCACTGAAACTGTACGTGCAAATAAGCATGCTTAGATTGTTTCAAGTATCAAAACAAATGTGGCCTTGGCACACTTTTAATTTACAAGCAAATTCTCTTTTTATTAATCGGATTTGCCTCCCTGGTGACAGTTGACATGTGCAGAATCTGGGGCCTGCATCAGTTTTCAGGTCTTGCCTGTGAAAGGCCATGTGCTCTCCCTTACAAGAGAGATTTTTTACTAGAAAGGGCTTGCTTACCATTCATTAGTTCCATTGTTGCTCTTGTTATCTGCCTCTTAATTGGACAGTTTCACTTCCTCTTCCTTCATCTGGACCAAGTACTGACAGCTTCATCTTGAATAGTGTCTATCTGCAGCTCACCCCGTGTCTGAGGTATACTATTTCTTTTCTTCCCCTATCGTCCTGATTGCTTCTTAACTTCCAACCACCTTGTCTGTGTTGCTTCTTCCCTTACACCCCTCCCCAATGTCGGTGTTGCTTCTTCCCCCCACACCTTTATCCATGTTGCTTATTGCCTTTCCCACCCCCATTGCTTCTTCTCTCCTATACCCACATTGCCTGTATTGCTTCTTATCCCGCTACCCCACACATTGGCCATGTTGCTACTCCCCAGGGCCCCTCATTGCCCCATTGTCACAAATGCTTCTTCCCTTCCAACCCAACCATATCTTACCACATTACATTCCTTTTCTTCTACTACATTGGGCAAGCCAAAACTTAAATTTCACCTCATGTTTCAGTTAATAAAACAAATACAAACACCACAGCATGTGGGTAACATTCAAAAGAAAGATTAGGAAACTGCAGCCTCTTACTTGAATATTGGGACAAACATTACGTTTGAAGAATAACAACAACATGATTTATATGTAATGCTTCATATCACAGTTTCTGAGCACTGAAAATACAGGTTCTACTGTTATGCCTTTTATGGCCCAATTATAAACCCTCCTACATGGGTGTAATGACAATACCAGCAACCATTACCGCTGAATTGAAAGGACGTCTAGTCATTTCGGGAAGTAATAAGCAATTACAGTGTAATATCCGCGTCTTCTCTCCAGGTGAGGAAAAATTTATGGACGATACAGGGAGGTGTGTATCATTACTGTCACACCTACCAGTAATTTTCATTACTGTGGCACAGTAGCAAAAAAGTGTTAACCAGGCATCTTTCCTGCATTACCAATCTGTTTAAATGATCATTCTGAGACACAATTTATCAGTCACAGACAGATGAAAAGGCAAAGTTAATTTAAACAGGATTTGAACGTGTGTCCAGCAAGCTGACCCAAGTTGCACATTGAGACTGAGATACAACAGAACGGTGCTCAAAGCGCTGCTCAGAAACAGGTGGTGGCACTAATGCACCAAGTACCACGCTGCGTGGTCTTAAATCCACCTCAGGTAATTTTAATCTACCACTAGAAAAAGAGGGATACAGCAAACTGGAAGTGTTCTGACCGCACCATGAAATGCATACAATGCCTGTGAGTTGCAGAACAGGTATAAGAGCTGAAGGAGGAGGACAGGGCACGTAGGTACATATATTTTTAATAATTACTGGACCCATCGCACAGGAGAGAAAAATGTAATAGCCTCAGTCCTGTTAAATAACTGCTGGTGCTATGCACCGGAAACCACCAGCACAAATTAAGCACTGGGCCTGCCTCACCTACATATGTCATATACCATGCTAGGGACCTGAGGCCACATTATATATACACAGCGCTCTTTCTCTGTTAGTATCACAGCGCACCTTCCAAAAAGCGCGCTGAGTGCAAACAATGAAAATGTGCCCTATTATGCAGAATGCACTGCCCCCAGGGCAACTCATGGAGGGCTGCTCATTCAACTGAAATACGAAGCCTGCAATTTCAAGAGAGGAGAGAGATCCACTGCAGTGACTGACGCACCTGCCTGCGGGGAAGGGGGGGGGGTTGTCTTTCTCCCTCCCCCACAGAGCTGCTTTTAGGAGTGCCACTGTTAGTGTGCAACCTTTCTGTGCACCTGCTGGAAGTTACACCAATAGCACAGCTGCCAAGGGAGAAGTGGCGGGGTGCAAGCAGCATCATGTGAAATGCAGGATCAGGAACTCAACAACAGTGTGAGTATGGATACAGTAAAAGGGTTCCTTTGCTGTAGTTATTCAACGAAAATATGCGTATTCTGAGAGGCAAACCAAGTGAATTGTCATGAATGTAGTGAAATTGCCCACGCGATGCCCAAAAATCTTGAAACGTGATTTAACATTTAAGTATACGTCAATAATACACAGTCTCATTCCATCACAACATTGGAAGTAGACAACAGGACGGCCCCTCTGGTTACCTGCCTTAATAACGGTATTTGCCCTGGTGCCACCAGGATTTCTTCGCTCAGAGCTCACAGGTATGGTGTGCTGCAGTTCATGACTTCGATTCAGAGTAAAGCTAAGCGTTGCATCATTCTGAGGTCACACTACCGAGTCCCATGAATGGGTTAACAGTTACACCTGCCTTTTACAGTGCTTAGAAATAGCAGCAGTGTGCAGATTAAGCAATATATTAAAAAATAAACATTAAGCTCACTGGCTCCCTTTCACTTTAAGTGATTGCACAAACCGTGTGCAACTTGTTCACATATGCTTACAAATTGTTCCTTTCTTTTCAGTGATTAAGCTAATTTAAAGTATGCTTTTTGAGTAATTTTATTTTTCTGTATTTAATTTAAAAATGACTATTTATTTAGCTTGCAACTCAGATTCCCAATATGAAAATAATGTATTTCCTGTCTCCTTTTTAGGGTCGAGCCTGCGTTGCATGCGCTTGCACATGCGTATCACAGCGAGACGCTTTAGTGTTTAGAAAAGGGCTCGGAGCCCTGTCGACGCCACGTCCGTGTTTTTCATTGGTTCGTGGGCTTGCCTATTAAAATCTGCTTGCTTTCATTAGTCTAAGGCATTCATACGTCATGCCTTTTCCGGTGGCTAGCCCTCCTCGAGCGCATCGATCAAGTACAGAAAACATGCGAGGCTCGCTGTTTTCTGTCTGGCTCGTGGACTACTTTTCTCTAATTTACTAGCGCGATTTCGCTTGGCAGAAGTCGAGCGCTTTACATAGTTAATGCACTTTTGCCGATAGGTGAAAAGTCGGGTTATGAGTTTACAACGCTATCCGCTCTAACATGAGCAAACGCAAGACACGTTGCATTGCAAATGCTTGTTAATGTTGCTGTTATAAAGTGTTTATATTACATTGTAGACGCCTACAATTTGACTACTTAGCTAATATTCTTGTTGCCTTCATAAAAAGTAATAGTGAATTCAGGCACAACAGTAAGGCTTTTTTTTTTTTTTTTAAACATCACAATAAAACAGCCACTGTTTTTAATTATATCAGTTTTTGTTGCAAACATTTGGTGGGCAAACTTATGCAGTTCTTTTTTGAATGACATATACTTGTGATAAAGAAAAATCAGCAACAAAAAAAAACAAACGTAAAAAGCCACTGCACAAATGTCAGAATGCAATGTCAGAAGGTGGCACAAGCCGCATCTTGTAATGACTGCGACTCCCACCTGATCCAGAGATGTGACATGGGTGGAGCCACTATGCTATGGATACCCTTCTGAAACTTGTCACCTCAAAACCACGCATGTGGGGCTGGAGGTAGGGACAATTCCCTAAAAATCTGGTGGCCGACCAATTTCTGCACCACAAGCCTACTTGCTGGTTAAGGCAGACTGCGTCGTAGAAAAGAAGCACACAGGCTTCCTATTTTACAATTAAAATTGCTCACCTTGTAGCTTTGGGACAACAAAATCGCAAGTGCCGTGCTTCCACCAGAAACTCTAAATCGGACCCAATGTGCACTACAACTGTAATCAAATCATTACTGTCAAACCGTTTATTAAAAGACAGACCAGGTATACCAGTAACACTGCGGATTCTGGCAAAATGACAAACCGCAGACATATTGTGCACACTGCCAGAACATATTTCAAATGTTTATAGATGAAAGTGTCACCACAGCCACACACATTTTATATGAATACTGGCACTGGATGCATCATAGCACCTCTAAAAGGTCAAACACCTTTGAATGTCTCTTTACAACAAGTGTAGAAAAATATTTGAGACCAGTTTGAGCTTACCAAATCTAAATAAAACTCTGCCCTTCTTTAATATCTGTTCTCCATTCACCACAACAAACGGCAGAACTATTAAATGTGATTATAATTAACTGTCTTTAATCACAGGCTATAAGAAGTTGTTTAAGGATTTACTCGTGTCTGACCACAGATTTCTCACCTTTAGATTATCATTAAGCGCCAGACTAGATCCGGAAGATTTTAACATCATTGCTCCAGCGTGCTGGTAAGTAGCGCCATGCAGCCCAAGGTTCACTTTGTTTTGTCCTAGAAGTGGCAATGGAGCCACGTAAAGGAGCCACCCAAGTGAGTCAACATCAGTATCTTTCTGTATTCTGTCAGCTCCCTTAAACTCAGAGCACAATAAGCAGAAGTACCAATATGCAAATCTTTGGGACCTTTTTAAATGGTGGAAAAGAGACCATTCCACAGAACCGAGAGAGCTTTGAGAAATCTGAAACTGGACAGAGTACCCACTAGTATGAGTGCTACCGAAGGTAAGTAACTTAACCACAAATTCCCCATCTTTAGAAAATATACCAAAGCAGTACCTCCTATGTTGGTGGGTCTGTGGAATGGCTCATACCAAAAAGTCCTGTAGGACCTAACAGACAAAATCCCCTTATCTTCGGGCCTGACTGTCAAAGCAGCAGTGCATTGTGAATGTGTGTACTGTCACCCAAGTCTACTCTGACAGATGTCAAGGACAAGCATTCTGAGCGTCAGCATAGTGGTGGCAGCCTCGGCTGGTGGTGAAATGGGTCCTCAAACCCTTTGGATGCTGCTTATTGGCCAGTCCATAGTAGATTGTGGTACAAAGGACTATCCACCCAGTCAAAGTACATTTCTGTACTGACTTGTCTTTCTTTGCCCCAGAGAACACCTCAAAGAGTTGACTGCCCCTCCAATAGTCCTTGGTGTGATCACTGTGAAAGCAGCCAATGGAGTCTCTCCTGCTCTTTCAATGGGTGAGGTGGGGACGTTAGAAGAGTGATGAACTGCCCAATGTGAAAAGCCGTGACCGTTTTAGGTAAAAAAAGGCCACCTTTATCCTCATCACCACTTTGTCAGGAAAAAAGATAGTGTAGAAGGTGGCGTAAGATGGCTGAATTAAGAGAGCTTGGAGTTGAGCCAAGTCACCTCATTAAGAAACCTGGTCTTCAGAGTCAGGAGACATAGTAGACAGCTGTGCATGGGTTTGAATGGAATGCTCAAGAGGAAAGTGATAACCATATTACGATCCCACCTTAGCATCCGAAAAGGTCTGGGGGGCACGGGGGATAAATGAGTCAAACCTTTTCGAAAAAACTCAGCAAAGCAAGTGATTTGAACTACGACACCCTGGATCTAATGGAAGTAAAAAGGCTGAAAGGGGGTGACAAATAACATTCAGTGGTGCCCACTGCACGTTGTTTCTGAGTCAGGGATAAAACAAATAACAAGCCATCCAACAGCTTGGCCTGTGACAGGTAAGTATTACAGGTTAACATCAGGCAACAAACTTGTTCCAGCATAGACAGACTTTATAGAGGAGCACCATGCGGCAAGGATGTCATCCTTAACCTTGGGAGGACGACAGAATGTAGTCAACTGCCACTTCCCAATCTCACAAGGATGGAGGTGTAAGATCCAGCCCTGCTTCTGTGAGAGGAAGTCCTACAGAAGCTGTAGCCTGATCAGGGGACAGATGCTCAAGCCCAAAAGGTCCGGGTACCACACTCTACTTGTCCAATATGAAGCCATTAGGATTATTTAGGCCCGGTCGATCTTGATCTCCTTCAGAACTCAGGACAGGAGAAGGAGCAGTGGAAATGTGTACATGAATCTCATGCACCGCTCAATCTGGAATGCGTATGTGAGAGACAAGCTTCATGGAAAAACTTCAGCTCTCAAAAGTTTTGACACTGCTTGTTCTCTTCAGTGGCAAAAATGACCTGTGCCACTCCGGGATGTGTCTACCAATTGTGATGCCCTAGGTGCTGCTGCCTAGTTAGACCGCCCTGGCATTCACAGACCCCGCCAGGTGGTTTACGACCATGGAAATACCATGGTGATTCAGCCACCTCTGACCACTTCACCGCGAGTTCCAGTTCTTTATATGCTTGCTAAAGGACACAAGAACATATAGAAACCTCCAGGAAGACCAATCATGTTGATGTACAGATCCATAAATGAGCTGTAAGGCAAGTACATGGACTCTTTATAGAAATTTGAGAGGGGCCCAAGCATATACATAAAAAATGAACAAGTTACCGTCCTTCAAATTTGCTCTTTTGGTAGACAGTCTACCTAGCCGCACATTCCTCACCTTTTGAATATTCCCCAGGTATCAGGTTGGATCTGGAAACTTTTCAATAGACCCTCGATGCACTTGAAAGTGGCACAATGCAGATTTAAACTGACACCAATTCTCTCAGGAAATGACGTGCAGCGTCTATATAGGTACCACTCCCACGGACTGACGTCAGTTGCTTTCAAAACAGTTTGAGCACCCAGACACAGAACCCCAAAAGCAAAGTGCTAGATAGTGTGCAGATTCCTGGACTTGGGATTGTATTAATGTATTGAGTCCAATCACAGAACAGTAAGGATGGTGCAGAATCTGTCGCTAGATGGAGGCTCTACCAGGAAGAGCATTACTGAAGGTAAGTAACTTGTTCTTCAGATACAGACTTCTAGCTGCAGATTCCTCACCTGATGAAAAGGCAACCAAAGCAACACCCATTTGGGGGTGGGTCTGTGAATGGATTCAAACTAGAAAGTTCTATGCAGGACCTAGCAGGCTAAATACCCCTCTGGGCGAATCTGACTTTCCAGACAAAAGTGCTTCGTGAATGCCTGGATTGGCGCAAGCATAGCAGCCTACTGGGACATCTTGCACTAGTGTAGTGGTAGCAACTCTGGCCCTGGTAGAATAAGCACAGAGTCCTTTCGGAGGCTGCTAATTCGCCACTGCATAGCAGATCTTATTAATGCAGAGCACGATTCACCAGGAGATGGTTCTCTTCTGCACTGCCTTGCCTTTTTTAGCTCTAGAGAACCCCACAAACAGTTTATCATCTACCCTGTGGTCTTTGGTGCACAATATGTAGAAAGTCAGTGCTCTCTCAGGGTCCAAGTGATGGAGCCTCCCCTCTCCTTAGAGGGGTGAGTTGGAGCACAGAATGCTGGTAGGGTGATGGTTTGATCGATGTGGAAAGGCATCACAACTTTTGGAAGGAAGGATGTCGAGTCCGCAGAGCCTGTTTGTCTGGGAAAAAGGAAGTGTGTGGTCGAATGCCAAATTGATGGTGATGAGGAACACAGTCTTAATAGTAAAAAGCTGTAAATGACAGCTGTGAAGTGGCTCAAATGGAGTGCACATCAGATAAGTCTGGACAAGTTGAAGGTAAAATTGGGGCATGACAAAGGGAGAAAGAGGAAACATGCTGCAGTCCTTGAAAAAAATAACATTACACCCAGAGACTTAAAGAGCGAGGGCTGATATGGCAACTTGTAACAAGGCCGAACGATAACCTTTATCTGTGCCCAAAGCAAAGTCTTGCAAGGCAAGAGACAGAGCAAATCAAAGAACATCAGACAGCTTGGCTTGGAGAGGCTCAATCTGGCATATCGAGCACCAAGCCACAATCTTTTCCCAATGGCAGACATCTACAGTTTCGTTGCAGGATGCCTAGCTGCCAAGATTAAATCAACTACCTTTGGAGGAATGTTGAAGGTGTTCAGCTGCCACCGCTCCAGCATGAGGGAGAGATTGCGACTGTCTGGGTGCAGTACCCTGCCCTGCTGCTGCGACAGCTGGCACTCCGGGAGGGGAAGCCTGACCGTAAGACATACACTCAAGCCCAGTAATTCTGGATACATACCCTTCATGCCCAATCTGGCACAACTATGATGACTTGAGCTCTGTTCAGATTTTCTTGAGAATTCAGGGCAGGAGTGGTATCAATAGAAGCATATACAGGGGTCCTGGGTTCCACTTGAGGCAGAACTCTTCTTCAACCAAGAAACACCTTGGAAAATCCAACACACAGGAGTGCTGACATTGTGCATTCTCGGCAGTGGTGAAAACATCGAGCCAATATTCTCCCCATTTACAGAAGAGGCCTCTAGCACCAACTGCGGTTGTAGCTGCCATTTGTGATCGAACTAGGTGTCACCAGCTGAGCTCATCTGCCCTGGCTTTCAATGATCCTGCCAGATGGTTCACTACCAGGAACATTTCTTGATGATCCGGCCAATTCCAGAGGCTCAAGGCCTCCTGGCACCCTGGTAAATTACCCCACCTGCCCTTTTTGTTGCAGTTCCACATGGCGGTGGTGTTGCCAGTCAGCACCTGTACCAGCCTCCCTTTACTGAACAACAGGAAGGCTTTCAACACCAAGTAGGTGGCCCTCAGCTCCAGAAGACTGATGTGGAGCCAGGACTCCACCGGACACCAGCGACCTCTAATCTCCACCTCTCCCAGATGACAGCCCCAGAAGCGTGCATCAGTCACCACTGTCAGCTCTGAGTGGGGAAGGGAGAGGGGTGTGCCACTGACCCTGTCACGGTCCAGTAACCACACTGCAAATCTTTTTTGCAGTCTTTCAAAAATCTGAACATGATTAGAGAGGTCCACTTGATGTTGGGCCCTCTGGCACTTCAGATCCCACTTCAGAGATTGCATATACCAGCTGGTGTGCTCGACTAGCATGATACAGGAGGCCATCATTCCTAGCAGCCTTAGAGTCAACCTCACTGAAATCCCATACAAAGATGGAAATATTGGGATCATAGCCTGAAATCCTGAACTTTCTTTCATAGGAAAAGGCACAAAACTGAACTGCCTCCAGAATGGCTCAGGAGAGAGTCTAAGAATTAGTCATGTGTGACTTTGGCACATTGATAGTGAACCCCAAAGATTACTGGAGGTTCACCGTAGTCTGGGGCAAGCCCAACTTTAACAGCCAATCATCAAGGTAGGGAAAGACTGGTACCCCTGACCTCCTAATGTGTGCAGCCCACTACCGCCATCACTTTTTTGAACACCCATGGGGTGCTGGTGAGACCAAAGGGGAGCAAAACAAACTGGAAATGTTCCACTCCCACCATAAACTGCAGGTCGCAATGATCAGCCAGCAGGACGGGAATCTGGAAATAGGCGTCTTGCAGGTCCAACATTACCATCCAGTCTCTAGAGCTGAGGGCAGACAACTCCTGAGCCAGGGTGAGAATGGAGATATGGTCCTCAGTTAGTTAGCTGAGGGGGTGGTGGAAGGTGAGGCAGAGCATAAACAGTAAATTGTACCCCTTGCAATCTGTAGGGCCTACCTGTTCCACTTGATTGCTCTCCAGTCGGCAACAATCAGTGGATTCTGCCTCCCACCAGGTGGCTGTGCCCTTGCAAGGGCACACTAAAGAGTTTAGTCAGATGGGGCCATGGATTGCCAGCCCAGTAAGAACCAGTGGATTCTGCCTCCCACCAGGTGACTGTGCCCTTGCAAGGCACTTTAAACAGTCTTGTCAGGTGGGGCCATGGAAGGGCAGTAAGCTGGGCAATGTACTGACTTTGGTCGGGGGGGTTTCGCCCATGTGCCCAAAAAGGTATCTGTCACTGCCTTATTAAAGGGAAGAAGGAGCTCAGAAGATCTTTACCCCGGTTGGAGGACTGTGACAGAACATTAGTTTTAACCTCTAAGGTGGGTAACTGGACGCCCTATACATCACCATCGCATTGGAAGTAGATTTCTCTGTGGCTTGTCCAGCGGAAGAATAATAGACCTACCTCCGGCGATGCATCAAGGCCACTAGCCTCCTCAAATCCTAGTAAGTCCACAAAATCGTCTACCGGGTCACAGTCATTATCCAATTCAGTCCCAAAAAGGAAATGCAAAGTGTGTTGTGGAGCCTGTGGTAATTCAAGTGGGAGAAGGAAGCATCGGCCAGATTTAGGCACAGTGTCGCTGGAGGTCAGACCAGCGCCCACTCAGGGACAGAAAACTTTTGGCAATTTCAAAATAAAGTTGTAATAAGGAGTGATAGTGCAAACTTACTTTACAAAGGGATGAAACAATATAGTAGCAATAACAAAGCATTACATTGGAATGTTTATTTGAAATTTTTCATCATAAGAAATTTGAAATTCAGCAATAGGTGTGCATCTTATCCCTCTAAAAAGTATACAGGCTCACAACAGAGTACCCCTCCCTGCCCTGCTTTTTACAGTACCACATGGAGGTGGTGTTGTCCGTGATAACCTGATCAGCCTCTCTTAGATGGACAGTTGGAATGGTTTCAGCTCCAGACTAATGGTCCACAACTCAAACAGGTTGATGTGAAGATGGGTCCCTGTCTGATACAAAAGTCTTCTGAGCTCCACCTCTTCCAGGGGACTACTATATTGCTGCTCTATATATCATTGTTTCATCCCTTTATTGAGGATACTGTCTCACAGAGATAGCTGTGTCCGGCATTCTTTAAAATGGTCCAATTCTGAATCAGCCTTCTCACCAAAGAGGCGAGACCCTTTGAATGGCATGACCATTAAAGAGGCTTCACGTCCCCAGAGAAGCCTGTTGATCACATCAAAGCATGCCGCCAAAGCATAATGCTAGTTCTAATTGCTTTTCCCAAGCAGAGAGTAGTGTCCAATCTAGAATGGATACTGTACTTTGCAGTGTTCTGTCCATTTTTGTAAGTGTGGGCCAAACTGGCCTGAAATTCCTCAGAATCACCGTAAAGTAATGGTTCTAGTGAAGTTTGTCCTGGCTGCAAAACTTCTGTTAGTACACTTGATTTGACTTCCATAGTTGGCAGTTGTAAATCCAATACCTCTGTCGCCCTTTTCATTACCGTGGCAAAGGATGCACTCTCTTTCATTGGTGGACCATGGGGAGGACACGACCTTGTGCCCAGCCCACAGGCCCCCTGAAAGTCCACACATAAATTGTCAACATCATCATCAGTGTTGGATAAAATAATACGCCTCATCGCTTAGGATAAAAGTAGGAAGGCATGGAAAGAAAGGAACTGATGTTTACATGCAAGGGTGGTGCTTATATGCAGGTCATTGTCACTTTTGGGATGGAATGAGGTCACAGTATAGCCACTCAGCTCTAACGGTGCAGAATCTGTGGCTCAAAGTATTAATAAGAATAAATTGTTTTACACACTCAAAATATTTGGATCTATGGCAAGTGCACTGTGCAGCTTCATCATTTGGAAAGAAAACGTACTCCACTCTCATTCAGGATTTAAAAAAAAAAAACCTTCACGGTTGAAATTAAATTGTTTACAGATGTACATGCTACACAGACCTGTTAAGATTAGAGTGAAAGTCACACCCACAAAGTTAAGTTACTGATGGCCTGGGACTTCACAGTGAAAGATCAAAGAGGAAGGCCAAAACTGAGGCTCAAAGTGTTCAATTTCTCTGTGTGATGTGAATAGAATCTGGAGATTACTTCAAAGGAAGACATTTTAGAGTGATCAGTTGGACTGCCTTACACAGAGAGGGATGAATGGGGTAATTGACTGTGGATAATGTCTTATCTCCACCACGCAGGGATCTTGAGTTTTAAATGAAGGATTTTTAAAGTTTGAGCGTAAAATGATTATATTGACACACTGTTTGTTTCAATATTACTATTTTACTCATTTTCTGAAAGGTAGAACTCTGAGCACTTGTAGTTTCCGAATTTGACATCTGAATGGGCAGCTATGGCCATATGGTTATATTATCCTACACACTTTTCAACAGTCATTCGAACATGGCTGTGATAACAATCATTCCTGTGAGCCACCATTTTGATGGTTCACTTTATATTGTGGTTGATCAACTGGAACCGCAGTAGCATTTCACCAAATGCTACTAGATAAACAAGTTAATTTTAGCACGCTGCTATGAAATGTTGAATGTTTCACTTTAGATTAGATTATCTTCAGAGAGGTTTGAGTGTGTACTTCCTCAGTCCATTTAATACGTAGTAGCACAATGTGATGAGAAAGCTCTTTTAAGTTTTATGTGATTGCACGGGATAATGTCCATGAACAAGGCATCCCCGTCTAACACTGGACTGTGGGCTGGAAAGTATGTGCTCTTGAGTTTGGGCCAACCTTCCTTCCGGTCGCTGGCAGGCCGAGTTCTGTATCTAGATAGGCTTTGACTTCGGCACAGGAATGGCTACCAATCTGTGGTGATGGCAGCATTCTCCCAGGTTTTGTTAAACCGCCTTGTCGCAGGTGCTTTTTTGACCCTCTGCTCTACGGGGTTGCCATGCATGCCTGATTTAAGTGGACTTGTGGCACAGTCAATGACCTTGTGCATACTCTCACAAACCTCTAAATATATTCCGGACACTGTTTCGCTTAGCATGTGACAAGCTGAGATCTTAGTGTGGCGAACTTGTATAACAAAGAAAGGGACGAGTTATTTAGGTTGTTTCTTAAAAGAAAATATATATTAATTTTAAAGTTTTTTAAAACGATACACTTTAGTTCAGGGAACACATTGTAGGATTAAGAGGGGTTCCCATGTCCAAAGTGAGGAGGAAAATGATGAGGAAAATTTGGACTCAGAATAATGAAGGTTAATATTACTTTGATTTTTATGTACCGCTTAATATCTCACGCCTCCATTACTGAATGCTAACAATAACAGATGTTAGGTTGGTATTATATAATTTAATGCTTCTCAATTTACCAACCTCAGAAGGTTTGAATGCTGAGTTACCGTTGCTGACATCTGAACTCACGGCCTGCAAATCACAGAGTATATTAACGGTGAACATCAAGTCCAGGAGCAAACCTTAAATTGCCATTAAGTAAGTAATGTGGCTACGTGCAAACAGCGTCGTCTATCTGACTGTTCCATTTATTCATCAGTGCTTCTCTATGGGCTCCAAAAAATATTCTTATGCAACAAAAACAAAGGTCTCGCAGCCTATTTAAAGCAACGACATCGCCAGGGGAGCCGCCTGCAGAACAGCAAATACCTGGGGAGCAGGAGGTATTTCCTCAGTACGAAGCACAAACAAGTGCACCGCTGATTTCATGTTTTTTCCCTTCACTTCTCCGTGTCGCCATTATTACACTATTACTTTATTTCAGGTTGTGTAATAGAGGAATAGCATGGTGTCATTGCAGGTGACTGACTATACCCCAGATGCACGTATGTGATCAACATTCTGACAACTCAAATGGTTTACGAAACTGTAATGACCGCTGTAAACAAACCACAAATACATGAACCTTTCGGTGCTCGATGTTATACCGACTGTCTGAAAACTTATGTAAATGTAATTTAAAGCATCCACTGTGAATATAATACGGAACAGTAATGTGTCTGTGACGCTGTACAGTGTTCTAACAATATTTTTCCTTCATCTGTCATCCTCGTCACAGCTCTTACGTATGAGGTGAGTCCTCAACAGACCTGTGAGGAGGAGGCTAGAACTCGCTGTCATAAAGATTACCAGTAAGTAACTGGGACATTACATACCGAATGTTGCACTCCAACCTACTGGAGGTAAGGACAGATCACTCTACCCCATTGCATGAATGGTGTGAAAGTGCAAGATTATCCAAGGTCCAGTCACTCTACCTGCGTGTAGCCAGATCTGCGCAAGCGTCATCCATGGATGCTGAGGACCCTGCTTCGGAGTGCTGCTCTGTAACGACGAGGCCACCTCAGACAGCGCTTGTTCTACTCGAGAGGCAGCTATCGACGTCGCATGAATAGACCCTGCAGACACAAGCAAGAAGGATGGAATACAGTCAGCAAGAGAAACATCAATGGGAGGCCTCAGCAGGTAATTTTTATAACAGCACAAAAGTCTTCCCTCCAAAAAAACACAAGACTGTTGAGTGTGAGTATGCTTTCTCCATGAAGATGGGGTAAACACACCTAACAAAGTTTCAAAGATGAATCTCTGGCGAATAGTAATACTTTTTTAAAAAATGTAGCACCAACCACTTTAAGGCTACGGTAAAACAAATTTGCTGAAATCAGAAAGTAAATTTCTCCAGATCAAAACTACACCATTTGACTTTTCCCAATTGAGTTAAATACCAACATTGGTGGACGGCTTTATAAACGCTAAAACATTTATGTAGAGGACAGAGAGAAGAGTGGAACTTTACACATCGGACATCCCTCTGAGCTTCACAGATGCAACGTCTCTATTATCTCACATCAATTTACTGTACCATAAGATTTAGAATCAAGAAAATCCCTTACAGCAGCTCCAGTGAATTCTGCTGCTACATTTCCAAACTCTGATATCCTCAGGTCTGTCACAAGTTCCCTCTTCTAACAAGAATGCAAGATTCTCTTAGAAAATTTCTCCAATAGTAGTAATAAATAGCTTGATTGAATTGATTAAAATGATCTAGGTTAGCAAATAATAGCTTCAAAAATATTTTTTACTCTCATTTACCAGAAAACAGGCACAAGTCTCCCAGTGATTGTGAATGCCATAAAAAGTTCACTTACAGATACGGTAAGTGAGGTCTAAGGCACACATTGTAGTTCAACCTCCAAAGTGAAAAGCTTTTAGATCTCACCCTGTGGAATTGTGCAGCCAAGGAAATTGAACGCCACCATAATTTCTAAAAAGTAGATATACAGAATGCACACAGAAGTGATTTGCATTGGGTCTGCCATGAGACCATGTCCACCCAGTCATTGCATAGGATATATATCCTATATAAGACACACTTTTTCTTCATGGTTTCCTTGAACAGCGGCAAAACACAGACAACCATTGCTAACACCACATGGTAAACTAACCATCAATCCAAAATGTCTCCATATAAAAATGGGCGTATGCCGCTGTCATGGGTCCAAAGAACAAGTCAAGTCAAAAGTGATCCAAATTCGAGAAATTACTTGCTGTAGCTTCGAGCTTGGCGTGCTCTGTATTTGAGAATTAGAGGTGGAGCAAAACAAGCACAAGGGGAGGAAAATGATCCTCTCTTTCTTAATCCCTTCTGTTCAGGATGGTATAGTACTCTTAGCTACCCCCTACACCGTATTCACAAGGAAGACGACGGGATCTTCAAAACAATCACATTTGTTGATTTTCCACGACTGCTTGTGCTTTGTAGGAGGAGAAAACCTATTCATCTCATACATCTTTGTTTGCCAGCAGTTGTTCAGAACAGATTTTGTGTTTTTATTAGTTGGCATTATTGTAATTTGATTAGTGTTAGCCTTTCAAGCGGGTATGGAAATTTTGGAGAACAATAAAAGTAAAATCAACTTGTATTCAGTGGCAGCTCCTCCGCCGAGCGTCAGCCCCCCCGCCAGCAGTAGAAGCTGCAAACGTTTCACAAGGAAGGGACAATAAACTATGTTTATTGTCCCTTCCTTGTGAAAGGGGCGGGGCCATGGGATGACTAGCAGTGAGGCGACTGCACTGTGCACTCCCCTCACTGCGAATGTACTGTCACCGGTTGCCAAACATACTTGCGCAGTAGGCTGTCTCCAGTCCGGCAACACTGCATAGGCTCCCAGTTTTCCTGGGAGCACCCTGGCTAGGTGCTCCCAGCCATTCCTTACGCTGCTCTGAGCAGCATCAGATTTGGCCGCAGGGCAGGCTGGGAGCATGTGCCTGTATGCAGAGTTGACACGGGAGAAAGGAGTGGTGCAGCAAGAAGCAGCACAGAGATAAGTTTATTTTTTATTAATTCCTTTACCCTCACCCCCGCAAACCACCCCACCCTGCCGCCCTGTAATCCGTCGAGCCGCGACTGCTTGTATTACAGAGATATTTCATAAACCTACGCTGTTGGTAAAAACTGGGACAGGAAAGTGTGTTTTTTATCCAATATGTCAGGAGTTACCAACGTGACTTGAGGAGTGACACACCCACGCCAAAGTTTCCTCAAGTCCACGTAGAATACATTTACATACAATTAATCTAAATGGAGCTCTTGAAACTAGCCAGTAGGTTTCCTGAAAATGTAGTATTGATCTAGCCCTCCTGAACTCATGTTGGACACCGCAGCAATTTGTGGGATTAACTGGGGACCCCTTTAAAAAAATGTTGATTTAAAAAAAAATGTGCCCTATTAGGATCCACTGATTACTTGCAGCACCCCCACCCCCACCCCCACCCCCAAATGATACTTATCACTTTTGCAAGGTGCAAGCAAGTCCAGCAGAGAATTCAAAACAATATTTGATCAAAAAAAGGGTATTGAATGCATTAAATACCAGAAGTGGCAGTGGGGAGGTGGATGTTTGGTGAGACCTGATTTAAACATAAAAAAGAATGACAGCAACCAAGGGTAGCAATGGTGCTAAACAAGGGATGTAAAGCTGGAAACTTTGCAGAGTCAGTGGTGACACAGAAGTAAGAAGGATCATAAGGTCAAATAAACATTATGGACCTCAGCTAACAAAACAAATAACAGATAACAAATACAAATATACCTGACCAATATTACAGTTTTGTCGTTTCTAAGAGATGTAAAAAAATACGCGTTTTCGGACCCGATTTAATGGTACTGAATTTATCAGCCTTGGAAGGAGGAAATGCTGAGCTACTCAGATCAAGATTTGAACTTGCCACTTGCCTGTCACTTGCTCGGTGGTTGTATTGGGAACTCTCCTTTCCCGCTGTTTGTACCAAGACCTTCAGATGAATTCTTAGGAAAATATGGATGCGGGCTATGCTTCCCCTGACTGGATTAAATGTTTTTCCAATATCATGAAAAATCTCTAGATCATAATGCACTCTGCTATTTTGTCCTATATGGGGAAATGTTTGCATGTGCAGTTTATATTGTATTCGGATTTGTGTATGTAGTATAATTTCATTGTGTTTTATGTGGACTCTAAAGTCCAATAAACCTGATTAACATACAACGGTTTAGGGGGTAGGGTGGGGAAGAGAGACAGAGGGGGAATGAGTACTGCATACAACAGCAAGTGAGAGAGGGATAACCGGGAGAAGAGAGTAAGACGGTAATGGGGGGACAATAACCAAGGGACAAGAAACTGTCAGAGAAGAATACCGGGAAAGAAAGAGTCAAGAGAGTAGAGTGACAGCCAAAGAGAAGGGATGATTAAGAGAAGAGTGAGATTAAGAATGTGAATGAGGCACAGTCAAGGAGTTTAAGCAAAAGAAGAGGGACACTTCGAGGAGGGGAGAGAGGAAGTAGACTGAAGGAAGGCGAGAGAGCAAGCCAGAGAATTTATAGCCAAAAGATGAAAGTGTAAGAGTCAGCCAGAGAGGAAGAGCCATCAAGTAGATGGAAGAAGGCTTCCATGCTTAATTTGTATCCAAAAATAATAATGAAAAAGTACTGAAGACAGATTTTTCATGTGAGCCCAATTCTGGCAGTGCCGAGAGCTAGATTTCTGAAAACCGACACCATCTGGTTTTGAAAACTCATACGTCATTGTTTCACCACCCTACACTTCCTGTACCTTGCCGGTACGTTTTGATCCCTGCATGCTTACCTTGTGTATATACCTTATATCTTACCTTCTTATCTTATATCTTACCTTCATATATAGCTCTTCTGTTTTGTTTCTCCTTTTTCTTTTTCTCCCTCACTTTGAGTCAAAGCCATATGATCTGCTCCCCAAATATAAAGTTAGCATCCACCACCTTCACAAATTCAGCTGAGGCGATCCATTAATTAAAGTAGCATCACTTCAAAATTCAGACAAATAAATCTCTATCCACAATCTTAAAAATCATTCTAGCCATCAAAGGCACACTAGGTTAGTTTAAATTATTCTGTCCATTGAAGGCAGGAGATGATATCCGTCCTGTAGAAAGTCAGTGGTGTAGCTTCAGAAGGGGTGCTACAACCTCCCCCCACCAATAAATGTATTTTCTGGTGTTGGGTACAGGTGCTTTCATTTGGGTAAGGCGAGGTATCAGTCGGATTTCACCAGGAATGTTGGTTATTTTACAAAATATTGTGTTTTCTCTAACTTAGTACCTCCTACCAATCCACATTCGTCTCCCTTCCATTGCCCCTTTAGCACCCCTCATGTGCCCTGCTTGTCATATAATGTATTTTAACATTATATGCCAGCGTGATTGTTGGGAAATTTTAAGCTCACATCCCACAGTCTTACTGACCAAGCAATGCCTCTGTAGAAAGTTGTCAGTGATCTCTGGATCAAGTGCAAAACCAGAGAATGCATATACTGCTACACAGCTGAAAATACTTTAAATATCTCCTTTCCTGTACATATATCATTTAATCTCTGGATAACTAATCTCCCAAAAAGTTCTGACTTAATTTTATCTGTCTTCCTGTTCAGTCAATTTGCATGGGTATTATCCTTCCATGAAGCGTGTCAGCTACTTGGTGACACTTGAAGTTAGTAGGCCTATGAAAAGGAGGCTGACTTACAGTAGATTTCTACATAAAGGGACCATAAGAACACATAATCTCAAATATTCCCCTAAGTATATTCGTGTACTGCGGTTAGTAAGAAAACTTGTCTAAGAATCGCAGTGATTTTCTAGCTTCTGACATATGGGCCAAAAGGGCCAAAGAAAAAACCAATGCTTAATATGGTTTGCTACAAATGCAATGAACATTTTGAACATTAATGGGGAGAACTAAACAAAACGGTGCCCATGGTGTTGGACTACCTTCTTGAAGCCGAAGACTATCCTGCAGCATCTAGATGGGCACATGCATCCAAGGGTCATATATGTTGAAAGCACATGGTGAGTTTCTTTTTCTTTCACCACTGTGACTTAGACTAACAATACGGATTATATTCTTTTTTAATCGCTCAGAATCGTAAAGTGAGCCTTAAATCTAACTATTTTTTTGGCCAGCAAATGTTAGAAGTAAACATCAGCTATTCACCATTTTCTACAATTTTGAAAGATAAATAAAGTGAGGCACCGATAGCTAACAGAAATCCCTGAGAAGCACACAATTTAGGCATGTGGAGGAACTGAGATTAAAACCCAAGTTGCCTGGAAGACAATCACAAAGTTTGCACTAAACAACGTACTTTAAGAAATTGAGGCACACACTCTTCTGACTATGAAAACACATCATAAAGTGACCCGCACACAACATTAAGTAAATGATGAAGATAATGTGTTTCAATTCATTTACATTTAGAGAGCATAAAATTAGAGTTTCAAACTGTCAGCATATGTTCACATTTCACTCCCACTGAGTAGTCATTCGTAGATACCATATAACCTCAGAATTTCAAATTTGGGGTTGTTGAGGTCCAAACAGGCTGGAATAGAAATTCTACAGTTTTTTCTACAAATGCTTGATTCACCTTTATGAAGCAGCCAAGAAAACTTATAGATGGTTGCTGTTGTGACCTTCGTTTATGTAAGAGTTAGCTTTTAGACTAGTGGTTCCTAACCTGTGGTCCAGGGACCCCTGGGGGTCCACGGAGCCTCCTCAGGGGGTCTTAGACTGCTTAGAAAATGAATATTAATGTTAACAGATTATAAGTGTATTCAAATAAAGTGGCGAAATGTACAAATGAAAATTGTAAAAACGTATTGTAAATGTCAAGGAATTTAAAATTGGAGGCTAACTATTAAACTGGTAGCCTCAGATTGATTTGTGGGAGCTGTGCAGGTGCATCAAACAGAATATAGTATGGACGGTGTGTGGTTTCAACTGAATTAAAAAAACTCCGACCTTCGTATTAAAATTTGTATTTTCTTTATTTTATTTGTTTGTAAATTAAATAAAAGGTTATCAGTTGTGTATGTGTTTGATGGAATACTTGTTTCTGTATTTTTGTGTGTATTATTTAGCAGTGCAAATCATTGACAATGTTTAGGCTTGGGTCCCCGGCTTCCAATAATGACTCAGTGCTGGTCCCTGGATTACAATAATGATTCAGTCAGGGTCGCCAGGTTCCTGTAATGATAAAGTGGGGGGTCCACAGAAGTCAAAAGGTTGGGAACCACTGTCTTAGACTAATACAAGGAATCGGACTTCTCTAATCTTCTGTCTGTATTCTCAACTCAGTAAGGGAATCATAAACCAAGCAGTTAACAAAGTAGTAACACAGAATGGCTAATCTAATTGAGGTAGTTGGAAGCCAAGGCACACCGGCGAACCTTTAACTGCAACAGTGGACCGTCCTTGATGTGGCTATCCACTGATAACAAATGGGTGACTGCATCATCTATTTAAAGTCTAAAGATGATAATGATAATAATTTAGCTTCAAGATGTATTATATTTAACTTTTTATGAACTCCCACTTTTATCAGGCAAGGGAACGGATATATAGAGTATATGATCTGCCGGATATATAGAGTATATGATCTGCCAAGAATCAAGTGTGGAAGCCCAGTTACAATTCAGCTCAAAGTAAATTGTTAATACAACTTTGAGCATACCAGTAGACAGACATGAGTGACAATTTAATCAACACGATCAAGCAAAAAAAAAAAAAGAATATGATGAATTAGTTTATACCAAACCAAAATAAAATGTACACAATTTAACACACAAAGCTATTGTAGTTGACAGAAAATGTTACGATGGGAACAGTCTGATTGTAATCAATAAGGATGTATTTCTACAACATTATTTTCTGTAAGTTCAAGTTTCAAAGCAAATTCTCTTGGTATGTTGGCAGAGTCTAGATGAACGCAAGCCCTACTTCATCTTCTTGAGGATTCTTGACATATGACACGGTTGTGTGGAAAAAAGCCTATCAAAATGAAAGCTAAAAACAGATTTTTAATTCCAACGTTTCGAATTTTGTTCAAAACCTGGCAGCTGCAAAAAATATAACGCTTTAACTAAAAATAAGCCGAACTGAAAACTATAAATGTTCCTAGTATGACATCCATAAATGTTTTCTGAGCTTGAAAAAATATTTGGCACCGAAAGGTGCCGAAGGCAATGGCCTCTAAAAAATGATACAGTAAATTGCCCATGCCAATCGAGACAGGGCATTGCTTGGCTAACTCTCCCTAATAAATTTGTACATACATAAAGAACAAACACGGTAGCGTACAAATAGTCTCACAGTGTAGCAAACTGTTTACTAGAATTGTCGATGCAACCTTAATCAAATGAACCAGTGGCATTTCCCGTAAGCTACAACTAACTCCGTCCTGAGGAAATCCACATGGGAATAAGGGGTGAGGAGGGTTTAATACAGATCCTCTAAATACAAGCACTGTCCCTCATTATGTGTAGTTCAGGGTACCTTGCGTACAATGGGGCGAATATTAGTTAGTGATAGCACAGCCATCTCTGAGCAATACGAGGCATTTAAAAATGCATGGCATATCCTGTGCCTTGGCTAGTAATGCTCAAAATGTGTAGTACACCACCGTGAATCCTCCTGTGCCTCAGCCACCGATGCTCAAAATGTGTAGCGTACCACTGTGAATCTTCCTGTGCCTCGGCCACTGATGCTCAAAATGTGTAGTACATCACTGTGAATCCTCCTGTGCCTCGGCCACTGATGCTCAAAATGTGTAGTACACCACTGTGAATCATCCTGTGCCTCGGCCACTAATGCTCAAAATGTGTAGTACATCACTGTGAATCCTCTTGAGCATCGGTGGCCGAGGCACAGAATATGTAGCGTACCACTGTGAATCCTCCTGTGCCTCGGCCACCGATGCTTAAAATGTGTAGTACACCACTGTGAATCCTCCTGTTCCAAAGCCACCGATGCTCAAAATGTGTAGCGTACCACTGTGAATCCTCCTGTGCCTCGGCCACTGATGCTCAAAATGTGTAGCGTACCACTGTGAATCCTCCTGTGCCTTGGCCACTGATGCTCAAAATGTGTAGCGTACCACTGTGAATCCTCCTGTGCCTTGGCCACTGATGCTCAAAATGTGTAGTACACCACTGTGAATACTCCTGTGCCAAAGCCACCGATGCTCAAAAAGTGTAGCGTACCATTGTGAATCCTCCTGTGCCTCAGCTACTACTATTAAAAATGTACAGCATACCAATGTGAAGCCTCGAGCCTTCGACACTACTGCTCAAAATATGTACAGTACTACAATGAAGCCTCCTGTGCTCCAGACACCAATGCTCAAGATGTGCAGCATATCACTATGAAGCCTTCTCTGCTTACGCCATTAATCCTCAAAATGTATTGGGTACTGTGTGACTCCTCTTGTGCCACAAACACTACTACTCAAAATTTAAAGCACCCACTGTGAGGCCTCCTGTGACCTAACTACTACAGCGCCAAACATATATAGCGTCACACTGTGAAGCCTCCTGTGTCTCGATCACCAAGTTAATTCTCTGAAGGTCTGGGGCAGAAAACCTCCCCCCAGCCAGACATCATAAGATAAAACGAGCAATTCCCAAATTATTCTCTGTAACTTACCTATTTTAATCTGATGAGCAAACAGGTAGGAAAAATACATGTTAGTATTGCACTTAGATTCCGGAAAAATACAAGTGATGCAGAGCTATTCTTTTTTTTTATTAATGGGGGTGGACAAATGATGGACAGTGGAAGTTTGACCAGGCAGCAGATAATAGATTTCGATGAGTCAATTGTAATGCCAAGGTTAGTTCCTATCACCTGGCATACTTTTCAACAGCTACCTCACACAAATATTTGATAGAATAATTGCTCTACTTCAAAGGCAGCTGTGTGCCAAATTCTTCTATTGTCTCAGTTAAAAGAAAGATCTCACAACTGGACCAATTAATATATGAAACAGGCAGGAACTCAGTAAGGTTCTGCTCTGCATCTGTAATGTAAGAGTGTGTATCCTCTGTGTGTAATAAAATAGTGACGTTATGCGAGGTGAACATATTCCATGTGTGGCATGAAATTCCAGGATGAAGTAGGCCTGATAGGAACGGTATCTGCCTTTTTCAAACTTTGATGAAGGCTATTGTATCAGACTGTAGTTTGCTTTGAGGTTCACAGCAAATGACCAGCCCCTAGGTTATATGCAGTTGATCTTGAAGAATACACAGACTGATCTGGGACGACAAAAAAGACTTCTGGGTAAGGATTGTACCTACTAAGCGAGGAAGCCAGGGAACTGGGAGTAAGCAGATCATCATAAAATTCAGCCGCTAACTCATCAGGTCCGAAAGCCTTACAACCTAAGAAGCCCTTGGTTAACCCCATGATTTCTTTATTTAATGCAGGATCACTTAAAGCTAATGAGATAAATGAAATGTTACCAAGGTTTTGCAATAATATGCATGTGTTCAAAGAAGCCCTTGAAGTGCAGAGTTATGTACAGTAGTCTAACCATGTCCAATAAATATGTTGTTGGAGGATCGTGCACAATCCAGGTTCTATATTTTACAATCTCACACCCCTCACCTCAGGAGCAATGCCAACATCAGCCCCAGTCTGTCTCCTCGCAGTCATCTTTTGACCCAACATCCTGAATGTTCATGACAAAGCAAAATTCATCAATTTATTCTGAAATGCAAACAAAAAGGCGAGGTTTTCTCGAGGAGTGATACTGGTTTTTAGAGTTTCTATTGAACTTTCCTGATTATTCAGATCCTGTTGTCACAGATTATTTAAAAACCCAGCCTCTTGTGATATGTGTATATCTCTAACACAGATGTTGACGTTCTTCCAACATTAGGAGGTTACATACTATATTAATTTATAAGAATTCACCTATTGCCTTCCAAACACTAGTCTTAAAGATTATTGGCCTTGGATTCTGCATTGTCAGCTACTTGTACACTGGGTATCATTAGGTTGATTTAACATGAATCAGATTTAACCTCTACCAGATCAATGAGTGGCCTGACAATGTGCAGGGCTGGTGAATTAAGTAATTGCACAGAAAGGAGTTAGCAGCCAAACGAGAGGAGGCAGGAATAAAAGATATACTGCTCGACACAAGTATTAAGGATTACCAGGGATTGACAAAATTACAGACAACCATACATTGTAATATGGATCTAGGCCACCAGAATAATTGGTGAGGGGTATAGCTGTACATTCGTAGATTTAAACTAATTAATAGTAAAGTTGCATCCCAGACTCTGAAAGAGGAAAGTACATTTTTAGTTTTTGCCATTACAGTCTCCTGGAAGCCAAGGCTGCTTGCGGTAGACATGATCTGGTAATGTCAGTGTAAGGAATGTGATCCACACCTTCCACAACCTCATCCAATGACTATAGGAATCTCACATGCCCTTGTTAATAATGAAACCAAGTAACTGTGCATTAGTGTTACACATCTGCATAAAAGAAGTAAAATGGGGTATATCCCCATCTAACTAAAAGTGATATGAAGATAAGTTGCATAATATGTCTTTTGTAACCTGCTGACAAAAGCCCAGTTTCAATTAAGTTAATTTAGGAAGTATCTTTCTTGAGCATAAACACTGAAGCCCTGGACATTCAACATCAATAAATTGGGCAGGGGGATAAAATACTTTAATCACGACTTTCCTCACCAGAAGCGCAGAGCCATGACAAGAACTGGCACGTGTGTCCAAACTAGGGCCCCAAAAAATCCTAACGCTAGTAAACAAGTCCACAGATCAGGTAGGCATGGGTAGGTGTAAAGCAATCTGCAGCTAGATAGAGCCTCTATCAGATAATGGGTTACCGAATGTAAGTAACTTGTTCATCTGACAGAGACTACTAGTTACAGATTCCTTGCCTTTGATTAGATACCCAAGTCATATCCTTCTGGTGGTGGGCTGCGGACAAATGTTTTCAGATTAAAAAGTCCTGCAGGACAGAATGGGTGCAATGCCGGTCTGTGCAGACCTGACTGTCCAGGCAGCAGTGTTTGTCAAACATGTGCACTGACGCCCACATTGTTGCCTGACAGATGTCCAGGAATGGGACTCCACAAGCTAACGCCGTGGTTGCAGCTTTTCCCCTGGTGGAGTGGGCTTGCAAGCCCTTGGGAGGCTGCTTCTTAGCCAGGGCGTAGCAGATCATAATACAGAGAACGACCCATCGCGAAATGGTTAGTTTCTGTACTGCCTGACCCTTCTCTGCTCCCACATAGCATACAAAAAGAGTTGGTCATCCATCCAGAACCCTTTTGTGCAGTCAAGGTAGAATGATACCGAGCTTTTTGGGTCCAGTCGGTGGAGTCGCTCCTATTCCTCAGAGAGATGTGGGGTAGGAACGAAAGTGGGCAGGGAGACAGTCTGATCCAGATGACATGGGGTCACCACCTTTGGAAGTTAAAAAGGCACAGGTGCGCAGCACTACCTTGTCTGGAAATATCGTGTGATATGGGGCATGGATGACAAGGCCATTCTAACTCACCCTATGAGCAGATATTATTGCCACTAAGAAGGCTGTCTTGATGGTAACCAGCCGGAGGGGACAATTGTGCAGTGGCTCGAAGGGAGCACACATCAGTAAGTGAGAACTAGATTAAGATCCCACTGAGGCATGATAAAGAGCAAGGGGGAACATATGTCTAAGCCCTTTTACAACCATTTTTACAATAGGGGACTTAAAGAGAGAGAGCTGCTCAGGCAGCCACAGAAAGGCGGACAGAGCAGAGAGATAGCCCTTAAGAGTGCCCATAACAGAGCCTGTTGGACAAGAGAAATAATGAAAAGAAGACTATCAGATAGAGAAGCAGAAAGAGGATCTTTTTGTGGAAGAACGCCTGGCTGCCAAAATAATGCTAAAGACCTTGGGAGAAAGGTTAAAAGCTGTCAACATTCGCTGCACAGTCTCCAAGGTTGAAAGTGCATAGTTGACAGGTTCAGGTGGAGAACCCTCCCCTGCTGCTGAGTCAGAAGATCTTCCCGAAGGGGCAGTCTGATCGGACGATCAATGCTCATTTTCAGAAGGTCAGGATACCAGAATCTCCGTGCTCAGTCCAGAGCCAAAGGGGTGGCTTTGGCATTGTCGATCTTGACCTTCTTGAGAACTCTGTGCAGGAGTGGTATAGGCGGATGGGGTACTAGAGGCCTGAACTCCACTTGCAACGAAAAACATCGCTGAACGACTGCCGTCTCAGAAACTCCAAAGCGCAATACTGCTGATATTGCATGTTCTTTTCAAGGCGAATAGATCTAACCAAGGCTCTCCTCACTGCTGAAAGAGACCTTGCACCACCTCTGAATGGAAACGTCACTTGTGATCCGGTAGACATCGACGCCTGAGTTTGTCCGCACTGGCGTTCTGATAACCTGCCATGTGTTGAACCATCAGGGTTATGCCCTGCTGTTCCAGCCACGTCCAGAGATGCAGGTCCTCTTGACAAAAGGTCCAAAGCCTGACCCCGCCCTGCTTTGTGCAGTACCACATGGCAGTGGCGTTGTCAGTGAACACCTGCACTAACCTCCTTTTTACAGAGGGAAGAAATGCCTCCAATGCTAGTTGGATCGTCCAGAGCCCGAACAGGTTAATGTGTGAGCCCAGACTCCACCAGAGACCAGAGTCCACTGATCCCCACCTATCCCAGATGGCCGCCCCATCCCAAAAGAGACGCATATGCCACTACTGTGAGCTCTGGTTGGGTAATGGAGAGGAGTCTACCTCTGACCCAATCGCAGTTCATAATCACGACTGTAGGTCTTTTTCAGTTCCATCAGAAATCTGGATTATGTCAGAGAGATTTCCCTGATGCTGCACTCACTGGAATGTCAAATCCCACTGCAGAGCCCACATACGCCATCTGGCATGATTTACCAGCAGGATGCAGGGCGCGAATAGGCCAGCAGCCTCGGATTCAGTCTCACCGAAACCCAGGATAGAGTCAGAAACATCGGTATCATAACCTGAATATCCTGGACTCGCTGCTCAGGAGGATAAGCCCAAAAATGCACTGTGTCCAGAACAGCCTCTTGGCATGTTTATAGTGAACCCCAGTGAATGCAGAAGGTTAGCTGTATTTTGAAGGTGGGAGACAACTGCCTGGGGCAAGCACGCCTTCAACAGACAGTCGTCGAGGTAGGCGAAGACTGAAAACTCTGCCCTGTGCGGGTGAGCTGCTACCACCCCATCACCTTGGTGAAAACCCAAGGGGCATTGGTAAGGCCAAATGGCAGCACAGTGAACTGAAAGTGTTTGTGGCCTACCTTGAACCGCAGGTAACACCTGTGGGCTGGCAGGATGGGAATCTGAAAATATGCATCCTGTAAGTCGAGTGCTACCAACCAGTCTTCTAGGTATAGACAATACCTGAGCATCTTGAACTTCACCTTCTTGAGGAAGAGATTTACAGTCCGTTGGTCCAGAATAGGGCAAAGACCCTTGTTCTTTTTGGTTATGAAATTACAACGAAAACCTAGGTCTGGCCCAGCAGGTTATCAGAATAACTCCTTTGATTGCATATTAATTAACATGCGGTCACTATCTAAACACAGGATTGAACTTTTTGAATTCTTAGACTCCTATAAACCCAGTCTGGTATTCCCTACTGAAACCTGGCTGAATGAATCATCCAATCCACAAATTGTTGAAGCAATGCCTGATGGCTATACCATTGGTGGACTGGAAAGAGAGGGCACACAAGGAGGCGTTCTAGCCATAATTCATTGTGATTCTTTAACCTTATCTTTCCACCGCTACCTTTACTGACATGTGAGGTGCACAAATTCAAACGCAAGGTGACTGAAAAACGTTTCATGGACTACTAGTTTACAAACTGCCTGGGCCTAAGACGCCCTTTTTAAAAAGAAATCTGTAATCTGCTAGAACTAAACATACACCACCTTAACTTCACTATTCTTGGTGATTTTAATTTTCACCTAGAAAATTCAAGTGATAAGGATATGGGAGCCTTAATCAAAACTTTACATTGCTTCGACATCACTCCGACTATGGCCACTCATAAACTAGGCCATACTTTGGCTGCCATTTTTTCAAGTGACTCCAACCGTATCTTCGAAAATGCTTTGCCAGTGTTCTGGTCTGACCACATGGTAGTACAATTCCTATTGAATACCCCAGGACTATCATCTAAAGACAGCACCAAGTCTGCTCATTCCAAATC
Source organism: Pleurodeles waltl (assembly GCF_031143425.1). Classification (NCBI taxonomy): domain Eukaryota; kingdom Metazoa; phylum Chordata; class Amphibia; order Caudata; family Salamandridae; genus Pleurodeles; species Pleurodeles waltl. The sequence continues at coordinate 875,111,190 of NC_090448.1, read as the reverse complement.
TGTTAGACAATGGAATAAATTAGATCATCAAATATTAACAGGGCAGCTTAGCCAGACAACACCATATCTTGATGTGGAGCCAACTTTGGCTGCGGTGAGTTATTACGGCTGGTTAAGCACGGAATTATCGAACTTAGTCCCAGAGAAAATAATTAAACCTGATAGGACACAACCATCAGCTCCCTGGTTTTCACCAGTTAAAAAATGGTTAAACAGAAATGTTGGAGAAGGGAAAGAGAGTGGAGACAAGATTACAACGAGAACAGTAAGAAAACATATTGTGGTATAATTAGGGAATGTAAAAATCTGATTCTGGAAGAAAAATCTAAATATTTTAGATACAAAATAGAAAAGATCTCAAACACTCCTAAAGAGCTTTTTAAAGTGGTTCAATATCTCTCCATGCCACACTCCTCTCCGGGTGTCCCCCGAGTCAGCATTTCTGTTACAAATTAACTGACTTTTTTAGGACTAAGGTAGAAGCAGTCTACAATGAGTTTAATGAGAATATCTACTTATCTGTAGTTAGCACAACTTCCTCTCCTGTTTCTCATCAAGCTGGATTAGATCATTTTCCCATATTGAGCCTGGACCAGACGGACAAGCTCCTTAATCAAGTAAAATCTGGAGTACCTGCTTCCTGTATTGTGCCAGTTCTAACCACCCTACTTGATCTGGTTCTTTCAACTGGCACCTTTCCGGCCAGCTGGAAAAGGGCAGCTATTTTGTCTTTGTTGAAAAAACCCTAGCTAGATCCTAGCCTAGAGAAAAATGATCGCCCTATTTCTAGCCTCCCTTTTCCGGCTAAGTTGTTGGAAAAATCCTGTAAATATATGCGGATCAGATTTCATAGAAGTGAACACCCTTCTGGAAATAACAAAGCATGGCTTTAGACCTGGTTTTAGCACTGAATCTACTTTAAATGCCATCTCAGAAGAAATTCGATCCATAAAAGATAAGAGGGGGAGAGCAGCAGTGATCCTGCTTGATCTTTCTGCTGCATTTGATACGGTCAATAATTCTGTTGGTATTTCAGGCCTTGCTCACAAGTTTATTGCTTCTTTCTTAGAGGAAAGAGATCAATCAGTGAAGAGATCAATCAGTGGCCCTTGGGGACTTTCAATCTAAGTCCTTTTCTCTCCCACGTGGGGTTACCCAGGGGTTGTCATTTAGTTCCACTCTCTTTAATAATTAAGTTGCCCCTCTGATGTCAGCTCATGGTTTTGCATCAGCAGCTTAAGCCGACAACACACAGATTGTAGTTTCAGTCTCAGGGAATGATGAAGAGGTAGTTGAGAGGTTCTACACCTGTATGAATGAGATAGCCACCTGAATGACATTAAACTGTCTAAAACTCAATCCTGATAAAACAGAAGTGCTTATTTTTGGCAAAGATACCACTTTGTGGGGCCACTCATGGTGGGCCCCAGATTTAGGATCACCTCCAACCCCAGCTCCCAAAGTAGGGAATTCTGGGATCCTTTTCAAAACTGAGTTACCATACAAGGAGCAGGTTAATAAGCTTTCATCCTCCTGTCCCTTTTGACTCAAAACTATAATAAAAAAAAGTGCTTCTTTATATTCCCTTTGAGCACCAAAAAGGTGCAATGTTGACATGGGGTCATGCCGAAGCTTGATTACTGTAATGCTCTGTATTTAGGGGCAAAACAAAAAGTATTAAAAAAAACTTCAGATTTTGAAAATGCAGCTGCACGTCTTCTTAAGAAAGTGCCTAAATCTTTGTCAGTGACAAATGCTCTTGTAGACCTCCACTGACTCCCAATAAAAAAAGCAGGTGGCTTTCAAAGCACTGTGTCTGGTTCACAAAGCTTTATATCGTACTAATCCCAGCTACCTAAGAAAAAAAATCACATGGTATAACCCAGCTCGACACTTAAGACCCTCATCATCCCATCTGGTTGCAGTTAGTAAGATAAAGTGTCATGGGGTGGTCGTGGATTTGTCCTCACAGCAAGTCAGCTTTGGAATAAAATGCCTCTTCACCTCCATAATCTATCGAACTATCAGAAATTTTGCAAGTTGTTGAAAAGCTGGTTATTCACCTCTCCTTTATTATAAACTGTTTTTTGTGGTTTTTATGCAGCATATCTCTTTTTATTCTTTCATATTGTTTCCCTTTCTTGAATTTTAGATATCACTTGTCTTTTAGGATGATGCTATAGCTGTGTCGAGATCCTAGCGTCAAGACACCCTCAGGTATTTGTGTGCTTTATAAGTACCGTTTCACTTCCCTTCACACCAGAAAGTAGCGGGAATTAACAACCACTGCCTACTTCTGATGTTGGGAACTTTTCTATGGCTTCAGTGGCCAAGAAAGCCCTAACTTCCTCTTGAAGTAGAGACAATTGATCCTCCGCTACAAGTTCGAATGTTGGCGGTGTTGGGGGAGGAAAGGATTGGAAAGGCACGGCAAAGCCCTTCCTAATGATCTGCAGTACCCGTGCATCCGATGTTATGGACTGCAAGTGGAGGAGATTATTGTGTATTCTCCCTCTAACTGGGCCAGATGGTGCCTGGCATAGGGCTGGTGTGGTACCACGCTCTTTCCGTAGCCACGAAAAGGGCGAAAAGCTGACAGTGGATGAGGGGTCGCAGAGAGGCCCAAGGACTTGGCCATAGCCATGGATTCCTTAAAGCGATTGAGCGCCGAGTCTGTCTTCTCACCAAACAAGTGAGCGCCATCGAAGAGCATGTCCATCAGGTTTGCCTGGACATCCCCCAAAAAACCAGATGTCCCCAGCCAGGCGTGGTGCCTTAAGGCCACTGTCAACGTAACCGCTCTTCCTAGCAAATCAGCTGTATCACTAAGCCATACTGAATGGTATACTTCACTGCATCCCTCCCATCTTTTACTGCTTGGGAGAGTATGGCCCGGGCCTCCTCTGAGACCTGAGACAGCACTTCCGTAACCGTATCCCAAATGGTGTAAAAGAAACGGCCCAATAAGCAGGAGGTGTTCACTGACCTCAGTGCCAGGTTGGTGGAAGGAAACATCTTCTTTCCAAGATGGTTCAGCCTCTTGGTTTTCCCTGTCCAGGGGAGCGGAAGGAAATGTGCCATGGGAAGTGGAGGATTAGACTACCAAGCTCTCAGGGGTGGGGTGTTGACTGAGAAGCTAGGGTCCCACGGTGCAGGGCGATGGCGGCTGGCAATCGTCTTATATACAGGAGCCCCTGTGCTGGGCTTGGCCCAAGTTCCCAACAAGACGTCTGTAATTGCTTCATTAAAGGGCCGAACAGGTTGGGCTGTAAAAGCCCCAGGCTGAAGCACATCCGACAAGATATTCACCTTGATAGCCACTGAGGGCAGTTTGAGGTTGAGGATCTCCACTGCGCTATGCATCACCATTGCATAGGAAGCTCCCTCCTCCATAGCCACATTACGGGGAGCAGCAAGTCAGTATCTGGAGAGGTGTCCAGACCACTGGCATCTCCTAACTCCTCATACCAGCCAAACTTTTCTCTAACTGGTGTTCCAAAGGTCTAGTGACCACTTCCAATCTTCTCCCATGCCTGGCTGTGTAAAATAAGGCACAGGCACTGATCTGGTACCTGTGGACACTGTCGGCACCTGAATCAGCATTGTGCAACGCAGTTCCGGCTCCAGATTATTGGAAATCATAATGGGGCTATAATGCTGGGAGTATCAGCGTCTGGACCGGCACCGGAGAAGGTCACCTGGGTATGACAGGTGCCCATCTGGATTCGGATCCTTGAGACCCCATCGGAGCTGAGGCCAAAGCTGCTGGTGTGAAACTGGATGGGGCTTCCTCTGACCCTGTGGGGCCTGAAGGTGGCCAGAGGGTTCGGCCAACTCAAATATGTAGCGCAAGCATTGTAAAAATCCTTATTCTGAACGAGTGTCGATCCCGCTCCCGGAACGGGAGAACTGCGTAACGGTTCTGCAGAACCAGGCTGGGAACGCAGATGTTCCCCGCTCGTCTTGTCGGCCGACAGACGAGGTGAAGTCGAAGTCCTTTTGGACTTCTTCTTTTTGTGCCTCTTCCCCAAGTGTTCTGAGGACCTGGAAGGGGACAAAGGGGAAAGGGGTTACTGAAGCAGTCCTGTGACCGCCTTCTCCACTAGGACCGAGATCTCTGAGGAGTCATGTGTGCCGGCGTCACCGACTGCCGGGCCGCAAGCAGATTTAGGGACCACTCCCTCAAAGCCTACGGTGCCGTCGCCCGGTAGTCTGAACATGATTTGGAGTGGTGGTCACACTCAAGGCACTAGAGGCAAACGAGATGGGGGTCCGTAACTGACATGGCGCAGTGACAGGCCCCACATGGTGTGAACCGAGCCTTCCTCAAAGACACTTGAAGAAAAATGTGAAAAAGTGTAAAAAAAGGCCTGTCAAAAAGCGACAGAAAGGTAGCTCTCTCCAGATCTACGCTAACTGGTGCAGAAAGAATAGAATTGACGCCCGTGTGCCTGGGTGGTGCCTATATAGGTGACCACCATTAATTCACTAACGACGCCAATGACCCAACGCAGAGCCAAATGGATTCACCTGACGCACACACAGGGATACTGCTTGAGCGAAATTTTCTGGATCCAGTCTGACGCCTGGGGAAAATCGAAGGTAAGTAATCTGCAGCTAGCAGTCTCTATCAGATGTATGTGTTTAAATGTCACCAGTTGAGAACCTCAGAAACTGATAAAGAGATGAGCATGGAGAAGTAAATTAATGATAATATAAGCTGCAGAATCTGGGGTTAAGAGACTTACGAACATTGCAGGGTGAGGAGAATAGCTTTTGCAGGCGACTCCTCTCTCTTCCTCTCTCAACTCCCCATTACTTTTGTCATTAAGAACAGGCTCTATGTAACTTGAGGGCTCCTCATGCTGGGCCATCTTTTGTTGTGGGTTTCTCTATGGAATAGTCCCAGGACTTACTTTAGCCAAATATAATTAATGATTGTGTCAGATGTAACCAGGGTTTGTGCATTCCATATCTTGAATTTGTCAAACAGAATTTTATTTATCCACATCTAAGACCGACAAATGTATAGTGAAGCGTTTATTTATGGAAAGCTGCTGTGCTACAAGGATAAGACTGGAATTGAGTAAATCAGTGGTTAGGGGCTGGATTACCCTTAAAATTAATCCTGGTCCAGAACCCTATCTATCGTATGTGACTAACAACTGGGAAAGAGCCTTACTGGCAAAATTTAGTTTCATGCTCTGTTTTCCAAAACGATATCGTGTGAACCTTGAAGGGAAGAAGTGTGTTTGTGATAACATTTCTTTTCAATCTTTATTGTGGTATTTTACAAGATATGTAAATCTTTTAGAGCTTAATTCTTATTACTTCTTTTTAAAATTCACACTTTTACACAATGTAGAGTTGCTCTTAGATTTTTACAATTGCTACCCAATAATTTTTTTTTTTTAAGTTTTTTTTTTTTAGAGTGTGTAGCTTTCTTAAAGCAGCTGTATCATATCTTGAAAAGCTTGATTTTTAGTTCATGTTATTTCTGTATTTTTTAGCATTGTTCACCATTGTAGTATTATTTTATGTGATTTTATGTATTCAATAGGTTTGTTTTTTATGATTGTCTTTTGACATTTGAATAAAGTATTATATAATACAATACCTCTGGAGGAACTCTGAAGATGAAAAGCTGTCGTCACTCAGTGTCCAATCAAGATGGTGGAGATTGTGAAGAACTCTGCCCCATTGCACAGACAGCAGACCCTCCCGGAGGGGCAGCCTGACTGGAAGACAGATGCTCTTGCACAGGAACTCTGGATACCATACCCTCTGTTACCAATCCAGAGTCACTAAAATGGCTTTGCCGGGTTGGTCCTGATCTTATTTCGAACTCATGCCTAATAGGTATTCGTGGGAAGACATACATCCTAGACGGAATGCGTGTCCTAGCGAGAGACACCATGGAAACTCCAAGGCACAGAACTGCTGATATAAAGCATTTTCAGCAGTGGTGAACAGATCATGTCAAGGTTCCCCCCATTCACAGCCTCAGAGTTGAGCTCACTGAAATCTAGGATAGAGGCTAAAAGTTCAGGATAATAGTATGAATCTCCTGGACTCTCCTTTCTCAGTGAAAGTCACAAAACCGAACTGAGTCTAGAATAACTCAAGATAAAGGGGTGCGTCTGAGAAGAAATCTGGTGTGATTTCGGCATGTTGAACTCTAGAGATGACAGGAAGTTCGCTGCAGTCTGGAGGTGGTTGACGACTGCCTGCGGCAAGCCCATCTCCAACAGCTAGCCATCAAGTTTTTTTTGTTTTTTTTAAAATATGTTTATTAACGTTTTTTAAAACCGTTATTACAGTGTGGTCTCAACATTGCAGTGCATTTGGCATTAGAGACATGTTGACTGTTATACCATCAGAAGCCACCTATATACACATAATTGACAGTCTAACATTGCCCAAGCAAACGAGTGAGGTAGGAGTAATTACAAAAATCATTGACTATGGCAGTTCTGCTTACATTCCTTTCTCTACAACTTTTCCTAAGTGCCACCTAAAACTATTTTTTATGTGGTATTGTAAAAACAACTGGCCATCTGAAAAGAGTTGGCTCCGTACTGTCATAGAGCCATTACAGATTGGGAGTGCACTAACAAGTAAACAACCCCTTATCGATGCTGAACGTAGAACAAGTAATCTACTTTCTCATTGCTGCTTGGGTGTGTTCCAATCCCTGGCATGTAGGCCTTTCACGGCCCTTGTCACTAACTAAAGTTGAATAAACGGCCCTCTACCCCCGCCCCAACTAGCCTCTCTGCTCCATTTGAAATAGTATCAATATTTGTACCGCTTTATGACGGGGTGAGGGAAAAACCAATGGACTGGCCCTATTGCTTAGGACTTTGAATTGGCATGGTGTAGAGTAGGGATGGGATCCATAAATTACGTTCCTGAGGAATCACAGCTCAGCTTGCCAGGTTCATTCCTGTACCCTCTACAGTTTTCTGGGTGTCATCTAAACCATTTTGTCGGAGGTGTTTCAACAAAGTCTCCCATTCAGCTGATATGGGATGTTTCCGCAGTCCCCTGAATTCCTCCCTACGTAAGGCTGCACCCGGCGCCAACCCCCCCCAACGAAGCAACTCTGTTCTCCATGTTAGTTCCGAAGGCGGAATCGAGGATTTCCAATGAATTGTGATTAACCGCTTGGCTAGTATAAGTGCTAGGTCAACAAGTCTAGAAGTCACTACCGCGTTCCCCGGCCTAGGATAAAGGTCCAATATGCAGTGATCAGCCAAATCCCAACAAGAGGGCTCGGTGATTTAGTAAAGTGTGTTGCGAATGCCATTCCAGTAGTGTATCAGGGACGGAGAGGCGCACAACATGTGGAGGAGATCAGCCCCTCCACATAGCATCGGGAACATGTGGATTTTGCGGATGGGAAAAAAAGAGTGCCCTCTGGGGAGTCAATTAGGCTCTACGAAAAACTGCAAACTGGATAAATGTAAATCATGCATTGCGTGGTATATGGGATGCATGTTCCATAAAGAATTTCTAATTTTATCATGTAAAGGGCGTGCTATGTCTGTTTCCCATCGTTCCCGCACAGGGGACAGTGATATACGATAATGTGAGCGCTGCGCTTTATATACCCATTTGACCAGGTGCCTCCCTGACCACATATCATAAAGTGTTTGTACTAGGGAATGTGTCTGGGGCTCTTCCCCAGATGGGGTCCATTGTTAAGAGTATAAAATGCAAGAAATTGGCCTGCGTTAGAAATTGGGTACCTGGTAGCTGAATCTGGGCTATAAACTCCTTACGGGAAAGGAGATCCCTCAAGGTTCAGAATCCACTCTCTTGTAAATACCTCAGCTGTGTCGTGGCGAGAACTCTAGCTGGGATGGGAAAGCCGTACAGGGGGGTAGTGGGTACATATGGCGCTATATGCTTGGTTAACCTGAGAACTATGCTTCAGTACCACAGCGCATTTTGCAATAGTAGGGGCAGCTGCTGTGTGAATGTCAATCTCCCAGGGAGGAGCAGCGATTGTAATTCCCCACTATCTAGCTGTGTTTGTGTGTACTTTATCTCCTGCAGATGAATACCCGCTAGCCAGAGGGCCAGCCATTGCAGCTGTGCTGCAATGCACTATGTCTGAAAATCAGGTGCGCCCATCCCCCCCATATCCGTGAGCAGCTGTAGCTTTTGGGGACTAATACAGCGGCGTTCTGTGGCCCATATTAATTCTGTCAGTAAGATGTTCAGTGTTTTGAAGGTCGACCGTTCTGAAAAAAATACAGTAACCTGGGAAGCATCAGCATCTTGGCCAGTGCCAAGCGCCCAGCCACTGAGAGGGACAGGGAGGTCCAAAATTTGATCTGTGCTCTCAATTATGTTATAGCTTTGTTCAAATTACCCTCTAGTAGGTTGGTAGGGCAGCAATATATCTGTATACCAAGACATCTAAATGTCTGTTGGACCACTGGGATCTCAAGCATGCCCAATGGGACTGTATCAGAGGTGAATAACCCTTCTTGGAATGAAAACGCAAGTGACTTTGAATGGTTTACTTTCAGGCCCTAGATTGCACCAAATTGTTTGAGGGTGTGGCTTATTAGCTCATGCTCCCTGCTCATGCCACGCACGCATAGAAGCATGGCGTCTGCATATATGGACACCGTGTGCATTCAACACCAGTCAGGTATCCCCCACCCACCTCCCTCTTGTCTCAGCTTTTGGGCAAGGGTTCCAATGCCAGCACGAATAGTAATGGGGACAGAGGGCAGCCCTGCTGAGTGCCCCGGGTTATCTGGTAAGATGGAGAGATATGCTCCCCTGTCTTCGCTCTGGCCGTAGGGCGGTGTATAGTACCTTAACACATCTAATATAGCCAGCCAGAATGTTAAATTTCCTAAGTACTGTGAATAGATATTCTAATGAATCAAACGCCTGCTGCAGATCTATGGAATAGCATCCCGCCCTCAGTCAGACAGGCTGCGCTATCTCCTTCACCTGATACAGAGGGCGAGTGTTTAAGGAAGTGCTCCTCTGGAGGATAAAAACACATTGATCAACGTTGAACAATTGAGGGAGAAGCGGCAATAGCCTCTGTGCAAGAATGTTGCTGAGAAGTTTATACTCAGTGTTTAATATTGACAATGGTCTGTAAGAGGAAAGCTTGTTGGGTGCTCATCCTGGCTTTAATAAAGAGGTGACTAATGTTTGATTCGAGGTGACGGGGAGCTCCCTACGTTCTAGTGCAGTTTTGAACACTGCAACCAACGTTGGAGTGAGCTGTGATGCGAATGTCGAGTAGATATCAATTGGCAACCCATCTATACCCAGGGACTTATAGCGTGGCATCTCCCTTATGGCCTGACGTACCTCCTCCTCTGTTATAGACCCAGCCAATTGTGCACAACAGTCGCTAGAAAGGCTAGGAAGTCAGAGGTCTCGGAGAAACTCTGCACAATATTCAGGGGTAGGGGTGGGGATAGGGGGGATATGTGGTGGTGGTGTATAAGGACCTGTAATATTCTTGGAAAGCCCGATTCACCTCTAGTTGTGTGGAGTATTGCTGACCTGAGTGCAATATCAATTGAAGAACAGGGGTAGGGGCCCTGGGAGGTTGTATCATATGCACTAGCAAGCCCCCGGCCTTATCCCCATCTACATGTGTCCGGTGAGTGTATGTTCTATAGTCATAGACTCCCAATTGCTCAATGAGTTCTGCATGTCATTTTTAGTTGATAATAAATTGGCTAAACAATTAGGATAATCAATTAACTCCCGCTCTAAACTACCCATTGGATTCTCTATATCTGTCAATTCTTGTAAAATTTGGCTTCTGGCCCCACACCATGGTTGTAATGGATACTCCTCTGATAACTACTTTGAACGCCTCCCACTCCACTACACTTGTTGAGACAGTATCCTCATTAATGGCAAAGTTTTCTGCTATGGATGTGTTCAGGACGGGGTGAGGGTTCATCTTGTTGCGTCGCATTGTTATTATGCAACTTTACCGCCTCACTGACTAGTTTAGCAGCGCTGCCTGACAGCAGGCTCCCCTCTGCTCTTGTCTGAGTTGTTCGTCCGGGAGCCCTACTCCAGGATAGCAAAGCACAGCATCATCAGCAGGTCTCGGCCAGTTGATGCGTTGAGGGAGAGCTTATGTGTGGCCCCTGCCATCAAGAGCCCTCCCCTCACTCTGCCTCACGCCGGGGGTGGGAGGGGCACCAGCTCCTTTGCAGGGCGACTAACTCCAGTCCTGATCGCCACCAGGGGGTGGAGGGTGGTGCCCCTTCACTAGCACTGTATACCGGGGGCTTCCTCAGTTGCTCAGACCGAGGGTCCTTCTCCTTTGGGCCTTGCATCACCCAACGTCGCGGCACACCACAGCCTCCCCAAATTCCCTGCGCTGTCCCCCTACTGTTCCTCAACACTGACAGGGGGAAGGGGAGGGTCCGTGGGCCTGGCCGGTCTGCATCCCACACCAGCCAGCCAGGCCGAGGCCACCAGCCACCAGAGGCCCTTATATTCACAGAGCCCCCTCCAGTGCGGGGCCTTCCCCAACCACAGCTCCTGCACTCACCAGAGCACCAATGAACTGACCCGGCCGCTGCCAAGGGTGGGCACCTTCGCTACTCCGCCAGTTCTCTCTGGGAACTTCTGCTCCAGGCCGTTGGTGAAATCAGGTGGCTCCAAGGCAAACGGAGTGGGATTGTTGGTTAGGCTGCCGCCCAGGCCCGCACAGGCTGCGCCGCTCTCCGTCACGGCCGATTGGTGTGCAGCAGATAGGGGCCAACAGGGGGTGACCCTGAGAGCCCTTTCTGGTCCCTGCCAGTCTCCCCACACAGTTCCACCCATTCTAGCTATGGACCATGGCCGGAACTGCTGGATAATTTGGGACTCCCGGGCACGCTTGGGAGCTCTATCTGATTGCGTCCACCTTGTTTGGCCTGCTAGCCATCAAGTTAGGGGAGACTGGGACCTCTGAAAGTATGCTGCTACCACTCCATCACGTTCATGAGCCAAAAGGGACTACAGCAAACTGAAAATGCTTGTGTTCCACTGTAAACTGCAGGTAGCGCTGATGGGCCTGCAGGACTGGGATATGGAATCTTCAGGGTCAAAGGCAGACAAGAACTGGACCTGAGCCAGAGTGAGCATTCTTTAGTTATCCTTCCAGAGGAAGGCATTGAGTGCTCCAGTATAGGAAAAAGGCCTCTGTTCTTCTTTGGCACCATTAAATAGAAAATAACTACCACTTCTGGTGCAGGCACACTCTTGATAGTACCTTTGGCCACTAAGATAGACAGCTGGTCCTCCGTCAGCTGGTTCAAGGTAGGTGAAAGTTGCAGTGGAGTGGCATTAAAGAGTAGCGTGTATCCCTTCTAGAATAGATGCAGGTCCCACCTGTCCGATGTTACAGTCTGCCAACCCATTAGAATTGCTGGATCGTGCATCCAACTGGGTGGCTGAGCCCCACTAAGTGCATGCTAAAGCAGTTTGGCAGGTGGGGCTGCAGGGAGAGGGGTGGAAGGGTCCTGGGGTAGATCGCTGGGTTGGTGGGCACCATGGCCTCAACAACAAAACTGCTGGGCATCTTACTAAGGGTGAAGTGGCTAATGTTATGAAGTGTCTCTGATGAAACCGTGAAAAGGGAAAAATGCCCAGGGAGCAAGGTGTGGCCCTGCTCATTTTGAACTATTCAAGAGTGGAATCTGCCTTGTCCCCAAAAAGGTGATTCGATAAGGAATGACTGGACATTGTCTGAAATTTCATGGACAGCAGCCAGGTGTGGTGATGAATGGCAACGTTGGTTCCATTAGCAAGCCTGATTGACTATGCAGAATCTTGATGGCAAGCCGGACTGAGTTGGTGGAAGATTGGCACCAACAAATTGGGAATTTGGTTGCATCACAATTGTCCTGTATAGCTTAGATTAGGACAGGTTGGAGGATTTCCAGAACACATGGAAGGATTTGAGCCACCAAATCCCAAAGAGCGTGGGAACCGCGGCCCAGAAAGTAGCTGGCATTGGAGGACCTGAGAGTCAGACTGATGGAAAAAAATATCATCTACCAAAAGGTCTCCACGCTTTTGGGCTCCCTGTCGGACAAGTGGTCAGAAAAGTAATTGGGTTTGTCCGACTGGTAGATTCTTACTTGGCTAAATTCTCAGGAGAGGGGTGCTGAGAAAGAAATTGAGGATCGCCTAGGGCTGGTTGATGGTGTCTCACAATTTGATGATTCACTGTGGTGGGGGGTGAGAGGGGTAGAACAATGTTTTATTCAGGGTCATAGGAGAGTACCCATGAGTACCTCATTAAGGGGTAGAAGGGGTTCAGTAGTGGTTGCCCAGGCTGAATAACCTCCGTCAGGACATTAGCTCTGACGTCTAAGGTGGAGACCTCAAGATTGAAAACTTAGACCACCCTCCACATGACCACTGCAAATATTCTCTTCAGTAACAGGACCTGGGTGTTTGAGGAGACCAGAGTTGGGAGAAGTGTCTAGGCTATTGGCTTCCTGGTGGTAATCATGCCTATTATCCTCATGGCTGAGTCAGTCAAGTTTGTCACCTGTGTCATAATCATTTTCGGAATCCGTGTCAAACAAGGAATGCAGTGTATGGATCCTTCCTTGTGGAGGTGGAACGTCAAGAGGTGCACCTTGTGGTTCAATGAAGACCTAGAGAAGCCTCGGTCATGGTTGTAGCGGCACCGGAGTCAGAGAGCACAATAGCCACCAGCTCCTCCGGCATTGACGGAACTGGCATTGGCCTCAATGCTCCAGAATCTGGCATTGGTCATGAAGCCAGAGGCGGCGTTGGCACAAGAGCTGGAAGACGCCTAGTGAAGGTTTCAGAGCATCCAACTGGTGTCAAGTGCCAACCCACTGGCGATATCCCAAATGGAATGCCTCTTGGCTCCTTGGGGCCAGCAGGTGCACCAAAGGAAGCCATAGGGATCTGAAGAGTTAGAGCGTATCCTAATGAAACTCTTGGACCTGCCTAGGTGTGGTAGAAGGCCCCAGAAACTCGGGTTGTGCCAGGACAAGTTGGTGAGTTATCTCTGAAGTCAACCGGCTTTGCAAGTGAGATCGGGAAGAATGGTGACGCACTTACACATTTTTAGGAGTATGAGAGTGCGGGAAGGGACTGATTCTCGCTTGGATTCTCCATGTTTTTTCTTCAACTTACCCAAAGATTTGCGGCATTATGATGAACGACTCTTGGATTGACTCCTGTGACATCTGGACCTAGAACCAGACTGAGACCAACCATTGGACTTGGACCGATCTCAATGAGGAATCTTCCAGTGCCTATCAGCATAGCGTTTTGCCTTGCGGGCCTCTATGGCCTTTGAGTTTATCGATGCAGCCACTGCAGGACTTAGAGTTGTGACTCAACCCCAGGCATCACAGGTAGACATGATAAAGAGGCATTTGCTTGCCAAGGTACTTAAGGGTTTAAAACCTATCATCTTGGTAGGTGACATTTCCCCTGCATACTGTAATTTTTTTAAGTGAAATCGTTGTGATTAAAATGGTACCACTCCCTCAGCTACTGCACTCTTTCATAATGCCCCCATTAATAATCCCAAGATCATGGTTCTAATAAACTGATGGGATTTTAAGAAGCGTGATACCGGGCTTATGCCAATTTAAAGTGGCACTGAATAAACCTCAAATTCCCACACAGGACAGAGGATTAAACAGCCCCTAATATGGAAATGTATTACCTAGAAGTACAACTACAATGTTTAACAAGATACGTAGCAGACGGGATCACTGGACAAGCTGGGAGGGAAAGTGAAAGTCTACCTCTGACAAGACTGTTGGAAATCATGTTGAGACCAAAAAAAGAAAACAAATTTGAACTCTACGTATAGGATGTCTTCAAAACCTACACAGAAACAAAGATTGGACTGCATTGAAACCTGGAAAGAAAAGGGCCTAGAAAATAACCATGGAGGCACATCATTAAATGTTGACAAACTCTGTGAGGAATATAACATATCCAGGGGACATTTTCTACTTTATGGGAAGATGCAATCTTACGATAAACACGGAAACTGGGGTCAATGAAACACCTATATATCTAGGAATAAAAATCCGAGTTACTTCTAATGTCAGAACTAAGGCAGACACTTTACTATACCACGCTGTACTTGACCAAACAAAACAGACTTTAACTCCATTTAAAGAAAGATGGACAGGGGACAAAGCAAGGCCTATTTTACACGATGAGTGTTAGAAACACCCAGAGAGTGTTTTGAAATGCTCGCTTTGAGCTAATTCATCTTTACTATATACATAAAACGTATATGGCCCACGACCCCTGAGAAAATTAATAAATGGTATTTAAACAAACACATTAAATGCCCCAGACGTAGTGAGTAAGAAACAGGTTTCTTACACATGGTTTGGCAATGCCCTTATCTCACAACATTTTGGCATGGAGTTGTTACACAAAAAAATTAAGCAACCAAAAGGGTAAATCCAACTACACCGGGGGATTCATCCTTGACCAACTAGAAAAAGAGTGACCAGCAAATGTATAGACTAAGCCTTAATACCAGCCAGGAGTCAAATAACCAGGACCTGTAAGAAACCAGCACGTCTCAAAATAATGGGCTGAGGGTGGAGAAATGCACAGAACTTGAGTTTGGAAAGAAGCGAGGAAAGGGGATTACGCTTGTCTCTAGTGTGCTTGGGGAGAGATACTGACAGCAATTAGAGAAAATTAGAAATTACGGAGTGATTAAAGTGCATTTATATGTTTAAGTGTTTTCATCTTCCCTAATGGTTCATCTTCTAGGTAAACTGCAATTTCTAGTGGCTTCAGACTGAACGTATGGTGACCAGAAAAGGAACATATGTCCTCACTACTACACAGTGTGAATGAATAGGTCTGTTGGAGTACTCCGGATGGCCATAGTCAGTAGTTATTGTTTTGTACCATTAAGTATGCAATCCTCTTTCTGTTTCCTTCATCCTCGCTGAATGCATAAGTATCTAAACAATAATTTCGGGGTACATATGGATGATATATAGGATATTTAACATGATGCAATCAGCAGGTGTGCATTATTCATTCTTTACATATTGGATAATTCTACCAGTGGGGGAATGGAAACTGAGTACGTTTAGATGTACTGGCATATGCAAAACTTTCTATCCTTGGTCCCATAGGGGGTGTGGTCACCAAACCACGGACAGCTCTGCAGCTAATTCTCTTAAGCAATGTATTATGTGTTGTGCCTGTAAACTGTTTGAAACATTTGAGAGTTTTTTCTTACATTTTTTAAAATCAATTTAAAAAGTGTAATGCACAATATGATTGGATACTCTGTGCACATTAACACAATGAATGGATAACTATATGCCATAATGTGCAGGGAAACCTGCGGCAAGGTGCCCTACTAAATCGCACCATGCTGTTCAAGGCACAGCATGATAAGGTTACTTGGTCATAAGTGACCGAACCATCTGTGCCTTAAAGTGCCATCATGTTTTCTGAGCTATACGATGATGTTCTGTACTGTATAGTGCAATTTGTACACTGCCAAGATGCCCGTGGTACACTGGATTCTGAAACTGTTTGGTCACATCACATTATGTTTCGCCACACTATGCAACTTCTTTGGGGCGCACTGCTCTACCATTTGTGGGGCATTTTGTTTAAATGTCTTGGGCACAATGTACCACAATATTTGTGGCACGACATGGAATATGCTTGAGAGATGCTGTGCCATGATGACGATGGTGAATGTCCAAGATTCCAGGCTACGTTTCTTAACTGGGACACTTTCTGACATGCTGAGGTCCTGGATACAATCTAACAACTATCATTAACACGCTGGAAAGGAAGGATTTTTTTTACTGCATTGATGTAATTACATAGGCTCAGTTTTGTGTGTGAGTGAAAGCAGTACCTCTATTTCCTGGTCCTGAATATGCGGTTTTTGATTAAATGTTTCTGTTGCTGACCTAGGGATCATGGGGGGTTACAACCTTGAATGAAGCACGCAGGTGCCCAGGGGAGGCAGCACTTAGAGCTGGCTTCCATCTCATACAGGATAAGATACTACATCGAGCGTACTACAGGTGGACCATTCTCTACAAAATGGGTAAGTTTCCCAACAACAGATGCCTCCGGGGCCGTAACCACGGAGGAACACTGGTATATAGTTTATGGTACTGTCCAAGACTGAAGGTCTTTTGGTTGAGCGAACGGGGCTACATGGAATGGGTGACGCGACAATCAACTGACCTGTCAGCACAAGAGGTATGTCTAGGTACATGGGGAGAACAGACAATACCCAGATATCTCCTCATGTTTTGTAATGTGGCTCTGATGGTGGCTAAGAGGGATATTATGAAGCTATGTGGCAATGGGACGCTACCCCGAACAAGTCAGTGGGCCAGTAACATGGACTGGTGCTTGCAAGCAGAGAGAAGTGAACCAGGCACACAGATGTCCGAAGAAATTAGATAAAATATGGGGCCCATGGGTGAAGATTCGAGAACCTCAGCATTGAACAGGGACTGTAGGAAACTGGACCTCATCATAACAAACAAACAGGAGGGTGGTCAGAGTCTTCGGGATGATGTCATGGCTGGTCAGATGAGATGTGGTATGGGGGTTCGGGAGATGAATGGATCCTTGTTTTGACAATATCCCCGAGATGCCAACGTTTATTTACCAGGTTTATGTATGGTATGCTGTTGTGCACTACCAAAACTAATAAAAAGTTTACAATTTTTCCTGTTGCTTAAATTTGACTCAGAAATAAATCACATGATTATCTTGTATACACTGAATATGAGATGGTGGTTATGAGCTTTGGACACTGCCTTTAGTTATTGCTTAAGTTAATTCTACTTTGCTGAAACTTTTTCTTAAGCTACTATTCTCGAGTCAGTAGTGGTTAGACCTCATAAAAACATAATTCATATAATAACGCTTAGCAATGGAGTACATTTCTTGGAGGGGAGATTTAATCGATAACAGGATTTTAGATAGCAGCTACAAATCCAAATTCTGGGCTGTTAAATTTTTGCATATTGCTATATGTACCTCACGAACTGTCTGAGAGAACAAACTGCCAACCAAACACCCCATTTAAAATACTTCAGGGAGGATAAACATTTTCTGAAATGTTATGTTGAAATATACAGTAAACGCCATTGTATGGCGCGCTGGCAATGCTTCAAACATATCCTCCAAAGAATGGGCAACCACAACCCTACAATTAAAACCAGAAACCTCATACAGGACACACAACAGCATAGCCCACCCATTCTGCGTCTTCAAACATTCCAAATGTCATTTAACATGAAATAATTTCGCCTTTTCTCTGCCAACAGTCCATTACACAGTCTCACACATTTTTCAAAATAGCAGCAATATAATTATGACATAACAAAGATCAGCAAGCACAATTATTCAGCAGCTGTCTCTGTGGATCGAACGGGAAATAAAGAAAACTGTTATTAAGAAACGCATTACCTCAAACCGCTTGCCAAGAAACCATTGTCGCTATTTAAACTGTTTAGCACTATTGCTCTTATTATTCCCCATTTTCACTCCACCCCCACATGCCTAAATAGCTTTCTCGTAGGCCATAGTAAATCCCGCCCCACAAAATCGGTGGTTTTGGTTTTCTTGGTAATTTTTGATATTATGGGTTTTTTAAGTTATGAAGTAGAGATTTGCGCGCAATGTCACCTCTGAATCTTTCTTAAAAATGTATTTTTCTATGTTTCCCCAGAAAGGAAACATTAAAGACAAAAGTTGAACAATGTAAAGCAAGCGTGATGAAGATGCACACCAATGCAAGGTATCACCATTTAGAGTGCTCGCCCTTCACAGGAAACATTTAAGTTGTGTGCTATCTCTAGAAGTCTCCTCGGCAATAATCACCAAGAGATCAGGCATAGGGACACTTCCTTACACCTAGAAGCACACTATTATATTAGTATTACGGGAGACGGGCATGTACAAGCAAGGAGGCTAGCTTTTCATGTGGTCTTTGGATTAAAAGAGCCCATCTGCCGTAACGACTACGTGTGAGTGCGTGGACAGTGACCCTCTTGCATGCAGGCCGATGATGCGGTTGGCTGGTTTTCAACTAACAAGTATCCATCTTGAATCTGTGGCTTTCGTTTTTTAGACCCTAAAGTTAGACATTCTTGTACAAAGCCATAGTAACCATCTTGCAAATGTCATAAAATTGACTAACGTGTCACTGTTCGGACAAAAAAAGAAAAGAGTAGTATTTAACATACAAATATTTCTAATTTTATGTACCCAAAATTTTTTATGTAGA
This sequence comes from Pleurodeles waltl, assembly GCF_031143425.1. Classification (NCBI taxonomy): domain Eukaryota; kingdom Metazoa; phylum Chordata; class Amphibia; order Caudata; family Salamandridae; genus Pleurodeles; species Pleurodeles waltl. The sequence goes on along the minus strand of NC_090448.1, from coordinate 875,092,886 downwards.
AAACGGAGTCATTTTGTACAAACTTGTAAAATTACTGCAAGATGTGTACAACACAAGGACTTCCATCAGTCACACAACACACTGTCTATTTATAATTCACAGTTCAAAATGAACAGTGAGAGAGAATGAGATCAAGCATAACAGCAGGCCTGGAGTCACTATGTGACTGGGTTTTACTTTGATTCTTCTTAGCTCGGGCTCTGCACAAAAGCTAAGATTGAGAAAAGTCTCCCTGAGTCTTTTCCTCTTGCAGACCGGCTTCTAGACAAACATATGCCATGGAAAGGCACGTCCCCGACATACAAAAAATTAAAACATAACATGCCGGATGCCCTACAACATCTGAGAGAACAATGGGTCCAAGGCCTAGGAGATCTGGGAGATGATGAAAGGGCAGAGGCCCTGGCATGCGGGAGGGAAGTGGCCATTTGGGCTGTTTTCCCCTTAGTCCAATTAAAACTGGTACATCAGTCCTACTATGCCCAGACAAACCTGGTTAAAATGGGGAGGACAGTAATGGAGTGGTATCGGCATGTTTGTAGGCAACTTGGTCCATATTATCACATCATCTGGGACTGCCCTGCCCTGCACTGCAGTTGAGATCTGTATGAGTGAGGTAACTGAGCGTATTATGGCCGCTTCAGCACAATAATGTCTCTTCAACATCTGTAGTGCAACAGACCTGAACTATATAGGCCAAATATGATGGCCACTGAGACTGTTGGTTACGACATGTAATATAGCAAGACTACGGGGAGCTGCACACACACCACAGATAGGAAACCGGAAACGTGATATTGATTGGTGTATGTTGGCTAAGATGGTGGTGTATGAGGGCCAGGATTGCTCCTAAAATGGAGGAAAATCTGGGGAAATTGGAATGCTTACAGGGGACACATCTGTAAAGATTTCACCTCCCATGCCTAGTAGAGTAGCGACCGAACCCTATGATTTTCCTCGCCGGTGTTGTTGGTATTTTGTGATGGCGAGGAAGTATTACCAGGAAAGTGGGGTATTGAGATGATGGTACAACTGAAAGAAATGTCAGTGCACAAATATACTTTGTACTTATTGTTTTACAACACTGTCAATAAAAATATTTATATAAAAAAAAGATTGAGAAGAGTGGCTTGAAGCAGTGGCATCAAGTTATTTTCAACCTTTTGCTTCTTTGGCCGCTCCATGTGGAGAGTAGTGTATTCTGGGAGTTTTGTTTCCAAGTTATGGCTGGGCAGATGACAGCGCAGGAAATGTGCCTGCCTATGTTTGTGTGCTGAAGAGTGTACCGTTGCTACCCACACTTTACCTGCTCGGTGTGTGTAGCTGCAGCCTGCGCTCTAAATGATGGAAAGTTATACTACTGTCTTTGTCATAACAGTGCTGTGTATGTGAGGAAAGTCTGCATTGCAGCTGCTGGCCCTATGCTGCACATTACAAGTAAATTCCTTTTACTAATGTTTCTTATCTACATGAAACTCCACCCCACCACCAAAATACTCTCAACAGTAGCCCTATCAAGACTAACAGTCTCGGCTTTTATTTTGCTTTCTTTTTTTAAACCAGCCCATAAATAGTTCCCATCACTATTGGGCTTCACTAGATACAGAATATACATCTCTTCTGCCTATTGCAGTGTGTGCATACGCTACACTGCTACTGTCTCTCCAGAACCTGTGCTGTGTATGCACTAGTTGTGTGTGCAAAGGAAGGTCGCTTTGTGCTACTTTTATCAGATAAGCTTGCCTTGTTGCTGTCATTGGTAGGATAGGGAAGGGAAGCAGGTGAAATTAGTAAGGAATGCCCCCTGCATGGTTCTACAGAGCTGTGCTGTCTTGCCCAGTGTTCCTCGTATGTTGGTTCTGTCGCTTTCCTCCACTGAGCTCGGCAATCATGCAAGCATATTGATGGTTCTCCCACTTTCTTGACCCTAGAACCCAGAACTATGCTTTGAGTTTGATGGTGCCCCTCACAGTTCACTACTCTTTCAGAGACTGGCGACTTCACTCTGACCTGGATGTTGTGCTACTGGTGGTGTTGGCAGCATGAATCCAGTGAAAAGGCAGGTTTTTCACCGGTTTCCTTCAGAAGGACATACCTTCTGGCCCCGCCCGTGTTAAAAGTCTGCCCGGCTCTGTTAACCAAGGACCATATTTTAACTCCGTATGCGTGAGACCTCTGAGAAGGGAGTATGCACACTTGTGTGTGTTAAGGAGAGTGAGAGGCCTGTGCGCATGCTTGCCATGTGCAGGGTGAAATCCATTTTGGTTCCATGTATGTGTGGCAATCTAAAATGAAGGAGGCCTTTCTATGATGCTGCCCAGGCCTCTTCTAATTTGGAAGCCTGCCTTTTTGCTTTCCTTTCTACCCGGACAGTGTTCCCTTTGGTCGGTGGGTCAGGTGCCTAGGCCTTCCTTGCCTTTGGTACCTCCTGCCTTCAATTGCATCTCAAATAGATATAGCCTGCTGTCTGAGACCCAGTAAACATTCTTCTAGGGCTGGTCACTATCAGCCCAGGAGAGGCTACTGTATCTCTCAACCGCTGTTTGCTGTTATTATGCAGTTCATATGCACTACATGATTGGAGAAGCCAACAATATTCAAATGTTGCAAGACAGCAGGTTGAACAGCTCTGGACATAAATACCGGCACCCTTGGTCAAGCTTGTGCCCTCAAAACTGTGCACACCCAGGCCAGTAAAATTCAGTTCTGAAAATGATTTCCAATATATAGGTCTGTGAAACATCCTCTATCCCAGGAGTTCTGATGCACTGACACTAGAAACAACTAGTTCACCAAAGACCAGCAAGTGGACTAGTGAACTTCAGTGGATCGTATCCAGGCACCAGTCGTTGATCCAACAAATCTTAAAGTCAACACCGTTGTTTGGGCCTAAACAATTTTGTAGAAGAGATACAAGACCTCTTAAAACATTTAGTACCATAATCTACAGCTAGATAGAGTCTCTAACAGATAATTTGTTACCGAAGGTAAGTAACTTGTTCATCTGATAGAGACTTCTAGCTGCAGATTTCTTACCTTAGAATAGATACCCAAGCTATAATTCCTGGCGGTGGGTCTTAAGGATATATTTTATACCAGGAAGTCATGCAGGACTGAGCGGGCAAAATGCCCCTCCCTTCTCACTTGGCTATGTAGGCACTAGTGTCTCGCAAATGTGTGCAAGGAAGCCCACGTTGTCGCTTGGCAGATGTCCAAGCACTGGCACGCCACAAGCTAACGCAGTGGTAGTAGCTTTTCCTCTGGTAGAGTGAGCACTCAAGCCCTCCAGAGGCTGCTTCTTGGCCAAAGCGTAGCAGATCTTTATACAGAGAACAACCCAGTGCGAAATGGATCATTTCTGTACTGCCCGACCCTTCTTTGCACCAACGTACCCCACAAAGAGCTGGTCGTCCAACCGAAATTCTTTTGTGGGGTCAAGGTAGAACGATAATGCTCTTTTTGGGTCCAGCCAATGGAGACACTTCCATAGAGGGATGCGGTGGCGCAAAGAAGGTGGGCAGGGTGATATTTTGACGCAGATGGAAAGGGGTTACCACTTTGGGGAGGAAAGAGGCACGAGTTCTTAATACTACCTTGTCAGGCTATATCGTGAGATACGGCGGTTTTGACGATAAAGCCTGCAGCTCACTCACTCTTCTGGCAGATGTAATTGCCACCAAAAAGGCTGTTTTAATAGTGAGCAGCCGGAGAGGACAGTTATGTAAGGGCTCAAAAGGAGCACACATTAGGAAGGTAAGAACAAGATTTAAGATCCCACTGGGGCATGACAAAAGGCACCGGTGGAAACAAATGCACAAGCCCTTTCAAAAATCTTTGTACTATAGGAGACTTAAACAAAGATGGTTGAACGGGCAAGCATAGAAAAGCCGATAAGGTAGCAAGATAGCCCTTAAGAGTCCCTAAAGAGGAACCCTGTTGGGCAAGAGATAAAATAAACAAAAGGATATTAGATAGAGAAGAAGAAGGAGGCTCAATAGACCTCTCTGTACAATATGAAACAAAAAGTTTCCATCGGCAGGCGTAAATCGACTTAGTAGAGGCACACCTGGTTCCTAGAATGACATCACAGACTTTGGAGGGGAGGTCATAAACCATCATCTGTCGCCGCTCAACCTCCACGCATGAAGCTGCAACGTTGACAGGTTTGGGTCAAGAACCTTCCCCTGCTGCTGCGACAGAAGATCCTCCTGAAGAGGCAACCTCATTGGAGGACTGATGATCATTTTGAGAAGCTCCGGATACCAGACTCTCCATGCCCAATCCGGAGCCACTAGGATTACTTGGGCCCGGTCGTTCTTGATTGTCCTGAGAACTCTGGGCAGAAGTGGTATGGGCGGAAAGGCGTACAGGAGGCCTGAACTTCACTTGCGACGGAAAGCGTCGCCTAGTGATAGCCGCCTTGGAAACTCCAACGTGCAAAACTGCTGACATTGCGCGTTCTCTACGGAGGCAAACAGATCTAACCAAGGCTCTCCCCACTGCTGAAAGAGTCCTTGCGCCACCTCCGGATGGAGATACCATTTGTGATCCGCTAAGCATTTTTGGCTGAGGTCGTCCGCCCTTGTGTTCAGAGAACTTGCCAGGTGTTGAACCACCAGGGTTATGCCCTGCTGTTTCAGCCATGCCCAGAGATGCAGAGCCTCTTGACAAACGGTCCACGACCCCACACCACCCTGCTTGTTGCAGCACCACATTGCGGTGTTGTTGTCCATGAAAACCTGCACTACCTTCCCTTTCACAAAAGAAAGAAATGCCTTTAATGCTAGACGGATTGCCCGAAGCACCAACAAGTTGATATGGAGCCCGGATTCTACCGGAGACCAGTGACCTCTGATCTCCACCTCTCCCAGATGGCTGCCCCATCCCAGATGTGACGCATCTGTCACTACTGTGAGATCTTGTTGGGGAAGGGAGAGGATTCTGCCTTTGACCCAATCGCAGTTCACTAACCACCATTGCAGCTCCTTTGCAGTTCCCTCCGAGATCTGAACCACGTCGGTAAGATTCCCCTGATGCTGTGCCCACTGGAACTTCAGGTCCTACTGCAGAGCCCTCATATGCCATCTGGATTGCTTGACCAACAGGATGCAGGAAGCCATGAGTCCCAGCAGCCTCAGAGTCTGTCTCACCGAAATCGAGGATAGAGGCTGAAACATCGGTATCATAACCTGAATATCCTGGACTCGCTACTCGGAAGGAAAGGCACCATACTGCACTGTGTCCAGAACAGCTCCGATGAAAGTGAGCTTCTGAGAGGGAGTCAGGTGTGACTTCGGCACATTTATAGTGAACCCCAGCAAGTGCAGGAGGTTTGCCGTCGTCTGGAGATGGGTGACGAGAGCCTAGGGCGTCGGAACCTTCAACAGCCAATCGTCGAGGTAGGGGAAGACTGAAATCCCTGACCTGCTCAAATGCGCCGCCACCACTGCCATCACCTTCGTGAACTATCGAGAGGCACTGATGAGACCGAAAGGGAGCACGGTAAACTGAAAGTGCTCGTGGCCCCGCTTGACCCGCAGGTAACGCCTGTGGGCTGGCAGGATGGGGATATGAAACTATGTGTCCTGCAAGTCCAACGCTACCATCCAGTTTCCTTTATCTAGGGCAGACAAGACCCGAGCAAGAGTGAGCATGTTGAATTTCTCCTTCTTGAGGAAGAGATTGATGTCCCTTAAATCCAGGATAGGGCGAAGGCCCTTGTTCTTTTTGGGAATCAGAAAGGAGCGCGAATAACAACCACTGCCTACTTCTGACATCAGGACCCTTTCTATAGCTCCCTTGGCCAAGAGAGCCGTAACTTCCTCACGGAGCAAAACCAAATGGTCCTCCAGCAACCGTTCTTTTGTCGGAGGGATAGAGGGAGGAAAAGACTGGAAGGGGAGAGAACAGCCCTTCCGTATGATCTGCAGAATCCATTTGTCCGTTGTGATGGAAAGCCAGTGAGGGAGATGAAATTGAATCCTCCCTCCAACTGGATGGACGTGGTCCTTCAGAACCACACTAGGAGGGCTTGGGCACAGTGGAGAGGGGCTGTGTGCTGGCTGGCTGCTGGCCAGACCCTCTGGGTCTGATGATACCACGACCACGTCCTCTTCCAGGATGGTGTGAAGCCAGAGGACGGTAGCTAAATTGGGGCTGGCGTGGCACCACGCTCCTTCCGAAGCCTCAAAAGGGGTGAAAGAAAGACTGCTGTCGTGCTGGCAGCTGAAAGGCCCAAGGATCTGGCTGTAGCCCGAGAATCCTTGAACCTCTCAAGCGCGGAGTCTGCCTTCTCACCAAAAAGGCGAGAGCCATCAAAAGACATGTCCATCAATCTTGACTGGACATCCCCCGAAAAGGCAGTTGAACGTAGCCAGGCATGGCGACATAGGGACACTGACAATGCCATCGCTCTGCCCAGCGAGTGGGTTGCTTCCAATCCACACCTGTCCGTAAACTTGGCTGCATCTCTCCCATCCTTAACAGTTTGGGTGAAAGTGTCCTGTACGCCCTCCAGGACCTGGGGCTGCACCTGTGCCACTGTATCCCAGAAAGTATGGGAAAAACATGCCAGTAGGCAAGAGGTGTTTACTGACCTTAATGCCAGGCTGGAGGAAGAAAACATTTTCTTTCCAAGCTGGTCCAGCCTCTTAGATTCCTTGTCCAGGGGAGCGTAAGGGAAGGCACCAAGGGAAGTAGAGGCTTGGACCACCAAGCTCTCCGGGGTTGGGTGTTGGGTAAGGAAACTAGGGCTGCTCAGAGCGGGTCTATGGCAGCGGCCGACTGTCCTATTCACAGGAGCCCCTGTGCTGGGTTTGGACCATGTACCCAGAAGGACATCCGTTAGGGCCTCATTGAAGGGCAACATCGGCTCTGATGTTGTCACCCCCGGTGGAAGCACCTCTGTCAGGAGATTTGTCCTAACTGGCACCGTGGACAAGCCTAGGTCCAAGACCTCAGCTGCCTTATGCACCACCATAGCATAAGAAGCTCGCTCCTCTGTAGCCACATTAGGAGAGAGCATACCAGTATCTGGAGATGTGTCCAGTCCACTGGCCTCCCCTAGATCCTCGTACCAGTCTTGTTCTAGGTCATATTCTAAAGTGTACTCAGACCCCTCCCATTCCTCTCCTGTGCCTGGCTGTTCTGAATAATGCTCAGACAATGATCTGGGCCAAATCGCGCCATCGAAGTCGGCGTCGAATGACGTCGCTCCGGATCATCCAGAATGAGGTTGGGCTACCACTGGTAGGCGCCGGTGGTGGAGGAAACGTCAATGTCAGACCTGGTGCCGGAGGAGGTCGACTGTGAGGGACCGGCGCCAGTCCAGATCCTGTGTCGGAGCCTGGGGTCCCCAACGGCACCAAGGATGAAGCCGCCGAAGTCAAACCCGATGGGTCCTCTGCTGACCCCGCGTGGCCCAAAGACCCACCCGAGGGTGCAGACCACTCAAAAACCAAGTGCATGGCCTCGTAAAATTCTTTTATTTGAACAGGGGTCATTCCGGTCCCCGGAAAAGAGGGAAGACGCGGAGTTGACCCTGGCGACGGCTCTGCGGATCTGCGCTCGGAATGTCGACGTTCCCTTGACGCCTCATCAGCTGACGGGTGAGGCAAAGTCAAAGTCCGTTTGGACTTCTTCTTATTGTGCCTCTTACCTGAATGATTAGACGACCTTGAATGCGAGGAAGAGGACTTGGGGCTTCGGAAGCGGTGCCGCGACCTCCTCCTACTGAGGGATCGTGACCTCCTCGGAGTCACGCCGACGAAGACGGCTGTCGGGCCTCAAGAAGCTTGAGGAATCTCTTCCTCAAGGCCTTCGGAGCCATGGCCCGACAGTCGTAGCACAAGGTGGAGTCGTGATCCTTTTCGAGGCACCAAAGGCAAACTCGATGTGGGTCCGTCACCGACATGGTGCGATGTCATGTACCACACAGTTTGAACCCAGTCTCTCTCAAAGAAATGACTTCAAACAACCAAAAAAAGAAAAAGCCTCAATGAAGTTCGTCGAAGAAAGGATACTCTTATCCAGATCTGCGCTTAACCGGCGCGGAAGGAAAAAAACTGACGTACACGCGCCGAGGTGGCATCTATATAGACAACCATGATGTCATAGATGGCTCCGATGATGCTGACGATGCCACGCGGAGCCGGACGACACACGCGGATCCGAACGACGCCACCCGACGGCGCACGCAGGGTATTGCTGAGCAGAAAAATTCCGAATTCGAAGCAGACACCAGGGAATTCTAAAGTAAGGAATCTGCAGCTAGAAGTCTCTATCAGATGCCAAGAGTTAATCGTGTTTCTAAAGGTCCGAGCCTCTCTTTCACATCTTGACTCGATTAGCTCCCTACCTGAAATGTTGCCATTCTTGCTACAAACTGCAGGTGTCCTTCTTCCTTTTTCCTGATCTCAGTCTTCGGAAACCCTGCTCCCTTTGTTGAACTGTATTACCTGCTCTGAAGTCTGAACTATTTATGAAATACTATAAATGAGAGTCTTGCCTTTGCACAATTAGCATATTCCATATCCCAGGGAAACTGGACGTCTTGACCAGTGATTCACAGGCTACTACTTTTTCCTTTCCTTAACAAACCCTTTTAGACTCCGACTGTTGTGAACAGATTTTCATTAATAACCTCAGCTGGCAGGGAAACGCCTATGCTTGGATGGATGCAGCGACTGAAGTCAGACCAGTATGCACACAATAACTAAAAGGTAAGGACAAACGTAAGACCAAGGATTCTCAGTGTTCGTGGAGAACAGACTGGTGCCCAACACATCCATCAGGTCTGCAGTGTTAGCAGGGTCAGCTCTAGGACGGCGCGACCAGTGCCACTACGGTGCGACCGGTGTCACCGCACCGGGTGCTGAGTTCGGGCGCCAGGTTTATGACGGTTTTAAAAGCACTTGCTGCAGCTTTCCTTGCTTCCAGCAATTTTCAGGCAACAATAAATGTGTCGCAATAACTGGTGATTAATGTTCTGCCTGGAGAGAGAGATCGGAGTTTTCTCTATTGGGACTTTTAAGGCAGCATAGAAGGTTAATATGCCTGTTGCAAAGAATGTGTACCATGCAGATCACAAAGTGCAAATAATGCAACTATGTCAGTGGGTTACTGTCAGAGAGGTCCTTTTGTCACTTGCAGTTTATACGTTAAAATCCTAATAAGGAACAGTAAGCTATTAAGTATCATCAAAGAAATGCATGCATACTGCAAGGAATAGATTGGGATAACAATCTATACCTATATCTAACAAGGGATTGCGTTATAATTTCCTTCCGATTCTTTAATTATCCTAATTTTGCAAAAATTGGTTAAATTGGGTGGAAAGCAATTCTTATTATTTAAGAGAAACCCTAACCACGGTTACATTTTCAATTCGGAGTTTGTGCTTTTCTAGACCAAGCACTTTTAAAACTTTACAGCCTAACAATATGGATAACATCTTACTTCTACACCTTGTAGTTCTCTGCCTTATGTAACAGTTTTCATACAGTGATGTACACAACTATTATTGATTGTCTCTGGATAATGTGTGTGCAATGTGCTCTTTCACTCTACACTAGTAGGAGTGGCGTTATAAAACTAATTAAATGCATCAGAGAGTGGGTATGGAGACTTGAGGGGCACTGTTAAATGGTGGTAGAGAGGGAATCCTTGGTGAGGTGGTCATTGGGGGGTGCCAACAAACATTGTCCCGAATGTTAATGTGTTTTCAGATTCACGAAATGCAAATTTGGATTGTATTTATTGACTACATCAGATAATTTTGAGTTTGAAATGGAAATATTGTCATCTGACCAAATGATCTCTGGAAAGAGGAAAATGGTGTGGGCAGGCCTGCGACTGATGGATCCGGTGCCAAAGGATCTAAGAAGTATGGCACCAGCAGTGGTGGAGCTGGATGCCCGGCTCTAGCATTGGGTCCAGCTGTTGAACAGGCATGGAGCAAGTATTAAAGGCTCCACCGCAACAAACTCCACCTCCAAATACGAGGAAGTGGATTCTGTGGATGCCGAGCTCATCTGATCGACTAAGCTTATACACGCTTCTCGTGCTGCTGCTTCTTTGCTCCAGATGATTGAGAGGAGTGAGAACTGGATCTAGGTCTCGATGGATGATGACTACTTGTTTTCCCAGGCCTAATGCATAAAGACATACAGAGCTTGGTCTCACGCTCCTTAATGACCTTAGGTGCATGCTCCACCAGGAGTTGCAGGAACGGGAGTCGTGGTCAGACGCTAAGCACCACAAGCAGATGAAATGCAGATCAATGATTGACATCTGTCTGCCACTGTCCCTATAGGACTTAGAGCCCAAATGCTTGGGATGAGACCTGGCACTACACAAATAACTATTTTGTGTGAGGGAAAACAAATGGCTCTCAGGAGAGAGCAGCCTTCGGATCTACACCGAAGGCACCAAAAAAAAGGGAACTGACATCAGTGCACTGGGCTGGGTGCAACATAGCTTTAGTGATATCATCTGATGCCACTTCTGGGATCAATGTGAAGCCAGTGCCCCATACCAGCAATGTGAGAGGTTTGAAGGTCCCAGATCCAGTCTGACACCTGTGATCATTATACCAGCGAATAATTTCTATATAGAGGGGCCCATCAGAATGGATGTATACAGAGCTCACAGAACTATGCTTATCACACTCTGTGACAAGAGTGCCCTGGGCACCCTTATTAGGGTCCATTTCTTTGAGGACAATCAATCAATCATCAATCAGGAATTTGTAAAGCACACTACTCACCCGTGAGGGTCTCAAGGTGCTGAGGAGGGGAGGAGGGGAGGAGGGAAGGGGAGGTGCTGCTATTGCTCGAACAGCCAGGTCTTGAGAAGTTTCCTGAAAGTAAGGAGGTCTTTGGTCTGGCGCAGGTGAGTGGGAAGAGTGTTCCTTGTTTTGGTGGCGAGGTGCGAGAATGATCTACCGCCGGTTGTAGTTCTGTGGACGTGTGGGACGGTTGCGAGGGCGAGGTCGGCGGAGCGGAGATGCCGGGTCGAGGTGTAGAAGGAGAGTCGTCTGTTGAGGTATTCTGGTCCGGTGTTGTGCAGTGCTTTGTGAGCGTGATTGAGGAGGTTGAAGGTGATTCTCTTGTTGACTGGGAGCCAGTGCAGGTTTTTCAGGTGGTCTGTGATGTGGCAGTGACGGAGGATGTCCAGGATGAGGCGTGCAGAGGCGTTCTGAAGTTCGTCTCAGAAGCCCTCTACAGAAACTGATAATCAGCAATACTAGGGGAAAGGCGGACCTTATTTTCCTAACCTCGACCATTTAACATTTCCAAGACCTATTACCCATAAATCGTAAAAAGCGCAGAGACTTCTGACCCATGATGGGCTACTTAAAATTGCACAATGTGAATATTATTGGGATCATCCCTTCAGCCTCATCTTCCCCCGAAAGGAAAAAACAGACCGATTTGTTCTGTAGCAAAGGCCAAATGACTGCTACGACTCGTTATGTAAAACAGGCTCCAATTATCAAGCACTGAACACTTGACCAAGCACTACGAATGGCACTGTGCATGGCAAACAGTACGTTGCTGCCTTGGACACCACCTAGCCACCTCCAGGTCATCTGATGAGGCTAACGCAGATGTTATTGCTCACATCTAGAACATGAAGAAGGAACACGCTCCTGGCCCCCAAGAATACCCCCATTTGAGAGACCACAGAGAGTCTCCCGACCAGCTCTTGTGATCACACTATGGGGGTCATTCTGACCCTGGCGGTAAAATCCACCAGGGCCAACGACCGCGGGAGCACCGCCAACAGGCTGGCGGTGCTCCCATGGGCATTCTGACCGCGGCGGTACAGCCGTGGTCAGAAATGGAAAACCGGCGGTGTACCGCCGGTTTCCCGCTGCCCAGGGGAATCCTCCATGGCGGCGCAGCTTGCTGGATTCCGACCCCCATACCGCCATCCTGTTCCTGGCGGTTTTGGCCGCCGGGAACAGAATGGCGGTATGGGGTGTCGTGGGGCCCCTGGGGGCCCCTGCAGTGCCCATGCCAATGGCATGGGCACTGCAGGGGCCCCCGTAACAGGGCCCCACAAAGATTTTCAGTGTCTGCCATGCACTGCAACTGCACCCGTCGCACCCCTTCCACTCCGCCGGCTCCATTCGGAGCCGGCATCCTCATGGAAGGGTGTTTCCCGCTGGGCTGGCGGGCGGCCTTCTGGCGGTCGCCCGCCAGCCCAGCGGGAAACCCAGAATACCCGCGGCGGTCTTTTGCCCGCGCAGCGGTATTCTGGCGGTCCCAGCCAGGCCGGCAGCTTCCGCCGCCGGCCGGGGTCAGAATGACCCCCTATATCTTTACCGACTGGGGCTTCGACCCGAGCCGGGTTGAATCATGAAGTATGTGGGTGCACTTGAGACCAAATGACCTCATCAAGCCCATTTCCCCCCTTCAAGGCATTCCCTTTCTCCAAGGGTCATACCTCTAGATGGATGATCTGGACTCAGTGCCCATGTGGGTATGTTGGAGATGTTGAGTTTGCCACTGTTGGCCTAATGTTTTCTCTTTTTACATTTGTGTCTCTGTTTTATACCGGGGAGCCTATGCAGGAAGTGGAAACTGGGTTTCCAAGGGTTCACTTCTTATAATGCTTTATCCTTTATGATGAGGAACCCACATTCTCTTAAACTGCTCTCCCTGAATGTTTGGGGTCTCAATTCACCCAACAAATGCAAATAAATATGGAGGTACCTATTACAGCATGACCCTAAAATCATTTTTCTGCAGGAGAAACACATTCTTCAGAAGGATCACCCCTGAATTTGCCACCCACAATAAACTCTACAATTTAGGGCCTCCGCCACAGGGAAAACAGCAGGATTAGCCACCCTATTCAATGATCATAAAGCCCAACATGAGTCACTTGGTATCTAAAGATAGAGAGGACTCTATCAATCTATATATCAAGAGGGTGGGTACACCTTTGAACCTATTAAATGTGTATGCACCTCACAAGGCACGTGACCTTTTCATGCCCTCTCCTCAGGGAGCAACTGAAAGAGGCCAGGGGTGACATCATAGTCGGGGGGGACACACATTAACCTCTTATGGGGCACCACTCATGACAGGAGCCGCAATTCCTTCCAGGGAACTGTGACTGTGTCTGCGCTATTAAAAAAGAGATAGCCAAGCGGGCCTGGTGGACTTTTGGCACCACTTCAACCTGGACAGTGGGGCCTACTCCTATTCTCACAAGTCCACCACTCCTTCTCAAGAATGGACTACATAATCACCATTTACTCACTTCTTGGGTGGGGGGAGCTTGAGACAGATCTCAGATATTTCAATTTTTGACCATGATCATGATGAACTCATTTGATCTGATGGCTCAACCCCGGCTTCCGCTCCAAACGCAGCTGCCTCGCCATGGCACACAACAGCGAGGGAGCATTCTTCTGTGCTTCCTGGAAGTTTTCATACAATTAACCACACTTAATACTCACTGCACACGCAGCACCCAATCACACTCTCTTATACTCACACAGTCGTGAAACCGCCCGCACAGCACTCTACAGTCGCTCACTCACTTACCAAACACACTACACTGAACTAGGACTTGAGGCTTAAAAATGACCCTAACCCACTTTCCCGCACAGAAACCTGGCTGAACCCTGTATCAGCACCTGATATTGCCACAGCCATCACCTCCCACCCCTGGCTACAAGCTTGCCATGCAAGACAGACTTCACAACATCCAGAGATGGAATCACCATCATCCACAAGAACAGCATCAGATGCACAACATCCACAGACATGTTGTCCTCTAACAAGGAACAACTGTCGTTCAAGCTCCACAGCACAACCCACTTCATCTTAAGTGACACTCTCTTCTATAGAAGACTAGGACCAAGCAACAACTTCACCGACATAATCATGGACTTCATTGCACCACTTACCCTCGAAGCGAGCAATTACATCCTACTTAAAGACTTAAACTTCTACCTGGAAGATCAAGTTGACCCCCAATTCAAGGGCACTCATTGAAGGTCTTGGACGCCTGAGCCTCACTCAAGGAGTAACGGGATCTACCCACATCACCGGACATTTCTTGGACTCTGTTTTCACCAAATTTGACAACATCCGAGTCAATCCCACAACAGTCCCTTTGACAGACCACGCCCTTGTCAAGTTCAGCATCACATCCTGGTGCAATGCACACACACCACTGCCAAACCAGCCTGCTAAAACTGGAACAGCATTACTAACAAGGACTGGAACACTGCCCTCAACACTCACCGACACAAAAACAGCAACACCCTTCCCAAAACCAACAAGAATCTTAACAATTGGAACACCTCCTGCTCTCACCCCATGAACCTCCTCAAACACAGCAATACTTCAAAATACAGACCCAGGCCAGTTGGAACACAGAGGAACTCAGACTGATGAAAGATGCTACCACCAAATGATCCAGACCACCAAACGTGCCGCTCTGGAAGACCGCACCAATAGAAGCAAAGAAATCCTCTCCATTGATAAAGTTTTACATCATCATCTGCCACCTCCTACTCGATCATACCTTCGCAGGATCTCAACAACAATCTCTTTTTAACGTAGCAGTGGCGTACATCTATCCCCTGCTATGCACATTGGGGGCTGGCCACAGGGACTGGCCTGTGACCAGGCCCTGCACCCAATCCCTTGTGAACATCCAACCCCACACCGGACAGGGGGTTGTACACAGAGCCTGGAAGCAGGAAGAAGGCACACAAAACAGCTGCAAAAGCAAGGCAAAAGCAGTGATAATGAGGGAAAAGCAAGAAGCAGGCACACAAAAACAGGGGGCAGAGAAGCAAGGAGAAAGCAGTGAAAATGAGGGCAAATCAAGGAGAGGACACACAAAAAATGTGGGGGGGAGGCAAGAAGAAAGCATTGACAACAAGGGAAAAGACAGGGTAAAAAACCAGGGAGACGACAGCATGAAGAGCAATGCAGCGGCATGGGGGAAAGCTGGCCTTTTTGTAAATTTGTGCTGTGGATTCGCAGATCCAATGCGATTTACCAGCAAGAATGAAAAAAAAAAAAAAAACTTTTTTGGCCCCTTCGTCAGACCCCACCACCAGGCCTAGGAGTCAGTGTATTCCTATCCTGCCCCCTTCTGTTTTTTGTTTTTTTTTGTACTTTTTTCTTGGGTCTCTCCTGAGTCCCAAGATGGCTGCCAGTACTTCCTGGTTAAAGTGCTGATAGCCAATCAGATCCACAAAGGATCTGCCTCCCTAAATTATACAAATTTGCTTTTTTCTGAAATAACTTCAAAACTAATGAACGGATTTATACCAAAGTACACAAAGAGAACTTTCTGGAACAAGATCTACCTTCTTGACAAATTTGGTGGAATTCTTTTTAACAGTTCGGGCTGTGGTTGTGTTCAAAACCCATATGGGAAAATGTGGAGAGAAAACATTTTTTGGGAGCCCTAGTTTTCTCTTCCCCTACTTGAAGGATCACCCAGAAACTTTCAAGACAGCAACTGAAATAAATAGTGTACTAGGTTTGAAACTTTTGTGAAGATTCATCAAACAGCGTCAAAGTTATTAGCAAAACAAAAAGTGCTTTGTCTATGAGAATTAGGTCCTAACTATAACTACCTACTGACTATTGCAAGTAAGTAATATATATGTGTATAGATAGATAGATAGATAGATAGATAGATAGATAGATAGATATAGATATATATATTTACACTTACCTGCATTTTCATTGTAAAGTCATATGTGTGGTAACATTTTGCGTGGTAAAGGTATGAGTGGTAAAACCAAATGCATTGTAATGGACACGTGGTAAAGGTATTGCATGGTAAAGGTCACGTTGTAAAGCCTGTTTCCCACCATCACCGCCTCATGTTTCCATACCCTGAAGATGTTGAGGAAAATTTTCAAATGAGTCCCAATCAACACCCGGAAAACTGTTGTGGACGCCGTGGTCAAAAGTAAGCTGCACCACAGGAACATCCTCTATGCTGGGATCAACAAAAACTCACCATAAGGTTGCAGACTATGCAGAACTCCACAAATGAAGGCGCTCCACTGGCTACCCCTTCACCAACAAGCATAACTCAAACTCCCCACCCACATTTTAAAGGCACAAGAGACTGGACCAGCATACCTCAACTATCTCATCTGCTTTCACAAACCTTCTAGACAGCTCAGCTCATCTGGACTCCTACTTGTGGAAATCCCACACAAATGGAAAACCAGATCTGGTGGGCAAGCCTTCTCCTGCATTGCTCCTAAACTATGGAATGACCTGCCACTACCCATAAAAGCTTCTTCCTCAGTGCTGAATTTCGCAAGAAGTTAAAGATCTGGTTTTTCAAGTAGTCCTCACCAGACCCTAGGTATGGCTAGAATCACACCTGCTCAACAACAGGATACACTCCCGGGTAACAGTACGTTTTGCAAATCTGCAAGGCAAAACATAATATACTGGCATGTAAAATGCAACCACACTAGGCTAAGAAATGTATCCCTCAAGTTATGTTTGTGGAAGCTCATAGGCAACAAAGGAATTGGAGAAATAAAGGACATTCCATGAGTTTTACCAAACCCTATAAAAACAGGGTGATGAACACACAACTGGCATCCAGGCTTACCTACTCCTGTGTGGTTGGGCACCCCTCTGATCAGCCTATGGCACACTCATGGAGGTCCTGATCTAAACCCAAGGAAATCTAGAAATTAAGGGAACCGAATGGCCTACCGGTCACTTTCTATAAGATTTTCTTGACTCTTTTTCTAGATCAACTCACTACACTATTCAATTCCTTCACCTCAGACACGAAACTGAGCCCCATCAAGTGCCAAGCAGAAATTTTCCAGGCCCCAAGTCATACACCAAAGTCTTGGTACAGTCAATAGAGCCCCTACTCCTGAACTTGATCAAGTCGGTTTCATCCGTAATCGCCCACGGGCAGTCAATATCAGACATCTCGCCCACTTGTTTGAAAAGGCACATAGTTGTGACATTCTTTTTCTGCTTCTCTCGGATGCATGTAAGACCTTTGACAGGGTCAGTTGGTCATTCCTTTGGGAGGTACTGGACAAGTTAGCACTGTGCCCGAAAATGATTTAGAGGATAAGGGCAGCGTATGCATCCCCAACAGCTTTTATACATCAACGAGGCCTGTGTACTTTTCCCATAAGGATTGAGAGAGGCACAAGGCAGGGTTGCCCCCTCAAACCCTTCCTGTTTGCCCTTGCAGTAGAACTATTAGCTATCTGCATCAAAACCTTGATTGGGATTGCGGGGATCGCCTTTGCCAAATGCACACATAAAGTGAAACTCTTCTCAAATGACCTTCTCCTCCCTCTGACAAGTCCCTCGGATTCCCCTACAAATGTGGTCACACTGCTGGTTGAGTTCAAGCAGGTCTTGGGTTTTAAGGTCAAAATGGGCAAATCCCAAGCCCTTAACATCTCCAAGGACCTACTCCCTCACCTCAGATCCCTTGCTCCCTCTGACATCTTAGCCTTACCATAGCCCTGACCTGAAAGATTTCACCAAGTCCAACAGGCCAGCTCTCCGTCACAATGTCCTGGAAGCCTTTCAGAGGTAAGGACCACTCTGTCTGTGTTGGCTAGGACACATTAACGTTGTAAAAATTATTATACTCCTCAGAGTTCTCTATTTCAATCTTTGCCTACTCCAGATTCCTGAATCTGAAATCAGTACCCTTCAAATCAAACTACTCACCTTTACCAGAGCCTGGTGGGCGTTAAGCCTTGTAAATCTAACACGCTCCTGAACCTGCTGCCTGTCCTACCCCAACATGATAGGATACAGCCTCGCCCTATATTTCAGAGTGGGTGGTCCGGGAGAGCGAAAAGTTGTGGCTACCTATGGATCGAGCAGTGACATGCAGGCCTCTGTGGGACCTGGCTTGGCTCCCTATATACAACTGCCACAAGTGCATATACCTAGTAAACCCCACGAGGAGTGTCCTCGATGGTTGGGACAGCATCACCGTCAATAGGGAATTTACCAATTTTCTCCTTACCTAGTAGCCCCCTGACATGAAACCCAGACTTTTCACCAGCTATCGGTCCCAAAGTCTTCTCTGAGGGGGATCCAGAGAGAATGTAGAACTCTGAGTGACCTCTTTCCAGGCTCCACTCTTGGACACCCCCCACCGTCAATACTGCCAAATGTGTCACTGGGCACTACACTCCACAAACGTCGCCGCAGGAGCACGTATCCTCATCCTATTGGAATCACTGGTCATGTCTTTCAAAGACACCACTTATCCACTACCCAAGAATCAAAGCCGCACTCTAGACACCTATATTAATCATGATGAGATAACGATCTGGGACAAATAATCCAGGATAAACAGTGAGAGTGTCTCAGGAGAGAGATCCCCAAAATTAACAAAAGAATCCCCCACAAAGAAACAGCTTTGAAAGTCATGTTCAAATGGCACTGGCACCTGCTAGGCTTTCCCGCATTTTATCAAACTCCCCCTCGACACTGTCAGTAGAGTAATGTGAGTGAGTAGAGTAATGTGGCAAGTATTTTCACAGGCAAGACAACTACCTTCACAAGAATAATAAAATGTTGTTCAAATTTCACCTAGCTTTCAGATTAGTTATACAAACTGCAGCAATATATGTTCAAGTACATGTAGTGATTGTTAGAAGAGAATCTCTGTGTTGTAGTGTTTTGAGACACTGTGGAAATGTATTTTCCTGGAACTGTTTCACTCAAGTTAATTCTGATTGGTTCATTCTATGAGAATCAATCAATCAATTATTTCATATGAAAAGCGCAGCACTATCACCCCTGGGGGTACGTGGGTGCTAGGGTATGATGGCTTCATTGAAGAGCCAGGTCTTAAGTTTATTCCTGAGGTTTGCTAAGGAGGGCACTGTTCGGAGGTGGAGGGGCAGATCGTTCCAGGCCTTTGTGACGATGTAGAAGAAGGAACAGCCACTGGTGCAGCAGATTAGGGGTGTGTGTACGAGGGCCAGTGAGGAGGAGTGCAGGTGTCAGCAGGTTGACAGAAGTTCAGTAGGTGGGTGATGTAGGCTGGTTCTTGATCGTGTAAGGTCTTGCAGGCGTACATTAGGAACTTGAAATGGCATCTCTTCTGGATAGGGAGACAGTGGAGGTCTCTGAGGTGGGGGGGTGATGTGGGCACGTTTGGGAAGGCTCAGGATGAGTCGAGCTGCTGCGTTCTGTATGTTCTGGAGTCTTTCGAGGACTTGTGTGGAGATTCTGGAGTAGAGTGCATTGCTGTAGCCAAGGAAGCTGGTGACGAGGGCCTGGGTGACTATTTGCCTGCTGTTGACTGGGATCATTTTAAGATCCTGCAGAGCATGTGGATGGTGTGTAAGGCGGAGGAGGCGCTTCCTTTGATTTGTCGCTTCCAGGTCAGTTCACTCTGGGGGATGATGCTGAGGTTACATGCATTGTCCGTAGGTGGGGGGGGTGGGTCTGAGTTCAGCTGGCCACCAGCTGTGGTCCCAGATGGATGCAATTCTCCCAAAGTTTAGAATTTCTGTTTCGTCGGAGTTGCGATTGAGGCAGTTTGCTTTCATCCTGTTGACTACATTGGTCGTGGCATCACAGAAGTTGGTCCTGGTGGTGGGCGGGTTTTCAGTCAGCAAGAGGATGAGCTGTGTATTGTCCGCGTAGGAACTGATGTTGAGACCATGGGATCTGAAGATGTCCGCTAGGTGGGCCATGTAGATGTTGAACACTGTGGGACTGAGAGATGATCCTTGGGGTATCCCACATATGATGTCCTTGAGTTTGAAGATGAAGGAAGGCTACCAGATGCTCTGGGTGTGTCCTGTCGGGAAGGTGGCAATCCATTTGAGGCCGTTTGCTTGTCTCTCGATTAATGGAGTCTGCTGATGAGGCTGTAGTGGGAGACGGTGTTGAAGGCTGCAGAGAGGTCGAGGAGGATCAGGACTGTGGTCTCCCTGAGATCAAGAAGTGTTCTGATGACGTCTGTGGCTGCGATGAGTGCGGTCTAAGTGCTGTGGTTGACTCTGAATCCTGATTATGAGATGCCAAGCAGGTTGTTTTGCTCCAAGTATTTGGTGAGCTGTTGATTGATTGCCTTCTTGAGTACTTTGGTGGGGTTGGGGAGTAGCAAGATTGGTTGATAATTTCCGAGTTTGCTGGGGTCGGCAGATGTTTCTTTTGGAAGGGTCTGACCTCTACCTGACTCCATTTGTCCGTGAAGACGGTTGTGGTGATGGAGGTGGTGAGGAGGCTAGAAAGTTCCATGCCAATGTGATTGGTTTAGAGGCTGAAGAAATGGGGGCATGGGTCAGAGTGTGATCCAGAGTGGATGGATGACATGATGGCCAAAGTGAATTGAGAGGTGAGTGTTGTCTAGGTGGTGGCCGTTTGGCTAGGGTGCACTGGTAGGTTGAGGACGTGGGTTAGGGGTCGAAGTTTGATATGGTGGCAATCTTGCTGTGAAAGTAGTCTGAGAGGGTGTCGCAGAGTTCTTGGGAAGGGTGGATTGTGTTCTCTGTGGCTGTCGGGTTGGAGAATTCTTTGACTATTTTGAACAATTCCTTCATGCAGTTAGCTGCTGTGTCCAGGCAAGCTGTCATGACTGCTCTTTGTCTTCCTTGATTTGCCAAAGGTAGTCGCTAAGGGCTGCTTTGTGGGTGGCTCTATCGGAAGGGTGCCTGGTGGAACGCCATTGTTTCTCGAGACGCTGTCAGCTGCACTTGGCAGCTCTGGGGTGTGCCAGCTGGCTTGTGTTGAGATTTTTCTGGTTTTGGCTGGCTTCAGCAGGGTGACTCTGTTGGCGCATTCGGTGATCCAGGTGGAGAAGTTCTGGACGGCCTGTTCTAGGTCTGATGAGTCTTATGGTTGGAAGGTGTTGAGGGTCTCGGTCCACTGTGTCTCTGTTACCTTGCACCAGCTGCAGTGGGAGAGGTTGTGTTGCCTGGTGATGGTGTACTGAGTGTTGGAGATGGTGAAGTAAACTATGGTGTGGTCGGACCAGGTGGGTTCTTTGATGTCGCTGAATTTGACTTTGTTGCTAGAGGCAAAAATAGGGTTGAGTTTGTATCTGGCTTTGTGGTGGGTTCAGTGACCAGTTGGGTGAGGCCGATGTTGCTCATGTTCTTCAGGCGCTTGGTGGAGTTGGTGTGGTTTGGGTCGATGTGGAAATCGAGGTGCCCGAGTGGGATGTTGCAGCTTTGAAGTTGACGTGTTCCATGGGAGGGGAGGGGTTGGTGGTGATGCATCATATGGTTTCCTTCAAGATGACGGTGATGCCTCAGCCGTGTTTGTTGGTGCGTTCTTGGTGTATCATCTTGGGTGTGGCAGTGGTTATGTCTGGGTTCGAGGCGGGGTAGAGACAAGTTTCGGTGATGAAGGCTATGTCAGGGTAGAGGGAGTTGATGGTGTCCCAGATTTCCGTGGTGTGCTTCCAGAGGGATTGGGCATTGAGCAGGATGCACTGGAGTGGTTCAGGGGTAGTTTGTGGTCTTCAAAGTGGGTGTGATGTGAGATCCTGTGCGGACTGGTGACCCTCAGTTGCAGGAGAAGTGGAAAAGACGGCAGGTGGGCCCAGAGTCTATGGATCAGAGCTTCTCGGTGTTGTAGAAGTGGGTGGCGGGAGGGGCAGTGTTCCTGGTCCAGGCGTGGATGTGCACAGATGGGCTTGTCGTTTGTGCACCTATGGCACATTAGCAGCACAGTCGCGCTGCGGCCTCCATTAAGTATGTTCTGGGGGAGGGAGGGGTGCTCCAAGCAGGCGGGAGAATAAGGCGAGGAAAGCAACAATGGCAAGAAAATCCAGAAAGAGACAAAAAAGGCACAACGAAAGGAAAGTGAGGAGAAAGAGGAGAAAAAAGAGGCAATAGAGGCAGAATGCCAGTAAAGATATGATTAAGCAATAAAGGCAGAAGACGAGTAAAGAGACAATAAGGCAAGAAAAGGCAAAAAGAGACAAAGGCGGAAGGCGAGTAAGGATACAATAAAGAGGAGGCGAAAGAGGTAATGAAGGCAGAAGGGGAGTAAAGAGGCAGTAAAGGTAGAAAGCGAGTAAAGAGTCACTCAGGGTAGAAGGCAAGAAACAGCAGGGAAAGGCAAACAGAGGATTACAATAAAGAGGCTGCAGTAATGAGACAACAGAAAGGAGACAGAAAAGGCAACTAGAGAGCTGAGCAGGGAATGTGGGCACTGAACTGCAGTGCCAGGAGACCTGTCACAAGGGGAGCTGGCACGAAGACCTGCTCAATGGGGTCACACTGCGGTCTCCATAAAGTAGGTCCTGGTGGGAGGGAGTGGCGCTGGGAGGAAGAAGGAAGAAAACATTGGGAAGTGGGCGGGAAGTGGGCAGGAGAGCAAGCGAAAAAAAAAAGCCAAGAAAGGCAAGAAAAGGCAGAAGGCCAGAAAAGAGACGATCAAGAGGAGGAAAAAAGAGGCAATAGAGGCAGAAGGCGAGTAAAGAGACAATAAGTCAAGAAAAGGCAAAAAGAGACAATAAAGGCAGAAGGTGAGTAAGGAGACAATAAATAGGAGGCAAAAGAGACAGGGAAGGCAGAAGGTGAGTAAAGAGGCAATAAAGGCAGAAGGCGAGTAAAGAGACAGGCAGGGCAGAAGGCAAGAAGCGGCAAGGAAAGGCAAACAGAGGTTTACAATTAAGAGACCACAGTAATGAGACAACAGTAAGGAGACAGAAAAGGCAACTAGAGAGCTGATCGGGGAATGTGGGCATGGAATGGCAGTGTGGAAAGCACTGTCGCAGGGGGAGCTGGCACGAGGACTGCGGAACTGTGCACAACAATATTAAACATGAAATTGTTTGTTCAGAACCCTATCAAGTTATGCTCTTTATTGATGCAAGAGACACCTTCCTTATTGACTTTAGGAGGCAAATCTATGCAGGATTACTCTCCCATTTTATACTCTGTGTATTGCTGACCTGAAGTACACTGTGTTCTATGATAAATTCTGAATTCTAACTGAGCTTTGCACTCTGGACTATTGATTTACTGATTTGACTACATTATTTGCTTTCTGTACGACTTATAAGCTGGAAATAAGGTTTAAACCTTTCCTGACTGTCATTCTTGAAGGACCAAATGGGTTCTATGCCTCTACACTGAAATCCTCATCTCGAGTGCTTTATGGAGAAACAGGTTCAGCAAGGAGCACCAAAATGTAAGAAGGAATTAACACAGCTCCCAGCACATCAGTTGCACCACAGTAGAGAGGGAGCACCACATCACTTCCTGGAAGAAACTCATTAATGTCATATGCAACTGATTTAGAAGCCACGTAACCTTTATACTGCTGGACTGGTGAAGGGTCAATACAGTAGGGGAGCCCTTTTAGTTGCCAAAGTTGATTTATCTGACCTTGTCCCTGGTAGACTAAACATGTCCCCCAGGCCAGATACAGAATTAAGCATTTCTGCTCCAACTCCTGCCAACTTCCAAGATAAGATTTTACTAAATACTCTAACCAGGTATGCTTATTTACTGTGTGTTGTTCTCAATCTCTTACACGCCGAACCTCTTGGTGAAATTGTATTAAATAAATAACCCATACCATGACTGAGCGCATTTATAAATTACGTTAAACACGTCAAACTACCATGACAAATATAAAGCGAGGCATCAATCAGACATGGTGCAGTACTTCCAGTGTGTTACAAGAAGCATATTTCAGACAGACCGCTTTTAAAGCACTAACAGTAATCTGCACTGTATTAGTTTCACATTAGAGGGCCTTCGCTGCCAATATTATGTGACATGTTCAGGCTGCACAGACAAATGTGCTAAACATCTGCTGTAACGATGACTTGTGGTGATTAGAAGCCTCAGTAAGCTGTCAAATAATGCCTCAAATGTTTGAGAACCACACATTACTGTCGCAAACACCAATATTCAGTGGGAAGGCAATGCAGTCGTTTTAACTCTATTGTGCGTAAAATTTATTATACAAATTACTACTTTTTTTAATCTAATTTATTGAAATGTAAAAGTTATATGTGAGATATATAGCACTAGAGCTTGAATGAAATACGTCGCATTCACCAGTGAGCCGCTTCTGAGCCTTCCAAAAGCAATTCTCTTTCCAAATATCAATAAACCAAACATAAAGGACAAACTCATTGGGTCCTCCTCCGATACCACACACCCACCGAGCATGCACTTAGTACTTTAAGGGCAACCACCAACTACAGCCATATGTCAGGGTTGCCAGAACTCATGCCTCAAGGAGAAGCTCAAAGTTAAAAAAAATTCAAGTTACTATTACAGGCCCACCTCTTGAGCTTCACAGGCAGCACTGAAGCAGTACCTAGTTGTGCCAGTTGATCAATTAAATGGTTATGTTAATATAGTTTGTATAGCGCTTAACTCACCCGGGAGGGTATCCTGGCACTGAAGCAGAAGCTGTACGGACCAAGTCAGGATCAGGGCTAGATGAGGAGCGAGGTCTTCAGTTTCTTGCAGAATTCAAGAATTCACGAGGAGGCTCTAATGTGCAGGGGTAGGTCGTCCCAAGCTTTAGGAACAAGGTAGACAATGGCACAACTGCTGGATCTGGTCCTGCGTATGCTGGGTGAATGTGCCAGTAGGAGTCTGGCTGAGTGGTGGTGTCTACTAGGTTTGTGGAAGTTTATGAAGTTTTTGAGGTGCCTGAGGCCAATGTTGAGTAAGATTTTGTGAGTGTGTGTGAGAGGAGTATGAAGAGTGCTTATTTGTGGATTGGGAGCCTTGGAGCGCACTGAAGTGCGCGATGATGTGAGTGCGATTGAGGGTGAGCCTGGCAACTGAGTTTTGTATACTCTGGAGGGTTCCGGTCAATTGAGGGTTGTGTCGAAGGCCTTCTTGAGCATCTTGAGTGTGGGAAAGCAGGAGATGGAGACCGCATTCACTTGGCCTGTCATGGTGAATTAGTTGTCAATTACTATTCCAATGTTCTATACGTAGGTTGCTGTGAGGAGTGTGAGTCCTGGTTCAGCAGGCCACCAGTGGGAGTCCCAAAGTGAGAAGTCTTTGATGAAGATTTCAACTTTCATCTTGCCTGCGTTGAGCTTGAGGCACATGGTTTATAACCATCGGGTGACTTCTGTTATGCTAGCAGAGAAACTGGTCAGGGTGTGTGGGTCCTTCTACTTGCTGGATGAGTCTGAGGTTGGACAGGTCCTCGAGGAGGTTGATCATGTTGGAATCAGTGAGGTCGCTAAGGAGAATTAAACCACTGGAGTTGAGGATCAAGGGGGCTACGAAGTCAATGATGGTACTGCCAAAGTTGCCGGTAGACGAGGTTGTCAATCAAGGTGTAGTTGACAGTGATGATTAGTTTGAAGGTCAAGTGTACCTTGTTGTTGGTGGTGCTTTCCGATGTGGTACAGCACAGGATGGATTCTTGGAAGGTGATAGCTATTCCGCCACTGAGGCTGTTTGTCTTTTCCTGTCTTGGGATCTTGTATCAGGAGGCAATTGTTGTGGTGATAAGTGGGGCAGACGAGGGAGCCTCCCAAGTTTCAGTTAGGGAGAGCTTGTCAGAGGAGCAGTTATGTAGCAGATCTCAAATTTTGGTGGTGTGTTTAGTGAGGGAGTGAGTGTTGAGGAGTATGCAGGACAGGGAGTGGTGTGGTGTAGTGGGGTTTGGGTAGTGTGTGTTGAATGTGTTGGGTGTCTGTGGTGCGTGGGCAAATAATATGGATGCCGGCGGGGGCATGTGAAATAGGAGAACACACCTTCCGTGTTGGGGTGCAAAGCGCAGCAGCAGCACTGGGATATGCGACCAGGCTCCAGGGTGCAGAGGGTCACATGGAGTACTGATGAGGGGGCAGGGATGCTGGCACTGGGCAGGGGCGTGGATGGGTGCAGACGAGTTTGCCTTTGGCACATTCACTGCACACGTCTGCACTGTATCCTCCAATAAGTGAAGATGGTTTTGGCACAAAACTAGTGGTGTTACCGCCTGTGCAGATGGAGATTAGGAATCTAGTGATGTCACTTCCTGTGTAGATGGATGATGGGAACTGAGTCCTTTTGTCTGGATTTTTCTTTTAAAGACAGTCTTGGCTGGAAATGAGTGATGTCACTTCCTGTGCAAATGGATGATGGGCAATAAAGTGATGTTGCTTCCTCTGCAGATGATGATGGGAGATCCAGTGAGGTCACTTCCTGTGCAGATGCATGATGGGATATATCTTGTAAAAGGTTCTCCTCACAAGGGCAGCCACAGCTTATGATGCTATCATGTCAATGTTGAAGAATATCAATAAAAGACAAAATGCAGTCCTGTTAGCCACAGATATCACTTCAGCTCAGGGGTCTCAGAGACCCAGCAGTATTACTTCAGGTTACTCTATTATCAGGCTTATTAAAACAATCTCATTTTGTCTGAACATGCCCTTCCAGAAGTTCAATACCTTTGGACACGTTGTCCAAACCAGTATGCTGGATCCCTGATTCACAAACAAAGAGCAGGAAGGGGATGAGTTTTGAAATGTGATCCAACACACTTTTCCCCAAAATCACACAGTACTCAAATAAAGGTGCTGTTCCGCAGACAGTTCTCAACATGAAAACCTAATTCAAAAGTTATCAGAGATATCCTTTAAAAGTAGCATTTGCCCTCAACCACTTAAGTAGCATGGTTCATCATCAGGCTTTTGCTCTGGTATATTCCATAGCTTTGGATAATGCCTGTGATCAGAAAGTGTAGTGAGAGGGTGGTAGATTGGGAAGGAAGTAAAATTGACTATGGGTCACTCTGTTTGGGATGTAACTTTATTCACAGTGATGAACCATCCCAACAGTAAAAACTAAGTTGAACCTTAAGAAGGGTGTTAATGAAGCACTTGAGGGTCTTACACGTGGTCAGTGTCTTTCTTGCGCCTTCAGCACTTACAAGTTCTATGGCAATTCGTCAGGACCAAAAATCACCTTAGCTCTAATCTACAACTTCAGCCATTATATGAGAATCTGTAGCTTGCTCTGTGTCCCTAAATTGCGTTAAAAAACTTAAAGTGATTGAGTAATCTAAATCGAAACTCATAATGGAGTCCCAGGTGCCCCTGGGACCTATTATGTCCTAAGTTGGGGCTTCACTGTGAAATACTGGAGCCGCTTGTCCTTTTAAAACATTGTTGGAAGGACAAAGCAAGAGTTTGACTCCTATTCTGCTTCAGGAGTCTCCGAGTTCACATGCCAGATGCTCCTGGAAACATATTCTTCAGCATTTCTGTTGTTATGTACCACTACTACATCAGTTTATGAGCGAACAGTAGGTACCACGCCTCATTACTAATGTCCTGCCCAGAAGTCCCACTTTCAGTAATTTGTAAATAGTTGATATAACTTCTTGGGATATACTATATTTAGCCACAAAGGTTTCAAATTTAGGAAGGTTCTAGTTGCTGTACTTTTGTTTTCTGACAGCATCACCCATCCAGTGATGTATCTCGGTTTACAATAGTCTGTGCACCTCATAATTTTACCCCAACCTTCACACTGGGGAGAGGATTACATTTTCTATGTCCAGCACGTCTTTCAATAGGTAGCATTCTCTCTACCTAAGAAAAACTGGACCTGTCATGGCTGGCATGAAGTCAGGATTGTAGTAAATCATTGAAAGAAGTTAAAAGTACACTGTCATGCCTATTCGTCTAGCCTGAAAGTCCTATTCCTGAAGCACTATTTGAGTGAAGGCACTAGCATGCCTATTTTGAGGTCCAGTGTTTGGGGAGCCCCAGCAGGTTCTAGATTGCCCTGTCGCTTGGTGCATGTACATCAACTTCTTGTCCGTCTTCCATGTCATCCACTGTTGCTGAAGACATGAGTGTAAGGCTGGATCATGGTCCGGACTGGCCAATCCCCTTTGCTCCTCGATGCAGTCCTAATATTTCTAGACAACCTTGTTCTCTGTCCCCACCACGTCAATTTGTCTAAATTGTTTTTAAAGATCGTCATCATAATCTGTTCCTGGCATCAGATGCTGGGAGTGCTTGAAACAAGTTTAACAGCCTCAGTAAAATATTCATCTCCACAGAGGCCAATCTTTTCCAGCCATAGCAAAGGGCATGAGCTACACCTATCCAGATCAGCCCGAGTAGCACGGGCGTAGTATGTTTTGAGCACTAATGACAATAGGGAGTGAAAATAATTGCGAAGTATCCTATAGATGTAGGAGCCCAATCAAACAGGCAGCTAGATTGCAGTGTGTGGACCTGGGTGTCTGAGACTTTCGAGTGTAAGATTTCTGATTTTTCCCTTTTAAACTGTCCCAGCTGACGAAGTAATGTATCAACCTATATTTCAGGATTATTCAGTATCAAAAGTACATTGACTGAATGCCATGAGCACTAATGCAAGCAATCAAAATGGACCCCTGCCCATCTCTTGCCAGCCGGCTGTGCAATAAGACATATTTAGGTGCAGTGAGCCCCTCACACACTTTTGTGCCCGGAGACCACTGTACATCCTGAGCTATAGCTCTGTCCCTCCTTATGTCAGTGTTATGAAATGTGGCATTCAAAGGTCTGTACATTCGGATATGGGAGGAAGGATTTCAATGGCAGATCATATATATCGCTGTAAACATCTTCATTCAACTCTGAAGGAACACAATCAAAATGACTGGAATGAATTTATGTCTGTAATTTCATAAATGAGCCGGACAGAAGAAAATGCGGCCGGTTCTTACAATCTATCAACACATAAGGAACAGTTCATGCTCTTGCTCAGCTGGGCTTGAAAGATTCATCCTCCTCATTCATCAGAGGCCCAGCTCCTGACATTTTACACTCCAAAAGGAATGCTGTCTCCAACAACCCATTAGGAAAGGCATGCCTGTACACAAATAAACTTCCTGCATAATGTAACAACACACCAAAGCAGGGGAACCACTCAAAATACCCCAGAGGGCTGGAGTGGTAATTCTTACTGTTGGATGTATTGGCGTCGGTTTTGGAGATCCTTCTTACTTTCCTGCCTGACAGCCCCTTAGAGTTGTTGCTATAGTAGCAACGCGCATACAATCCACTGTCAAGTTACTGGTACTAGTATAGTTAGGTGTCTCTGTGCGCATATGGCTCATCGCGGTTTGAGTGCTGCTGATGCAGTCCCACACTGCCGACTATTTGGCACAGTTGGTAATGAGCAGAAGTGCTGCACATGCGCACATAACAAATTAGCCTAAATAAGATTCCCTTGTGTTCTATTCCTCGGCCTGGTGGCCACGACACACTGTAAATTCTGCAGGCACGGAAGGCTTCTTCCAGTGACTGTGAATTGCTGAGTTTGAGTAGAACTGTATGGGAAGGCTCTGCCGCACATACACAGACTGATAAGAGTCCAAAACATTTACAGAATATGTCAGATAGGCGACCACCATAACAGGTAAAACTTTCAGGCGTCTCTTCACTGATCTTAAAGTAAATTATGGACATTAAATTAAAACATTTTCAAAAAAGTGTTTACATTTACATGTAAAGCACCTATTTTATATACAGAACCCAAGAAGATTGCAACTATTCACTTAAAATTAAGATAATGAAAGTTGATCAAAGAAATAGGCCATGCATTATAGTGCTGGACAGGTAGCAGCCTTAAGGCACACAAGAAATTTCCAAAGCGCCAGCATTCTTTGCCAAATGGGCATGCAATCATGGCTACCACATTGCTCTGTCACTGAGACTTAATAATTCCTGATTACTTTCATTTAGCCATTATCAGCTGCAATGCTTGATTTGGGTTCAGCTGAAGCAACCCACGAATATCACCCCCAGAATGCATTGGTTTATTAAGTAAATCCCAGGACTGGGAACTCCGTGTCTCAATTACATGGATGGAACCAAATGATAATCCTATAGGTGAGACATATATACAGTTATCCTTTGTCATACAAGTTTTAATTTACTGTAACTCAAGCTCAAACCATGGCCCCCCAGGCACTGCAAATTGTCACATGCTGTCATATTTTACCAAACCCAGATTTCATGCCTCATTCAAGAAAGGCACCAATTTCCCAATACACTGTGAAGTGTCCCCATTTTGAAGGTGATAGTCAGGCCTGGCTTTTTAGCCAGCACCACTTTACACTTTGGGTCATGGGTCACGCAGTATTTATTTTCCCATGGCATATTTGAATTCCAGGACCCCAGGTGGTGCTGGCTAAAATACAAAGGTTGCTCAAGCTGTCACAAGCAGGGATTCCCTGTGCCCTGCATGTTGAGCGCCAGGATTCAGGTCCTGGGCTGTCATTTACTCCATCAGTGCACTCTGGGTGCTGCAGGCTTCATTTCCATTCTACTGAACCAATCAATCGTAAAAGCAACAATGTTTTCAAATAAAAAGGCTGGGACGGACACACGAAGTTGGTCCAACATGGAGGGAGTTTCACATTCCTTGATAAATATGGCTTAGGACCACCTGATGATAGCAGCACGTCGCTCCATGACAGAAGACAGGCAGCTGAGCACCAAGTGATGGCTGGGTTGGATGGGAGTGGGTCAGGAAGACTGGCTGGTCATTATACTGGGTGGAAGAATGCTGACAGAACAGCATCTAGAGATCGCTACCTTACAAGGACAAGCAGTACAGATCTCAAGTTTCCCTGCTCCTTGCCTGAGTAGTACAGGCCTGAAATTTTCTTTGTGCTTTGGGGTTTGTAGTACTTTTTTTATCCTGTTATTAATACACGACTACAAGTCCCAGAATTCAACGAACAATTCTGAACTGGATGACATACTCGTTTCAACATGAGAAACTTCAGAGACGACTGGGTACTGAAGGTGGCACTGCATGCTCCAAAGTTGCTTGGGAGTAAATGATTGTGCAGGTATACTAGATCGACCACTACAGCAGTATGGGGTTGCCTTTGGCTTTTGCGCTGCTAGGAACGGGTTAGGTAGAGATATTTTGGGGCTTACATGTAACATCGGTACTCATAAAAAGATGCTGCTGTCAGTCCCATCAACACATCCATCCACTACAGCAGCTTACGAACACAGCTCGGCAAATACAGCCTGCAATGTCGACCAATAAAGAGGAGTCTTTCCAGGAAGGCACGAGACTGGTCCCTTCCCTGGTTCTTCTGGAAAGGTTGGTTTGTTGCCTTAGAAAGTAAGGGGTCACAGTACACTCACATACGCGAACATATTAAAAGAAATGTGGGTGGAAGCTCGAAGAAGCCGAAGTATGTTCTGCCCGACATACACAAGTCACAACACAGGCTGAACATCCCTCAGCACCTCCACAATTTTGCTAGCTTGTACAGACCTGTTTGTGCTATTGAGTGAT
Source organism: Pleurodeles waltl (assembly GCF_031143425.1). Classification (NCBI taxonomy): domain Eukaryota; kingdom Metazoa; phylum Chordata; class Amphibia; order Caudata; family Salamandridae; genus Pleurodeles; species Pleurodeles waltl. Next base: position 875,061,616 of record NC_090448.1, on the reverse strand, counting down.
CCATTACAAAGAAGGTCATCCCTTAAAAGAGACCTGCAGCAGTGTATTGAGCAGCCTCTGCGCTGTGCTGAGTCTGATCTTCAGTTCCTACCTGGGGCCTGTCTGACGAGGCATGAGGTGTCTCTGGCAGAACTCACAGAGGTAAGTGAACTTCTCAGGTCGGGTGGCAGCGCTAGCACTCAGGCTGCACCCCTCAAATCAACGCACATTGATCTATGTTGTGCGTAGACAAACAGGTTTCACAAGATCCCAAACATCTGTCCTACAGTGCAGCAGCTAATAGTGGGGCTAAAGACCACTGCTGACCTGATACCGCTCACACAGGTCCTTGCCTTTACATCTCAACAAACAGAAAATACTCTGTTGCAGCAGTAGATTACAAATTCCTTTCTATCAACCACCAGGTGTAGGAAGCTGCAACTAACTCAGTTGAGTGCTTTCTCGGCATTCAAAATGACTACTGTTGCGGGGATCTTTTTCCAAATGGCTTTCTCTAAGAAATGTGTGGACCCTTGTACATTGTCATGAGTATCACATTCCCTAACAAATTCACAATATCAAGACCCGACAGATACTTGTCAAGGCAGGCAGCAAGGATTGTGGTGAACAGATACATTTATAAGTGCAAGCTGTAGGATCTGTCACCTTTAGGGTCCCCTCCTGGTTTTAACATCAGTGAAATGTTAGACTGAATTATAGTGAGCTTGACATCAGAATCCTGGGACGGTATTAAAAAGTTCAATAAGGAACCAAAAAGAGTTCTCCAACATTCTTATAAAAATAAGCAGAGAACCAGGTGCCTTCCACTAAGCGTTACCTATTGCCTTTTTTATTTCCCTTACAGCTGATAGGATGATCTTAGTCCTGTCTCTGGGCCTCCATTAGATGTGGCAAGGGACAAGAGTCTAAGAATCTAGCTCAGTCCATATTGCATGCTGTAAAGGCTCTGAAAGAAGCACCAGGAAACAATGGACTTCCCCTCCTCACCTCTTCTGAGTTGTCCCTGTTCACTTAGAATTTCTACTAAGAGTGATTTGCTAGTTGTACTTTCAGTGGCAGAATGACCAACTTGCCAGCCTTCTGACCCTCGCTAACATATTTTTGTAGGAGGCTTACAAATGTTGGCTCCATCTTATTGGCTTGTAAAAGGATCAGCTGTTCTCCAAACCTGTTAATCTTTCTTATCTGCTCAACTAAGGTGGCCTCTTATTACCTGTTTCCTGGTCTCTCAAGCCCTGTGAATTTTATTGGTCATGATTAGGATGTGAAACTAAGGTTATCAGTGTTCCCCTACTGGTCGCTATCAACACCTTTTAATTGGTGGTCCAAGACGTTTTAGAGTTCTCAAGCTATTCCTCTATTTGGTTCCGACGTTCCTGCAAATACATCAGTCGCATTGTAGGTACCCGCCAAACCAGCACCTATGTGTATGTCTTCCTGGGTGAAGCTTCATCCATTCTAGCAATGTGCCAGCATGATCAGACAGGGAGATTGTGATGTGTGGTTACTTATATCTGCCCAGAGAGATGTCATGTGTGATCTCAAAGCTACTTGGTATCTAGAAAGTAGAGGGAGAGTCTGTAGGAGTTGCAAGTTCGAGGAGACTGTGGCTGAGGTGGAATATAGCAACTTGCTTTTGGCATTTATCTGTGTCCGTCAAATATCTTTCTCTGTTGACTATGGACGGGATTGACACAGGTGCCACCTTAAAATTAAGCCAAGACTACACCTGACAAACAAGTTACTTACCTTCGGTAATTTCTTATCTAGTAGCGATGTCTGTGATGGGTGTGACATGCAGTACCTATATAAGCGCAAAAGCAGCACGTTGACTTCAGTTACTTTTGCAAATTTCCACACCAGGCGCGCCAAACTACAATGAACACTGACCACTGGTGTGCCAAACTAAGGCCATGAGAAGAGTGTCCCTTACATTGTAATCAGTTCACAGAGCAGGTAGGATGGGTAAGGAATCTGCGGCTAGATAGAGCTCCTGCCAGATAAGGCATTACTGGAGGTAAGTAACTTATTCATCTGATAGAAATGTCTGACGGCAGATTCCTTAACTTAGAGTAGATGCTCAAGCAATACCTCCCCCGGATGTAGGTCTGCAAAAGCAATTAAATGTGAAAGTCCTGCAGGACTTAACAGGCAAAATTCCTGTCACAATGGACCTGACTGTCCAGGCAGCAGTGATTGATGAGCGTGTGCAGTAAAGCTCACTTTGCTGCCTGACAGAAGTCCAGGACTAGAACACTGCGCTAATGCAGTGGTCACAGCCTTGGCTCTGATGGAGTGAGCCTGCAAGCCCTCAGGGGATTCTTAGCCAATGTGTAGCAGATCTTAATGGATAGAACGATCCATATTGAGATGGTAAATTTTTGCACCACATTCTTAGCTTCTACATAGGCCAAGAAGAGTTGATCAGGCACCCGGAATTCTCTTGTGTGGTCAAGGTAGAACGACAATGCTCTTGATGGATCTTGACAGTGGAGTCTCTCCTCTTATTTAGAGGGATGAGGCAGAGCAAAGAAGGTAGGCAGTGTGATGTCCTGGCATACTTGAAAGGGAGTCACAACCTTCAGAAGAAAGGAGGTACGCATCTGGAGAACCAGCTTGTCTGGGTAGAAAGTGGCATAAACAGTGTGCTAAGAGAGTGTCTGCATTTTACTGACTCTCCTGGCCGATGTTATGGCCACTAAAAACGCAGTTATTATTGTCAGAAACCTAAGAGGGCAATTGTGTAGAGCATCAAATGCTGCACATGTGAAAAAGGTGAGGACCAGTTTAAGGACCCACTGAAGCATGATAAATGGCATAGGGGGCACATCATCTGGAGGTCTGTGAGGAACCTAGCCACAACAGATGACGTAAAGAGAGAAGGTTGGTCCTGCAACTGCAAAAATGCTGAGATGGCAGATAAATAACCTTTAACTGTGCCTTTGCTGGGCCAAGACCTTGGCTAAAGGTGCAGAATGGGATCAATGTTGTGGAAAGCACACCATGACACAAACTTATCCCACTGGCAGGTGTGCACAGCCTTGGATGTGGGGCACCTTACTAACATTACAGACTTCTGGAGGAAAGTTGAAAGCTGTCAACTATCGCCGCTCAATCTCCATGGATGAAGGTAGATGGTGTGAAAGTTTGGGTGCAAGACCCTTCCCTGCTACTGCAACAGAAGACCCTTCCGAAGAGTCAGCCTGACTGGAGGACTGATGATTATGCTAAAGAGCTGGGATACCATATATAGGAAAATGGTTCCCTGTTGCAGTTACTCCCCACTTTTTGTCTGTTATTGATGCTGACTTGAATGCTAGCCAGGCCCCAGCACCAGTGTTCCTTCACTTAAAATGTACCATTGCTTCCACAATTGGCACACCCCTGACTTACAGATAAGTCCCTTGTAAAAGGTACCAGTGGTACGAAGGGCCCTGTGACCAGGGAAGGTCCCTAAGGGCTGCAGCATATGTTGTGCCACCCTAAGGAACCTCTCACCTACCACATGCACACTGCCATTGTAGATTGTGTGTGTTGGTGGGGAGAAAAAGGCAAAGTCGACATGGCATCGCCCTCAGGATGCCATGCCCACAAAATACTGCCTGTGGCATAGGTACGTCACCCTTCTAGCAGACCTTAGTGCCCTAAGGCAGGGTGCACTATACCACAGGTGAGGGCATAGCTGCATGAGCAATATGCCTCTACAGTGTCTAAGTCCATTCTTAGACATTGTAAGTACAGTGTGGTCATATTAAGTATATGGTCTGGGAGTTTGTCAAAAACGAACTCCGTAACTCCATAATGGCTACACTGAATACTGGGAAGTTTGGTATCACACTTCTCAGAATTTCAGTTTCTGACCCCCTGGGGTGAGGGCTTTCGTGTCCTCTGAGGCCAGAAACAAAGCCTGCTCTGGATGGAGGTGCTTCACACCTACCCCCTGCAGGAACTGTAACATCTAGCAGTGAGCCTCAAAGGCTCAGGCTTCGTGTTACAATGCCCCAGAGCACTCCAGCTAGTGGAGATGCCCGCCCCCTGGACACAGCCTCCACTTTCGGCAGCAAGTCCAGGGGAGATAATGAGAAAAACAAGGAGAAGTCACCCACCAGTCAGGACAGCCTCTAAGGTGTCCTGAGCTGAGGTTACCCCTGCCTTTAGAAATCCTCCATCTTAGTTGTGGAGGATTCCCCCACAGGGAGGAGTCACAAAGAGGGTGTAGCCACCCTCCAGGACAGTAGCTATTGGCTACTGCCCCCCCAGACGTAAACACCCCCCTAAATTTAGTATATAGGGGCACCCCAGAACCCAGGAAATCAGATTCCTTCAACCTGAAGAAACAAGAAGGACTGCTGACCTACAAGCCTGCAGAGAAGACGGACGACAACAACTGCTTTTTTGCCCCAGCCCTACCGGCCTGTCTCCAACTTCGAAAACCTGCAACCAGCGACACATCCGACAGGGACCAGCGACCTCTGAAGCCTCAGAGGACTGCCCTGGCTAAAGGACCAAGAAACTCATGTGAGCAGCGGCTCTGCTCAAAACCAGCAACTTCTTTGCAACAAAGAAGCAACTTTCAAAGACTGCATGCTTCCCGCCAGAAGCGTGAGATTTCACACACTGCACCCAATGCCCCTGGCTCGAGATCCAGAGAACAAACACCACAAGGAGGACTCCCCGGCAACTGCGAGCCCATGAGTAGCCAGAGAGGACCCCCTAAACCCCCACAGTGACGCCTGCAGAGAGAATCCAGAGGCTCCCCTGACCGCGACTGCCTGTAACAAGGGACCAGACGCCTGGAACCAGCACTGCACCCGCAGCCCCCAGGACCCGAAGGAACCGAACCTCAGTGCAGGAGTGACCCCCAAGGCGACCCTCTGCCTAGCCCAGGTGGTGGCTGTCCCGAGAAGCCCCCCTATGCCTGCCTGAACTGCTAGAGTGACCCCCGGGTCCCTCCATTGATTCCTATCTGAAACCAGACGCCTGCTTTTCACACTGCACCCGGCTGCCCCTGTGCCGCTGAGGGTGTGTTTTGTGTGCTTACTTGTGTTCCCCCCAGTGCTCTACAAAAACCCCCTGGTCCTCCCCCGAGGACGAGGTACTTACCTGCTGGCAGACTGGAACCGGAGCACCTCTGTTCTCCACAGGCGCCTATGTGTTTTGGGCACCTCTTTGACCTCTGCACCTGACCAGTCCTGAGTTGCTGGTGTGGTAACTTTGGGGTTACCTTAAACCCCCAACGGTGAGCTGCCTATGCCCAGGAACTGAGACTTGTAAGTGTTTTACTTAACTCACAAACTAACCTTTACTTACCTCCCCAGGAACTGTTGATTTTTGCACTGTGTCCACTTTGAAAATAGCTCATTGCCATTTTTACAAAGACTGTATATGATATTGCTTTTATTTAAAGTTCCTAAGTTACCTAAGTGAAGTACCTTGCATTTTATGCGTTTACTTCAAATCTCGAACCTGTGGTTCTTAAAATAAACTAAGAAAATATATTTATCTATATAAGAAACTATTGGCCCGGAGTAAGTCTTTGAGTGTGTTCCTCATTTATTGCCTGTGTGTGTCCAACAAATGCTTAACATTACCCTCTGATAAGTCTACTGCTCGACCACGCTACCACAATATAGAGCATTAGAATTATCTAATTTTGCCACTATCTTACCTTTAAGGAGAACCCGTGAACTCTGTGCACACTATTTCTTACTTTGAAATAGTATATATAGAGCAAACTTCCTACACCATACTCTCCCTGTCCATCTAGAGCCACAAGAATTTGTTTAACTTGGTTGATCCTGATCTTCTTCTAAACTCTTACCAGAAGTGGTACTGGTGGAAAGGCGTACAGGAGTCCAAGGCTCCACTTCAGATGAAAAGCTTCTCAGAGCGAGAGTCGCCTCGGAAACTCCAGCACGCAGAACCAATGACATTGTATGCTCTTGGTAGTGGCAAACAGATCTAATCAAGGCTCTCCCCACTGCTGAAAGAGACTGTGCGCCACTTCCAGATGGAGACCACATTCATGACCCGCTAGGCATCGATGGCTGAGCTGGCCTGCCCTGTCATTCAGAGAACCCCCTGGTGTTGAACCATCAAGGAAATGCCCTGACGTTCCATATGCACAGTCTTCTGACAGAAGGTCCACGACCCCACCCCGCCCTGTTTGCTGCAGTACTACATTGCAGTGGTGTTGTCCATAAACACATGCATCAGCCTTTCCCTAATCAAAGGACGAAAGACTTTCAATACGAAAGCAATTCGTGCAGAGCTACAACAGTATGATATGGAGCTTGGACTCCGCCAGAGACCAGAGTTCTCTGGTCTCCACGTCTCCAAGATGGTCGTCCCATCCCAGAAGAGATGAATCTGTCACCACAGTCAGCTCTGGTTGGGGAAGGGGTCAGCCACAACTACTGATGTTTTTTTCAATTTCATCCAAGATCAAGTCCATGTCAGAGAGATTACTCTTCCAGTTCCACTGCAGAGCCGGCATATGGCAAAGGCCACGTGTTACAAGCAGGATGAAGAAGGTCATGAGGCCCAACAACCTCAGGGTCATTCTCACCAAAATCCTGGATAGAGTCTAAAACATCAGTATTATAGCCTCAATAGCCTGGACTTGCCACTCAGGAGGATAAACCCGAAACTCCACTGTGTCCAGAACAACTAAAAAAAGGGAGCGTCTATGAGGGAATCAGACATGACTTCGGTACGTTGATACTGAACCCCAGCGAGGGCAGACGGCTCACTGTTGTCTGTAGGTGGGAGACGACTGCTGGGGGCTACCCCACCTTCAAAAGCCAATTGTCAGGGTAGGGAAAGAATGGACCCTCTGCAGATGAGCTGCAACCACCACCATGACTTTCATGAACAACTGAGGGGTGCTGGTTAGGTTAAAGGGAGGGCACAGCAAACTGAAAGTGCTCTTGGCCCACCATGAACCACAGGTAACGTCTGTGTCCAGTCAGGACTGGGATGTGGAATTATATACGTCCTGCAAGTCCAACATAACCCTCCAGGCTCCCGGGTCTAGGACAGACAGAAGTAGCACAGCATTCAGCATCTTGAATTTCTCTTTTTTCAGGAAGAGTTTTAGAACGCACAGGACTAGGATCATACAAAAGTCTCTATCCTTCTTGGGCTTAGCAGGAACTATTCCTGATGCCACATCCTCTCTATGGCTCCCTTGGCCAAATGAGCCAGTGTTTCCTGATGGAGCAAGATGAGGTAATCCTCCATCAGCTCATTGTAAGTGGGTGGCATAGGTGGAGGGGTAGTCAAAAAGTGGACGGAGTAGCTGCTTTGGGTGATTTGCAAAACACAACGGTTCGATGTTACTGGCCGCCAGTGGTGCAGATGATGGTGTGTCCTGTCACCCACTGGGTGCCTATGATGAACAGAGGGCAAACTAAACAGGTTTAGTGGCTGTGGCTGCTGGCGGCTTGGTCAACTGCCCTGACCTCTGGCTACCTGTCCCAACTGGTCTATTGGACTTGCATCCTTGGCCACGAAAAGGCTGGGAAACCTGTTGGCTGTGGTGGATGGAAGAGTTTGGATGCGTCTGGGAATCCATTCTGTGGCCACGAGGGGGGCAGAAGATGAACTGGAGACTGGGTGGACTCACAAAATTCCTCAAGCTGGGCAGGAGGCGCTCTGGAACCCAGAATGTCAGGGAAGCGTGGAGTGGACCCTGGCTCAGGCTCCACCCAAAGCAAAAGGCCTGGAACACCGCCACTCCTCCTGCGCCTCTTCAGAATACCTCGCCGGGTGTGGGAAGTCAATGACATCTTTGATTTATTGTGTTTCTGGGACTTACCCAACTTCCTTAACCACTTTGAGTGTGATGACGATCACTGCATGTGACCGGGATCTTGAATGCCGCTGGGTTGTCGGACTTTGGGGCAGCCAAGGGGGGTTGTGGGATCTGACCACCAGCACCTTTGGAAGCAGGGGGAGGCAGTCCTCACAGGTCTTGGAGTTGTTGTCCCTTTCCAAGCACCATAAATGCCTGAAGTGTGGGTCTGTCACAGATATCTGCCTGTGACAGACACCACATGGTGTGACATCTACCGGACCCTGTCAAACCAGAAGAGACAATTTTTCAAAAAAGTGTTGACAAAAAGGGCAGAAGAAAGCCAGGCAAAAAGCGACTGAGGGTAGCTTTGACCAGATCAGCACTAGCTAGTGCAAAACGGAAAGAACCTACGCCAGCATGCCGGGGTGGCGCCTAAATAGGTACCGCACATGTCACTTCAGGCACAGACGACGCCGGCAATGCAGAGCCCAACAACGTCATCTATCGGTGCACAGAGGTACTGCTCAAAAACATCCCGATCCAGTCTCATGCCTGGCGATAATTCTATAGTAAGGAATCTGAAGCTAAAAGTCTCTATCAGAAATGCACCTGCGTTCCAAAATTCAGAAGCGTGCCCAGTCTGGAATGCTTACAGTGAGTGAAGCGCTGTCTCATCAGTGTTCTGCGTAGAAAACAAGCTTTTTCTGCAGTAGAAAGCAATGTTTTGGAGGCAAAGCATATCAGCCTTAGAAACAAGTTATATCAGCATTGATGCTCAATATGACAGCCACCTTGGCGTTTCCGGATCTTCATAGGAGAAAATCTTAGATCGAGATCAGTATGTGGCTGTGATCGGGCTGCAGCCCTTGTGAGTGACTGCGCACAGACTAAGTAAGAATTTGGGATCAACATGTGGTGACTTTTTTGATTTTCAATTCAACAGGCTGCTTTATTTTGTTTTAACTTATTGGGTTTTAGCACGAATTATCATCATTCCGATTGGCACCGAATACAGCACCTGAGGCACCACCGTTAATGGAGTCTGCTCTTTTACCACAGAAGAATATACCATACTAGGTATCACAATTAAAGAACATGGCTCATCTACCACATATAAAAAACTAAAGTTAGTCTGTTTTTCAGGTTGTGGCTTCAGCAATGTGTGAACAGATGACAACTTCAGTGTGAACTATAGTCACCTAAATCCTTAATTCAAACTACAGGGTGGAGGTTTTCTTCATCTCTCACTTGTTCTGTTGGTGACTCTCTAAGATGTGTTGACATCACCTTTGCTGTGAGTTGTTCAAGAAATCGTGCTTAGTGAAAGCCGTGCAAAATGTGATACTGCTTCATTTTTTCTAGCTTATCCACGGCAAGCTCTCCATTAATTGGGCAATATGGAAAAAAGTGTTTCAAAATTATGCAAGGGTGTGTGTCATCAATGTGAGTGCAGAAAGAAAAGTTGCACTGTCGTTACACACTGTGGTAGGTAAAGGACAACAAATGTTGTCAACAGCAGGTGACGTTACACAGCATGGACATCAGGGCTGGTGGGTATAGTGGACAGGAAATTAAAATGAGTTAATTTCTAACCAAGTTGGCTAAGAATATCAAAGACATGCATGGATTATGTAGGAAAGGTATGGAAATTTTAAGGAGACAGAAGTGCATGACCGTTTGAGCGTGTCAAATCTGACTGATGTATGCTTCTGATTAGCAAGCTTTTTTGTTCAGAGAAAGGAGACTATTGCATTTTCGGATGCCCTGCAGTATATGTCTGGGCGCTGGACTCCTCAAACGTGTGCGTCTAAGACACTAAAGTGTGCTGAAACAAACGTTTCCATTATTCAAATAAAATACAGGCCTTGGACTTTTGTTGAGCCAGATAGTTTCTCTAGGGCAGTGTTTCTGCTGTTTGGGCTGATCGTAAACCTTTGCATGATTTTGCATATTGTCACAGTCAGAATTGGGAAACAGATGGTAGAATTACTCGAGTATACCTTTTCTGCTGAACATATTACCTGGGCTAACAACAGCACAGTAGACATGGTAAAGTGTCTTTCCAAACTTGTGAAAGTTGATGAAATGAAGAGAATGCAGTTGTAGAATATTGTTGAATATTACGTGTGGTCAGAAGAAAGTGTGTATCGTGTCTGGAGATGTAATTTCAGAGAAATTATAAATTTGATCCGGATAATATATTGGCTATGTGCTCCACGTACATCAGGGAGAATTAGCCATAGAAGAGGGGTTTGGATGTTGATATTTGGCCATACTGAGTGGTTAAAGAAGAGATGTCTTTATATGATGGTTTGATTTTCAGAGGTGATAGACTGGTGAAACCTAGTAGTATGCAGAATAAAATCTTCGATATTGCTCATGAAGGACCTTCATGTATGTGAATACCACTGCAAGAATTCACTCTAACTTTTAGCAGCCTGGTCTCAATTTGGAGATATGAAGGAGAAATAAATAATGTTATAAGTGTTTGGAGATTGACAAGATCCACAAGGTCAGGACTGCTCAGATGGTATGCAGGGAACTACCATTACCCTGGCAGGAAAAAGCAATGGATTTTGTTGGGCCTCTAAGGGGTGAGAATTTCTCTCTCTATTTCTTTGTAGTTATTGATCTCTTCTCCATGTGGGCAAATATTGTGTGTCATTTCTTCAGGGGTAGTAATATGTTTCATTGAGGATCTTTTTAGGTCAGAGGGTATTCCGAAAAGCATTTTGACTGATAAGTGTCCAAGTTTGTTAACATGAATTTAATTAGTTTTTGATTATGTATGGCATTACTCACGATGGATCATCACTCTACCATCCAGAGACCAATGGAATGGTGGAGGAATTCAACAAAACAATATAGGAAAAGTACCACATGGCTACACCCTGTGGTCTAGATGTACAAGTTACTTCGGTAACAAAATATCTGGTAGGGACATAGGCCCTCATTAAAACCTCGGCGGTCTTCTAGGAAGACCGCCGAGGCATTGGGCGCCAGAATACCGCCAGTGCTGGCGGTATTCCTGGCTCCCTATTTTGACTTTTCCGCTGGGCCAGCGGAAGGTAACAGTGTTACTGTCCACTGGCCCAGCGGAAAAGTCACATCAACATTGCTGCTGGCTCCTAATAGAGCCGGCAGCAATGCTGATATGCAGAGGGTGCAGTAGCACCTGTCGCGCATTTCATTGCCCGAAATTCAGGCAGTGAAATGCGCGATGGGGCTATGCCTGGGGGCCTCTGCACTGCCTAGTTGCCGCTCAATCTCCACGCATGACGGCGGAGGTTTGACAGGTTCGGGTGCAGAACCGTCCCCTGTAGCTGCGACAGAAGATCCTCCTGAAGAGGCAGTCTGAGTGGAGGATCGATGGACAGGCTCAATAGCTCTGGATACCACACTCTTTGAGCACAGTCCGGAGCCACCAAGATGACTTGGGCCTGGTTGTTCTTGATTTTCTTGAGAACTCTGGGAAGAAGAGGCGGGAAGGTGTAAAGGAGGCCTGAATTCCACTCGAGACGAAAAGCATCTCCGAGGGAGTGCTGCCTTGGAAACTCCAACGCGCAAAACAGCTGACATTGCGTGTTCTCTGCGGAGGAGAACAGATCTAACCAAGGCTCTCCCCACTACTGAAAGAGACCTTGTTCTACCTCCAGATGGAGACGCCATTCGTGATTGACTGTGCATCGACGGCTGAGTTTGTCTGCTCTGGCGTTGAGGGAACCCCCCAGATGTTGAACCATCAGGGTAATGCTCTGATGTTCCAGCCATGTCCAGAGGCGTAGCGCCTCCTGACAAAGGGTCCAGGACCCTACTCCGCCCTGTTCGTTGGAGTACCACATGGTGGTAGTATTGTCCGTGAACACCTGCACCACTTTCCCTTTGAGAGAGGGAAGGAATGCTTTCAGCGCAAGCCTGATCGCCCGGAGCTCCAGCAGATTTATATGGAGCCCCAATTTTGCCAGAGACCAGAGGCCTCTGATCTCCGCCTCTCCCATGTGGCCGCCCCAATCCAGAAGTGACGCATCTGTCACTATAGAGAGATATGGTTGGGGAAGGGAGAGGGATCTTCCGTGGACCCAATTCGGATTCAAAAGCCACCACTGCAGGTCTTTCGCAGTCCCCTCCGAGATCTGGACCATGACTGAGAGATTCCCCTGATGCTGCGCCCACTGGAACTTCAGGCCCCACAGCAGAGCTCGCATACGCCATCTGGCATGTGTCACTAGCAAGATGCAGGAGGCCATGAGGCCCAGCAGCCTCAGAGTCAGTCTCACCGAAACCCAAGACCGAGGCTGAAAGATTGGAATCATAGCCTGAATGTCTTGGAGTTGCTTTTCGGGAGGAAAAGCCCGAAACTGCACTGTGTCCAGAACTGCTCCGATGAAAGGGAGCGTCTGCGAGGGAGTCAGGTGTGACTTTGGCACATTTATAGTGAACCCCAGCGTGTGCAGGAGGTCCGCCATAGTCTGAAGGTGGGAGATGACTGTCTGGGGGGAGTCCGCCTTCAACAGCCAGTCGTTGAGGTAGGGGAAGGCTAAGACCCCTAACCTGTGCAGATGAGCTGCAACCACCGCCATTACTTTCGTGAACACCCGAGGGGTGCTGGTAAGGCCGAAGGGGAGCACAGTAACCTGAAAGTGCTCATGACCTACCACAAATCGTAGGTAACGTCTGGGGGCAGGCAGGATAGGGATGTGGAAATAAAGGTCCTGCAAGTCTAACGCTACCAGCCAGTCTCCTGGGTGTAAGGCAGACAGAACCTGAGCCAGGGTGAGCATTTTAAATTTCTCGTTCTTGAGTTCAGGTCCCGAAGGTCTAGGATAGGACGTAAGCCCTTGTCCTTCTTTGGGATCAGAAAGTAGCGGGAATGACAACCACGACCTACTTCTGGCACAGAGACCCTTTCTATAGCTCCCTCGGCCAAGAGAGCCGCGACTTACTGGCAGAGAAGCACCAAATGATCCTCCTGAAGATGATGGAAGGATGGCGGCATGTGTGGTGGAGCAGATTTGAAAGGGAGGGAGTAGCCCTTCCGAATGATCTGCAAAACCCACCCTTCCATGGTGATATGTTCCCAGTGGGCAGGTGATTACAGATCCTGCCACCAACTGGGAGGAAGTGAGGGGATGGACTAGGAGGGTTTGGAGGCTGCAGCGGGGGCAGAGGTGGACTGGACAGACTTCTGGTTCCCTGTCCCACGGCCACGTGTGATTCCGCAGTCACGCATAGTGGCTGGCCAGTGCTCGTGGCATGGTGGATGGGTGGAGGATGCCTTAGGGCACCCCTTTCGTGTCCACGAAAGGGATGAAAAGCGGACTGTGGTGGGAGAGTGGCCGAAGAAAGACCGAGGGACCGAGCCGTAGCCTGGGAATCCTTGAATCTCTCCAAGGTCGAGTCCGCTTTGTCTCCGAAGAGACGGGTGCCATCAAAGGGCATTTCCATGAGTGACTGTTGGACAACCCCTGAGAAACCAGAAGTGCGTACCCAGGCATGGTGCCGTAAGGCCACTGTCGTTGCAACCGATCTGCCCAGAGAGTCGGTCGTATCGAGCTCACAACGGATTGTGAACTTTGCCGCGTCTCTCCAATCGTTCACTGCCTGGGAGACGATACCACGGGCCTCCTCTGGTATCTGCGGCAGGACTTGCGCAACCGTATCCCACAGGGAGTGGGTATAACGGCCTAAAAGGCATGCGGTGTTCACAGACTGCAGCGCTAGACTGGAGGAAGAAAACAACTTCTTGCCAAACTGTTCCTGCCTTTTGGATTCCCTATACAGGAGTGCGGAAGGGAACGCGCCTGAAGAAGAGGAAGCCTGGATAACAAGACTCTCAGGCGTGGAATGTTGGGACAGGAATTTTTGGTCGTTCGGTGCGGGCCGATGGCGGCGAGCGATAGTCCTGTTCACCGAAGCCCCTGTGTTGGGTTTGGACCATGTACCCAAAAGGACATCAGTGAGGTATGAATGGTAAAAGGGGTTCTGAAGTAGAAGCCCCAGGCTGAAGCACCTCTGTCAGGAGATTAGACCTGACTTCTACAGTAGGTAGCTTGAGGCCGAGGACCTCAGCTGCCCTACTCACCACCATACCATAAATTGCTCCCTCCCCCGTAGCCACGGTAGGAGGGGACAGCATGCCAGCATCAGGAGAAGTATCCAGACCACTGGCTTCACCCAAATCCTGTGCCCAGTCCATAGCAGGGTCATCCTGGTATTCATTAGGGTCCAGGGACCCCTCCACTCCTCCCCTTATTCATACCAATAGGAAAAAGGGTCTGAATCCGACCTGGGGCGAATGGGCCCCACCGAAGCCAAAGTTGTCCGACGCCGCTCCGACTCCGAGTCGTTGGGGATGAGAATTGGCCCGACGTCGATAGTGGGCACTACCGACGTCGGGAGCGTCGATAATCGACCCGGTGCCGGCGAAGGTCTTGAAGGTGCAACCGGCGCCGGTGCGGATCCGCGCACAGATCTGGAGGTGACCTCGGTGGCCGGGGCCGAAGCCTCCACGCAGAACCCGAAGGTCCCTCAGCCGAACCCCTTGGGCCCAAAGGTGCCGTATCGGGGTCGGCCTGCCCAAAGATGAGGTGCATGGCTTCGTAAAACTCTCAGTTGAGCGGGGGTCGCTCCGGAAAACTTGCGGAAGCGCGGAGTCGACCCAGACGCAGGCTCTGAGGACAGAGGCATAGTGGATGGACGCTCGTCCCGCGTCGCGTCAGCCAAGCGATGGGGTGAAATCGGAGATCGATGGGACTTCTTCGTCTTTTTCTTTTCGAGTGGTGATGACTCCGCGACCGATCTCGAGACCTTCCTCTTGAGCGAGACCGGGACCTACACGTCAAGTGCCGGGCCGCCATTATCTTTAGGGACCGCTCCCTCAAAGCCTTCGGGTGCATGGCCCGACACTCGGAGCACGACTTCGGGTTGTGGTCGCGTTCGAGGCACCACAGACAAACGCGATGAGGATCCGTCACCTACATCGTCCGATGGCAGTCCTCACAAGGCTTGAACCCGGTGTTCGGGGACATCTTGATGCACCAAAGTCACACACAAAAAACTTCGACAAAACGGTCAAATTCGGCCCAAAAATAGACTAGGGTAGCTCTTCTCCGGATCACTGCGTGGCACGGAAAGAAAAGAACTGATGTCACTGCGTGAGGGCGGCGTCTATGTACTACTCCTGAGGTCTTAACGGCGACCACGACGCCTACGTCGCCTGCGGAGTCAACCAATGCCACCTACCGACACGCAAGGGTATTACTCAAAGAAAAAATCTCCAGATCCAGTCTGACGCCTGGGGGGAAAATTCTAAGGTAAGGAATCTGCAACTAGAAGTCTCTATCAGATTCTCTCTGTAAGGTATTCTGAGGTGGAAGCTTAATTCTAGGCTGACTCTTGGATGAATGGAGTGGAATAAGGGCTTGGTGAAGGTGTTGTTGGATGATGAGTGGAGAAAATGTGAACTTAATCAAATGAGTGAGAGAAAAAGAGAGTATGACATAAAGCATGCTGTTAAAGATGTAGTCAATGATGGTGACTGGATCGTGGGTTGGGCTCCTGTTGGCTTCAAGCTTTGGTCTAAATTTATTGAACCAAGGAAAGGTATCAAACCTTTCAAAAATGCTTCCAAAACTTCAGTTGGTAGTATATGGAATCACAGCATGGTGATTATCAACAAATATTCTTCTCAAACTGTGGACAGATGTTATTCTCAAGTTGTGAGAGGAGTCCATGCTGTCAATAGAAAGTTGACTGTAGCTACAGATTGTGATGATTCCAGAAATATAACAGCCCAGAGAATCTCCAGTAGACTGCACTAACTTAAAGACAACGTTTAACTATTTACGTAGCACTCTGTTTTCTGTATTTGTCCAGGTTTTCATATTTTAATGTGCTGCTTTATTTTCAAGTCAGTGTTTGCCTTTGTTTCTCTCTTAGAAGTTTGGTGTTCTTTATTTGGATATATGCCTCATAGTGATCATTTAGAAACTAGAGGAAGGTATGAGGTGCCTGGTTACTTCTTTCTACCTAGGGTCTCCTAATGTCAGGTGCGATCTCATACCTACCTGTGTTTTAGAATGTACATTGAGAGACTGTAGGAGCTGGCAGCTGGAGAAGGCAGGTGGCTGAGTTGGAATACAGCAACTTGGTTGCTGCACTTAGCAGTGCTTGTCAGTTATTCTTCAGAGATATTTCCAATTTCTATATATTGTATTGGAACCAATATCAATGGGCTGACAAAGTTAATAAATAGCCATGTAAATGCGTTGCACCAAGCAAGAAGACTAATCACTCACAGATGAAGTAAGCTGTCCCCAAGCATCTTTTAGTCCTTAGACATGAACCAAAGTTTTCAGTTTCTTGCTTTTCCCTCTGGATGTGGGCCCCCTGGTGGCTAGACCAGTCAAGGAAAGTGGCTGAAACTAAATTAAAGCCTCCTCCCACCCCTAAATTAACCTACAACTGCAACACACCAACACAATATACAAGGATTGTACACTTTCAGGAGTGTAGAGTCTTGATCTACATTGGCAGCATATATGTTCAGCAAGGTGAATTTCGTTTCTCAATGGTCAAACTAAGGTAGAACAAATCTGTTGCACTGGTCCCTTTGTTAGAGTATTTAACAGTAGGAAAGTATGTTTGACTAAAATAGTCACTCCCAGTGTTTTAAAAACATGTGATGTAAAGATTTGGGTTGGATAAGATTTAGGGCCTCATTACAACCTTGGCAGGCGGCGTTTGTGCGGCCCCATTTTGACATCCCCACTGGGCAGAAACAAAGTTTCCGCCCGCCTGCCCAGCGGGGATGTTGGCCGCAACATGGGAGCCGACTCCTAATGGATCCGGCAGTGTTGCGTCCGTGCGACGGGTGCAGCTGCACCCGTCGCGCTTTTCACTGTCTGCTGTGCAGACAGTGAAAAGCTGTGTGGGGCTGTGCCTGGGGGCCCCTTCACAGCCCATGCCAAGTGCACGGGCAGTGCATGGGCCCCCAGGGGCCCCGCGACTCCCCATTCCACCAGCCTTTCCATGGCGGTCTCTACCACCATGGACAGGCTGGAGGGAAGGGGACTCGTAATCCCCTGGGCAGCGCTGCTTGCAGCACTGCCCTGGCGGATTAAAACTGCCAGGTCTGCCGCGGTCGTAATCCGCAAGATTGTACCACCAGCATGTTGGCGGTACAATCTCCAAAACAGCCCGGGCGGTCTTTGACCGCCAGGGTTGTAATGAGGCCCTTAGTTCTTTATTGATCCCCTTACAGAAATGTATTGCATGCCAGAATACGATATTTGTCCTTTGCACCCTCAAGCAATGCTGACCCTTGTGTAACTTATTCGGTGAGCTGAACCCACTTACATTTCTCTTAGAGAGATTAGCTTAAACTTCTCCAAGTTAACAAATATTGCTTTATCCCTTTGAGTTGTTTCTGAGAAAAGCATCCCTCCAAGTTCGCCTCTCTTCCTCCACCGCCTGAAATCTGAACTACACCCATCAAGATATGACAAAAGAGATGAGAAATTGCCAGATGCCTCACAATGCTGTCATGATTTTTTTCGAACACATTTTATTGATTTATTGAGAGAAAACATTGGGAATGACCATAGACCCTGGTCCCGTATCAGTTATCAAAGACAGTATACGAGTCAATAGTCCATCCTAGGAAGTCCCATCCCCCTTAAACCCACCCCCAATCACCTCAGAAACCCTCCTCCCTGTGCAGTGCAAAACAAGTCAATAACATTCCACTGTATAACTAGCCTCCCCCTCCGAGCAGCCAATTTGCCCACTGGATGACAAACCCCGGCCCGAGCTATCTCCCGTAATTATCCCTCCAATCTCTCCCTTGTGTAGCTCTAGTCGGGGAGCTTGTAAGGGGTGAGATCATTTGCTTGAGTTCCTCAACCAGTGTCATCCACACCGAGCGACATGCCCTTCGCCAGGCCTCCAAGTTCAACGTTTCTCCTTCGTAAACTGCCCATCTCTGGAGTTCCTTGTGCCATGAGTGCAGGGGATCTCCAGTTACGATGATCTCCCACTTGGCCAATATGAACCCCAGATCCATGAATTTACTGGATATTTTAGTCTTAGAGGTGTGCGGAAAGTCACTTAAGAGACAGTAGGCTGGGTCTTTAGGCACCTCTCTTTTGACCAATGTCGAGAGGGAGTTGAGAACAACTCCAAAGCATATGAAGGAAATCTGCACCCCCTCCTTGACCACATCTAGGGCATTTAATCTCAGATACCGTGAGCATCTTGTTCAGCCTGTGAGGGGTTAAATACGCTCTGTGTAAAATGTAAACGTTTATTAATTTAAATGTGGCATTGTGCAATACTTTGGGTATTCTCTCCAGTACTATGTCCCAACTCTCATCTTTATAGGATTTGCTAATATCTGCTTCCCATTTCTGACGTTTGTTTACTAAGGGCTGTAGTGAGTCATTATGTATCTTACTGTACAGGCATGTGACTGCCTTCTGCGTGCCTGCTGCTACTGCTAAGTACGTGCAGCTGGAGTGAGTGGGTGGTTCTGCCCAGCCCACCCCCCAATGTTGCCTTATAGTTGCCACTAGCCCCCCCACGTATCAAGAAATGTTGAGGGCTTAGGTCAAACTCAATCTGTAAATCGTTGTAGGGGAGTAACGCCCCATCCTTGAACAAGTCCTCTACCGTGCACACTCCTGCCTCCTTGAGTTGGTGTAGCCTTTGCTAATTATTACTGTGCAGGAGGGCTGTTAAATAATCAAGTGGAAGCTCAGAGGAATAAGGGTGCTTGGTTCTGGTTTTTTGTAGGCATCTACACCAGCAGTAAGCCACCACCTCATGCTCCCTTGTTACCCATTGCTCCGGATCCCATACCCCCAAAAGGAGCTGAACTAGCCGAGACCCAGTCGGTGTTCCGAGCCACCTGTCATTAGGCGAGTTTTGGCAGAGCCACACCGATTGCGTGAAATATTGGAGCTGTGCCACTATGTAGTAGTCTTCGAAATTCAGTGCTGCCTGCCCACTCATCATGATTGCTCGCTGCGAAGTGAAAAGCGACACCCGCTTGTGGCCCGTTCCTCAGATAAAGGATAGTGTCAGGGAGTCTATTTCCCCAAAAAGGGCCCGAGGGATTTTGATAGGCAATGCAGTGAAATAATAGAGAAGTCGAGGTAGCATAATCATTTTCAACAGCGCCACCCTCCCCATCAGTGATAAAGGGAGTGTGCTCCAAAAGTCCATGGTCCGCTTCAGGGAACTGACTGCCCGTTCGATATTGCCTTCTACGACATTAGAGGGGGTGTGATAAATTATCATCCCCAAATATGTAATGCAATGTGGATCCCAGCGCCAAGAACCCAACTCTAAAGGAGGGGGCGCGCCCCAGCAAACTGGGAACAGGCTGGTTTTCATCCAGTTAACCCTAAGGCCCGATATGTCACTGAATGTTTGCAGCAACTGCTGGGCCCCAGGTAAGTCCTCCTCACTGTCTTGACGGAACAGCAGTAGGTAATCTGCGTAAGAGCGATATGTTGGCAACCAGACATCACCTTGGGGTCCCGATAATCACTGCCTTGGTGGGCTCGGAGAGCAATGGGCTCCATTGCTAGGGCGAACAGTAACGGTGAGAGAGGGCATCCCTGGCATGTGCCACACTGTATCTCATAGATTGGTGAGGTATGCTTGCCAGTCTTAACTCGTGCGCTAGAGTCTGTATAGAGCAGCTTGACCCAATTTAAGAACCCAGTACCTAGGTTGAAACTTGTAATCAAAAAATTCCATTCCAGGCTGTCAAAAGCTTTTTTATATCTACTGATAATATCACTCCCCCGGTGCTGTGGACGGTGCTTTTTCCAGCAACATCAGCAGTCGACGGATTTTCAGCATTGTGTTGTCGCCCAGAATAAAGCCCAATTGATCTTTATGTATCAGCTGAGGCATATAGTGTAGTAGTCTGGTGGCAAGTATTTGACTAATAATTTTGTATTCTGCAAAACTGCTGCCATGGTATGTTCCCATTTGCCTCCATGGGTAAAGAAGGACCTTACATAGCACCATGGAGGCACGACCCCAACAGTGTTCCCTTACTGTTGCATGAGAAAATAAGACAAAAGTAGAACAGAGCAAGAGTAAGAAAAAAGTTGACATGAGAGCCAGGATTTGACTCCAAGGCATCCTTTCCTTTATATATCCACTAAGATCTGTAATTTTGTAGTGTGATAAGAATGTCTCCCTTTATTGTCAACTCTGGAAAATCTCACTGCCTTCACAGCACAAAACCTAAGAGTCTTAAATATGATCCTGCATAATTTCATCTTGTTCCATCATTGCTGCATTTGGAGTTCTTTAACTCTCTTGTTGCTCGCCTTGGCATTTCCTTAAGTCTGGTTCCTGCGCTCCTTCCCCGCAACCTGAGATATCCAGTACTTTTTGACTTCCTCTACCAATCCCACTGTGAGTCCAGTGTCCAACAATTTAAATTCGAGGCCCTCCAGAAAGTCCAGCGGAATCTGATTTTCCTATGACTGAGTTCCTTGATCACCAGGCGATAATGGTGCTTCCATGTCAATTTTGCAGCTGATAGATCTTGCTGGAGTCCCAAACAAGGGTTTATTATCTGCCTGCTTTAAGAACATGCTTCTTTAATAGAAAAGAGCAAGCTTTGTCACCACATCGAGTGCATGGTGGGTAGGTGCTTTATTTAGCTTCTTCCCCACTTTCTGCACTCTTTTTGTGCCAAGAACAAAGGATTCCCAAGCCTTCATGAAAGAGAGATAGGGTGCAGCCACATATTCTGCATCTTCTCATAACTTCTTGAGCGGCATGTTCTACCTCCTGGCCCTATAGTCTGAGTCTTTGCATGTTTGCTGGAGGGCTGTGGCTTGAGATTACAGTGGAGTCACTAACTGGCTGGTGTCCGACACAAACTGGAGCAGTTATTCAACAACATCAACTCTCAAAACAAGTCATTGCATGTACCTCTTAAGATCGGTGATGTTGATCTCAAAATCAAGAGGAGCTTAGTGAGACCCTCAGACTGAGATCAATCAAAGCCTTTAAATTTACTAAGTAAGATAGCAGATCATCCATTATGCAGGAAGTTACTACTTTAGAAGTCAAGCTGGCACCACTCTTGTATTTCTTGAGAGGCTTAGGTCAGTATATACTTGCGGAGAATGAAGAAGAATGGCTTGGACTGTTTCTGAGAGTCTGTTTTATGTGACACAAGCATACGCACATCTAATTTATAAGGGATGTCACTACCAAGCTGTCACTCATCAGTGGGTTGGGATGCCTACTCACGTGCCTCAATGGAGCAGGATGCTCTAAAAGTAAGGATCTGGGTTGCTTATCCATTCATAACCCTTGTCTGACAATACGTTGTCCTCACGTTCCGCCAGGTGTTCACAGTAACCCTTACCAGTGCTTGACTACAGTGCTTGGTGCCAGTAAGTGAAATCAGCAAACTTTCATCTGGGGGAGGGGATCAGATTTGCTATCAAGCAACTCTACCAAATAAGAAACCTTGGCAAGCCAAAGATATTGTTCACCAGGGTCAGGCTTTGCCATGGGCCACAATGAACCAGCATTGCCATCCTTGGGCACACTCATTATGCCACGAAATTACATCATTCTCACCCTGGCCTCACAGAGTGGGCAAGACCTCACCATGAGCACTGCACTTTCCCAGCATAACTTGCATATTTTAAACAATAATTTTAATAGTCCACTCTGTGTTGTGCTATCATCACAAGGGGGCCTCCTTTATATGCTAGAGGGCTTCCCCTATCCCCTTCATGATGCTATCAGCAAAGGAGGACCTTCATATTGTAACCAGAATTGCGTGTCCTACTTTCTCTGTGGCCCTCACAAAGAGAACATGTAGTACTCCTCATGGCTCTCTATTCTTGTAAAATGTGGTGTATGCTGTACCATCTGTCATGCATCTACTACAGCTCTTTCTCTCTACTCCAGTACTCACTTGACATGCATGTCTTTTCAGCAGTTCCAAAGCCGGTCCCTTCGATTCACTTTACCACTCACTGGACAATAGGCCTCCTGCGCTTCATTACTACACTCTCTGGGCCACAACTAGATCCTGCTCTTTGTAGTGGAATCTAATCATCATCATTTGAATGCAAGAAGTGTGTGAAAATGGCTGTGGGTTAGTAGCTGTGAAAATAATCTGCCCCCAAAAACATCCAGTTCCCCCCTGTGTTCAGCAATTCTTCATATGGGCAGGTAGTCCTTGGTGACTGACCGCAGGTCACCAGAATGCTCCCGATCAAGCAACTCTGGGTGCAGGACCCACAACCCCTCTCTGACGTCTGTGACCTCCTGCACCTTTCAAGGACAAGCTGTTTGATGCAGATTGTCATGGAGTCAGCCCACCTTTGACTCAACTTGTCAACTGCATAGGCATCCAGCCCTGTTGGTCCCGTTACGCTCTGATGCCCTAACCTTTTAGGATTCCTGTCATTATGGTTGAAGAAAGATTCTTGACACCCATACCAGACAAGGAAGGGCAGAGACTCACCAGAAGTCCATGATGGAAGCACCCACCCAAGCCGCTCTGTTCGGTTCAAAGCAACCTCAGATATCATTCAGACACGGAACTGTCACCAGAGAGTTCCACTCCTATACTGCCATACATATGTGGCCACCTTTTCAGACAGCAGCTGTAACACCAGTCCTCAAATCACTCATTACTGCATCAAGTTGTGCATCCTCCTTTCCTGGATGAGATACTTTGCCAGCTTCCTCCCAGGTCTCCAAACACATGACTCACTTGGTGCTCAGCAAAAAATTCACCTGCTGAAGTGCTCAAGCTACAGTGTGCGTAATCTCAGAGAAAGCAGTGCTACACTTCACCACAAAATAAAACCTTTTATTTAAAGAGCAAAGGACAATGATGGCAACTTAGGAGTGTCAGACAAATGTGACAGACATTTAAGGTCTATGACCTCCCTTTGAGTCTGTTTAATACGAAGTGTCACTTTGTTAGGTGCGCTGAATCCGTTTAACTTGAGTATCAGTCAAGCCCAAGACCTTGCAGTTCAGCTCCACTTCTTTGTCTACATAAAATGCCATCCGAAGGTCAGAATGTCATCAGACAAACTCATGAGACAGGGAAACGTTACCTGGAGTACTGACTGCTCCTCTAATGAGAAGCGAGTGAAAACATTTTTCCTCCTATAGTATATGGATTAATGTGTGAAATTGATTAAATGGGCACACATTTTGGGGTGGCACCTGTGCTTCCACATAAAGGATAACTAGGTAATATGGTCCTTCGTTGCCAAAATAGGGCTCTTGCAACATACTTAGCAAATGTCCCTCGGACCCCTCACTGATAATATTGGCAAATGTTACGTTACTTATTCTATATTTTTATATTACGTACTTACTTTGCAACAACGGCAATGAAAACATTTTTTTAAACAGAGAACTGTACTTCATTTGTCTGATTGTAGCAAAAAGAAGAGAAAAGCATTTAATTACTAGTTAGGCGTACTGGATTTTAGAGCAAATTCAGTATGAAGAAGTCAGTGATTTGTGAAGCAGCTGCCAGGAAGGTAGAGCTGACAGTGGGTCGTGATTGCTGTGAAAATGTTCAGCGTCATAGATAAACTGCTGATTAAACGATTGAAATAGCTAACAATGGGCCCCAATGGCAATCTGAAAGCTCAGGGTTTGTTTAGCTTTCACAAAGAGGTTGACAATCAAACAATGGGCAATAGTAAAGCTTTGGAGAGTAGTTTTAGCAGTCATTATGTAATTGCATAGTCATGTTTAGAGTCTAACTAGCTGGAAGAAAATCAGACTTAGTCAAACCTCCATTTGGGTGAAATCCATATGTTACAGACAAATGAGAAAAAAACTCCGCTCATCCACTGTCTGTGAAATATGGACTTTGTACCACTACGTTTTGTACAATAAAAAAACCAAAAATGTAATGTAAGCAAATCAATGAGTAATAATATAACAGGGTCTTCTTATAATGCAATCAAGGATTCTATAGACATCATAAACCATAAGGTCGAGCTCAGTGAGAGTATAAGGTCATTCAGCTGCAGGGCTTCTATTGTTCCTATAATGAACCACAGCATGAAAAAATAAACATGCTGCCATAACTATCTCTATTCTGCTGATCACTGCTCATGTTAGAAAACAAATCAGACATTTGAAAAAACAGTTCTAGTTTTCGTTGTTTCTTTGATTAAACAGCAGCAATAATTATGTTCGGGGACCTGCTGTGGTGTCCTACCTATGCTTGTTATGGAATCTGTCTAGATTCCATAAAGGAATGTTTGTTCGTGCGTAGAGAGATCGATCGAGAGGGAGCGAGAGGGGTCAGTTGAGAGCGCCGGTGGTTGGGGTCTTTGCTCAGCTGTACTCAATAAACCTGTTCCTCCGACTATTGGACTGCTGCCTGTGGTATCTACTACACCTGCCTTTCACCCTTGGCCGTTGACTCTGGCAGGTGGCATTATGACATCACAACTCATATATCATTTGGTTACTAAAGACGAAGAGAGACATCACAAGTTTGCTGCAATATGTAAATTATAATATATTTCAGAACCATACTACACGTTCTGTAAATATTGGAATAGGAAAACTATTGGGTTAGACTGTTTGATTATCTATTTAAAACGACAACAAAAATATTTAACTATATTGTTAAGAATGTAAAATTGTACACAAAACATAATTTGCTTTGTTAAACAAGCATTGGCAAAGCCAACTGTTCAAGTCTTTGAGACCTTTTGGCTATGCCAATGTCTTCTGGCGATGCTTTACAGCAGTGCTTGGCAAAAGTTTTAGAACCACGACCCACAAAATATTATGAGAAACTTTCACAACCCACCTAGCTTTAATGGACATAAGGCATGCATTTTGTTTAATTTAGCTAACACATCGTGTCGTAGTGCATTTTTATTAACAGTCAGCACATTTTCCATTGAAATGGCCACTACATTTTTACAGACATACCGTTTTATAGATACAACCATAAAATACACATAAATGGTAATGTGTGGAAATCAGTGCTTAATTTGTGCCAGGTGGTTTCCGGTGCTAAGTACCTGCACTTATTTTGCAGGGCTGGTACTACTGAATTCTTTCATGTGGGCAGTAGAGGTGCAGATATTTTTTTTAAAAAATGCAAGTGGCTGGGCAGCTATAATTTTCCAAAAGGTGTCTTCTGAGCTTCTCTCATTTTCACCCCTCCTGACTACGCCTGTACCCTGCCTCGGCCCCATGTAGGATAATTATAGGTAGGGGCTGGCTCCTGGCTGAGCTGGAGTGAAGGGGGCTTGCACAGTGTAGACCTAGGACGAACCTGGAAATGAACTCGCTTGGTAAGCAAATGGAAATGAGTACTTTACGCTCGCCTGGACCGTGTCACATCCTATCGCCACTGTCATGCTCTCTGAACAGATAACTGTACACTGAAGCTTAGCAGTGTTTCTGCCCAGCTAGGCCAGCACCAGGGTCCCACAGTACCTCTCTCTCCTCTGAAGCTGGCCTGGAGGCTGAAGGTAGAATGATAAACTAGACAGCGGAATCACCACCTGCTGCTCAGAGGTAATTAGTCAAGGTGGGGAAGGAAGGGGACGAGTGAATGAGTGAGCGCTTCTGTTTTACAAGGCGAAGTCTGCAGACGGGCATGGTTCGGTGTGCGTGCACCCCCACTCAGCCCATGATCACCAGCCACATTTACAGTGTGCTTGTTTTCATTTCATAATTGCTGATCGAGGGCTGCTTACTTTTGAAAATGAAGTGGAAGCGAGGCACTGAAAGCCAAAGTCAAACCCACACATCAGGATTCCGTTTCCAGAGCTTAGTTGTTACAAGTGGTTGCAGGTGATGGTCCCTAGAAATCATTGTTGGGACTGCGACAGAACGAGAGCAAAATGCAGAAAAGAAGAAAAGAAGAAGGCAGAGAAATACTGGGAAACAAGGACAATGGGAGGAAGGTGGGATGAGAAAGAATCTGAAAAAGCAAGATGAAGTGGCAGGGAGTGACTGATGGATTTTTGTTTCCATCGTACAGAATTACAAAAAAGTGCCCTCCTAACTATTGAGTGTGTACATTTCATTTACAGCTATTTACATTTCTTTGTATGCCAGAAAAAAATGACATCCTCCAGCTTTCCTTTCACACATTCTGTATCTCAGCAAGATTGTCACATAATTCATTTTACTTTTCTTTCTGATTGCAAAGTGAGAGGAGTTTGTAAATACCAGGGGCAGCTCCTCCGCAATGGCGAAGGAGCGTTGCCCCACTAGCTCAAAGCCAGCAGCTAAAATATAAAATTATATATTTGATTATTGTTTTACTGTTCAGTTGCTGGCTCAGCCTGTATGTGCAGGGAGGGGTGGGGCTGGGCAAGAAAAAGTTAATGGGGTGCACAGTGAGGAGATATGGCGCTAAGGATGTCACTGTACCCTATGTGTTGTGTCAGGGGAACCACACAAGGGAAACACCCTACCCTTAAGGTATAAACAACCTCACAACAAATACAATACACAGTGAGGGTCCCCTCTTATAGAACCATGTATAAATTAATAAAATAAATAGTCAATATCACAAAGGTCCATTTCTCATAGAGCAAATTTCAGAGTCCACTGATGAATCCAAAGATTTATTGACAAGTTTAGATCATCAAAGGTAGATTGTACATCCAGCCAACACGTGTTTCGTCTTGGGAAATGTTTAAATCCCTTACGACTTCTTCAGGGCTTATAGATCAACCACAATTTTAAAGGCAAATATTCATCAACTAATACCAATCCAATATGAACTTCCAGCGTAACTGATATCCAATATATGTTCAAAATCCCCAATTTACTGAGACGGCAGATATGTATAGAGAAAAGCGGCGTCTTCCAGTACGGACGCCTAGGGGTGGGGCTGGGCCATGGGAGGGGCGAGGAGGAATGTAGTGAGTTCACTAAGTGTGCATGTCAGTTTGGCTGCTGTCTTGTGCCAGCCAAACTGACACGCACACTTACGTTTCTCCAACCCGACTGTGTTGCACAGCCGGGTTGGAGAAACTGCACAGACTCCCATGCAGTGTCTGAGCAGCAGACCAAGCCGCTCAGACCAATCCTAGCTCTGCTCTCAGGCTAGGTATAGCATGAGGGCTGCACCAGGATTGTGTGGGGGAGCCTGTGCTGTTGTCCCAGGGACTGCTGGGACACCATCACCATCGGGAGAGCAGAGAGGCAGTCTGCGACGGTGGCAGACAGGTACGTTTTTTTTGTTTTCCTCCCCTATCCCCCATCCCTCCTAACCCCCCTTGAGATTTGTGGCAGCCACCACTGGTAAACACCATACACCATGTTAAAAAACGTAAGCAGAAACTTATCATAATACATTGCTTGCCTTTTGACCTCTTTCTTTGAAGCCCAGCCAAAATGAAACAATAAATACATAATTTAAGGGAATATTTATTTATTGCCTGGACTTTGGCGACCCCCCAAAAATCTGCTCTCGATACCCACAGTTTGGGAAATACTGCTGTACGGCACAATGAAAAAAACCCAATTACAATGAGATGTGTGCATTCACAAAAAATATCAATATTTGCCAAAAAAAATCAATGAAGTGGGAGCAGCATTTGAATAACAAATACTTCTGACTGGTAGCTTTCAGGGGAATTAGGGTCACTCCTCAAGTAGAAATGATACACATTATGGTAAATGATATGCTCAGCATTCAACACAGATCCTGGAGACTGATTACAAATAAATGAGGCAGTCTTTGACAAAGTTTTATAAAATACCTTAACGGCAAATGAGTAAAAACCCTAAATGAAGACACTGCAAAAAGTATTAACACAAGCAGGGGCAGCTCCTCCATTTGGGCGGAGGAGCGTTGTTCCATG
Source organism: Pleurodeles waltl (assembly GCF_031143425.1). Taxonomy (NCBI): domain Eukaryota; kingdom Metazoa; phylum Chordata; class Amphibia; order Caudata; family Salamandridae; genus Pleurodeles; species Pleurodeles waltl. The sequence continues at coordinate 875,033,941 of NC_090448.1, read as the reverse complement.
CCAGCAGCAGCAGCTGCAAACCTTTACAGGGAAACGATAATAAACTGCGTTTTTGTATCGTTTCCTTATGAAGGGGTGGGCCAAGGGGGTGACAAGGAATGAGAGCACGTGTGTTTGGCTGGCAGTCTTGGACCGGCCAAACACACATGCACACAGGGCTCTCTCCAGCCCAGCAACACAGTTGCCGGGCTGGTGAGAGCCTGCACAGGCTCCCAGTCTGCCTGGGAACACCCAGGCTGGGGGCTCCCAGCCAATCCTTTCGCTGCTGTGAGCAACGTCATGATTGGCGCTGGGAGCCTGTGCCTGCCTGGAGCGACGAGGGAGAGCAGAGCGACAAGGAGCGAGGTGTTTTTTTTAATAGATTTTTTTTCTTATTTAATTTTTATCACAACTGAGCCTCCCGCGCCGCCCTGCCACTTCCATACAGCGTGAGTCGCGATTAAACACAAGGTACCTGATTTACAAGTGGCCCAGTGTTTACATACCTGGATTTCACAGGATGCGGGAACAAGGGCCAGATTTCTCAGGTAACAATTACAAGACTTGTAAAAAAAAAACAATAAGAAAAGTACGCAAACATTGTTGACAAAATGTGTGTACGGCCCTATTTTTAGCTAAGTCGAGAACAGAAATGCAAAGCTGCACAAAAAAGGCAAGTACCCAATGCATTCTGGGCCCAGCCCAGTTTGATATGAAGTGTGGCGTCTGTGTGCTTTTGTCAATGAGTGCAGACGCCACCTGATAGAGAGCTGTGAGTTCAAGGTACACAGCAGTGTCAAAGTGCACCATTCTATCACCCGATCAGCAATGGCACAGCACACAGTATTATCTTTACCACTGGGGAACTTGAAGTGAATGTACCTTGAAGGAACTGAAATACAAACTTCTCCTACATACTCCAGTTGTTGACTTGTTTGAAATGGCGTTGACATAGAACCCCGTTCTAGAACAAGATAATTTACAATTTGAACTACAATCTTACATTATTTGGCAAAAATGTGTTTGTGGTACACTTGGGTGCACGCAGAAAGCCTCTTGGGTTTCAAGAGTATACATGAAGGGAATCTCTGCACCATGCATCACTTTGGCTTTGACGAACGATTTGAGGAGCTTTCATCACACTCGCACTTACAAATTCCTTTAAAAAACAGTGCAAACTAAGCACCACATCTTTGAGGTTACAACAGTTACAAGTGGCCCGAGAATTACCAGTAGTTTATGTTTTCCCAGTGACTAACAAATGCAGCCGCACAAGAGGCAGGTAGTCATCTGCTGGCTTTCTATTCTGATAGGCCCTACAAGCACCAAGTTGTTTACTATAGAACGCAATGTCACCTGAAACTGGTCATCAGACTGACTTTCACACCGGAGCAGCACTACACTAGGGTGCATGTGATGAAGGATGTTACCCCACCTACTGTCTGCTGAACAGGCTGCATTACTCAAAGCCTGCTTGATTGACTTTTTCTGCTCAAGTGATCTAATAAGAAAAATCATGCAGTTCTGACTTGGTAATCCAGGAGCAGGTGGAAAAATAGGGTTCACCTTATCACCATCAGAACAAAGCACATGTAACTCATGTCAATCCCTCACACATGATATCTCATGCACAGTGATATGTGGCAACCTCACAACTTGTATCTTAGGCCTTAGCCTGCACTGCTAAATGCCCCTTTTTAGTAAAATTTCTTCTGCCACAGCCCTTTGCCAGTCAGAGGCTCCACTTCAGATCAACACCGACAGAACGTCTTTATAAGTCTTCAACACCTGTAGCAAGTCTATTTTGGAAGAAGGACTCAATCTTGAGTGTCAACTTTTGAAGTGACATTAGGCTGAATTGGAAGTGATGGGGTCAGCATGTACTATGGGGCGCCAAGATTTGCTGTGGACCAGGTTTTTAGAATGTCTGTGGCCCTCTGAAAGCAGCAATTGTAGCAAAATGCGACAATGCATCTTACTACTGCAGGCTTGATAAAGTGTTGGCACTGTGTGTGGATATGATATATAATTTCAATTCACATCTATTTGCCATTCTCAACAAGGAGCACATCTATCTTTATGGTTACTTGGAAGACAGGAGGTGCTGTCCTACTATCAACTTGGGAGGTATAAGCCACCTGGGTCGCACAGCACAAATCTGTTGCTAGTGCTCTTCCACAAAGGTTATTAAGCCAGTGCCATGGGCGCATAAGCTGTATCCTTGCAAGACACGTTTCCCTGTGAATGTCATGTCCCTAACGACACCAAGGGACTGCTCTAGGAGTTCAATGTTCCCCACTTGAACAAAGCAGTGAGCTGCAGGTTGAATTTGAATTAGGCTTACTCTACCTTCCATCCTCCAAAGGTTGGTAAATAATTGAGTACAATGTACTAGATAAGAGTAACATATTGTTTATAACACCTAGAAACGACATAAACGTGACTTGACATGCTTTATAATAACATGTTGTTATTATTATCTATGTTCTTGACCAATGGCTGAGGGGTTGGCAGAAGGGCACTGAAATGGGAAAGAGCCCACACACACACACATAACAGAATAACTCTAAAGCTCCTATGTCCTGGATCTTTCCCATTCTCAGCATGTGGAGACACGAGATATGGGATCTGCTCCATTACAATATAGCAGGAAGTGATCAATCAGGAAAGTGTGTCCTTAGCCGGAGGTTTGCCAAACTCACTGCTACCTATTTTACAAAGAGATGGTCTGTAGAATATAAAGCTCGGGTTCTATTTGAACAAAATCAAAGGAATACCCAACAGACAGATTGGCTAGTCACCCCTTGGATGAAGAGGCATAGGCTGTGTAAAATAAGTGAGAAAGAGCTCCTTGTTTCAGTAGAAATCGGTGGCCACCTTCAGGGGAAAAGTGAACTCGCAACCAGATGGCTATCTACTTAACCCTTGCCCGTGCTTGACACCCTTGACCATATTTCTCATCACGGTTCTCATTTGTAAAATGTTACTGTGTTCTCTAGGACTAGTTCTTCATCTCCTGATCTACATATTATACCACTTTCTCTATACTAAAGAAACACCTCTGGTAATGGCCAGGTATAACTTGAGTTTCAGCCCTGAAAACAAGAATTATTATGGGCCCACAATGTTCTTGCACATTACCAGATGTGTTCCTTTGGTACACATGGTGTGGGAACCAGATTTAGAGCTTTACATGCCAGGAGGCAAAAGGATGGTGCATCAATGCGGCCAGAAACAGACTGAGAACCCAAGAAGCTTCCTGAAATAGGTGCATGAGGCAAGACAGAAAGGATTCCACTTGTTTGTTTCTGAAAACACCTATGTTCACTAGATAAGTCCCGCATATGTCTACCAGGAACCGTGATTCGGCCATATAAATAGAGAAAGAAATTACATCATTTACAGAGCAAGTGAGCGTCGCCTATCCCTGGTGGCCCTGTTGGATCATCTGCAATGGTTCCAGGACAGGAACTATAGGGCCACTTAAGCCTTCTGCGTTGAACTCAAGCTTTCCAGGAAAGAATCTAAGAATGGATACAAGTGTGGACACAAATCCAAATTTGGATCTGAAGAGAACTGGACAGGCTGAGTCAACTCAAGATCAGTAGGCTCTAGATCAGATGTATCAGGCCTGTTGGCCAGTTTGCACAACACTCAAATGAACAGTTTCACATGCAGTTTCTAGTTCCTCTAGGGGAAAGCAATAGCCCCTGAATACAAGCACAGGAGAGAGCAAGGAAGTGAGAGTAAGGAAATTATAACTTTTCTTGACCAGTCAGGATGACTTTGACATACTAACATTGAATAGAAACATGTTAAAACATGGTTGTTCATAGTAGCCACACATGGCAGTGCCTGAAATCAATCTGAATTCAACATTCTAGAAATTGGATACATTTGATACAAATTTACAAAAAAGAAAATTACTAGACAAAACATAACGTTTTTATTTGCACCCAAGATTCTAGCTACCACGACAACAGTCCTTTGGGCCTAAGTATAGGAAAGGACTGTAGAAATAACAATATAATGCAAGGTTTCTTCAAACCAAATAAATGAAAACTAGTCGTGCAAAGAAATCACTCCACACCATGCATGCATTGAGGCTCAAGCTGAAAACACCTCCAGCAGAGTGAGCACATTGAAAACCATACACAGCAGTGAAGGAAAGCAATAGCACACCTAATATTTGAAGTGACAATATATTTATGAAAGTGGAGTAGGCATGCTAATATCAGGCAGCTGCTCAGAGATCCTGTATCATGTGACACCTTCAGCCCGCCCAGACTTTGTATGCAACAGTACTTTGCACTCAGAGCTCGTACTTCACATTTCCTATTACAAATATAGGTTTTAGCACAGCACCAAAAGCGCAGGGTTGGTTCGCTATGTTATGCACAGGGGTCACAATACTAATTAATTTTGCCTCATTTTAAACAGGGAACGTCACCAAACTGATCTCTGACTTGGACTGTATCACTCGGTATTTGAGTATGAAAATCTTTCAGAAGTAAGAGCAGCTCAAACTACTTTGCATGGATTCTTCCTTAATTGGCAAAAGGTTAATTTCATAAAATGGACAAAAGACTCGAATGAGCCTGGAGTTAAAAGCTGTGAAACTCCACATCACTAATGCTCAAAAAGAATAGGGACGCTCAACCACTGCTACAAATACTAAAACAGCAAAGATTACAATATGTACAAAAATACTTAGGCACATTGGCCAATACTGAAAGCTGCCATTGCAGCAGTTTTGCCTGTTGGTTCCTAGAGCTCGGTCAGAGTGTTTGAGAAGAAACTTACTGTTGATTACCAATATAAAGTAAGCCTTTTCAAGATGGACAATTCATACATTAAACTATCTTTCAACGCAATGGGCGAATCAATCCCTGTGAGAATCCCTCCTCTTCTATCAGCAGTCAGATTTGCTCAGAGAAGTACTTCTCCATACAACAACACGTTTTTCCTTACACATTTGCAAAACAATGTTGTCTCAATTATAAAAAGAGGAAAAAATCATATATTTATTCTATTGTACACGTGTGTCTTACTCTGCATTGCTGCACATGTTTAAAGTTTGAGACAAAAGGAGGTAAAACGACTTACCCAGGATCACACAATTTTTGGCGAAGTGACGAAAGATTGGATCCGACCCTGGGTCTCTGGGTTTAAAGAGCTAAAACTTCACAACTAGATCACAAGTACAGTATCTATTCTCCAAACAAAAATCAGGCACAGCTCCGAATTAAGGTGCTGTCAGTGTTGGGGAGCAGAAAGGAGAACGAATCTGCGTGAAGATAAATCCATAAGAAGATGATGATAACTACTATGTAATAAAGTATGTGATGCGTAAGGTATTTTCCAGTATATTCTCTTGCCATCACTATTTCTCCCCTACTCAAACATGTCTTCAGAAATACTGCTTCAAAGCTTTCCTTTGTTGATCTCAGAGGTACAACTGGCCCCTATCTTCCATAGGTGTTGCCACATACGAAGGCTCAGTGGATCTCTATGGCTGTACCTCCCACCTCATCCTGGTTTTGCATCATCTATCTGGGTCCGCGTTCATATCTGAGCATATTTCAAAGATGAGGAATCTGTAGGAACATAGAGCAAGAAAGAGCAGCCATCAGAAACACGGTGCAGCAGGGTAAAGTCACTTGGCCCTTTCCCTGGTAGGCAGCAGGCAAGTGTGCTGCTTTCAAAGCGAAATGGGCAGCTATGATCCAGTCATGACACTAAGACAAACATATTAGTTGAGACCTGCTGCAGAGTGTTGCTGGGTCGAACATTTATGCCAGGGGTGATTTGAGCTGGCAGTCCTACCCTGGTAAGTACCCTCCTCCATTGTAGTGACTGATCTCCAAGACAAAGGTCTTTGGTAGAGGCTCAGTCATGTCTAATATGTGGAAAGTGTAGACTTTTCCATTTAATACACTTTTCTTATTTGCAGATTTTAGACAGAGACTATGAACTATCACTGAAGCAGCAGTAAGTGATGAGGTGGTGACTACATTCGGAGGAGATCAGGAGAAGAAAGTACCTGACTCATGATTCTTCATCTTATAGCACAAAGAACATCGACTCACATAAACTGCAGGCTTGTAGCCTTTCGGAAGCAACCATGAGAGTCTACCTAACTGCACTAAAGCATGCTCAGGTCATTGAGCCTTCCTCTGCTTCCGAGTCAGCAATGAGAGAATGGTAAAAATATATGCCCTTCGTGGTTTCTTCAGCTTAACTGCTGGAAATATGAGTTTTCATTCGATTAGCTTAGAAAAAAGTCATTCATTTTGACTAAAGAACATGTAAATTTGCTTTGTTGGTCTCATGATAGGACAGGGCAGTAGACTATGCAAAATCTACACTTGCATTGGTCTTCTTTGATTTGGTGCCTTTTCTCAGAATTCTTCACACCTGGGCCACAAACCTGTGCCCAGTAGCCTGGCCTAAGTGCCTTGACATGGCCCGATTGTTCTTTTATGGCAACATTTAAAAAATGTCTGGTCTACACAAGAAAAAAAGAGGATGCCTATTTTCCGAAGTGAAGCCCTACTCTGCCTTAAACTTTAACCTTCACCACTACAATCCGCCATTCCATTCTTATGGGGCTGTAAATAACAAGTAGGACTCACTAGGGGGTACCTATGTTTGGAGTTCTGACTGATATGTGCTATGACTACCCACGAACCTCTATGGCCCAAGTTGTGATATTAAACAAAACTCTAAGCTTCAAAATTATTTTTTTACTGTATCAGGAACAGCTCCCTTTGCTGTCTGAGTATCCTAAAGAAGAAGTCCAAATCCTTAGACCATGCCTTCTCCTTTGCTGCACTGATAACATGGTACTCCTTTTAATGGCTACATCTCCTTGCTTTCAGGAGAAGCTTGAAAAACTTCCCATCCTTACCCAGTAATACCTACAGGAGCACCACACCAAACTGAACGCTGTAGTTCTGTTCCATATGCTCTATTTATTTGCGGAACTTGTTGGCTTGCTACACACACAACACTCCTTCACTGCCCTAATGTGCTAGCACTTCTTTGGGTTTGTTGGCTAGCATGCTGCTGCCTTCATTGGCTAGTGCCCAGTTCTCTTTAGTGACTAGCGCTCAGTTGCCTACAATAGCCAGCACTTTGTTGTCTTCATTGGCCAGCGCCCCACTGACTTCTTCGGCTTACACATCCTTGCCTTCCTTGGCTACCACTTTGTTGCATTCATTGGCCAGAACTAGTTCCGTTTCCTTCACTGGCAAGGGCCTTGCTGCCTGCATACATACCATGAATTTAGCAATGGATTATAACACTTCCTTTCTGCAAAGTTCTAAAATGTCTCTTCTGTTTGATTAAAAATATTGATGGAAGATTGGTGGTCATCAAATAAAAGCCCCAATCAGAACACCTTGCTCTGGGCCGCAGAAATGAATACTGTCTCTTTAATAATTAAACGCATGCTATTCAAGTGCATTCAAATCACGTGAGACTTGGTAAGGTGGTGAGGGTTGGACAAAAAGCATCAGCCTTGTAGCACACTGTGTCAAATGTACACATCTCATGAACAGCAAGAAACTCAGGGCAGCGCAGTGGAGGCACCAGCAGCATCTGCAGCAACCCGGAGGAGAAAAGAGGGCATACATTATGCACGGAAGACTACTTACGAACTGAATATAGAGAGGTGAAACCCAGGGGATAAGCGTCTGGCGGGTTACCTTGAAACAACAGATTTAAATGCAAATTAAAAACGATCACACATCAGCACAACAAACATGTTCTGATAATCGGCAAACTTAACAGGCAGCCTTGCATCCCTCCAGAGGTTGTTGTTTTACTAAATGAGGCGACGAGGAAAACTGAGGTGTGGATTGGAAGCACCAGTACACCTCTTAAAGGCGACTCAGGTAAAAAAAAAAAAATTAAAAAAGAGACAACATAGGCCTCTCTTTTTACAGTATGAGTACAAATACACAGGAGTTCGAATATACATTATATATGTTATAAAAGACTCCAAATCGCAGATACTGTGGAGTCACGGACGTCATATGAAGGCAGAAGGATGTCAAAGTCACAGACGCAAAGCATCCTATTTAGTTTGGGATTTGTCAGTACTGCTGTTCTTGTAATGGAGCTGGTTTGATCTCTCCTTCATTCCATAGATTAAGTGGCATTTTACACACTTACCTCATGCATTGTTTTGCATTAGAACATGGCAGGCGTTGTCTGCGCGGGTTAGAATTAGAAAATGTTTTTACCATAATCTGCTGCAAATTTATGCCATACTATATGATATGTAAAGTAAGTTACTACTGTCCTGTTATTTTCTTAATTCAGGCTAGATACTGATGTGAATAGTCTGCACATTTTACATTATTTAGAAAGTTCTTCCGGGGCCTTCACTATGATGATGTGTTTATGAAACAAAGTTTGAGACAATTTCAGTTTGATTGGTCAGAGCCCAAACTTTCAAGGACATTATCTGCAAGAGAACACCTGTTAATCTAGTAACTGATATTAAACCTGATGATAAACAACTAATGCCACTTGCCAATTGTCATTTTAAATGATGTTATCAATAACTTGTCGAAAGGTTTCACAGTGGCAATCTCTCCTTCCTTTGAGACCAAGTCGTCATCAGGCAACTTTCCCTGTATTCCTACTAATGGCTACCCAGAATCCAATGCAAGAATGATTGCATTATTGTATGGTCACTTTTTCCTATGGCGGAGGAAACTAACAATATACTAGAGCCTGGGAAATGATTTCAGTTAGACGATGGGGAACGCTCCAAAGAAAGATGCTATTTTGCAGGAAGTGCGCACATTTCTGAAACATACCTTGAAAATATATACCTGGATTCAGGCAGGCCAGATTTATGGATATGTGGTCGTTAGGCACCTCGAAGCAAGGCTGGGAGGTTTCTAGCGTCACGTCATTAGATCTACTCCTTAACACTGCTGATAATGAGATCCACAAGCCAAATCATCCCATGGGCCAGGACCAACTGCTACGTTAAACCAGTGAGGTAAGGCACATGGAAACATGTGCATCTACTCCCCTCCCTGTGTAATACAGTTTCCATTAAACATTAACCTTCAGTCAAATGTTCCACTCCTAGTTTCCATATGTTGCCTAGTTGCGAAGGTGCTTTCGTCAGGAAGACTGGGGAAGCCATGTTGCAGCCTGACTTTGTACCACAGGGCCTCTGTTTATACTTTTAAATACTCTCATTATTTCTCCGCGTCTCTAGGGGGACTCGAGCTGCCCCGCGGCTTTACAAAGAATAAACAAGCCAGCGTACATGGGAAGTACCACGTATAGCAGTAAGCCCCGAGGAGCACCGACGCGAACCTACAATGCACGACTAATTAAACAGCCATAGAAGGGCTGCTAGGAGCAACTCGACTTTCAACCGTCTCATCGGAGCACGAGGGTTCTTTGGTTTGAACCCATGTTTTATCAACCTTCGTGTGTCGAGCACCATGGTGCTGCATCAATCGTACTCCAAAAATATTTGCACCGCGCCACGAGGCCTCGGAAGAGCGCGTGAAAGAGACGTTCTGCCCAGTGCTTTAAATGGGCCGGTACTGTCCAGTGCCGAGTACAGGCACTTTTTTTATTTTGAGAGGGAGAGTACCGGCACATCTCAAGAAAAACGTAATACTTTTAATTGGAGAGTACCGGCACTTCTCAGAAACAAGCAGGTACTCTGCACACGGAGTACCTGCACTTTATTTTTTTCCATTTCAAGCACTGGTTCTGCCCATGGCGAGACACTTGGGTGGAAAAAAAATAGACAAAAACTTCCCGGAAATATTTATTCCCATCATTAAAACAAATAATGCCGAGATGCCGAAGTGAAGGAAGAGCCAAACCCTATCAAAACAATGACGTCACTACTTGATCACCAAGAGTGTCAGTGTCACCTGCGACATAGGTTTAATGCTTTGTTTTAATTTACAAAGGGGCTCAGTGGTGGATGGCCCTGAAAAGTATGACACAGACATGCCAGTTTTAAGTTCAGCCTGACTAGAGAGCATGCTGATAAAGTCTGAGCAACATAAAGGGTCTGCCACTTTAGATCTATGACTTATGAACGGCTCCCTATTGAAGTAAATGTAAATAGGTCCGTATCTGCACACGAACCTCTAAAATGGGGAAGTTTGACATGCATGTTGCACGTATGACATGCAAATGCTTATATCTGGTTTCTCAAATACTTAGCAAACGAACTTTTCGTCTCTTGAGGATCATTGAAACTTTGCAGCAAATTAGAACTGCAGTGCAAATTCCCAGTCTAAAAAAAAAAACACAATCTGTAATATTTTCTGTACCGCAAAAATTAGAAATCTCGCCACCTGAACTACGCCACCCCTCGCCGTTTTAAGAAACGCCTCACCTATAATTGATAAGAATTGCTTCCTGGAGACAGCCATGCAAAATTAGTTCACTGATGAACGTGACTAGAAATCCTCTCCACTGAAACAAGATTAACCACTCAACCGTTTAGCCTGCAGTAACTTCTAGTGAAGACTGTCTTCGATGAAAATCCTCCAATGAAAATCTGTGATAGGACTGGCACTTTCAGCTCAATACCTCTTAGTGATGATCGGAAATCTTAAAACCTACAGAAAGGAGAGAGTTTACACCAATTCTGATGCATAATAGCAACACCTAGAGCATATTGCTATGGCTGAATGCACCCCGTAACACTGGGTTTTTAAACTATTCTGCTTCAAAGGGTTGTACTACACTGTATATTTTAAGTTGTAGTGCTTATGTACTCCGTTCAAGTCTTTCTCTATGCTTTTGTGCCACATCGTTATTTATTCTACACTCTTGAACTTGCATGTACATTGTTGTTGGTTAAGTTGAATAAAATCTGTCCTGACTGCTGTGTGGATGCCTTGTATATGAGCTCCACTGAATGGGACTACTTAACTTTACAGAGTGAAGAACAAGTTACTTACCTTCGTTAACAATGTATCTGGTGAGAGACATATTCTAGTTGCAGATTCCTTACCTTAGAATTTTCCCCAGGCACTAGACTGGATCCGGAGACTTTTCTTTGAGCAGTACCCCTGCGTGCAGTCAGGTGGTGTCGGTCGACTTCGCGTGCGTCATTGGCATCGTGGTTGCAGTGATGACGTCGCAGTCGTATATAGGCACCACCCCAGCGTGCTGACGTCAGCTTCTTTTCACAACTTTCCACGGCAGTAGCGTGGAGCCATGAAGAACACTGAGAATGATGCGTCATAACTAGGGCCCTGAAAGAGAAGTCCCTGTCCCTAGAAATCAGTTCGCAGAGCAGGGAGGATGGGTGGGTCCTTAAGGAATCTGCAACTAGAATATGTCTCTTACCGAAGTAAGTAACTTGTTCTTCTGATAGAGACTTCTAGTTGCAGATTCCTTAGAGAGATTCATGAGCAATACCATTCCCAGTGGTGGGCTGCAAACTGAAATCACACCAAAAAGTCCTGCAGGAATGAACAAACAAAGTAGCCGCCTCCCCGGACCTGACTATCCAGGCAGTAATGTTTAGTGAACATGTGCAGGGATGCCCACGTCGCTGCCTGGAAGATATCCAGGACTGGGACTCCGCATGCTAACGTTGTGGTAGCAGCAGTTGCTTTGGTGGAATGAGCATGCAAACACTCAGGGGTTTGCTTTTTCGCCAAAGCGTTGCACATCTTGATGCAGAGGACACCCATCATGAGATGGTCCTCTTCTGCACCACCCTTCCTTTCTATGCACCCACATAACCCACAAAGAGTTGATCGTGCTCCCGGAAATCTTCGGTATGATAGAGGTAGAATGCCAGCACAAGTTTTGGATCCAGGTGGTGAAGTCTACTCGTCATGAGAGCGAAGTAGGGGTGCATAAAAAGTATGCAAGGTGACTGATTGGCCTACATGAAAAGTCACCACTTTGGGAAGGAAGGAAGCCCTGGTACAAAGTACCACTTTGTCAGGATGGACAGACCGAAATGGTGGCTTTGAAGAGAGAACCTGGAGCTCACTCACTCTGTGAGCAGAGGTGATGGCCATCAAGAAGGCAGTTTTAAGAGACAAGAGCTGCAGGGGACAGTTGTGGAGCAGCTCGAAAGGAACACACATAAGATATGTGAGGACCAAGTTCAAATCTCACTGGGGAATTATGAACAAGATAAGAGGGAACATGTGAGTGAGTCCTTTAAGAAACCAGGTTGGTCTGGCAGTCTTAAAAAGGCAGAGACGGCAGACAAATAACCCTTGAGGATGCCCAGAGCACAGCCCTGCTGGGCAAGAGAGAGAATGAAGAGGAGAACCTCCTAGAGGGCTGCAGAAAGAGGATCAACAGAGTGGTTGATACACCATGCCACAAATTTGTTCCAATGACATGCATATAACGTTTTGGTGGAGGGACACCTGGCTGCTAAGATAGCATCACAGACTTTGGGCGGAAGGTCGAAAGCTATTAACTGCTGCTGCTCATTTTCCAAGAAAAGAGGCAGAGAATGGACCAGTTCGGGTGAAGAACCGTCCCCTGCTGCTGCAACAGAAGATCCTCCTGAAGGGGCAGTCTGATTGGAGGATCGATGGCCATGCCTAATAGCTCGGGATACCAGACTTTTTGTGCCCATTCAGGAGCCACCAGGATTACTTTGTCCCGGTTGTGCCTGATCTTCTTCAACCTTCTGGGTAGATGTGGTATTGGCAGGAAGGTGTATAGGAGGCCTATAGGAAGCTGCCTCTGTATATACTATATCAAAATGAGCTATAGTGTGCACAGGGTCCACGGTTCCCCAAAGGCTTAACAGAGGCTAAAGTAGATAATACTAATGCTCTCTTTTGTGGTAGTGTGGTCGATCAGTTATGCTTAACAGAGAGTAGAGCAATGTATCTGTTGTGTACACACTCAATGACTAACTCCAGGCCAATGGATTTGTATTGGAAAAATACATTTTGCTACTTTATTTCTAGAACCAAAAGGATCTTGTTGCAGGTAAGTACTTGTAAGTAAGTATTGAACATATGCATCAATAGCACTTTGTTTGGTTTGGCAAATAAAATGGTTTGAAGACAAGAAACACTTTTCACTTTTAAAAGTTGACAATGCACTTTTCAGAACAGTCATGGGGGAAGTTTTAATGCAGTTTTGAGGCAAGTACTCGACTTACAGTTCCAGTCTCCAGTGGTTAGGATGTCCACAGGTTGGGGTTCAGGATGACCCCGAACTTACACCACCAGCAGCATGGGGCCGGCTGGGTGCAGAGGTCAAAGTTGAAGGTAGATTTAGAATGGGATCCTAAGGAGACTGCGGACACACAGAAACAGATCTGCTGGCATGTAATTACCCGTCACTTCGGAGGGCAGACCTGGGGGGTTTTGGTGGGCACAGTTTAGGACCAAACAGACACCCTCATCTGCACAGCGGCAGCCAGGTCCAAGGTGCAAACACAGCCTCGGGCTCCCAATGCTTTCCAATTAGGGGGACCCCGGGGATCACAAAGATGCTGCAGGCTAGATCCAGGGTGGGAAAGGAGGAGGGCCGTCTGCTGAATGCTGCTGGACCGGTGGTCGGATTCCCCAGGGCCAGAGGGCTGCAGGTGCAGGGGTACCTTTAGACATCAGGAATTGTCGTCCAGTTCTCTTGTGGTCAGGGGGGCTCGGGATGTAGGCTACAGGCGTTGTCGCATTGGCTAGGAGGGTTCAAAACTAGGGTGGACACAAGGTCAGAATCACCTGGAGACCTGCTGTGGACCAGTGGGCCACCTGGACTCGGGACGTGGTGTCGGGTGCAAAGTGGGCAGGACTCGCAAATCCGGTGCAGGTCTGGAGTCCTTCTTGGTGTTACTTGTGGACAGGGCCACTGTCCTCTGGAGTTCTTGGTCCTCTGGTGGGCAGGCAGTCCTCTGGGGGTTTCAATAAGTCACAGGTCCTGCATGATGTCGCCTTTTTGGAGCACAGCTTCAGAAGCTGCAGACAGGCTGGTAGGTCTCGGGCCTAATCAGTTGGGGTCTGGAGTCTTCTATGCTGGGGTTGCCTTAGCAGTCCTTCTTCTTGCTTCTTTCTAATTTTCTTCTTGAGTTCACCAGGAATCTAGTGAGTTAGGTTCAAGGGTGCCTCTAAATACTAGAGTTAGGGGTGTTACAGGAGTCAGAAGGAAGTAGCCAATGGCTACTGTCCCTGAGGTTGGATACTCCCTTCCTGTACCCACTCTCTGGGAAGGGGTGCACACTTCAAATCCTGTTGGTTCCTGTCCTCCAAACCAAGATGGAGGATTCTGTAGGGAGGCGGTCACTTCAGCTCTGGACACCCTAGGGATAGTCCTAGATCGGGTGGTCACTCCTCCCTGTTTTACCTAATTTTCCCCCCAGACTTGCCGCCAAAAGTGGGGCTTCGTCCGGAGAGCGGGCATCTCCACTAGCTGGAGTGCCCTGGGCACTGTAACAGGAGGCCTGAGCCTTTGAGGCTCACCACCTAGTGTTACAGTTCCCACAGGTCAGCCTTACACTAAAGGTTTGGTTAAAATACCACTGGCATCTCTAAGATGCCTCTGGGTGCATTATACAATAAATCCAAAAATGGCAGCAGTGTGGGTTTACTCTGTCCTGAGAAGGTTGATACCAAACTTCCAGTCTTCAGTGAAACCATCAAGCAGCTGTGGAGTTGGTAATGAGAAACTCCTGGCCCATGTACTTTATATGGCCACACTGCTCTTATAATGTCTAAGAAGGGACTCAGACACTGTAGGGGCATATTTCTCATGCATCTATGCCCTTACCTGTGGTAGAGTGTACCCTGCCTTAGGGCTGTAAGGCCTGCTGGAGGGATGACGTACCCATGCCACAGGCAGTGGTTGGAGGGCATAGCATACTGAGAGAGATGCCATGTCGACTTTACCTTTTTCTCCCCACCAGTGCACACAAGCTACAATGGCAGTGTGCCTATGCTAGGTGAGGGGTCCCTTAGGGTGACATAATACATGGTGCATCCCTTAGGGACCCTCCCTGGTCACAGAGCCCTCTGTACCACTGGTACCATTTACAAGGGACTTAACTGTGTGCCAGGGGTGTGCAATTGTGGGAACAATGGTATAGTTTTAGGTAAAGAACACTGGTGCTGGGGCCAGGTAAGCAGGATCCCAACATACTCTCAGTGAAGTCAGCATCAATATCAGGCAAAATGTGTGTGTGTGTGTGGGGGGGGGGGGGCACTTTCCTACAAGGCCTGAGCGCTACGCGAGATGAAAAGCATCACCAGGCAAGTGTCGCTTTGGAAACTCCAATGCGCAAAACAGCTGACATTACGCGTTCTCTGCCTAGGCGAACAGATTTAATCAAGGCTCTCCCCTCTGCTGAAAGAGACCTTGCGCCGCCTCCGGATGGAGACGCCATTCGTGATCGACGGTGTTTAGAGAGCCCACCAGATGTTGAACCACAAGGGAAATACCCCAGCATTAAAGCCATGTCCAGAGTCGAAGAGCCTCTCGACAGAGGCTCAACGACCCCACTCCACCCTGCTTGCTGCAGTACCACATGGCTGTGGTGTTGTCTGTGAACACCTGCACCTCTTTCCCTTTGAGACAGGGAAGGAATGCTTTCAATGCAAGTCAGCTCGCCCAGAGCTCCAAAAGGTTGATGTGGAGTCCAGACTCCGCCTCAGACCAGAGGCCTCTGATCTCCCCGCTCGCCCATGTTACCGCCCCATCCCAGGAGTGACACATCTGTCACTATTATGAGATCTGGTTGGGGAAGGGAGAGAGATCAGACACCACTGCAGATCTAGTGCAGTCCCCTCCGAGATCTGGAACATGTCAGAGAGGTTCCCCTGATGCTGCGCCCACTGGAACTTCAGGTCCCACTGCAGAGCCTGCATATGCCATCTGGCATGTTCGACCAGCTGGATGTAGGAGGCCATGAGGCCCAGCAGCCTCAGAGTCATTCTCACTGAAATCCAAGATAGAGGCTGAAACATCGGAATCATAGCCCGATAAAAGAGAGCATCTCAGGGGGAGTCAGGTGTGACTTTGGTAAGTTTATAGTGAACCCCAGCGAATGCAGGAGGTTCGCCGTGGTCTGGAGGTGGAAGACGACAGCCTGGGGCAAATGAGCCTTCAACAGCCAGTCCTCGAGGGAGGGGAAGACTGAAACCCCTAACCTGCGCAGATGAGCAGCAACCACTACCATCACCTTTATGAACACCCCAGTGGCACTGGTAAGGCTGAAGGGGAGCACAGTGAACTGAAAGTCTCATGACCTACCACAAATCGCAAGTAACGTCTGTTGGCCAGCAGGACAGGAATGTGGAAATAGGCGTCCTGCAAGTCCAACGATACCATCCAGTCTCCATGTTCCAGGACAGACAGAACCTGAGCTAGAGTTAGCATTTAGAACTTCTCCTTCTTGAGGACAGATTGAGGGTCCGGAGATCTAAGATACGGCAAAGGCCCTTGTCCTTTTTGGGCACCAGAAAGTAGCAGGATTAACAACCATGACCTTCTTCTGGCAAAGGGATCCTCTCTGTGGCTCCCTTGGCCAAGAGAGCTGTCACTTCCTCGTGGAGAAGTGCCAAATGATCCTCTGACAGATGATCTTATGATGGTGGCATGGCCGGAAGGGAAGTCTCGAAGAGGATGGAGTAGTCCCGTTCGGGCAATTTGCAACACTCACCTGTCCGTGGTGATGGATTCCCAGTGGGGCAGGTGATGGTGGAACACTGGATGTTCCAACGAACTAGGAAGGCTTGGACGCGGTGGAGGGGGTGGAGGTGGATTGGGTGGACCACTGGCTCCCTGATTCACAAGCATGTTGTAGGAAAGTACCCTCTTTTTGCCATGGTTAACCCCACTTTTTGCCTGCTGTCAGTGTGTTTTGACAGTGTTCACTGGGATGCTGCTAACCAAGACCCCAGTGACTGAGCTCTCTATCTCTTAATGTAGTTGCTTAGGACTTTGCACACCCACAGTGGTACACTGATGCCCTCATATAAGTCCCTAGTATACGGTACTTAGGTGCCCAGGGCACTGGGGCACCAGGGGTTCCCCATGGGCTGCAGCATGTATTATGCCACCCATGGGAGCCCATGCAAAATGTGTCTGCAGGCCTGCCATTGCAGCCTGTGTGAAAGGGTGCATGCACCCTTTTACTACAGGTCACTGTAAGTCACCCCTATGGTAGGCCCTCCTAGCCCAGAGGGCAGGGTACCTGTGTGTGAGGACACCCCTGCATGAGCAGAGGTGCCCCTACAAACTCCATCTCCATTGCGCTGGACTTTGTAAGTGTGGGGAAGCCATTTTATCTGTGTACTGGACACAGGTTAATACCTGTGTCCAGCTACATAATGGTAACTCCAAACCTGGCCATGTTTGGTATCAAATGTGTTAGAATCATACCCCAATACTGTTGCCAGTATTGGTTGTATGATTCCATGCACTCGGGGTCTCCTTAGAGGACCATCAGCATTGCTCCTACCAGTCTTCTGGGGTTTTCTGGGCAGCCTGCGCTGCTGCCATTCCTCAGACAGGTTTCTGTCGTCCTGCTGCTTGACCAGCTCAGGCAGAGGAAGGCAGAACAAAGGATTTCCTATAGGAGAGGGAGGTAACACCCTCTCCCTTGGAAATAGGTGTTACTTGGCTTGAGAGGGTTAGCATCCCCAAGCCACCAGTATGCTTTGACAGGCACATGGTGCCCTCCTTGCATAAACTGGTTAGCACCAGTCCAGGGATCCCCGGTCCTTACTCTGGCGCGAAACTGGCCAATGAAAAGCAGAGTGACGACTCTCCTATCCATCACCACCCCGAGGGTGGTGCCCAGAGTTCCTCCAGGTAGCCATTTAATTCTGCTAGCTTGAGTCCAAGGTGGGCAGAGGCCCCTGGGAGCATCAGAGCTGCGAGGTCAGTCTGGTGAGGTCATAGCTCCCTCCTGATAGGTGGTCATCCTGCCAGTGACCAATCCCCCTTTCTAGGCTTTTTAGGGTCTTCCTCCTGGGTGGGTCTGCAGATTTGACGTCCAAGATTTCAGAAGGACTCATCATCTACTTCATCTTCTGGCCACTGGGACTGCAACTGGACCCTCCAGGAACCACAATCTGCACCTACAGCGACGACTCCGCTCTGCAGCATTGTTTCTTCAGCTCCTTCCAGCAACTGCAACATTTCCCTGGATGTGCATCCTCTGAGGGTGACGAGTCTTCAACCTGCACAAGAAGCGAGAAGGAATATCCCTTGTAGTGAAGGAGTCACTATCCTGTTTCCACAGGCTCCAATTGCAATGAAGACCGGCTGCATGGATCTCCTCTCCTCCAGATATGCCTAGATCCTGCATAACAGGTGGTCTGGAGTGGTTCCCCCTCGTCCTCTCTACCAGCTGTCCAACTTGGGAGACAGTAAGCCCTTGCCCTTCCTTGCAGGACAGTACCCATGTGCACGGTGACTCTTGCAGCCAGCAAGGCTTGTTTGTTCCTCCCGTAAAGCACAGTCGCCTGCTGCTCCAGCGACGTGGGACTCCTCTTCAGGTGTGCTGAGAGTGCCTCACTGCGACTCCTGTGTCTGCTGCCAGTGAGTTACATATGGGGACTGCCTCCTCTTCTTGTGATCCTCCTAGCTGCTGAGGGTCACCCTGGCCCCCATACTTGGGTCGAGTCCCCTGGACCTTGCAAACCACCTTCTATGTCTCTTGCAATTGCCAAGGTTTGTTGGTGGTTTTCAAGCACCACTGACCGACTACATCATGACCGCTGAAGTGGGACATCCCTTGCATCACTTCTGGATCTCCTCTTTTTCTCCTGTGCTGTACTGCTCACTTTCTTCATCCACCGTCGACCTGGTCCTGCATCCACAGAGGGGTGGGTAGTGGCTCCTGCCACAATCGGACACTCCATCTCGAGCTGGACTTGGTCCCTCTTCCTTTGCAGGTCCTCTTCTGTCAGGATCCACCTTTGGTTTCTTCCAGTTTTGTCTGGGTCTTGCACAATCCGTTTCCAAAGTCCTCCAGTTGGAGAAAACCAGGTAGTTAGCTCTGCTCCCCTGGTCGATGGGGGTCACTCTGGTACACCCCTCTTGGGGTTCCTAGTCCCTCCAGCCCCCCTCCACTGATCCCACTTCCTTGGGTGGGGAACTGCCATTCACATTCTACTTTTTTAGTGTATGGTTTAGCCCTCACTATTTGCTATTGCTTTTGCCATTGCCTATTGCTTTCTATGTTATTCACTGATTGCTAATGTGTAAATAATAGTGTGTTTTACTTACCTAAAGTTGGGGTATTGTCTATACAGTGTTTTAGTATTTGTGTTACTATAATAAAGTACCTTTATTTTTGTAACACTGTGTGGTTCTTTCATATGTGTAAGTGCTGTGTGACTACAGTGGTATTGCATAAGCTTTGCATGTCTCTTAGGTAAGTCTTGCTGCTCATCATCAGCTACCTCTAGAGAGCCCTGGCTTACTAGACACTGCCTACACTTCACTAATGTGGGATACCTGGACCTGGTATAAGGTGATAACACTATAGGTGCTCCCCACACACCAGGCCAACTTCCTATACACGTGGGACCCGATTTCGGGGCCGCAGAGACTGTGAAGCATGTGGAGTAGGTGGCCGGGTGGAAATAAATGCACCTGGTTGCCCCTTCCGTAATCACGAAAAGGGCAGAAAAGTGGACTGTGTGGGGCAAGGAGCAGCTTTTAGGCCAAAGGACCAAGCCGTAGCTTGGGAGTCCTTGAAGCACACGAGCGCTGAGTCTCCTTTGTCTCCGAAGAGACAGGTGCCATCAAAGAGCATGGCCATTAAGAGACTGCTAGACATCCCATGAAAAGCCAGATGTCCTCAACCAGCCATGGTGCAACAAGGCCACTGTTGATGCAACCGATCTACCTAGTGAGTCGGTCGTATCCAGGCCACAACGAATCATAAACTTTGCTGCGCTTCTCCCGTCAGTTACAGCTTGGGAGATAACTACCCGGGTCTCCTTCGGGACTCGAGGCAACACCTGAGCGGCCGTATCCCAGAGACTATGGGAATATCAGACCAAAACGCTCAGAGGGGCCCATAGAAAATGGAATTGGCATTGAGCAACACTGTTCCGGTTCATCAGGGATGAGTATAGGATCGATGTTGATTGTGGGCCCAACCGTCGGGAGCATCAGCATCTGTTCTGACACCTGGGAAGGTTGTGTTGGCACAACAGGTGATGGTACGGATCCAAGAGCGGATCCGGAGGTGCCACTCAGAGCCAAGGCAGAAGCCACCAGCACAGAACCCGAGGTGGCCCTCACTGACTCTCCTTGGCGCGAAGGCACCAAGGACAGGTCAGTCTGCCTAACGTTGATGCACATTGCCTCACAGAACTCTTTCCACTTCGTGGGGTGGGGGAGTTCCGGCTTCCGGAAAGTCGAGAAGGCATGGAGCCGACCCAGACGCAGGCTCTGAAGACGGAGGCCTAGAGCGTCGACGCTCTTCCTGTGTCACATCATCCGAACGATGGGGCAAAGTCGAACGTTTGGACTTCTTCGACTTCTTCTTGTGACCTGAGCGTCCCGAGGACTTGGAATGGGACTTGGAGGAATGGTAATGACTCTGCAAGCTGTCTCGTGACCTTTCTCTCGAACAAGACCAAGAGCGACGGAGAGTCAAGTGCCGGGCCGCCATGAGGTTTAGGGACCACCTGCTCAAAGCCTTTGGGTTCATGGCCTGACACTCGGAGCACAACTTCGGGTCGTGGTCGTGTTCCAGACACCAAAGACACGCAAGATGCGGATCAGTCACCGACATCATTTGGTGACAGGAGTCCCAGGGTTTAAAACCGGTCTCCCGGCACATCCCTCGACACATCCAAAACTCGTCAAAAAGAATTAGACAAAAGTGTCACAGTCAGGCAATTACTAGGGGTAGCTCTTTCTCTGGATCTGCACGTAGGCTGGTGAGGACAGAAAAGAACTGAGTCGACCGGCGCCACCTGACAGCACGCAGGGGTACTGCTCAAAGAAAAGTCTCCAGATCCAGTCTGACACGTGGGGGAAAGTCTAAGGTAAGGAATCTGTAACTAGAAATCTCTTAGCAGATAAATTGTTTTATTACTTCATTTTATGGTGAAGCGGATGGGCTGGGTTGGTTTTCTTGCACTTTGTGGACAATTTGTCAATTCACTGTGTATCTAGAACTAATGGATCAATGAGTCACCATGTCTAATATGTTTGGAGTCCTGAAGACACCTTTAAGTGTTGCTGTCATCTTTGATGGTCAAGATTTCTTTGTTATTCTATCCTCAAGGGCGTCAACAACGGGTTCAAGTCTTGTATGCAACCCTACATTGAAGTCATTTGGGTCATCATCTGACTGCTTCTGTCTGTAAGCTGCCGAATAATATGACCTATGCAGCTCCAACCTAATGCACGTCAGCTATCTTGAATTTTAGCAATAAACTGCCGATACACAGCATTGCTAATTAATGCACAGAGTGCATCAAAGGATTTTAACAAGTCAGGCAGTGCTACTGTCACAAAGGTGGGCATCAAAATATATTCAAAGCTTATCAAACTCTTAGGGTGGGAAGTGTTTCAAGCTATCATTTATGTATTCTGGTAAGGTATTTTTCAATACAAAAGAGTTTCTCTTTATTGACATCTTTGTTTCACATTGGCACAAGATTACTCAGCCTGATGGTTGAATCTCAATCCTCCTAATGTATCCTGATGTTCATTTTCAAGTGAACATATTGTTCAAGCTTCAAATTACTTTAACAGTTGGTGTTTCCTGAAGTTTATACTCTGGGCCTAATTACGACCTTTGCGGATGGGATACAGTGGAACTTGTAATACTGCGGGTGGGATATCCGTCACGTTTGTGACAGGGTATCCCATCCACCAAGGTCGTAATCAGGCCCTTTGTCTTGTTCATATTAATTACCTGTAAAAATTATGAAAAATTTCCATGCATTGTAAAAACCCACCACCTCCGTTTCCTAACAACCCAGGAAAACCAACCATGAATATATGACAAGTGGCTGAGAATGTTTAAGAATTAGACAGTAGCTGTAGATGGAGATCAATTTTATTCAAGCCGGAAGAAGGCTATTCTTCTGTGTTGGGCATGGAAAGTGAAGAAATATTTGAGCATTCACCTGCTCTTCCACCTTCATCAGGGGGTGATGCAAGGGATCACGACTGCTGCACTGAGGCTATGGATAGGTTAAAAACACTTTACTGAAGAAACCGAAATAGTTATTGACAGGTTGATCTTTTATGCTTGTCATCAACATGTTAATGAATCTATGTCAGGACCGGAGGCGAGGATTAGGCATTTCTTTCTCTTTTATTCCACTCCAGCTGCCATTAAGAGTACAACTATAACAAACAACATTTCCCACGAAACACAGGGAAAGGAAACGTCAGCCAGTCCACCAATCCCAGCACTTCCATCCGGCTAAGTTCCTGCGAGGATGCTCTAGCCTCCCCCTTCTTCGCTTTAATGGCCTGGGAATTTGACATTTATGCTGTGTAGTTTCGACACGTCACTTTTACTTGTATTAGCTGTGTTTACTGTTCACTGTTGTTTATTACGATTCTACTGTAATTTCTGGTGAAATCGCAGCCGCAGGAGCGTTAGCCCCTTTGCGGCCGGGTCTTTGTGTCTTCTTGTTACGTTTCTGCTGACATCGTGGCCGCAGGAGCGTTCGCCCCTTCGCGGCCGGGTCTTTGTGTCTTCTTGTTACGTTTCTGCTGACATCGTGGCCGCAGGAGCGTTCGCCCCTTCGCGGCCGATTCGTTCATTGCTGGCTCTTGCGCTGTGCAGACTCCCGACCGTTAGGGGAATGCATCTGTACTTTTACGTGCGTTGCACATCTATACCCCCTGCACAGCTGGCATGTCATTCACCCGTCCTGAAGCTTGGTGAAGCGCGCACAGACGTACGCTGGGGAAAGATTTAGGGGGTCATTCTGACCCCGGCGGGCGGCGGGAGCCGCCATATGGCCGCTCTGCGGTCGAAAGACCGCAGAGGCCATTCTGGCTTTCCCGCTGGGCTGGCGGGCGACCGCCAGAAGGCCGCCCGCCAGCCCAGCGGGAAACCCCTCCCCACGAGGAAGCCGGCTCCGAATGGAGCCGGCGGAGTGGAGGATGTGCGACGGGTGCAGTGGCACCCGTCGCGAATTCCAGTGTCTGCAAAGCAGACACTGGAATTCAAAGTGGGGCCCTCTTACGGGGGCCCCTGCAGTGCCCATGCCATTGGCATGGGCACTGCAGGGGCCCCCAGGGGCCCCACGACACCCCTCACCGCCATCCTGTTCCTGGCGGTCGGAACCGCCAGGAACAGGATGGCGGTGAGGGGGTCGGAATCCCCCATGGCGGCGCAGCAAGCTGCGCCGCCATGGGGGATTCCCAGGGCAGCGGAAAACCGGCGGGAGACCGCCGGTTTTCCTGGTCTGACCGCGGCCAAACCGCCGCGGTCAGAATGCCCTGCGGGGCACCGCCAGTCTGTTGGCGGTGCTCCCGCATCCCCGGCCCCGGCGGTCGGAATGACTATCACTAATCCTTTTCAGTAATGAAAAAAGGAGAGCCACTGTCTAGAGCTGAACACCCGTTTTCACAGGTAGGTTACCTATTTAAGTGGGACTCGTCCAGACAGGTTTATTTCCTTCAGATTATCAGGGAGTATTAGCTCCCAGATCATAAAGGTCACTGCACCTAACCCTGTAATGTAACAGGGGACTCCCCTAATTGTATATGCCCCACTTACTTACATTATCTTTGAAACTCAGAATAGAGGAGGTGGGGAATTATTGTGAGGAAGAGGAAGTTACTAATAATCGACGTCTCAATATTTAAGGCGGTTTCTCAAGTGGTTGCCCCACTGGACAAGAAAATCCAGCAACTACAAGCGCAGTGCCTAAACCCCCTCAGCTCGAAGGAAGAAACGCAAGGGCCTCTGGTCCCCTTACCTTTTGGGCAGCCATCCTCAGACCCCAAACGTTAGGTGAGGAAGAAATTGGGGTAGATTTGGACATGTTTGTGCGGCTCAAGAAGGGGTTTCTCAATTCTCAGGCCTCTAGCTCTACGTCCCTTGATATCGGTCACTTGAGGGGGCCCTTGGACGTTTCTGGTGACCAGGACCATGGGGATCTTGACGATTCGCCTCATTCTTGCCCTCATACCTCTGACGGAATTCCGGCAGACCATGGCATCCCCGGGGGGCCAATCTTTCTGCGGGATCTTACCGACTCTGGTGCCGAGCCTCAGGAATCTGCGGGGGATATGTTGAACCCAGATGAGCTGGTACATCCTCACTCTGCGGAGTGGACACCTGCCCCGAAGGTGGCATCCTATATAGCATCTAGATTGGGTAAACCCCTAATAAAAGACTTCGGACCTGTCTAAAAGCGGAATGCCCCAGACCAGTCTTGGTAGGGAAGGTAGCCCTCACACCAGAGGTAGACGCTAAGGTGGCACCCTTTCTGGGGAAGTTTGTTAGAGATCCGAAAAAAGGTATTGATAGGTCCTGACGGTTGTGTCAGGATAAATTGTAGGATGCCATTGGCCTGTTAGCAATAATCCTTGACATAGCTGAGGACACCAAGGCCTCTGGCACCCTACTCTTCCCAGGTGCTCTTTTCAGTTGGGCTCAGACAGCGATCATATTCTTGGGAAATGAGACCTGCGCAATTTCCATGGAGCGACGTAGATCCCTCCTAATAAAAAAAAAACAAAGTTGGGGGAATTCTTCACCTCAGAAGCAGGCCCTATTGCAGAAGGCAACCTCTTTGGCAATCCTTTTGTAAAGGAGTTGAGCAAATTTGTCAACACTTGCAGCTCCTGTGACAAGGCTCAAATGTCAATGAAACACATTTTTACACCTTGTGTTTTTGCTCGAAGCCGGTCATAGCAAGATGCGCTTGACCGGCTGCACTTTCCACCAGGCCTCCTACAAAGACACGGAGTCCCGCAGGGGTCAGTGGCAAGACCGTCCAAGTCCGGAACCTTCTATCAAACGAAAACCTATCCGCACAGGCGAGGGGCTAGAGGAAAAGGCAATGGTGCCTTCACTTCCCCATAAGGTGAGTGTTTGGTACTAGGAGGGGATCTGAATAGGGGGCTGACGGGGTCTTTTCTACGAAAAGTGGGAGGTCTTAACCTCAGATGCCTGGGTTTTACAGACGATAAGGGGGTTCCAGATAGAGTTCTACGAGTCCTCCTCCCAGCCCTCCCGTCCCAAATCACTCCTTTTTAATCCCGATCACGCCATTGGTAGACGAGGAAATCTCCAGTCCATTGCACAAGAGAGCAATTGTTCTGACGCAGATTCACCCCAGGGGTTTCCTCAGCAACATATTCCTGGTAGAGAAGAGAGATGAAGGTTATCAGTCTGCCATCAATCTACAGGAATTAAACGGGTGGTTGGTATATCGCCATTTCAAGGTGGAGGGGATCCATCTTCTCAGGGATTTGTTGCAAACTCAGGATTGGATAGTCCGATTGGACCTCAAAAATGTGTATCTCGCAGTGCAGATTTTTCCTCCACACAGACGTTTCCTTCAATTTCAACGGCGATCTCAGATATTCAAATTTGTCTCTTATCCTTTTGATCTATCTTCTGCTCCTTGGTGTTTCACCAAGATGATGAGGCCCGTGGTGGAGCATCTGCGAGCTTTAGGGTTCAGAATAATAGTCTATTTGGATGATATATTGATTCTGAATCAATGCCCTATTCGTCTGCCCCTTCAATTGCAGACTACTACTGACCTGTTATAATCCTTGGGGTTTGTGATCAACAAAAAGAAGACAGTACTTTCCCCGTCCCAGAACATTTCATTTCTGGGGTTTATGTTGGATTCAACCAATGCCACCTTGAGCCTTCTGACATTCAAACTTTCCAAGATGAAACACAAACTCAGACGCACTGTGACCAAACCCATGATATCTTTGCTCCAGTTGGCCAGAATAGTGGGTCTGCTATCATCCCTGATTCAGGCCATCTTCCTAGGGGCCCTCCGCTATTGAGCCCTGCAACGATTAAAGACATTTCATATCTACAAAAGCCTATCATACTCCCAGCTCGTTCCTTTGTCGGATGAAGTGAAGGTGGAGATCAAATGGTGGATCGCACTTATGGAGACTTGGAACGGTCAAGTCATATTCGGCTCTCAACCCGATATTGTGATAGAGTTGAATGCCATTGGTTCAGGCGTGTGGGAGGTGGCGTTGCGAGGAGTTCTCCACAGGAGGAAAACAGTCTTCCGCGGAACAAGCTCTGCATATAAATTGTCTGGAGTTGATGGCAGGGTCCTTCGCAGTCAGATGCGGGACCAAGGGCAAGGCCCGATGTGTCTTGCTCAAAATGGACAATGTAGCTACAGTTCACTACATCAACCATCTGGTGGCACGAGGTCAAAGATTCTATCAGACTTGGCT
The DNA here is from genome assembly GCF_031143425.1 of Pleurodeles waltl. Classification (NCBI taxonomy): domain Eukaryota; kingdom Metazoa; phylum Chordata; class Amphibia; order Caudata; family Salamandridae; genus Pleurodeles; species Pleurodeles waltl. Next base: position 875,007,586 of record NC_090448.1, on the reverse strand, counting down.
CAAAGTCTTTGGGATTATTGCCTAAGTAACCAGGTTTATGAAGATGATAAGTTTGTAAATGTGGGTTCAATTGAGAAGCACAATGACATTCTGAGGAAGCTTCTTTCCACAGTACAGATTATGGAAATGACACTACAGTTTTTTTTTTAATGACATTTTTGGTCGACCAAAGTAGAGTACTTAAGTCACAAGAATACAGAAAGAGAATTTACTCAAAGACAGTTTTGATCTTTGTAGACCAATCAACAAAGATCAGTTAAGATCTTTTTAGGACTATGTGAGCTTTATTCACATTTTGGACATAATGTTTCAATGTTGGCGGCACCTTTAAGAAGCCTCCTTAAGAACGGAGCTAGATTGGAGTGGGAGAGGGGTCTGAAGGAATTTTGTCATATACTCAAACAAAAGATTATTGAGGCTGCCCCGTTAGGTCCATTTTATCAAAGGGACAAGAGTATTATTATGGTACATATGAGTGTCTTGGCGCTGGTTTTGGCCAAATTAAAGCTGGTAAAGAATTCATGGTAGCATTTGCATCATGATTCTTATCCCAAGATGAAATTAAATACTCAACTATTGAGAAAGATGAACTTGCATGTGCTTGTTGTATTGAGCATTTTAAAATCTACATTTATGGAAAATCTTCTGTGTTCATGACTGACTACTATCCTTTGATGTCATTATTAAATAGCAATGGCTAGGGCAAAACGGCATCTCAACTTATAAGAATTTTAGGAAAGTTTTAGGAATATAACATTTGAATCATATCGTCCAGACATATACAATGTAAGAGAAGATTGCCTCTTGAGATTGCCATCCATAGTAAAGAGCGATTTTGAAAGGATAATCTGGCAAAATGTGTTATGGCTTCTAAATATGGTGTTGTGTATGAACAGTCTTAGGCCATTTCTGAAGAAAAAATGCTGTAGGCTATGAGACAAGGTTAAGTATTGTCTCAAGTAAAACCAATTCAGAAAATACCCAGACTCACCCATTTACAGATGGAGCACAGTCTGAACTAGCTATAGATTTGTTAGAAGGCTTAGCTGATGGTATGCTTTTCGTTTCATAGATTATTTTCCAAAATGGGCTGAGAGGGAGTAAACCCAACAAAGGTGATCAAATTGTTAGACAAGTGTTTCCATAGAGAAGATAAACCCAACAAAGGGTCAGTGATCAAATTGTTAGACAAGTGTTTCCATAAACTAGATTTTCTTTGTTCTTTTTCTGTGACCAGCAATAATGGTGTTACATCAACCTTTTAACTATTTGAAAGAGGTGGTCTTAAACATCTTCATACTGCCTTGTACTCTCCAAACATGAACACGTTAGTTGAGAGTTTTAACAGTGTGTTAGCTGAAGGGGTACAATTGACAAGTCAGGTCTGGACAATTATAAAAAAAAAAAAAAAAAAAAAAAAAAAAAAAAAATCTACTTTTTCAAAATGTTCTAAAATTATTTTTGTACGAAAACCTCCAGCGCATTTAATCAATGGTTCCTCACAGGGAATTTCAAGACTAGTAAGAAAAGATTATCTGCTGAGATTTCCATCCACAGATAAAGATGAATTTCGAAAGGAAAATCTGGATGAATGTGTTATGGGTTCCATAAAGAAGGTTTTATTAGTTATTTTTCTGTGACCAGCAATAATAGTGTCACATCAACTTTCTGAGTATTTTGAAGAGATGTGGTATTAAACATCTTCATACTGTCTTGTAGTCGCCAAAATATGAATTAGTTAGTTGAGAGGTTTAACAGGGTATTAGCCGAAGGTGTACAATTGTCAATTATGTCAAGTTTGGATGTAGAAAAACATATTAACAAGGATGTATCATTGTGCACCTCGTAATTTAACTGCTTTTACACTGTGCAAGATGTTGAGAGGATAGAAACCTCTTATAGGGTTAAACCCAGTGTGGCCCCAAATGATTAAAAATTACAAATCTAAGAAGAATATGTATGCTGTTGCAAATATGCAAAATCGCAGGCAATGTATAACTTTTCCAATGTTAAGAACATAATTCAGTTGAAAGTTGGTGACCATGTCAAAACAAACCAAAACATAATGCTACAAAAGGCAAGTTAACTTTTCCAAAATGGTTAACATTGTTGTTGTGGGAAACCTTCCACCACTCTTAATCAATGGTGTCTGGTGAAGAATTTCAAGATTTGATAAAGTGAGGACTGATTTATATGGTGACGTTTCCAATTTTTGACATGGACCTGATTTTGTTTTTAACAATGCTAGTGGATCAATACCTAATGCTTCCTATCCCTTCTGACAGCTTTGGAAGCCTCCCTAGTGCAGTTAGGGTTCAACAAGATAATTCCTTGAATTGGGAACCATTATCATCAAGTTTATCAGCCCACAAGGGATAAAATGTATGCCAAAGAATATTAAGATTTTGTTGCACACTACAAATAATTCAGTTATGATGCTGTGTCATTGTAGTATATTTCTTCATCTCTTTAGCACTCTTTCTTCTCTCTTCTTGCTTTTTCAATGGTTTATTTCTGAAAAGGCTTGTGAAGTATTGGGTTTTTACACTATTCTCCTTCTACGTGTTGTACTCTACTGTATATTGCATGTTGTATTGATTGTGGACTTTGTTCAAGTTCAAGTTCATTCTCTATGCTTTACATTTCACATGCTTGTTTATTCTGCATCCCTGAACTTGAATGTTCAGTTGTTGCTAGTTAAGTTGAATACGATCTATCCTACCTGCTGTGCTGGGTGTCTTGTGTGTGACCTCCACTGAATAAACTGCGTACCTTTATTGGTTGAAGAACATGTAATCACCAAACAATTAACACTGGAGACAGTCAAGCTCACCGTTGCTAGTTAGCACATACAGAGAGGTGCTGGGACAGTAGAATTCACACAGACTGGAATGATGAATTTAAGAAATGTGATTCGACTCTCTTGTGCACAACAATTTGCTAAATAAGATCAGTCCTGAGGAAGGCAAGATATTAAGTTGTAAACAAAGCTGCAATGAAGGTCAACAATATTCGAGTTAGACACCCTCAAGCATATCCAGTTGGAAGCACGAGGTGGTGTGTAACTAAATGAATAAGAGTGTGCCCTCATCTGCCCCTACATTTTATGCGTACTACAGTGATCATAAGGAGTTAAGAAGCACTAGAAACTCTGTGGTTTAATACTTTGTCTAAAGGGCACAGAACTCTAACCCGCAGACATGTGCTGCTTAATTGTGTCCAATGAGAAAATACCTTGCTAAATAATACTGCCTATAATTTGGAAATGTATTTGAATGAGTAATACAATTAACTGAGGTGGAAATGGGAAATGAGAATCTTCATATGCTTTCCCTTTTTATATCATTTATTTCCGAAACCACTAACTTCACTCAAGGAGCACAACCTTGAATGTTGATAATTTCAGATTAGCGTCGAGAAATATAGGATCTACTTATTCATTGGTACCATTTTTATCTGACGTTCTGCAACCTTTACATTTTGCTCGGATCAGTAAAGTCCATAAGACGTTCATCATTGTCTTATGCATGTACATAGGGACGTGGTATTTTTACAGCGTGTACTTAGGGAAAAGGTCGTGGGGGCTTTAGGGGATCAAGCACCAGCTATGCACTTTTCTTCATTCTCTGGAGTAGTTTTGTACCATTACTAATCTAGACCCTATTGGGTGATTTAATAAATTTCGGAAACTGAAGAGACTTCATTTGAAGCACGAATAACTGGCTGAATTAATTAATTACCTACACCTTAACATTGGTCATGGTAAAGTGGAACTTTTTTGGATTTAATAAAAATGTGTTTTAGGAGGAACATTCATATACATTGCAGCTTTCATTAGTAAAATACATCCACGGATTATATACTATATTTAAACCCATGACAGTGGAAAATAATAAATCAGAGTCACTCCTAAATGAACTCTTAATGCCAAAAATAGAAAAAAATCAAAATGGAGTAACTTTTTCCAATTGTGTTTTGTTTCAAACTCTCAAATGCAAAACAACGCTGTAAGTTTGCGGACTATGCGAACTCTCAGAACACACACACAGCATCTATCAATAACAGAAAAAAGGAGTTTACAGCGAGGAGGTTGGCAGGACCCGAGCAGCACATATTCATAGAATGGATGGGATCTGAGGAAGGTGTCAGGTTGGGGGCGAGAGTGAGGAAGATGAGAAGACACAAACAGGTGGAGAGGAGACTCAGTCCTGGATGGAGAAGAGGAATCAGAAGCTAGAAAGGTGAAAGAAAAAACGATAAAGCAAAATAATGACATATAATGAAACGTCAAGAGATTTAATGAAACAGAAAAGGCTGGCGGGTACATTTTGGTAGCAATAATTTAACTTTCAGGAGCACTCAATTGAGAAAAACATTTTAGTTTCACACATTTGTATGACATTTCAATATTATAATGTGCATTTCTAATATTTAGAATAATCTGCAAAAAACATCCAATATATTATGCAGTCTTCTAGATAAAATCTAACATATCATAACATGAGACAAGGTCCTGACATCACTATCAGGAACATAACTCATCTGGGATGTGTCCAGGGTAGGTCCAAGAAGACTGGATCCGTACCAGGTTTTTATAATAGCTACAGATTATGTAAATCTGGGCGGTTTAGATTCATTGTGTGTAATTTTATTGTATGTGGATACATCACAAATCGAACATATGTCCACCTCCACTGGACTAACTTCGGCTTAAAGGTTTTGCAGTTCTTCACTGATCGTCTATATAAATGCACACATATTTGTATGGAAGTGCCCGACATGAAATAAGTACTTTTCTTTACTTCAAAGCAAGACTGGTTATAGCATTTCACGCAGGCAATGGGAAGTCTGGTCTGAAGTCGCAGAGAGTTCTTCTCTGCTCTAGTTCTTCTGCTCTCATCTGTCAGAGAGAATAGACAGTTTTCTGCAGCTGCATAAAACCTAAGATCCTTAGCGTGGACTTCAGAGTTTATGGCAGCAGACCATTTGAGTGAAATATAGCTTTGTGCTGCACCGCCACTCCATACATTATCCTGTCCATCGCTCACTCCTCGAAGAGAGAGAACGACCGAGACAAATGCGTTCCCATCATGTTTTTGAGTGGGAACGCGCTCCGGTCTCTACAAAGGCTCGTAAAAGCGAGCACTGACAACCCGGATGGATTTCCCATGAAAAGGTGGAGCGGATCTAAAGACATTATTACCTAAATTACAAGGCAATTATTTGCAAATCTGATAAAACCTTTAAAAACGGTCATTTTTTGCTCTCGATATTTTCTTGTATTACTTTCATCACCACGAGATATATATTTAAGGCTTTAAAAAAACATTAAGTTATGGACAGTTCTATCTCAGTGTGTAACATACACATACTTCTGAACAGGAAGGCGTTTTCTCTGAATCCGAATTAGAAAACAAACAGGTAAACCTTCAATGTCTGTTTAATCAGTCCAACTTCTGTGATTAAAGAATGAAATACAACACATATATGAATAACCTACTGGCTTTGGAAGATTATATCATTTTGAGACATCAGGCAGCGTGGATACAACCGAGAAGTGACTTTCCGAGGCCTAATTTTGAATGTTTGTTCATTTTAAATTTTCAACTGGCTAAAGCTAAAACTAATAGCTCCAAAGTCGCAGTGCTGTTGAGGGCAGGAGAGGACCATGTGTGTAGGATGACCTACAAGGAGCTACTGAGCTGGGAACGGTGCAAAGGAACCCCAATGATTCTGGCACAAAAATGGTTAGTGAAGTATGAAACCCCATAGGGTAAGTTCACTGAATGCAAAATGGTTAAATCCTTCCACCACGCGATCGGTAGTGACGAGGGAATGTAGAAAGCAGGGCCTGGGAACTCTCTTCCGGGAGGGTCGTCGCAGGAAGGGGAGCGAAACCACCCCCAGAGATGTAAGAATAAAGCAACGTTCTCGGGTCTTTCAGAAACTGTAAAAGGAGAAGGGTGGCTACAATTCTAAGCAAAGAGATGATGTTCACTTTCCTAGAAGTAAAAAGGAGCCCGGAAGAAGTGGTAAGAATGAGAGAACTGCCTACCGGTTATGCAGCTAATCAAGATCAGCTAGAAATCCTCAACTGCTGCCCTTTCACAAAAAATGGGGAGATGGATCAAATGGGGAGTTATTTATAATGTTTTTGATATATTTTTAAACAGTCAAGAAATTAGACGATCTCCTTAGGTCTGGCAGATTTGGATGGTCCCATCAATGGTTCTTTAACTCATTTGGGAGGTAAAATGAAATGCATCTACACAACCAAAGGAGAAGCAGCTTAGGGACATAGTTATGGCTTTGGAAATTGAGCTGGGCATAGGGACGGAAGACAGGGGGTCATGATCCAATAGTCATGAAACTCTTGTTTGGGAACTCCCAGTGGAAGGCGGCATAAGTAAATTCAAATTCATAAAACATATAATATAAGATAATGTATACAAAAGGAGAACTTCTAGTCCAGTGATTAAGAAAACAAAAGAGGGAGAGAATGGTCCTTATGATTTTAAGTAGGGTTACCACAAGCTGTAGAGTAACTGCAGTGGAATACACACTGCTTTATGAAACACCATACACCGCCGAAAAAGGCTAGTGTCAAGATATTAGAACATAGTGTATGGGAAACAACTTTCCATCAATTAGTAGAGCAACAGAGAGACGAGATATGTGCAAATAACCATTATTAAAGAAATCAAGTTGATAGAAATAAGCAAATCCATGCAAAAGGCCAGCACATAGACATTTCTTTTCAAGGCATTTGGGTATCAACTGTACCCATGCAGTGCTCATTTATAGGCCAATTTCACTCCTCAATAGAAGCCTAGATTTATCCATGGGGATTGGCTGGCCAGGGAAGTTCTTTCTGGGAGGCAAAAAGCAAAAACTATACAGTAGACAATTGATTAATTTTGTTAAAGACAAAAATCCACCCCGTTGTACCTATATCCCAGTAAAACAAAATGCAGTGTCTCATCATGAGCAGGCTTTTCTAGCCTGTGAACACCACAAATGATGCTCCTGGGTCCACAATATCTTTGCATTGCCATTTGCCATATGGTTTCAATCTGAAGAGAGGTAGAAGACAAGTGTATTTTCTGTCACTCTTTTTTTGGTCTAGTGATGGAATCATTTGATAATGCTAAATGTCGAAACCAGGGAATCAAAGCTAAAGACTCTGAATATGAGGGTCGTATTTGCAGATAATGTTCTACTGTGTTTTGAAACCCTAAAAAAATGATCTCTGGTGTTTTGAAAAAGATAGGTAGATTTGAGGCCCTATCTCGAGTCTTGACATAAAAAAAGTAACAATACACCAAGCGTTGGCAAGAATCCAAATTTGGATGAGTATGAAATGGGCTTCCAAAGGAGCAAAGTAAAACATCTAAAAAGTGTGGATTACCAGGAAACTTCAGAAGGTGCATGGACTCAATCACCCTTCAATTTTGTGAGCTAGCACAGAGGAGTTTAGGAGAAGGGAAGATTCATCCAGTCTTGGATGTGCACAATTACTTCCATCAAGATGAAAGCCTTGTCAAGGAAATTAATCCTCTTGGCCAAGTCGATGTCCCTGAGACAGCGATCCTCAAATATCCAACCCAGTATTTGGTCTCCTAAAATATATAGAGTTGCATGTGTGATGCAAGGTTTTATTATAAAATTGCACAATTGAGAATTAGGGTGGAGCACACTCAGATAAACTACAGGAGACAGATAGTTTGCAGCAAAGAGTGCTCAGACCTCCCCCTCCACCATGTGGGGTAAAACAACTCACTCTCTAGATGGAAATGTGCACATGCTCTAGAAACTTGCTGGATGATTTGGCTAGATACGATAAGTTAAAAATTATAAATTGATATGGCCAATGTAACTCACATCCATCTGAAATGTGAAGTGGGCTTATTAGTAGTACAGATGTGGCTTAGATTTCCTAGCGCATGGTGCTTTGAGTGAGCATGATAGTAAACGAGATTATGCTATCAGTGGATACATCGTTCTTAGTGTTCACAATGCAATGATCTTCAGAGATTGGGAAATATTAATCATCAACTGTTTTTTTACAAATTAAGCTATGTCTAGCATTCAAATACAAAGTTCCTCAACTGCCAAAACAAACATGAATGGCTAGCTAACGTTTCAGAAATATTAACTATGCAGAAACTAGCAGCATCAGTTAACAATAAGGGAGTATGAAGGTATGTGACATATTAAATGGTCTCCTTTGCTACAAGGCTTCAGAAGGGCTACGAGGTGATCTGATGGGTGAGAGATGGTTATAGTAAGCAGAAATAAGGACATTTTAAAAAACAAATTCTAAGGACATGGAGTATGCTGCACCACCCCACCAGTTAATACAAAATGTGTCCTTTGGCAACCAAAAGCTAGTTAGTAAAGTGTGTTGCGAACACCATGTAGACGCCAAGAAGATTCTGACTTCTTCCCTCTTTTAAAAGGCTTTTTTTAAATAACAACATTAATGTAACATAAAGAGGTTTGTCTCGAAGGATGTAAAGCACCAGAAGAACTTCAGTGTCTGAAGCAGCTTTTGGCGCACACACAGGGGAATCAATTTAAAATCTATTTTTAACAAAGTACCTCAATATGAATTTGACTCTCATAAAATATAGCCAGAAATGGTTGCCTTTCGAAACCAGAGGTACAGATTCAATAGCCACAAAATAGAACAAGCATTAGCAATGCATAGATCTTGCGTTTGCTCGAGTTAGAGCTATTAGCATTGTCAAATTCCAAACTGGTCTTTTCTTGCAACATAAATTGAGAATGGAGTACAAGTTACTTACCTTCGGTAACAAAATATCTGGTAGAGACATATTCTAGTTGCAGATTCCTTACCCTAGATTTTTCCCCCAGGCGTCATACTGGATCCGGAGATTTTTTCTTTGAGCAATACACTTGTGTGTTGGTTGGTGGCGTCGGTCAACTCCGCGGGCGTTGTTGGCATCGTAGTTGCCGTGATGACGTCGGGAGTAGTACATAGACACTGCCTCAGTGCAGTGACGTCAGGTTTTTTTAACGACTTTCCACATCAAAGCACAGAGCCACTAAGAACACTGAGATTGGTGCGCCAGAGCTAAGGACCTGAATGGGGAATTCCTGTCCCTAGAAATCAGTTCGCAAACGGGGAGGATGGGTGGGCCAGTAAGGATTCTGCAACTAGAATATGTCTCTACCAGATATTTTGTTACCAAAGGTAAGTAAGATGTACATCTGATAGAGACTTCTAGTTGCAGATTCCTTACCTTAGAATAAATACCCAAGCAATACCATCCTCAGAGGTGGGCTGCGAACTAAAATCATATAAGAAAGTCCTGCAAGACCGAACGACCAAAATAGCCGTCACAATGGACCTGACTGTCAAGGTAGTAATGTTTAGCAAACGTGTGTAGAGATACCCACCAAGCTGCGTGACAGATATCCAGGACAGGAACTCCTCGTCCTAACGCAGTGGAAGCTGCAGTTGCTCTGGTGGAACGAGCACGCAAGCCCTCAGGGGGTTGCTTCTTGGCCAAAGCGTAGCACATCTTGATGCAAAGAAGTAACCATCGAGAGATGGTACTTTTTTGCACCGCCTTCCCTTTTTACGCACGCACATATCCAACAAAGAGATGATCGTCCACCCGGAAATCTTTAGTACAATTGAGATAGAACGCTAACACTCTCTTTGGGTCCAGACGGTGGAGTCTCTCCTCCTCATGAGAAGGATGGGGGAGGGGTGCATAAAAAGTAGACAAGGTGATGGACTGGCCTACATGAAAAGGCGTAACAACCTTGGGAAGGAAGGTAGCCTTAGTGCGCAACACCACTTTGACAGGGTGCACAGACAAGTATGGGGGCTTTGAAGAAAGAGCATGAAGCTCACTTACTCTGCAAGCAGAAATGATGGCAACAAGAAAGACAGTCTTGAAAGTGAGGAGCCGTAGAGGGCAATTGTGCATCGGCTCAAAGGGAGTTCACATTAAGTAAGTGAGGACAAGATTGAGGTCCCACTGAGGCTTGATAAATGGAGTGGGAGGAAATAGATGGGTGAGACCTTTAAGGAATTGATTGACAATAGGAGACTTAAGGTGTGAGGGCTGATCAGGTAACCTAAGAAAGGCCAAAATAGCTCATAAATACCCTTCAAGGGTGCCCAAAGCAGAGCCCTGCAGGGCTAAAGAAAGAATGAAGAAAAGAATATCAGAAAGAGGAACAGAGAGGGGATCCACAGATTTGTTGGTACACCATGCCACAAATTTATGCGACCAACAGGTGTATACCGTTTGGTGGAGGGACACCTGGCTGCTAAGATAACGTCACAGACTTCAGGTGGAAGGTCAACAGCTGTCAACTGCCACCGCTCAATCTCCGTGCATTAAGGCGGAGACTGGACAGGTTCGGGTGGAGAACCGTCTCCTGCTGCTGCGACATAAGATCCTCCCGAAAAGGCAGTCAGAGTGGAGGATCGGTGGCCATGCTCAATAGCTCTAGATCAGTGTTTCCAAACCTGTGGTCCGGGGACCCAGGGAGTCCGCGAAACCTTCTCAGGGGGTCTGCGAGAGCCTAGAAAATTAAAAAATATTAACAAATATTGACAAAATGAGGTCCCCAGCTTCCAGTAATGACTCAGGCGGGGGTCCCCGGATTCCCATGATGATTCAGTTGGGGTCCCTGGGTTCCATTAATGTTAAAGTGGGGGTCCACAGAAATCAAAAGGTTGGGAACCACTGCTCTAGATACCATACTCTCCGTGCCCATTCTGGAGCCACCAAGATAACTTGGGCACAGTCATTCCTGATCTTCTTGAGAACCCTGGGCAGAAGTGGTATAGGCGGAAAGGCGTAAAGGAGGCTGGAGTTCCATTCGAAACAAAAAGTGTGTCCGAGGGAGTGCTGCCTTGGAAACTCCAACGCGCAAAACAGCTACAATTGCACATTCTCTGCAGAGGCAAACAGATCTAACCAAGGCTCTCCACACTGCTGGAAGAGACCTTGTGCCCCCTCCAGATGGAGACGCCATTCGTGATCGGCTATGCATCGACGGCTGAGTTTGTATGCTCTGGCGTTCAGAGAGCCCAACAGATGTTGAACCACCAGCATAATGTCCTGATGTCTCAGCCATGTCCAGAGGCTCAGTGCCTCCTGACAAAGGATCCAAAACCCTACTCCAACCTGTCTATTGCAGTACCACACAGCGGTAGTGTTGTCCGTGAACACTTGCACTAACTTTCCCTTTGAAAGAGGGAAGAAATGCTTTCAATGCAAGCATGATCGCCCGGACCTCCAGAAGACTGATATGGAGCCCAGACTCCGACGGAGACCAAAGGCCTCTGATCTCCGCCTCTCCCATGTGGCAGCCCCAATCCAGAAGTGACGCATTTGTCACTATGGATAGATCTGGTTAGGGAAGGGAGAGGGATCTGCTGTGGACCCAATGCGGATTCGAAAGCCACCACTGCAGGTGTTTCGAAGTCCCCTCTGAGATCTGGACCATGTCGGAGAGATTTCCATGGTACAGTGCCCACTGGAACTTCAAGTCCCACTACAGAGCCTGCATATTCCATCTGGCATGTGTTACTAGCAGGATGCAGGAGGCCATGAGGCACAGCAGCCTCAGAGGATGTCTCACCGAAACCCAAGACAGAGGCTGAAAGATCAGAATCATAGCCCGAATATCTTGGACCTGCTTTTTGGGAGGATAAGCCCAAAACTGCACTGTGTCCAGAACAGCTCAGATGACAGGGTGTGTCTGAGAGGGAGTCAGGTGTGACTTTGGCATGTTGATAGTAAACCCCAGCTTGTGCAGGAGGCTCGCCATAGTCTGGAGGTGGGAGACGACTTTCTTGGGCGAATCCGCCTTCAACAGCCAGTCTTCGAGGTAGGGGAAGACTGAAACCCCCTAACCTGCGCAGATGAGCTGCAACCACGGCCATCACTTTCGTGAACACCTGAGGGGCGTTGGCAAGGCCAAAGGGGAGCACGGTAAACTGATAGTGCTCATGACCTACCACGAATTGCTGGTAACGTCTGTGGGCAGGCAGAATTGGAATGTGGAACTAAGCGTCCTCAGGTCCGACGCTACCATCCAGTCTCATGGTTCTAAGGCAGACAAAACCTGTGCCAGGGTGAGCATTTTGAATTTCTCCTTCTTGAGGAAGTAATTGAGGTCCCAAAGGTCTTGAATAGGACATAAGCCCTTGTCCTTTTTTTGGCACCAGAAAGTAGCGGGAATAACAACCATGACCTCCTTCTGGCACAGGGACCTACTCTATGGCTCCCTTGACCAAGAGAGCTGTGACTTCCTGGCGGAGAAGTGCCAAATGATCCTCTGGAAGATGGCTGACTGATGGAGACATGGCTGGTAGGGCAGGTTCGAAGGGGAGGGAGTAGCCCTTTCGAACTATCTGCAAAAACCACTTGTCAGAAGTGATGGATTCCCAGTGGGGCAGGTGATGGCAAATCCTGCCGCCAACTGCTTTGGAGTGAGGGGATGGACTAGGAGAGTTTGGAGGCTGCAGCAGGGGCGGACTGGGCAGACCTCTGGTCCCCTGTCCTACGCCCACGTGGGATTCCGCATCCCTGGCCACGCAGCGGCTGAACAGCATGGGTGGCATGGTGGCTGTGTTGGGGACGCAACAGGTAGCCCCTTGCGTGGCCACAAAAGGGGCAAAAAGCAGACTGTTGGGGGCAAGGGGCATTGAAAAGGCCAAGGGACCGAGCCGTAGCTCAGGAGTCCTTCAACCTCTCCAAGGCCGAGTCTGCTTTGTCTCCAAAGAGATGGGAGCCATCAAATGGCATGTGCATAAGAGACTGTTGGACGTCTCCCGAAAAAAAACAGAAGTACGCAACCAGGCATGGTGCCTCAAGGCCAACGTCTTCGCAACCGATTTGCCTAGAGAGTCAGTCGTGTCCAGCCCACATCGGATCGTGAACTTTGCTGCATCTCTCCCATCTGTGACAGCTTTTGAGTCAATAGCATGAGCCTCCTCCAGTATCTGCAGGAGAACATGCGCAACCGTATCCCACAGAGTGGGTATAGCGGCCCAAAAGGCATGTGGTGTTCACGGACCACAGCACAAGACTGGAGGAAGAAAACATCTTCTTCCCAAATTGTTCCAGCCTTTTTGATTCCCTATCCGGGAATGCGCCCGAGGAAGAGGAAGCCTGGATGACAAGACTCAGGCGTGGGGAGTTGGGACAGGAATTTAGGGTCTTTCGGGGCGGGCCGATGGCGGTGTTACAAAAGTCCTGTTCACAGGAGCCCCTGTGTTGGGTTTGGACCAAGTACCCAAGAGGACATCGGTGAGGGCTCATTGAATGGCAGAAGGAGCTCAGATGTGGAAGTCCCTGGCTGAAGCACCTCCGTCAGGTAATTTAACCTGACCTGGACAGTTGGCAGCTAAAGGCCAAGGACCTCAGCCGCCCTACTTACCATCATAGATGGAATAAGTCGCTCCCTCCGCCATAGCCACGGTAGGAGGAGACAGCATGCCAGCATCTGCAGAAGTGTCCAGGCCACTGGCCTCGCGCAACTCCTGTGCCCAGTCCAAATTAGGGTCATCCTGGTATTCATAAGGGTCCAGGGACCGCTCCAATCCGTCCCCAAATTTGTACCCATAAGAAAAGGGGTCCAAATCCAACCTGGGGTGAGTAGGCCCCATCAAAGACAGAGACAGTGTCGGCCGACGCCGTTGTGACTTCGTGTCGCCAGGGATGAGGATCAGGGCGACGTCCATGGTGGGCACCACCGACGTCGGGAGCACCAACAATTGAACCAGTGTCGGCGAAGGTCTCAGTGGTACGACCGGCGTCGGTGTGGATCCGAGAACTGATCCGGAGGGGACCTCGGTGGCTGGAGCCGAAGCCGCCGGCGTGGAATCCGAAGGCCCTCCGACCTAGCCCCTTGAGCCTGAAGGCGCTGTATCAGGGTAGGCCCGCCCAAAAATAAGGCCCATGGCCTCATAAACTCTTTCAAGTGGGCAGGGGTCGCTCCGGCTTCCAGAAATTCGGGAAAGCGTGGGCAGATCCAGAAGTAGGCTCCAAAGACAGAGGCCTTGAGCATCGACAATCCTCCCGCGTCGCATCAGCCAAGCAATGGGGTGAAGTCGAAGGGTGACGGGACTTCTTTGACTTCTTCTTCTTACCTGGGCCCGAAGACTTGGAGGAAGAATGGTGGTGACTCCACAAGCGGTCTTGAGACCTTCCCCTCAAGCGTAACCGGGACCTACGCAGAGTCGAGCTCCAGTCCGCCATGAGCTTGAGAGACCACTCCCTCAAGGCGTTTAGGTGCATGGCCAGGCACTCGGAGCACGACTTCGGGTCGTGGTCCCGCTCCAAGCACCACAAACAGACCTGATGCGGATCCGTCACAGACATCATGCAGTGACAGCCCTTGTACGGCTTGAAACCGGTCTTCGGGACATCTCGAAGCACAGAAAACTCACCAAAAAACTGGACAAAAGGGACGCAATCGATCAAAAAGAGAAGAGGGTAGCTCTGTCCGGATCTGCATGTGGCGCAGAAAGAAAAGAACTGACGTCACTGCGCTGAGGTGGCATCTATGTACTACTCCTGACGTCCTCATGGCAAGTACGACGACAACAACAACAATGCCCGCGGAGAAAACCAATGCCACCTACCGAAGAAGAAAAAATATCCATATCCAGTCCAATCCCAGGGTGAAAATTCTAAGGTAAGGAATCTGCAACTAGAAGTCTCTATCAGATTAGTGAAACAGTTGACATAAGCGAGCCGATTTAAAGCACCACAGCCGGCATGAGCACGAAAAAGTAGTTTGCTCGCAGTCAAACATATCGGCAAAAGTGCAATTATCCATGTAACAGAGGCGGTCCCCGAGGAGGTAAAAAAACCACCCCAAAGAGTGACAAATGTAAAGCATTTACCAATGACATCAAATAATTTTTGAAAGGCAAACCCACAAACGAGTGAAAGTCAGGACGTGAGGTGGGCATGGTTAAAAGGCCAAAGTAGATACCACCATATCGGAAAAGCAGCACTTGCGCGCTGCTATGCTCAACCTAAAAAGGAAGAAGGAAAGCAAATAGAAACTATTTCTGCTTCATAGCAATACTCACTATTTTATTAGATTGGCAGTGTTTCCTTTTAAATTCATTCCAAATAGGAACATAAAGAAGACGTACATACCAAACTAATAAAATATATATTTTCTTATCTCAAAATTAAAATTTTGGAACATATTATTAAACACCTTAAAATGTTTGCATCACGCAGGGGTGGTTGTATAAAGAATGGCACTTTGCTTCTACCTTGCATTTGTCAGCAGTTAAATCCTACCTGTCTCTGGATCACTGAAATCTGGCATGGTTATTGTGTTGAGCTGCCGTCTGTCGGCTATGGTTCGGTCCAAAAGACTGCTCCCACGCCCAGAGTCACTAGGGAAAAAAAATAAATGACAAACGTAACCACTTAGAAGCAAGACAAACCACCTATGTGCTGTCATACATTAATTTGCTCAACCATTTTGCAGAACTTTCAGCATTAGGTCACCCTTACTTGTTCCTTGCGGTGGGCACTATGACCCTAATATTTATTTTACAATTTTTCCACGTATTTTACAATAACAAAAAATAAATACAAGTTATAGGGGATTTTCGCCAAGATCACAAAAGCCAAACAGAAAAGTTCCTGCACAGAGACTCCTGAATGAAATTCCACTTAACCTTATGGATCGCTTAGAGGAGAAATGGTTATGTGATGCATGTTGACTATATATGAAGTTGTGCCTCAGGACAAAGAGAATGATTTGAAGTCAAACCAGTCACTGAAAAGCCAAGAAGCGAACAAGTCTCATCACTCATGTTTGTGGCGTGATGTAGTATGTCTATGGCAAGGAAGATTAGTGATAAGGTCGATTGGAAGTGCCTACTGGCCAGCAGAAGTTACAATGTGAAAGTATGCTTTGGTGATTGATTGGGCAGAACAAGGGCACGATGATGCTGACATACAACAGGAACGTTTTCAAGTGGTTCACTGAGAGAAAGGACTGAAACACAGAAAGATGCCCAAAGCCCCAAACAAGTTAAATGCAAAACGAGAAGGCATTTGTTTGCGAAAGCCCACAGTGGCTACTCCAGCAGTCATCATTTTTTGGAATGTTTTCTATAAGGTTGAGAAGCAGAAGATGATCCCTTTCTCAATAAGATTAAACTGGGAAACGAGCTGGACAGCTGTGTATATCTCAACAGGAGTTCATGTTTCCAAACTCCTTGCATTTAAATTTCCATTTACTTTCCTCTCAGATGGAGCGTCATTGATGCCCGAAGCCATTAGCATCATAGCTCTTTCAGTTCAGCATCTAACCATACTACTGTACCAAATCTATTGCTTTCCTCGTTCAACTGCAAATTACAAAACACATAGGGCCATATTAGACATTTTGCCTTAGTGACACAATTAGCATTTCACCTTCTTTTTGCGCCCCAGGGCATTTTTGCATTACAGAAGGATCTGCAGATGTTTGCTGTGTCCCTTCTGCATTATGGGTGCCACTGATGCACATTAGCACCGGCACGATCCATATAACAGAAAAGACTGCGCTAACGACTGGGACCCTTTCAGTAATACCATAGTGCCACCTTGGCCCCGCCCTCATTTGCATGGGTGCATGGCCCCTAGGGCAAATGAAGGAGTCCTTAGCGCACTCACCTCTTTAAAGAAGGAGCAGAGGCGAAGGAGCCATCACAAAGAATCCTGACAGTACGCCACATAGAGCTGGCGCACAGTCGGTGTGTTCCACTATGGTGCAGCAAGTGCCCTAAGGACCCCACAAGCACTTTCCAGAAGGCGGGTGCGGTCATTCACTGATTTCACCTGCAACAAAACTCCTCTGAAACCGAAGTTTGGCTGCTCCATCCAGTGAAAGGCAGACTGGTGGCTTTAAACAGCTGGTTCGCTCTGTGTTGGGAACAGCATGTTTGCTGTGATACTGCACACTATTCCAGTCTGCACCCGGTGCGCACACTTAAGGGTGCGTTGTGCACTGCATTTGTAATGCAGCCCCTGGATGAATCCTTGTACAAACTTCGTAGATGCCCGATTATTAGTATACAAACAACAGCAACTTAAAAAGGCTCACCCAAAGACTGATACAGATAGGACAGAATAGCCCAAACTGCTCCAGAAAGCCCCTATGGTTTCTGGAAAAGGAGCTCTGCGTAGGACCTGTGAAAGGGCTAGGCTACACCTTTATGGTCACTAACAAAAGTCCATTTTCACTCTGACTTCACGACGCAGCTGCCGCCAGACCTCATGTGGTCAATACCAAAACAGTGTCAAGAAGCACTACTGAGAGAGGGGCTTTTACTCCACCCACATGTTGACTACCTCGAATACATCATTTGATTGGGCAGAGTTTGTGTGCTTCCACTGTAAAGAATGCTTATACTGCACAATTTGCTTTGTTGGAAAGTGTATGTTCAGTTCAGCAGGACCAAGCTGGTTGTTGTGAGAAAGCTTAGTGCAAGATTATAGGCCTGATCAGTTTATTATGAAAAGTTACGATAAAGGAAGTTGTGTGTGTGTGTGTGCGTTTAAAAACAATAGACATTTAAGGATTGGCTGTTACTGCACTGATTTAAAAATGGAAGACAGGTAATTTGTTTAATGACATCTCACAGACTAACATAAAAGGACATGATTTTAGAATTGATTAGCCCTTCTGACAAACCCTAGACATCCAAGATGTTCCCTGTGATATCCTTTTTAAGCCATCTTAGGAGAGGCTGCCTACATGTACTGCTTTTGGTAGCCTTGTGGGAACGCCAACATTCAGCTCAGTAGGCCTGAGATGTTGATGGCAATATGCCAGTGTTTAAGGCTACAGGCTTGATTGCTTCACTGTGAAGTATTATGTCGAAACCACTGGCTGTTCAAATGTTGCAACAAATGCAGTATGTCTTATTTATGTATTGTAAAAATCAAAAGTTAAAGCCAACAGCCTAAGGTTTTTGGTGTTGGTTAACCTATTCTAGCAGACCCTAGGGTTAGATGATTTACCCTGAGAGAATCCGTGTTAATAGCAGTTGTATATTGTTTTGCCTGCTGTTATTCTGTTCAATCTTGTAGTTTTAGGACTGTATAAATTATGTTTGCCTGCTAGGAAAATCTTTGCTCAATTCAGTAGGCATTTATGGGTAAATATTTATCAATCAATCAATCAATCAGAATTTATAAAGCGCAACTACTTACTCGTAAGGGTCTCAAGGCGCTGTGGGGGGTTTGGTCCTCTGTGGTTCAGCCAAAGAGCCAGTCCTTAAGGTCCTTCCTGAATTGAGGTAACGATGGTGACTGCCCGAGGTGAGGAGGCAAGGTGTTCCAGCTCTTCGCTGCGAGGTATGCAAAGGATCTTCCTCTGGCCGAGGTCTTCCGTATGAGGTGTATAGTGGCCAGAACCTGTTGAGCGGAGCAGCGAGGTCTGGCGTGGGAGTAGAAGGTGATGCGTTGGTTGAGGTAGGTGGGTCCTAGGTCATGATGAGTGTTGTATTTGTGGATGAGGATTTTGAAGTTGATCCTTTTCTCTACGGGAGCCAGTGGAGTCTTTCAGGGGTTTGGTGATGTGTTTGCAGCAGGGGATGCTCAGAATGAGTCTGGCGGAGGTGTTCTGGATGTGCTGTAATTTCTTCATATTCTTCGGGGTGGTGTCAGCGTAGAGAGCATACTGGTGACCAGAGCGTGGGTTACGATGTTGCAGCAGTGTTTTGGGATCCATTTGAAAAATTTCAGAAGTCGGAGAGTGTGGAAACAGGAGGATACAACAGAGTTGATCTGGCGGGTCATAGCGAGAGATGAATCCAGGATGAAGCTGAGGGGGCGTGCATGGTTCGTTTGGGTGGGGGACTGCCAAATGTTGCAGGCCACAGGGAGTCGTCCCAGGCAGATGTGGATGGTCCCAGTATGAGGATCTCAGTCTTGTCTGAGCTGAGCTTGTGTTTGCGGAGCAGCGGGTTGATGGCCTTTTCGATGATCTTGGGTGGGAAAGGGGGCAGAGAGATGGGGGGTTGGTTCTTGAGACCCAGAGGGTCGGCTGTGGGTTTTTTTCAAGAGTCAGTGGATTTCAGCATGCTTCCAGTCCTCGGGAAGTTGTGTAGTCTTCAGTGTCTCTGGTGTCCAACCCAACTGCGTAATGGACCTTAGTTGATTCTCTCCAAATGGATATACACCTTAAACAACATTGCTTCTACTGCAATAGACATAATACAAAGTGACATGTCTCCTTTACACCATGGACAGAATCAACTAAGGTCTATTATGCAGTTGGGTTGGACCCTACAAACAATGAAGGCAAGTCGCGTTCCCTGGCAACACGTTAGCTCAAGGGATATATTTTCAACATTTAACACGACAACAACTAATGGCTAAGAAGGAAGCAACTTATTTCATGTTAAATTATTGAAAATTTGCCTTTTAATGTGGCTGAAATATCATCGGCTGAGTGGTTAATACACGGAGTTATTAATCTGCTTATTTCAACACTTCAATTCGCGTCCCCCTTAAAACACATTCCAGTAGGCAGATATGAAACGCTTAGAGATAGTTATATCCATGAGGTGTGGGAGCTGCCCTTCTCGAAAAAATGTCTCAGTGGCATGAAAGAGGTCTTTCTTGGCGGTAGTGAATGCAAGACTTCTGTCAGCCATTCAATGGTTTGTAAACAGCTGTCCTTGCACGGGGCGTGTAACGCTTCAGCAGCGAAGTTGGCTTGTTATCTGAAGGGAGTTCCAGTCCCCTTGATTAGACCTGCGTTCTAGGTGCTATCAGATGACACCTATGTCCTTCTCAATAATGAAAACTGTTGTGTGATGCGAGCCGTAATAGTTTATGTTGTTTCAGTCTCTAAGATTGTTACATGCTGCGGGAACATACTTTTTCCTCCTACACAACAGAGGGAATTAGCTGAGATTTGGCCCCATATCGCTACTTCAAATGTGGACTTTGACAAGTTGAGGGGATTCAAGGCTTTATTGCTCCAAAAACATGTGGCACTCACATCTGCACGCGAGACCTATGAGCTTCAGGTGGCAAGGTCATCAGCACAGATCCAATCCCTTTTAAGTACTAACTTTCCGAGACACTTTGGTGAGCTCGTGGGACGAATATTTAGTGCGTCCAGTACTACTGGAATCGCTAATTTGTTTAAGGCTGTTGGTTCTGGTTTCGTTCACACCTTCTCCTCTATATTCAGTTTAATACCATCAGCCATCCACTCAATATTTTCCAGTATTTTCTGGGGATTTCCGATAACTTTGGCTATAATAGGTGGCATCCTGCTATTGCTACTTTTTCTGCGCAGTGGCTGTCTCACCACAACAGGGAGGACTGAAAGCGCTCCCACCAACGCAGCTGTGTTGTGAACGCATGATGCAGTACTTTGGAGCATCACTCCTGGAGCAACTGGAGTGTGACTGGTCTCTGTCATTCAGACTGGTTTTGCATTGTGTGCAGCCCGTGTTTCGGTGCCTCTGGTGTTCGTTCGAACATGCACTGCAAGTTTGTCTTTCTACGCAGCGCTTGCTTTCATTTGACGCTGATCTGTTTATGTTCTCGCTGAAGGCTCATCACCAGACATACGCGCTGAGAGTGCGTTTGCTACGGGAGGCTGCTTATGAGTTGCCCTTCCTAGAGGATGCAGCTCTAAACTCATTGCTGGGCACACCACAGAATGTTGCTGCCTTGGCTGGAGCTCAGGCTTTGGAACGCGAATGCTACTTGGTTTTCCTTGGCGATGAAGTTCCTACATTACGAAGTGGATGATTTCCTGTCTTCAATTATCCCGAATTCGATTGGCAACTTCCAAAATGACTCTGACTCTTCAAATTCGGCCTTTTTACACCACAGTTAAAAAAAAAAAAAAATTGTCCTTTTTACACATGCTCAAATTTCTTTTTAACTTATCATTGACATTCTTACACATATGGCTTAGGTTGAATTTTAGTAGCTTTTATATATATTTAGGCTTTGAACCACCTTTGAACCGGCAAGGGCAGGATGTTGTGTAGCCATTTTAGTTATAGCTCCACATACATTATTTTAGCAAACTAGGCCTGCTGCTGTGCATTTTAACCTAGATATATTTTATTCAGCTTTGTTTATTATTTTAACAATAACCACATTTGTGGTCTTGTTTTATTTCTATCTAGCTGTTCTTTGCCTAGTCAGCACTGCGTTCTTAAACAAGACATTCCTTTCACTCTCTGCTTTTCTCAAGGCTGCAGTAAGATAGGTTGCTGGTAAACGTGCTAAAGCTTTGTCTCTAGTATTCATAGAAACATACACATCCTTACGTAGGGACATTTTCTCAGAACATCAGCTGTTTTATTATAAAAACACTTCTCTGTCCCATACACATTAGAGGGAGATTCCAGCCAGAGGACCACAACTGTATGCTGATTGCTTTGCTTCAGCTGCTTATGTAGACTACAGGCCTCTTGCTCAGGTATGAGAGATGTCGTCTTCCCAGGGGAACCTGAAGGGCAGAACTAGAGCTTAACATGCTGTGCTCTAACATAGTCCAGGTGGGAATTATTTTAATGATTCTATTGACAATATGGTAGTGTTATTTTTATGCTTTACTCTCCTTGTCACTATTTTAATCCTGTCATGCTTTATCATCTTAGTTATTGCAGTACATGCTTTATTATCTAAGGTGTAGTTGCTTCATTGAAACCTTATTGAAATATATACTGCCTCTGATTGTCATTGTATATGTGAGACTAACGTAAATGAGAGAAATGGATGCGATCTGAGTGACCACGATTTCCCTAAAGAGTCAATTGTGTCATGCGCCCGGCTGCCCAATCATCCCTGCTCTTGGGTAGAGGTGAGGCACTGTTAATTAGCAGAGCAAAACCCGGATTAGGCCGACAGGTGTCACCTGTAGGGGTTAGACTCGGTCCCCCACAGTGCAAGTGATTCTGCCGCCCAAATCCAGTAGTGTCCTTCGAATAATGAGAGCCTACACGACAGGGAAAGGTAGCCATCTCCATGGAGCAGCTGAGAGTGAGCCGGAGCTCGGGAGCGATAGAGGTGTTGGCTTTGTTAAAAATGTGGTGGGGACAGGGATTCATGGGGCTCCAGAGTCGATGCTACTCATGATGGAATGGGTCTTGTCCATGGTGATGGTGGCCTAGTGGTGCAGAATCTGCAGAGGTTTGTAGGATCCACGCCGGATGGTTGTACGTGGGCTTTGAGTGTTTTGGAGTCCAAAGCTATCATAGATATCCTTGTGGCAGAGGTCCTGGGATGGCGGGATGTTTGCAGCTTCTGAATGGGGTTTGCCGAACTCGCTGACCACGGCGAAGAGCTCTTTGGTATTGTGTGCGTTGCCATTGATACGTTACTGCAGCGCGGTTTTCCTAGTGGATCTGATGAGGTGGTGGTGAGAGTTGATGGCGGATTTGAAAGCCGCGAGGTCCTCCAGGGTCTTGCTGTTCCTCCATCTTTTTTCTAGACGTCTTCAGGTGCACCTTGAGTCCTGGAGTGCGGGGGAGAACCAGATGGGCTTCTTGGGGTTGCATTTGCCTGAGGTCGTTCGAAGTGGTGCTAGGGTGTTGGCATATTCAGAGATCCATTGGTGGATGTTCCGTGTTGAGATGTTTGCGTCTGTGGCGGGGGAGGTGGTGACTTGCTTAGGGGCCTGGTGAGTTGCTCCACCGTGATGTGCTTCCATTTCCTATGTGTGGAGCAGAGAATGCTGAGGCGGACGGTAGGTGTGGTGATGGAGAAACGAATGCAGTGGTGGTCAGTCCAGTGTAGTGTGAAGGTGTTGCCAAAGATGATGATGTTGCTGGCGGAGAAGATGGTGTAGAGAGTGTGTCCGGCGATGTGTGTAGGCAAGGTGACTAGTTGCTTGAGGCTGATGGTGGCGAGGTTCTTGAGCGGGGAAGCAGTGTTGTGGCAGTTGCAGTTGTTGATGTGATTGTTGAGGTCGCTGAGGAGAAAGTAGTTCATGGAGGCAAGTGCCGGGGATGCTATTATGTTGACGATGGACTCGCTGAAGGAGGGGCCCACGTGGCCTGTGGATGAGGGTGCTGTGGAAGGTAGAGTTTGGGCTGACATGGATCTGGAAATGGAGGTGCTCCATGATGGGGGAGTGTTCTTCCGAGCTAGGTGTCAGGTGGAGGATGGATTTGTGTGTGCTGGCCAGGCCGCCACCAGGCCAATAGGACCGGTCCTTGCAGAGCAGTTTGTAGTCACTGGGTATGGTGGTGGTGATGTCCGGGGCTGACACTGGGTTTGTCCAAGTTTCGGAGACAAAGCCGGTGTTAGGGCAGGTGGAGACTAGCAGGTCCCAGAGTTCTACGGAGTGTTTGTGGATGGAGCTTCTGTTGAGGAGAATGCAGCTGAGGCTGTCTGGGTGGGTGTTTGATGGTCCTGTGGCAGGGGGGTCTGGCGTTTGGTGGAGGGTGAAGATGTGGTGGCAGCTGAGGGAGGAGAAAGATCCATGGGTGTCTTTAGGTGATGTGTGATGGCAGGCGATGGAGTGTCCGGTGTTCAGTGCGCGGAAGAGCTTTTCTTTTTTAGCGATGGATGGTCGGAGGACCGGGGTTCGTGGTGCTGGGCATGGGCGGACAAAGACAGTTATGCCTTTGGCACGCCAGTGGTACACACTCTGGGCGCGCCTGCACAGCAGCCACCATTAAGTATGAGAGGGTGTGGGAGGTTCCGGTCAGCTGGGAGGTGGGAGGGCGGGAAAGTGCTTTGCAGGGAGGTGGGCGGGGCAGCAGGGACAGCGTGCGGGGGAAGAAAAAGGTGCAAAAGAGAAAAAAGGAAAAAGAGGTGCAAAAAAGGGAAAAGAAGAGACAGGAAAAAAGCAAAGAGACACACACAAACAGGCACACATGGCCACTGGGCCACCAGGGATGAGGTGCAGGCGGGTGCCTGCGGGTGGAGGTGGGCTTTGAACTGAGAGTCAGGCAGGCTCTCCTTCCGATCAGCAGCAGCAGCACAGGTGGAGCTACACAGAGGCAAGCGAGCAGACGCTGACCAGGGGTCAAAGCCTGTAGACAGGTATTGTTTTGTAATGGATCCCACAGTTTACTGCATTAGGCATTAATGTTGGTCTCTGTCACCCCATCTGCCAAACCTTAGGGTTAGAAGTTTTTCACTTTGATAATGATTGTTAACCTTCTCAGGCAGGACTGAAAACTGTTGTGCCAAGTGTAATGCAGTAGAAATGTATAACTTATGCCCAATTGTTGCCTTGTGGGAAAAGCCTAGGTGCAGTTCAGCAGGCCTGAGATGGTTATGGCAAGAAGCCAGTGATGCAGCCTGTAGTCCTGATTAAATCATTTGTAAATTTGAAGTTAAATGCCAAAGGGCCTGACTTGCTTATTATGAAGAATTAAGGCTTATTTTTTATGAAAAGTGTTTGTTAAAACCAAATGGTCTTTAACAGTGGATTGTTATCTCACTGTGTTACAAGCTGAAGAAAGGTATTTTTCTCATAGATTACCACAGTAGGCAAAGGTTTCGGTATACGTCATTCTGTCTAAAAAACAGTGGGGTTGATTTTCACTGTAACAAGCCTTGTTAGTCCCTTTTGGGGGAGAATGTATAATGCTCTGCTTACTGTAATTGTATACATATGTGTAATTTTATAACTGTACACTTGATGGTTGCCAGATTAATGTGTACTTTGGAAGGCCCTTGTTGGTCAAGGCAATGGTAAGGGCTATAGACCTTACTGGTTCATTGTGAAAAGTCATGTCAGATTACGTAGGTTTGATCTGTTTATTTGTGTTTGTTTATTTTTAATTAAGTCATGGCAAATCTAGTGGGTCTGGCTTTTATTATTGGGAGAAACGTGTTAAAGACAATAGGCTTTCATTAGTGGAGTGTTACTACACTGAACTAAAGTCCATAGGCTGGTGTTTTGCTAGATGGAATCTCACAGATTGCCAGGGTATGCAAGGGCTTTAGTATTAGTGGCCAATTATGAGAGTCTCAAGAGTGGAAAACACGTTCCCTGACTCTCAATTGTTTGGGATGTTTTAGAACAGAGCTGTCCACGGTTGGCCCAGGAGGCTCAGATATCGAAAGGAGATAACTTTACATACAGCAGGCTGGCCTGGTTTGTAGTGGGTACCAAAGGTACTTACACCTTAAACCAGGTCCAGTTATCCCTCATTAGTGAAATGTAGTCAGTTTCTAGAAGCCAGGCTGTCTAGAGGTAGCTGTAGGCAGAGCAGCCAAGGCTGAACTAGGAGACATGCAAAGCTCTTGCAATACCACTGTAGTCACACAGTACTCACACAGATGAAAGACAATACTCAGTGTTACCAAAAATGAAGGTACTTTAGTTTAGTGACACAATGCCAAAAATACTTTGGACACTATAGTCCCTTAGGAGGTAAGTACATTACACAATATATACACTAGTAACAAAAACAAGTAAGTAAATAGTCAGAAAATAGTGCAAACAGTGAAAATCACAATAGGTTGCAATGGGCTTGGGGGAACACAAACCATATACTAAAATAGTGGAATGAGGAGGTCGGTTTCCCACATAGGCAAGTGTAGTGGGGCGCTGGGAGTGTAAGAAAACACCAAAGGTAAGTAAAATACCCCACCCCAGAGCCCAGGAAAGCAGGAGTAAAACACAGCAAGTTTCCTAAAACACACTAGAAGTCGTGATAGAAAATAATGCAAGAACCAGAAGAGGCTGCAAGACACCGACGATGGATTCCTGGACCTGAAGACCTGTGGAAGAAGGGGACCAAGTCCTAGAAGCACTGAAGAGTCCAGGGAGAACAGGAGCCCCTGCTAACCCAGATGAAAGTGCAAAAGTGGACCCACCGGGAGAGAAGACAAAGGGCCTCATTCTGACTTTGGCGGGCGGCAGAGGCCGCCCGCCAAAGTACCGCCGTCAGAATACCGCTGCGCGGTCAAAAGACCGCCGCGGTAATTCTGAGTTTCCTGCTGGGCTGGCGGGCGACCGCCAGAAGGCCGCCCGCCAGCCCAGCGGGAAACCCCCTTCCACGAGGATGCCGGCTCCGAATGGAGCCGGCGGAGTGGAAAGGGTGCGACGGGTGCAGTTGCACCCGTCGCGATTTTCAGTGTCTGCTATGCAGACACTGAAAATCTTGGTGGGGCCCTGGTAGGGGGCCCCTCGACACCCGTTACCGCCAACCAGGTTCTGGCAGTCAAAACCGCCAGAACCAGGCTGGCGGTAAGGGGGTCGGAATCCCCATGGCGGCGCTGCCTGCAGCGCCACCATGGAGGATTCCTCAGGCCAGGGGAAAACCGGCGGGAAACCGCCGGTTTCCCTTTTCTGACCGCGGCTTTACCGCCGCGGTCAGAATAGGCCTGGATGCACCGCCAGCCTGTTGGCGGTGCATCCGCGGTCCCCGGCCCTGACGGTCCATGACCGCCAGGGTCGTATGACCCCCAAAGTCAGTATTGCACCAATGAAGACAGATGCGGGTCCCTGGTTGGTGGAAAAGGTGCAAATGGAGGCCCAAGCAGCACGACACAAAGGATTCCCACGCCGCCGGAGAACCACTCAGGGAGTTGTGCGTCGCAGGATGGAGTGCTGGGGGCCTAAGCTGGGTTGTGCACGAAGAACGTCTTGGAAGGTCGCACACAAGCCTTAGCAACTGCAAGTCACGTGGTGCACGGGGGTACTATCTTGCGCGGGAGGGCAAACCCTTACTCCACCAAAGTTGGAAAGCTGGACGTTGGGACTGACGGAGTCACTTTAGTCCACCACCTGTGTTGCTGAATCCACGCGTGTCATCTGGAGAGGGGGGGTCCAAGCCAACTGCCATTGCTGTAAAGAGGTGCCCCTGCTGAAACAGGGAAGTGACTCCGTCAGTCCACAGGAGATTCCTTCGGTTCTTCTGGTGCAGGCTGAAGACAGGCAGTCCTCGGAGGATGCACAACCTGGAAACTGTTGCTGGCAGGAGCTGAAGTTACAATATTGCCGAAGTCATCCTAGCTTCTTTGTTGCAGTTTTATAGAGCTCCTGAAGCAGTCAGCGGTTGATCCGTCGGTAGAAGATGAAGTAAAGGATGCAGGGGATTCCTGCTGGAGTCTTCCAATCCAAATCCAAGGGAACACCCACAGGAGAGACCCTAAATAGCCCTGAGAGGGGGATTGGTCACCTAACCAGGCAAGGGCCTATCAGGAGAGGTCTCTGACGTCACCAGCTGGCACTGGCCACTCAGATGCTACCAGAGTGCCCCACCACCTTGGAATACAAGATGGCAAAACCAAGGGACACTCTGGAAGAGCTCTGGGCACCCCCCCTCGGGTGGTGATGGACTGGGGAGTGGTCACTTCCCTTTCCTTTGTCCAGTTTCGCACCAGAGCAGGGACTGAGGGTCCCTCAACCAGTATAGACTGGATTATGCAAGGAGGGAACCATCTCTGTCCTTCAAAGCACTTCCAGAGGCTCTGGGAGGATACCCCTCCATGCCTGTAACGCCTATTTCCAAAGGGAGAGGGTGTAACACCCCTGTCCCAAAGGAAATGCTTTCTTCTGCCTTCCTGGGATTGAGCTGCTCAAGCCCCAGGAGGGCAGAAGCCTGTCTGTGAGGTGGCAGCAGCTGGGGCTGCAGTGAAAACCTCAGAAGGCTGGTATGGCAGTACTGGGGGTCCAGTGTGAAGCCCCCAGAGTGCATGCGATTGTGCAACCAGTACTGGAATCAGTACTGAGGTACAATTCCCAGTTGTACAATTCCCAGTTGTTAAACACCTCACATGGCCATATTCGGAGTTACCATTGTGAAGCTGTGCATAGGTATAGACCTATGTACAGTGCACACTTAAAATGGCTTCCCTGCACTCATGAAGTCTGGGGAAATGGGCATGGACAACATGGGAGCATCTCTGCTAGTGCAGGGGTGTCCTCACACACAGGTACTTTGCACCCAGCCTTCAGGGTCTGAAGGTTTGATATATAGGTGACTTATGAGTGACCTGGTGCAGTATAAATGGCTGTGAAATAGTGCATGCAGTAGTTCACACAGGCTGCAATGATAGTCCTAAAGAAGCCTTTGTATGGTCTCCTTATGGGTGGCAAAAGAAATGCTGCAGCCCATAAAGATCCCCTGGAGCCCCAGTGCCCAAGGTACCTAGGTACCATATACTAGGGACTTATAAGGGGGGGTCCAGTAGGTCAATTTGGAGTGAAATACTGAGTTACCAGTATGTAGGTACAAATTTAGAACCAGAGAGAGCATAAGCACTGGAGTCAGAGAG
Organism: Pleurodeles waltl; assembly: GCF_031143425.1. Taxonomy (NCBI): domain Eukaryota; kingdom Metazoa; phylum Chordata; class Amphibia; order Caudata; family Salamandridae; genus Pleurodeles; species Pleurodeles waltl. Next base: position 874,979,345 of record NC_090448.1, on the reverse strand, counting down.
AGCATAAGCACTGGAGTTCTGATTAGCAGGACTCCAGTGACACAGTCAAGCATGCTGACAGAAACAGTGAAACATACTGACTAATAGGGCACAAACCATAAACAGGATCCCAGCGACACAGTCAAACACACTGACAAACAGGCCAAAAATGGGGGTGACCATGCTAGAAAGTATCTACATTCCTACAGTGGCCGATTATGAGAGTGTCAAGAGTGGAAAACATGTTCCCTGTCTCTCGATTGTTTGGGATGTTTTAGAACAGAGCTGTCCACTATAGGCCCAGGAGGCTCAGATATCGAAAGGAGATAACTTTACACACAGCGGACAAGCCAACAAATTAAGAAGGAGAGCCGAGCTAATGGTCTGGCTTGGCTTTTCGAGCCCGTACACGAGCTAAGGCCTGAACATGTTTGCTATGCAAATTTGCAACAAACCTCTAGTAAAATATAATAAAGTCATTTCAAAATAAAAAAATATATATTTAGCAAGTGGAAGCTTAGACATTAATTTGTCACATTACAGCACTGCACTGAGTATTTATTAAAAGTGATAGATTTTAAACATGAACCATTAGTGAACTAAACGCCAAAACAGCTGTCATGTAAACTATACTTGGCCTACATCACTACTTAGCAACATTATAGTCTATTAAATCAAACATAATAGGATTTGATTAAATCACAATGGATTTGTACAACTGGAATTCTGAACTCATATTTTCTTAAGTGCTTTTATACAATGACAAAGAAAAAGGAGTTTTGATTAAATAAAATATTTGCTTACTATCACACAATTTAAGCAGGGAAGCCACGATTTATCCGGTTCCTAGTTTAACTTTGTACAAATCAAGATGGTAAATGTGCATTCATTTGATTTTTCCTGTGCTGACTCTTTCAGCGCTTTATGCTTTTTTCCTGTAGTTTTTATATAGTGTGAACTCGACCCAAAAGTACTGGAGTGATTTACATGAGCACAAGGACAGGTTTATAGGCACTGTGATATTAAGTGATTTGCCCCAGACTTATGAGCCCAGGCAGAGACTCGAACCTAGGGCCAGATGTAGCAAAGGGTTTTACCCATTCTGTGTCTATGGGAAAATGTGTTTGTGCATATGGCCCTTAGTTCTCCAGTTCCAAAGTCGGAAGCTCTGACCGTAACGCCACTCCCTGGGCTTAGGGAGAATGTCATGTACAAGTCACATGAAAGCGCTGCTCGTTATGGGCTCGAGGGTTCAATAGGATCTTGAGCTGAGCCTAACTCGAGCGTTCGGTGGCTTGTCCACTTCCATTCTCAGCTCTTGCAAGTGGCAGTCGGAGAGACGAAGACAAGGATTCAAGGCGAGGGACCGCTGTTATGAGCCCATCTTCAACTAGGCCTAATTATTTTTCTTCTGCCTGCGCCCGCAGAGAATGGTAAAACTGAGGAGGGATGGGGGCGTAAATGCAAAATATATAAAAGCCCACTTGTCAATTCCGACTAATGGCGATTCTCACTTTTTAGAAGCACCATTAGTATTTTTTTTAACAGGTTGCGAACGGAAGACTTGGTAATAATCTGACTTGGTAATAATAGAGGAGGGTCACAGAGTTTGAAGTAGTGAGGAAGCTGTGAAAAGGCTAGATGTCTCATTTATAAAATGCCAGAGGCACAGTAATGAAGTGACAATACCGCAGACCTCATGATCTCCCATTTTTCAGTTATTAATGTTATTCTTCCTAAATGTGTCTTTTTCTGCATGTTTTCATAATGCAATTCATCACCTGTTAATAGCATCTCACATATGCACCACTTTTACACTTCTGAAACACCGGAAGCCTCACTGTTGGCATGCAGCACTAGATTAAGTATCAGCAAGCACACATACAATTGCGTAGTGTAACTTCGGATCAAGGTGTTTTTTTTTAAGGATAATCATATTGTAAGTAAAAGTGAGTGACAATCTCCAAATAACGATGGATATTTATGTTTCTAAGTGCGCTGCTAACACTAATAATATTTACGTCCTTTCTACAGCGCCTGGTTCCTCTGGAACACTCCCAAGAATGGAGAAGTTCAGTAAAGCTATTAAGATTAGCTATAAACTGGACTGAAGGCACAAACTCTTCCATGCACGGACCAGAACACCAGCTACATACTTCATTTCAAAGGTTGTAGCATTTTGAGCATCTCATGGTTAACTCTTTACTGTGCTCTATAATGTTCTTCTCCTCTTTGTCCTGCACCTTGAAGCCAAGGTTTGTGGCGGACTGGCCTCTAACAGAAGACAGAGGCCCTTTTTCAGGCTTCTCTCCAGGCACAGCCTTTGTATAGTGATGCCTCTTCACAGCAGGGTATTATTCTCTGGCCTAATGTACGCGGTTTCCTGTATTTGACTGTGACCAAGAAAGACAAAATGCTTGGCCTCCCCTAAAGGGTCTCCCTTCAACTTGGAAAAACACGGTCTGCAGTCCCACTCCTTCCACATCCTCTATCAAATGAGAGTGCTTCATGAAGGTTAATCAGCAGCCCTCTTCTTACAAAGTCTTCATTTCATTTTTGAAGGGAGAACAGTCACCAATCTCCTCACCTCGATCTCCACCCTCCGCCCACAGGAGTGCAAACAATACAGCTCTGCTGTCTGGGGAAGCTGCCCTCGCCCGCCATCTTGTGCCATACTACAATTTGAGACATCCACAATGGATCCCCCTTAGCTTTTACAAGTAATACTGTGGGATAAACTTGAGGATAAACATCACCAGACATCTACCCCAGCATTTGCAGAATTTCCTTTTCAATTGTTTGCCTTATTTACCCACATTTTGTCATATTGCTATCATTGTTGTAAATATCTTTTTATAGGCATTTGTAAAACAATATGCACTTTTTAACTCACAATGATGGTACAGATAGATGAAACTCAATTTATCTATTTGTATTGCTCTTCTTACGCCATACATATCATATACATATGTAATAGGTCACAGGCCTTGGAGTAAAGGGTAGCATGCTGAATAAGTTGTGGTGTAAGGAGAGATAGGTTGAACAGTAACAATTTATAGAGCCCAGAGTACCTAATTCTTTAACAAAGCTAATAGGCAGCAGAGGAGAGCTATATTAACATGTAAAGCCACAAGCCCACAACTCCCATGCCTTAAGAGCACTACACTGGTTACCCGTTGCCAGAAGATGCACCTTCATGCTGCTTTGTATCACCCACAAAGCTATACATTGAACAGTACCGCTTTTTATCAGAAACAAAATAACCAAATACATTCAACAAAGAAACCTCCGCTCAAGATTGGCACCCCGCCTTAGAACACCACCATACAAGAAAAAGACTAAAGGTGGTACATCCTTCTCCGTTCAAGCAGCCGAACTATGGAATTCATTACCCCCAACTATAAGATCCACAGATAACTATCTTTTCTTCAGACGACTACTCAAGAGTTGGCTCTTTCATTCATAACACCATATTCAAACAGCTATGGACTGCATATGCCTGTATCGATAAATATTTTTTATCTGATTATATGTATATCCTAGTTATATATAGTTCTTTAGAAAATATGTATTGCTACTATGTCATAACAATAAACTACACACATACTCTTTAAACCTGTTTAAGGTATATTTACTCATGGTTTAAATATGTATATGTATGTACATATATGTGTGTATATATGTGTGTGTGTATATAGATACATAAATATAAATATATGTATATACATATACATATATATATATATATATATATATATATATATATATATATATATATGTTCATAGGTCATTGCATAGCTCCTATATAAGTTGTTATATTAAATACTTATGAATCCCTGCTCTCATTTTATATCACACTGATCAAATGTTTATTATCATAGTTATTTGGCTATTCTAAAATTGAGTAAAGCTAAATAAATGTTAGAAAAGTACACTTATCAATTAACTTCAAATATTACAAATCTTGAAAGTCTGTGTTTATACACTACTACTTTTCTTCTCATATTATACCCATTATTATATACCTTAGACATATTTTCCCTTACTATGTACTTACATATCTATTTCTTTATTACTCTAGTCCTACTATACTAGAGAAAAAAAATATATAACATCTATAAATACATTTCAAATTATAAATACATCTAAAATATATATATATATATTAATAATAATAAAGAATAAATAAAAATGCTGATAAAAATGTGTATATATATATATATATATATATATATATACAAAATATTATATTTTTATTGTAAGCTTTACTTTGTCTACCCATCACCATGTCATGTCTCTATCAATCTATCCTTCATTTCCACTCTGACTCATCCCAAATCCATTCTACTACTTTCATCTCCTAAATAACCCTGACTAAGCTCTTCCCTCCTCTTCCACATCTAACTCACCCAAACCTCAATTTACTACCATGATCTCCCACACAACCCTACTAAATCCTCCCTCATTTATCTCACCTTTAACTCATCCAAAACCCCTCCTGCAACTATGATCTCCCTAACCCTTTCTACAGACTCTTCCCTCCTTCATCCCTCCTTTACTCATCCAAAGCCTAAACCCTATTACTATAAACTCCCAATTAACACTTCTGGATTCTTCCCTCCTCCTCCCCTCCATTACTGTAGTCAATCCAACTAACAAACACATATATGACTGGCTCAAAATAACTAATAATAAAACTAAAACTGTACTCATATTTCCATATATTAATCCACCACTAATTCCTTTTGGGTTCCGGAGCAGCTTGCTACTCGTCGAAAAGCGCTTTGACGCCTCATCAGGGGTAGCAAGTGTAATATAAATACTATTACAATTACAATTAAGGGATTAAAAAAAACGGACTTTAAAGTAGCCTGAAAAAAATACGGGCGGAGGCAGGGAGGACCAAGCTTGCTGGAGGACAGATCACTTGGTGTAGAGATGTGGGAAAAGGTGGTGCACAACCTTTGGGATATGCATTGGTATCTTCTCTGCATTATCACCCAGTATGCTCGTGTGAGGGGATAAAGAGGGGAAGAATATTGTCTTTGTCCACATTTTGAAGTTGGAAGAGAAAAGCATCCCATTCTTTAGAGATGGAATGTTTGCAGAAGCCCTTTCCGTCTTCACACTTGACTTGTTACTTCAGTCTTGTGGATTAACGAATATTGCCAGGAAGCCACTGTTCTCACATTGCAGTGATTTTGATATTACTGCTTCTTTGAGCACAGCCTAAAGCTCTTGATATTCCTCAGTATTTACATCCAGCCATTACGTTATGCTTTCAACCTGATCAGCAGACTTTTTAGGAGCGGTGATCTAGTTGTAGCCTAGAAATGGATAGACTATTCTCCTGATTCTAATGTCCATCACAAGTACCTAACAAATCACTATCTGCACATGCAAATTATGATGTTTCTTTTTAAAGTCTTGCATCCTCAAAGTGGAACCAGTGTCAAAAAGCATCTTCTATGTTCCTAAATCTGGTACGAACAAACTGACCTTTAATTAAAACCAGTGCTTAATTTGTAAATAAAAAGGTGCCGGTGCCCAAAGCCCTCCTCTTAAACACGCGACTGTGTATTTAAATGTGCGAACAGGGAATATTGAGGCGGCGTAATACTGAAGCCATCTCGGGCCTCTCCAATCCATTTACAGCCACTTGCTGCCCCTTCAGCTCACTCTGGCAGCTTTCCACTTTCGCCCTTTGTGTCGCTTTTTCGTTTTTTCCTTTCCTCCATCTTTCCCATAGGTGTCTTTTGCTCGCAGAAATGCCAGAGGATGAAGAATAAGTCCCAGCCCCAAAAATAAGTGCCGGTGCTCAGCACCGGAAACAACAAGCACAAATTAAGCACTCATTAAAACGTATGATTGTTGACTCTTCTTCTTTTTTTTTTTCAAATTGTCCCCTCTCTTCCCTTTATTCCTTTACATGCCTTCTCTCTCTGAGCACAATCTACTCAAAATAACTCAATGTCTCCCTTCATCTATTTGACTGCATTTCTAAACACTGGCCATAGCTCACATTAAAGATCACAACCTCTCCATTTTTGAAAATCATAACCCCTGGGTTTAATACTGCCTAATCTCTTTGATCTCATTTACTAATCCCATTGACCATCTGCATTAACTTCCACCCACACCTTCCCCACTAATGATCACACCAAACCCCTAATAATTTAATCACCCACAAAGAAACAGAAACAAATGCATTGAATGGTTTGCTTGAGCGCACAAGTATAATCCCAATAACAATGGACTAACCACTAACCGTAGATTCTCAAGCAGCACGCTGCCTGGCGTAAATCACTTCAACGCCTCAACAAGGGTAATAAGCAGTAAATAAAAGCAATTACAATTATTAATGAAGGGAAGTATTGGTTACAAAGTAAAGCCAGTTTTAAAGTCTATGTGCGGTATTTATTCATAGGGAAATATTTATTTGCCTTCTGAGAATCCTTGTTAGGCCCTCTAATTAAGAGTTGTGCACTTTTTTTAACTAACTATAATTATGAACAAACATGTAAGTTTATGATTGTATTTTGATAAAGAGTATGCTCAACACAATATGTGTTTAAGGGTGGGTTGTTATTGCACAGTGTTATAGTCTGTAGACAGGTATTTTGTTACATGAATCTCATAGATTACCTCAGTAGTCAAAGGTTTTGGAGTTGGTTATCCCCTTTGATAACCCCTCCTGGTAGAATATTTTGCTGTGATAATACTTGACAGATCCCGTTAAGAGGAACTAACTTGTTTAGCTGTCTGTCAGGCTCTTAAAAACAAATGCACTCCTTAAAAATACATGTATACTATACATAAAATACCTTCACATAAGTGCTATTCTGCCACTGGTCTGTTAAAGCATCATTCACATTTTGCTTCTGCATATAGCAGCAAACAGCATGGGACAATGAGTCATCCAACTTCAGCCCTATTGTCCTATGTTTTGCCATTTTGCCTGCTCACATGTGCATATCCATTTGTAAACTAGTGTACTGCATTGCCAGGGGTGGTGTGCCAGTCCTTTAGTTTTCCATGTTGTCCTTTTATAGATCTCCTTTTCTTCCTTTCTCCTTACTTCATTTATTTAGCACACCCTGAAACTTTCCAGACAATGCTGCCAGGTATCCTACTGCATATTTCATCTGCCATGCATCGCGTTCAGTGCAGCCACTGCTCCTAAACCTGGCATCCAACTTAGAATAGTATTTTCCAAGATGGTTACCACCTTTAGAAACGTTAAATAGGACACATTCGATCGGTGCAACAAGGTAACACTGTGCATAATGCCATTGCATGGAGGCTGACCAGTGCGATGTCTAATAAACTTTTTCTTGGCCTGTATTATTGTGCATAGTGTATCACTGTCATATTGATCCAAGATGGTTAACACCTTGCTTCTAAGTATGGAACTTTAAAACAATGCACTATATACAATACCATTGCAAGAAAGCTGTCAGCTGCTCTGTATAATTGTACTTTTTACTGTAGGTATATGCTGTCACATTTAGGCAGTGTCATGTCTACTTTTTCTATTTTTACTCTTTTAATTTGCCTTGCATATGCTTGTTGAGTTTGTGTGCAGGAGCAAAGCTATCAATAGTAAAGCAAGTGCAGTGGCATTAAGGCCCAGGGATGAGTGTAATACTGTATCCCAATTATAGCATTTTTCTATACTATAAAACTGGAAGGGAGGCCATTGTCCTTGCCTACATTAAGGCCTATGGCTATCTTGCTTCACCATTGTGTGTGTTTATTATAGAGAGCTATATGGGTGAATTCAGGAATGAGTCAAGTAGACGAATAAATAGATGCATGAGGACAAGGAATAGTGACAGTGCATCTATGATGTCGTACGTGCCTAAACTTATCTGTGACTGAAAAGGTACCTTCATTGGTAATCAAGAGCTATCGGAACGGCCATTTTGTTTGTCTTTTACTTGTATGTGATCTAGCTTTTGCGGTTAATGTAGAACTTCCTTCACCCTTTTAATGACCATGGTGATGATAAAGCCACAAATCTGTCCCATCGTCTGGCATAAATGGATGTGGGAGAGCGTCTGATGGAAAGGATGACATTCACCATTCTCTGTGGCAGATCAAACTCTGTCAACTGTTGATGCTCAACCTCCACGCATGTAGGTATAGAGTGCGCAGATTCTGGTGGAGGACCCTGCCCTGTTGCTGAGATAGGAGTTCCACCTGAAGTGGCAGCCTGATCAGAGGGAAGGTGCTCATGCCCAAAAGCTCTGATACCATATTCTTTTGGCCCAATCGGGGACCAGTGGAATGACATGGACCCAGTCGATTCTGACCTGTTTCAGAACTCAGGCCAGGAAAGGAACAGAAGATAAGGTGTACAGGAGACCTGAGATCCACTCCAGCTGTAATGCATTTCCTAGCAAGTGTTGTCACAGAAACACGAAAGTGCAAAACTTTTAACGCTGTGTCTTCTTGATGATGGCGAAAAAATTTAGCCAGGGTTCTCCCCACTGCTGGAAGATGCCCTACATTACCTTGGATGAAATTGGCATTTGCAGTCTGCCAGGCGCCATCTGCTGAGCTCACCCGCTCTGGTATTCAAGGACACTGCCACATGGTTTGTGATCAGAAAGATACCCATATACTCCAAATAACTCCAGAGGCGCAAAGCCACCTGACACAGAGGCCAGGGCCCTATTCTGCCATTGTTGTTGCAGTACCACATTAGAGGTGTTGTACATGAGAACCTACACCAACCTCCCTTTTATGGCGTTAAAAAGGCCTTTAAGACCAAGCGAAAGGCTCATAACTCCAACAACTTGTCTTGGAATTGGGCTTTTGTCAGACACCAGAGTTCTCTGATCTCCACCTCCCCCAGATAACCTCCCCAACCCAGCAGTGACACATCTTTTACTACACCCAGCTCTGGATCGGGAAGGGAGAGGGGTGTTCCATTCCTACAACTGCAGTCGGGAAGCCATATGCAGTCTCCTTCAAAATCTGAACGGGAACCAAGAGAATGGAACTTCAGATTCCATTGCAGAGCCTGCATATGCCACCTGTCTTAGTTGATAAGGAGGATATAGAAGGCTAAAACGTCAAGAACACTCAGAGCTGCTCTCACTGAGATCCAGAACCAAGGATGAGATATGGAGTTCCTAACACAAGTGCCCTGGCCTCATTGAAAATGAGGAAGGGTCCTGAATTAGATCATGTGCAGAATCACCCAAATGAAACAAATCTGCTCTAAAGAAGTCAGGTGCAACTTCAGCTCGTTGATCATGGATCTCAACAATGTCAAGACGTGCGCTGCCGTACAGAGGTGGACTACGACTGACTGTGGCATTCCCATTTTCAGTAGCCAGTGGTTGAAGTAGGGGAAAACAAGTATACCCAATCTATTAAGATAGGAAGCGAGTCCCACCATCAATTTTGTGAACGCCTAGCGGCACTGATGAGGCAAAAAGAGGTCATGGCAAACTGACAATGCTTATGGTCCACCTTGAGCTGCAGGTAACATCTGCAGGACTGTGGGATGGGTGCACGAAAATAGGTGTCCTGCAGGTATAAGGACACCATCCAGTCACTCGGGTCCAGGGTGGACAAGATTTGCACCAGCAAGAGCATTCTGAATTCGTCCTTCTGAAGGAAGACATACAGAGGTCGAAGATCCAAAGTGGGTTGAGCCCACATCCTTTTCACAGCACAAGGAAATAACAAGAATAGCAAGCCTCTCCTACATCTGAGACCGCATCTCTCTTGACAGCTTTTTTGGAAGGCAAAACTCACACCTTAGAAACAGAATTGACAGGTGTTCTTCTGAAATTCACTATGATGTTGGGGGGGAAGCGTGGCAAAGTAGAAAAAAAGAGGATACCATGATGAATGATTTAAAGGACCAATCTTTTGGACGTGATTAATCGACACCTTAGGAAACAGTGTTGGATCCCACCTTCCACAGGGTATTTGTGTACCAGTAACGGTAAACTAAAGCAGCTTTGAGGCCGTTGCCACAGGAGAAGGAGACTGGGAGGACTAATGCCCTTGTTGGCTCGCATGTTGACTGCCCTATCCACGTCTCAGGCCTTGAAAGAACTGGGCGACTGTAGCAGCACCTTTGGAGCCTGATATTGCCATACCTTAGATCCCTAGAGTAGTCTTAGAATTTCCTGAACTGGTGAAGAAACTGTTTAGCAGAGGTCAAATGACCCAGGGAGTGGGCCGCAGCTGTTCTGTCTTTAAAACACTACAAGGTAAAATCTGCTTTTTCACCGATCAGCTGTGAACCAAAGAAAGGCATATCCACGAGACAGGCCTAGGCCTATAAGTCTCCAAAACATCCCGTAGAGCCTATCCGCACATGGCGAAGGAACACCACACTGGTGCCAACCACCATTCCCAGACTATCAGTAGTGTCTAGTCCAGCACAAATCAAGTATTTGCCAGTAACCAACCATCCTGAATTGTCTGTGCGAATGATGTCCTAATGTCTTCTAGGACAGCAGAAAAGATCTTGCGGGACATGTCCCTGATGGCATGTGCTTATAGGCCAAATAAAAAGACTGCATTGATCGATCTCAGTGCTAGGCTACGAGCGGAGAACATTTGTTTTCCAGGCACCTCAACCCTCTTAGGTTCTCTTTCTGGAGGATTTGTCGGTAATGAACTGGGTTTCACCCTGCTAGTTGAAGATTAAACAGTTAGACTTTCTGGAGTAGGATGTTTTGTGAGAAACTCAGGGTCACCAGCCGCGTATCTGTGATGTCTGGCCACCTGCATATGAATGAGTGGGCAAGAATAGGGCTTTGGCCAAGTAACCAATAAGGTGTCAATGAAGGCCTTATTGAAAGGAAACAAGGGCTCAGATGCGGCTGGGACAAGCTGTAAAATTTCCCTAAGGACATTAGTCTTAGTCTGAATAGATGGCAGCTGTAGGTCCGAGACCTCAGCTGCTTGTCAGATTACCTCTGAAAATGATGCACTCTCTTCTGATACTGTCCCAAATGGCAAATACAGCCCTGCATCAGGGGAAGTGTCAAGCCTACTAAACATCTGTAAGCCCAGCTAAAAATTTCATCATAATGAGAGATAGATCAGCCCCACCCTCCCATCATCACCTCTGTGTGGTGAACTTTTATCAGAATCTGAGGCAAAAAGATGGCAGAGCCGCTCATGGAATGTCTACCCTAGAGGAGACATAGGTTCAGAGACACTGGATCAGAGTCAGGCTGTATGGCAACTTGGTGCGCTTTAGTAATTTCGTAATGTAACATTGGTTGGGTTTAGGCTGACGTGTGTCCTGGGTCAGACATCAATTCCGAATCAGTTTCTGATCCTCCTCTGCTGTCAATGGTGTTGGTATGAGCGTAGACGAAGGAGAGACTGGGCATAGGTCATGAAGATGAGGTGGATTTCTGTACCACAGCCAGTATGGAGCCTGGAATAGGTTCAATGTGGTCATACAGCGTCAAGGAACGTTCTGCCAGCGTTACCTCAACTGAGGGCCCCTGCAAATTCTTAAGGACTGAAAGAACGTAAAATATTTGCTGCATGGCCTACGTTAAGCTTTCAATTTGCTGCAGCATTATTGATGGCACAAGAAATTTGGGCCAACAGGGACCAACAGTGGAGATGGATCCACAACCAGAGATCTGCAAGAAAACGACTAACATTAATAGAGAGTGGTGGAATGAGGTTGAATCCTGCTTTTCTTTCTTGTGGTTGTGTTTTGACTTTGATTTTGACTTACCGGAGGACTACGAGCACAAAGCTGACCTTCCACTGGAGTGAGTCTGTGCCTTTGACTTGAAGTGAGAGAGATTTACATTAGACCCGCAAATTCTTCTTGTGTTTAGCAATATATAGCTTCACTTCTCGGTTCCAGATCGCCTTCAGGTGCATGAGTGCACTCGTTGCACGACTTCATGATGTGCTCTGAGCCCAAGCACAGAGACACACCTCACACAGGTTTGTGACTGATATCTTAATTCTACAGTGGTTTGAATGGTTTGGAACCTGTGGTCCTAGGAAGAGACATTGTTGTCCTAGCACATTGGATTTAATTCTATTTTAGGAGTCTTCAGATGGCTGACAAAGTTGGAAGTGGACGTCAGGCTCTGTCAGGCTCTGCACTGAAAGATGTGCAAAGAGAGGAACTGACGTCAACACGTAAGGGTGGCTGTTACCTGCGGCTCTGCTCCATTGCTTCCAGGGCAGGACATAATCAACACAGGGCCACCTAGCACTTCTCAAGAGTATTGGTAAAGAAAGGTCTTAGGAATCCAGTCTGCCACCTAGAGAGTATTCTAAAGGTGAAGTATCCATCAGAAGTCCACAATATTGTGATACACCAATCTCAGCAAAATCCAATTTATAAATCAGTTTTAAAAAAATCTGACATTTTCATAAAATGTTTCCTGCAACTTCTGTATGATTAGTGTTCTGAAGTTGGACAGATGACACAGCACATACACACTACCAACATGAGGCATCTACAGCAGCAGCAAATTCTGTTTAAATACATATGTGAAATTAAACACAGAGCTAGAATATCATTTAATGGGAATAATTGAACATTACACATCTAGGGACTGACTCATAAAGGCATTTATAGATATGTCAGGTAGCAGTGCATGAGTACTACTTTAAGTACTCAAATACTTTTGTGAATTGGCCACAACCATCCAACTCCCTTTTTGTCTGTATTAATTGCATATAAATATGTCCAAAATATTGCCCCCTCTAGCTTGCATTAAAGAAGGGGGGGTATGTTTGACATGGAAATGAGTCACAAGCATTGAGTCCAGAAAGAGAGACTACATCAGTTCCCTGGTACAATAGTTGCTAGTGACCCAAAACGCTAGACAATAAATGGGGGTTGACTAAAGCCAGCTCTAGAGTCTTTCCCCCTTCCCTAAAGCCTCATAGTCAGATTGGCAAAAACTGGCTTCCCTGAACAGGGAAAATATGGTTATATGAAAAGGCACATTCAGCCTCCCTGGGGTTACTCACAGCAATGTAGATCCAGGGATGGAAGTGAAGGGCCGTGCTCAATAAGCAAGCAAAGGCTTGGAACAATTAGGGTAGGGAGCTCAATATTACATCAGGGTTCCCAGCCTATGTACTCCCATCACATCTCGCTTCCCTCATGAATAAATTCAATATCTCCCCCATCTCGCTGAACAAGAGATGTTTAACTTCATAAATGTGACTCACAGAATTGGGAAGATTCACAATTTGATCTCTAGGAACTGGCTGTTTAACTCAGTTACCTTCTGTACTGCAGAGGTAAAATAAAAAATATCCCATATCATTTATTGCAATTCTCAAAGTTAATTAGAACATTGGTTTTACATTATGAAGCTCTTTCTACCTTCTGTCTTTAGGATAAACAGAGACATATTCAGTTTCAGATTCTGCCACATCAGAGTCTGGGAGGAAAAATTAACTCACTCACTAGGAACTGTAGAAAACAAGCACTGGCAATCAAGAGCTTCTTCAGTTAATACTGTGTTTAGGCACTCAAAGTCGTACAGCACTCTGTCACTGATACCTGCGCTCCTGCATATATTCATCCACACACAGCCTTACCACTTATAAAAATATTCTAACACACACACAAAAACTCAACAGTATATGCAAGATAAACTACAAGAATAAAAGTTTTAAAAAAAGAAACGTAACAGGCATATGCTTGCAATAATAAACCTAAACATAGCAGTGGGTGGCAGTCTTGCCATGATACTGTACACAGAGTAACAATGTTTTAAATTTGTAGCTTGGATGCTATGGTTACAACCAACGCGTTTGTTACCTTGCAATGGTAAAACAACAATACACTATGCCAGAGGTCTTCAAACTGGGGGGCAGGCCCCCCTAGGGGGGCCTCAAGTGATCCCAGGGGGGGCCCCAGAATCTGGCCAAAAGAAATATTATACAGATAACAGGCCTTTGTTTTAAGCAGAAGCATGTTATTGCAGTTTTAAAAAGGTAACAGTACTTAACTGCAATGTTTAAATAGGTTTAGACATATTTAAACATTGCCATGTTTATAAAATAATTGTTAAAAATTCTGAGGGGGTCCCAATGATTTTTATTTTTCAACTGGGGGGGCGCGGCATTAAAAAGTTTGGAGACCTCTGCTGACTATGCACATACAAATTCTGTGAGGACAGCCTGGATTAGAAGCAGTGGCTGCTTGGGATGTGTCACACTGCAGATGAAATGTGCAGCAACCAAGCAGCCTTTTGGCACTGCATGGGTAGCTGTAGTATGCTTAAAAATGAAAAGAACAAGAGAATGAAATAAATTTGGGGGAACCTATAAAATGATAAAATGGAAAGTTAAAAGATTGCTTCACTAGTTCTAGCACTACAGCATACTCATTTTCAAACGGATGAGCACATATAATCAGACAAATGCCATCACTCACAGTGGCAGAGGGCCAGTGGCTGAAATGAGCTGACCCAATTGCTCATTTTTTATTCGGTCATGGATTGAAGCAGAGTGTAATTGTCTTTTTGGTGATATTCTGTTCTTCTTTTTACATTCTTTCACAGATACTGGTTGGGGCAATAGGACAGATAACACTGGTCCGCAGGGACATACAAGAATTTTAATAACATTGTGTTTGAATATTTGACAGAAATGAAAGTTACTTACCCTGAGTAGCATTCTTTCTGGTACAGTCTCTATTTAGCTGCAGATTCTTCACCTTTTAAATATTCCCCGGTCGTCAGACTGGATCCGTAAACTTTTCCATAGTACCTCTGCGCACTGGAAAGTGGTGCTGAGCGGCTCCGCACTGACACCGTTCCACTCTGGAAGTGACATGAGAGGCCGATATAGGCACCACCTGTCAAGTTGCTTCCTAGACTGTCCCTGCCCCTGGACGCAAAGCCCCAACAGTGAATATTAGAACAGCATGCAAATTTCTAGATTTGGAATCTTATTAATGAGTAAAGTCCAATCACAGAATGGGGAGGGCAGGAGGGTCAGTGAGGAACCTACAGCTAGATAGAGACTCTACCAAAAAAAGCGTTACCAAAGGTAAGTAACTTGTTCTTCTAACACAGACTTCGAGCCGCTGATTCCTCACCTTTTGAACAGATCCCCCAGGAGCAGGCAGATGGGCTGTGAATGGATTCAGTGAGGAACCTACAGCTAGATAGAGACTCTACCAAAAAAAGCGTTACCAAAGGTAAGTAACTTGTTCTTCTAACACAGACTTCGAGCCGCTGATTCCTCACCTTTTGAACAGATCCCCCAGGAGCAGGCAGATGGGCTGTGAATGGACTCAAACCAAAAGGTCCTGCTGTCCAATCAATCAATACATTTATAAAGCGCACTACATACCCGTGAGGGTCTCAAGGCGCTGGGGAAAAAAGGGGGGGTGCTGCTACTGCTCGAAGAGCCAGGTCTTGAGGTGTCTTCTGAAGGTGAGCAGGTCCTGGATCTGTCTTAGGTCAGACGGGAGGGTATTCCAGGTCTTAGCGGTGAGGTAGGAAAAAAATCTGCAGCCGGAGGATTTGCGTCGGATGCGGGGGATGGAGGCGAGGGTGAGGTTGGATGAGCGGAGTTGTGGGGTGGGGGTGTAGAAGCTGAGTCTGTTGTTAAGGTAGGCTGGTCCGGTGTTGTGGAGTGCTTTGTGTGCGTGGGTGAGGAGTTTGAAGGTGATCCTCTTGTCGACGGGGAGCCAGTGCAGGTCTCTCAGGTGGGGGGAGATGTGGCTGTGGAAGGGAATGTTGAGGATGAGTCGGGCGGAGGCGTTTTGGATGTGTTGGAGGCGTTGCAGGTGTTTGGACGGGATGACTGCGTAGAGTACGTTGCCGTAGTCGAGCCTGCTGCTGACGAGGGCCTGAGTTACTGTTTTTCTTGTTTCGGTTGGGATCAATTTGTAGATTCTGCGAAGCATGCAGAGGGTGTTGTAGCAGGAGGAGGAGATGCCGTTGACCTGCTTTGACATGGAGAGGGATGAGTCGAGGATGAAGCCAAGGTTGCATGCGTGGTCAGTTGGTGTTGGAGGGGTACCCAGCGAGGCTGGCCTCTACGAGTCGTCCCAGGCGGAGGGGGTGGGCCCAAGGATGAGGACCTCAGTTTTGTCCGAGTTCAGTTTCAGCCGGCTGCCTCTCATCCAGTCGTCGACAGCCTTCATGCCCTCATGGAGGTTGGTTTTGGCGGTGTGTGGGTCCTTGGTGAGGGAGAGGATGAGTTGGGTGTCGTCGGCATAGGAGATGATGTTGAGGTTGTGTTGGCGGGCCACTTGTGCGAGGGGGGCCATGTAGATGTTGAACAGCGTCGGGCTGAGGGATGAGCCCTGGGGTACGCCGCAGATGATGTTTGTGGCTTTGGATTGGAAAGGGGGGAGGCGGACTCTCTGGGTTCTGCAGTAGAGGAAGGATGCGGTCCAGTCGAGGACTTTGTCTTGGATCCCTGCTTCGTGGAGGCGGATTTTCAGAGTGTGGTGGCAGACTGTGTCGAAGGCGGCTGACAGGTCTAGGAGAATGAGGGCTGATGTTTCTCCATTGTCGAGTTGGCTTCTGATGTCATCTGTGGCGGCGAGGAGAGCGGTCTCGGTAATGTGGTTCCGTCTGAATCCGGACTGGGAGGGTTCGAGAATGTTGTTGTCTTCGAGGTATCGTTGTGTGTTGACGATTTTCTCGATGACCTTCGCCGGAGATGGGAGCAGGGAGATGGGCCGGAAGTTCTTAAGGTCTTTGGGGTCCGCCTTTGTTTTTTTGAGGAGAGCGGTGATTTTGGCGTGTTTCCAGCTCTCTGGGAATCTTGCTGTTTGGAAGGAGATGTTGATGACTTTCCGTAGGTGTGGTGCGATGGCTGTGTCTGCTTTGTTGTATATGTGGTGTGGGCACGGGTCTGACGGTGATCCGGAGTGGATGGAATTCATGGTCTTGCGAGTTTCGTCGTCGTTGATGCTGGTCCAGGAGGTCAGGCGGTTGTTGCGGGTGGGGTTCGTGGAGGGGGAGACTGGCGTGTTTGAGGTAGTAGGGGTGTTGAAGCTGTCCTGGATGTCAGCGATCTTTCGGTGGAAAGCGGTGGCTAGGGCGTTGCACAGTTCTTGGGAGGGGGGGATGTCGTTGACGGTGGCATTGGGGTTGGAGAGCTCATTCACGATGTTGAAGAGTTCTTTGCAGTCGTGAGCGTTGTTTTCCAGGTGAGTTTTGAAGGAGGATCTCTTTGCTAGCCTGAGGAGTTGGTGATGACTGCGTGTGGCGTCCTTGAGTGCTGTGTGGCTGTCGGGTGTGCGTTCGTGGAGCCATTTCTTCTTGAGTTTACGGCAGTTGCGTTTGGAGGCTTGGAGGTCGTTGGGTGAACCAGGTGGCTTTTTTGTTGGTTTGGTTGTTGGAGGGTTTTTTGAGTGGTGCGAGGCCGTTGGCGCAGTCGTCGATCCATAGCCTGAGGTTGTGGGGAGCGATGTCAGGGTCGGTGGGCGGTTTCTGGACTAGGGCGTTGGCCAACTGATCTTTGGTGACTTTGCTCCAGCGTCGACGGGGTGGTTGCTCAGTGTGGTGGTACTTGGTTGTTTCTTGAAGGTAAAGTGGATGCAGTGGTAATCAGTCCAGTAGAGTTTGGTGATGCGATTGAAGGTGACGTGGTCACTTGTGGAGAAGATGGGGTCTACAGTGTGACTGGCGTGGGTGGGTGCGTTGACAAGCTGTCTGAGGCCGAGGTTGGCGAGGTTGTCGATCAAGGTGGTGGAGTTGATGTCGTTATTGTTTTCGAGGTGGAAGTTCAGGTCCCCGAGGAGGATGTAGTCCGTGGAGGCGAGTGCCTGGGTGCTGGCAAGGTCGGCGATGGCGTTGCTGAACAGTGCCCTGGGTCCAGGAGGTCTGTAGATGAGCATTCCTCTGAGGGTGGTGTTGGGATCGGTGTGGATTTGAAAGTGAAGGAGTTCGGCGGAGTTGAGGGAGTCATCCAGGTGGGTGTGGACTTCGAGGGTGGACTTGTGGGCGATGGCTATGCCTCCTCCAGTTCTGTTGATGCGGTCTCTGCGGGAGATCTTGTACCCGTCCGGGATGGCTATGGCGATGTCAGGTGCTGAAGAGTCGTTCCACCAGGTTTCGGTCAGGAAGGCTACGTCGGGGCGGTGGAGTCGAGCAGGTCCCAGAGCTCGATGGCGTGCTTACGTGCGGAGCAAGTGTTGAGGAGTATGCAGTGGAGGTGGTTGGTCTTGGTCCTGGAAGGTTTATGGGCTTTGACGCAGGTGAAGCTGCAGTTGCGGCAGGAGAAGGGTCCGTGTGTGCTTTTCGGAGTGGCCTGGAAGCAGGTGGTGTCTCGACCGGTGTTGAGTGCGAGAAGGGTGCTGGCGTCGTAGCGGAGGCTGGAGGTATGGCTGATGCGGGGTCCAGGGGTTCTGGTGCTGGGCACAGTCCAGGCGCGGACGGGCTCAGACGGGCTCGCCTCTGGCATGCCTCCGGCGCGCCAGGGGCGCGACCACGCAGCGACCGCCATTAAGAAGGGAGGGGGGAGAGAGGAGCAGCCGGGAGGCGCGGGCGAATGGGGGTTCAGGGGGGGCGGGGGAGCGGAGAGAAAGCGGGAAAAGGAGCAAAACAGGGGGGGGGGCAGAAAAAGAGAAAAGCAGTAAAAGTTCAAAATGCAGAAACAGTACAAAGAAGCAGAAAAAGTGAAAAAGGCAGAAAAGTGAAATGCAGAAAACAACCAGAACGAAGAATGCAAGAAAAGATGGGCAGAGAGATAAAGAAGCTGAAAAGGGCACTAGCACTCACCAGGCACTAGGGCGGATCGGGTCCAGGAGGGCCTCGATCCCTTGGAGCAGCGAGGGCGGGGAGGGGGAGACACGGGCACGGCTTGGTGGTGCTGTGCTCGCGGTGAGTGTTTTACCTGGCCAAAACAGGTCAGGAGACACTCACCTTAGCGCGCAGCGACCGCCATTAAGAAGGGAGGGGGGAGGGAGGAGCAGCTGGGAGGCGCGGGCGAATGGGGGTGCGGGGGCGGGGTGAGCGGAGAGAGAGCGGGAAAAGGAGCAAAACGGGGGGCACAAAAAGAGAAAAGCAGCAAAAGTTCAAAAAGCAGAAACAGTACAAAGAAGCAGAAAAAGTGAAAAAGGCAAAAAAGTGAAATGCAGAAAACAACCAGAACGAGGAATGCAAGAAAAGATGGGCAGAGAGATAAAGAAGCTGAAAGGGGCACTAGCGCTCACCAGGCACCAGGGCGGATCGGGTCCAGGAGGGCCTCGATCCCTTGGAGCAGCGAGGGTGGGGAGGGGGAGACATGGGCACGGCTTGGTGGTGCTGTGCTCAGGGGGAGTGTTTTACCTGGCCAAAACAGGTCAGGAGACACTCACCTTAGCGCGCAGCGACCGCCATTAAGAAGGGAAGGGGGGAGGGAGGAGCAGCTGGGAGGCGGGAGGAGCAGGCGAATGAGGGCGCGGGGGCGGTGGGAGCGGAGAGAGAGCGGGAAAAGGAGCAAAACGGGGGGGGGGGGCAGAAAAAGAGAAAAGCAGTAAAAGTTCAAACAGCAGAAACAGTACAAAGAAGCAGAAAAAGTGAAAAAGGCAGAAAAGTGAAATGCAGAAAACACCCAGAACGAGGAATGCAAGAAAAGATGGGCAGAGAGATAAAGAAGCCGAAAGGGGCACTAGCGCTCACCAGGCATCAGGGCGGATCGGGTCCAGGAGGGCCTCGATCCCTTGGAGCGGCGGGGAGGGGGAGACATGGGCACGGCTTGGTGGTGCTGTGCGCGCAGGGAGTGTTTTACCTGCCCAAAACAGGTCAGGAGACACTCCTGCTTTTTGAATGTATAGAAGGACGCTTCTTAGCCCTTTGGCAGATATCTAGGACAGGAACTCCGTGTGGTAATGCAATGGTAGCAGCTTAGACCCTGGTGGGTTGGGCTGGCAAGCCATCAGGAGTTTGCTTCTTTGCCAGTACATAGCAGATCTTAAAGCAGAACATGATTCAGTGTGAGATTGTCCACTTCTGCACAGCTGTGACTTTATTCACTCTGGCAAACCACACAAAGAGCTGATCATCCACCCAGTGGTCTTTTGGCATGATCGATGTAGAAACTGAGCACTCTTTTGGGGTCTAAGCAATGCAGTCTTTCCTCCTCATTAGAGGTGAGCAGGGTGATGGGATGGCCAACACTGAAAGGGGTCACAACGTTTGGGAGAAAAGAGGCTCTAGTTTGCCGAACCAGCTAATTGTAGAACGTGGTGTTTGGTGGATTGACCACACAGAGCCTGAAGCTCACTCACATGCAGTGCAGAGGTGATGGCAATCAGAAACAGAGTCTTAATGATGGGAGGCCACAAAGGACAGCTGTGGAGCAGCTGAAATGGAGTACACATTAAGTAAATAAGGGCAAGAATGAGGTCCCATTGGGGCATCACAGAGAAGGGGGAAAAGTGCTGTAGACCTTTGAGAATCGTATCACACTGGTTATTTAAACAAGGAGGGTGATCAAGCAACTGTAAGAAGGTCAAGAAGACTGAAAGATATCTCTTAACTGTGCCCAGAGCAAGGAATTGCCAGGCAAGTGACGACAGTTTGGCCTGGAGGGGATGAACCTGGCGAGTGCTGCACCAAATCACAAATCTGTCTGAACAAAAAGCGTATACGGTTTTCAATGAGAGATGTCTGGTTGCCAAGATGACATCAACCACTTCCAGGGGAAGGTCAATAGAGTTTAGCTATTGCTGCTCAATCTCGAAGTATGAAGGTAGAGGTTGTGAAGGCCCGAGTGCATGCCCCTCCCCTGTTGCTGCAACAGCAAGTCCTCCTGGAGGGGCAGCCTGATCAGAAGACATTTCTCAACTCCAGGAGTTCTAGATACCAAACAGATCATGCTCAATGTGGAGTCACCGGATGACTTGGGCGGAGTCTGTCCTGATGTTTTTGAGAACTTGGGGCAGGAGTGGTATAGACAGAAAGTCGTACAGGAGTTCAAAGTTCAACACGAGGCAGAATGTGTCTCTGATCTTGGAAACTCCAACGTGCAGAAGTATTGACACATTACACTCTCTGTGGTGGAAAATAGATATAGCCAAGACTCTCCACATTCGCAGAAGAGACCTTACGCCACCTTTGGGCGTAACTGCCACTCATGATCCGCTAGGCACAGACGGTTGAGTTTGTCTCCCCTGGTGTTCAGAGAGCTCGCCAGCTGATTCACCACCAGAAAAATACCGTGGTGGTCCAGGCATTCCTAGTGGCGCGAGGCCTCCAGACACAGGGTCCATGACCCTATCCTGCCCTGTTTGTTGCAGTCCCACATTGCTGATGTGTTGCCCGTGACCACTTGTACTAGTCTCCCCTTGATGGATGAAGGAAAGGATTTCAGCACCAAGCCCAACCCACATACGCCACTAGACGTGGTCACCCAGCGGGATGCAGAAGGCCATCAGTTCAAGCAGCCTCAAAGGCGACCACATTGAAACACAGGACCTAAGCGAAAAGATCACAATCGCAATCTGTATGTCCTGGACCGTCTCCCCTTGAACAAAGGCACAAAACCGAGCTGTGTCCAAAATGGGTCCAATAAACGAAGCTTGTGAGAGGAGTCAGTTGTGACTTCGGCATGTCGATAGTGAACCCCAGGGAGTGCAGGCGGTTAGTATGAAAGTGGGAGAAAACTGCCTGGGGAGAGCCCACCTTCAACAACCAGTCATCGAGGTAGGGTAAGACTCAAATACCTAAAAACTCTGCAGATAAGCTGCGACCACCATCATCACCTTGGTGAATACCCAAGGGTCACTGGCAATGCCAAAAGGTAGCACAGTATGCTTAAAGTGCTTGTGGCACACCGTGAACCACAGATAGTGTCTGTGCTGAGAAGATGGGAATAGGAGTCCTGCAAGTCCTACACTACCATCCAGTATTCCAGCTCTAGGGCAGACAAAATTTGAGCAAGCATAAACACTTTGAATTTCTCCTTCTACAAGAAGAGGTTTAGAAATAATAGACCCAGGGTAAGAAGAAGTCCTCCATCCTTCTTTGGCACCAGAAAGTAGCGGGAATAGCAATCACAACCTACTTCAGATGCAGGCACCCTCTCTATGGCCCCCTTGGTCAAGAGAGCCTGCACTTCTTGTCCGAGCAAGGCGAGATGGTGCTCAGTCAGCCGTTCGTAAGCGGGTTTCATTGGTGGAGAAAGTATCACAAAGGGGAGGGACTAGTCCCATTGGACTATCTGCAGAACCGGTCTGATGTTATTGACCATCAATGGGGGAGGAGATGGCATATCCTGCCTCTCACTGAGTGCCCATGATGGTCTAAGGGCAGACTAAAGAGGCTTGACAGACTGGACCACTGCCAGCTTCTCCCACATGGTCTCTGGGACCCACAAAAGGGCTGGGAAGCCTGCTGGCTGTGGTGGCTGGGAAGGTTTGGATGAGGTTGGAGGCCCCTCCCATACCCACAAAAGGGGTGGAAGGAAGATTGGGGTTGTCGAGGGGCCATAGACAAGCCTAAGGACCTGGCCATAGCTCTGCTGTCCCTGAAGCCCTCCAGGGCTGAATCTGCCCAAAGAGGCAAGAACCATCAAGGAGCATGTAAATGATGGAAGCCTGGACATCCCCTTAAAAAACAGATGTTTCAGCCAGGTGTGGTGCCATATGGATACCAATGATGAAATCGCTCAACCTAGAAAGTTGGTTGTGTCCACATATGATGGAGAACTTTGCAGCACCACTCCTGTCTGCCACAGCCTGAGAGAGTATGACTAGGGCCTCCTCCGGGACCATAGGCGGCTCTTGTGCAACGGAATCCAATAAGGCATAGGAATAATAATATGCATGCAGGGTTCACCGACAACAGTGCTAGGCTGGTGGAAGGGAACATTCTCTTACCAATTATGTCCAGCCTCTTTGATTCCCTATCCATTGGGGTGGTAGGGAACATGCCGGAGTGAATGAGGGATGAGGAGGCTTGGACCACCTAGCTTTCTGTGGGGGGGAGGAGTTAAGTAAGAAACTAGGATCACCAGGAGCGGGACGATGGCAGTGGGCAATCGTCCCATTCATAGGAGCCCCTATGGAGAGCTTGGACCAGGCCCCAAGTAGGACAGCCATAAGGGCTTCAACAAATGGGAGTAGGGGGTTCTGATGGGGTGACTCCTGGTCCAGCCCCAAGTAGACTGTCTGTAAGGGCTTTGTTGAATGGGAGTAGGTGTTCTGACAAGTTGATTCCCGGCTGAAGCACCTCACTCAAGACATAAGTCTTGACTGCCAAGGAGGACAGGTTAAGGTCCAGAACCTCAGCCGCCCTGTGCACAACCACTGCAAAAGAGGCTCCTTCCTCCGTACCCACAGTATGAGGGGAAACCATGCCAGTTAAAGGTGAGGTGTGCAACCCACTGGCCTCACCCAGTTCCTCATCTCGGTTCTCACCCTCAGCTGTGTTTTCTCCATAAGGATCCATAGACCCCTCTCAAACATCTTCCTAACCAGGCCTTTCCATCAAATGAGGCACTCGCACCGCTCCAGGAAGGATGTCCTCAGCCGGCATTGGACAACGCCCATCTTGCACCATGTCGGGTATGACGATGAGGATGGTGCCGCCTAGGGGCATCTGCTGCATCAGCCCAGGAGGGGGCACCTAGGAAGGTCTTGGTCTTGCCGGTGGCTCTACTTGGGATCCTTGGGACCCAAATGTTGCAGAGGGTGAACCTGCTGACATGCTTCCACTAGGGGCTTGCTGATGCCCAGGGGGCCTGAAGGTGCTCCTGAGGGGCCGTGCCAATCAAAAATGAGGCACATGGGCTCAGAAAATTCCTTGAGCTGGGCGACGGTCACTCCAGGAAAATCTGGAAAGCACAGAGCAGACCGAGATTCAAGCACTGTCGACTAATGGGGCCTGGAGTGCCCATGCTCCTCTTTGGATGACTTTGATGGACACAGGGAAGCTGAAAAGTGTTTGGATTTCTTGTGGGGCTTACCCGACTTCCTTAATGACTTTGAGTGTGATGAGGAACATCGAGAGGGGCTTCGCATACTGTCCCAGGACCTCACAGGCAAAAAGGGACCTTGAGCGTCGCAGAGCTGACCGACGTGAGGGGGCGAGGAGCTTGAGGGATTGCTCCCTCAGCACCTTTGGATGCATGTTGCAGCAGTCCTTACACTCCATGCAGTCATTTCCCAGCCATAGGCACCACAAACATATCAGGTGGGGGTCTGTCACAGACATTTGCCTATCACAGGCCCCACACGGTTAGAAACCAGACTGTTTTATGGGTGACATCCTCACACCAGGAGATGAAATCTCACAAAAAGAGGGCAAACAAAATGTGAAAAGGGGCAGTCAAAAAGTGACTGAGGGTTAGCTCAAACCGAATGAGCGCTATCTGAAGCAGAAAGGAAAGAACAGATGTCAGACCGCCAAGGTGGCATCTTTATAGGTACCACGCAAATCACTTCTGGCATGGACAATCCAGATGAGGAGCCCAACAATGCCACCTACAGGCGCGCAGGGGTACTACTCAAAAATCTTCTGGATCCAGTCTGACACCTAAGGGTATTCAAAGGTAAGGAACCTGAGGCTACAATTCTCTGCAAATACATTTTTTACAAAGGAAATCTTTTTTCAGCTTCTTCCTGGATGGTGTTGGGGCGAACCATCAAGCAGTGGCGGACAAAAGGAGGGATCTCAAGAAGCGTTTTCCCGGTGCAATTTTCCATAAGAAAACTGTACAGCGATACAGCAAAAACCAATTAATAGAATTGTACTAAATATGGCAGAAAGCTTGATCCTGATCCAGAAAGCATGCTTTTTGTGATCTGGTGTAATCTGTTCAGTAGTTTTTGAGAATTTAAGGTGCAAAATATATATGTCTATTTTAAGCTACAGTTCTGCAGCAGTAGATCTATGGATCAGTGAGCTCAAGTGCACGTTGTGGTTGGCAGGCCGCAACCAGTAGGAAAAGCTGCAGTCATCATCTTAGGACTCCAGGACATGATCTTGAGACCGACAAAATAAAATAAAAAAAGATATAAGGGGCCAAAATAAAATAAAAATGCTATATATACAGAAGGAAATAATTAATACAAAGGAAATTGCAAATAATGAACTGAAGTGAAACTGGAGTAAGGGCTTGGAGAAGTATTTTTACCATGTTGGTTGTAACTAACTCACGTGCAAAGAATATAATTCAATTAAGCATGGCGGTTTTCATTTGACAATGGCTGTGTAATTAGCCGAAATGAGTTCTGAATTGGAGACAGTTCTTGCAAGAAGGTTTGACTTACAATTTGGCAGTACTATGACATACTGGACGCTGCCGAATGATTGAATAAATAATATTGCATCCCAGTTTGAGTGCAGGTGTTTCTCTGTAGCGAGAGAAATGAAGTTTAGAGCTATATATATATATATATATATATATATATATATATATATATATATATATATATATATTTATTTTGGGGGGGGGGGTCTTAGGATCTGCAGATCAACCACGAGAGGAAAAACCGCTCACCAGAGAATCACAGCACATCCACGGTGCAACAAAAAAAATAAAAAGGTTGTGGATTCTTGTGTGGAGTTGGGCGCCAGGCATGGCTACATGCCAGGCCATGCATTCAATACCATGCAGTGCCTAGCCACACACTGCGGGGGTTGGGTGCCTCCCTGGTGGTTGGGAGCAAGGCCAACCCCTTGCTAGCCAAAGGCTGTTTGTGGCGGGGTCGAGCGCCTGCTGGAGGTTAGGCACAGGGCCTGGCCTTTGCCTAACCCCATGCTCCTTTACATTAAAAACACTTATAAATTCACTGGAAAAAAAACATAGGTTAAACTGACATTTTAGTTTGGAACTGTACCATTTTACCAGAGGTTAAAGGAACATTACGGTTAGGTGAAAATGTCAGTTGAAACATAAAGCTTTAAACTAAACCAATGAAGTTCACCAGTTATATTTATCGCAGGTAACTATAACTCATTCTCTAAAGTAACTATAACTTGCACCCTCGCCATGCACTGCTTGTGCTCTCACATATTACTGCACTCAACAGATGTTGAATGACTCCACAGATAACATCCCTAATGACATCAAAAATTACAATATTGATAACAACACTGTGCACGGCGAGGGAGTGAGTTATATTTACTGGAAATAACTATGACTGGTGAATTTCAGTGGTTTTGTTAGCTTAAAACTTTGTTATAAATGACATTTCAACCTACCTGTAACGTCCTATTAAATTTGTGTTTTTTCAGTACCAGTAGGTAGTTATTGTTAGGACCTAGTTTCTAAGGCTGTTTTTTGCTTGTCTATATCTTTGGCACCGCTTCACGAATCTTCACCTAATTTTCCAAAAACATTTCACAGACAGATGAGCCGCTGTCTGGAAAATTTCGAGGTGATCCATCAACCAGGGGCCGAGATAAAGGAGGGTGAATTTTAGAGTATTTTCAATGTTGATTCCCATAGAAAAAATTGAACAGTGATAGTACAAAAACCACTGTCCGGAATTACATCAAATTTGGCATAAAGGTAGCTCTTGGTCCAGAAAGAGCCCTTTTTGTTATTTGGTGTAAATCCATTCAGTAGTTTTTGAGAAATTTAAGTAAACCCAAATTTGTACATATAGGGAGGTGAAGGATTTGTGACCCCTCCCGATACCGTGCAGAGAACTGATTGGCTGATAAAACTTCCACAACAGAAGTGTTGTCAGTCATCTTGGGACTCAGCTGAAGCCAAGTCCCAGAGAAAAAAAAGGGCCCAGGGTACGAACACCCTGACCCCTTAGCTCTGGTGGTGGGGCTCCAAAGGGAGCCCCCCATGGCTAAAAATATTTTTTTTTAAACTTATTACGGTTGGATTTACGCATGCTTCATTTTTATGAAGCCCCCGGGTGGGGAAAGTCCCAGGGGCATTTTTTTGCAGAAATGTGGTGCGGGGTGGGGAGGGCATTCGGAGGGGAGTGTCCTTTTGGCCCCCCTCCCACTGCCCCAGTGACCGCCACCTTCCTGGGGCTTATAATATGTATGCTGGGGCCGCATGCCCCCTCTCTCTGCCCTGGGGACCACCACCTTCCTGGTGGGTTTGGATAATAATAATGAGCAGGTGTCCTGTATGCCCCTGTGTCCCAGCGACCACCACCTCTGGGGCACACTGCAATTTATTTACGGGGGCCATGCCCCCCGCTGGCTTAGGGACCACCACCCCCCAGGGCTTAGCTTTAAATATATGCCGGGCCTGCGACCCCAGTGTGACCCGGGGACCACCACCCCCAGGGCAAAGGTTAAAAAATGTGAAGGGGTCCCCTTGGGACCCCCGTGCCCCGGGGACCACCACCCCCTGGGGCCATGTAAACATTGGAGGGGAGCCTCTGATAGTCTTGGGGACAGCCACCCCTCCAGGGCCAACTCCTGCAATGTCCCAGGGTGGTCATCCCCGGACATAGTAGTTTGCTGTGGCTTGGGTGCAGCTCTGCAGCCAAGTGAATATGATATATATATATATATATATATACACACACACATAAAAACACAGAAAAACCATAAGGTTACAGGGATTTTACAGTTAATGTGTGTGTGAAAAGGAACCATAGAAATTCATTGAAAAAACCAAAGGTTACTGCCACGTTATAGTTAGGTTGACGTTTTACCCGTAAAAACCATAGCAATTCTGCAGTTATAATTATATTTATAGTTATACTTATGTTAAGAAACTATAACTCGTTGTCTAAACTTACTTTCCGGCATGAGGTATAGTTTCTTCAGGTAAGTATAACTATAAATATAACTATAACTGCAGAATTGATATGTTTTTTACAGGTAAAAAGTTAACCTAACTATAACGTGCCAGTAACCTTTTTTTTTTTTTCAATTAATTTCTATGGTTCCTTTTCACACACACATTAATATAACCACCAGGCTCTGTAGACAATCCTCCTGCATGCTCCGAAACCCAAGCTGCACACGGCCTTCGGGGCTAATTGCAGTGGGAGTATTTTTCTCTTGGATCTGCGGATCCTTCACAAGGGGGCCATGCTGAGCCCCTTTGTGGATTGAAGAAAAGAAAAAATACAACCATTGGGAATTTTGTTGCCCATGGACCCCAATGTGTCCTATGGGGTCAGGATACCTGTATAATGACCCTATATATGTTTTTACACTTGTTTCCCACCCCCATCCTATGTGCGAAACAAAATGGCGGCCGCAACTTTTCTGTCAGCTTGTGGTTAGCCAGGACCTTGCTTTTCCCCAGAATAAACGGATTCTGCATTAGTAGATATGCGGAGGATCTGCGTCCCTATATATCTTTATTATTAACTTTAAATAACTATGAAACTATTGAACAGGATTACACATAATCACAAAAAGCACAATCTGAGGACCAAGATCTAGCTTTCTGCCAAATTAGGTGTAATTCCGTTCAGCGGTTCGGGCTATACCTGTGTCTAAAGAATGTGCAAATCCCCATAGACACAGTACGGGGAAAAGGTGTTTTGGGACCCCCCCTTTTTCCATGGCCTCCGTTTGATGAATCACCTAGAAAATGTCAACACAGCATCTTAACTGATGTTGTATTAGTTTTACAAATGTCATGAAGATTTGTCAAACGGCGCCAAAGTTATTGGCACAACAATTTGTTTTACCCCTATAGAAATAGTTGGTCCGAATTAAATAAATTATGTAAAACTGTAGTTATGGTTCTGGCTGAAATTCGCCAGTTATGCCACCGAATAAACCGCACACCACAGCTCAAGCTACTCACCATGCTTAAAACACCAATTTGCCAATGGTGCTGAAGCAAACAAAAGAGCTATCAAGAGCACAACAAACAAGGCGGACATCATGTGTTATGATGGCGTGTGTTGAATGCATTGTTCAGCATTTGAGCTTGAAACTAGAAAGGAAATACATACACATACACAGTGTATTATTTCTAGGAACAGAATTCCATTATAAATAGATTTTTTTGGTTTGCTAATAATTTTAGCACTGAACCACTTAAATACACTAGCTTCAGTTAATATGAAGGAACTATCGGGTTTGATCATGGCTGTGAGTTAACAGCATGCAGGCGGTTTAACTTACACCCAAATAGACATTAATTGCCAGAATGCGGCAATGACAAAAAGAGTCCACTAGGCTCCAGTTGTCTTCTCACTTCTCATAATGGTGTAGGACCTCGGGACGGTAGTTTGTTTCTACCATTGCCTTGACTGTCTCTCAAATCTTCCGGACATTTACAAAGGTTACCTTCCTTTTTTAAAGAAAATGTTCCCTCACCTCTTCACCTAATCTTACATGTTCTGCACTTGTCCTGTGTGTTTTGCACTTTGCTACAGAGGTCACTCATTATCCTACCAAGTGTTCTATACCCTGCCACAAAATAAAGCATATTGTCCCCCACACTAGGTGAATCATTACACAATGACTATTTTGACTCTCCGTGTGTGAAAAGTTTAAGATTTAAGTGGTAAAGGTGGACTAAAGTAAGAGTTCTTAATTTATCTCCAGTGTTTTCATAGCTTTAATATAGGTGTCTTTCTCCAATCTTTTGTGAAATGAAAGCTACTTGTGTTAAATGAAAATCACTCCAAGATACTAACAGTGTTGAAATAGTGACCGTATCAAACAAGATGTCATTTGTAGCTATCCCATGTTAGATTACCAGCAGTGATCACCTCAGTGCATCAAGCAGGGTTGCTAGCAGTAATGTAAATATGGTTTTGTAGATTGTGAATACCCTCTATATATGTTGTACATAAAGGACACAGTGGTGTTGTCTCTGGAATTTAGGAATTTATATTACTAATAAGTCTCCCCAATGTCACGTAATTTATATTGCAAATATCAGCCTTAAATAGATCTTAGAAATTCAGTCAATATTCTGCAAATACTGGCGAATGTGATCTGAAAATACACACATTTTTTCCAGATAAACTGTCAATTTTGGTATATATAAATTAATTTAATTAAGCAAATCTTCTAATTTAGCAGGTTGGGATGCACACAGGAAAGCTACTAACAAGTAGCTGAAAAGCTACCACTAGCTCACGAGCTACTTGTTGGAGAAGCCTGCTTTAATATGTTCCTTTCGGCAGACATTCATTCAATGTATCCTAACAACCACATCGGAAACAAAGATTTTCCTGGATTCAAACGAAAAACCCAGAGATGGTGGAAACTACAAATAATGTAACATGGGAAAGTTTAGATTGTCAAACAAACAAAAGGTGATAGGAGGAATGCCTGTAAATAATCTAACTACTGGCAATCACTGGGGTAGCATTCCAACCCATTGTTATTCCCCCCTTTGCCATTTTAGATTGGACCCAGCCATGTACAAATCAACCTTGATCCTGCTCTAACAGAACTATCCGGCCCTATCTGCCAAGCAAAGTCATCTCTGAACTGGAACACAAGCAACCCAACACCTGTGCCTGATCCGAGGTGGCATAGTGGGCAAAAAAGATGGGTTGGACCACTTCCTCAAGTGATTGACAATTATTTCCTAGAGTGGGATCTTTTCTACATGAAAAGCTTAAAGGAAAGGTCGTCATTTCTATTGCTGGTGCTACCTTAGATCATGGTAATGCTCAGCTGGATGGCACTTCTAAGAAGAACATGAAGAAGTGCAAGTCATACAGATTTCAGTTTATGAAATTTATGAGTGAGGTAACCACAGTTTCTAATATCTTCGTATGATACATCCCCTGTATGTGCACAAGTGAGATTGTTTCACTATAGGATTCTTTTTGTTGGGTTAATTTGCAGTTTTTGTAAAATGCCAACACGCATACAAGTAATCCACCAACATTCATCTTTGTCAGAATTATACTCTCTGAACCAGATAAACAAGACTGCCCCCATCTCCTCACACTCCGAAAGCTCTGTAGCAGACAAGTAAAAAAAAAAATGCTGAATTATGTGGTGAGTTTGAAGTCATGTCTGCTTGGGGTAATGTTGGCAATAGTAAAGCCAACTCAATGTCGGTTGAGCTGGAATCTGAACATCTTTGCTTCTTAACAAAATCTATAGATTGACTAACTGTAGCCAGGTTAGAGACAACATGGAACATCCACTTAGGGTCCAAAGGCACATTATAATTTCAAACATAGTAACATTCTTAGGGTTAGGTTAAACTGCAAAAAGGGTGATCAAAGAAATTCCCTAGCAAAAAATATTACCTGGGATTAGTGAGGTTGTAGCAAGACTTCCAAATCTGCAGCATATGTTTGCATGTAAGCAGTGCTTCATCTGGCCCTCTACAGAGGGATTCCAGCTTGACTTTTGAAAACAGTAGGCTAGAGGGAAAATACAAATCGGTCTTAAGCATTTTGTAACAGAGGCAAATATATTTCTTTCATTGTTAATTTGTACCACTATTGGTAAACATATCTTTTTTATTTCATTCTTTTAACAGTCAATAAATAAGAGTGAAACAAGCAAATAACTTCATAATTCAGAGCACATGGCATAACAGCAGTATATCTATGCAACAGAAGAATGTATAAGCTCATAACATAATTCAAACATATACAAAATTCACAGGTACGAAATGTAAGTCGAACTAGGTGGCAGGTAAAGGAAGATGCATGGCGTAACAAGTGACAAAAATTCAAATTACAAATATTGTATTTTATTTAGCATCATTTTCTGCTGCCTACTCAACAAGGCCCATAGCACAGGGTGCAGACTCACTTCAGTTGGTATATACTGTAGTTCCAGTTACGTTGTTGGATGGAATCATATCAGCCTTCTCAGTATCTAGAATAGTGGGACACTTTCGTGTTATGCCAATGAGATCTTAGACTAGGTTCAACCTTCAACATTTGGTTTCAGGAAGACATTGAATAGTCTTAATAGTGCCATATGCTATAAAGAGTGACACTCCTGATCCAGCCCAGCAACATTGCTTTGGGAACCCTATCCTTTCTTTGGTATGCGAATCATCACACTGTCAGTGTCAACAACAACCCAAACCCGAGTTCAAGTGAAAACTCAAAACCCTAAGCTTTCACTGACATAGCTAACTCCGCCATTATGACAGCACATACCTCCTAATACTCATACTCTTAAGTCCCTGTTCTTTGCTCATTTAATATTCAGCCAGGACCACATCACTGCCACAAGCTGCACAGACACTCGCTCTGTTGGGGTTTGCACTTCTTCCCTTTAATTTACACCTTATCTGAGCTGGCATTTTCCCTGCTCTTGTGGTCTCATGGCACGTGATTGTTTAGATGTCCTCTCGAAAGTGGTGGTGAGCTGCAGCAAAAGTAGCAAACTGATAAAGTGCAGTATTAATCCTACGGACATTCCTCTATCATAGACTCCTCTTTACAAAGTTTAGTACCTAATTAATGTGGGTGGCTAAAATGGTGCAAAGGCCAGGACTCTACAACTGTGATGTCTTCTGCAAGCCAGATCCACAAAATGGTCTCTGAAAGGGCTAAATATAAAGAAATTTCAAAAACAAGTATTTGGTCCCTATGTCCAACAGATATCAAAAATCTCCTACCTCTGTGTTCTTTGGCAACTTGTGTGCATATGTGTCTTGTCATTTGTATTTGCATTTCCAGAGCACTCTGAAGAGATAGTGGGTAATATATTGGTGTAATGTATACCCAGTCATTTGTAAATAGACGAAGGCTCATCTTCTTTTGCTCACAAGTATCAGAAAAGTCCCAGACCAATGACACTGAAACTAAGGATGCGGTTGGGGGATGAATATATGATGCAACGCAGTACACCAAGGCAGAGTAGTTGAGGGCTATGATTACTGCTCTACATTTTGTGGATTAAAACTACTTTCCAATGAAAACATGGCTAAAAATACCACCATAAGGTATGTACAATATATAATTTTTTGTTTGGTGTGTAGGGCCACAATCATGGGCGTCCACATGGGAGGGGCACATGCCACCCCTGAATTTAGGTACAGCCTGGTGTGCAGGCTCATACTGCAGTGTAACACTATGGCTGCCATAGTGTTACGGTGCCTACACTAGTATGGCTGCAGACCCCGCCAAAAAAAGTCCGGGAAACCACGGACCATGGCAGATGGGTCACAGGGAGTGGGGGTGGGTTCTCCTGGTGGCAGCTAACACTGAGTCGTAGTTGGCCCCAGATTGGTGTGACTCATGAGTCTCGCACTGTCATTGGTAGCTGAGGCTGAGCACAACGCTACCAATGACAGTGCAAGACAGCGTGCACCGCTACCAGTGTCAGTGCGTGACTCCTGAGTCGGACCAATCTGCGTCCAACTCAGACAATTGACCTCTAAAGTTGGCTCACCCACACCCCCCAGCAGCAGTGCGCAGGCTCGGGCCAGTCAGAAGAAGCAGGCTGCAGCATGTTTGTCGCACTGAGCAGCTTGTTACAGGGAGAAGTAAGATAGCTATACCTGGAGCTAAATATAATATTTATGTGGTGCATAATATGTTAACATAAAAACAGATTAGAAGTTGCTAATCAGACAATGGCAGCTTGATCCTTCTATTAAGCTTTAGCATCAGGTTTCTCAACCCTTGGAATGCCTGCACTTTATGTGATAATGAATATGCCATTGCCCTTTTTGACACTTTCAAAAAGGGCCGAAGGATGGATGACATTAAAATGATGCCCCCCTTCCCCCCCTCCCCCCCCAGCATTGAAAAAAACTTCTGTGGATGCCCATGGCCACAATAATGGATTGGCCTCACGATCGCTTTCCTAAACGTTGGGATGGATTCTGCAGCGGAGCAGCTTGAAATAGCTGTAAACACCTCAATATATATATTCAGCGTGAAATATCACAGTCTATCATACCAATGATGCAGAATTTTTTGAGACTGTTTACACCTGTAAAGAGATATGCTCTATAAAAAAATAATCCATCTGTTGCAGAGGACGTACTACTTTATTTGATAGTTGATGTGGACAAGGCTTTTTGTGATGGCCCCAATTTAAAATCCAAGACGGATTATATCAGAAACATATTTCTAAAATGAATTAATAACATCGAATCAAAAATACTTTAATTGTATTTTATAGTTTATCAAACAAAATCAAATACAAACTGGCACATGAAATGAGTAGGAACTATTGGTTAAGTACCTGTTAGCCTCTGAAATGTGTACAAGCAATCGTCACAAAGAAAAATCATAATTTGATAAAACAAATTCCGAAAATAAGTGATCAGTTATCAGCAATAGAAACAGAAATCGGCGGATTCTAACATTAGATTAAATATATTAAATAATTTGGCCAGTGTCCTGGTAGACTAGTCTTTCAAAGCTTAAGCTTTAAGCAAATGAGGATGGCAAGGAAGGCTGGGGCTTCGCGCCGTACTTCTCTTCTGAGACAGGCAGCATGCTGAAAACGGCTTCCAGATGCCTCTGCACAGCCCGATGATGAAGTCACAGCAGGCACTATATTAGCAGGCGCGTGCCCCCTCTATGCTCCAAGCATGGGGCGGATGAACTCATTGTGCTGAATGTTGAACACTAAACCATTTCCTATCTATTTACGTTGAAAGAAAATCATTTCAACAACCCTGATAGTGGAATGACCCACCATGGTCAGACGCAGCGGCCTCGATTCGGTGACCACGCTGTTATCTGTGCTAAGATAACCATTTATTAGGCACACGCTATGGCTGTTCCAGGCCACTAATATTTCATTGCTTGTAAGGTAACGCTTTCAGGTGTATGCGTGGTATCTTGATGGATGCTCTCTATTCTGCTGGCTCCCAGCCTCGGGCTTTTTGAAGGATCTCATCGTTTATTCAAGTCTTGGTATTTTTCCACTTTGGGTTCACTGCATACGGACCGTGGAGTAAGAGAGTTTTCTCTTTCTGTGTACCACCTTTCCTCTACAAAACAAGGTACAAAGTGCGACTGGGAGTATGTATGGGATCAAAAGGGTGTGTTTTTTAATCTGTTTCAGTCTCGTGAGATACGGTGTGATATGTGTGTGTTTTAATGGGAGTTCGGAACTAAATGCCATGTAATTATACATGGAATGCTTAAGGTAACATAACATCATATGTGTGAGATGTGCTGGGAAGTGTGGGTGCCATTTACTATTTCTTAATATACCTTATCAATAAAACACAAAAGAACGAGCTAGTTGATTTCCAAAGCCACTGCTTTTTGTGTCTGATCTAGCCTCTCTTGGGCAGTCATACAAAAACCTTTAATTAGGCATTGTGTATTGGTCTGCCTTTTTTTGTTTATATTAACAATAAACATGTCGCTTTCCCCACATAAGAATACTCTCAAACATGTTTACAAAATCATGAGGGAAACACAAGAAATACTTTGCTGCATATGGTCAGAAGTTAAAGAGGGTTGAATGAGGCTAGAAGCGAGCCACTGGCACTCATTGGCATGTCATTTCAACGCCTGAGAGGTAGTGGGATTTGGGGAAGATGCAGTGAAATTTGCCGTACTTCGGTAAAAGTGAAAGTGGGAGGATGCGCTGATCAATCCTTGTGCACACCTCCTAAAGAACGGGCGAATCAACTCACCACATCGTTTTCTCCATACATTTTAGTTAATCATCTTTTTGATACCGACAGTCTTAAGTTGGGATTCTCAGGTAAGAGATTCAGGGCGTGGCACAGTTTAGACCTTTTACACCGAGGGTCCAAACACAATGTTTCAGTCATGAAAGATTCTTTGGAAAATGGTCTGAGACTTCTTGAATATAAGGCTCTATTTTAGTTGATAAATGGAAGTTAGTGGCGTAACACAGACCCGCACAGCCGCGTGTTCGGGAGAGAAGGGGGAAGTTAACTTCAGGGAGCCCCCTCATCACAGTACTCTGGCCTGAGAGCTCCTGAGTCGGGGGTGGGAGGCCTCCATGTACTTTGCAGGGGGCCCCCCTCCAGTTTAGTTACGACACTGATGGAAACTTTACTTTTCTTCCTGGATTCATTCATCTCAAGTATCCTGCAGTCGGGGTTCGCGGGGATTTAGGGAGGCGGACGGAATTAATACTTTTACATTTTAATATAACATTTTTAAAAAATGTACCTCCTCCACCGGGCGCTCCTCTTTCCCGCGACGTCACTGCATGCAGGCACAGGCTCCCAGCCTGCCCTGCAGCCAATCCTGACGCTGCTCAAAGCAGCATCGGGATTGGCTGGGAGCGCCCTGGCTGAAGGAGGGGAGGGGGGGTGACGCTCCTCCGCCCTTATGGAGGAGCTACCCTTGGTGTCCTGGGTTCTCAACTGTCAGGTGTTTGACGGAGGACAGTAGAGGCATTGGTCCATGGCTAGTAGAACTAACCAAGATTAAGGCATCTGCTCAGAGCGGTTGGTTGAGCCTTCTTCAATACTCTGTATTTTGGATTAAGAATGTTGAAAAGGTCTACCTTACAGATTGTGTCATATCCATTTGAAGCTGTCAGCTTCAAATATAGCTATTAATTGTTAGTTTTTTACTTTGTTTGGCCTATTCATTTTAATAGGTTTATTATGTTGGTGCCGTTTAGGAGTATAAACACTGGAATTCACCTATTATCATATGTTCAGGAAATCATGAATTGACTGCTCATGATCTCACACATTAGATGACTGATACCATTTCAAGTGACATATTTGATGATATCACTGAGGACTTCTCAAATCTTACATCCCTGGTGAGATTGCACAGGACGTTACCAATGTATGATCAAGTATGTTTGTATATGTCAAGAAATTGATTGAAGACAAAATTGTGGACTGAAGACAGCATTGCTGGCCTCACAACACACCTCACGAAAAGACTTAAAGACATTCAGAATTCAGCAGCCAGACTCATCTTGGACCTCCCAATAAGGACCCCCACCTAAGGAACCTCCACTGGCTCCCCATACACAAACAATGGCAGTCCAAGCTGCTGACACACGCCTATAATGCCCTGCACAACCAAGGACCTGTATGCCTCAACCACCGCCTGAGCTTCCACCACTCCCTCAGATGCCTGCGCTCCGCATCTCTCTCCCTCGTGCACACACCCCACATCCACCAAAGCAACTACAGAGGCCGTTCCTTCTCCTACCTCGCAGCAAAATTCCAGAACAGCCTCCCCGTCCACCTCAGAACATTTACCACCATCCATGAATTCAGAAGGAGTCTCAAGACCTGGCCGTTTGACTGAGGCTTCACGCAGCAACCCCCAGCGCCTGGATACCCTCATGGGTGATAAGTGCACTCTACAAATCCGGTTTGATTTGATTGTATACCTCAAAGAAAGATAAATAACCCAACAACATGGACAGCTAATACCTTGGAGAAAGGTTAGATCTTAAGAGTTTGCTTCCAGAATATAATGCTTGTGAAACGGGCTAGGCACAAGCAGACCCACTTTACCCAAGGTATGGGTAGATGGTCAAAGTAACCCAAGTTTGTGGTCACTTTATACAAGAAGGAAGCGGTGAATCCTCAGAGTATCACGGACGGAGAAATTATTTGCAAAATGTGTACCGTACACAAATTTAATGTAGGAAAACTTTCAAAACAATTATGGCATATTTGAAATTCTTTTAATTATATAAATAGTGCATACATTACATATACGACATACCAGGAAGAGGCAGAGTTAAAAGTGGTTTTACCATTCATAACGGGGTTAAGGGTAGAGTACATGGTCTGGTCAGGTACGTCAGTCATGCATATTTCTTGTTAAGTGTAGGAGGCTGGCCTGGTTTGTAGTGGGTACCTAAGGTACTTACACCTTCTACATGGTTCAGTTATCCCTTATTAGTGAAATGTAGTCAGTGTCTAGAAACCAGGCTGTCTAGAGGTAGCTGTAGGCAGAGCAGCCAAGGCTGAACTAGGAGACATGCAAATCTCTTGCAATACCACTGTAGCCACACAGTACTTACACACATGAAAGACAATACTCAGTGTTACAAAAATAAAGGTACTTTATTTTAGTCACACAATGCCAAAAATACTTTGTAGGCTGTACTCCCTTAGGATGTAAGTAAATCACACAATATATACACTAGTAACCAGAAACGAGGGCACAGTAGGAAAACAGTGCAAACTGTGAAAAACACAATAGGTTGCAATAGGACTGGGGGAACATAAACCATATACTAAAATAGTGGAATGCGAATGTCAGTTTCACACCTAGGAAACTAGTGTGTAGAGGGGAGCTGGGAGTGTAAGAAAACGCCAAACGTAAGTAATGTACCCCACCCAAGAGCCCAGGAAAGCAGGAGTAAAACACAGCAAGTTTCCTAAAATACTTCAGAAGTCGTGATAGAAGATAATGTAAGAACCAGAAGATAATGCAAGAACCAGATGAAACTGCAAGACACCAACAATGGATTCCTGGACCTGAAAACCTGTGGAAGAAGGGGACCAAGTCCAAGAAGAACTGAAGAGTCTAGGGAGAACAGGAGCCCATGCTAACCCGGATGAAGGTGCAAAAGTGGAACCACCGGTGAGAAGACAAAGTCAGTATTGCACCAAAGAAGACAGATGCAGGTTCCTGGTTGGTGCAGAAGATGTATCACGCTGGATGGATGAATGAATGCAGTCTGGTTTGCGTCGCTGGATTCGACAACAAGCCTTGGCACACGCAAAGCTCGCGGTTAGGGGGAAATGGCGCTGCCCAGGACCATGAGGGACCTGGTGGCCTCTACCCAGGAGGAGGAGACAGAGGGAGCTCTCAGCAACTCAGGGAGCTCTCAGAAGACCCGGCAGCGGGCACAGGTGTCCACAGCACGGGGACAAAGAAGGTGCAAATGGAGGCCCACGCAGCACGACACAAAGGATTCCCATGCTGCTAGAAAACCACTCAGGAAGCTGTGCGTCGCAGGATGGAGTGCTGGGGGCCTACGCTGTGCTATGCACAAAGAACTTCTTGGAAGGTTGCACACAAGCCCTAGCAACTGCAAGTCAAGCGGTGCACGGGGGTACTGTCTTGCGTGGGGAGGCAGGAGGGGTCTCTGACATCACCTGCTGGCACTGTCCGCTCAGATGCTCTTATAGTGCCCCACCACCTTGCAATCAAAGATGGCAAAACCCAGGGACACACTGGAGGAGCGCTGGGCACCACCCCTGGGGTGGTGATGGACAGGGGAGTGGTCACTCTCCTTTCCTTTGTCCAATTTCACACCAGGAAGGGACTGGGGGTCCCTCAACCGGTGTCGACTGGATTATGCAAGGAGGGCACCATCTGTGCCCTTCAAAGCATTTCCAGAGGCTCTGGGAGGATAGCCATCCCATGCCTGTAACACCTATTTCCAAAGGGAGAGGATGTAACGCCCCTCTCCTAAAGGAAATGCATTGTTCTGCCTTTCTGGGATTGAGCTACTCCAGTCCCAGGGGGCAGAAGCCTGTCTGTGAAGTGGCAGCAGGTGGGGCTGCAGTGAAAACCTCAGAAGACTGGTATGGCAGTACTGGGGGGCCATGGTGGAGCTCCTAGTGTGCATGGGATTGTGCAACCAATACTGGAATCAGTATTGGGGTACAATTCCCAGTTGTTAGACACCTTACATGGCCATATTCGGAGTTGCCATTGTGAAGCTACATGTATGTATTGACCTATATGTAGTGCACACTTATAATGGTTTCACCACACTCAAGAAGTCCAGGAAAATGGGCCTGGATGACGTGGGGGCACCTCTGCTATAGCAGGGGTGCCCTCACACACAGGTACTTTGCACCAAGCTTTTAGGGTTGGAAGACGTGTTGTATAGGTGACTTATATGTGACCTGGTGCAGTGAAAATGGCTGTGAAATCGTGCATGCACGATTTCACTGAGGCTGCAATGGCAGTCCTGAAGAAGTGTTTGTATGGTATCCTTATGGGTGGCAAAAGAAACGTTGCAGCCCATAAGGATTCCCTGGAACCCCAATGCCCTGGGTACTTATGTACCACATATTAGGGACTTATAAGGGGCTCCAGTGTGCCAATCTGGAGCAAAATATGGAGTCACTGAACTATAGTGACAAATTAAGAAAGAGAAAGAGCATGAGCACTGGAGTTCTGATTATGAGGACTCCAGTGACAATTAAGAAAACATTGAAACACACTGACAAGCAGGCCATAAATCATAAGCACTGGGGACCTGACTAGTGAGGTCCCTGTGACACAGTCAAAAACACAGTGACATAAGGCAGAAATTGGGCGTAACATGCCAAAAAGAGGGTACTTTCCTGTATTAAGCCTCAGGCATCTTTTCATGGTAATGATAAAGTAAGTACACATTTTCACAGAAAACAGCATAAGATGATTAGAGCACTGACTGGGAAACCTGGAAAGTCTACACCTAGTGTGACATGAACATGAAAGACAGGACAACTAGCAAGTGTGGCTTGTGGTTGTGACTACTTGGTACTCAGTATCTCCAAACGAATGCACAATATTTTTAAAGGTTTTTTGTCAAAGCTAATGATGAGGTTTGAAGGGTGTAGAGGTAATAGTGGGTGGTGTGAGGGGGCAAACATCTCTTAAACTGTGCCTTTGAAAAAACTGTTTGGCATGTAGGTTTTGATATCATTGTGGAGACATTTTGTGATATCCCAGTGTCCACAGCAGTTATATAACAGATGATGTCAATGGTGATGTCAAATGTGATCTGATCAGTGTTGTCAATATGATAGTATTTGAATGTCTTTCTGAGATATCAACGATGAAATCATTA
This sequence comes from Pleurodeles waltl, assembly GCF_031143425.1. Lineage (NCBI taxonomy): Eukaryota > Metazoa > Chordata > Amphibia > Caudata > Salamandridae > Pleurodeles > Pleurodeles waltl. Next base: position 874,938,828 of record NC_090448.1, on the reverse strand, counting down.
GTGATGTCATAGGTGAGGTCATGAGCAGTGCATGGCAGTGGACCAAGTTATGGTTTGTCTCAAATAACTGGTGAATTTAAGTGTTTTTTATCTTGTTCTTTGGTGCTGCAATAAACATACAAACACAACAGATATAGAGTAACCAGATACTATAACACCATAAAATGTCATAAAATATTATAATTTGCATTTGTTAAATTTTTCCATTGGTTGAAATTTGTAATTTACAGGGGTGGCATCCTTCCCATGAATTACAGTCAGTAATTCATAAAGGCAACATGATTCCTCTGAATGAGGGGCTTGAAGTCACTGTTGTTTGTCAAGTAACAAGAACTCGTGACGTTGCATTGCTATACATTTATCAGAAAATAGAGAAATTGCACTTTTCAGGATTACAACATAATGTCCATATTAAGAGGAAATCTTTGGCTATTCTAAAGTAAACTGCACCAATGGACCTTCACAAATCAGTTTGTGGATTTTTTAAGCTGTGCCATTTAGGTCTATAACCAAAATGATTTTTTGTCAAATGAGCCCAAAACCAAGTTTGAATTACTAAAGGTGGAATATAGGCATAAAAGCTGGGGAAAAAGGCTCAAAAGCTTTCATGATTTTTTTTGGGAAACACAGATGTATATAGTTAAAAAAAAAATGATCAACACTCCTGATGACACTGGCGGTGGGTCATTATGGGGGCAAATCAGTAAAACAAGATTTTAAACCTTTACATTCAGGTAAAAGTTTCCTATAATCCATCTATTTCAAGAACTGCTCCAGGGAAACGAAACCCTTTCAGGATTATCCAATACCCCAGAGGCCAGAAGCTATACTAACAGTATGTACGTAAACTCCCAACTGAGACTATGAAGGAAAAGGATAACTACTGAAGAGTCTATCACAAAATACAAGCGACTCTCAGTTTACCAAACAACCTAAATTGCTGCTTTTACTGAAAGAATAATTCTGGTTTGGTTACCATCACCTTTTCAGACTCAAGTAGACATGTATTAACCATCTACACTGTTCTTTAAATAGATATGGATGGACCTGCAGCTCATCAGATGACATTAAAGTTGCAGCTAGACTGCACAATCACATTCACTATGGCCACATATAAATGGTGAAAAGGACTTGTGAAGGGTCTGCATGCAATGGCCTTGGTGGGATAAATTGATGGTGCTGACACTAGCAAGCTGAGTTTGACCTGATACGAAAAAACAAATCTGTCCTGGGGGGTTCTCTGTGATCTCGGCCCAGTTGTTCAGGGGTGCCCTAGAATTTCATATTCCACTGCATCATAAGCCACAATCATGTTGATAGGGATCTCTGGTTAGTCCAGTTACAGTGATGATTAGAGGACTTTCTTATTATCAGCCAAATATGCCACTACTAAACCTAAACTAAGACTTGTCTTGGTTAAAAATACTGTGGGTCAATATATCATTATGAAGTTGTTGATACATGAGGATGGGAAGTTGGAAATAGTTATTAAAATCACTGGAGTCCAGGAGTCTAGACGAACTTAGCCGTGGATGTCTGGTTTCTGATTTTTTTCCCTTCAGGAACAGAGATATGGACAGCAGCTCTCGTCTTAAATTGCAATATCTTAAAACGGGTTAACACTGGTGAACTACAGACATCACATCTAATTTTTGTAGCAGAGTTTTGTCAATTTTGAGTGATGGTCGAAAAAATATCTAGATGCCAGGAAAATATGGCAGACAATACAGAAGCTGCTAGCATTGTACAACAGGACTCACCACAAAGCAGTGGTATTTGAGCCGCAAAGGGAAGCCTTAGTGCATGAATGGCTACAGTTTGCCCTTTCATATTTGCTAGTGTCAACATCATTGCTTTCCCCCTTTATAAGAACAATATTTACAGGAATTCATTTCGGAAGCTGGTCCAAGTTAAGTCAGCCATAGACAATGTTTGTCTTTGACTGTCAAATAAAATAGGATTGAAAAAAACAGTATATTGTAAAATAATATGAGTTGCCTTTGACCATGATGGAGAAAGATTAGTGAATGCAGTAACCATTGCCGGGGAGAACAATGTGAAAAGCATTCAATATTCAAACTAGGAATCCAAATGTCAAACAGCACAAAATCACACTTTTAAGTGTTTCTCACAACAATTTAGACACATCGTTCCTGATTAGGATAACGAAACCTTACCCTACAGGTTCTACTCTCAATTACAACTAGGAAGGGTATCAATCCAAAGATCGACTAGGAACTAAACAGAAGGACACAGAACACAAGAACAGGAAGAATATCTAAAACAAGAAAAGAACAGTATATTATTATTTACTGGATTATTATTAATTATTAGAACTGTTATTAATCTCATTTTGACAGAATTCAAACTACAAAAAAAACACAACCCTATTTGTGTCACTGGGAGCAAGAGTGTCACAATTGTGACACCTAAATTATGTGCGGTGATTATATTTTAAATTCTAATTTATCACATAATAACGTGCAAAGCCACCTTTGTGGTGACTCCGTAAGTCCAGAAACGATCCGCTGCTTGGTCGAGAGTAGTAATGCTCTAAGGTGGAGGAAAGGCCACTACCAGGCTGCAGTAGCCATAGCAAGGTGGCCAAAGGCCTTAATACAAGAATATACAATAGACCTCTTCCTCTTAAGGATGCAAACCCAACTTCACCCTTGAGATTTATTTTGTGCTAGCTGTGACATATGGTGCATTCTCCAATGCAGTTTCTTTATGACTAATTTAAAAAAGTATATGTTTTATTGGTAGTTCAAAGGGCACACTTGTAGTGCCTGAGAGTGTTTTATCAAAGGATTGTCACTCCTGCTACACTCACCCAATTTTTTTTTTTTTTAAACTGAATGGGGCAACAGAAAAATGCTCTAATAAATTGCCTAAAGCCATGTTTTACAAAGAGTTCAAATAAATAAGGGTTTTGATATGCCTTTATGTTTTTTCAATATGTAATAGGCAACCTCTCAGATTTATTTTCCAATTCAATCCATTTCCTCATCCTGAACTTCCATGTAGCTCGTCGCTTAAATTAAACTACAGAAGACTACGAATGGGCAGTAGGGAGGTACATAGATCTCACAATGCCAGTGGCATCAGGGCTATAACTCCAGTTAGAGAGAAAACACGGGCTCTTATAACAGGCCCATTCACTCTCCTTACAGAGACCATACAGGTTCACATAGCAAACATGCCCATTAGGTCACACTGATCTTAGGGGCTAAGGTCTGATCAGTAATTGTATATAGTGAAGATATTAATGTACCTCATGAAATACACCCTTGGGACTCGACAAATAATCTCTATACCAGACGGTAGATAAACAAATACCAAGTAAATTATGCGACAACAGCAGCAGTACAAGTTTCCAACTTAGCATTAATTATCACTCAGACACATTATAAGCTTTAAATATATTTTGAAAATGCAGGCAGTTTGCCAGCAGTTATCAGCTCGTTATTTTCTGAAAATACAAGGCCAAAGCTTACAATTTTATGACAATGCACTATGTGTTTCCAAATAGTAGCTTTTCATTAAAATATGTTATCCCCATGTGTCTCACTGCGCTGCAATTTCGTTGAAATAATCTTTTTGCTCTCAAAATGAAATCAATTGGCCAACAAAATTCAGCTTGACCTTTTCAACGAGTGATTTAATTTCCCACTGCCCCTGTATGAAAATGTAATACCCAACACTACCATGTACAATCGGTATACCGATACACCACTATTAAAAAAAACTCCCAGTCGATAAATGCCAGGAGTGAAAAGTTCATCAGGTTCAGATTTTTTTCCACTGCATTCTGGTACTTGTAATCCTCAAATTATAATGGATAACAATAATAATACCGAAATGCTAAATAAACAAACCAGCAGTAAATGAGCTACTGACACCTACAGAAGTCAACTTGAACTCTCTGTGCAATGCAATGTAAATGTTTTAAAAATAAAGTCCCTCCTCATATTCTAATGAGGTCGGAGACATGAAGGCCGATCGGCTATATAAATTGCATGGGTGGAGGTAACTACTGTAGAAGCATAGGCCATGCACAATAAATGATTCCTAAAACTTGTGAGTGCAGGAGGTATCACACATGTTTACAGCTCACACAGTTTTTGTCTGCCCATAGTGTAAAATTTCAGAAACCATGCCCCAGTGGCTTAGTTCTAGTCACCAACACAAGGCACAGAAATCATTCATTCACACATATAGAACAGGTAAAGTACAGGCAGCAACTATGGTGTCATCCTCACACAAAGAAAAAAGCAGGCACATTACGGGGAGCCACCTCTCACACATAAACAGGTGTGGAGTAGGCAGATCACAGTGCAAACTTCAGTCTTACTCAAATCAGATGCAGGTAGCTATCTCACTATGTCATATTGTATACGGTATCAACTTGTGGGCTTTCATGTGACAAACCAACACATTCTTGGTATTTTAGTCCTACTTTGCATCCATTAAACTAATTCGATTGACACAACTGACAGCACTGATTTAAAAGAGACTGTTGGAGAGTGAAAACAGTATCTGAAACAACAGAGTTAGGTGACTACGCTAACGAATGGAGCACAGGCTTAACAGTTTAACAATGGGAACAGCCCATAACCTTCCTTTACACACAATGCAGATAGTGCGGAACAAGTCTCCTTCATCTATAAAATATTCCGACATGAGCAGGTGCATCGCAAACTTTCCTCACATAATGTACACCAAGTACACCACTGCACGCATCCCAGACTCACAAGGGGTCCAACACAGGCAGTAAAAATGCAAGCCTGCATCAGGGAAAATAAATAAATAAATAAGTAAATATATATACACTGAAAAAAACAAAGGGTACAAGGACGCTATAGTTAAGTTTTAAATTTACTCTCACAAAATGAGAGAGAGAGAGTGAGTGTGTGTGAGGGCGTGTATGTGCGTGTGAGAGAGTGTGTGTGTGTGAGAGAGAGAGATAGAGAGAGAGAGAGAGAGAGAGAGAGAGAGAGAAATCCTGCAAAGTTTTCCAAAGCATTGATCTTGTTTTTTGTCTAGTTTGAACATGGAATGTTCCAGGGTGATCTGTCAAGCAGAATAAAAAAATAAAAAAATTAAGTAAGTGGGGTACCAAAACACGTTTTCCCTATTCATTTTTTCATTGGAACTTTAGACACAGCTACAACCTAACTGCTGAATGGATTTACACCAAACGTGGCAGAAATCTAGATTGTGGTCCAGAAAAGAGTGTTTTTTGTATTTTGGTGTAAATCCATTCAGAAGTTTTTGAGCAACTATTGCTCAAAAACGTTATATATCTAGGGACACAGAGCCTTAGCGGATCCAGATAGATCTCAAGCTAAGAGTTGACTGGCTGCTGCCACCTCAACCAGGAAGTTGTGGCAGCTACTTTAGGATTCAGTCTGAGTCCTAAAAAAGCAAAAAGAAAACAAATATATAGGGCCAGGGTAGGGATAGTCTGACCTCCTAAGCCCTGACAGCGGGCCCCAGAGGGACTCCGCCTGGTGCTAAAAACATGTTTTTTTTCCTTTTGCCACAATTGTGTGCATCAGTGCGGGCCTGGAAACAGATCGAACATCCGCCTCTCGCCAGCTGACTTACTGTTTGCAGGAAATTCAAAAATGCCTCAGCTAGGCAAGAGCAAACACAGGTTTCCCAGCCTGCGCCACTGGGGGCAGGGAAACCACTATGTCCAGGGGGTGGGCTCCCCGGGACTTTTACTACTGAGACGGGCCCAGGGGATCGGGTCCCCAGGGTCATTAATGGCTCAGGGAAGGGGGGGGGAGGGGTTTCGTGCAGCACCCTCCCTTAAAGTAACTGGCCACTGGGATGGGCTCCCCAGAGCCTTTAATGACTCAGGAAGGGAGCCACATGGCCCACCACTTTGTATAAAAATTTTCAGCAACTCGGCGAGAGTCTTGCAGGATCGCACAGCATTTTTTGCTGGTTTTTGTTCTGTCCTCAGGGGCCGTCCCTCTGTGTCCCACCCTGCCACTACCCTCCTTTCCCCCGACTAGACCTTAGGAGGTCAGAGTATCCCTACCCTGCCCCCTTTCATTATTTTTCTTTTTTAACTTCAGGACAGGGGACTAAGCCTTTGAGTCCTGTAATGGCCGCCAGCAACATTTTTCTTGTGTTGCTGGCATGCAATCAGAGCACTAGAACTCACAAGAGATTGACTCCTGTGGCAGCGAGATGGCCCAAGGGAAATAAAGCTCCCTGAACCAATCAGAGCGATCTATTTTAAAATTGCCTGTCCAGATACAGAATAATTTTTTAACCTTAGTTTCTCAAACACTACTTAATAGATGTACACCAAATCACAAAAAGCATAAACTGTGGACCACGATCTAAGACCAAATTTGGTGTAATTTCATTCAGCAGTTTTTGTTGTAGCCCCTCTTAAAGACTTCTATTGAAAAGGGATGTGGATTATGCATTTTGGGACATCCCTATTTTCTCAGCTCCCACTTGACAGATCACCCCAAAACTTTCCATGCAAAAACTAATCAGAAAGTAGTGCCTTTTGGAAGGTTTCTTGGATATTTGTCAAACAGTGCTGACGTTAACAACGCAAAAAACTATAACTACCTAATGGCAACTGCCACTAGGATATATATCCTCATATCATCAGACACTTATAAAAGAAAACTGATAAACCGCAGCCAATTCTTTATCATCCCACTTATTCACCTTGACAAAATGTGCTTGCTGCTATGGAAACCAATCCTCAAACCTTCAAAACAAGGGAATAATTACTTTCACCTCTCCCCTAGCACTTGGGGAAATGATTATGCAGTACCTCCTTTAAAACTCCTAGGTTTGAGCTTATCTGGTCATCGTTATAGTCACCCCACTCAAGGGGAAGTGCAAGCCTGCCAATGTTTTTGTCTGGAATTTTGGCACTGCAATTTATTCCCTAAATCAGAAGCACGCAATAATGTAACAGCTGCAGCTATCTCAGAAAGTGGTACTATCACTTCTCAGCTCATACCAGAATGATCATGAGCACTGCAAAGTAAACAGAAATTCTTGAGTAAATGTATTGTACAGGTGAAGGAATGTCGCTACTCATTTCAGATTCCTCCCCTCCTCCGTGGCTTTATAAAATTCAGTGGAAATCAGTCCTGCACACGTAAGGTATGAACAGAATCAAACAGTCTCACCCCTGCATCCTTACCCTCAACTTTATGGATTTATAGACTTGAATGAGGTGTTACTCCTGCACTCTCATTGAGGCTACAGACTCTAGTGGAGTCTTAACCCTGCATCCTGGCTGATCTCTTAGACTTGAAAATATTCCCCAGCTTGGTTATATAGAATTAAACAGAATCTCGCCAGCTCACTGTAACTGGCCTTATTTACTCACATGTTGCCTCACTGTAAACCTGAATGACGCTTCATCACTGCACTCTGGGTGCGGGGTGGTGGGGGGTGGAGTTCAATCAGTAAATACTTGCTCATGTCAAACTTTGAAGCAGCGGGAGGCTGGGAATTAATTCTGTGTAAACCTGATCTAGAGGTGGAAGTTTCAATTGCAGTTTTCGTTAATAGGGTGAAGCAGTGGAAAACGACTAGAAGGGCCACCAGATGCGATCTTGCAGCACACCTGTCAGGAGTCTTAATGGAGTCTAACTGGCTTGGGCAAGATGCTGCATGATCCAGTCTAGTCTGCAAGCACTAGAGCAGAGAAACTGGTTTAAATGCTACAGAAAACAGTGATATCAATTCCGGTTCACCTAAGTTCCTATGCATCGGTCATCGACTTACAATGAAAATTAAGAAATAAAGCCTGTGTTTAATCTGATTTCTGAGTCTTAGCTGTAGTGCAAATACGGGGACCTGCATTTCGGGGTTAAAGTGCAAAACTGGACATTTAATTGAATTTGGGAGCCCTGTCTACCAAGCTTACAGACATAACATAATTGATGTGGCCTAAACTATTGTTGTGGGATGAGTTTTTCTAGCATTCATTTTGAATCCTCGGCATAGATTGCGGAAAGTGTGTGATAGGTGAATAGGGCACGTTTAGGGCCAGGAAGTGAAATAATTCTATTCAGTGTAATTTCCCGAACCAGAGCACAGAAGCCAAAATAATAAATGTGTATATATAAATAGATGTCAGTAAACTGGATTTCAGCTGATAAGAATCAAAGATAGAGACAACAACAAGACCATCTCAGCTCTACTATTTCTTCATTCAATACTTCCGAACTTGGTCTAAAAACATGGACATTCTATTTTCCAATTTCTATCACACTCACAACACTGTTCCAATATGACCCCCTATTGTACATTATGATCCTTAAATTAATACCGTTCCAACATGACCCATCTTTCTACTGTATGATACTATGTGTTCTACTTTATTGTTTAATAAACTGCTTATTTTGAAACTTTTTAACACTGTGTATACCTAATGAAAACCATATAATAGGATGTATTTGATTTCGGGTCTCTCTTCTTTCATTCGATTCGAAGACTGGTAGACAACATTTCATCGCAAGTTGCCTGCATGTTTCAATATGGCTGCTCCCCTTTACTGTTTATCACAAGACCTTAACTAGTGCCTCTGACCCCAGCCGGCACGTCTCTGTCCTCAAAACACAGCCACTGTTGTTCCTTTCTGGAATGTAGGTCGAAAGGAATGCCCAAGCTGACCTCCTTTTCCAACCGTAGAGAATCGGTATTCAGCCTTCTTTAACGAGGACAGATAAGTGCTGAGAAGAGCTGTGGGTTTAAGTTCCCCGTGTGCTTGCCACATAGCAGCGGTTCCCAAACTGTGGTCCTGGGACCCCTGGGAGTTCACAAAGCCACCTCAGGCGTCCGCCACTGCTGGGAAAATTAAATATTACTAAATATGAGCGAGAGAGAGAGAACATACACACACACATATATATATATATATATATATATATATATATATATATATATATATATATATATATATATATATATATATATAGGTTAAATGTACATTGGAAATTGTAACACACTGAAAAGGTCAAGGAATTAAAAATAGTCTAAAAAATAAATTAGGGGTCGTGGCCAGGATGGCGGCAGGTTGACATGTTTTCCTCGCTCTCCGTTCCCACGGCCTGCAGACCACTGTTAAACCAAGGTCCGAGACCCCCGGTAAGCGAGCCAAGGCCCCAACCATGCTGTGCTCATCAAGGGGGGGGGAGCCCTGCTTGAAGCCAGCTGATAGAGGAGTTGAGGAAGAGCACTCCTGGCAGCGGGCGAGCTATTCACGTCCCTACTGACCCACAAGGTATTGCATAGAGTAGAGCCAAGGCAAGCCAAACGCCAGCAGGAGCAGGACACACGCTTACAGCGCTTCCCTTGGGGGACATTTGAGTGCCTGCTGTATCACTTCCTCGCCACCACTGCTCAGGGCATGCACTGACCCCAGAGCCCGCGTCTAGAGACACCCAGAGACTAGGGGTTTAGGCCCTGAATGCAGGAGGGAATCCACGGCCTACCGAGGCCTAGAGATAACAAGGTCACTCTGTTGATGGGAAGCATACCTGCTGACGCACCACGCAACCCTTGCACACACCCCCACCCCAGAATGCGCAGGCTCTGCACTACCTAACAGAGCAGAGAAGCCCCCCCGAACCTCCTGTTTCTAATCAACACCTAGGGGCCCACAAGATCGAGACCAATCCCTCGAAGCTCACCAGTCAGCACCACCACTGCTCACAACCCATAAGCAACGGGCAGCGGCATATTCTGGGGGGCAAGATTGCGCATGGGACCATTGCAGCATCTGCTCCGATGACAACCTGAAGACGCGTCCTTAAACCGGGCTCTACAGAATCCACGCCCAGTCAGTTGACAACCCGGCCACACCCCTGCGAGGGCCCGATTTGCATTGAGAATCAATGACTCGAGGTGCGTGACAGAGCGGGGCGAGAAGCGGGTGCGGATAACGGGCTAAAGCAGGGACCAGCAGTGGGAGCGATCGGCTACTGTAGAAGGATCCCGACCCCAGAACCAGCCTCCGCGGCTTTTCTGCCAAGTGCTCCAGCGCCAACTACCTGTGGACCCCCACCCGTCGTTGGGCGCACAGTGGCAAAAAATAAGAGAAAGTGATTAAATATTAGGAGACATTGACAGGTGGCCGCCCTAAAGCCAAGACACCACGGACATGGCTCGCAAAGATGACCACTAAAGACCACCCTCACCTGGCAGCCCTGGACCCCCCTCTCCTGCCCCCCAAGGAGATGGAAGACATAGAGGGGCAGTAACATGCTCCTCCCTAGAGGGGCTTTTTGCATCCTTGAAAGACGACCTTTACAACATCAATTGGGAATTCTCACAGGATTTGAAAGTGGTTCGAAAGGATCTAGCTGAAATTGGAGACAGAGTTTCAACCCTGGAGGAGAATGCGTCCAGCAGAGATGAGGAACTTGAGATCCTACAGCAAGAAGTTATTCACCTCAAAGGGCATCATGTTGATCTACAGGCCCACGCCGAGGACCACGAAAACAGTTCGCGGCGCAATGACGTCACATACGACGCGCACCCACGGCTGCAGAGGGAAACAACATTGGCTCCTATGTCCAAGCGCTCTTTGTTCACATCTTAGGGCCCATTGGGCCAGCTGTTCAGCTGGATGGGGTGCACAGGGTGGACCTTCCCAGGTCGGCCCCTCCTGCCCGGCTAACATCTTGGCATGCGTACACTACTTCCCTGTGGTGTCTCCGCAAGACCCTCCTATGCGGACCCACAGAGATAGCGCAAATTGAACAAGTTATACAAAACTATTTTTCACTCAGGGACACAGCTGACATCTCTGCCGCAAAACAATGGGAGGCTCTAAAAGCAGTTGTCAGACGGGAATTCCTGGCTATCTCCACGGCAGACAATAAAATACACAGGGAGAAGAGGGAACAACTGCAACAACAAGTTGAAGAGTTGGAGCACATTCACCATCGAACCGGTACCCCTATAATATGGAGAAAGCTTGTGACAGCTTGAAAACAATTAGCCCACCTTGACCTGGATGCGGCAGAATATTCCATCCTCCGCCTAAAATACTATGGTGGGGGGGAATAAGTGCAGGCGACTGCTGGCCAACAGCCTCCAAGCCCAACAAGACTGTGGAGACGTTGGTCCAGCCGGATGGTTCCCTGCTCTGCGATGATGCCTACATCGCAGCCAAATTCAGGGACTTCTACAGCGACCTTTATACTGCTCAAACAATACTGCTCTCCACCATCGATGAATATCTAAGGACCGCTAATATTTCACCACTATCCCCAACTCATGCGGTATAAATTGACCACCCTATCCGCAAAGAGAAGATAGTAACGGCCACTGCCCGTCTGCAACCCCACAAGCCACCGGGACCAGACGGATTCCAAGCAAGTTTTTATAAGGCCTTTTATCGTTTACTGGCACCGATTCTAACTCGGGTGTTTAATACTATAGTGGGCCCCCAGGACCTACCTCCAGCTATGTGCGACGTGTCCATTGTCGTCATCCCCAAGTCTGGTAAGGACAAACAGAAATGCAAGTCCTACAGTTCAATATCACTCCTCAATGTTGACACCAAGCTACTCAGGGGCATTCTAGCAACAAGACTGAACCCACTGATGGCTGGATTTATTCCCCTGCGTCAATGCAGCAAAACTGGAAAGGAAACCGTACTGCTAGTCGTGGATGCCAAAAAGGCCTTTGACAAGGTTCATGCCAAAACGCTCATTCACATCGGTATCGGAAACCGCTTCTGTAATTGCATATGGAGTAACTATAACCACCCAAGGGCAATGGTCAGGGTCAACGGACTTACGTCAACTCCTTTCCCCATAAACAAAGGAACCCATCAAGGGTGCCCGCAGTCACCCTTGTTCTTTGTGCTCTACATGGAGCACTCTGCACAACAGGTGCGAGACCACCGACAAATTATGGGGGTCCGTTTCAGGAGAGAGGAACACATCATCTGCCTATACCCGATGATGTCATAGTTGCCCTTGACGACCTGTGGAAGGCCTTACCGTCATTTCTGGAAGAAGCAGAGGCCTTCGGCATAGCAGCGGGATTCTGAATCAATGTTATGAATATCTCGGTCTCCCCACAAACGGCAGCAATGCTCTCATAGTTTTCCGAACCAATGGACCACAAACACATTCTCTATCTGTGATTCCAATTGGCAACAACGGTGACCGGCACAGTCTTGGTGAACTACTGAGCCCTCACTCTGCAAATCAAACGAGATCTCAGCCAGTGGTGCTTGCACCCTCTCTCCTGGCTCGGTCACCTTGCAGCATTCAAAATAACCGCACTCCCAGGATCCTCCTCCTATTTCAAGTGTTACCGGACACACCTCAACCAGGCACAATCGAGAAGCTACAACAGGAGCTGATCTGCTTTGTCTGGGCTGACAAAAGGCCCTGGGTGAAACGTATCCTTAGTCATCGGCCCCCACAAGACGGCGGACTGGGCATTCCCAACTTCAGAACATACTATCAGGCAGCCCAGCTCCACTATCTTGTTGAATGGTCCAGAAACAAGTCTGAAAATCCATGGCTTTCCATGGACTGGGTTATTGCAGGCATTCACCTTTGGAAGGTGCCCTTCCTTAAAAAACTGCATCATCCCTGGGGTCTATACTCCCGGGTCACAGAGCCAATGCTTAAAGTCTGGGACAGAGTGGCCACACCCGTAGGAGTGACTACCTTCCCATCACCCCTGACGCCCATACTTGACAACCCAGACTTCATGCCGGGACAGGGCCACCTGGCCTTCCACTGGTGGCAGTTTAACGGATGCAGAACTATCGGTCACCTGTTTGAAGCGCAAGGCATCCGTTCCTTTGAACAATTAAGCAGGGACTTTGGACTGCTGGAGTCCGAAAGACACCACTATCTCCAGGTTCGGCACTGGGTAGACACTCTGAAATTAGCCCTAGGGCCCAGAGGCCTTTAACATTTTTTGAACAGTGGCTTCTTCGGAAGCTTACAGACAAAGGAATTATATCAGATCTTTACATTATCCTCCTCCATGCCCGCACATCTCCGAGATCCTAGGGTAACGTCGTTGGGAGCAGGAACTGGGCAGACACTTGACGGATAAAGAGTGGGGGAGATACATTATAGAGCCAGACATACTGCTCGTAATTCAGCAAGTATAGAAAAGGCAGGTTAAAATCACCACTTATTTGTATTGAACGCCCCTCAGGTTATAGCAATACTAGCCCACCTGCCCAACCCACTGCTGGAGACAATGTGGCATGAGGGGCACCACTGCTTCACATCCTCTGTGACTCCCAAGCTCTCCCAGTTCTGGGACCAAGTCCTACAAGACACAACACCCACCTCGAAACCCAACTACCCAGGTTTCCAGCATACACAGTACTCAGCCTTCCCAACCCACTCACATTCCCACTTAAATCTAGAAGGGGAAGGCAGATCGGCCTTGCGCTTAGTGCTGCCCATCAAACAATACTAGCACTCTGGGACATTGCAAAAGTTCCCACGCACCGGGCCTGGCTCCATAGACTCTGGCACACCCTGGGAATGGAAAAGCTATCTTTGTCCCTATCTTCCCAGGGAGATACATACAGACATACAGCGACATATGGAGACCATTCATTACCCTGCTGTCGCAAGAATTCTACAAAGTGACTTGTCCTCAAGGCTGCAGAGTCTGCTAGAGCACCCCTAACCAGACTTCTTGTATTCCAAAACGAGAGTCACACACAGATTATCCGGCCCTTATTCTACAGCCACACCTGAGTGCCCATGGGTGCAGGGGGAAGGGAGGGGAAATTAACAGTTAACCTAATCTTTGCTGTTTAGTTCTGTCAACTTGTTATTGTTGCCTCTAGGCGACCAATTTACCGAAACAATAAAAAGATTTAAACCAGAAAAAATAAATTCGTTTTCTCTGGTTGATTTGTGGGAGCAGTGCAGGTGCATCAAACAGAATATAGTGAGGCTGTGTGGCTTCAATTGAATTTAAAAAAGCTCCAACCCTCCTGCTAATTTTTTTGGGGGTATATTTGTTTGCAAATTAAATAAAATGTGTTATTATCATGTGTGTATCTGTTTTATGAATGCTTGGTTCTGTATTTTGTTGTGTACTGTTTAGAGGTTCAAATAATCGACAATGTTTAAGCCGGGGTCCCTGGCTTCCAGTAATGACTCAGTGGGGGGTCTCCGGATTCCAATAATGATTCAGTGGGGGTCTCTGGGTTCCAGTAATGATAAAGCAGGGGTCCAGAAAAGTCAAAAGATTAAGAACCACTGCCACATAGCATTACTGCTGCCATTAGTCTAAAATCGATTCTCCCCACATTTCATTTCTCTTCCTGCCAACAGGGCATATTTACGGCAGATTACATAAAACAGGACCCTAGGTATGACTAATTCAACATGTTTTTACTTTGTTAAGATAAGTTTACTCTTCCCCTTTCGATCGTTGAAAGCACTTTGCCTCCTCCCTCTCTTACAGGCGGCTAGTTTATTATAGCTCCTAAGACCATTTACCCTTATGGAATTTGAATTGCATGCCTTTTTGCTCACAAGTGACCCCATATTTAGTATGTACTATTGCCCATTTTGTTTCTCCGATTTCCACTTATATATAGCCTTAAGGTAAACACAGTAAACAACTGCTGAACGTTTTAGCTATTTCCTCCTTGTGCACTGCCCCTATTAGATTGTATTCTTTTTTTATTTGCATACACCGGGGCACTCCACCCCAAATCTAAATTTCTCTTACAGTTACCTGCTTTTTGTTTAAAACTGTAAATACCACGGTATTGCGTGTCAAGCTTTGCAGTGAAAATTTCACAAAATGAATTATACTTACACCTTGTTTAATTAATACTATGTTTTCATATATATGTTGTAATAATGGCTTACTGTTTGTTTCCTTTATGTTTTCCTGTTTCTCTTTTCTATTGATCATCAAATATTATTTAAGACAATACCATTGTTTGGCTATTGTATATCTATTTTATGTGCTACTATGGACTTTGGTGTTGATACATTTTTATAACTAATATATACAGCCTTCAAAAAAGCCCCAGTACTGCACTCCACTCAAGGGGCAAAACACATGTTGGCAGGTTCATCAATCTCAAAGGAGCCTTAAACTTTTGAATAATACATTTCAAGCACTTTATAAATATACCGGTGACTGGAGATCTCCTGTACATTGTCTAATGTCGCTATAACAGTCTTCCTACACAAATCCTACAATATTTCCACCTTTCGCTACAACTGTTCTCCTACACATATCCTACAATATTTCCACCATTAGGGGCTCATGGGCGGTAAGAAAAACACATACCATTGAACAGTCATTTATCAGAAGCGCTCAGTGCATAAATAATAGAAATGTAGCATATAAGTGCCTGGAGAAAATGCAAAAAAAAATGTTTTTTTTGTAATGCGCGAGTGAGAGCTGAGATGTATTTGGCCAACAAAAGACAGGAAAATCAAAAACTATCTGTGCCCATCTCTCCATCACCTCCAATTAGAACGTAGAGAAACCCCAGGTCACAGGCAGCAAAACACTTTCACCACACTGCCTGCATGTACACTGTAACAGCAGCTGGTGAATGGTGAAGGACCACTAATAGCTACAACCCTGCTTTGTAAGAGTCCTACTTTCTCCTATGAATTCCATCTTAATGGACCCAAACAGGATTTTGAGTAGTTCACTAAGAACTTAAGTTAGTAGAGATTATCCAGTGTTGAGGTTAGATCTCCCTCTAGACATCACTTGCGTGAGACAGTGTAACTCCTGCTGACAGGGGTAAGTATTTTGGCAAAGACCAAAAGGCAGAGCTGAAACAAAAGAGTAACGTCCTTTACTGGTATAGTTGGTTTCGCACCATGAGCGAGAGTTATTGTGTGTTTACTTTTAGGATATTCACACGAAATTAGGCTTTCTGAAGGGCCACAGAGAATATCCAGTCATCATTCTATGTACTTGTCTATACCTGAACCAAAGTTAACATTTTGAATTTCTTGTGGGGCAGAAATTGATTCAGTTCTAAAACATGAAGATTGGGGTGAAGTGCCACCTCCTTTTTACCAAGGAGGAATTAGTGGGAGCAGTATTCCTGGTCATGCCCAGGGAGGCGAGACAGATCCACTGGGAGCAATGACTGCAGCCTTTCCATCTGCTGTAAACATTCTTTAAATGCTGACTTTGGAAGTTGGTTTGGATGGAGAAGGTAGAGACTGTGACAGCTGTGGATAGAAATGTCCCATATATCTTTAGTGATCTTAGTTCAGTGAGATTAATGGATCAAAGTCCTTCCCTACTAGCTTTCTGTTAGCATCCTGAGACTGTTGTGCTCCACAAAGTAATCACTGGGACTTCTTAGCCTCTGTTAGGAGTTGAGGACAGGGTTTCTCTTTACCCTGAAGCCTCTCCATTTTGCCTCAGCCTCCTGAGAAACTGGAGTATACAGCTAGGTCTTGAATCAATAGACACCCATGCCCTGTAACACTAGCGCATTTTTAATTCTATGTCAGGACCAAAGGCAAGGATTAAGCTTTACCCTCTTCTTTATTTAACGCACACAGCCATATAAAATATCAAACTACCTTCCCATTCAGAACTTGAGAAAAGAATATGTCAAGAGTCATCCAATCATAAGGCTCTACTGTACATAACAGAGGGAAAGGATGTGGTGTAATGGCCAGAGCTGCAGACTTTGGAACTGGGGAACCAGGTTTGAGTCTTGGCATCAGTTGAACATACAGTTATTCTTTGGAAAATCACTTAAACTGCCATTGCCTAAAAATGAATGTGTCTTTGTGTAATGTAACTGGTACTCTTGTAAAGCGCTCTAGTAAATATGGATCAAGCTTGCGCTAGATCAAAAGGAGAAAAACTACTTCTATACCCCTTTCCATGCTCCTCCTTCTTCACTGTTCCAGCAGCCGCAGTTTGATACTCTCAGCGTCTCTCTGGCAGGACTGGGCAAATGCTGGTTTTACAACGCATGGTCACCACTCATAGAGTTTTCTTTGCCTAATGGTGGTTTTTATCCACAGCTGACTGTGGAACGTCTTGCCGGCCCCTTAAACAATCATAAATCCTTTTAGTGCTGGGCAGGCTGCAGTGCACTGACTGGTCTTCTGACCGCTAGAGGGCACTCCAATTCCAGTCCTGGGGTCTTTTGGGACCCACATGCACTACTCTGCAGCTAGCACAGGTTTGTCTCCACAGGACTACCTTCTGGTTCCTGACAGACATACTGCCCGCAGAGCCTTTTGATAAATTTCCCCTGCCCTCTCCACAGTCTGACAATCTGCACTGGAGTCAGCATTGTTGATATAACTCTCAACATCAAAAAACAGCATGCACCAGGGTTCTTAATAATAGTGAGTTCCCATGAAAATGGCACCAAATCTGGAGCAGAATCCTTAAGAACCCAGGAAGGATGCTTGGTGTCCCAGGCTCAGACCTAATCAGAGCCTCATGTGCTCACAAAATTCACTGTTGTTTCCAGCTGAGATAAGCCTGACCTCACTAGGCAAATTCTACCGAGTTCTACACGAAGGAGGATTACATGTTGTAACTCCCATGTGGTGATGACTTCTATGAGGAAGTGGACGCATCTATAGTTAAGGCAGTCTCATGTGCTGTTGCCCCCCTGAGAGGAAGCGAATGTAGCTATGGCTAAATTGTTGCAAGCATTTCTTTGCGTTCTCTACGTGGATCCCTACTTATTAAAGTTGATGCAAGCTTGGAGACCTGACCACTGAAGAAGCTTGTAGCTGTTGAACATTAGGGGTCCTCCCTTCTTCCCATTTAAGGGTGGGAGAAAGGTTGGCGAGTTTTGCCCCCAACTGGCACATTCTGATGATGGACTTCTGGGTGCTTCAGATGGTGCATGCATTTCAGATCAAATTATATGTGTCCCCTATTCAAAATCTAACACCCTCTTGTGCTTTTAGAGCAAGACGCAAACCTCACAGACGTGGAGGTAACAGCCCTGCTGACAAAAGAAGTGACAATTCCCACCTTCTACACCCCCAGGGGCTTTTTGAACAATCTCTTTTTGGTGGAAAAAGGGATGATGATCAACGCCTGGTGATCAATCTTTGAGAATTCAACAAGTGGCTAGTGCTCCACTACTTCAAAATGGAAGGGATTCACTGGGTCAAGGACCTACTAAGGCCTGCCAACTGGATAGTTCCAATGGACTTGAAGGACACCTACCTTACAGTTCCTATTTTTCCTCCACACCGCAGTTTCCTGAAAGAGTTGTGGCGAGCCCAGATCTTCAAATTCACCTGTCTCCTGTTTGGCCAGTCTTCAGCCCCTTGGTGTTTCACCAAGGTACTCAAACCCTTAGTAGAACATATTTGATCCTATGGGATCTGTCTCAGTCTAGCTTGACCACATCCTCCTAATGGATCGGTGCCAAGCAGCTCTGACGGAACACCTCCAACTCCTGATATCCTCTGTGGAAAACGTAGGCTTTGTCATGAATGACAAGAAATATGTTCTGGTTCCATCTCAACAGATTATGTTCCTGGGTTTTGTCATAGACTTCATGCAGTGACTTCTCAGTCTACCATCGAGGAAGATGGAGATGGTCAGTCAAGAACTGCATAAGGCCTTGCCCAAGGTATCGACATCGCTACACCAGATTGCCTGACTTGCTAGTCTCCTCTCATCATCTATACATGTTAACTTTCAGAAAACTCCTCATTACAGAGCCCTTCAATGCCTAAACTCTTACCACAGGAGGTACGCCTTATTTACTGAAGCCAAGAGAGATATAGCCTGGTCGCATTCCCATATGGACAACTTGAATGGGAGAGTGGTGTTTGGCTCCAACCCAGATCTCAACATCGAGTCAGAAGAAACTGTTGGGAAACCTGGTATGGTGACTTCTCCACAGGAAAAAAATGGTCTATTCAATAACAGCAGCTGCACATTAACTGTCTGGAACTCCTCGCTGGAACTTCCACGCTCCTTTTCCCTACAGTGCTCGACCAAGGACAGAATATAGTGTCAAGTCCTTCTTAAGATGGACAATGTTGAAGCGGTCAGATACATTAATAACCTGGGGGATACGAGATCAAGAGCCTTGGTGGACTTAGCCAAAAATTGCTGGGACTTTTGTCTGTAAAACCAAATCTTGGTGATATTGGAATATCTCCCAGGAACTTCGAACAAGATGGTGGATTGGCATCTAAGGTATATGCAGGATATTAGCTGCTGGATGTTGTAGAGGGGGGGATTTGAACAGATCTGATAGGTCCCCTTCACAATCGATCTTTTTGCCTCAAGACTGGATCCCCAGTCACACAGGTAATTCAGCTGGAGACCAGACCCAAAAAGTGGTAGTGATGGATGCCGTACTCCAAGATTGCACCAAGGGTGTGCGTTTTCACCATTCTTGATTGACAATTCAAATTTTGGCACAGATGTAGAGACAAAAGACAGACCTGATGATGGGGAACCCAATTTGGAGATCTCAAGTATGGTTTACAGTTGTAATGGAACTTTCCTAGAACTCTCATTCATTATACCTCTTCCTCTAGATCTGTTAGTGGCTTCATCAGGGAACCCGTATTATCTGATAACTAAGTGCACACTACATCTCATGTCATGGAAGATTACAGGGAAAGATGGAAAATCCTTGGATTTTCGCGTCAGGCACAATCCCTCCTAACCAAAGCCTGGGGAGACGGAACAATCATCCGATAAAAGTCAGCATGGTTACAATGGCTGAGTTGGTGTCTCAGAGAAACATGAATCCTGTGAAGTCAGACGTTGTCCGTATTATGAATTTCGTGCCATGCATGACCATGGAAGGAATGGCATACAGGTTGGTGAACACCTTCCTATCAGCTATTTTGGTGGGACACTCTACTTTCATGGGTCAACCTGTGGGTGAACATTGATAGTTAAGAAGCTATTAAGGGGCATTCATGTTTCATTACCTTTATAATCTCAATAATCCCCACTGTGATGTGAGTACAGCCTTTTCCTCTCTGGAAGAATAATTAATACTTCTCTAGAAAAGAACTATGGGCCTGATTTAGGACTTGGTGGAGGAAATACTCTGTCAGAAACGTGACAGATATCCCATCCACCATATTATGATCCTTAGAGGAGATAATAAGACCGTAATGCGGCAGACAGTGGAATTTCACTCCACCAAGACCTAAATCAGGCCCTATGTCGGAAACTGCCCATGTTGCTCTGTTTAGACTGATGCCGTAGAGTTCTGAATGTCAGAGCTCTTGAAGAACAAGTTATTTACCTTTGGTAACACTCTTTCTGGTAAAAACTCTTTCTAGCTGCAGATTCCTTACCTTTTAAATATTCCCCAGGTGTCAGACTATATACAGAACCTTTTCAGCAGTACCTCTGAGTGCCGGGTGGTGCTGTGTGGCTCTGCACTGACACTGTTCTGCTCGGAAAGGATGTGCAGGTCCTATAGAGGGATCACTCCCACATGCTGATGCCAGTTGCTTTCAAGACTGTCCGTGCTCTCAGACACAGAGTGCCAAAGCAAATTGGTGTGACCAGTGTGTAGATTACTAGACTTGGGATTTTACTAA
The DNA here is from genome assembly GCF_031143425.1 of Pleurodeles waltl. NCBI lineage: Eukaryota > Metazoa > Chordata > Amphibia > Caudata > Salamandridae > Pleurodeles > Pleurodeles waltl. The sequence continues at coordinate 874,918,264 of NC_090448.1, read as the reverse complement.
TGGATATAGGCCAACCACAGAACAGGGAGAAAGGAAGGTTGGTGTAGAATCTGCGGCAAGCTAGTCTGTACCAGAGAGAGTGCTACCAAAGGTAAGTAACTTTTTCTTCTGATAGAGAATGCTAACTGCAGATTACTCATATTTTCAATAGATCCCAGAGCAGTATCTATTTAGAGGTCGGTCTGACTTAAAGTCCTGCAGGACCAAGAGGGCAAAATGCACCACTGATAGAACTAGACTAGCCAGACAATAGTGCTTTGTGAACATGTAAAAGACACCTTAGTAGCCACCTGGAAGATTTTAAGGACAGGGATACACTGTGACCATGTGCTAGTGCAGTGGTAGCAGCTTTGGCACGGACAGAATGGGCAAGTAATCCTTCCGGAGGCTGGTTTTTAGTCCGTGCATAGCAGATCCTACTGCAGAGCACGACCCAGCTGATTATAGTTCTCTTCCACACAGTCTTGCCTTTCTTTGCTCCAGAGAACCCCACAAAGAGCTGATTATCCACTCAGTGTTTTTTGGTACAATCTATGTAAAAGCTCTGCACTCGCTTGGGGTCCCACCGATGAGTCTCTACTGATCCTTAGAGGACTGAGGAGGAGCAGAGAACGTCACTAGGGTAATGGTCTGACCAACGTGGAACAGCATCACAACCTTAGGAAAGAAGGATGCCTGTGTCCACAAAACCAATTTGGCTTGGATGAAGGTGGTGTACGGTGACTGGACACAAAGAGCTTGAAGTTCCCTTACATGCTGTGCAGACATGATGGCCACAAGGAACACTACCTCGAGAAGCCGCAAGGAACAGCTGTGAGGCGGCTCAAGTGGAGTGCACATTAAAAATATGAGAACCAAGATAATGTCCCACTGTAGCATGACAAAGGGAGAGAGAGGAAAAAAGTTGTAAACCTTTCAAAAAGTGCATAACAACTGGAGACTTGAACAAAGAGGGCTGATCAAGCAACCTCAAAAAGGCCGAAAGAGCCGAAAGCTATCTTTTCACGATGCCCAGCGGAGCAAGCCTTTGCTGGACTAAGGGCAAAACAACAACAAAACATCAGATAACTTTGCCTGGAGAGGGGCTGTATTGCTACATGCACTACGTGCATGTGGCAGCACTACGTGCAAGGTAAACAGTGGTGCAGAGTGTGGACCATTGGCCTCTGCTTTCATTGGCCTTCGCTTCCATTTTGGTTCACGACTCCATTTTGTCGAGTCTGGTTCGGTGCGTAAGGCACTGTTCTGTGTTTTTCCACAAGCTTCGGCAAGCTGAAGGGTGGGGTGTTTTTCTGCTCAACTTCGCTCCATCTGCCTGGTACGAAGGGCGCTATTTACATTCCACGAGCTATCAGTTAGAACAACAGGGGGATGCACCTGTACACAAGGAGGAATGCAAGCTGCCTGTACACAAGGAGGAATGCAAGCTTCACCTTGGAGTCCTCTCCTGGGAACTTGGCCCGTTCTGAGGAGACGTCTCGAAGGGTGAACAAGGTACCGCCGATTGCACAATTTGTAAAGGAGGGGGTCTTTTTCTAGAAAAGACTCCTGGGCGTTAGTAAATACTATAAAAGTTGGGGGCCTGGATGGGCTGGTTTAGGAACTCTCTTCTGGGTTGGACGCAACGCCAGGAGGACTGATTGTCCCGAACAGAGGCTCCCTGTGCTAGCTGATTTGGGTTCCCCAGCTTTGTGTACGGCGGAGGGATGCAGACGCTCTTTTCGGTGAAGCTTTTCAATTTATTAAGTGTATTGTGTGTGCGCGCGTAATATGTACTTATTCTTGCAGTCATTTTCATGCTATTGAGCATTGAAGTATATTGTGTGTGCGCGCGTAATATGCACTTATTCTTGCAGTCATTTTCATGCTATTGAGCATTGAGGTATATTGTGTGTGCTTGTATTATATGCACTTACTCTTGCAATTATTCACAGAGTGCTTATATCTTTATCATTATTCTCATGTTATTCTCCTGATGTATATATATATATATATATTAGTGTGGTTTAGTTTTGCTAGCTGAGAACTTGCCCCTTAAATAAACTTGATTATTCTACTTACGAAGGTGTTTGAGAGTGATTGCTTTACATTGTGCCTTAAAATATCCTGAAGTGCATAGTTTTGATATTCTGAAGAGTAAAGCAGCACAAATTGGCGTAGTCGGCAGGATTCGAAAAAAAAAAAAGGGAAAATGCTTAATAAGATCAAAGCGAGCTCAAAAGCAGGTTCTCATGTAGCAAATCCAGACATAGAAATACCGGGGTGGGAAACTACCCCGTATAAACTTTTAGCTCAGGAATGGTCACGTTGTGCTGGTTTGTGTGAAAATTGGAATGCGTGTATGTTGAATGTAGAACCTGAAGATCTTCTTATATGTTTACAGAAAGTTTCAATTGACAAGGGAAGGGAGATTTGTGCGTTGGGGAGGCGAGGCTGGATCTTGCTTTCTGCGTACCGAAAGTTGTATGAAAAATGTTTACAGTTACAAAAAGACCACGAGCAGCTGGGGAAGGAGTTAGTAGAAGCCCGAAATTCCTCTACCATGCTAGCTTGTCAAAATAAATTATTAAGTGATAAGTTGGAAATGTACCAACTGGTTGCAGAGAGAACGGCCGTTAGCGTAGCTAAATATAAACACAAGAAACGAAGAGGGAAAGTTAATAAAAAGAAGGTGCATTTAGCTATCTCTCAGGCAGGATTAGCCTTTGACCCTGAATTTTGGGATGGAAACATCTGGGATACATCTGATTTTTCAGATGGGTCCGGGGGCGATGACTGCCAAGATGTTAGACCGGAGAAGACAGAACGCAGGAATATTGTCCGTGCGCAGCCCATATATCGGCGAAAGTTACAGCATAGCCCAGCTAATCCTGGAGGGGTGATGTTGGATGCCCTGGAGGATTATACACAGCAAGAACTAAGTGATGTGATAGACAGATTTCGACAGAGGTCTGGGGAAACATTGCTTACGTGGTTGGTGCGGGTGCACGATATGGGGGGCCAGGGGGTCCAATTGGATCACGGCGACGCCCCGAGGCTTTGTATGTTAAGTACAGACCCGGTTATTCAAAATGAGTTTAGAACCTATCCAGGGAATGGTCCCATGACCAATTTGTTAGAGCTAGCTGCGCAAGGGTGTGCTCAGAAGTATCCGACAGAGTCAGACTTGCCGCCTAATGATAAACCTTGGTATACTTTGAGAGATGCAGTACAGAGATTGAAGGAAGAAGGGATGAAAACAGCTATCTTTATGGGTAATGCCCATGATTTGATGAATGGAATTTTAAGTGTGTCTGTGCGAAACCGGCTGATTAGGGCCGCTCCTCCTGCATATAAGCATGTCATCATGACTTTGTTAATTAATCAGACGGGTAACCCATTGTCTCAGGTGGTAGAAGCGGTGTGTGAGTTAAGTGATTTAGGAGAATGGGCTAAGCCAGAGAGGAATTCACAGTCTGAGAATCGTACTGATAACAACAGGGTGACAAGGCGAGACATGTTTCAGGCCTTGCTGCGAGATGGGGTGACCAGGAATGAAATTGATGGGATAAGCACCAAGGACATGTGGGAAATGTACCGCAAACGCGGTTTGGATAAAAAGGAGGGGAGCAGGAAAGGGAACAAGAAGGATAACAAAGTGGTGAACCAGAGAAAGGCAGGAGGGGAGGAGCGTGAGGGTGAAAAGGGAGAGAGAGGGAGAGAACCCCACCGTAGAGAGAGATCCCCAGAGGACGGAAATTGGGAGGAAGAGCACCGAAGCGCAGAGGGAACCCGGAGCAGGGAGAGAGACCGGGAACTGACAGGTTCTGGGAAAACTCGAGGAAGAGAGTGGGAGAGGGAGCTGGTAAGCTCAGAGAGGTTGCGAAGCAGAGACAGGGAGGAGGAGTTCCCTGAGAATTACTGCAAACTGTATCCAGATTTGACTTGGGCAGACTCTGATGTGCGCAGAGTGAAAATAGATTAGGAAACAGGCCAAACTCCGGTGCAGGGATGGGCTCGCAAAGATAACAGACCTCATGTCAAAGTAGAAATTTATTGGAAACGTGGAAATGTTCAAAAAGTTCGAGCCCTCGTTGACACCGGAGCGGAGGCCACTTTGATTCATGGCAATCCAAGAAAATTCAGGGGACAGTACTTTACCATTACGGGATTGGGCGGAAAAGAAACCCCGGCAGTGCAGATAGTGGTTCCCATGAAAATAGGGGCACTTCCAAAGAGAGAATACACTGTCCTGATTGTGCCCATTCCCGAATACATTATTGGAATTGACATTTTGAAAGGGTTGACCCTACATTTGGAAGATGGATGTTATCAATTTGGTTCCAAAAGATTTATATCAATAGCCGCCGCAAGGGTGGGGCTGTTGAAGATTCCTCCGGTAACACTTCCCCAAGCTACTAAGGTGATTCAAATGAAACAGTACAGAATACCGGGAGGACATGAGGAGATTAGCCAGACTATACATGATTTACTAGAGGCCGGGGTAATAGTTCCCATCACCACTGCGTGGAATAATGCCCTCTGGCCTGTTCGTAAAAGTGATAACAGTTGGAGGATTTGCATTGATTATCGCCAATTGAATAAACATACACCTCCTCTGTCTGCAGCGGTCCCAGACACCATTACCTTGATTGAGAACATACAGAAACACAGTGGGACTTGGTATGCAACCATTGACATTGCCAATGCCTTCTTTACGATACCAATAGCTACTGAGAGCCAGCCTCAGCTGGCATTCCAGTGGGCGGGGCGTCAGTACACCTTCTGTAGATTACCCATGGGGTATTTACATAGCCCCACTATCTGCCACCGGCTGGTGGCAGAGCATTTGGATGAAGTACCAGTGGTTCCTGGAGTGCAAATTTCTCACTACAGGGAGTGCAGAATTATTAGGCAAATGAGTATTTTGACCACATCATCCTCTTTATGCATGTTGTCTTACTCCAAGCTGTATAGGCTCGAAAGCCTACTACCAATTAAGCATATTAGGTGATGTGCATCTCTGTAATGAGAAGGGGTGTGGTCTAATGACATTCACACCCTATATCAGGTGTGCATAATTATTAGGCAACTTCCTTTCCTTTGGCAAAATGGGTCAAAAGAAGGACTTGACAGGCTCAGAAAAGTCAAAAATAGTGAGATATCTTGCAGAGGGATGCAGCACTCTTAAAATTGCAAAGCTTCTGAAGCGTGATCATCGAACAATCAAGCGTTTCATTCAAAATAGTCAACAGGGTCGCAAGAAGCGTGTGGAAAAACCAAGGCGCAAAATAACTGCCCATGAACTGAGAAAAGTCAAGCTTGCAGCTGCCACGATGCCACTTGCCACCAGTTTGGCCATATTTCAGAGCTGCAACATCACTGGAGTGCCCAAAAGCACAAGGTGTGCAATACTCAGAGACATGGCCAAGGTAAGAAAGGCTGAAAGACGACCACCACTGAACAAGACACACAAGCAGAAACGTCAAGACTGGGCCAAGAAATATCTCAAGACTGATTTTTGTAAGGTTTTATGGACTGATGAAATGAGAGTGAGTCTTGATGGGCCAGATGGATGGGCCCGTGGCTGGATTGGTAAAGGGCAGAGAGCTCCAGTCCGACTCAGACGCCAGCAAGGTGGAGGTGGAGTACTGGTTTGGGCTGGTATCATCAAAGATGAGCTTGTGGGGCCTTTTCGGGTTGAGGATGGAGTCAAGCTCAACTCCCAGTCCTACTGCCAGTTCCTGGAAGACACCTTCTTCAAGCAGTGGTACAGGAAGAAGTCTGCATCCTTCAAGAAAAACATGATTTTCATGCAGGACAATGCTCCATCACACGCGTCCAAGTACTCCACAGCGTGGCTGGCAAGAAAGGGTATAAAAGAAGGAAATCTAATGACATGGCCTCCTTGTTCACCTGATCTGAACCCCATTGAGAACCTGTGGTCCATCATCAAATGTGAGATTTACAAGGAGGGAAAACAGTACACCTCTCTGAACAGTGTCTGGGAGACTGTGGTTGCTGCTGCACGCAATGTTGATGGTGAACAGATCAAAACACTGACAGAATCCATGGATGGCAGGCTTTTGAGTGTCCTTGCAAAGAAAGGTGGCTATATTGGTCACTGATTTGTTTTTGTTTTGTTTTTGAATGTCAGAAATGTATATTTGTGAATGTTGAGATGTTATATTGGTTTCACTGGTAATAATAAATAATTGAAATAGGTATATATTTTTTTTTGTTAAGTTGCCTAATAATTATGCACAGTGATAGTCACCTGCACACACAGATATCCCCCTAACATAGCTAAAACTAAAAACAAACTAAAAACTACTTCCAAAAATATTCAGCTTTGATATTAAAGAGTTTTTTGGGTTCATTGAGAACATGGTTGTTGTTCAATAATAAAATTAATCCTCAAAAATACAACTTGCCTAATAATTCTGCACTCCCTGTATATAGATGACGTGATGATGCAGGGAGAGACGCAAGAACAGGTGCAAATTCAGCTAGACAGGGTGGTGGAACATTTGCAGAATAAAGGGTGGGAGATTAACCCCGAGAAAGTGCAGGGACCGTCTCAGAGCGTGAAATTTTTGGGCATTCAGTGGAATCAGGGACACAGAGAAGTGTTGCCAAAAGTGAAACAAAAGATTAAGGAATTCGCAGTACCGCGAAATCGGAAGGAAGCCCAGAGTTTTATTGGACTATTCGGGTATTGGAGACAACATATACCCCATTTGTCTCAGATTTTGGCCCCATTGTACAAAGTTACACGAAAGAAAAATGCGTTTGAATGGGGAGAGCAGGAGCAGCGCGCGTTTGAATTGGCGAAAGACGCCATTCAGCATGCTTTGGATTTGTGGCCGATTCGAGAGGGAGACATTGAGTTGAATGTGACAGTCCAGGGGCAGTATGCCAATTGGAGTTTATGGCAAAAACAAGGAAGAAAGAGGGTGCCCCTGGGATTTTGGACAAAGAAGTTACCTGAGGCAGGAGAGCGGTATACTCCCTTTGAGAAGCAGCTGCTGGCCTGCTATTGGGCCCTGGTTGATACTGAGCAAATTACACTGGGATACAATGTGATTTTAAGGCCTGAAATTCCCATCATGCAGTGGGTGATGAGTTCCCCAAAAACTCATAGAATTGGACATGCGCAAGAAGCCAGCATTATAAAATGGAAATGGTATGTCCAGGACAGGGCACGAGCGGGTCCAAAAGGGACCGCCGTTTTGCATGAGCAGGTAGCGCAGGCTCCAGTGGAGAATTCCGAAATGTTGCATGATGTACCTTCAGTGTGTGAATCCCCAGTAGGGTGGGGCCAGCCGTTCGCAGACTTGTCTGCAGATGACAAAAAACATGTGTGGTTCACAGATGGTTCAGCAAAATATGTTGGAGCGAAAAGGCACTGGAAGGCAGTGTCCTATAATCCTGTTACCAAGAAGCTTTTGACAACTACAGGACAGGGAAAAAGTAGCCAGTATGCAGAGCTTTATGCCGTGTATCAGGCTTTAAAACAGGAGCTACCCGGAAAATGTCACATTTATACAGATTCCTGGTCTACCGCCAATGGGTTAGCTACTTGGCTTCCCACGTGGCATGCACATCAGTACAAAATCCATAACAAAGAGGTATGGGGGAAGGAGTTATGGCAGGAGATCTGGGAAATGTTACCTCAAAGCACCGTGACTGTCTATCATGTGGACGCTCACTGTCCAACTGATTCATTAGACCGATGGTTCAATTGTCTTGCAGACGATCGAGCCAAGATTCAAGAGGCTGAAGTGGAGGCGCAGAGTTCTGATTTGGTGGGAATGGCTAAATGGGCACACCAGAAATGCGGACATCTTGGAGAAAAGGCTACTCACAGGTGGGCTGAGATTAGAGGGATGCATCTTCCCCTAGATTTGATTAAAACAGCGATCATTGAATGTCCCATTTGTCAGCATGCACAGCACAGACCGGTCCCACAGGTGGTGAGAGGCCAGCTAGGTAGAGGTAAATTGCCAGGACAGATTTGGCAGATTGATTACATTGGACCAATGCCAGTGAGCAGAGGGTGTCAGTATGCCTGCACTGTGGTAGACACTTACTCTGGTTATCTCGTAGCCTTTCCCTGCAAGCGCGCAACTCAGCAGAGCACCCTGAAAACACTAGATCTGTTGATTCTGTACTATGGGGTGCCACTCCAGATTCAAAGTGATAACGCCAGCCACTTCAAGGGCAGACTAGTGCAGGACTATTGTGCACAACGCAATATTGAGTGGATTTTTCACATACCTTACTACCCACAAGCAGCGGGACTGATTGAGAGAATGAATGGGTTGCTGAAAGAACAATTGCGTAAACTGAATGATGGGACACTGAAGGGGTGGAGGGATAATTTGTATGATGCTTTGCAAATTTTGAACAACCGACCCCTAACAAATGCCGAGACACCTCTCATGAGAATGCGGACACCTGCTTTACAGATTAATCAGTTTACAACGAGCAATACCATTGTGTATTGGGAAACCGCTCCAGGAGCTTTGGCCCCATATCGAGCTACACCAGAATCTGCAGGACTTGACTTACATGCTTTACACATGCATCGATTGAAACCTAGAGACATCACTCTGATTGAAACTGGGGTGGGAATTCAGATTCCCCCTGAGCATTACGGTCTGATCGCCCCTCGATCTGGGCTTGCCTTGAGGGGCATCCAAGTTTTAGGAGGCGTGATAGATGCAGACTACCAAGGCGAGTTGAAAGTCATTCTTTTGAACAGTGGTGACACAGACCTAGTGGTGCAACCTGGTGATCGCGTTGCCCAAATTGTCATCATGCCGGTTTATGGAGGTGTTGTTAAGAAGGGGAGCGCCCCAGCTCTTCTCACTGTGAGAGGCAAAGGAGGGTTTGGATCTACTGACAAGAACCCAGGGGCCAAAGTGTGGATTGAATCCCCAAATAACCCTCCTCAACCCGCTGATGTCATCGCCACTGGACCAGACAATGTCCTGGTAGTTATGCGACCTGGTCAAGACAAATGGGAACATGTTCCCGCTGACAAATGCTATCTGCGAGAATGATAATACGTGTTTTGTCCTTTGTTCTTTTCAGATCATCCTGTGGAGTGCCTGTGCCATGAGTGTGGTGTATGGAGCCCGTTCGGGAGACTCCACCGGGGAGCGGGAGGGGCTCATAGCCCAAAAATTCAACCGTCAGCCGCAGATGCCAACGCTGCTGCATCAACCGAACAATGTTTGGATTCATCTAGCGCAGGAAGTGCTGAATATATCTCACTTCTGTATGAGTAACATGCAAAGCGTTCAAGATTTGATTACCACTTGTCTAGTGGCAGTGCCCACTCCTGCTGCTGTATTATTACACATCTTTAACAATACAAACCAGGATGGAATGGTGGATGTGAGTGACGTTCGCTCCCATCTGTCACTCTATGAGTACTGCCGTCATTGCCCGGAGGTGGGCAGGCGGTTGTGGAGGAACATAACATCTATACTCACGTTTAACATCTCAAATGGGGATGTGTGCTATTCATTGACCTGTGATCCTATGAAAATAGGTAAATGCGCTCAGCTCAAATTGGAGAAAAGAGACAAAAACTTAACTGCTGCACAACGGACGTTGTGCCACTCACGGAATGACCTAACCTGTTTGAATGTAAATAATTCGATGTTTTGCCAACATGTGGTGCCTGCTGCCAGCCACATTCAAAATGTTAAGTTGCCTAAAGGTTGGCTCTTTTCTTGTGGTAATCTTTCTTTTACTTATATTCCAGCCAATCTAACCGGAGGGCCTTGTGCCTGGTCACGCTTAGGCTTTCTCATGTTTCCTATGGATACTGCTCTACACCCTCGCTATACCAGAGACACTATTCAATTACCTACGGACTGTGATTCTGAAATTTCATTGCTGTCCAAAACAGAATATGTTAGTTTAGCTGGTTCTATCGTAGGGGTGCCAGGACTTGCAGTATATAATACCAGAGTTATTAATAAACTTGCATGTTTAGTAGTCAAGAATATTAACTATACATCAGCTGCCTTAGCTGAGCTGTTATTAGATGTACAGGGAATTAGAAGAGCTGCTTTGCAGAATCGCGCTGCTATTGATTATTTACTGCTTAAACACAACCATGGCTGCAGTGATTTTGAAGGATTATGTTGCTTCAATTTATCCGACCACTCCATATCAATCAACTCCCACATAGAGGCCCTGCATAAGTTGGTGAAGGGGGTGCAGCAGGATGTTGACAAGGGGTGGTGGGATTGGGCTTTTGGATGGCTGCCTAATTTAGGCCAACTGCGTTATATCTTTGGTGTAATCATTATCATAACAGTTATTTTAATTTCATTATGTTGTTGTATTCAGTGTGTGCCTAACCTTCTATCTCAGTGTCGCCCAAGAGCATTGCCATTTCAGCTTATAGGATATACTTAGTTGTAAGTTGGCCAAATGGTCCAAGGGTGGAAATGTATTGCTACATGCACTACGTGCATGTGGCAGCACTACGTGCCAGGTAAACAGTGGTGCAGAGTGTGGACCATTGGCCTCTGCTTTCATTGGCCTTCGCTTCCATTTTGGTTCACGACTCCATTTTGTCGAGTCTGGTTCGGTGCGTAAGGCACTGTTCTGTGTTTTTCCACAAGCTTCGGCAAGCTGAAGGGTGGGGTGTTTTTCTGCTCAACTTCGCTCCATCTGCCTGGTACGAAGGGCGCTATTTACATTCCACGAGCTATCAGTTAGAACAACAGGGGGATGCGCCTGTACACAAGGAGGAATGCAAGCTGCCTGTACACAAGGAGGAATGCAAGCTTCACCTTGGAGTCCTCTCCTGGGAACTTGGCCCGTTCTGAGGAGACGTCTCGAATTGTGAACAAGGTACCGCCGATTGCACAATTTGTAAAGAAGGGGGTCTTTTTCTAGAAAAGACTCCTGGGCGTTAGTAAATACTATAAAAGTTGGGGGCCTGGATGGGCTGGTTTAGGAACTCTCTTCTGGGTTGGACGCAACGCCAGGAGGACTGATTGTCCCGAACAGAAGCTCCCTGTGCTAGCTGATTTGGGTTCCCCAGCTTTGTGTACGGCGGAGGGATGCAGACGCTCTTTTCGGTGAAGCTTTTCAATTTATTAAGTGTATTGTGTGTGCGCGCGTAATATGTACTTATTCTTGCAGTCATTTTCATGCTATTGAGCATTGAAGTATATTGTGTGTGCGCGCGTAAAATGCACTTATTCTTGCAGTCATTTTCATGCTATTGAGCATTGAGGTATATTGTGTGTGCTTGTATTATATGCACTTACTCTTGCAATTATTCACAGAGTGCTTATATCTTTATCATTATTCTCATGTTATTCTCCTGATGTATATATATATATATATATATTAGTGTGGTTTAGTTTTGCTAGCTGAGAACTTGCCCCTTAAATAAACTTGATTATTCTACTTACGAAGGTGTTTGAGAGTGATTGCTTTACATTGTGCCTTAAAATATCCTGAAGTGCATAGTTTTGATATTCTGAAGAGTAAAGCAGCACAGGGGCTATCTGCGAGCACTGCATCAAGCTACAAATTTGACCCAATGAGAGGCATGTATAGTTTCTTTAGAGAGACGCCTGGCTGCCAAGATGACGTCAACCACCTTCAGAGGAAGATCAAAGATGTTAAGCTGTTGCCACTCAGTCTGCAAGCATGAAGGTGGAGACTGCAAAGGCCTGGGCACAGAACCCCGCCCTGCTGCTGTGACAGCAGGTCCTAACAGGGAGTAGCCTGATCACAGAGGAAAGATGCTCCAGCCCAGTAGCTCTGAATACCAAACTCCCCATGCCCATCCCAGGGGCAGTAGGATGACTTGGGCCCGGTCAGTCCTAGTCATCTTGAACACTCTGGGCAGGAGTGTTATCAGCAGAAAAGGATACAGGAATCCGGAGTTCCACTCGTGGCAAAATGCTTTTCAGAGCAGGAGACACATTGGAAACCTCAAACACAGAAGTGCACGTTGCGCGTTTCTCTGCAGTGGCAAACAGACCCTTCCAATTCTCGGAAAAGATCATGCAGCACCTCCAGGTGTAACTGCCATTTGAGATCTGTTAGGGGCCAACAGCTGAGTTGGTCCTAAATGACTTTCAACTGTCCTGCAAAGTGACTTGCCACCAGGAAGATACCTTGGTGGTTCAGCCATTTCCGAAGGTGCAAGGCGGCCTGGCACAAGGTCCCTGACCCTAACCAACCCTGTTTATTGCAGGACCACATTGCGGTGGTGTTGTCTGAGCACCTGTACCAGCCTCCCACTGATGGATAGAAGGAAGGCTTTCCATGCCAAACAGCTGGCCCTCTGCTCCAGAAGGTTGATATGGAGCCGGTACTCTGTTGGAAGCCAGTGGTCTCTGATGTCCCCTGTTCCCAGGTTGACATCGCAACCCAGAAGCAACGCATCGGTCACCATTGTCCACTCTGAGTAGGGAAGGGAGATGGGTCTACTGCTGACTCAATCGCGGCCTACTAACCACCACTGCAGATATTTTGCATTCTCGTTTGAAATCTAAACACGGTCGGAGAAGCCCTCTTGATGTTGGGCCCACTGAGTCTTCACATGCCACTGCAGAGTCCGCATATGCCACCAGGTGTGCTCAACCAGCAGGATGCAGGAAGCCATCAGTCCCAGCAGCTTCAGAGTCAACCTTATTATAATCCAGGACTCAGGCTGAAAGATCGGGATCATAGCCTAAATGTTCTGGACTGAACCGTGTCCAGAATGGCCCCAGTTAAGGGAAGTGTTGAAGGAGGAGTCAGGTGTGACTTGAACCCAAAAGTTGACAGGACATTCTCCATAGTCGGAGGTGATTGAGGACTGCCTGCTGTGAGCCTGCCTTCAACAGCCAATCATCAAAATATTGGAAGACTGGCACCCCTGACCTCCTACAGTGTGTCGCCATCACTTCCGTGAACACCTGTGTGGCTACAGTGAGACCAAAGTCATAACCTTTGCAGGCAGTCTGCAGGACGTACCTGTCCAACGTGATCGCTTGCTAACTTGAATAGAATTGGTGGATACTGCCTCCTGCTGTGTAGCTGTGGCTCTGCAAGGGCACACTAAAATATTTTGACAGAGGAAGAATGGGCAGTATGATGGCCTTGGATGCGGGAGCGGTGGGCATTTCGGCCCCTTCAGTTAAACTGCTGAATTCCCTGCTGCGGCTGGACAGGCTAGTGGTTAAGTGGTACCTCATCAAAGTCACATAAGGAATACTGGAGTTGATGTGGCTGCCAAGGCTTGGCAGAGGTCCACAGGGCTAATGTTAGCCCTACTCTCTGTAAAGCATGCAAAGGCAGAGTCAGTCTTGTCCCCAAACAGGTCTGTCCCATCGAATGGCATGTTCATCAGGGTGGAATGGACGCTGCCCAAGTACACAGTAGATAAGAGCGATGCATGGAGGCCACATCACAACCCTCTAAAATTGCCTGCAAAAAGGCAAGGCAAAGGTCTTCCTGTACACCAGGGAGGACTTGCGCCACGGATTCCCCAACGGCATAAGTGTAACAGCCTAAGAAACAGGAGGTGTTGAGTAATCGAGGGACAAAATTAATGTTAAGAAGAGGCGTTTTCTGAATGTCTCAACTCGCTAGGGAAGTGGTAGGAAACTTTCTGCAGTTGGTCCGGCTGGTGAAGGCCTGCGCCATGAGGCTCTGTAGAGAAGGGTACTGTGGCAAAAAAGTTGGTTCACCTGGAGCAGGGCGATGGCGCCTTGCAATTTGTCTGTTAAGTATATGTCAGAGCTGCATTGAAAGGAAGGTGTGGGCTTAAAAGTAGTCTGGCCCAGTTGTAGGACCTCAATCAGCCCATTTGTTTTCACTTCCTTGGTGGGGAGCTGGAAGTCAAGGACTTCAGCTGCCCTACAAATAACCATTGCGTAAGAGGCACATTCTTCTGTAGCTTGGCAACGAGGAGAGAAAAGAGCTGTCTCTGGGGCCCACTAGCCTCCTGAAGGTACCCATATCAATTGTCCTCAACATAGGGCTGAGTGAACTTATCATCTTGGCCATAGTCGCTGTCAGAATCAGTGCCAAAGAGGGAATGAAGTGAATGCTGCCTGCTCTGTGGAAGTTCAAGCGCAGGAACTGGAGCCTTGTTCACAGGCGGGCGCTGAGGCAGTGAAATTCAGATCAGTGTTGAGTCACCATCAGAGAGGACAATAGGAAACGCCTCCTTGGGAGGCAAGGTCGGCATTTGTGTCGAAGTACCCAGGCCTAATGTGGTTTTGGGTGTTTCTAAACTGGAGCCAAGGAGAGAAGTAACTCAGAGTGATCAGGGTGAACCCACCGCCTGTAGTCCAGATGGAAGACATCTTGGCTCTGTGGGGCATTATGGCATGCCAGAGGGGGTCTGTAGTAATCCAAAGATCTGGAGCATAGTTGTGTGGAACTCTTAGATCTGGCATAGATTAGGTAAGGGCCCTGGAAACTTAAGTTGTGCCAGAAACAGCTGCAGAATCAGCTCTAAAGTCAACCGACTTCAGAAGCGAGGCCGGTGGCACCTACACACACTTGACTACGGAAGTGGAAATGGCACAAAGAAGTGGAACTCCACTTTGACTTCTTGTTTCTTTTGTGCTTATGGGAGGACTTGGAGCATATAACAAACACCAGTCTCTAGAGCGGCTCAGTCAATGGGACAGGGACCTAGATCAAGCACTGGAATTTGAGTGGTCCAAACACTTCGTCTTCTTGTGCCTGGCAGCAAAGTTTTGCCTCACATTTCCTGATGGGCTTCAGGTTAATTGATGCACATATTTGCAGGTCTCGAGTCATGGTCCTAGACCAAACACCTGAGGCATACCTGGTGGGGATATGTCACAAGCATCAGCTTGCAACAGTTCTTACAGAGTTTAAAACGTGCCGTCTTAAAGGATGACATTGCTAGCACACTGAAAAAATGTAGTGAGATAAGAAAAATTGAGGTAAGGATCTCTGAGAGATTAGAAGAAGCTCTGGATCCGTGTCGGGTTGTGCAAAAAGAAATGAACTAACATCAGCATGTGGGAGTGGTGTCTATACCGTCCCACAAGTCATTTCTGGAGTAAAACAGCATCATTGCATATTCATCAAGATGCCACCTTCTGGCTTGCAGGGAGGGGTACTGCTGAAAAGTTCCAGAAACGGTCTGACACCTGTGGAATATTCAAAAGGTGAGAAATCTGCAGCTTGCAGGCTTTATAAGAAATCAGCACTGTAATGTGTGGGGAAACTCTCCAAATACAGTTCCAATTGTCTTATTCCTCATGTATAACAGGTGAACGGGGGCTTTCCGGAGTTCCAACACTTTTTTTATTTATTTTAGCAGTAATTATATTTGTTTTTTTTTTGTTTGTCAGGGGATTCCCATCTATTCATTACAACAAACAAGAAGGTGAAGGAGGGAATGCTTGAATTAATCTCAGACAATGGTGATTGGTTGGAGCTGCATTCTGCCAAAAGGCTGATTTGAATATAGCATGTCTGTATGTCTGCATACTGGGCAGAACACTATGGTCTAGAATGAAGCATGAGCTATTACCATCAAGCATTCCTTCTGTCACTTTGTGCGATGGGTATGCACAAACATGGTTCCCAAGCTCAATGGGTCTCAAGATCCAGACACAGGCTAAGTGGGACGAAACCAACCTGGGGTTGTTTGAGTTCTCATCTGTATGGGACATGCCAATTCGGGCTGGACTGCTCCTACTGGAGTAGGACCAAAACTAATTTACATGGGGCAGGTCACTGTCTAGAGTGGCAGAGTGGGCAAAAAACAATGTTCTGGAATAGCCCTGAGCGAATGCCAGTGGACGAAATTCATTCAAGCATTCCTTCCTTCCCCTAAATTTTTGTGTAGTAGAGTCCCATCTACTCATTAGTCACGTTTAGGTTGCTAAAGAAATATTTTGAACAATATACTAAATTAAAATCAAGCCGAGTTTATTTTTATTTTTTGAAAAACGTTATTTGAGTTTTAAAATGTTTTTAAAGCCAGTTTTAGCAATTGTTTTGAGCATATTTAAATCTAGATGTTATACACAGCTTAATGATAAAATAATTGTTTCTATATCACTATTTTCTAGTCAGTAAAAAATAGCAGTATCTTCATTTTAACAATGGGAGATACAGTCCTCAGAGAGGGATTAGAAAGGCAGAGAAATGCCTTTCAACTTATACCAGCCATACAGATGTTCTGGGAATGCACTCATGAGTCTCATAGCTTCAGCAGGGTATTTCCATTGTTGGTTTGAGGACCTTAAAATTCTAGCCCAGAAAAAAATCCTGATCCTTTATGTTCCATATATTCAAACTCAAAAATGGAAGGGTTCCTCACCACTCATTTCTATCTCTGAACTGAAGAGCTTGGCTCCTTAGGACCTCGCTCCTAGTAGAGTACTTCAGAAGACAATCTAATAATAAGCGGGCTACATGGAAGAAATTAAACAGGAAACAATACACAAGCAAATGGATGAGTGTTTGTTGATGGGAATTGGGGGTTTTAGGTATGGCGAGACAAACACTTGTTTGGGTACTATGAACGTGTTGAGCAATGCACCATGGTATATTCTTTTAAACACTGCTACCACAAGTGACTTGAATACCTTTTTTTCTTAAAATACGCGCAAGGGCACCACACATTTGGATCCAACAGTGATGATTGCAATTAACAGCATCCAGGCGTGGGCATCTACTGTGTGCAAACATGTTAAGCCCTTGCCATACAAAGAACTGAATCTCTTTCCTTGGAAAACAGTTTTCCTGCTTTCACTTACATCAGCCGGGAAATTTATGAAGCTTCACATCTTTTCAGCTAATGATACATTTTCTGGCTCCCAACATGATCAACTGCTACTTCAGCCTGTTCCATTGTTCAAGCCACTGTTATTCTCTGACTTCCACCATATAAAACTTTGCGATTGCAATAATCTACTTTCCGTTTCTAACATGCCCAGAGCAGAAACAAAAAAAGGGAGGACTAAGAATAAGGGAGTCTAGAAGCAGTGACAAACATAAGCAGAAATGGCCAAAGAGAAGGGCAAGATTAAAAAACGAAAATCCAAGACACATGGTAAGAGAAACCTTTGGAGGATGTCCTGTGAAAGACAAAGTAAAATGTCCCAAAAATAAGGACTTGAACTGGTGGAGGGAGGGTGGTGAGGGGGAGGTATAAGGGTCCTTTCTTAACAGAGGGTTCTCTGATGGTCTTGCCTGTTAAAATCTAAGGGAGTCTGTCAAAAAACAGCCAAAAGACACATTCTTCATAAAGAAAGGCACTTCAGTGTTTAACCATGACCACGAATACTAAACTGAGATAAACTTACTTCATAAATATGAATTAACACCTATCATCACTACGAATACTGCTGTGTAAACGAGTCAATGAATGTACACAATTACACGTTATTGTTTGTAATGTTAATTGAGGTTCATGTCAATATACAATCCAGTAAATATTGCAACAAACAAAAAATACATTGATCAGTTTAAGCCATCAACCCGGATCAAACCATGGGTTCATAAACGTTTCTGAAAATGGTCTAGCCAAAGAATTTACGACAGGATGGAATTTATGAAGGCTGGTTTGATCAGGACCATATAGAAATAGGAAGGCTGCAGCGCTTACTTTAATGGGGTTGATATACAAATCGCTTCATCTGCTATTCACTCATGTTTGAATTTAGCACCGTTTTCTAGTCCTTAGCTGCACTGAAGAAATGCATCAAAGATAAGCCAATGAGATAAGGTTCGAATCAGTCATGTAAGAAAATGAATTGCACTCAAGACCAGTGAACATCCACGTGTTTAGAATTAATGGGATTTTAAACGGGTCAGAGGTGTCACGTATTTGAAGAATGCAACTGTTTGCCAAAATGCTGGTAAAATATTAAGTAATTAAAAGCAGTGGTTTGAGCAGATAATTTCTGAATACTTGTTTAACCAAGCTCATATTGGTGTTAGAGATGGAATTCAGACACAGGGGTTATGAAAGATAAGCTACATTGTAGTTTTGTAAATCTCGGTTCTTGGGATGAGTGTAATTTACTGATATTAAACTGTGATATTCTGCCTCATTTTTGTATGTTCAGACTTGCCTTGGGTGGTTTTTGCCCGGCTGCACATTATGTTGTTTCTCGGGGCACACAACACGCACACCCAACTACAGTTCAAGGTGCCTACTGTTCCTTCTTCAGACAACAAGACGACTAATGTTCGGTGATAATTGACTCATAGGCACCTGCACAGTCCTTATACATGTATACCTGAAAATGGTGCTGCGGACCTTTGGAAAATCTATGCAGTTTCTCCCAAATGGTAACCCTTGCATCCATTTTAATGTGTGTTGTGGTAATATAAAGGAAGATCTTGTATGCCAAGAATGATGTCCTCTCTGATGGAACAAGCTGGGTACCTGCAGTTTTCAGATCCAGCCAGCTACCCTCTCCTTGAAACAACATGCGAGGAACCACCTCAAAAACCTCATGGCAATTTCACCCTTGTGTAGTTTCCAGATGGAATCTACACCCTGATCAAAGTACTGCCAGAATAGGTAAGACAGGTCAGCACTGGTTTGAATGATGGGCAGTTCTACTTCCTGATCAGCCTTGAGGTAGCATACACCTGCTCAGGTGATCTGGGTTGTGTGGAGTATAATCCACATCCAGATTTGTGATTTTTGAATGCACTACAGCTCTTCGTTAGCCCTAGTTATGCCCTAGTGCCACTACCCCTGCCGCCCAATGAA
The DNA here is from genome assembly GCF_031143425.1 of Pleurodeles waltl. Taxonomy (NCBI): domain Eukaryota; kingdom Metazoa; phylum Chordata; class Amphibia; order Caudata; family Salamandridae; genus Pleurodeles; species Pleurodeles waltl. Next base: position 874,899,528 of record NC_090448.1, on the reverse strand, counting down.
CTTGGTACTTCATGGAAAATAGCCCAAAGACATTTGACTCAAAACTTCAATTGTATACTTAATTCTATTTTCATTTAAATTCATACGCACAGGGATTCAGCAAAATAATTTTCCTGTATTTATTTATATATAATGTTGTATACATGAAGCATAAAAGCTCAAAACAGAAACTCAATTTTAGAGAGGATGGAAGGGTTGTATGGCATTTTAAGTAAGATATCAAAATTATGTTAACACACTAGCATAATGAGACGGTCGCTTGGAAAGCATTACCTACCAGATAGATCCAATCTGACCTGGTCAGGGTAAAAAGAAACTGTCTGAAAGAAAGAAACATAGAAATCCTGTGCTCAGGTGAGAAGAAGCCAAATAATCCCGACTTTGCTGGTGTGATAACCTTGTCACGAAAGAACAATGATAGGTTCCCGAGGCGAAATACATCACCGTTATCAATCAGAAAAAGAGACAGAATGGCACGATGAGACACATCAGATAAATGGCTGAGGATATTCAGTCGAAAGGGTTCTGCCGTCTCCAAATGATAAAAAATGTGTGCACAAGTGATTCATTTCCATACTTCCAAGGAATGAAAACCTCTTCTTTAAGTCAGCAGGAGTAAAAGACTTTACACTTATAACACAAATGGCGCTATAACTGATTTACGTATTGATGCAGTGTATTTTCATAAGTTAGGACTCCAATCTCATGCCACATAAGTAAAGCTGTCTGTAAAGAATGTTTATTTTAGTGTTAATTTTGACAATCGTCACATTTTCAAACACAAGCACAGTATGTGCACATTTGAAATAGGTAAATTCCAAAAAACAAAGGTTATGTTAAAATCAAGGAACTAATCAGGAATATTAAATACAGAAGACAGTCAAGCAGAGCGTGTACACAGCACACACATTATATATTCATTCATAATTACTTCAATTAATAAATCACACATAGCCACTTATTTGCTCCAAACAGTTCACTATCTTCTATCTAATCATAAAAATACTTTTTTAATTTTATGCAGACCACTTCATTTTATATGGATGGACTAACACTACCTGGAAACAACTACATATGGCTAACCTGAACAAAGGGTACTCCAGAGGATATCCATACTTGATACCTAAAACAAACACATTTTCTAGATGCTTTATACTATCTGCCTCACAAGTACAGTTCGAAACCAGCCTGGTATTTCTGTGTATTTTTTCCTATATCTTCGACAGAGGGCATACATTAATCGCAACATATTGTCAAACATTATTCCTCACAAAAGGAGCATGCTGTTGATGATCGAATGGTTTTTGTTTGTGGCATTTTATTTTTGGCAGAGAGAAACTTTTCTTCCACAAAGATCAAGTGTTTCTGGCCAGGACACTACCATCATACCAAGATAGCACTATTTAGTGATCCAATGTCAAACTCTTCTAAATAGTCTTAGTAACAGTTTACTGTCATATGAAAAGTCTCTGATTCTTTCTTATAATTTCTTGTGGTCCGATTGGTAGAATAATTTGCTGTAACATGAAGCATTACATTATGTTCTTGGAGAGACCACAGTAGTAAATGTAAACTAATAACTCAATGAGCATGCAAGACCTTGAACAGAAATCTTGCACTCTCCATTTCTCAGGACACATGATTTATGCGTCCTTTCATCAATTATTAAAGTACAATGGAAAGAATACTCAGTTGGTTACACAAAAGCTTGAACCCAAAGAAGTTTGGCTAGCCCTTATATTAAATCTATTATTAGAATGGTAAGGCCGTGTTAACTACAGCCAAAAATCTAGCCTGCACTCCATAAATATCCACCTAAAAATCCAATGGCTCACCAAACCCAAAACATTACACACACCGCCAATATTAAGTTATCTTAGAATGGTGAATACAAAGACTCCAAAAATATAACAGTAGACTGCAGATTCAAGACCATAAAAGACCAAGATTGTGGGATGATCCGCAATAACTTTACATTTACAAAAAAGTACCACTGTACCAAGGACAACTAAGATCCTCTGTATTTTAAACAAACGTCAAATGAATCCTAGCATCATTGACTAGTGCTCACTCTTTTTCTTGCTTAGGTTCTCCAGTCATCTTCTTTAAACAAGAACACCACGGCTAAGGAGATTCGCAGTAATATAAAACTCCAAAATAAAATAAACAAAACTTGGAAATATCAACAGACGTATGCAGTCAAAAAATAAATGCAAAATACTTGCCAATAATCAGTTGATAAATCACCATCAAAGACGTAGAAGTGACGTTTATTTATACGTCAGGTTCTACCAGCCCCATTCTGGCACCTGGCCACCTGTCACCTCACTCCAATTAAACAAAATAAAATGTACTGATTAGTTTCAAGTAAGATGCTAAGGCATTTAAGGCCAGATGTACGAAGAGACAAGTCGCAGAAAGGGGTCACAAACTGTGTATCGACTTTTTGTGACTTACCTATGATTTTGCAGTTCACTTATGCATGAATAGGTCACGCTGCAAAATGTCTAACCACAAAGGGTTACAGACAACGTGCCTTATGGAGATTTGTAGGAAGCTGGCTCTGTATATACTATATCAAAATTAGGTATAGTGTGCACAGTCCAGGGGTTTCCCAGTAGCTTAACAGAGGCTAAAGTAGATCATACTAATGCTCTCTTTTGTGGTATTGTGGTCGAGCAGTTAGGGTTATCAGAGGGTAGTGCAAAGCATTTGTTGTACACACACACACAACAGAAGAAGGACACACTCAATGACTTAACTCCAGACCAATGTTTATTATATAGCAAAAATATATTTTCTTAATTTATTTTTAGAACCACAAGATTCAAGTTGCAGGTAAGTACTTCAATGGACTTGTATTTCACACATGTATCAACAGTACTTTGTTTGAAATCGATAAGTTATACAGATCTTGAAATATTGGCAATAATCTGTTTTAAAAATGGACAGTTGGGCTTCTATGGAGAATGGGGGCACTCAGTTTCAGATCTGCAGACAGGTAAGTACTCGCGACTTCGGAGGGCAGACCTGGGGGGTTTAGAGGAGCACTGGTGGGCCACACATAGGCACCAAACATACACCATCAGCGGCACTGGGGCGGCCGGGTGCAGGGTGCAAACAAGATGTCTGGTCTCCAATGGTTTCTATGAGGGAACCCCGGGGGTCACTCAGACGCTGCAGGCGAGGTCCAGGGGGTCGTCTCAGACACACCACCGGCTGGACAGGGAGGAGGGCCGCCTGCTAAACGTTGCTGCACAGGGTGTGCATTCTCCAAGGCCTGGGGCCTGCGGGTGCAGTGGGTCCTTAGGTGTCGGATATCCCTGTCCGGAGGTTATGCGGTCGGGGGGTCCTTGGGATTCCCTCTGCAGGCTGCGTCATGGAGGGGTGGAGAGGTCAACCCAGGGTGGGCACTTGCTCAGAATCACCTGGGGATCCACTCTAGCTGGTTGGGCCACCTGGACACGGGCTCTGGGCGTCGGGTGCAGAGTGGTTAGGACTCAAGCATTCGGAGTGAGATTGGAGTCCTTAGCTGTTGGTTTCTTCTTGGACAGGGCCGCTGTCCACGGGAGTTCATGGTCCTTTTGGGCACAGGGCAGTTCTCTGGAGCTTTGCAGAGGTCGCTGGTCCCACTGGATATGTTGCTGTTCTTTTGCAGGTTCTTTGAAGCAGGAGACAGGCCGGTAGGTCTGGGGCCAAATCAGTTGTTGTCTTCCTTCTTCTCTGCTGTGGGTTTTAGCTAAGCAGTCCTTCTTCTTCTTGTTAGGTCGCCAGGAATCTGGTGAGCTGGGTTCAGGGAGGCCCTTAAATCCTAGGTTTAGGGCGTTTTATGGGTCAGAGGGTAGTAGGCAATGGCTACTGTCCCGGAGGGTGGCTGCACCCTGCTTGTGCCCACTCCCTTTGGGGAGGGGGGCACACAGCTAATACTATTGGTCCCTGTCCTCCAAACCAAGATGTAGGATTCTGTAGGGAGGGGGTCATCTTAGCTCCGGACACCTTAGGGGTTGTCCTGGCTGGGGTGGTCACTCCTCTCTGTTTTCCTTAATCATCCCGCCGGACTTGCTGCCAAAGGTGGGGCTTTGTCCAGGGGACGGGCAGTTCCACTAACTGGAGTGCCCTAGGGCACTGTAATCCGAGGCTTGAGCCTTCGAGGTTCACCGCCAGGTGTTATACTTCCTGTAGGAGGGAGGTGTGAAGCACCTCCATCCAGGACAGGTTTCTGACCACAGAGTACACAAAGACTCTCCACCAATGAGGTCAGAAACTTGACTGAAAGTGGCAGGCTGGCACAGACCGGTCAGTCCTATATTAGCAGTTTGGCTAACATACAGGGGGCATCTCTAAGATGCCCTCTGTGTGCATTTTTCAGTAAATCCCACACTGGCAGCAGTGTGGGTTTATTGTGCTGAGACGTTTGATACCAAACTTCCCAGTATTTAGTGAAGCCAGTATGGAGCTGTGGAGTTCGTAATGGCAAACTCACATACCATATACCCAATATGTCTACACTGCACTTACAATGTCTAAGAATGGACTTAGACACTAAAGGGGCATATTGCTCATGCAGCTATGCCCTCACCTGTGGTGTAGTGCACCCTGCCTTAGGGCTGTAGGGCCTGCTAGAGTGGTGGCTTACCTATGCCACAGGCAGTGGTTTGTGGGCATGGCATTCTGAGAGGGTTGCCATGTCGACTTTGCCTTTTTCTCCCCATTAGCACACACAAGCCGCAAGGCAATGTGCATATGCTTGGTGAGGAGTGGTATGATATATGGTGCAGCCTTTGGGGACCTTCCCTGGTCACAGGGCCCTTGGTACCATGAGCACCTTTTACAAGGGACTTAACGGTGTGTGCCAGGGTTGTGGAAACTGTGGAAACAAAAGGTACAGATTTTGAGATAGAACACTGGTGCTGGGGCCTGGTTTGCAGGATCCCAGCACACTTTCAATCAAAGTTGGCATCAACACTAGGCAAAACGTGTGTGTGTGGGGGGGGGGGGGAGGAGAGGGATAAACATGCCAACAGTGGCACTTTCCTACAATATTAATCAGGTAGGTCGCTATTTATGACTCCTTGTGACTGCCTAGCATGCAAAGATGGTGGAAAGCAGACCACCATCCCTATGTTAGCATTCCCAAATATGCACTCTCTTGTGGACAGGAAGCTATAGTTTATATTTGACTTCTGTATAACTGCAAGGAACTAATTGCTTTTAACATTCTGTTGTTCCCTAATCTTGGCACTTTGAATGTGCATTTTAGATCTCTACCATCTTAAGTGTGACATTCATATAGACATGTGCAACATGGTCCGTGGGAAAAATCCTTCCTGTTCCATCACAGAATAACCATAGTAAAATGTAACAAACCCCAGTCTTAGAATATTATATATAAATGTTCAAGAAATAGTTCAAAGTAAATTTTCATCAACAACATGACTTTCTGAATACATTTCTGTAATCTCAAGGTTTAGCAACACAAAATTCATAGGAAGTAATAGGCCTAAGGAAAGAAATCGGGGGCATCTGTATCCAAATCCAAATAGATTTATAGAGCGCTACTTATCACCCCAGGATGTATCCAGGCGCTAGGTATTGTGGCTGCAAGCTGGTTAGGTTATTCCTCGAAGAGCCATGTCTTGAGCTTTTTCCTGAATTCAGCTAGGGTCAGTGTGGTTCATAGATGGGTGGGTAGACCATTCAAGTTCTTGGCGGTGATGTAGAAGAAGATACGTCTGTGGTAGATGAGGTTGGGTCCGATGTTGTGGTGGGCTTTGAAGGCAATGGTGATGACCTTGAACTTGCATCTCTTGTGTACGGGCAGCCAGTGTTGTTTCCTGAGCTGGGGGGTGATGTGGGTTCTTCTGGGTAAGTCCAGGACGCATCTTGCTGCTGAATTCTGTGTGGTCTGGAGTCTGTGGAGAAGTTGTGTGGGAGTCCCAAGTAGAGTTCGTTTCTGTAGCCCAGTCTGCTACTGATGGTGGCCTGAGGTACTGCATTTCTGGATTTGGTGGGGATCGATCTGAATATCTTGCGGAGCACACGGAGTTGGTTGAAGCAGGATGATGACACGGTGTTTACTTGTTTTCTGAAGGTGATCTTGTTATCTATGATTAAACTTAGATTATGGGCGTGTTCTGTCGTGGTTTGTCCAAGAGTGGCAGGCAACCATGAATCTTCCCAGAGTGTGGGGTAGTTCCTGAAGATAATCACTTCAGTTTTCTCTGTGCTCAGTTTGAGCCAGTTGTCTCGCATCCAGTCGGCTATGTGTCACATGACTTTGCTGAGGTTTTCTCTGGGGGAGACGTGGTCTCTGGGTGGGGTCTGTCTTTCAGAGAGGAAGAGGACGAGCTGTGTGTCATCTGCATATGGGATGATGTTGAGTATGTAGGAGCGCACGCTCTCTGCCAATGGTGTTACATAGGCGTTGAAGAGGGTGGGACTGAGGGAGGTGCCCTGGGGAACTCTGAATATGATGTCCTTGGGTTCTGAGATGAAAGGAGGGAGGCGGCTTCTCTGGCTGTGTCCTTTGATGAAGGCATGGATCCATCTGAGGATGTTGCTTCTGATTCCAAAGGGGTGTAGTCCTGAGATGAGGGTGTAGTGGATGATGGTGTCAAAAGCGGCAGAGAGGTCCAGTAGTGTAAGGGCTATCTTCTCTCCTAGGTCAAGGAGGGACATGATGTCGTCTGTTGCTGCGATGAGGGCGGTTTCGGCGCTGTAATTGGAGAGGAAGCCGCTTTTGAGTTTGCTGGGGTTGGCTGTGGGTTTTTTGAGGAGTGGTTTGACTTCAGCTTGTTTCCAGACTTCGAGAAGGTGGCTATTCTGCTAGCGGTGTTGATGATGGGATGAGGACATCCTCAGAGGGCAGAGGTCCCAGGTTGAAGATGTGGTGGGGTCAGGGGTCATTGGGCTAGCCAGAGTGGGTGGATCCCATAATGTTTGCTGTTTCCTGAGTGGATAGGGACGTCCGGTCCATGATCATGTGACTGTAGGCCTCTTCTTCTGAGGTGAGTAGCTGTTTGACGTTGGTGGGTTGGTGAGAAAAATGACTATAGACTGCCATGATCTTGTTGTGGAAGTACTCAGCCAGTGAGTTGCAGAGGGTCTGGGACGGTTAGATGGCGTTTTCGGTGGTCGCCGGGCAGGAGAACTGTTTGATGTTCTTAAAAGGTTTGTTTGGGCAGTTGGTGCTTGCCTCGATCCGGTTGAGGAAGGCAGTCTTTTTAGTTTCCTTGATTTGGAGTTGGTAGTTTTTCAGCGCTTCCTTGTGGATTGTGCAATCTGTATGGCTTTTGCTGGTGCGCCACGGTCTTTCCAGTCGTTTGCAGTCTCTTTTGTGTGTGAGGAGTTCTGGGGCGAACCGTTTCGCCGGTTTACTGGATCTTCTAGTGTTGGAGCTGGTGATGGGGGCTACTTTGTTGGCACAGTTGAGGAGCCATTCAGTTAGTTTGTTGCCGTCTAGGTCAGGGTTGTTTGAGAGTATGGGTCTGCTGCTCCATTGTGTTTCTGTGAATTTTCCCCATCTGCGGATGGGGGGTGGCGGAGTAGTGTTCATGGGTTTGGGGTTCATAGTCTATCGTGAAATGTACCAGGGGATGGTCAGTCCAAGTGAATTCCGGGGTCTTGGCTGCAGCAAAATGTTATCATGGTTGCCTAGCAAAGATTGCAAGACCACAATATTTCAAGATGGCTTCCATATCTCCAGAATAAGCAGGTGTCAAGGCATGCTTGGAACTGTAGCTCAATAGCACAGTGCTACGGCACAGCAAATTCACCACATGTGCACAGCCTGAGTCCACACATTAGAGACACCTCATGATAATTGCCCCATTCCTCTGTAAAAGACACTTAGAGCAAGGAGATATGCAATATCTCATTAGTTCTGATAGTCGTATAAATGTCATGATGTTCAGCCACCTTTAAATCATGAAGCTCAGTCATAGCCTGTTCGTAATATAGTGCTTTCCCTTGTTACAATAATCCATTTTGTTCACATCTATTGTTCAGTGAAGAATCTTGGTCTGTAGATTGGCAAACCACATGGCCTTTGGTCAGAAACAAATCTATATTAGTTAGACCAAACATTTGGACACAAAGTTAACTGTAGATCATCTGTAAATGGATTTTCAACCTCCAATTCATCTTTGCCCGATAAGGCATCAGTCTGACCACACTTAGGACCTGGTCTAGAGTTAGTCACAAAATGACAGCCCAAGAAAAAAAGGATCATCTAAGTTGTCTAGGTGCAAGTGTGCTGCTTGACTTCAGGCACTACAGTTTTTATGCTTTGCATACACCTCTACAGTGTGTTTGGTTTCAACAAATAAAGTCTTCATTCTTCAAGAGATCTATTAATGGCTAAAGGATCTTTGACAGAGATTGTATAATATAACTATGCTTGTTGGATTTTCATTTTAAAGTAAGCGACTGGGTAAACCTGGATGTCGCTAAGAGAAGAGTCCATCTCAACAATGAAAGTACAAACTACCTTAGGATGTTGCAACATTGATGCACCAGAGAAGCAGTCTTTCAAAAAACAAAATACTTGATCTTGTTCTGTACAAACAAATACAACTCCATTTCTTAGTACCATGATAATGAATCTTATGATTATGATTTCAGAAAACTGAATACACCACTTTTAAAAACTGGCAGAGCCCACAAAACTTTGAATGACTGACTACATTTGGCATAGGCCATTGAACTAGTGCTGCTAACTTTCTTTTCATCCGTCGTAGTGCGCTATGGTCTAACGAAATATCCCAAACCTTAACAGCTGTAGCAGTAAAAAGACATTTATCAATTTCAGCAAAAGGAGGTGCTATTTTAAACACTGCAATATTGCCTTAACATGTTCTATGCGATTTTCCAAGGTATCAGACTAGACAAAATATCATCTAAATAAACAATGCAGAAAACATCCAAAATCCTGCGAGTCCCTTACCAGTAAAATACTAAAAAGATCCAGGAGTACTGAAGAGTCGAAAGGCATGTCCTGGTATTTGAACAATCCGAACTTAGAAAGGAATTACGTTTTTAGTTCATCACCCTCTATGACCATGACTAGATGGCAAGCTCATATGAAATATAACCTAATCACAACATTTTTGTTCTGACTAAACAGAACAGATACTAATGAGAAAGGGTAACAGTTGTTCACCATAACCTTAATGAAACCACAATAGTCTATACATGCTCTCAACATACCTCATTTTTGGAAACCGAAAACTACGGGGAGGAAACAGGAGACTGAAAGGGACAAATGTTCAATTTGATGAAGTCTAAGATATTCTGTTTCTCATTATAAAAGTGATTATAGTCAATCTTAGAATCATAACATCTGTGTGGCTTTTCTTGTCAAAAACAGCACTATAAACCTCATAACAAGATGGTAAAGAAATGGTACATCCAAGTTTTCCATTAGTGCGAGAACTTCAGAAGAATGACTCTCACTGGATGAACATTAAACCAAACAATTATTTTGACAACAGTCAGAATTCAAGTGAACTGTCTTAGCAGCACAATCAATATAGGGGTTAGGCAGGGTCAACCAGTACATTCCTAAAATTAACATACGTAGGAGAGCAACTATCAAACCAAATGTTCTGATGATGATTTCCAAAACAAACAAAATAAACCATATGCATATGAAACCTCAGTGAACCAGAGGATAAACCATTTACTGACTTAGTATACTCATGAATTGTATTCTTAATTACTGAGATCTACAAGGACTGAGCACGCTTATTAGGCTTATATTTACAAGAAGCTCCAGAATCTAAATACCCTGAAATCACCTTTTCCTGAAACTCTGAGAAATGATCAACTATGCCACAGCTACAGTATCATATTCAGAACCCACCTAGAAACTGACTTAATTTCTTCACTCGAAAAGGCAGCTCTTTTATTGTTGAGGCATGTAGTTTTCAGCTGGTTGTGGTATTTCAAAGTGCAAAATCACCAACACCTAGCTGTTAAAAGTCTTGGATTTATTTTAACAATCTTTCACATAATTGCCTGACGTGACACAATGTAAATGCAAGCCAATTACACCTTGTCTTTCTCGTCTTTAAATACCGGTCCCCTTATACTGCCTAACTGGAGTGGCTCAGAGGTCTCCATAGTACTGTTCTCTTTATCTTTGGTTCGTTTACTAATACTTAGGTCTTTATTGAACGATATTCAGATAAGCGATGATCCAACTGCACCACTAACTCTATGAGGTCATCGCAATCAGAAGAAGGATTAACCATCTGTGCCACTACATCCCTCACCTTACTTCATAAATCTTGATAAAATAAGGATGCACCTTTTGCTTCTGGCTACACAGTCAATAACACCAAGTGATTAAATGTCATACAATAATATAGTAGCTCTTGATGACCTTGTTTTAGGTTTATAACTCATTAAAAGTATGTACTTTTTATAAAATAATGTATGCATCTGATTACAAAAAGCATAAAAACTATAAAGCAAAGGATCATTTCTCTTCAACAAATGAATACTCTAATGGGCCATAATCCCAAGCAAATAAGAAAAACAAAAGCTGCTGAGGTTTGATCCACTGGGAAGGTCACAGGTTTGTACAAAAAAACACTGATTAGGAGATAACACAAATTTATTCAGATCTCCAGGGACCTTTTCTGGGGGTGCTAAGGATATATCTGGGATCACACACAACAAGAATGCAAAAATCTTGGTACCTCTCAGGGGAGGATTTACTTGATTTACCTTTTTCTTCTGTGAATTCAACAAATTATCTACCTCCATTTTCATTGCCGCTACCTCTGGATAGAATATTTTTGTCTCTTATTTAACTAAATTGACCTCCTTTTACACATTTAACTAAGGCTTTAAAGATCCGAGATACAGTTGTGTCCGATCCATTACTTAAGTTAAATGACAATGTAGGTTAGAAAATTTGGCAAGATACAATAACCTTTCTGCTCAAAATCCAATACCAACTGTGAACTTTTTCTTCTTGAACTACTTCCACGATTCACCACAAACAAATATAATTGAGGGCCAGGGGTAGAAAAAGGAAAGTGGAATGGGATAAGAGAGAAAAAAAGCACATGACTCCATCACTCTGAGTCATCCCTTCTGTTGGTCAGGAATGTAATGAATCTCCACTATACAAAAGATATCTTTAAGTAATTTGTTCTAAAAGACAATGGACCTCTTTATGATTTTGGTGGTCTTTTCCCAAGACCGCCAAAGCCATGGGTGCCAGAAGACCGCCAGTGCTGGCGGGCTTCTGCCCGCCATATTATGGGTACTGCTGGATGTCTGCCACACTTTGGGAGGATATCCGGTAGTATCCATGCTGGCGGACGGTGGCCCACTGGTGTTGCTACCAGCTGCATCGCCCCGCCAGTAGGACGCCGCCAGCCGTATTAAGACCACTAGTACAGCCTGGTGGTGTCTTACTGGCGGGGCGCTGCCAGCAGTGGCAGTGCCCCTTCCCGTACCCTGCCGGACAACCTCCTCGCCGGACAAGGGAAGTCAGGCGTCCGACAGGGCAGGGGGGGTGTTGTGTGAGTGTGTGGTGTCTACGTATGTGTATGAATGTTTGTGTGCATGTGTAAATGCGACTGTGAGTGTTGTGGTGTATGCGTGGTTGTATGAGTGTGAGTGAATGCATGTATGAATGTTGAAGTGAGGGCATGTTTGGATGCCAGTGTGTATGTATGCATGTGAGTATGCGTGTTTGGATGTCAGTGTGTATGCGTGTGAGTATGCATGTCTGTGTGTATGTATGCCTGAATTTGTGTTAGTGTGTATGAGTGAATGTGTGTATGGATGAGTGTGAGTGGATGCGTGTCTGGAAGTGTGGGTGTATGTGTGGTGGGTGTGGGTGTCTGTGTGCATGTATGCAGGGAAGGGGGTGGGGGTATTAGTGTTTGGATCTGGAGTGGGAGGTTATTGTTTGGATAGGGGTAGGGGGTTTAATGTTTGGATGGGGGGGCCCTACACGTTGGGGGTGGGGGAGTCGTCTACTGGTGACAGGAATGGAAATTCCTGTCACCAGTAGCCTTACCGCCAGGGATTTCGTGCTGGTGTTACCACCAGGTAATCCCTGGCTGTAAGGGGACTCATAATACCACTGGTGGTTATTGCAGGACCGACGGGTCGGAGATGCTTATCTCCGGCCAGGCAGTCCGAACGCCCTTGTGGTACAGGTGGTGAAATGGTTGTGTTGCAGCCAGTTCACCACCACAGTCATTATACGGCGGTCCGCACAGCCAGCCTGGAGGCGGTCGGTCCACCATCTTTACCCTGGCAGTCAGAAGACCATCAGGGTCATAATGACCCCCAATGTGATTAACTGTAACAGTGAATGGATAACCCTTAGCAATACCTCTTGTGTAACCAACGATCTGCACTTTGATGTGGAAATATATATATTAGCACTTCTCTCTATAACTGGAATAAGTATCTTAAGCTTCGTCACTACTCATATTCTTGTGGAGGATGAGTTATTGTTTCAGTTGGTTTCTGTACAACAGCAAGGAAACGAACACTGATAAAATTCTGTTGCCCCCCCAAGGTTGATAATTCATATGTGCATACAATACAAGAACTTTAATACCTTAAGCATATCATATATAAATCTGAGTATCTTTCCAGTTCTGTCACTTAATAATCTTAGTAAAATGCAACAACCCCAATCTTTCCAATAATTCTATATATGATCAAGAAAGAGTAGAATTTGTTTTTTAAATCTTTTTAACTCTTTAAACATAATTTATTTGATTTCATTTGACATCATAAAAGCTCAATGCAATACATTACAATACCTTCAAATCTTTATACAAATAAATAAACACTACAACCTTCTTTACTTCTTATCAATACATTTTAAACCCATGCTAAATATAAGGGATAAAATATGATGCAAAAACATATTACACACAGTTAATTCTCCTTTTTATAATTATCTCCCAACCCAAGTGGACACAGTTACAATTGGTTAAATTTCTTTCAGGCATTAAACATGGCCCATAGAAATCTTGACATGTTACAGCACACATCTGTGGTAGGGAGAGTTTGTAAAAATAGATATGCTGAGTGACAATACAGGACGTTAAGAGACCTTAATACAGGAACAAAATAACACTTCTTCTGAATAGCGTACAATTTGCAAAGGAGACCTACATGCATGGTACTTTGGGGTGACAGGTACTCACAGGGGCTGTTTGTTAGTATTGCTCATCCAATAGTTAATTTCAAGGAAACTGATTAAGCGATGAAAGGAATCCATTCTGAGGCGGGTGAGAATGAAGCTATGCTTGGGATTCATTATAAATGTAAGATAGGTCTGCATATCATGCATAATCAACATAGATTGATTCCTTATACACTGGGCTTCAACACATGATCGGTAGACAGCCAGTTCCTAAAGGGGGATGAGACATTCAGTTTTCAAGTCTTTCCTACTAATAACATCAAAGGATTCAGGCTTCTCATAGAAGTCTGGATGACCCAAATCATATTAAAAACATTTGACATAAGACAACCAAGGAATTCGTAGAGATGAGCTAGTGTTAAGGCAGTCCCTGATGATGGCACTGTTTAAGCCAGTAAACTACATGACCAAATGTTATGCCATAACAGCATGGGCTGCAACATTATCAAATCTGTGAGAAACAGCACTCCCAGTTCCACATTACAAACAGAGGACGAGGAGCTCTTGGGGACAGCAAGAAGAGACTTCAAGAAGTCATTTTCCACCATTTGTAGTGTGCTAGGTTGGTATGTCCCCACACGCCTGCCCAGTATTTAGCAACAGACACACTTTTAGCTCTGTAGATCTTTACCATCGTTCAGGGGGGTTCGTCCACAGTCAACTGACAAAGTTTGACAGAGCCATGGTTGATTTCTTAAACTGCAGCTTCTTAGCAGTGATACAGTGAGTCCATGTGCCCTCTTTGTCAAACAGCACACCCAAATATGAGAAAGTTGCTGTAGTACCAATTTTTGTACCTCTGTTATGTCGCAACACTTTGCTGACTTCCCACATTTCATAATAAAAGTTTTTGATTGATTAACTACAAGTCCTAGATTCCGCATATAAATGACAAAATTAGTGAGAAGGCTCTGAAGGCCCATGGGAGTTCGAGCCATAAGAACGTCATAGTCTGCAGGAGGAGGGCTGGGATAGGTTGATGTCCGATTTGAGGGAGTTCATTGCATTTACTGGTTAATTCGGTCCCCATACTGATTATATATAAAGAGAAAAGAAAGGACGCTAATATGCAACCCTGTCTTACCCCCTCTCCCTATGCTAAATGGTTGGGTGCTCTCTCCCCTGACCCCATAACAAACCCTAGCCCTACATCCAGAATAAAGCTCCCTTAAAAAGTGGATGAATGTTGTCTCCACCCCTAGATCTGCCAAAATAGTCCACAGCTTAGCGTGTATGACACAGTCAAATGTAGACGACAAGTCTATAAAGGACAAGTATATATTCCCCTTTTTGATCTTAGTGTACTTCACGATTAAGATACTCAAATTCAGTCCTTGCACAGTGGTCCCTATGCCAGGGTCGAACACCCCATGCTTGAAAGTCTTGTGATTCAGGCTTCCTCTTCTTCCAACCCATTCCCTTCCGCTCTCCCGGATAGGGAATCAAAAAGACTGTACCAACTTGGGAAAAATATGTTTTCTTCCTCCAGTCTTGTGTTGCGGTCAGTGAACACCACGTGCCTTTTTGGCTGCTATACCCACTCATTGTGGGATAGGGTTGCACAAGTCTTGCTGCAGATCCCGGAGTAGGCCCGGGCTATCATCTCTCAAGCAGTTGCTGATGGGAGAGACGCAGCGCAGTTCACTTTTCTTTGTGGGCTGGAGAAGACGGACTCGCTGGCCAGATCGGTTCTGTCACCAGTGGCCTTGAGGCTCCACGCCTTGTTGAGGACTTCTGGTTTTTCGGGGAATGTCCAACAATCCATTTTGGACATGCCCTTTGATGGCACCTGTCTCTTCGGGGACAAGGCTGACTCAGCACTTGAATGGTTCGAGGAGTCCAGGGCTACGGCTCATTCCCTTCTCCTTTTGACTGCCCCTCGCCCACAACAGTCCGTCTTTCACCCCTTTTGTGGCCACAGAAGGGGCTCCCTTTTGTGTCCCTTTCCCAGCCACCGCGGCACCCATGCTACCCAGCCCCTGTATGGCCAGGGACGCAGAATCTCACAGGCTTTTGGTACAGGTAACCAGAGGTCTGCCCAGTCCACCCCCACCTCTGCTGTAGCCCCGAAAACGTCCTAATCCGTTCCCCCATCTCAGATCAGTTGGAGGCAGAATTCGCCATCACCTGCCCCACTGAGAATCCATCAAAACAGACAGGTGGGTTTTACAGATCGTCCGAAGGAGCAGCTCCCTCCCCTTCGAGACTGCCCCTCCGGCAATGCCTCCATCCTACGGCACCTTACTGGAGGATCATCTGGCACTTCTCTGCGAGGAAGTCACGGCTCTCTTGGCCAAGGGAGCCATAGGGATGGTCCCTGTGCCAGAAGTACGTTGTGACTGTAATTCCTGCTACTTTCTGGTGCCCAAAAAGGACAAGGGCTTACATCCTATTGTAGACCTTCGGGCCCTCAATCTCTTCCTCAAGAAGGAGAAGTTCAAAATGCTCACATCTGTCTGCCTTGGACCCAGGAGACTAGATTGTAGTGTTGGACTTGCAGGCCACTTACTTCCACATATCCGTCTTCCCTGTCCACAGACGCTAATTGCAATTCATGGTAGATGAGCACTTTCAATTTACCATGCATCCCTTCGGCCTTACCAGCACCCCTCGGGTGTTCACAAAAGTGATATCGGTGATTGCAGTTCATCTGCGCAGGTTAGGGGTTTCAGTCTCCCTCTACCTCGACGATTTGCTGTTGAAAGTGGATACGCCCCAGCCCACCTTCAGACTATGGCGAACCTTCTTCACACGCTGGGGTTCACTATAATCATGCTGAAGTCACACCTTACTCCCTCTCACACGCTCCCTTTAATCAGAGCTGTTCTGGACACAGTGCAGTTTCGGGCCTATCCTCCTGAAAAATGAGTCCAGGATATTCAGGCTATGATACCGATGTTTCAGCCTCCTTTCTGTGCCTCGGTGAAACTGACTCTGGGGCTGCTCGGCCTCATGGCAATCTTCATCATGCTGGTGACACATGCCAGATGGCATATGCAGGCTCTGCAGTGGGACTTGAAGTTCCAGTGGGTGCAGCAACAGGGGAATCTCTCTGACATGGTTCAGATCTCGGAGAGAACCCCGAAAGATCTGTATTGGTAGCTTTCGAATAAGGATTAGATCAACGGCAGAACCCTCTCCCTTCCCCAACTAGATCTTGCAGTAGTGACAGAGGTGTCACTCCTGTGATGGGAGCGGCCACATGGAGAGGCCATTTGGTCTCCAGCGGAGTCCGGACTCCACATCCATCTTCTGGAGCTCTGGATGATCTGGCTTGCTTTGAAAGCATGCCTTCCTTCTCTCAAAGGAAATTTGTCACTTCCATATAAATCGTTACCGAAGGTAAGTAACTTGTTTATCGCCTTAATCCTGCGTGCTACAGGCCAATCTCCCTCCTCGATTCACTAGCAAAGATAGCTGGTTGTATCATCCTGAATAGATGCCATTCCAACTCTAGGTCATTGGGAATTAGGATTGGGTCGACGTCGATCATGGGCCCAACAGATGTCAAGGGCGTCGACGACTTAGCCGGTGCCAGGGAAAGTCGCAAAGTCACGACCGTCATCGGCACAGATCTGGTAGTGGATCCTTAGGGTCCCTCAGAGGTCAAAGCCACTGGGGCGGAACCCGACGGGCCCTTAGCCGAACGACCCAGCCCAGATGGAGCGGCAGGAAGGTCGGACTGCCCAAATATGAGATGCATGGCCTTATAGAACTCCTTTAGTTAGGCAGGGGTCGCTCTGGCTCCCAGAAACTCTGGGAAGCGCGGAGTGGACCCAGAAGTAGGCTCCTCGGACAGAGGAATGGAGTGTTGACGCACCTCCAGCGTCACATCAGCAGAGCGATGGGGTGAAATCGAAGAATGCATAGCCTTCTTTGACTTCTTCTTCTTCTTACCCGAGTGACCTGAAGACTAGGAAGAAGACGAATGGTGGTGATTCCACAAGCGGTCTCAAGACTTTCCTCTCAAGCGGGAGCGATGCAGAGTCGAGTGCCAAGCCGCCATGAGCTTTAGGGACCGCTCACTCAAAGCCCTCGGATGCATAACTCTGCACTCAGAGCATGACTTTGGGTCGTGCTCCAAACACCATAAACAGACCCGGTGAGGATCTGCCACCGACATCATGCAGTGACAGTCCTCACATGGTTTGACCCCAGTCTTCGTGGAAATCCTTGACGCACCAAAAGTCACCCAAAAACTTGACAAAAGTGTCAAAATTGGTCAAAAAACAACCAGGGTAGGTCTGTGCGTATCAGCGCATGGCGCAGAAAGAAAAAAACTGACTTTACCACGCTGAGTTGGCGCCTATGTATGGCCCTGACGTCATCATGGCGACCACGATGCCAACGACGAACGCGGAGTTGACTGACGCCACCTGACAGCCCGCAAGGGTACTGCTTGAAGACAAATCTCCAGATCCAGTCTGATGCCTGGGGGAAATTTTAAGGTAAGGAATTTGCAACTAGAAGTCTATCAGATAGCCCCTTTTGTAGGTAGAGACAATGATTGAATCCACCCATGTTGATAAAAAACCTGTTCTACAGCATGCACCCAATACCAAATTCACAGAGGGCCCCACAGTAAGGTATTGGCCTTGAACAAGTCCACTGGAATGACATGTGGGCCTGAGGCTTCCCCCCCTTTACTTGCGTTTATTGCCCTGGTGACCTCCTCCAAACTGGAAGAAGTACTAATAGGCTATGGAGTGTGGAATCAGTGGCAAGGTAACCTGACCCTCTGCGCCCAACACCTTAATGGGGTTTGGTAGATGGCAGGAAAATGATCAATCCACTCTACTGCTAAGATTCAAGCCTCCATCTTGGGGCGTTCCTCTTACCTTAGTGGTGATTAATTTTTACCCACCAACCGCAGCATTATCGTTGTTAAGGATTGCTTCACACAATAATTCCCGAGCTAGATCTCTCAGAGGTATTTTCCTTTGCTTCACATCCGTTTTGTAATCAGCTCTACATGCCTGAACCTCAAGCTTACATCTGGGAGATTTATGTAAAGCCTCCATAAGCCTCTTGTGGACCTTCGAGCACTCATAATCGAACCACCTTTTTTTAGTATGTCTAAAGCACCCTCCAGCAACAGAGAGGCCCTCTTTGATCCCTTGCATGACCTCCATAAGGGCCCCAATAAGGACTCACGGGTCAACAGTCATCTAAACTAATCTCAAAATCTTCTCTATGGGTGCTGATTAACTGATTTAAGAAATCCTCAGGCTCAACCTCACACCAACGCAGCATATACGCAGCATATACCTACTTAATGTGGCCAGTTTGATGTTATCGGCCATGCCAGGGGTTAGGTAAAGGGGCTGGCAGTGAGATGAAGTGAGAGAGAGCTGAACACCCTGGGGAAAATGCTAACTTAGTGTGATATCATGAGTAATAAAGTTATAAGCACTAACAGTTGTGTGTGAAATTAGTTTGTGCTAAATTTCCCAAATTAGTTAAACCACATACTTTTCCAGAAGAGATTTTACACAAATATGTATTAAAATCCACCCCATAAGAGAATCCGCTCCTTTCTATTTCCTGCACAGAGTATCTCTATAACATTCTGTTGAAGATTATATCAAGCAAGAAAGGGTTGATGTAAAAGCTGATTACCACTAGTCAGGCAGATCTTGACATGTCACAAAAAATCAGCTGATAATACGAATTATAAGGTTGTTGGAAACATACATACATAACCCACCCTTTGAACTACCATGGCTAGATGCAACAACTGAAATGTGATATGTTCTGAAATCATTCATGTGAGAGGTTCCAAAAGCCAGGTCTCCTGTAGTCAAAGGAAATGAACACCTCCTACAATTCTAGACATTCTGTTTTGTTGATTTTGTTATGAAGGCCTGCCACATTCCAAAACAGGAATCCTGTGTGTCTTGTGGCAAGTCTTTCAAATTGCCTATTAGGTGATAGCCTAGTTACAGGTCTATTCTTGGGAGGGTAATTACAATGGACGGTTTGCTTGGGTCATCTTCGGACTGTACAAAAGAGCCCATACCATTCTAATCAGATTTATGAATCCTACTTCCCTCCCCGCCATGGTCCCCACAGTATTCCTTACTGAGTCAGTCCAAACCGTCTATATTGACAAACTCTGGTAGCGGTTGTGAATTGGTATAGCATAATTAAAATCGGTCAATACACCTGGATGTGGTTCTACCTGGAATCTAGGCATATCTGGTATTCTATCTGGTTGATAAAAATACCCTAACACAGTGGTTCCCGACCTGTGGTCCTGAGACCCCTGGGGGTCCGCAAAACCTCCTCAGGGGTCCGGGACTGCTTAGAAAATTAAATAATATTAACAGATTAGGTCTCCAGCTTTCAGTAATGACTTAGTGGGGGGGTCCCCGGATTCCAATTATGATTTAGTGTGGGTCCCCGAGCTCCAGTAATGCTAAAGTGGGGGTCCACAGAAGTCAAAAGGTTGGGGACCGCTGCCCTAACAGAAGGAGTGTGATGTTGTGAGGGGACACATTTATAGTTCCAATTCTATGCAGGACAGTTTCCACCAGAAGAGGGGTATTGAAAGATAACACTAGTCACCCGATACAAATTTAGGGCCCTTCCCTACTCATTTGACTCTCCTAACCATCATTATATCTTCAAAGAGGAGCCCTATTAAACCTGATCTAGTACCAATCCAATTTAAGAACTTATTCCTCAAAGAGGTCCATGTTTCCTTATCTTGAGGTGGTAAAGTAGGTACGTTGACCAGGACTATTACATAAGGTATAGCAGCTTGAGGAAGGTCCAAACAGTCAGTCTTGAAGGTGACACATCACAAGCAAAAGTGCCTGAAATTGGGTGGGGCGGGTTCTCACTATTGGACGTGCCAGCACCCATGGTGACCCTTATGTGATTGACTAGATGTGTGGCTTAATGACCCCTGTGTACATCCATCACATATATTTTAGGGAACTGTCTTAGCCAGAGGTTCAAGTGGGGGAGAAGAATTTGGCACAACTCTGTCAGCAATGTGCAGTGAATGTGAAGTTAACGCACAAGTTTCCTGGGGGATGCTATTGAGGGCCATCCAACAGAGTTTTTAGTAAGTCCAGAAAAGTGGCAGAGTTACTTTCCACTTGCTTTAGCCTACTGGTCAGGGAGTCCAACAATGGTTTAATAGACAGCTGCAAAGATTTAATCATGTTTCATACATTTTTCAAAGTATTCAATAGTAGTTTTAGATGCTTTAGGGGCAGACTGTTTTGTTACAGCCTTAGTGGGGGCAGATCTAGCAGAAGCTTTGTTTGTAGGGTTTATTCTCTTAGCCTGGACATTCTCATTGGTCAGGTCAGTGACAGTCGGGCATGGCTGAGGCTTTCTAATACATTTATTTGGTGGTGGAGCGTCAGTTTCAGAGGTGGAAATACAATCTGATATAGTTTGTATACACCCATTACCATGTTTGTCGATGATCTTAGTTTCACCAGTGCTAGAGAGGGTACCAGAATCAATAAGGGGAGCCCGGGCCTGGTTTATAGGGGCCGCTAGATGCTTTTCACATGTTAACAAACTCTCTTCTACACTTGTTATTTATCCATCACCCCTATAGCGCCTAAAATATATTTCAATATGGACAAGTGCATTTTACTAGGAGACAAAACTTTACTGGCAGTTTTGGGATGCTTCTTCTTACCCATCCTCAAGGCTCAGGCGATATAGATAGCTTTAACTTGATAACTTTTTAACATATAAGTCTGCCCAGCAGCAATCTCAACCATGCAAAAGGAGTCCCTCGCTTTAATCGATGCTTTACAGCTCGATAAAGCAAAAAGAAACAAAACTAATAGGTCCATATATTAATAAGGTAACCCGACAATTTATACTAAACAGTAGCTCGACCCCAATGGCTCTGGAATTCCTATTGCCCGTCACCTAGGACACATTGTTTGGGGTCAAGGACAACAAGTTTTCATATTTAGTTTGTCCTTGGGACCAGTAGGCCCAACCCCTGCACTACAAACCCCTTATCTGCCAGTTTACAGCACCAAATTATGAATCCGTTAAGGCCAGTATCCACAGTAAAGGTAATGTTTGTGTCTATATGTTAATACTGTTCAAACTTGTATTTATGGTTCATTAATGCAAAGCCCTTATTATTAGTCTGAGAGCACTAAGGAAATGTTGGGAGCTCGGACAGCACAACTGATAGTAGTTCCAGTATAAAAATGTGTACACACATTTGCAAAGTTTAACAATATGAAGATACATATGATGCTCCAAAATGCTCTCTGATTAGATGCAAATATATGCAGAAGTTTCTAAGCAATATGGAGGATTCTTTGCTTTCAAAATCGAAACGTTCATTAAAAAAATTCACGTAGGAAAAAATCCTTTTGCTAAACTACTGTGAAATTTTAGGTGATAATTCTTGAATCGTCTTTTAGTAAAATGTGTTGCTGCATGCTAGTATTTCCCAAAAATATATCCATAATGGAAAAATCAGTATAACCAGCTTCAACAAGATTATGGGAAACATGAAAATAAACAAGCATTGTCAAAGCCAGTAGGTTTGATCTTGGTCTTTAGCCTTTTGGTTTTGTCAATGCGTATCTTGTTTTGACATGGTTTTTGTAAAACGTCAATGTTGTGGAAGCTGCCGGGTCTTCGCTATTACACCAAACACTGGAAAAAAGCAAAAATAGTTTTTAGTCTCCAAAAGCATACAGTTCCACAGTACGTTTTGGCATTGAACAAAACTACTTTGTGGGCCGATATGCTCCTTGCGAAAAAGCACAATACTGTAACTGTGGAGCCAACTAATAGGGGGAGAGAGAGCGACAGAGAGAGAATGTTAATCAAAACAAAAAAAATCTTGCTTAATGCCAGACCTAAGGGGCCCAATTCTTAAAAGTCACAGGAGTGCACCAAATGGTATATATTCTTGAATTAGTGCAGATTTACAAATCATGAATTACCAAGAACTTGAAGAAGTAGGCCAGGAAATGGTACTCCTAGAAAATATTTGTGAACTGCATTTTAGTTCAAACAGATATGTATGTGTAGATTTGCTCATGTGAAAATCTGTTGAGCATTTACAAGTTCACTTTCCCTCCAGTTACTTTTTTCCCCAACTGTCAGGAATACATTTCCAACCTTTTTTAGTATGGGAAAAGATTAGAGAAGAGCTGCTGAAAACCCCTAAAACATGCAAGTTCATAGGTTTGCACAGACTCATAAGGCCATTCTGACCCTGGAACTATTGTGTACTGCTACCTACAGCCTCAGTATGTAGATCTGTGGATAGTGGCAAAATAATGGATTTGCTAGTATTCAAACCCTGCTATAGAATGAGCCCAGCATAATCAGATATGCTATTATCTGCATGGTTATATAATCAGATCGCTGCCACACCTTGTCGTCCCACAACATGGAACCAAAGGGCCAAGTGGATTTTGTTAAAGAGCAAGTAGATTTATAAAGTAACCTGTCCCATGGACATGTAGATATTTTACTAAATTCCACACCCCTGATCAAAGCAGGTTGTCAACATAGACAAATGTATGATACAAAAGTATAAAGGAAATGTACACTCTCCGGCCCAAAGAGCAGATGCAGCCAAAGACGTTTCAATCAACTAATAAACTGACAAGCAGGATGACTAGGTTAAAGAGAACATCATGAAAGGGAGTGTCACTTGGCAAGCATATAATATCAGTGGGTGATGTAGTCATTCAGGAGATTGTTAGGCGATAAATAACAGTACCTTAAAAAGAGTATATTAGACCATAGCAGGGTGGCCCAGCCCATCCCAGCCTCCTCCGGCCTCTGAAGGGCACAGACGGGTCTGCCCTTGGCCCGGGCTTTGCCCCAGCGCACCCCGCGCTGCAGGAAGATGAAGGGCTTTAAATAGCCCCAGATAGACACAAAAGCGGAAACACCTGCGGCCGCCCTGCTGCAATTCTTCTGGGAGTTGGAGTCTTGACTCTTGGAGTGTGCACGCAGGATGGGAGCAGGCTGTATGACGAGGTTGTCAGCTCAGGCAGCCCCCTCCAAGTCTAAAAGAGTCCGGCGCTCCAGGAAGATGAAGGCTTTAAATAGCCCCAGATGGCAGCAAAAGCAGTAGCACCTGCGACAGCCATAATTTTTTTTTTTAACTGAGTTTATTCGATTTTACTGAGAAACAATCAGTCACAAACAAGGAGACCCCACAATTCAGCAACAGTGCCATTATAGGTTAAATTCACAGTAACATATGATCAACCCATCAGCGAAATATGACAGTGTGTGGATTATTCATACACTTATTGGAGTATGGGTGCATGCCTTTAACAGGCATATGGGCCTCTCCCGAGTCCTATCTCCAATTAGAACTAAGGTAGTTAACCTCCCCCCCACTAGCTTTAGCCTGCTCTCAGTTCTGTATAGCCCTACATCAGTGCTTGCATCGGACTGCGGAGGGGAATCTCAATGACCAAACCCCACCTCTTGAGTCTTAAATTGGCATAATGTAGAGGATGGAAGAGGTTTGCAAACTGTGTTAACAGGAGTCCCAGCTCATATTGCCACCGTTACCTCCAAGCACACTACGATTTTCTAGTTTTCGCCTGTCCCTTGTTGTCGGAGGTGCTCTGACAACATCTCCCATTCTGCTGATATAGGGTATTTCCACAGTCCTCTATATTCTTCTCTACGTAAGCCAGTACCCTGTGCCTCCCCCCAACAGAGCAGATCCGTCTTCCATGTCAGTTCCGACAAATGGGTCAGAGGCTTCCAGCGGATTGTGATTAGTCTCTTGGTTAGTATGAGTGCCAGGTCAACAAACCTAGAAACCACTACAGATTTACTAGGCCTAGGGTAAAGGTCCAGTATGCAGTGGTCTGCCAAATCCTAGTATGAGGACTCAGTGATCGCATGAAGTGTGTTGCGGATTTTACCCCAATAGGGTCTCGGGGACGGACAAGCCCACAACATGTGGAGGAGATCGGCCTCCTCTGCATGGCATCGGGGCATGAGGGCTTTGCAGTTGGGAAAAGAGAATGTACCTTTTGAGTAGTCAAGCAAGCTCTATGAAAGATTGCAAATTGGATGCATTTAAATTGAGCATTGGGTGGTATATGGCAGTGCTCCCCAACCTTTTTATCGCTGCGGACCGGTAAATGTTTGATAATTTTTCCGTGGCCCGCTTGTTTTGATTTAATAATTTTAATTTAATTGTATTTAAACATGCCTTCAAGATTTGAAGTTCCTCGGGCGGCCCGGTGCCGATTGATCCGCGGACCGGCACCGGTCCGCGGCCCGGGGGTTGGGGAACACTGGTATATGGGATGCGTGTTCCATAAGGAATTTCCATTCCTTATCATGTAAAGGGAGTGCCAGATCTGTTTCCTATTTTTCCCAAAGTGGGTTTGTGAAATGCGAGAGTGCGTGCGCTGTGCTTTATACAGCCATTTAACTAAATGTCTCTCTGATCCCATGTCATAGAGTGCCTACACCATGCCATGTGTCTGGGACTCTTCCCCCGCTGGAGTACACTGTTGCCGTATGTAGTGCAATATATTGGCGTGTGTTAGGAATCCAGTACCCAGTAGCTGGGTCTGGGCTATAAACTCCCGATGGGATATAAGGTGACCCTCCTCAAAAAGATCCCCCAGGGTGGAAATTCCGCTCTCCTCCCAATGCCTTAACCAGGATGTGGATAGTACGCCAGATGGGGTGGGAACGTGGCTTAAGGGAATATTAGGAGCATATGGTGTTGTGGGCCTGGTTAGTCGGTGTGCCAGCGCGGTGTGTAATGACAGAGATAGCTGATGCGGGTTTCTCGAGTAGTAACAGTTACTGTAATTCCCTGCTATTCAAGCATGCCTGTGTGTAGTATATTTCCTGTAGATGGATACCAGCCAGTAAGTGAGCTAGCCATTGCAGTTGTGCTGCGAGGCAAAATGTTTGGAAATCAAGGGCCCCCCTCGTCCGCTGGTAATTGTAGGTTTTGGTGGCTAATGCAGCGGCGTCCTGTGGCCCATATTAATTCTTTTACAAGGGTATTCAGTGTTTTGAAGATTGACTGCTGTATACAGATTAGAAGGTTTACAAATTAATACAGTAATCTGGGGAGCATCACCATCTTGGCCAATGCCAAGCACTCAGCCACTGGGAGGAGCAAAGAGGTCCAGAATGTAATCTGTGCTCTCAAGGACATTATCACCTTATGTAGATTTCCCTCTAGCAGATCAGTGTGGGAATGAAATATCTGTATACCCAGATATCTAAATATTTGTTGAGCCACCGGGATCTCGACTGCACCCAAGGAGACTGTATTGGTGGAGGCTAATCTCTCTCGAAATGAAAACTCTAGTGATTTTGAGTGGTTCACTTCCAGGCCAAAACTGCACCAAATTGCCCGAGAGTGTTACCTATTTACTCGAGGTCCCAGTTCATTTAACGCACATATAACAGCATATCGTCCGCGTACAGGGACACAATGTGTTCAACACCCGTTGTATATACCCCATCCGCTCCCCTCTTGTATCAGCTCTTATGCAAGAGGTTCCATTGCCAGACAGTGGGCAGCCCTGGCGCATGCCCTGAGATATTGGGTAAGATGGTGAGAGATGTTGGCCTGTTTTTGCTCTGGCCATGGGGTGGACGTATAGTACCTTAACCCATCTAATATAGACAGCAAGTAGGTTGAACTTCATGAGTACCATGAAAAGATATTCCCATTCAAATGAGTCAAAAGCCTGCTGCAGATCCAGGGAATAGCATCCCACCTTCAGATAAACAGATTATGCTGCTTCCATCACCTGGTACAGCCAGCAAATGTTCAGAGAGGGGCTCTTACGGGGTATAAATCCGCATTGATTTACATTAATCAATTGAGTAAAGTGCGGTAATAGCCACAGGGCTAGGGTTTTGCTGAGTATTTTGTAATCCGTGGTTAATATCGACAGTGGTCTATAAGAGGAAAGCTTGTTTGGAGTGTGGCCTGGCTTTAATAAGGAGGTGATTAGGGCTTGGATTGTCGTCATGGGGAGCTCCTTACGTTCTAGTGCAGTTTCTTACAATTTCACCAGTTTTGGCGTGAGCTGCGCAGCGCATGTCGAGTTAAACTCAATGGGCAGTCCATCTACACCCAGGGTCTCATTACATGGCATCTCTCTTATGGCCAGCTGTACTTCCTCCTCCGTTATAGGCGCAGCCAATTGCATGCGGGCTTCACCGTTCAGGCGAGGAAGTTAGAGGTCTTGGAGAAAATCTTACAAGTGATCAGGGGGGAATGAGATTGGCCCAGTACAGGGACCTGTAATATTACTGGAATGCCTGATTCACTGCCAGTAGTGTGGAGCATTGTTGGCCAGTGTGTGATAGCACTTCTAGGACTGGAGTTGGGGACTGTATTGTGCGCACCAGCAAGGCACCAGCTCTATCCCCATTGTTAAATAATAATCCGAGATGTGTTTGCCTCAGACTTTATTTCTGCGTATTCCATTAATATTGCCATGTGCTCGACAAAGCTGACTCTTCATTTAAACTGTGTAAGTTGACTTCCCTGTGAACTCAGTTTTTGTGTAAAACCATTTCCTTCTCTGGGCCTCTCCACTTATCTAACCAAGCTGACTTTCAGGATACCGAGCCACAGCTGTATCCTTCTTATCATTGTGCACGAACAGAACTGTACCTCTTCCCACCGCATTCCAGGGGCCTCCTGCAAGGGATATCCTCGTAAATTATCAAACCAACTGTGATAAGACTGACATTTGACAAATGAATTGTCACTTTGCCGTGTATTAGCAGGATACTCCCGAGACAGTGGGAGTACAAGCAGGAAAGACTAATCAAATGTATGTACGTCAGCAGGATGCTCTCGGGTTAAAAGGAGAACTGTTTGAAGCTTTTGTGTTCGCCAGATATGGAGGGGTGGCTTCCTGGTTGAAGGGGGGCAGCTTAACTATATAAGATTGTACGCTGCAGAATGAAGCAGCCAGCCTCCGTAGGAAAGTCATTCAGACTGTCCTGGGACACTGTGCTCAGCTCGAGCTATTATCTGTTTTACTAATAAAACTTTTCTCTTCCTCATCAGTCGTGACTCCGCCTGTTGTGTTCTTTGCTGGTAAGAGACCCTGAAGGCCTAGGGTGTCCCCTCCACCGCTGGGAGAGGTGAGCCTGCCTTTCCCGGTTCTTCAGTTGGCGCCCGAACAGGGACTCCATCAGTGGCACCCGCCGTCTGCTCGGAAGGAGGAGGAGGTTCACTGCAGGACTACCAAAGGGGGCGCCCCACAACTGATTTGGGAAGTATCTTTTTCCTCGTGGACCTGCGGTACTCCAGCGGTGCTCCCCCCTCTTTGTCTCAACGGGCGCCGGCGGCTCTGCCCTGACTGGAGTTCCTGACATAGCTGGCCCTGAGTTCGGAGTCCTGACTGAGGAGGAAGACAAGAGTAAGGTAAGGACAGGGTTAACCCCTGTCTTTTCTGTGTCTGTCTGGTAGGTGTCATTCGATCTTTGCAAAGACCGAAGTCAGTGGATGTTTTGTAAAATAATTAACTGTCATAATATATAGATTGCATATTTGCTTCCGTTGTTTCTGTTTTCCATCCACTGATACTAAGTTACAACTGTCTGTTTAAAATAATGCCGGCATTCAGTAAATTAAGGAAATGGTGCTGTTTTTGTTGTCAAGCGGACTCCCGCTTGGAGGAGTCTTGTCCGGCTCCTCCAATTGGAACTCCTTGCCATGAAATGTATGTAAAACACGGGGTGGGAAGTATAATATGGACTGACATATGGCGTAAAAAGACTAGGCATAGTGCTGAATTACAGTGGCCACTGCATGGGACTTTTGATGAACTGAAAATTGATTTTTTAGAAGAAAGATTATTTGCAACCAAAAGTAGGCCTGGTATGTTTGATTCACTCAGGTTATGGCAGAAAGAGGGTAGACAAAAACGAATTAAAGCAGCAAAGGATGCTAAGAGACATAATGCAAAATCAGATGCTGAGAAAGCCCAAGAATATGACCGGCAGAATGCAGAGCAGGGATGGGCCCAGATAGATAGAAGACACCAGTTAGATACAGACAGGATATATGTGGTTCAACAAACACCTGAAAAAAAGAAAAGAGACCCCGAAAAGGATCCTCTCATGCAAGATGTCCTAGACTGCCCCCCTGTTTATACCCCAACAATATATCCAGCTTTACCCCCAATTGCTCAGATGCCCCAGCCATTAGGTTCACCAGTGAATGCAGTAACATTTGCCCTACCACCACAATCTGAACACCAGAGACCCCCAGCATCAGCTCCAGTGACCCCCAGGTCAGACTCCCCAAGCGCTTCAGCCCCCTTGCTACAAATAAAAGACGAGAGCTCAGACGATGATGGCCTCACAATATCACCTCCCCCAGGACGTCCACGACGCAATAAACTGACAGAAGAAAGGAAAATTAACACAATGTTGCATAAATATATCTTAACACAGCCAAGCCTGGAGACTATTTGGCAGAATTTTGCTCAGTTTCAAGCAGTACAACAGGCAGACATGATACAACGTATGTGTGAGATACTAATGGAAAAATGGGACGAAAATTTAGATAGCAATCCCCCCTTGCAAGTACTCAGAATAAAACAGGAGGTAGCCACAGGCTATCATCAGGGAAAGGACCTTAAGGACTACCTCCGTCAGCTGTTAAGTTATAGGAAGAAATACCACCACAAGAGGGATAAAGAAACAGGTTCACCCAGTCCTTCACGTATTCCTTCCACTCACACAACACAGCACCCCTTAAGGGAAGTCCCACCCAGCTACGTTCCAGCCACAGGAGAGGGTGCCGCGGTAGTGCCCGCTCACTGGAAACAACAATTTGTGTACCAGCAATGGGATAGAACAGAGGTCCTAGCGCTAAAAGCCCACTTGCCTGACCCACGCAAGAATCCTGCCGGCTTCTATAAAGAATTTTCCCAAATAATAAGTCCACAAATATTGACTCTCATGGACATTAAAATGTTGTTTGGTACCCTTGTACCACAGGATATCTGGAAGACTATCATACAGAAAGACTATCCTGTTGAGCTAGGCGGTACCTGGGATCAACTGGACCACGAGGACAAAGACAGGAAGCCTGGTGACAAGCCGGGAGCCCTAATAGTAGCTCTCCCTGACAGACTTCTTACGCTTATACAGAAGTCCTTGCCCCCGCGATTAGTAGACTGGGATAGAATAGATACATGTAAACAAAAGAAAGACGAACACATTGCTGACTTTTTCTCTCGGTTTGAAAGGGCATACACTGACTTTAGTGGACAAGACACCTCTACCGAAGGTGGTATGCGGCTGTTTGTAGATAAATTTGTAAATTGCATATCACCTGAGGTGGCCTCAAAAATTCGGTTGACTGAGAGTACCTGGTCGACAAGCACTCCCATTGAGATACTTAATATGGCCCAATATTACGAGAATAGGGTTCATGAAGAGAAGGACAGAAAAGACAAACAAACAAAAGAGTTAAAAACTAAAATTCTAGTACAGCAGGCGTACCCCCAGAATAGGTCAATTCCCCGTGGACCTCAGTACCAAAATAATGGTCCCAACAGTTATCAGCCCCGCTATTCCCTGAGCTACAATCAGTGTGCCTATTGTAAAGAGGAAGGTCATTGGAAAAATGATTGCCCAAATAAAAACGGGTTTGCGCCCCAGACAAGAGGTAGAGGAGCGCCCCGTGGAGCACCCCGAGGTAGAGGACGGGGAGGTCCCCCACAGCAGGGACCTAATAGAGCCCATCAACAGCAAAATATAGCAGCCGCTGAAAATTACTTTGACAATAGTTCTGCCCAACGCCAGTATTATAATGATAATTATGATCCGGAAGAAGGTCAGGGCTTCTATTCCTGCTAGGACAGCTTAGGACAAGGGAGGATAGGACCCGTCCCAATCCCAGTTAAACAGAATGGCCCACATGTAGAAGTACAACTAGATGGTACTTCTAAGAATTTTTTAATTGACACTGGAGCCACTAAGAGTTCTGTTATGAAGGATGCGGTCCCTGGGGTCCCTTTGTCCAGCAATACTAACGTGTCTGTAGGATTCTCAGGCGTCCCAGTGATTAACCCCGTATCCAAGCCACTGGAACTCACAATTGGTCCCTACACTGTTGATTCTCCTCTAATACTTACCTCTGGTTGTAGTGAAAATTTGCTAGGTCTCGATTTACTGAAAAGATTACACGCCACTATATATTGTTCCCCTGATGGCGTGTACGTCACCATGGGTCCTCACGTGACACCCACCCAGTTCATAGCGTTACCACTCCCGCCTGAGCTAGAGATGCTCCCCGCTACACTTTGGGCTTCAAACAATGAAGATGTGGGCTGCCTTGATATTCCCCCGTTCTCCATCAAGTTAAAAGAGCATGCACTACTTCCCCGTCTGCCACAGGACAAGTTACCACATCACACTGAACAGGCCCTCAAGGACATTATATTGCAGCTGATTGATAAAGGGGTTGTTGAAGAGACCAGAGGTAATACATGTAACAGCCCCATACTCCCAGTACTCAAAAAGTCCGCTGATTCTTCCCATCAGCCCGGCCTACGCTTTGTGCTTGACCTTCGAGCAGTTAATAAAGTAGTGGAGCCTCAATTCCCTGTTGTACCCGACATTACCACCCTCCTAACAATGATACCCTCCACTGCTACCTGGTTCTCTGTAATTGATCTCAAGAATGCATTCTTTAGCATACCCATTCACCCGGACAGCAGACACATTTTTGGATTCTCCCTGGGCGGTCGCAGTTTTCAGTTCTGTCGCGCACCTCAGGGGTACACGGAATCACCCAGTGTTTTTAGCCAGGTGCTCAAGGGACAGCTGGATTCCTTTCAATTCCCCGCTGGTTCCGCCCTGGTACAATATGTTGATGATCTCCTTATTGCTTCTGACTCCCAAGAAAATTGCAAAAAAGACACAGTTGCACTTCTCACTTATCTATCCCAACACCATCACAAAGTATCCCTCACTAAATTACAGTATTGTCAACAGCAGGTTACCTATCTTGGTCACCTGCTGTCGAAGGAGGGACGTACACTTACCCCGGCCCGGGTACAAGCCATACGCAATATACCTGTCCCCACAACACAGAGGGAGGTCAGGGGATTCATTGGCATCACATCTTTTTGCCGCCAATGGATACCTAATTTTTCTCTCCTTATCAAGCCTTTCTTAGCACTCACCCACAAAGACTGCCCGGACACCGTTGTCTGGAATACTGAATGCCAGTCCAGCTTTGAAGATTTGAAGGACGCTCTCTGTTCAGCCCCTGTGTTAGGCACGCCTGACTATCATAAGCCCTTTACATTGTTTGTAAGTGAACATAACGGTTGCTCTCTCTCAGTCCTGACACAAGAACATGGTGGCAAACAGCGACCATGTGCTTATTTTTCAGCCCTTCTAGATCCTGTTGCCAGGGCTCTTCCAAGCTGCCTACGGGCTGTAGCTGCAGCCGCAGTAGCAGTGCGCCAATCAGCTGGAATAGTTATGGATACTTCATTATTATTGTTGGTCCCACATGCCGTTGATGCCCTACTTAACAAAACTAAGACACAACACCTTACAAATGCCCGCCTGACCAGTTATGAGTTAACACTTCTTGCCAGTCACATCACCATCAAAAGATGCACTACCTTGAATCCCGCAAACGTTATTACCCCTGACTGAAAGCTCTGAAGATACACATACTGATATACATGACTGCATTATCAGGACAGAGGAGGAAACGAAAGGAAGGGTAGATCTGCAAGACACGCCTCTAAGTAACCCCCAAGGCACCTTGTACATTGATGGTTCATATCTCAAATTACCTGATGGCACCACATCAGCTGCATATGCTATCACAACACTAACGGCAGTAGTTGAAGCACGTCGGATACCACATAATTCAGCACAAGCGGCTGAGTTAGTGGCACTGATTAGAGCCTGTGAAATAAGCACAGATTTAGATGTCAATATCTACACTGACAGTCAATACGCGTTTGGAGTGGCACACAATTTTGGCAGATTGTGGGCGGAAAGAGGCTTTCTCACATCACACGGCACCCACATACAACATGGGGGGTTAATACACAGACTGCTCTCCGTTCTAGCCCTGCCACGGACCATGGCCATTGTGAAATGCAGCGCACACAGAAAGATCACTGATCACGTAGGGAAAGGGAACGCCTTTGCAGATCAGGTAGCGAAGGAAACAGCACGTCAGACGAAAAAACAGATGTATGTAGCGGGACCGGCCAGATGGGTCCCAGATAACGGGATGTTTGAGGACACGGTAGAGAGTGTGAAAAGCATACAGGCAGAAGCGACGGAAGTTGAATTGGCATCATGGAAGGAGACACACGCGAGGTTTAATGAAGAAACAGGGTGTTGGACAGACTTGTCAGAAGCCCAGAGATGGATGCTTCCTGATGGGTATGTCCTTCCTGTAGTGACAATGGCTCATGGTCCAGCACACATCAGTCCAGCAGGGATATGCAAACTTCTTGCCCCTGTCTGGTACAACAAAAATATTCCAAAGGCAGCTGAGAAGTTGGTTAAACACTGTATGATTTGCATGCAACACAATCCTGGCAAGGGCATTAAAGTACCTCCCGGCCATTTCGCGCCCCCTGATTATCCATTTGAAGCTATACAGATGGATTACATCGAAATGGAAAGATGTAACAATTTGAAGTATGTATTGGTGGTCGTCTGCATGTTTAGCAAATGGGTAGAAGCCTATCCTACAAGGGACAACACAGCCCTCACAACTGCTAAGGTACTCTTGAAAGAGTTCTTTCCCCGGTTTGGAATGCCTCGAATTGCATGGTCAGACAATGGCAGCCATTTTACAGGTCAGGTGATGAAAAAGGTGTGTGAAGGATTGGGAATTAGACAGAAATTCCATGCTGCCAACCATCCACAAGCTGCAGGACTAGTTGAGAAATATAATGGTTCACTCAAATTGAAGTTGTCCAAAATATGTGCTGACAAAGGCATATCGTGGCCTGATGCTCTCCCCCTGGCCCTGTTGTCACTTCGGGCTACACCACATTCCAAGTCAGGTCTCTCGCCATATGAAGTGGTCATGGGGAGACCGGCTAATGTGTGGGGAGTTCCAAGGCCAAAGAAATACTCAGATTTACCATACCCTGTATTGATGGATTACCTCAATGAACTCACTAACTCTTTACGTCTCATTCATCAGCAGGTGAAGGATATTCTGCCACCATTACCTCTTACTCCAGGCCACTGTATCGAGCCTGGTGACTGGGTCCTCACCAAGAATTTCCAGCGCAAAAAGAGTCTCGAGCCCCGGTGGAAAGGCCCTCGCCAAGTACTCCTTGCTACCAGGACTGCTGTGAAAGTCGAGGGAGCAAAGAATTGGATCCACGCTTCACACTGCAAAAGGGTACCTTTGCCCTTACCATACGATCAGTGGGTGAAAGAGGGTCAAGGTGACGACGAATGCGAGAAAGTACCCACTTTTGTTCCTTTCAGTGACGCGCAGATAGAGTGGACAGCCACCCAGGAGGAGAGTGATTCGGTCCTTCGGGGAGCAACACCTGAAGGTGTTCCAGTTGTTCCCTTGTTTCCGGATCAGACTGAGCCTGGTTCTGCGAGATATGACCTCCGCAAACGTCACCAACATTGAATAGATGATTCATCGTTTACCTGTTGCATCCAGCCAAACATTCGCTGCAGGGCCGTGATTTTGTCCGGTGTGGCGGACCAGAGAGTGTCAATAGGACTGCTGGAATCACCCACCGGTGGAGCAACCACCAGTCACGGGCAGCACCTAGGGGAGGCTGGGTGGCACGCAGGTACTGAATAACTAAATTTGATATTGATCACTGCCAGTGAGAAGAGCAGACTTGAGAAAGGAAAAGGACTATGTATTCAGATTACGAGAAGAACGTACAGAGACAGAAACTGAGAAAAATTAAACATTTAAAAAAATTGTTTGGTCCACGTACAACGTGTCTGGCGATAATTGTAGTGCTTCTTGTCATATTAGCGTGCATTGGCTGGACCATCCACACTGCTACAGAGAAAAGACAGCCTCCTACACCAACGTCTGCGCCCATGCATACACATGTATCTCTACCACCTGAGATACATGCCAGGAGACAAGAATATGACAATAATACGTTCATCCAGATGCTACATCAACATCAACTTGTTACAAACTTGACAGACTGTTGGGTTTGTGGTCATTTTCCTCATACGGCTGCTCATGCATTTCAGTTTCCAGTCTTTCCTGTAACGGCTGCCTACACTTGTTCCTTAATGTCCAATGTTTCAATACAGACCCCCCTACCCGGTTCTAGGCCTGTGAGACGACCTGGTATCATAACGAACAACACACTCTTTGAAGACTTTATCCTTCAGTTTCAAGCCAAGATACACATCGCGTGCAATTGTACGGATTCTCCAACAATGCGTAGGATCATGACCTTGCCCCGCTATCCACTCATGGAATATACATTTGGTCCGGTCTCCATGAAACCAAAAACAATATCTATCAGACCTCGGCAGGCCCCACTCTGTATCTGCGGACAAGGACGCATACCTGTCGGAGTCAGTGTCTGTAATGCGACCATCACGTACAACACCTCCACCCCTTACCTCAATGCACCTACAGGACTATACTTTTTATGTGGGAGTAAGGCCTACACCTGGCTGCCACCTGGTTGGAGCGGCATTTGCTATATTGCCTTCCTTCTCCCACCAACGTTCAACAAGCCACCTACGTATCATCGACAAAGAAGAGATACTGTAGACCAAACAGACACTTCCGCACAGCTGTTCATGGATATAACAAAAGGACTGCTACCCTTTTGGGGGCCCTCGGTGAACAGTCTGCAAATACGACGACTAACGCGAGTCTTGGAGGCTACGATAAATGAAACAGCTGGAGCACTTGCCAATAACACCGCAGAACTCCAAGCTACCAGGATGGTAGCTCTTCAGAACAGAATGGTGCTTGACGTCATACTAGCAGATAGGGGTGGAGCTTGTCGCATCATAGGGGCCAGCTGCTGCGTTTACATACCAGATAATTCACCCTCAGTATTTGCAGCCATTTCAAGATTACATAAAATAGCATCGGTTATACATGAGGACAACGGTACGCCTTGGTCTTGGACTTCAGGTCTGTGGCAGGTGTTAGTCTCCTGGGGTTGGAAGGTTTTGATATTCCTGGCTATCATAGCTGCCACATTCTTCACATGCTGTCTATGCGTACAATGTGGTCCTGCATTGTGTGGGGTCTGTGCTTCGATGTTAACACCCAAACCCACCAATATCAAAGAGAATACTGAGCGACTAATGCTTCAACAACAAATTGATGAGCTTCTAAAGATAGAAGTGAACTGAACAGAAATTTGCCTCGCAATGGCAAAAGGAGGGATTGTTAAATAATAATCCGAGATGTGTTTGCCTCAGACTTTATTTCTGCGTATTCCATTAATATTGCCATGTGCTCGACAAAGCTGACTCTTCATTTAAACTGTGTAAGTTGACTTCCCTGTGAACTCAGTTTTTGTGTAAAACCATTTCCTTCTCTGGGCCTCTCCACTTATCTAACCAAGCTGACTTTCAGGATACCGAGCCACAGCTGTATCCTTCTTATCATTGTGCACGAACAGAACTGTACCTCTTCCCACCGCATTCCAGGGGCCTCCTGCAAGGGATATCCTCGTAAATTATCAAACCAACTGTGATAAGACTGACATTTGACAAATGAATTGTCACTTTGCCGTGTATTAGCAGGATACTCCCGAGACAGTGGGAGTACAAGCAGGAAAGACTAATCAAATGTATGTACGTCAGCAGGATGCTCTCGGGTTAAAAGGAGAACTGTTTGAAGCTTTTGTGTTCGTCAGATATGGAGGGGTGGCTTCCTGGTTGAAGGGGGGCAGCTTAACTATATAAGATTGTACGCTGCAGAATGAAGCAGCCAGCCTCCGTAGGAAAGTCATTCAGACTGTCCTGGGACACTGTGCTCAGCTCGAGCTATTATCTGTTTTACTAATAAAACTTTTCTCTTCCTCATCAGTCGTGACTCCGCCTGTTGTGTTCTTTGCTGGTAAGAGACCCTGAAGGCCTAGGGTGTCCCCTCCACCGCTGGGAGAGGTGAGCCTGCCTTTCCCGGTTCTTCACCATCTGCGTGTGTCCACTACATATATGTTTTGTAGTCACAGACACGCAATTGCTCTAGGGGTTCTGCATGTTGCTTTTTAATTTCTTGTAAATCGGGTAAGCGGTTGGGTCATTGATCGTCGCCCGATCTAAGTTGCCCATTTGATCCTCAACCTCGGTCAACTTCAGTGGGATCTGACATCTAGCCCCCCCGACTTTTAAATGGCCACCCCTCTGACAACCACTTTAAACACCTCCCATTCCACCAGCCTTGATGAGGCAGTACCCTCATTCATGGCAAAGTAATCTTCAATGGCTGTGTTCATAGAGCCATGAATGCTGCATCTTCTAACAGAGTCGGCCGCATGCGCCATGTGGGGATTAGCACGGGGACACGACCCCACTGGAGTGTCACTTCCAGCAGGTTGTGATCCGAAAAGGTCTTTGCCAAGTAAGTTGTATCTGTAAATCACCCCGCCATATTGGTTGGGCAGAGGATGCGGTACAGCTGGGTGTGTAACCCATGCGGTGGGGAAAAGAAGGATGTAGGAAACTGGCCCTTGTTGCAGTTACCCCCCCACACACACACACACTTTCTGCCTGATATTGCTGTAGACTTGACTGAGAGTGTGCTGGGATCGTGCAAACCAGGCACCAGCAACAGTGTTCTTTCCCTAAAAGTGTACCATTGTTTCCACAATTGGCACACCTCTGGCACACAGATAAGTAAGTCCCTTGTAAAAGGTACCAGTGGTACCAAGGACCCTGGGCAAGGGAGGGTCCCTAAGGGCTGCAGCATGTGTTCTGCCCCACTAAGGAATCCCTCACCAAACACATGCGCACTGCCATTGCAGATTGTGTGTGTTGGTGGAGAGAAAAAGGCAAAGTCGACATGGCATCCCTCTCAGGGTCCCATGCCCAAAAAGCACTGCCTGTGGCATAGGTAAGTCACACCTCCAGCAGGCCTTACAGTCCTAAGGCAGGGTGCACTATACCACAGGTGAGGGCATAGCTGCATGAGCAATATGCCCCTACAGTGTCTAAGTCCATTCTTAGACATTGTAAGTGCAGTGTGGCCATTTTAAATATATGTTCTGGGAGTATGTCATTCTGAACTCCACAGCTCCATGTTGGCTTCACTAAATACTGGGAAGTTTGGTATAAACTTCTCAGCACAATAAACCCACACTGATGCCAGTGTTGGATTTATTATTAAAAGCACACAGAGGGTATCTTAGAGATGTCCCCTGAATTTTACCCAATCCCCTAGTGTAGGAATGTCTGGTTTGTCCCAGCCTGCCACTAGCAGACAAGTTTCTGGCCGCATGGGGTGAGTGCCTTTGTGCTCTCTGAGGCCAGAAACAAAGCCTGCTCTGGGTGGAAGGGCTTTGCACCTCCCCCCTACAGAAACTGTAACACCTGGCGGTGAACCTCAAAGGCTCAGGCCTCATGTTACAGTGCCCCAGGGTACTCCAACTAGTGGAGATCTCTGTCCCCCGCCCCCACACCGGACAAAGACCCACTTTTGGCAACAAGGCCATCTGGAAAACAGGTAGGAATGACCACCACAGCAAGGACCACCCCTAAGGTGTCCAGAGCTGATTTGACCCCCTCCCAGCAGAATCCTCCATCTTGGTTTGGATGACAGGGACCAACAGAGTTAGGTTTGTGTCCACCTCCACAATGGGAGTGGACACAAGAAGGGTGTAGCCACCCTCAGGGACAGTAGCCATTAGCTACTGCCCTATGACCCCTGAAACGCCCCTAAATCCAGGATTTAAGGGCCTCTCTGAACCCAGCTCACCAGACTCCTGGCGACCTGACAAGAAAGAAGAAGGACTGCTAAGCTGAACCCCCAGCAGAGAAGAAGGAAGATGCAAACTGACTGTGCCCCAGACCTACCGGCCTGTCTCCTGCTTCAAAGAACCTGCAACAAGAAGGCAACGCATTCTGTGGGACCAGTGACCTCTGCCAAGCTCCAGAGGACTGCCCTGCACCCCAAAGGACCAAGAACTCCCAAGGACAGCAGTCCTGTCCAAGAAGAAACTACTACCAAGGGACTCCAGTGCCTCCCCAGATCCATAAGTCATGACCACCCTGCACCCGACGCCGTTGGTCGGTGACTAGGTGGCCCAACCAGCTAGAGTCAGTCCCCAGGCGACTGTAAGCAAGTGTCCACCCTGGGTTGACCTCTCCACCGCTCCACGACACCTACAGAGGGAAACCCGAGGACCCAGATTGAGATATCTGATGCCTAAAAGACCACTTCAGCCGCAGCATCCAGGCCTTGGAGAACCTGACCTCTAGTGCAGCTACCTTCAGCAGGCGGCCCTCCTCCCTGTCCAGCCTGTGGTTTTCCCAAGTCGACTCCCCGGGATCTTGCCTGCAGCATCTGAGTGACCCATTGGGGTCCCTGCATAGACCAGCATTGGAAACCCGATGCCTTGTTGGCACCCTGCACCCGGCCGCCCTAGTGCCGCTGAGGGTGTGTGTTTGGTGCCTACTTGTGCCACCCCCACCCCCACCCAGTGCTCCTCCAAACTCCCCAGGTCTGCCCTTCAAAGTCGTGGGTACTTACCTGCAGGCAGGCCTGATTCCCAGTGCCCCCAGTCTCCACAGGAGCCCATGATAAATTTGCCTCAACTTTGACCTTTGACCTTGTGTTCCTGGTGGTGGGTGCTTGTGGTTAACTTGAACCCCAACTTGTGGACATCCTAACCCCCGGAGACTGGAACTATAGTTCAAGTAGTTAACTGTGAACCATGCTAACTTTTCTTCCCCCCAGGAACTGTTTCTGAAAATTGTACTGTCAAGTTTTAAAACAGATAATTGCCAGTATTTCATAAACTGTATAACTTATCGATTTCAAACAACGTATTATTGATATATGTGTGAAATACGAATCTACTGACTTACTTAGCTACAACTTTAATCTTGTGGTTCTAAAAATAAATTAAGAAAATATATTTTGCCATAAGAAAACCATCGGTCTGGAGTTAAGTCATTGAGTGTGTGCTTCTTCAATTTTCGGTGTATGTACAACAAATGTTTTGCACTATCCTCTGATAAGCCTAACTGCTCGACCACACTACCACAAAAGAGAACATTAGTATTAACTACTTTAACCTCTGTTAAGACTCTGGGGAACCCCTGGACTCTGTGTCCACTATATGTCATTGTGATATAGTATATACAGAGCCAGCTTCCTACAACGGAATACTCCT
Source organism: Pleurodeles waltl (assembly GCF_031143425.1). Classification (NCBI taxonomy): domain Eukaryota; kingdom Metazoa; phylum Chordata; class Amphibia; order Caudata; family Salamandridae; genus Pleurodeles; species Pleurodeles waltl. The sequence continues at coordinate 874,859,988 of NC_090448.1, read as the reverse complement.
ACATCCCCTCATGGTGCGTTCTCCACACATCCACAAGATCCCAGTAAGTAGTCCAGGCCGCGAGGGTCTGGGTTTGCTTGACTGAGTTATTGCTAGATAGTGGAGGCTGTGAGTTGTCCAGAGTGATATCTAACACCCAGTTAAAATTCCCACCTATTATCCAGGGTATATGTGCACATTCTGCTAGCACTGTGGACAATTGTTGCAAAACACATCTTGTTCAATGTTGGGACAACAGACACTCCCCAAAACCACTTGTACCCCATCTAAGTGCCCCATGGCGGAGGCATAGTGACCAAGGATGTCTATTTTAGGGTGCATTATCGGGAAGGGGATACCTGCTCAGATCCAGATAGCCGAACCCCTGGCAAAGCCCCAGTAGGAGGCAGCTATTACTTGACCCCTCCACTTTGTCCTAAGCCAGACCACCTCAGGTGATGAAAGATGTGTTTCCTGTAGGTAAATAATAGATGCCTCACGGCGATGCAACTGAGCTACCACCCTGTGACGCTTCTGAGGTGAACCCAATCCTCTAACATTCCAAGTCAGTATCTTGTAACGGTACAGTGTTGTTGCCATTATTCTGTGCTTGTAGACATGCGGTTGGCTGTGACCAAACTGCAACATTCAACACAATAACCTTTACCATATAACCATAGGTGAAATTGCTCGTAGGGGGGCACAAACAGAGCTCGAGCCCAGTGGATCCAGGCCAGCCCATGGTGAGCTCAACAGTGGTTTTGGCTCCGGGTCGTCCGTTCCAGTGAGTCCATAGCAAGTGGGAAGCCAGCACCTCCTCTTTGCCATCATGTAGAGGTGTGAGCCAGGGAGTCACTGGGGCCTATCCTCAGTCCAGGTTTCTCCCAGCTTAAAACATCTAATGCTTGTTCTTGGGCTTTCATACAGGGAAGCACCAGTATAGTCAGATAATAGAGTCTGCGGAGTGATTGAAGGAAACAAGGCCACACTAGAGTTCAATTTCGAGTCCGAAAGAGATGTAGTAGAGTGGTCCAAAGGGAGATCGGCTGGCTCGGTCTTCACCGTCTGCTGTGCTGCCACCCTACCCTCGTGAGCCTGCTGGGGTGAGGGGACCGCAGACGGTGCTTCTTTCTGGCGACGTCTGCATTGTCTTGATTTTTTGCAGTTGCGACTCTGAGCCTCTTCTTCCATTACGCGCTGGTGGGCCGTTGGGTACGTGCGCGCCAGCCAGTACCAAGCGGACTCCAATGAATCAAAGAACAGGGAGCGATCATCATGCAGTACTTTCAAGCGTGCTGGGAATAACAGAGCATATGTCAATCCCTCGCCTCGGAGTTGCTTTTTGACAGTCTCGTATGATGCCAGCGTTTTTGCAGTTCCAGGGTATAGTCAGGGAATAATGAGACCGTTGCATTATTCACCTTGATGGGCGACGCTTTTTGGGCCATTCGCAATAGGTCGTCTTGATCGCAAAAGTTCAGGATCCAGGCCACCATGGGGCGGGGCAGTGAGCTTTTTCAAAGATGGTCGATAGGCCTTGTGGTGCGGCCGCTGTCCAGAACCACTCCCTAATGAACTAGGTGGGATTGGCTCCCTTCTCATGTTCGGGCAGGCCAACTATCCTGATGTTATTTCACTGCACCTGACCCTCTGCATCCTCTGCGGGATTATGTAGCTGCTGGATCCGCCGCTGAAGATCCAAAATAGTATTGGTTTTCTGGGTGTGCTGGGGGACCAGATGAGCAAAAGTGCCCTCCGTAGCATGCACCTTGTCCACTAGTTTCTTGTGGTCATCTTATAAGATACCAAGGTCTATGGCCAATGGTATCTATGCGGTGCTCGATTGCAGTGCATGGCTCGCAAGTTTCTTGCAAAATCAAGTCCAGCTTGTCCACAGGGGGAGTTGGATTGGTAGGGGGAATGCAGTCCACAGATGCTGAACTGTTGAGCCTCTCCGCTGGGTTCTAGCGAGTACCAGAGTCCACAAGGAGGGGGACAGGGTGCGCACTGTCTATGTGCGCCGCATTGTAACTGTGCCCAAGGCTAGTTTTGGCTTCTAGGTAGGAGGTGTGATGGGGGAGCAAGTGCACGTGCTCTCATGTACCTCTGAATGCTGTCCTCAGTTGCTGCCCAGCCATCCTGCAAGGCCGCCGGGGGTCCCAACCGCCAGCCCTGCAGGCCTCGTCGCCTGCAGTGTCTCCCTAGGTGCCAAGCCAGCGTGGATCTCGTCACTTCTCTTTTCAGGAGCCCATCGGACCAGCGCCGAAAGCCGCGTGGGCCCATGCAGGCCAGGTGTGCAGCTCCACGATCTCCAGCCAGCGGACGCTGGCGTGTGCTAGTGCTCTCTAGGCAGGCCAAGCAGGGCTGCGACGTCCCGCAGACCAGGCCCACGCATGCCTCGCCGCCCTCCTCTGCCGGCAGTCCGTTGAGGGTGCTTGGGGGGGTCCAGTGAGCCAGCGCAGGTCCCCACACCCCGAAGTTCCTTCATCAATTTTAGGTGTGGCTCATAGTGTAGACTTCAGGATGCAGCTGGAGTCCTGGGCGGACTAAGGGGGCTCTATTTGATGGCGTCCCCACGCTTGGCGCCTCACCTGTGTCTGCCATGCCGCGATTATTTTCTGGTAGTTGGAGTCTCTCGACTCTTGGAGTGCCCCTGCAGGATTGGAGCAGGCTGTATGGTGAGGTTGTCAGTTTAGGCGGCCCCCTCAAGGTCCATACTCATTTTAATCAACAATCCGAGTTTCTAAATCTACTCTGTGTGCAAATCCATAAAAAACAATATGTTCATGCAAAGAAATCCAAGTAACAAAGTCCTGGCTGCAGCAACATTCTCTCACAACTGCCTCTCAAAGTCGCCGTAGGCCACAAGGAAGATACCTAGACATCTAAAATGGTCATCACCTCTCCAGAATAAACAAGAGCTCGTGGCCTATTGGGAATTGTTAATTGTCGGAGCACTGCCGCGGAAGAAAGTTTAACTCAAGCGCACAGTATCAGTCCTAACTAAAACCTTCAAGGACCAAAAACAACTATCACCTAACAACTACTTCAACTCCCTACAACTTAAGCAGGGTCCGCAATCACCAACGCATGCAGCACTTTTAACCCAGTGGGGTTTTAGCTATCCATACATGTTTAGCACCTCAAAAATGATGATTCATTATATAAGTTCAAACTTGCACACGCAATAAGAAACTGGACAGGAGTAATGTGGGCTTCTCAAGAAAATAGAGAACATCTTCAATGATGAGATGAGCAATAACACAATAGAATCAAAATCATTGTAATGTACAGTACATCAGAAAGTAAAAAAAGCCAAAAGAGGGGCAAACGTGATTCTGAATGTTCACCATCCTTGACATAATTCTGCTTTTTACAGCTAGGAAGTCACTTTAAAGTGTCACTGTATTTTCAACATCTGCCTACAAACACCGACGATAAAATGTAGTCAAATGTACACGGGATGAAACGTGGTCAAATGCACATGACATGACTCCTGCTTGCACATTCATTCGTACAAAAATCCCACAATAATAGGTCAGTGTGTAAACTGTGTGCTATTGAGGGTGCTGGTTAGTAATCTTTTTTTGAGAAAAAAAAAAGTAATTAAATCTCCTATGTGAGAATTATACCTCACAGTGCTAAGACATATTTACTTAGCGGAGCAATCCACGTGCTCGAAAATGGAGAGAGGAAATTAGAGGTGCTTACAGTGGCCTAATGCAAAATAATGGGAACCCCCGCAAAATTCTGTGAGGAATTACAAAGATTTCACTGAGCAACAGAAATTATCTCGCTCCCTGTCTTGCCACTCCTTGACTAAGGGATCATAAAGGCAGAAGCATATGCAAAAGGTTACCACTGCTCAAAAACAATTTTTAGCTTGTGTAAATCCCAGTCCCTTCCCTAAATCCTATCACCTCAGCACCATTTGGCGGGCAGCTGAGGGAGGAACGCCTCAGCTTTCAAGATTTCCTGGTGCATGAGCATATAGGCCAGGCCCCATTGTATTCTGGGTCTTGTGATTCTGAGTATCCAATTATCAAATCAAGACTACCACACCAAAGAGTGCAAGGAAAACAAGCATTTGCAATGCAAAAGGCGAGTTAGAGCTATCAGCGTTGCAAATTCCTAAGTAGCCTTTTTTTGCAACACAAACTGAAAATAAAAAGTAAAACAGTTGACATAAGTGAGCCGATTCAAAGCGCCACGGCCGCCACGAGCCTGAGCGCCAGCGCTAAGGAGAGGCACAAAAGAAAAAAAGGTTTGCTTGTAGTCAAAGTTATCAGCAAACGTGCAATTATCCATGTAACAGGGTCGATAGCCAAGGTGGTAACAAAACCACCTCAAGGAGGGGCAAACGTAAACTATTTACCAACGAAAACAAAGGATTTTTTAAAGGCAAGCCCATGAACGAGTGATCGTGATGGGCAAGCGGTGGGCGTGGTTAAAGCCCAGATACATACCAACACGTCGGAAAATGCTATGGTGGACCTAAAAACTAGACTAGCTACAGGGCCATGGGCCTGCAAAATTTGTGAGCACTGGCCAAAAGACCTTCAACAGCCCTGATGCTCACGGGCTAGCAGTTTGGCAAGTGCGTAAAAACACTGCTCTTGAAAGTGTGAGAGAATAATGCAGATTAGTATACGCACGCAAGTTTTGGCCCTTCCATCTAGCCCTCGGGAAGATTAGCCAATCCCCTGAACCATAAAAAGGGCATAGACACATATGCCCCGAAGTATCAGTTCAATTACCGGGCAAGAAATAGACCAGTGGGGAGATTAGAACACAGCCCTGTGCCGGCGATTCTGAGGAGGCCTGCGCCCTGTGTCTAGAATTCTCTTTACATGACGCAGTGCTCCCGAGGACAGTCACGCCGGAAATATGATTAGAGAACTGCTAACTCGCCGGAGGGAAAACTGCCTTCCTGTGCATCCCGAGTGCTTCGGCAGGGTCCAATTCACTTAACAACCCAACTGCTCCAGCAGGCCACCTAATTATTCCTTAACCTGCTTTTTTATTTCAACTAAATTGATACTGTAGCATCAACTGGAGCTGGGCGGGCAAGTGGTTGCAGGCTGGATGGGAAAGTAGGGTGGGAGCAGCGAGGAAATGAAGACGCTTCACAATTGCAGCCCATGATAGATTAAGTGTGGGCCGGAGAGTGGGTGGGTGGGTTGTATGTCAGGAGCGGGTCGCGCTGGGGATACGCAGACGAAAATAAGCCTTGGTGGAAGCATTATATCTGCCGCAAATCAGGCCTCTACTTTCACTGTTTGGTATCAAAGCAGCTAAAAATCAGTCTTGACTGAATTTCAGGAGCTGTACTATTTAACAGGATGGACACAGTTCACAGGACGTTGTATCACTTTTCGTATTTAAAAGTTACACGGCAGCCATATGAGGAAAACTTGTCAGCAAATCCCAACAGCAGGCTTTAGTATATACGAGACACATACAAGATTCATTGTTAATACATTTGAGTGGCATGTATTCACTTCAATCTATCTGACCAAGAACAGAAGCAAACCTAAAATGGGATGCTTGTAAAAAGATGCATTACACGACAAGCCACCCACCACACGAGGCTAACAATTATTCCTGGAGAACCAAACAAAGCTTCCTCGAACAAAGTCACAAAAGAACTATTACTTGCCTCGCTGCATGTCCAACCAACTTTAAGTGTGATAAAAGTGTGCTTTGGTTTGGATTAATCATCATCTTTTATTCCAACACCGGCCCTATTGCAAACTACTCAATACTTATTCGTTGAGTCAGAGTAAAGAGTTTCATACTTTAGAGATTACAGGTGTTACTCAAAGGGACCGTTTCTCAGCTGGCCGGAGATCTTTACATCGACTTCATGGGAGGACCTCCCTAGCTCAAGGTTGCCTGCTTAAACCATGTAGTATCAGGTTACCAGTGTCCCAAAGGAAGCCTTTACACGCTACTCTTCAGGTCCTCCACAAATCCCCTTCTTTCAATACCGAGATTCAATCTATGCACTAGGTGATCACTCTTCATCAGAACAGACCAGCACCATCTGAAACTAGGTTCCTCTAGACATTACATTCTCACCATCACTAATATTCTTCAAGAAAAAGTGAAATAAATTCTTGTTTGCATAGCAGGTGTTTTGGATTAGCACTTTGAAATCCAGCTTCGCAGTGAGAGGAATTTTAATTCAGTAAGTCTGTCAGAACTAGTTCAGCAGCCAACCCACAGATGCCTGTAAGTGAAGTGCCCCTAACCTCTGCCCAGGAGGAGCTATCCCCCCTGACTGATGTGCCCGATGTCAATTTCAGTAACTGAATCCAACCATCCATTCAGCAGGCGGGCTGGTGAAAGCACTACCTTGAGCCACCTACTTTCAGCCTGTGGGAGAAACGCTTGCAGACATTTCTTGATACCCCCAAGTGATCTAGTACCGAACAAAAAGTAACAGAATGCAGAGCCGGATTTTCTTCTCTCTGGAGAGCTGAGGGAAAAAGAATGAGGCCTAATTTCTTTTTCCAAAAGGAAATAAGAAACCATCTTAAGCAAGAAAGGAAATATATAAAGGAGGGGCCATAAACTTTAAATGTACATTGACGTTTGACCAAAGTCAGTGTGACTAAGAAATACATCTTTCAAAGTGAGCATGTTCAATGGAAGTTCCGACAAGTTCGTAAAGTGAATCCAGTATGAAAATGGACACATGGAAAATCCCAAGCAAGGGAAACATTCAACATTAAGATGTAAGAAAAGAAACCTTTCTAAAGATGGCTTTGAAGACACTCACGGCGCCAGTCATTCCTAGAGTTATTACAATGGATTGGTTGAGGCAACTCGGACTTTAAAAATTACAAGTGCTACTTTTATCTCAAACTCCTGCTGTAGAGGTTCCAAGACAAGACCTCTAACGTGGACCAACAGGTCTCAAGCAATGCCAGTGAAAATTGTAGGTTCTTTTCGGTGCTGTCTAATAGATGTCAAAATACAAATTATGAGGAATTGGTGCAATTGTTAGGCAAGACGAGTAGTACTACCATATGTAGGTCCTCTAAAATGATGCATTATCAAAAGTTAAAGTACTTTTAAATAATCTTTAAAAAATTCTACAAAAATGACTTATTTCTAAGCATGTTACACCTACCTGTGGTTGTGCGACCTCACAATGTATTACAGTTACAAACCCATTTATGACCAGTACGTTTTTTAGTTTGTTAAATCTAAAACTCAACCTTGAGTAGCTATGGCTTTGAGCAGCAAGGCTTAAACAAAGGAACAAGTGTAAACCATTTAAACAGCACCAAAACAATTGAAGAAATCCGACACCAATTTATAAAAATGAACTGAATTTTTATGTATTTTTAGACACCACATCGAAAAAAATCCACTGGAGGGTTTAAGAAATATAGACTTTACAAGGTATAGTAAATTAAAACATTTCATTTAACCATGAACAAGCATTGAAAAATTCAAGGAATTTGACAAATACTTTTTCAGCAAAAAGTTGGACTAGTTGTACTGTGGCCACTTAAAGTCACTTTAGGCGACCAACTCCAGTAGTGAGCCAATCAAGGGGACCAGCACGGTCCTCAGAAACAGTTAACTCAGCAGGTGAAGCAGTCTTCAATTAATTTCGGGATCTTTTATGTGTTGCATAGGTTTCCTATGGAGGTGGTCTTGATGCAAGGGATACAGGATGCTGAAGATGCTCAAGGATGCTGTGGGTTCAGTGTGGTTGACGGGCATCTTCCTGCAGCTACTCCTCGGTCCACGAGAAAGGTGAGGAGGTCCTGGTCACAAGGTTGACATACATTGAAGTCCTCTTGGTGCTGGCAGAAGTCCAGTCACCACTGGGCTACCAGTTGCCCAGTATTGTGGTTACAGCCAAATCCTTCTCTTGGCAATAACTCAGCTTCTGGGTGACCAAGCTGCACTCCAGTGAGACTCCTGGGCTCAGCGAACGTAGGTGCAACTTTGAATGTTGGGCCCTGTTCTCCGGTGCTGCTCAGCGGAGGTTGGTGGCGGTCGGATGATTCTGAGCTACCAACTTGACTCTGCAGGCTTCTTCAGAAATTGTGGCCCTGTGCTACAAACAGGATGTCAGCCCACTTACCCTTGAAGTCTCTTGCTTCAGCTGGGCCCTAGAGAGAACTTCCACATGAGCAGGACACAGCAGGCACTGTCCCTCTATATGACAGCCACCAGGTTCAGCAGGTGCAGTGCATGCTGGTGCAGCCTCTCTTTGCAGGTTCCTTGGAGCAGCAAGACAGTTGTTCTCCGATCCTTCTTTCAGTACATCGAGATCAGAGTTCTGGGTGCAGGAGATGCCCTATGTATGCTCAGAAAAAGCCTTCAGGACAGGATGTGGTTGGTAGGCAATGGGCTACCAGGTTCCCTTTTCCTGATGACCACTTCCCGGGAAGTGTGGCATCTGGCTATCCCAGGATACACTACTCTGCCCCTTCCCAACATGGCAGAACCCTTTTCTCAGCATCCCAAGTTCCATAGCCCAACCCAGAGGTATGGCTACCAAGGGGGGGTTTGGCAACTGGTTTCCCCTTCCCTGTCCTTAGTGCTAAGCCTATCTACCTAAACAATGGAGCATCTCCTCTCCCAAGTGTTACCCATTTGCCCTTCAAAGAGCGCTTCTCCTTTGAAGCTCTCCTTTTCGACAACTCTGTGTGGCTTCCAGCATGAGGATGTAACACCTTCCTTAAGTGCGGGTTTCTATCAACTCCATTCCTGGGAGTCGTTAGCACACATCTCCAGGTGGGCAGAAAGCGGTCTCTGGACAGGCTCCTTGTGCAACGATTCAGGGCAGAGGAGACTGAAGGCAATAAAGCGTCAATCTTGTAAAAGTTGCTAACTGAAACCCTTTACATTAATTTCTACTTCAGAAACAAGTCAAACCTAATGTAGTGAGTTGTTCGATAACTTGGAGTATCAACCTTGCAGAGTTAGCAGAGCCGAGGGGTCAGTGTGTAACCATGTGCACACCAATGGGGCAACCACATCTTTCTAAACTAAAAACCACAGTTTCGCGTTTTTACTGGCAGAACACATATCTTTCATGTTCTGTCCATGAAATATATTGCATCCTCCCTTAAGGCTCGGTAGGTCTACCACAGGGGTGACTCACACACATAGCACAGGGAGGTTTGGCTTTGCCATTGCTTTAAATGGCAAAGTCATGCTAGCAGTTAAAAACTGCTCTCACAGTCTACAACGGCAGACTGGTCTTACCTGTGTCACACCCAGCATGACACAAACAGAGCTGCAATCCCTGGGGTGACTCTGTACATGCCCTGATTACCAAATACTAGGAAAGTATTGGTAAGTTAGCCTATGTCTACTGAGTAAAACCAATGAACCAATGTAACATACACGTTTCAGGGTCAGGGCATTGGCACTGAGATCTGGTTATCAGACTTCAGTGCACTCTGAGTCGAAAAACCAGCAGCATCAGTCCGAAAAAGTGCAGGTGACCATACAAAAAAAAGCAATATTCTTACACAAATGTTTGGCCCGTGCATGCCAAGATGCTGAAGGCTTTCTTTTTAATTTCAGGATCACCAAATTCTGTCTTTGGCACAAGATGAGAGAACTTTGAAGAGAAAGTTTGAACATAGATCTCAGAAACACAGTAACCCCTTATCCTGATGTGAAAATAAGTATCATGCACTGTAGTGTGGCCAAAAACTCTCAAATATTGATCGTCAGTAGAATTATCTGTAATCTCTTCATCTTGAAAATTATCAACTGCATCGGCATGACAGGTTGATGCCATTTGAATCTAAGATCAACTGTGATTTCCTGATGTATTTGAACAAGCAAAAGAATACACTCTTAGCCAAAAAAAGAGGCCATAGCACCTGTCCAAATGATTTAAAGAAAAATCTACAGTGCATTTCTCAAGTTGGAGTCAGAGGCTAAAATGTAGTTACAATGCTAGAAATGTATTGAGTATTCATCTCTGATGATTTGGAGTACAGAAGTGCCTGACACTGACTCCTCTCAAGTGCCTTCCCCCTCCAGTCATTCCATAACCAACCCAGTGGTGTAGGTGGTGTTTCTGTGGATTCTCAAGTATAAAACCTATTTGTTTCTTCCTTACTTTTACTTCTGACTCCTTTTTAAACAGCATGGAAAAAAACCTGCCCCTCCTTTATGGGAAAGAGCAGCTTATCCGGTTGTTTAGGAATAAGATGGCCATAGTCTCAAACCTTGGAAAAAAGGAGGTTTATGATCCAGAACGATTTACGGACTTTGCCTTTAAACTGCAATCTAAAAGATTGTTGTCCCATGAACAGCACCTCACATCTGCACATCTTCCAGGCTTTCAGTCTCTCAGGCACCCTACACCTCACGGTAGTAACAAGGACTCAGCCACCACAGTTGATGCGCCCAAGGTATCAAACAAAATGCCACACATAAATTTAGCCTGTATTTCAATAAAGACTAGAGTCAGAACACTCTTCATGTTGATGGCGCCTGCTGATATAATCTTTAAAAACATTACAAAACAATTATTAGAAGCATTGGCAAAGCGAGAGGCACGATTTAGATGCCAGATTAATGTTGTGGTGATATTTATGGACTAGTTTAGGACTGAAATATCATCTGCTAAATCCTTTGGGACACATATTATGATGTGAATTCTCTTAAGTCCATAGTTCAATGAGTAGATATCGTGTAAGAAGCAGAACATCAGTGTAAGAAATCAGAGTCTGGAACAACATCAATCCCATCTTCCTAAACCCCTGAAGCCTTACATAAATATTTCATTTCAAAGTCCTTGGGAATGAAGTTTCATCATTCCCCAGCTATTGCATGCACATTCACATAAACTACAAACAAGACAAGCACATCTTAGTTTATAAGGTAGGCTTGCCATATTGAGTATCTTATTCTGACTCAATGTGTGAAATGACTAGGTACTGACATGCATATTGACTGCCTTATGAATCAGTAAATTAGCAGTAATTCTTTAAAACGGACTGTGGCACTTTCTAAGCGCAAATTAAGACTAGGAAGTAAACAGACTTATAGGAATTGAACATAAAGTGGTTTCCATGCTCTAATCACACAGTTTTATTAACCTTGTTTTTCTAGGAGTTTGTGCATTCAGTCTGTTAAATGTTTTTCATACTCACCTACTTTCTAGACAATTGTGCTGCATAAAATTTCTTTGATCGGCTTGCTCTGTATGGGAAAATTACTTACCTGTAGTAATGAGGTTTCTGGTAGATACACTATCTACCTGCAGATTCCTCACCTGTGGAACAATCCCCAGGCGTCAGACTGTATCCAGAAAACGTCAAACTCTTAGTGCCGCCAGTAGATGATTCTAGCCTCAGTCGGCATTAGAAATGACATCAGGCAGTCTCTAGAGTTAGGTTGTACCTCCCTGTTGTCAGCATCTCTCCAGGCACAACATTATTAAATAATATTTGACCTGTATATTACGCCCAGGAAATTAGCACAATGGGGTCAGGAACAAGGGGTACACTGCCCAAGATGTCAGCAATATGGGGTGGATATAATCCATATGTTTGCGACCTGTAAAAAATTAGTGAATATTCAAGTGAAACTGGAAAAGTTTATTAAAGATGTTGTAGGAGTAGAAATTGAGTTAACACCCGGGGTGGTTATATTAGGAGTCACGGAGCAAAGGAAGCCTACTGTCGGAAAATTTCTTTTTATGATTATGTCAGTATATCGACTGTTTATTTCTTCGGTATGGCTTGATCAAACACCTACATATCAGAATTGGTTAGATCGTCTCCTTGCAGTATACCAGCTGGAAAAGACCCTATATGAGCGAAAAGGGAAAAGAGGGAGACAAAAAGGGCGAGAGATATGGGGGGGCCTTGGGTGAGTGGCTTGCCAATAAGTGATGACTGTATTAGATAAGTTATATTTGGCTAAATGATTTGCAGATTTATTGTAGTGATTGTTGGTAATTATACATATGTTTATTTATGGTTGCTTTGGGTACTAATAAAAATAAAAATTTAATAATAATAAAAATAAAAAAATAAAATAAAAAGAAGTGACATCAGGCGACATCCCCAGTCCATAAAGCGCCCACTTTAGTACATGGACATCAGTTTCCCTCCATTTTCTTCAAGGCCTTCACGCCAAGAGGGAGTGAGAAATCATGACAGTTTGCAGTACCAACATATATAATTCAAATGGAACCTTAATAAACTGTCCCTATGAGACATCCATCAAAATGGGAAGGCGGGAGGGTCAGTGAGGATTCTGCAGGTACACAGATTATTCACCAGAAACATTGTTACTGCAGGTAAGTAACACTTCCTTCAGATGAATACTTCTACCTGCAGATTCCTTACCTGTAAAATAGATTCCACAGCAATACCATGCCCAGGAGGAGGGTTGACATATGATTCAGACCAGGAAGTCCTGCATGACAGATCTAGCAAACTGCCCGTCCCTGTGTACCTCTGCATCAAGGCAGTAGTGTCTCACGAAGGTGTGCCTGGAAGCCCACTTCGACGTTTAACATATTTCTGTAATTAGGACACCCTGAGCCAGTGCCAGAGCATTGGTGGAATGGGATCTGATTCATTCAGGTGGCTCCTTCTGGGCAGGGCATAACAAATTTTAATGCAGAGGATGGTCCATCTGGATACTGAACTGCTTTCCCCTTATTGGTTCCACAATAACACACAAAGAGCTGGTCATCATTAAGATAATCTTTGGTGTGGCCCAGATAGTAAGTAACCACCCGTCTCGAATCCAACCCATGCAGCGGTTCCTCCTACCTCGAAGGATAAGGTGGTGGGTAGAAGGTTGGGAAGGTATGGATTGGGCTAGGTGAAAAGAAGTGATCGCCTTGGGAAGGAAAGGAGCCCTGATTCATAACACCAACTTGTCTGCAAAGAAAGTAGTGAATGGGGGGAGACAGCTCATGGCCTGTAACTCACTGACATGTCTAACAGATGTGATGGCAACTAAAAATATTGTTTAGAACACCAACATGACCCAATTAACTGGATTCGGGAGTACCACTTGTTGGACTTGTTGATCAGAAAGCTAAGTTCAAACATCAGAGATGTTGTGAACCACAGGTGGAGCAATACCAACTCTGGCAAGTTGACTTTAAGGAGCCAGTCATCCAGATGTGGGAAGATCGCACACCTGACCATTTTAAATGGGCCTCAACCAATGCCATCACATTGGTGAAGACTCGGGATGCCAATGTCACTCCAAAGGGAAATACCACAAACTTTGATTACTTAGAACCTACCACAAAGCACCAGTCCTTCTGACAGGACCGCAGGATAGGGATGTGGAAGTACGCATCCTACAGGTCCAGAGACACCATCTAGGCTCCAGTCTCCAATACCAGTAGAACAGCATCTTGAATTTCTCTTTTTTGAGGAAGAAATTCAGGCTCCTAAGTTCTAGAATGGGATGCAGAGTGCCGTCCTTCTTGAAGACCAGGAAGTAACATGAATAGCAACCATGGCCTATTTCCTTATTTGGCACTAATTTCCCTGCTCCTTTCAGAAGGAAAGTTGCTACTTCTTACTTCAAAATGGTCAAATGATCACATGGTGGGTAAGAGGGATGGAAGGTAGAACTTGAAGGAAGGGACGGGTGTAGCTCTTCTCTATATTTTGCAGGACCCACTGGTTTGAAGTAATGGCCTTACAGGCTGGAAGATAATGGGACACCCGCCCTCCAACAGGTTCAGTGCGGGGCTGGAGCGACAAACTAGGCTTGCTTTCCTTGCGGCGCAGGGGAGCAAAAGGAGGAGGAGGAAGGTTGCAAGTTGAATTCATGGCCTTGTCCTCCACCCTGACCTCTTTATTGCCGATCGAGTGGTTAAGGTTGTTGCTGTGGTGGCTGAAATTTCTTGGAATGGAAGGATCCTATTCCAAAGCCACGAACGCGGCAAAAGGATAGAAAATCATTGGTTGTTGGTGGCAGCTGAAGACCTAGTGAACGTGCTGGGGTCCTTCATGCTTTAAACCGTTCCAATGCCAAATCTGCCTCATCACAGAAGAGGTGCACTCCATCAAAAGGATGATGCTTCAAACTGGACGGAACGTCAGAAGAAGAATTAGAAGTCCTGAGTGAAGCATGGCGACAGATGGAGACCCAGATGCCCAAGGCTGTGTCAAGACTTGATTTAATAAAATGGCGGGAAGCGTTTTGACTATCGGCGAGAACCACCTGAAAATGATCTTTAATGTCTGGAGGGATATGTGGGAGCATCATCCGGGGCATGTCCCATAGTACATGGATATATCTCACCAGAAGAAAATTGACATTTAACTATTTCAGGGCCATACTTCCAGCTGATAATTATTTCTGGCCTCCAGCCTCTAGTCTTTTGGACCCCCTGTCCAATGGTATTGTGGGAAAAGCTCCACCCAACTGCGTACTGGAGCAGGATGCCTGTATCACTAGGCTCTCTGGTGAAGGATGTGTGAAAGGAAATGGTGGGTCACAGTGAGCTGCAGTGTTGAGCAACCAGCTTGTGGACTGCCAATGTCGATGCTGGATTCTTCCAAGCAGCCAGGACAGGAACCAGTGATATATTATTAAAAGGCAGCAAGAGTTCTGATGTGGTCTAGGATGACAATAAGACTGCTGTGAGGACATTCGTTTTCTTTTCAGTTGATGGGAGCTTTAGATCCAAGATTTCTGCAGCCGTCAACATAACTTCATGCAGGGACATTACTTCAGGCGACGGTGGACCAATCAGGATTTCCATGACAAATTCAGGCGATGTATCCAGGCCACCAGCCAAGGATCCGGTAAATCCTGTAGGGGATCCTGCTCTTGGCCCCCATGTAAGTGACCCTGCCCTGGATCTGAGTCTGTGCCACAAATTTCATGAAGACGTACTCTGTAAGCCTGCTCTTCAGGTAGCCTCTGTGCCTTCCTACAAGAGTGAAGGTGGAGTTCAATGTCCGTCTGTGATGCTAGTGACACCGCATCCAGCACCGATGGAGGCGGTGGTGGTGTTGGTGGCAGGGGCCACAGTGCTGGCGATGAGGACAGTTGCAGCATCAAGTATCGAGTGCTGGATCAAAGCAGGGCAGAGGTGCCGGATCTGCAGGTGCAGCACCAAACAGCATAGTCTAAAATGGCATGAACAGCGGGAGCCGTGCTGGAGCCATTGAGCCTTAAGGGGCTTCATACACTGTCAATGACTTTGCAAAGATGTTTTACATGGCAATGAGGCATGCCGCTGGATTCGAGCCTGGTGTTGGAAAAATGGGGAACAGCTGAGTTGAAGGTTCAGGCATGGGAGCTGGAGCCAAAGGTTCCTAGCCCAATGGAGGTCTGTCCGGAGCAGGTCCTATTAAAGAAGCAAGGCTGCATGGAGGATCCTCAGCTGGGATTTCAACCAATTCCGGTTTTGAGGACGAATGTCCTGTAGGGTCGGAGAATGTCTGGGAGACTTACATTTGGACTTTCTGGATTTCTTGTGGTGTCTCCTCTCTTTGGTGGACGAGGAAGACAGAGAACGGGAAGAGCATTGAGAATGTTCCCGGCGTCAATGGTCATTCCTGGCACAAGCCATAAAGAGCTTGGCTCCCGCTCCTTGTTGGCCTTGGGATTCATGCTATGGCAGGAAGAGCAAGATTAAATGTCATGATCCAAGCCAAAGCACCACAAACAGATGGAATGGGGGACAGTGATGGACATCTGTCTCTCACAATCCCTAGAGGGTTAAAACCCAGAGACATTGGTACTGGTTGGAATTTTTGGTGTGGGATTAAAAAAAATCTCCGGATCTGCATCGAAGGCGTGGAAAAAATAAACTGATGTTGATGTGCTGGAGCAAAGCTTTATGGACTCAGGGATGTCATCTGACATCACTTCAAGCGGCATCCGAGTCTAGCGCCCTCTACTGGTGGCATTGAGCCTTTGAAGTTTTGCAGATCCAGTTTGGCACTTGCGGATTGTTCTACAGGTGAGGGATCTGTAGGCAGAAGTATCCATCAAAACTTCGTTTCATTAGAAATATGCTTCATCAAACAGTGGCAATTTAATGTATTTCATTTAGATATGCATGTCACAGTCGTCTTTCTTTCCTCTTCACAGCATTCTCCTATGGTAGGCGAGCTGTGACAGATGTCACAAAGGTGCTTTTTTTCTTTTCAGTTACTGAGTACAAGAGGGAGCATGCTTGAAAAAAACCACACAAATCCTCATGGAGTGCTCAACTCAAAAGAAAAAAATAGTGCTTGAATAGCAAGCAATAGAAGCAGGAATGCCAGCCAATCAAAGTTATGGTAAAGAGGAAATGCTTCATTGGAGGGGCAAACTCAAGATTGCTAACCTGGGACACAAAAAAGAAGAAGGCAAATTAGAATGACAGGGCAGGCCAACCAATGGTTAGCAATAGGTGGGCTCCATGCCCCTCTACAGGGAGTGCAGAATTATTAGGCAAATGAGTATTTTGACCACATCATCCTCTTTATGCATGTTGTCTTACTCCAAGCTGTATAGGCTCGAAAGCCTACTACCAATTAAGCATATTAGGTGATGTGCATCTCTGTAATGAGAAGGGGTGTGGTCTAATGACATCAACACCCTATATCAGGTGTGCATAATTATTAGGCAACTTCCTTTCCTTTGGCAAAATGGGTCAAAAGAAGGACTTGACAGGCTCAGAAAAGTCAAAAATAGTGAGATATCTTGCAGAGGGATGAAGCACTCTTAAAATTGCAAAGCTTCTGAAGCGTGATCATCGAACAATCAAGCGTTTCATTCAAAATAGTCAACAGGGTCGCAAGAAGCGTGTGGAAAAACCAAGGCGCAAAATAACTGCCCATGAACTGAGAAAAGTCAAGCGTGCAGCTGCCACGATGCCACTTGCCACCAGTTTGGCCATATTTCAGAGCTGCAACATCACTGGAGTGCCCAAAAGCACAAGGTGTGCAATACTCAGAGACATGGCCAAGGTAAGAAAGGCTGAAAGACGACCACCACTGAACAAGACACACAAGCTGAAACGTCAAGACTGGGCCAAGAAATATCTCAAGACTGATTTTTCTAAGGTTTTATGGACTGATGAAATGAAAGTGAGTCTTGATGGGCCAGATGGATGGGCCCGTGGCTGGATTGGTAAAGGGCAGAGAGCTCCAGTCCGACTCAGACGCCAGCAAGGTGGAGGTGGAGTACTGGTTTGGGCTGGTATCATCAAAGATGAGCTTGTGGGGCCTTTTCGGGTTGAGGATGGAGTCAAGCTCAACTCCCAGTCCTACTGCCAGTTCCTGGAAGACACCTTCTTCAAGCAGTGGTACAGGAAGAAGTCTGCATCCTTCAAGAAAAACATGATTCTCATGCAGGACAATGCTCCATCACACGCGTCCAAGTACTCCACAGCGTGGCTGGCAAGAAAGGGTATAAAAGAAGGAAATCTAATGACATGGCCTCCTTGTTCACCTGATCTGAACCCCATTGAGAACCTGTGGTCCATCATCAAATGTGAGATTTACAAGGAGGGAAAACAGTACACCTCTCTGAACAGTGTCTGGGAGGCTGTGGTTGCTGCTGCACGCAATGTTGATGGTGAACAGATCAAAACACTGACAGAATCCATGGATGGCAGGCTTTTGAGTGTCCTTGCAAAGAAAGGTGGCTATATTGGTCACTGATTTGTTTTTGTTTTGTTTTTGAATGTCAGAAATGTATATTTGTGAATGTTGAGATGTTATATTGGTTTCACTGGTAATAATAAATAATTGAAATGGGTATATATTTTTTGTTGTTAAGTTGCCTAATAATTATGCACAGTAATAGTCACCTGCACACACAGATATCCCCCTAACATAGCTAAAACTAAAAACAAACTAAAAACTACTTCCAAAAATATTCAGCTTTGATATTAATGAGTTTTTGGGGTTCATTGAGAACATGGTTGTTGTTCAATAATAAAATTAATCCTCAAAAATACAACTTGCCTAATAATTCTGCACTCCCTGTATGTTCATGGTAAGCATGATAATGCCTTGCAATAGACAGTGCATGTGTTGTCTAGTAGGCTCGAACAAAAAGGGAACCAAAATATTTTGTTGACATGATTCAATCATTCTCTTCACTGAGCAACAATAGGGCAATCATATGTAACAGCCATGGAGACTGCTTTGATCAGACAGGATACCTAGCATGGCACAAACCTGAATGTGCTGTATAATAGGCTCAAACAAAAAGGGACCCACCATGAATCAATCATTCTGTTCACTGGGTGAATATAGGGCAACCATAAGTAGCTGCCATGGAGACTGCTTTGACCAGATAAGATGCCTAACATGGCATAAACCTGAAAAATCTGAGAAAATTGTATTTCTTGTCACCCAAAAATTTAGATGTGTTAGGAAGTGGGAAAGCAATACCTTTTCTGTATCATTTCATACTTGGAGGATCAGGTCCTGGTAGTCAGCTTAAAAAGCAGCAATTTAAACTGTCAAAAATGTCTCACAGACTTACTAGGCTGTGCCTCACCTTCTATGAAGTCATGGTTCGTGTTGAGGTGGGTAAGAACTGAAGTGAATGCCTTGCTACGTGTATGCCACTCCCTAACCTTAAGATTAGGTTCACGTTCCTTCTCTTCACCTTAATGCAAAGCAGAAAGCCAAAAGGACACTAATGAAGGAAAAGAACAAGTTACATATCTTTCGTAATGTTCTTTCTGGTAGATACTCTAACACAGATTTTGCATTTTAGAATACTTCCCAGGCTCCAAACTGGATTGTGAAACTTTTTGTCAGCACTGTTCCATTGTGCTACTAAGTGGCTCTGCATCCCCTAGGAAGTGATAGAGTGGGGCTTCATAAAAGATCCATACCTGCACACTGATGCCAGTGTCTTTCTTATTTCTTTCCACACCTTCTGACGTAGAGCGTGAACAACTGTAGGTAACAGTGTACAGATTCCTAATTTGGGACCTTTTTAGATGCTAAAATGAGGCCACTCCACCGAATGCGGAGGTGGGAGAGCAATGAGGAAGGAATCTG
Organism: Pleurodeles waltl; assembly: GCF_031143425.1. Lineage (NCBI taxonomy): Eukaryota > Metazoa > Chordata > Amphibia > Caudata > Salamandridae > Pleurodeles > Pleurodeles waltl. The sequence continues at coordinate 874,841,008 of NC_090448.1, read as the reverse complement.
AGGTTAGACACAGTATCCACCATAAAGAGTTCCTGAAGCAACTTGCTCTTCTGGTGGATATTTGTAACCGCAGATTATTCATCTCAGAATAGGCACCAAAATGAAACCTTCCCAAGGTGGAGGTCCTGTTAATGGAGCTCAGACCAAAACATTCTACAGGGCAAAACAGGATAAATGCCCATCCCACTGCCTGCTTGACCTGGCTGTCAAGGCAGTAGTGTTTCACAAATATGTTGGACTGACACTCACATCATAGTCTGGCAGATATCAATGGCAGACACTCCGCATGCCATCGCAGTAGTAGCAGCTTTGGCCCAGTGGAGTGGGCTCGCACACCTTCTGGAGGCTGCTTCTTGGCTAGTGCATTCTAGATGCACAGGACGTTCCACTTGACAGGGTCCTCTTTTGCACCACCTCCCCTTGCTTTGCTGATTGTTCATGTAGTATTTCTTGGTCCGATCAATGTAAAAGCTCAAAGCCCTTCTGGGGTCCAACTGATGGAGTTTCCCCCCCTCTTTCAAGGGGTTTGGAGGCATATAAAGCAAGCATAGTGACAGATTGCACAATGTGGAAAGGAGCCACATTTGTAGGCAAGAAGGCCACCAGGGTGCTCAACACCAATTTATCAGTAAAAATGTGAGTAGAGCAGTTGCACCAACAATGTCCAAAGCTCACTCATGTAACAGACTGAAGTAATCGCAATGAGTAAGACAGTCTTCAAAGTCAAGAGATGCAGTTCAGAGTTATGCATAAGCTCGAAGGACGTTCACATGAGAAACGTAAAGACGAAATTAAGATCCTATGCTGGAATTACAAACGGCTTGGAATGAAACATGTCAAATCTTTTCTAAACCTAATCACAAGAGGTGACAAACAAAGATAGTATGGCAAACACAGAAAGGCCAAAAGGGCCAGTAACCTTTCATAGTGCCCACTGCAAGGCTTTGGTGGGCCAGAGACAAAATGAAAAAAACAACATCCGGTTAGCTTGTAAAGGGTAAATCTTGCGGATACAACAGCAGTTCACAAATCTGTCCCAGCGCCCAGCATAAAAGGACTTCTTCAAAGGACATCTGCTGTTGAGGATGACATCCAACACTTCAGGCTGCAGATCAAATGCAGTCAACTACAGCTGTTTAATTTCCAGGCACGGAGGTGTAGATTGCTCAGGTTTTGGTTAAGGACTCAGCAGCAATGATGTAAGATGCTGTCAAAGTGAGAGCTTGATCAGAGTATAGATGCTCATGCTCAGACGCTCCAGTTACCACAACTTCGTTGCCCAGTCTACAGCCACTAGGGTGATTTAGGCCCAGTTGTTGCTGAACTTTTTCTGAATTAAGTGAAGGAGGGGCAGCAGCAAAGAGTACAAGAGCTCCATGTTAAACTCAAGCCAGGATGCATCTCCTAGTGACTGTTCTGGCGGAAACTCCAACATGCAAAACCTTTGACACTGTAGGTACTTGGTGGTGGCAGGAAGATCTAGTCAGGGTTCTCTCCACAGTTAGAAGATGCCCTACGCTACATCATGATGTAGAAGCCATTGGTTATCTGCTAGATGCCGCCTGCTTAGCTGGCCTACTCTGGCATTCAAGGATGCCTCTAGGTGGTTCATGTTCAGGGAACTGCCCTGACGTTCCAATCTACTCTAGACGCGTAAAGCCTTCTGACACATGACCCAGGATCCTACTACGCCTGCTTGTTGAAATACCACCTGACAGCAGCATGGTCTATGAGACCCTGCACCACACTCCACTTGATGGACTCACTTAACTTATCGGAGCATAAGATGCTGTCCACATTCAGACACGCTTTGCTATATCGTGGGAATTCTGTTTTCCCTAATACAGATATACAGTATTGGTGACTGGAATGCCATTATGGAGAGCACTGAAAGACAGGGCTCCTTTCTTGCAAGTGAGCATTCTGCAGTAACATGCATCAGTTATTGAATGATTATAACTTTTGTCCTACCGATCCATGCATTAAAACTCTTTGGACATACCCCTTCATCCATATTGTTTTTTTATGCATGATTATTGAACAATAGGAGTCATATACGTGGACAATGTTTTCACATGCCCTCATAATCTCTACAGAGGTGTATAGACAGCTGGCGTTAGTCCTGATGAGACCCACAAAGTTTTGATTAGGTCGCAATGCCGATAATACACCTTTGGTTGTAATGTGACTGATTCAGTTGGAATACCTCAAAGGATTTGTTGGCAGGATTCTTGACGTATGGAAATATCACAACAATTTTGTGCGCTAATGGTGTTTATGTCTAATTTTGTATAAAAACCAAGACTAGAGCTAGCTTTACAGGAATAAGATCTAAGAACCAAAGAAGATGATGACTGTAGAAGTCACAAATATGGTCAACAGGAATAGGATGTAACAACTAAAGAAGATGACAACTGTAGAAATCATAAATATAATCGTAGGGTCAAGATTACAGGGCCTCACATAGCACAAAAAACAAAAAGAGTACAAATAATCCTAATAAATTACCACTCTTTTATTCGTGTTACAATAAACCTTTTGGTTTGATCTGGGCTAGTGTGAGCATTTGAATTTGTCCTTCCACAAAAAAGCATTCAAAGGCTCAATACAGGCCAGAGGTCTATGCCCCTCATTAGCACAAGGAAACAGTGAAAGTAACAACTCTTTCCTCTTTCATAGTCTGGAACTTTCTCAATAGCACATTTGAAACCAACACGTGAACCTTCAGTAAAAGAATGTAGATGTGCTTCTGTGAAAGTCGTTCAGAGATGTTGGGAGGGTGTGGGGGAGAGATCTGGTGGAGCAAAAAGATAAGGTAGGGCACAGATGTGCTGAACTGACATGATAGATGATGACTCTCAGAAGAAATACTGAATTCTGCCCCCCCCCCAAAAAACTATGGGTGTTCTCACTAAGGGCAAACTAAAGCGGCTTAGTGGTAGTTCCTGCAGGGCAAGTGGACTGGGCGAACTGATGCCCCTGCAGGTCTGCGCATTGTCTGACAAATCCATGATCTTGGCCTCAAAAGGACTAAGTTGGCTGCTGTAGCAATTGAGGCAGATGCCAGGGTCAATACTCTAGAACCCTGAAAAAGCCTCTGAATTCATGTGGGAAATGCTTGTCAGGGGTCAACACACTCAAGACTGCACACCGTGGCGTCACTGTCCTTAAAACAGTCCTGGGCAAAATCTGCGCTTTCACCAAAAGATGTGAGCCATTAACATATCCAGGAGAGAGGCATATACAGTTCCAGAAAATCCTGTGGAGCACATTTACACATGGCAGCGTAGCACAACACTAGTGCCAACCACCCTTCCCAGGCAATAAGCAGTAGCTGCGTCCTAATCATCACAAATTGTTGTCCTCAGAGAGACACTGAGATCTTCTGGATCTCCCTGACCATGTCCAGGAGACAAGCAGACTGCACAGACAATCTAAATACCACACTAGCAGAGGAGAATATTTGTTTATCAAACGCCTCAATCATCTTCAACTCTCTCTCCAGGGGTTCCTGCAGAAAGAATTGTTATTCACTTTGCTGGTTAAAGTCTGAACCACTAGGCTTTCTGTGGTAGGCTGCAGCAATTTCAGGACTCCAGCTGCCCATCTGACTGGTATTGCAAATGATGCAGGCTCTTCCACTGGTAGTTCAAGTGGCAAGTCCAACCATGTATCAGAGGAGGTTTTGAGCCATTGTCATAATGCAGGGAGGTCCCTATCTACCGCCCCATAATCATCTCCTTTCTCTGGTGGTGTACCTTGATCAGTATCGAAGCCAAAAACTAATGGAGCCTCTGCTGGTGCATACACCCTGGTAGAGGAAATGGTACAGTCAGGATGAATGTCAACCAGTTTCCCTTTTATTAGTTTCATAGTGTGACACTGGTAGATCAGGCTGATGTTAGTTTGAGGTTAGACAATGAAATCAGCACCAGATCCTTTTCCACTGTCTATACCGGCATAGGGAGGAATTTTGTTGTGCAAGTCCTGGAGCCAAAGTAGACATATGTACTGTAATTGCTACCAGATCCCAAGACGCTCCTGCGGTGGGGGAGTCATACAGTGCCTGGGATGGACCTGCCAGTGGGAACCCAACTGGAGGTCCCTGAGACACCTTGGGGTCCTAAGGCTTTCCAAAGAGAGTTACAAGTTTGCCACCAATCTACAGCATGTCCTCTTTGAAGCCTCAAGCTGCTGCAGCTTCGCCAATAGCCTGGGAAACTCAGAGGGCACCAGGATCAGTGAGGAATCAACTTTGTGACCGGGGACCCCAAAGGAGACTGACTGACATCACAATAAGTTTTCATCCTCTTCTTGGATAGAGTGGCATGATGGGATTGAGTCTTGCTTCACCTTTTTAAGCTTCTGCTTGGACTTATTTGGACTTACCTGAGGACTTCGACCAGGAAGTTGACCTCGCACATGAATGGCAAGCAAGTCATGCCCAGAGCCCAAGCACCAGAGACGCACCTTGAGCTCATTCATGGCTGACTTAATTTTTGACAGACATGGTACCGTTTGAAAACTGTAGTTTTAGGAGGGGGCCTTGTTCCTTAGCACTATGGATTTCATGTTTAGGTGATGTCAGAGGCCAAAAGAGCTTTGGAGCAGCATCAGAGGTGGGGGGAAATAGACTTGATGTAAGCGCCCTGGGGTGGGCCCTACACATACAGCTCCATTCTATTCACTTTCAGTGACATATGGGGCTAGCACGAAGCCACCTAGTGGTATGCAGGAGGTTTACTGCAAAAAGTTTCCAGAAGCAGTCATGCACCTAGGGAGTACTCTAAGATGATGAACCTGTGGTTAGATGTATCATTAGAAGAAACTGATAAGGATGCAAGTTCAAGACAAGATTCTGTACTTGCTTTACATTCACTCAAGCCTCCAAATGTATCCTGTGTCCTAGAAATAGTTTGCACCAGAGGCCTCAGCTAGGTCAGATAATAATGGTGCAAAAGCAGAGTGCCCTTAATTCCTTTGAGTGCACCTGGTGCTCCTAGGACTTCTTCCTATATGTATAAGGGCATGTGCGGTATACTGGGAGAATGTGAGCCCTTGTTTAGTCTGCTGGAGGTTAAGTTTCTCTTGTGCTCTCGCATACGCGAATTTAGGATGTCTGGTCCCAAGATTTGCAAACACTTTTATATGTGTCATTGCCTGCTCCACATTTGTTGAAATTCACCACATCAAGACTTCCTCAGGTCCCACACACATGGTGGTTTGGCACCTCCCTAGACCACATGTGCATACATGCTGCCCTGGATCACGTGCAGTTATGTGCACGTATGGTCAGAGCCAACCCCACTGTTGTGCTAATGGCTGCAACAAACAGATCGAGTCTTTCATCATCCATGATGTCAGTGCCCTGCATAGACATGCACCCAGGGCTTGGAATGAAGCGGCAACTCTGGTCCCTCTTCACCCACAGCGCTCAGGACCTTGATGATCATTAGGTATATGTTGAGACAGAAATGTTCCTTACATGCTTCGTGTGTACATATCCCTAATGTGACTGACCTAACTGTATTTAAAACTGATATCCTGAAGTCTTTGTCCCAGCTAATGTAGAAGTTAGTTACCTTTGGTAACATCTCATCTGGTAGAGATAATATCTAGTTGCAGATTCCATAACTTAGAATTTCCCCCAGGCGTTAGTCTGGATCCAGAGCTTTTTCTTGAGCAGTACTCCTTTGTGCCGTCAGGTGGCGTCGATCAGCTGTATCCATCGTTGACATCATCTACGCTGGATATGACATTGCATATCCTATACATGCGCCACACCGGCACGCTGACATCAGTTTCTTTTCATGACTTTTCCTACCAGAAGCACAGAGCCACAAGGATACTGACTACCACTGTGTCAAAACTATGACCCTGTCCCTAGAAATTAGTTCACAGAGTGGGGAGGATGGGTGGGTCGGTAAGGAATCAGTGACTAGATATTATCTCTACCAGATAAGTCGTTACCGAAGGTAAGTAACTTGTCCATCTGATAGAGACATCTAGTTGCAGATTCCTTACATAAGAATAGATACCCAAGCTATACCATACCCTGAGCTGGGACTGTGAACTAAGATCATACTAGAAAGTCCTGCAGGGCCGAACAGGCAAAGTACCAGTCTCTACAAACTGAATGTTCAGGCAGTAGTGTTTGTTAAACATGTGTAGAGATGCCCACGTTGCAACCTGACAGATGTCAAGGACTGGGAATTCTATGTGCTAACGCAGCGGTCGCAGCTATAGCCCTGGTAGAATGAACATGCAAACCTTCAGGTGGTTGCTTCTTAGCCAGTATGTCGCAAATTTGAATACAGAGTACAACCTATCGGGACATGGTATATTTCTGCACTGCCTGAGCTTTCTTTGCACCCACATAAGCAACAAAGAGTTGATCATTCACCCGGAACGCTTTTGTACGATCAAGGTAGAACCCCAGAGCTCTTTTTGGGTCCAGGAGGTGGAGTCTCTCCTCTTACTTAGAAGGATGTGGGTGTTTGTAAAAAGTAGGCAAGGTGATGGATTGACCTACATGAAAGGGAGAAACCACTTTTAGCAAAAAGAAACCCCTAGTGCGAAGCAACACTTTTTCAGGATAGATGGAAAAGTAGGGCAGCTTAGATGATAATGCCTGCAGCTTACTCACCATGCGGGCAGATGTAATGGCCACAAGGAAGGCTGTCTTTAATGTTAGAAGCCTGAGAGGACAATTGTGGAGAGGCTCAAAAGGAGCACACATTAGGAATATCAGAACCAAACTCAAATCCCACTGGGGCATAATGAGAGGGGATGGAGGAAACATATGAGTAAGACCTTTAAGGAACCTATTAACAACAGGAGGCTTAAACAAAGAAGATTGATCAGGCAACCTCAAAACACAGAGATAACAGATAAATAACCCTTCAGAGTGCCCGTAGCAGAGCCGAGCTGGGCCAGAGAAAGGATAAACAACAGGACCTCAGAGGGGGAGTAGAAAGGGGGTCAACAGACTTGTCTGTGCACCATGCCACAAATCTATTCCAATGACAGGCGTATACCATTTTGGTAGAGGGACACCTGTCTGGCAAGATGACATTACAGACTTTGGGCAGAAGGTCAAAAGTGGTCAACTGTCACCGCTCAATCTCCATGCATGAAGGAGGAGGCTGGACAAGGTCAAGTGGAGAGCCCTTCCCTGCTGATGTGACAGAAGATCCTCCCGAAGGGGTAGTCTGACCGGAGAATCAATGGCCATGCTCAATAGCTCGGGATAGAATACTTAACGTGCCCAGTGCAGAGCCAGAAGAATGACTTGGGCCCAGCTGTTCATGATCTTCCTGAGAACTCTGGGCAGAAGTGGTATAGGTGGGAAAGGTGTAAAGGAGACCAGAGCTACACTTGAGATGAAAGCGTCACCAAGCGATTGCCACCTTGGAAAATCCAAATGCAGACATTGCGCATTCTCGTCAGAGGTGAACAGAACTGACCAAGGCTCTCCCCACTGTTGAAAGAGACCTTGCGCTACCTCTGGATTGAGATGCCATTAGTGATTGACTAAGCATTGTTGGCTGAGTTTGTCTGCTCTGGCGTTGAGAGTGCCCACCAGCTGTTGGAACACTAGGGATATGACCTGTTCTTCCAGCAATGTCCAGAGGCACAGGGCCTCCTGACAAAGGGTCCATGACCCCACCCCGCCCTACTTACTGCAGTAACACACATCAGTGGTTTTGTCTGTGATCACCTGCATCACCTTTCCCTTGAGAGAGGCAAGAATTGCTTTCAATGCTAGTCTGATTGAGTGGAGCTCCAACAGGTTGATGTGGAGTCCAGACACAAACGGAGACGAAATGACTCTGATCTTCACCTCTCTCAGATAGCTACTCCAGCCCAGGACTGTTGCATCTGTCACTACTGCCAGCTCTCATTTGGGAAGGGAGAGGGATCTGCCTCCAACTATTTGTGGTTCATAAACAACCACTGCAGATTTCGCATAGTTCCCTCCGAGATCGGGCCATGTCAGCGAGATTCCCCTGGTGGTGCGTTCACTAGAACTTCGGGTCCCACTGCTGAGCCCACCAATGCCATCTTGCATGATTCAGCAACAGGGTGCAGGAGGACATGGGGCCCAGCAGCCTCAGAGTCATTCTCATCGCAATCCATGATAGAGGCTGAAACATTGGTATCATAGCCTGGATATCCTGGGCTCGCCACTCAGAAGGATAAGCCGGAAACTGTATTGTTTCCAGAACGGCTCAGATGAAAGGGAGCATCTGAGAGGGTGTCAGGTGTGACTTTGGCACGTTTATAGTGAACCCCATTGAATGCAGGAGGACTGCCATAGTCTGGAGGTGGTAGATGACAGTCTGGGGCGAGCTTGCCTTGAACAGGCAGTCATCAAGGTAAGAGAAGATTGAAATGGAGAAGTGTCAAATGATGCTCTACCATTCGATCATAGGATGGTGGCATGGATGGAGGGGTAGGCCCGAAGGGGAGGGAGTAGCCCCTTCGGACTATCTTCAAAACCCACCTGTCTGACGAGAAGAACTGCCAGCGGAGCAGGTGACAGTAGATCCTGCCTCCAACTGGTTCCCAGGGGAGAAAGGGTGTGGCGGATGGGGGTTGGCCAGGGAGGGATGGAGATCTGCTATAGGCTAGAGGCCTGCATGCTTGCACAGGGAGGTAAGGAGTGTGTCTGTCCGGCAGAAGGAGAGATTGTGCAGGAGGGGTAGATCTGCAACGTTACCAGAGTGTGCAGTAAACGAAGAGTGGACTTATTACTGGGAGAATAAACTGTGCAGACAAGTGAGGGATCACCTAAACACCCTGGCTGGTTCATGTGACGAATGCATGAACTACGTACAATACCCCAAGCAACAGTAAGCCACCTGGCATCACTGCCACATGACCACAGGGACCACCGCTGCCCCTGACGTGCCCAGAGTACTGTGTTGCCTACCAACACTGCAGTTGAGGATGACCAGCCTTCGGCCTAGAGGATGCACACTTGAGGCCTGCCAAGCTGTTCAACCCCAGCGACATGATCCAAGAGGCAAAGCTGATGCCTAACATCCTGGTGGCTGAGGCACTGACTGCGCGACTGTATATAGCACACCAACTAGCCCCATTGCAGACCACATCCCAAAAGACAGGTACCACTTGCTTTTAATGAAAGACTAAGAGGCTGTGGGCCCAATTTATATTTTGGTAGACAATCCTTCCCCTCCACAAGGGCAACAGAGTAAATTACTCTATCTCCATGACAGCAGTGCTGCCTGCCACATTTGGAAATGTTCACTGGAGCAGCAGACATTTCAAGCATTGACAGGAACTGCCTGCATTGTGAGTTTGACGGATGGCTTCTTCAAACATGACGGAGTTGTACATCAAAGCTACATTTTTTTCTATTTTCAAAAAGAAAACCCTGAAGTGGGATTTGCTTTTTGAAAATATAAAAAAACAATGCCCCCTTGCCATGGGAGTTTCCTGGCGTTGATGGACATTGAAAGGCGACTGTATGTCTGCCCATCTAAATTAGGTGGGCAGACATATAGCCAAACATCTGATGGCCCTTACTATGTCAGAGAAGTCTGACCACTGCGGAGGAGTAGTCTCCACTATTGTCAAACTATGGTCTGCCTGCATTTGAATTGGGCGGGTGGACCATAATCTTGGCGGGCAGGGAACTGCAATACAAACACCAGACAGCACGTTAGGGGATTAACTACTGCCAGAATGAACTCTTTTATTCAAGGTACAAAACGAATTGACTTAGCAATTACCAGACCATGTATTTGCTTGCACACTAATTGTGAGTTTGCACATGTGCTGGATTCCTACCCATGATCTCCTCACTACAGTTAGAACATTAGAAATGTGTAATAACTGCAGCACCTATGCTAGAATACTGTAGTTGGTGTGAGAACAGTAGAAACTGGCCTAAAGCCAGAGGCAGTAGAATTATGCGATTCTGCAGGTGTGGGATTTTAGGCATGATTATGGATTTGCTACCTAATCCATCATCAGCTGCATAACTTGCAGATGTTAACAGTTACTAGCTCAAACAAATCAAAAGTTACTATACATGCAGTGGCAAGGTCCACCGCTGTGGAAGGGCATTCGCAAAGGTTGATTGGTCACTTTCCGGTTGCTCATTGCTGCATTTGGGTGTTAAACTAGTACCAATGAGGAAATACCTTCGCCCAGTGTTAACATGTGCAAACGTGACAAAATAAGGAAGTAATGTCTTCGTATAAGTGCCGCATTACAACGCATAATTTGCACAAGCCAGTAAGGCAGCAGTGAAAACACCCTAAATTGCTAATTACAAATATTTTATTCTAAAAACGGCCAAGAGAAAACATACTAGTATATGCTTCACGAGCAAAGTATTTGCTATTACGAGGAATCTACCTCACTTGCAGTAAATTCGGTACCTACCACCATAATAAAACCTATAGGGCATCTGTGATAAAAAAAACTGTGATAAAATATGTCAAAATTGTCATGGTCTGTGTGCTATTTTCCCTTATGGGGTACCATTTGCCTTCAGGAAAGTATAGGCCCTGTCAATAAATATACCCATTTGAGTGACGGCAAAACAGACTTTGGGGGTCATTCCGACCGGGGACCACGGAAGCACCGCCAACAGGCTGGCGGTGCTTCCCAGCCCATTCTGACCGCGGCGGTAAAGCTGCGGTCAGAAAAGGGGATCCGGCGGTTTCCCGCCGGATTTCCCCTGCATGGGCTGAATCTCCATGGCGGCGCTGCTTGAGATTCCGACCCCCTTCCCGCCATCCTGTTTATGGCGGTTTTTACCGCCAGGAACAGAATGGCGGGAACGGGTGTCGTGGGGCCCCTGGGGGCCCCTGCACTGCCCATGCCACTGGCATGGGCAGTGCAGGGGCCCCCTAACAGGGCCCCATAAAGATTTTCACTGTCTGCTTAGCAGACAGTGAAAATCGCGACGGGTGCAACTGCACCCGTCGCACCCCTGCAACTCCGCCGGCTCCATTCGGAGCCGGCTTCCTTGTTGCAGGGCCTTTCCCGCTGGGCCGGCGGGCGCTCGTTTGGCGGTCGCCCGCCGGCCCAGCGGAAAAGCCAGAATGGCATCCGCGGTCTTCTGACCGCGGAGCGGCCATTTGGCGGTTCCCGCCGCCTGCCAGGGTCAGAATGGCCCTCTTTGTGTACCCCTTGCTGTTCTAAGTAATGGCACATGAACTGTACAACGTAAGCAACCACCATGCAGCAAGCATACAGACAATATATCATGTTATCTTTCACAACAACCCCTCCTTTCCAAAAGAAGGAAAACGTGTTTCCCTACATATGGATGAAGACTTGAAATGTGAGGAAAGCTCTTTGATATGTGAGCTGACAAGCCCACGGAGACTATGCAACCTTGTTTTTGCTTTTTAATTACATGGAAGACAGCGGCAGCCTGGAGCCAAAACAAATTAACTGGACTTCAAAATCTCTAGAATCTTTGGGTACAGCCGGGGGCAGCTAACTCGTCGTATCCCAAGATGCAATGCGCTTGATCATGGTTTGATAAGACACATGTCTGCCACCTAGGTTTTCCCGGGGAGGTTAGCAGATACTGGTAATCCTCTAAGGTTGCGGCCAACTTACTTAGAGAAATTCATTTCTTACTGCTATGTCGTATGACATTGATGGGACCGGATCTGTGCAGGGCGAGACCAAACATATCGTGCGGCACCTATTTACTGGAGAAATAATAGCTCCTTAAGTACATTTGTGGGCAGCAGAGTCAGAAGCCTTTTCAAAGGCAAATTTTAACCATATTTTAATTAATTGTATGTGTTCATACTCACGGTTGCTAATTATTATATGGTAAATATGTTTAACACAAGTAAGTATTTGCACAAGATGTACAGCAGTGATACTCATAGTGCGGCCTGGCGGCATCATGCAAGCCACTGGTTAATAGCAGCACTAGGCTGCTGTTTACTTGGCTCTGCCAGCGGCAGCTTGTGGGAGGCAAACGTTTATTTAAGGTGAGTTTAAATTAAATAAAGGAGATAACTAGGGTGTTCTGCATAACTTAAATGTAGACACACCTTCATTTACAGAGACCTATTTACAGCAAAAGTGTACTGTAAAAGGAAGATCAACGCTGTTCAAAATTCAAAAAAGTGTATTTCATTTACAGACAGAACCCTTTCGCCTTAGTAAACCAGATGATATCACTGAGAAGTATTTTTTTTTACCCCTTAGCTGCCAGGCCTTTTCCCCCTCAGGTACCAAGCCTTTTTTTTTTAGCTATTTGGGGCAGTTCGCGATTAGGCCCTCATAACGTTTTGTCCACATAAGCTACCCATGCCAAATGTGTGTCCTTTTTTCCAACATCCAAGGTTTTCCTACAGAAAATAACAGCTGAAATGAAAAAAAATTTAATTGAGGTGGAAAAAAAACAGCCATTTCTCTCAACGTTTTATTCTGTAACTTTTGTTTGCGATGTAAGATTTTTGAAAGCAATATACTGTTATGTCTGTTGGACTCTTCTGGTTGCGGGGATATTTAGGGCTTGTAGGTTCATCAAGAACCCTAGGTACCCAGAGCCAATAAATGAGCTGCACCTTGCAATGGGTTTTCATTTTAAACGGGGTATAAAGCAATTCATTCGCTGAAATATAAAGAGTGAAAAATAGGTGTCACGAAAACCTTTCTATTGCCAAAATGGGCACAAGATAAGGTGTTGAGAAGCAGTGGTTATTTGCACATCTCTGAATTCCGGGGTGCCCATACTAGCATGTCAATTACAGGGCATTTCTCAAATAGACATCTTTTTTTACACACTGTCTTACATTTGGAAGGAAAAAATTTAGAGAAAGACAAGGGGTAATAAAACTTGTTTTGCTATTCTGTGTTCCCCCAAGTCTCCCGATAAAAATGGTACCTCACTTGCATGAGTAGGCCTAATGCTCACAACAGGAAACGCAACATGGACACATCACATTTTTACATTGAAATCTGTTGTGTTTTTTGCAAAGTGCCTAGCTGTAGATTTTGCCTTCTATCTCAACTGGCACCTAGGGAAACCTAGCAAACCTGTGCATTTTTTAAAACTAGACACATAGGGGAATCCAGGATGGGGTTACTCGTGAGGCTCTCACCAGGCCCTGTTACCCAGAATCCTTTGCAAAGCTCAATATTTGGCCAAAAACACACTTTTTTGTCACATTTCGGTGAAAGAAAGTTCTGGAATCTGAGAGGAGACACAAATTTCCTTCCACCCAGCATTCCCCAGAGTCTACCGATAAAAATGGCACCTAACTTGTGTGGGTAAGCCTAGTGCCTGTGACAGGAAATGCCCCAAAACACAACGTGGACACATCACATTTTCCCAAAGAAAACAGACCTCTTTTTTGCAAAGTGCCTAGCTGTAGATTTTGTCCTCTAGCTCAGCCGGCACCTGGCGAAACCTACCCAACCTGAGCATTTTTGAGAACTAGACACCTAGGGATATCCAAGATGGGGTGACTTGTGGGGCTCTCACAAGGTTCTGTTACCCAGAATCCTTTGCAAACCTCAAAATGTGGCCAAAAAGCCACTTTTTCCTCACATTTCGGTGACAGAAAGTTCTGGAAATCTGAGAAAAGCCACAAATTTCATTCCGCCCAGCGTTGCCCAAAGTCTTCCAATAAAAACAGTACCTCACTCGTGTGGGTAGGCCTAGTGCCCGGGAAAGGAAATGCCCCAAAACACTATGTGGACACATCAAAATTATCAAATACTAAACTACCTGTTTTTGCAAGGGGGGGTCGGGTCCTGCAGCCATATAGGGAAACCTACCACCAAACCCAAACATTTCTGAAAACTAGACACCACAAGGGAATCCAGGGAGGTGTGAGTTGCGTGGATCCCCCAATGTTTTCTTACCCAGGATCCTCAGCAAATCTTACATTTAGCAAAAAAAGAATCACATTTTTCCCACATTTCTGTGTGGAATCACCACACTGGGACAAATTTCCTACGACCCAACGTTTCCCTCAGTCTCCTGGTAAAAATGATACTTCACCTGTGTAGGTGGGCCAAGTGCCCATAACAGGGAAGAGCCAAAAACATGTTGGAATTGAGGGGGAACCAAAGCGGGTCCAAATGGCCAGTTTGGAAAAAACGTTTTTAGGCTGAAAAGTGGGGCAAAATCTTTATCGGTATAGATGAGGCAATGCTGGGTGGTAGGAATTTTGTGGATTCCTGCAGATTCCGGAAGGTTTCATCACAAAAATGTGGAAAAAATGTGTGATTTCCAGCAAAGTTGGAGGTTTGCAGGGCATTGCGGGGAAGAAAATGGTGTGGGTGCATAAAAAGCACACCACTCTGGACTCACCCAGATGTTTAGTTTTCAGATGTGGTCTCGTGGATTTTCCAACATGGCAGCGTCCCAAAGTCCAAAAAGTGCAACCCTCACCATTCCAAGTGGGACAATTTTGAGAGTTAGCCAGGCTGTCATGGCCCAAATGTAAAACCAATACCCCAAATAATCAAATGTCCCCTTGCTTACCATGGGATAAGATGTTTTAGTGTGCGGGGGAGACCTGAAAGACTGTTACCCCCTTCAGTTGGGGTGGGGGCATAACCATGCCTATACTGGTTGGTAGCCACCACCACACTATTTTTTTTTTATTCCCTGGCATCTAGTAGACTTTCTGCCCCCGGGGTGTGGATCGGGGGTAATTGCCCCATCTGCCCACTGATGGGCAGAAAAACTTTGGCCCAATCTATTTGGGGTGGGGGTATGGCCATACACCCACCCTCTTATCTTGAAAAATAAATCTTCCCTGGTGGGCTTTTTGCCTTGGGGCAGATGGGCTTTCCAAAAATAGGCTGATCTTCCCCCAAGGGGGGCAGATATGGCCAACAGTAATGTGCCCCCATGGGGAGCGACGCTTGCCCAAGGGGCTGCCCCCCAAACCACACACACACCAATCCTTAGCACTTCCCCGGAGGGCTGGTCCCAGGACGTAATGGTTATGTCCGGGGTGCCTGAGCGCCGCAGCCAAGAACGTAAGCATTATGTCTTTGACGGGAAGTGATTAAAGTGATAATTTTCTAACAATAATTTAGAAACATTAACCCCTCCCTGCCGTCCTGACAACAATGCCAATGGTGAGCTAAGAGACAAGTCAATTGTTATGAGCACTTTTTGGATGACCTTGGATCCTAGTATATATGAACATTATAGTTTCTTAAATCAAACATAAGGAGGTTTTGCACAACACACATCCCAAAGCCATGTATTTTGCACAACACACATCCCAAAGTCATGTATTTCCAGGTCCTCATATGTGATAATGAACAAAAAGCAGGGAAAGTGAAATAAAACATTTGTCTCGGATTGCACAATTTGGTCAAGTGGAGAAGCTACAATTAGTCCCAAATGTATGGTTTCACATTGTGCAATGCACACACTAGATATATATGCTTTGTTTACCCTACACCCACCTTACCACACCCCAACGCCCACCCTCTCGGCTTCAATGTGGCCCTCGGTCACATCACAGACCAAGCTTTGTGGCCCCGGGGAAAATGTTTGCGAGTACCCATGATGTACAGGAATAACAGAAGTCTTACGTATATCATATGGGCAAAAAACATTTAGCAATAGCAGGCTCCTATACAGTATATTGGAAAACAACACAACAACGACATGACATCCTGTTGGGCTTCAAAATATGCACAACAGCAACGCCCACGAAGGCATACCACACACTGCTTTATAACAAAACACATTAAGAGAAATCTCTGAACATACATCTAACACAATTTGAATCTGCAATTAACAGTCAATTAGGGCTCTTTACACCATTTGGTACTTTCAGGTCTGAACCACACACACACACATTTGCTGGGCAACTGGCACCTGTATCAAAAGCAGAAACAATTAATTTGCTACACCCTCTAGTCTCAAATTAGTAAGACGGACATATTATTAATTTTATTGATTGCGCACCTCCACAATATGATGAAAACTTCTATCCCAGACTAGCAAAATGCGGAGTGATGTCATGCTAATGCCATATTGTTTCGCAAAACAACAGTCAACTAAGAAGACAAAATCGAAATAGTTTCCTTCAGTCATAAATGTAAGATAGTACAAGAAAAGCAAAAAAAGCAAATGCTTTTTGATTACTATCAAATGTAAATCTTATAGCAAGCATAAAAGAGGGTGGGAGGTCCAGTCTACTGTATAGTATGTATTACAAAATAATGTTTTACATCAAGACAAGCAGCTCCATTATGTTTTGCATTTATCTTACTTTAACTACAGCAGCTACAACTAGTACACCTATTATGCTTTGGCAAAAAACTAGACAACAACTAGTTAAGAGAACAACCAAATAGAAGTTAAGAGTTGCTAAGAAGAACCACACAGACCAGCAAGTCATCTTTAGTATGGCACAGTCTTTGTCTAGTGCTGCAGAAGACAGAGTCAGCAAATTCAATGCCATGTCAAAGGGTTTTCATTATTTTATGTTAGTTGACAGTGATAAAAATTTGAAGCTTCAAATCTGTTTGCACATCCTTCTTATAAGCCCCACCTTAAGGATTCAAAAGCCCTCAAGAAAGCACGTCACTTTTATGATGAAGGTCGTTGATGATGTAAGTTCATCATGTCAGCCGGATACCCTATGATCCAAAGGTGGAGCACAAGCCTGAAGTACGCAGGGTAGTGCTCAATGGCACATCTACTGAGGACTGGTTGTCCTCTGCTAGAGATCTGGAGACTGATGATGACAATCAGGTGGTTTGGAAAAACTACGATGGAGCAAGTCATATGTTTGATCTCACAGATTCCAAAAATCATAATAAAAATGCATCAATTTATACAAATATAAAGAGGCCTTAGATCTATCGTATTCGTCCACTGGTTTGCTCAAGGATTATTCACATTTTGCTTTAGCCCACCATTGCCTATGGTATGGGGAATGTGGTGACCCTACTTTATCCATTGGCTGTCTTGCAGTGTGAGGGACCATAGTTCAACTGATCTCAGGTGTACAGCCACCTGAAAAGGATTGCACTTCTGTCCAAGGATTGGTTTACTCCGTTTGCTGGTCCACTTTGTCATTCTTTATAGTTGTGACATTTTTTATGCATATTGCATTTGGTGGCAAAAAACATCAAAATAACATAAAACTGCATGCTTGGCCACGCCTATTGAATTTGTTAATGCTTGCTTTTCTAGCTTCAGAAACATTTGTATAAAGTTGTGTGGCGTAAGCTAAGGTCTGAGTGCACACAGCCTCATCCAAATAACAAGCCAGATTTAACTTCTTCTATTGATACCTAGTTACCGACTTCTCAAAGTATGGAACATAGTCGAAATAAGGCGCAGATCATATCTCATCAGCCACCAAGTTACATTTCCAGGCCCATTAACACACATTGTGGATTTGGTGAAGGAAGGTAAATGGATGGATCATCTAGCTGATACTCACTGAGCACAAATATCAATCTTCCTGATGGTTATAAAGGGCACGGGCAATTCTTACTAACTTAGAAAGGGGCTTCTGGTAAATCTATTAAAGAACTGGACAAACATGTGACAGCTTTCACTAGGAAATAAAGCACAAAGTGCAACCATCTAATATTTCACTTTGTCAGTTGGCCAGAACAGACATTTTGTCAGCTTGTTCTATAATGTAATTTATCTGGAACTTTATGATACAGGTCACCAGAACTGCTGAAGATTAGTTTTCCCAGGCAGGGACTCCCTTAAGGCAGACATGTACCATCGATCAATAAGTTGAGGAAGTCGGAAGTGCCTTCATCATAAGAAAGCATGCAATGGTTGTGGATTTATTTTGTGATTCCCTAGATCTAGTCCTCAAGTCCTAACCAAATCTGAGAAATCAGGGGTTTGATACTGTCAGTTATCACCTAGAGGCTACTGGACTAAGAAGAGGCTTAATATACATATCCAGTGCTTAGAACAGTTAGCATGCATGCTGTCTGAATATGATACAGGCAAAACTGGCCACAGGTTTCAAGCATACAAGCCTGGTTTGATACTTCTACGTTCAATAGGAATATTTTTTGCATCCATATTGGATTAAAGGTATTTTAAAGATTCAAGTGACTGGATGTTCCACAAGCATGTTTTCATCCCATCGTTTAGAAATCTAGGGACTTTTCAAACCAGTCCTTTTGAGTCTCAACTGAACTTAAAAATCAACATATTCCACTGAAGTCTGGTTCTGATGGTAGCGGGAACCACTGGGTTCCTCTATGCTTTACCTAGTCTTCTACTGATTCTAACAATATCTCATTAGAAAGTCCCAGTCCTTATAATCACTCTGCAATGGAAGTCACAAGCATGGTGTCTAGTTTGCACAAGCAATTCTACTTTCAACCTTTCCATTTTTTTTGCAAGATCCTCAGAGAGAACCACATTCTGCCCCATTAAATCACTCACCACACCGTAGGCCTGTAAAACTTTAAGGACCTCTGAGAGGATTCAGGGGAAGCCTCTTCACTCCTTAGGTAGATTTAGGCAACACAAACTTAAAAAGCATAAACGTTAGCTCGTACTTCCTGTATTTTATAGGATTTGGCAAGGCACTCACATCTTGCTTCAATGGATCTAGTAAAAGTGGTTCATTTCCCCAGTTCCTTGGCCGCTGCAGGAAAGTGTTTAGCATGGGTTAGCAGCCAAATCAGTGGACCATGACCAGATAGGATGACTTTGGCTTAAAAAACACCCACTGCTTAAAATACTGTGGCATGGTCTGTGTCACTTGCACACCTCCTTCAAAGTAATCCATCCTTTTGCACAATAATGTGGCTCTCACATTTTTTGTAACAAACATATAATGCTGATCTCTCTCTAAAAGTGCGTATAGCCGAGATCAGTATCTTATTTTGTCCCCTCTCTTTTAGCTGAGTTTCAGCCAAAATCGTATGGACCTTACTTTTAAAATTCTACCAACAATTTACCTGAACTAGCCAGGTATATGTTATAAGGCCTAAAATCTGTTATGGTTGTAACTTGATGTTTATCAAAATCGTTGAAATTTAAATCTGTGGCTTAGCAATTCTCAGTGCAGGTTTGAAATATGGTGCCCACAAAATTTAGCTCATTTGTTGCTTCTCTACCCATCTACAGTCATTTTACATAAGACTTCCTTCAAACTGGTTATCAGCAAATTCAGAATAAGGTATGTGCCGAGGAATTTTAAATATCTGTAGGAGTTGGGCTCTAAGACAATTGCCCTTGGTGGGGTTACATTTTTTTATTGCAATTAGTAAATGATTTGTGACATTTATATTTAGTTTGTATAAGGTTAAGTATGTTTATGTTAATAATTTCAAGTTTTAAATATATTCATTGTCGATAATCATTTTGTGGATTAAAACTCCAATAAATGACATTACCTTTAAAAAATATATATATTATTATAGACATATATTTAGCACAGGGATAATATTTGTTTTTCTGTCTTTAATAAATTCATGACTTTTCATCACACTAATTGGGAAAATTTGCATTTTATGGCAAGACTGGAACTCTTTTGTTCTGCTTTTAACCATATACAAAACTAAAATAACAAAGTGAGCCACCTGCATGAAATAAAATATTTTACATGATGAGTTGCCAGGGCTGCAGCTAGCCTCCAAACAAGCAACAGTGGAAAAAGCTTTGGATGCTATAATAACATTGCTGAATGCACATCATATTTATTAATATCTACTCCGCCATGTTTTACTCCCCCCTTATATCAGTGGTGCTGGAACAATTTTCGGAGTGGGGGTGCTGCCATCAATATTAAATGACTGATGTCATAGGGACTGCGAAAAATCCAAGTGTCACACAAATAGCAAATTGTCAACACCTATTCGGCAGAAGAGTGTTACAGGTGTGGTATGTAGCCAGTGGTACATTTCAGAGCAGTGTTATTAAGCTATAATAGATTTACATGTGATACATGCGCTCACGTCGCTAAGTATTTAAGTGACTCTTATTGACATTGAGATTGAGATTTGCTCCTTCTATTCTTCCACAAGTGCTCTCTTTTCAGGAACTGTTGGATATGTCCCTTTCTGCAGGGTCATCCTCAAACCTTTTGCCCTTCTCCTCCTATTTTTCTGACTCACTTTTAGTTGAATTTAGGACTCTGGGCACTTTACCACTGCTAATCAGTTCTAAAGTGCATGTGCTCTCTCCTACAACTTTGTATAATTGATTTACACCTGTTTGGTTTATTTAATTGATCTATAAGTCCCTTGTAAAGCGGTATAACACATACCCAGTAAATTAAATGCTACTAGTGGGACTGCAGTGTAGATTGCGCCACCCACAAACCTTTCAAACATGTCTCAGGCCTGCCACTGCACGACCTGTGTGCACAGTTTACTGCCAGTGACTTGGCAGATCAAACTACTTGCCATGGTCTAAACTCCCTTTTTGCCACACCAACATCTCCCCTAAGGTAGCGCCTAGATAGCCCTATGGGCAGGATGCTGTGTATGTGAAAGGTAGGACATATGTCTTTATGTACTACATGGCCTAGTAGTGACAAACAGTTTATTTATTTTCTCACTACTGTGAGTGCTGCTCCTCTCATCGGATTGCATAGGAAATGACCTGACATATGTTTGTGTGGTATCTTCTGATCCATGAGGAATAGATTGGGCATGTTTAGTATGTATGGAATGATTGTGAGATATCCTGCTTACTGGTGTGGGTGTATTTTACATTACTATTTTAGAAATGCCACTTCTATAATATGGGCATTTCTCTGTCCTTTGCAGCCCAACTCCAATCCATGTCTCGGGCAGAGAGCTCCACGTGGTGCATACTTTTCAGACATCCATCACACAGGAGGGGCTGAGTGTGACAGAAGAAGCATCTGCATACTGATAGTCTTCCTGGGCTGAGGAGAAGGAGGGTTGTTCCCACCTTACATATCAATAGGCTGTACCCTGTCCTCACACAAAAGACAGATTACCTCCTACTGATGTCTGGAGACAGGGCTGGATTGAAAGGATGTTGGGCTTGACTTGAAAGGACTCTTTTGAAGCTACCCTCGAACAAAGGCATTTTTGAGTATAAATATAAGGGCTCTTACCCCCTGATTGCAAGCACTTTTGAAACTGTGACTGTACCTCTGCCAGAGGGACTGCTGGGATGCGCAAATCTTTTGTTTGTCTGGACAGCTCTTCTTTTGTTGCCCTGCTGCCTGGTGTCTGCTGCGTGGCCCAAACGACTCATCTGGAATGCTTTCCTGTATGTTGCCCTGCTGCCAGCTGCCCTACGGGCTTTGGCTGCAGTAAGCAGGTCCCAGACCTGCCAGGAGGAACCACCACTTCAATCCCTGGGTTATGAGAGCTGGTCTGTCTGCACCTGTTGTGCCACTCCAAGTGCCCCCCAAGCAGTCCAGAGCAGGAGGGGGGGGGGGGGGGGGGGGGAGTGCTGCCCTCTGCTCCTTTTTCTGTGTCTGCCCAACACGAGAAGGGTGCTTTCAACATTTTTGTACAAAGAGGATCCCCCCTGCCTCTAAGGGCAGTACGTGTGGAGTAACTCATTCTGGCCTGCTTCCCAGCATATGAATTGTGGAGGACTGACCAGTGATTCCACACAGTGTGCAACTGGTCCCTGGTAAGGAGGGTGTGTGCCCCAGAGACAGTGTGCCTGCCCTGCCTCCCCCAGCGCCACACTCATTTGGCTGTGACATCGTCGAGGGAAGCCCTGCCGCATTTTGTTTCCCCAGGGCTCTCTGGGGACTGACACGCTGACAGAGAAGCTAGTACGGGCTGGCTCTGCCCGGCTGGGCACAGTGTGCCTAGCTTGCCTTGGGTGAGTGGGGCTGGGGGATGCAAGGCAACGGCACCTCAATCCAGCAGGTGCGTGCGCCACCTGGAGAAATTGCGAGAGGCAGCCTGCACCTGCCGTAAGCTGCAAACTGGTACCCCATTTCCCCCTCCTTACTGGATGCAGTGTCAAGAATATCTTCCATCCGTGTGGAACCATAGACCTAAGAAAGGCGTGGGATCGCCCTGGGGGAGCTTCCCTGACCCCACCTCAACGCACCGAAGGAGGCTTCTGTTCTGTCAGGAGCTAGCTTACGTGGAATACCAAGTTGCAAGCAGTAGGCACGCAGGTTTTTATGCGGCCTACGGTGTTTGCCAGCATGGTCCTGCCTCTGCCATTCCGGTCTGAGAGGCCCAGGTGGGCTCCAGACACATGAAACTCTGAGGCATCGTTCTGTTGCGCCCCCCCCCCCCCATTTTTGTTTCAGCACAGGTTTAGGGGCACTTGGTGTGGCCAGCGCAGTAGTCCATGCCTAACGGGGAGAGCCCTCATCAGAGGCCTCCTCAAGTATAACCTAATCTAATCTAATTACCGCAATACTCCTAGTAGGCACGAGGGAGTCCTGGCACACCAGTTGTTTTTCTTTTGTTGGTTGTTATGTTGTCATCGCCTTGATCCTCACACAGGGGACGGTTGCCATAGAGTCTGTGTTCTATAGTGTAAATAGAGGCTTGCCTCTAACAATACTACATTCTTTGGGGAGGTTTCCCCGAGAATTTACTGTACTCTATGTAATTGGAGCGTAGGAGCTCCTGGGCCTAACTCTGTGGACTGGGATCCACCATATACCGTGTTTTTCTGGGAACCAGTTGCATTCTTTGCATTACGGCTACTGACTCTCACTACTTTGAGGATGTATGTGTTTTTACTCATGGACTGACGCATTTTATGCCCTCAGTCGTCACTATGGTGTATCATTTATCCCCTGCGTAGTTGGGATAATGGGTAATACATAGTAGGTCTGCCTAATATGCACAAACATGTTTGCTCACAATATGGTCTTACCACTGATCCTGCTAAGTTTGCATGGTTCATACTAGTTATTAGGCCCTGACATTATTAGAGTGGTGGCTATAATTCTGTAATAAGGATTTATGTTGGTAATTCATGTGTTTTGTGTTTATGATGTGCAAACTACGAAAATGGTTCATTGTTGTTGTGCTCATGATAATAATAGCCTGACAACTGCCTGTTTGGCAAAGAAGTACTGATTCCTGTCATTTTGGTCTAATGAGTTTTATGTAATACAGTTTATTTTTATAGAACTTGGTGTGGAGTCTCTTTTGTGGTGTATCTATTGTGTCACTGGTGTGAGTGTGTTGCACAAATACTTTACACCTGACCACTGGGGATGTGTCTGACTGCTCTGTGTCAAGCTCCCTGGGGTGAGCACAAGTTATCTTTGGTTTGTAACTTACTTGCCCTGATTAAAGTGGTGGGTTCTGCCCGGCTGAGGTGCACATCCTAACCAACCAGAAACCCCATTTCTAACATGAACCCTTTTTTCTCTTTCTCATGAAGCACTCTATGAGATTGATTTGTTTTTCAGCTGTCACCCTTCCAGACTTCTCTCCTCCCTGTGCTCAGTGTCACTCTAAAGCACTGTGTGCTTCTGTGTACCCAAGCTCTTGCTTCAGTGCTCCAGGTTACTGATTCGTCCTTTGTGCTGCTTCAACTTCTTCTCCAACCTGCTTTCCAGTAAAAATGTTCTTTAATTTTTTTTTTTTTTAATCTACTGATGCATCTGGGATCGTTACATTAAAAATAAAAAATAGGCATGATGATGTGACCACAGCAGACTTGTCATTTTATAGCAGCACATGTTAACATTAGTAAATTCAATAGGTTCTTAAGCTGAGACCTGTTGACTTTGCCAATGAATGCTTGTTTAATGGAGTGACCACCAGCGGCAAGGCTGGTGACGGAACAGCCTGGGGCACAGGCCACTGTTTGGAGAAACACAAAAAAAAAGCCTACAACGAAAAAAAAAGTGGTTAAAATAGAAGGGACTGTGGCCTAGGAAACAAGAGTTCTACGCATCCCGTATCCTCCACCATCCCCCGACCATGACCAATCTCTGCTCAGTCAGTTTGAACTACTGCTTGACATTGCACCCACATCCTCCATGCACA
Source organism: Pleurodeles waltl (assembly GCF_031143425.1). Taxonomy (NCBI): domain Eukaryota; kingdom Metazoa; phylum Chordata; class Amphibia; order Caudata; family Salamandridae; genus Pleurodeles; species Pleurodeles waltl. The sequence continues at coordinate 874,817,062 of NC_090448.1, read as the reverse complement.
TCGACTGTCAGGACCTACTTGAGCTCCATGCATTAGATGTTCATGACCTTAGCCCCACAATATACGTAGCGCTGACAGTGCACACTTCCCAACAAAGCTGAAACAAAGAACATTATGGACCAGGGAATCGAACTCTGCACTGATATCTCTGCTGCTGGAATCTCCAGCAGAAGAAATCACAATACAGGTACAATTACTAGACTTGCTATCTCTAGCTATATTATTGCATCAGATGTCAAGTGGTTAATGTTGGTATCCAGTCTTCAGATCTACCCAATTCTATTGGTGTGCTAGGCAGCATGTTCACCGAGATGTCACTTTCATTCTGCAGGCTGTTGCATCCTGTGTGTGGGGTAGTTATTATTCTGTTTGGCTCAGTTCTGTCCAGGGTGGTTCTAGCCATGTGCTGGGCAGTTCTTCACTAAACAGGGCAAATCTTACCATCCACTAGAAGCCCATTTCCCTGAGGAATGTTGAATTTTCCAAGTGTGAAATAGTTTGCCTTCATATGGATGTTGGTCTCTTCCCGTCACATGCATTTCTTTCTCTCATAGCCCATTCTGGTCTTTCCATATGTGACAGACATTTTCCCACAGCAGCAGTTTCCCTCGGTGAGCAAGTTGTTCCTCTGCAATGTGGTTCTGGGCAGTTATTCCCTTATGAAAGACAGTTTTTTTACCTCAATGACAGCCCTGCTACAAGTGCTTCTTTGGCCGACAAAGTTGTTTTCTGCAAGGTTCACTTCTGCCCCATTTACAGACAGAACCATTCTGTTCCTGTGCAAGTGTTTTTTTCACTATCCAAGGCAGTTCTGTCTCTATACGAGTTGATGTTTTCCCTATGCTGATCGTTTCTATATCCTTTGCTAGTCATTTTTAGGTTTTGCCTGCACAATGCTTGTGTTGCGCTTGCAAAATCTCTAGTGTGAAAAAATAAATCTTTAAAGGGGCTTACAGCCCACCCAATACTTACCTTCACCTACCATTTGTTGGCTGCCACGTAACTCTCCTTTCCTTGCTTCCTATTGGTCAGTGGCTTCTTTTGACCTTCGGCTTCCTCCTGGTCTTTGGAGTCTTTGTCAATGCCGTGGAGCATGGACCGATTACCGCTTCTTGTGGGCACTGGCCCCAGGCACTCTTTTTTAACACTCTAGAGAGTGCATGTTTGCAGTCCCTCTCATTCACCTCCACCTCCGTTGTTTTTAATGCGTTGCATTATGAAGGCAAGTTGCTTCAACCGATGGATCAAACACATAAAGAGAAACATAAAGGGGGCATAAGACTTGATAGACACAAACTAATGTACCAGTTTGCAGTTGTCATCATGTAGGTCTCTGGTTACCCAGTCTTTATTCTGCCGAAGTAGAACATTTTCAGTGAGCTGGGTAACAGAATGAGGTGTTACTTAGTTACAGCGCCACAAATCCAAGATTAAGTGAAATGGGGTCCTTTGAGTTACAGGCTGTCCTTAACCTGGTTGCAGAGACATATATACTTTGGTAGGAGGCTGACCCATTGTGCCTTCGCAAACCTTTTCTGGTGTTGGCAGGCTTGCATGTGAGTGCAATATGTCCTTTGTTGTGACACTGGCCAGCAAATAAAGGGTTCCAACATCAAACGCCCACCGCAGACATCCCCCTTAGTGTCCAATAGGCCACTACAATGTGTGTACCTGGACCACTGTGGTCTCTTACAACCTGATGGTGCCTACAAATATATCTTAGTCGCTGTTGATTCTTATTCTAGATTCCTGAGGGTATCGCCACACCGGTTTACTGACACTCTGTTATTAAAGACTTGCTGGTATTTATTGGTACCTATGCAGTTGCAGCATTCCATTCAGACCAGTGCCCTGCTTTTGCCTCTAGGGCATTCAGGGACATCATGAAGACTATGGGTGTTGAACTTCATTACTCTTCCACATATCATCCTGAGGGTAATCATGGGGTGGAAAGGAGGAATCGGAACCTAAAGTGTATTAGGTTCAGGCAGCAGTTGGCATCATTACCTATATGGGGTCCAGATAGAACTGAATAATCTGCCAAGATGGTCCTTGGGGGGGGGGGGGGGGAGGGGGAGACACTCCTTATGAGGTCCTCTTTGGGTTACCAATGTATGTCCCAGATCTAGATTGCCCTGGTATGGTGGAGGAAGACACACCATTTGACATAAATGAATGTCTCACTGTCTTACGGGAGCTTTAACAATTTCGTGATGACAATTCATCTGCCACCTTAGGAATAAGGGATTTACCAACAACATCCACAGGCTGGATTCCTAAAGTTGGGAATCTGGTTGTGAGAAGATTGCTGTGAAGAAGGAATTTGGCCCATTATACAGAGCACTGGTTCCAGCCCTGGGAACTCAAGGCACCAGAACCGCTGCCAGGTTCCAAAGGGAACAGATTTGTCTCTATAGACAACATCAAATTGAACCATGTGGCCGATCCTACACAGTAGGCCCCAAGGCCCCTTGGGTAGTTCCCGGTCCCCCTCTCACTAACCTACAAGATATACCTTTTCAAAGAATAAACAATGCTTCTGAATATACCAACATGTACAACAATGCTACAAATGCCTCCTTGAGCATTGGGTGTGTAGAGAATCAGCTTCTACTAATTCCTGTTACCACTTCACCGTTAAGAACTGTCCAAGATGTGGCTGTTTATTACTCCAATGCAACACAAACTGACAACATTGTCTGCTATGAACCTCTTATGTGAAGTGGATCCATCCACCACAATGCACCGGCTCCTGTGTTTTCACAGACTGCTTCTGGTACTTCATCGCCCAAGATGACTTTTCTTCAACTTCATCTACAACTGCAACTGAAACTCTTTCAAAGACATGTAAGCTGTGCATATGGCGTAAGTATAACTATTTGGTCTATCCATGGCATTATCTGTAGAAGCTATTGACATTGCTTGCCTCTTGTAGGCTGGTTTTGTGACTGTTTTCTTTCTCTTGATAAATGGTCATTATCTTACTGAACGCTCTGCTCTTGAGCCAGTGGATGAAGTTCTAACATCATATGTCTCCTCACATAAGGTCCGAAGAGACTTGTCCCTTGTGAACATTTCTGCAGTACCAATTCCTGGCGGGATTGTTTGGGATACAATACCATTTGTTATATATGGTCCTACTGAGGTTATCCAAATTCCTTATGTTTTTAAGATTCAATGACTGGTGTAATTACACCTGGTGTAGTTTCCGATGAGTGAGATGTTAAAACAGTTGATTCTATGCTATCTGAACTGCAGGATTATACTGTATTTGAAAGTGAAGATGGGTATAGGAACACAGCAAATTGTAGGGAAATATTCTGTTATCATTGGAGACATTACTTTCTACACTGAGCAAAGGGACCTAGAGCAGTATTTAATTACACACAATGGGAACACTGTTCAACTCCACATGTGGGAAACCCCAAAATGTATCTAGATAAATGTGCATTTTTCTCTGGGCATGACACTACAAATGCAGAATCATATTATTTTAAATTATCACCTTTTAAAATGTGGAAAAGTTTCCTAACCGACACCAAATTAATCTATTCAGATTCCTTTGTTTCCCAGCTTGCTATTGAACGTTATGAATACTGGAAGAACGCTATTGATGTGAAAAGGGTATGGGGACCACAAGATAGGCAAATTCAGGGTATGGAGGCATTGTTTAGAGGGTGCCTTATTCCTGTACAAATTATATTTTTAAATAACACAGTTCACAAACATTCTGCTTAGGGTCAGCAAAAATAAAAGAAATGAATGTATCTAGTATCCCCACACCAGCCAAAGTCACCAACTGGCAAAAATACTTAAATGTCACAGAAGAAGAACTGAATGTTGGATACAGAATGGTACCTTTAATTCCACACTTTCGAATCCCGGCAGGTAGTTATTGTGGACCTTGGATACAAATAGATGTCAGGCATGTTTTGTTAATTCCACAGGGGGTTTGAAGATTAGCAGACCATTCCCTCGCTATGTCTCGGGTCAATACTCTGGTATAGTTACTACATACAGTGTGGGAAAACTGTGCCAACAATGGTTATGCACTAACACCTTAGCATCAGTTAAAAAACAGCTTGGTCTCCTATCAGAGGAGGTAGATTTGCAGGATTTCTTACTAGGTCCAAGAAAACCCTGCTCTAGATGATTCATGTATGCCACATACAATGAGATCTGGAAGCTTTCTCAAATGAAACCAGCTGCACATTTAAGGCCCACAGATAAAACAAAATATGGAAAAGGCTTTAGCTGTTGTCGATAATGAATTGTTTGCTGCTTTTAGTTTGTCCAGGGAGCAGCAGATAGTGGCTAAAAAGAAAGCAAGTTACACCATGCTTAACACTGAAAAGTTAGAAAAGCTACCTTTCACTGTAGCAGAGACACCATCAACAGTATGGTTAGTACATGGGGTTATAAATCTGCTGAATTACACCTTTCATGTCACAAAATGTTTGAAATATTTTGCTGTGGGTAGATAGAAGCGGCTAGGAGATAGCTATATTTAGAATTGAGTGGGAATTGCCTTTCGAGTTCATATGTATGAACGGCGAAACAGAGGTCTTTCTGAGCAGAAGCAAATGTGAGACTACTGTCATTCGATGATTTGTAAGCAGGTGTCCCTTCACGGCTTTCACAATGCAGAGGTCACAAACTTGCCATGCTTTCTGAAGGGTGCTCTTGTCTCTTTGATTCGTCCAGCATTTCATGCACTTTTGAACGGAAGTTATGTGGTTCTGAACGGCTGCAGAATGAGGCTGGGATTTGCCTATGCAATTTCAGTTTCTCAAATGGTAACTTGTTGTGGTCATGTTTTATTCCACCCCCCACACAAGAGATAGGGGTAGCTGACATGTGGCCTCACATTGCCACTGCTAACGTCAATTTTGACAAGCTCAGGAGACTAAAGGCGCTATTGTTTCAAAAACAAGTGGCGTTGACATCAGCCAAGGAGATGTACAATCGCCAGATAGCAAGATCATCAGCAGAGATACAATCCTCATTAAATATCAACTTCCGCAAGTACTTTGGAGAACTGGTCTGCAGGATTTTTAACACCTCAAGCACTGCAGGAATTGTAAACTTTTTTTTAAGGCTGTTTGATCTGGGTTTGTTTCCACCTTCCAGAATGTCTTTGGAGTCATTCCTTCAGCTATCCATTCATTCTTTTCTAGTGTGTTTGGTGAATTTCTTATACCTTTGGCACTGATTGGTAGAATATTGCTACTGCTATTCCTGATATGCAGTGGTTGTGCTTTCTCATCTAGGCGGAGTGATAGAGCTACCACCAGCCCAGCTATGTTGTGAAATAACTGAAGCAAGATTGGTCATTGTCCTTCCGGCCAGTCCTGTGGTGCATGCAACCTGTCTTTCATTACATCAGGTGTCTCTTTAAATGCACGCCGATAGTGTGTCTTGCTGAACAACCATTGTCTCTGAGACTGAGATTGATTTGTGAGGCCACTTATGAGCCACCACTTGTGAACTACGTGGCTCCTTCGATGTTTGGTACAATGGACGGTGCCACCTATGCACTTCTGCTCCATGGATCCTTCTGCCAATCTTGTGATTGATTTGTCATCTCCTAAAGTGGAGTTCTTCCTGGACGCTCTGATAACTTCAGCGTCTATCCACAGGACCACACATATTGTTGACATTCGACCATTGTATTTTTTTCCAAAATATTCAATGTGATACCAAATTTCCTTATTAATTTGGCTCGGTCTTGGCCTGCTTTGCTTGTCAAGGTTGACATTATAGCTCTTTTGTATGTTTTTAGCTTGAATTTTAACTACATTTTATGCTTTTAGTTCAGAGCATTTTTAGATTTGGACTGATGCACCCTCGCTAGTGAGTTAGCATCCTTGTTCCGGTAATTGGGGAGGGTGGTGAATCCATTTTAGTTCCCCACTAGGTACAGGAGACAGCTTAGCTATCGGCTTGCAGACCCGTTGCCCTTTTTATCTAGTAACCTTTTACCTACTTAGCATGCTCTGTTTATCCTATTTATTTCATTATTTCTTTTAGCATTCTGCTATTGCTTACATTTTGTAAGAAATGTTTTGCCTTTCGTTATTAGTGCTATTCTGAGAAGGCATCAGTATCAGCGTCATTATCGGTGATGTACGTAGGTATTGTCATCATGTCCCGTTCTTTCTTACGTTATATGAGAACATAATGCGTACTTGTTAGACATTGTTTATATAATTTTTGACACAGGTTTGCATACATAATCAGTTGTTTAGGTACTTACTTGTGTCAGGGATCCTACATGAGCTGTATAAATATGCCTCACACGGACAAGGTCATTAGAGGGGTTCCTTCCAGATGCCATCTATGCTCCACGTGACCTTGCTGCAGAACTCAGCCTTTGTGTTCCCACAGAGTCTGACCTAGAGAACTCATTCCAAGGTAACGAGGGATGGGTGGCGCTTCTCAAGGACATGGTACTAGGAAAGTAGGGTTTATCATACCTAGCTGTCATTAGGGTAGAGGTTAGGTGTTCTTTGTTAGGAATTTCATATTTCATGTTTATTGCAATATGGTGGGGGGTTTAATATTCACAACTCTCATTTTCACAATATTGCTTTTATTATTGCTCATTAACCTTATCATTGAGATTCATGCATTTTACCGTAAATTGCAGCCTTTCAATAAATATATGAAAACTCTCCTGCATGTCCTTCATTGCCTATGTGTGTATGAGCCTTGTTGCAAAAGAGAGAAAAGGTTAACTTCCATTCCACCTCGACTCCCCTGAGAAGTCAAATCTAGAGTCCATGCGTAAGGCTGCCAGAAATCACCTTTACTGCCTGAGTTTTGGTGAGGTACTGCTTGTGAGCCGGAAGGCTGGGCCGACGGTTGCACTTGTTGTAGGAGTGACTCAGTCGCCTACAAACAATAGTGCTGCCATCCCCACACCAGCAGTCTCACTAAAAAGCGAGAGTCCAACTACTACAGTATGGTTTCTGAAAAGGATAACCTCTGTCTTTTCGGGGTTTAATTTCAAGAAATTTGATTGGTTGTTGTTACTCCTTTTTGTAGAGCTAATTTTAACAGGATGTATTTCCAGTAGGTCAAAATGACAGACACACGGCGTCCTTCTACTTAGCTTTGCAGTTCCAGACTGAAGCCATCTTTAACTAGGCAGCACTATCAAGGAGCTCCGGTGTTAGGAAACAACCTCTATCTGCTGCCTGACCACACCTATGTTCTTTCCTGCATCCCCAACAGGATGACTAGTCACCCTCTTATGGGGCTCAAAAACTGCTTTGTGGGTGTCTGGTCCTTCGCCTACATGCGTCTCCTGTCCCTTTCACACTGATCTTCTATCCTGAGCACTGAACTATAGGGCCCCTCACTCATTACTAGGCAGAGGCCAGCCCCTCATCCTAGGCTACTGTTATGGAAAATATCCACCAGGCATCGGAAAAAAGAAGTTCTTGAGGTATTTTATGTTCAAGGAATATGTTGTACAGTACAGTACGCGTAGTCTACAAAACACTGGGCTACCATGGCATACCTTTTTAAAAATTAGAGTGGGGGATAGCGGGCAAGCATGTTGGGGAGGTTTGCTATCTGCCAGTAATGAGAGGTTTCTCGGGCTGCGTGGAGAGCTGCGCCATATGCCTCTCAGTTTTCTGCTTGCTGCTGAACATTAAAATAACATGTCTTCGCTCCTCAAATATCCCCGCAGCTGGCCTCGACTTCTGCTGCCTTAAAAGCCTGTCATCTCGCATCCCCGGGAACAGTCGTTAACTCGCTCGATAATATTAGATGTTATTGTTTGTAACAGCCACAGAGCTTTTCCTCTGAACCTGCAGTGAACTCGGGTAACAAACTCTTTTCTCGCCTGGCGATACCGTAATATGATTCTCGGTTTGAGGACGAGAAAAACAGAGGCAAAAAAATAAGCTTTATAAATATTTTATGTAGAAACAGAACTCAAGTGCACCAGGTGGCAATTTATTGATGGGTAAGGACGAACAATAACAAATAAAAATGTATTTCTATCTCAGAGATGTATAAAAAAGAAGGACTGGCTGAACAATTTTTCATTCAGAAGACCGAAAAAGGAGGTGAAAATGCCGGGTGAGGGAAGGCAGGTTTAGGCTAGGGGAGACTTTACAAGCATGGCTGTGCCAAGGTACACGTGTGGCTTATTTATTCCACCGCCTTTGTTTCCAAGCGTGAACGGCGGGCCTCCTTAGCTTCACTGTGAGATTTGCATTATTGCAGTGCCACCGCAGGAGTGTTTTTTTATCTGCCTGTACTGTGACAATATGTCTTATAGTCTGGTGATTGCCTTTGTTCGCGAGCACCGAGGCACGCATTGCCCTTGGGAAGTAATGTTTGCAGAAAGCAGCATTGAGGGTGCGTGGGTGCCTGCGGTTGCAGTGTATTAACATTGCTGGGGATGAATCAGTAGGAAGTGTACAAAGATTTATGTGGGTGATGTTTTGGCTTTTTTTTAGGTCGGGCATTAGCCAAGACATTTTAGTTTTATTATGCTGATATGTGTGTAAAGTACATATGAGGGTGGTCAGCCAGCCTTCTGCATCCATTGGTCCGCTGTTGCGTCATTCACACTTTTCTTCAGCCCACTACAGCATAGGACAGTACGTCAGCCAACCAGTTAACAAAAAAAAACAAAAAAACCTTACCTATCTTTACCGCTACCTACCACTGAAACTTAAAAATCCCATACCTCCTTTAACCTCTACCAGGGGCGTAGGAGACAATACATTTCTAGGGGGGGACAGCAACAGTTTTGGGGACTTTTCAATTGACCCTATACAAATCGCCCATTGTTTGCAAAATGCATGCTCCGATAAGTGTACATAATCATATAGTTTGGACATAAAATAGGGAGAAAAGAAGGTATTTTGTCAGTTTGAAAGGATGTTTTATTGGTATTTACATTCACAAAGTATTTAGACCAAATGTGGAAAAAAAAACATGTTGATTAATCTTGCATCTTCATGCACCAAGCAAATAAAGATAGGAGGGAGAAAAGGAAGAACATACCTTTTGTGCCCACACCAATCATGCCTCTCACCTCATGCAAACTGAAACCACACTAGAGATGCCAAAAGCAATAAGGTACAATAATTGTAAACTGTGCTCTGAAACCGTAGTTCTAATAACACTTCTGCTCCTCTGAGCGATCTTGGGCAGGTCAGCTCCACATCAGTCAAAACTGGGAGCATTTACACTGAAGAAGCTCTTGGTGTTACAGACTATTTAAAACATGGGATTCTGTGATCCCTGTATAAAAAGCAATCATTAATTTCTATACAATTGGCTACTTCTTATGCATCAAGTCATCGATTATAAAGAAAAGACGTCTGAACTTGACTATTATAAGGTTATTACAGTACATTTTTGACTTGCCTTCTGCCAGAGCCAGCAGCCAAGGTGAAAGGCAGGTCAGGACAGATTATAATTAAAGCAGCTGTTTAAAGCAACAAATGGAACATTGCTTTTCTTTCATCTGTTGTATTTTAATAGCTTAAAATTACAGAAGCTACGCACTAAGGCAGTGATTGCCAACCTTTTGACTCCTGAGGCCCCCCACTGAATCACTACTGGAAGCCGGGTACCCCCCCCCCAAAGCAATTTGGATAACTTAAATCGGTAAATTGATTGTGTGGTATTATATGGGCTATTGTACCCCTTGGCGTAGATGATAAGGATACTGCAAGTCATCTTGGAGTTCCATACTTGATAAACAAGCATTGAGAAAGCCAATAGGTCTCACCTATGCAGAGCTATTGGCTTTGCTAGTATGTTTTAGTCATGTGGTAAACTAGCATGGCTGCCGTTCAGCATGGCTATAAGTTAATGCCATAAAGGAGAATGACATGTCATAAAGTGTTGTCGATTGGTGTGGCACAGAGTGTCGAGGAGTGAGTAGAGTGTCAAAGAGTGGAGTAGTGTCAGAGTGGAGTGGAGAGGAATAAAGAAGAGTGCAGTGGCATAGAGTAGAGTAAAGTAATGTGGAGTGCCATAGAGAGAGTTGAATAGGGTGTTGTTGAGCATAGTACATTGTGGCATAGTGCAGTGGCATGGAGTGTCACAGAGTGGAGTGGAGTAGTGTATCGTAGATTGAAGTGGAATAGAATGTCATGGAGTGGCATAGAGTGGAGTAGTATGTCACAGAATAGAGTGAAGTAAAGTGGCATGAAGTGATGTAGAGGCAATTGTGTATAGAATCACAAAGTGGAGTAAATTGTTGTATAGTGGCATAGAGTGGAGTAAAGTTTAATGGAGTACAGTGTCGGAACGGAGTATTATGGAGTGTATTGTCGTAGAGTGAAGCGTCGTAGAGTGATCTAGAGTGAAGTGGTGCAGAGTACAGTGGTGCAGAGAAGATTTACAGAGTGCATTGATTTTTAGTAAAGTGGTGTAGAGCGCATTTGTGTAGAGTGCACTGGTTTAGAGTAGAGTGCACTACTCTAGTGGTGAAGAGTAGAGCCGCGGAGTGGTACAGCATAGATTACAGTGACACAGAGTGCAGTGGAGCAGAGTGCTGTGTTGTAGGGTGATGTGGTGCATGGTAGAGTGAAGTGGTGCACGATACAGTGACGTACAGTGCAGTGATACAGCATAGAGGGGTGTGGTGTGTAGTGGAATAGAGTGCATTGATGAAGAGTGCAGTAGAGTGGCACAGAGTTGAGCGGTGGCGAGTAGAGTGCAGTAGTGCAGAGTACAGTGGTGTAGAGTTCAGTGGCAAAGTGTGCACTGTTGCAGAGTAGAGTGTCATAAAGGGCAGTGGTGTAGAGAGGCATAGAGTGCATTGGCGTAGTCTGCAGTGGTGCAGAGTAGAGTGGAGTGGCTTAGACTAGAGTGGGGTAGAGTGCATTGGCAGAGAGCAGAGTGGTACAGGGTAGAGACATGCAGAATTGAGTGGTGCAGAGTAGACTGCAGTGACATGGAGTGATCCAGAGTAGAGTGGAATGACAAAGTGGAGTATGCATAATGTGGTAGCACACTGCATTACAGGCAACACATCTTAAACTGAAACCATTACATACAGTTTTACTGATAAAAACATACAGCACAAAATGTTAATGTATGGAAATGCCATTACCTAGTGTATATATTTGTTTCCACTACACTTATATTGTTAAGTATCTGCACATTTCATTCACAAACATTTGATGTTTCTTGTGTGGTAGATAAAAATAGCATCCTAAAGCCTTATTCCACCACACCCCCAATAGCTAGCATGAGTGTCATATAAGTTTTATCACTATGAAGTCAGAGAAAGAAAGATAAATGCCAAGCTCCATGGGAAGACAGAGACTGTAATCTGACCATGGTCTTTGAATGCACAGCAAGTGAGACAAGATAAGAACAATATTTAAAGGCCTGTTTACAGACATCGAACACTGGTGGAAGCATATAGTATACAAGATATGCTGTACTGTAGGGACAAACTCAAGAGGACAGCCTAAATCAAATACAGCTCGCAAATAGAATACAAGCAAATGTAAGTTGCAAAGCCAAAGGTAAGCAATGGGTGGAATACATTCCCAGTGAAGCTTTCCAGATGTCCTCTAAATGACTTCAGCAAACCAGACAGCTTCGATCTAATGAACTCAGCCTTTAGCCTAGTTCCTATATATTTTTATGGAACTCCTCTATGACTGCGACAGTCAAACTGTATCTTGCTATTTAGGGCCTTTTGCACATGCTCTTAAGGGCCAGGACTGCTGTATTGTCCTGTAACATTATGAAATGTGTGCACTTTTATGCAAATGCAGTGATACAAACACTATTTCTGATGCCTGGGTTGGCTATCACCAGGGCCACTGTAATTATGCAATTGTGGGCTGCAGTGTTTTTAGCAGTTATGGATTTGCCGCATTTGCCACAAACTAACATCTGCTGCATAATCTGCAGATTTAAACAAAAATGGTTCAAAAGTTACTAAAGGCGCAGCAACACGTGTTTGTGCACCGTGCAGGGCCCCTATGCAAATGTTGACTGCTAACCTTTCTTTTGCTTGTTGCTATATTTAGGTGTTAAGCTGGTACTGATGAGGTACAACCTAAGCTGAGAGAGTGTTAACAAGTGTAACAATGACAAAATAATGAAGTATTATCACAAAATGTGTCATATTATGTTGCATAATTTGCCTCTTCTGCCTCCATAACTTAGTCATCACCCTGCCACATAATTTGGCCCTCCCCTGCTGCATAATTCTAGTGGCCCTATCACCAATGTATCCTCATGTAACTGTTATTCTTTATTTGCCATTTTTTCTGTCTCTACTCATAAAAAATGAAAATTAATTAAAACAAATTAAAATACCAATCAAACAAGAACTTTAAATACAGAAAAAGATAATATACTTCAATATGCTTAAGTATGTGACAATAACAACAACATACCTAATAACGCTAGGCAAACTGCCTAAAATGAAAAGTGACTTCTCGCTGTTAGCCATGCTGTAATCCAACCCTTTATTACTTAGATAAAAAAACATTTGTCCCAATTCACAAAGGTAAACTTAGACATTTGGTCTAAATTTAGACCAAACGTCTAATTTTACGATTTTTGGGAATTCACAAAGGGCATTTACAAGTAGTATCTTTATATCTGCTCTTGTGGTGGATCTCCGTTTATGTGTAAGTGTTAGAAAGAGATACCCTTCTAGTAGCTAAATTGTATAGTGTGAAAACACACAATCTCACCTTCCCTGTTTCAGTAAATGGTGTGATCCTAGGCAACTACAAATACTCAGGACACAAGTCCTTAAAAAAAGAAGTGAGGGGGACTAACCAAGTTAGGCAGTATGCAAGGGTCATCACAACGCATTACATCATAGTTGGTGACACTGCATTTGGCATCACAACCCATGGCCTCAAAGAAGGTGGCTTCAGATCTTAACACCTCAAGACATATGTTTAGCTGGTCTAACCTGAGTATATTTGAGCGCTTTACTATATTTAACAAATTAGCTTTTGGTTTGGGGCTGTGCCAAGAAAGTTAGGCAACCTTGACAAAAAATCTGGGCCTCAATTTATAAATGTATTTTTTAGAGGCTCTGCCACCAAGAAATTGGCATAAGGGAGAAATGTGGCAGTAAATCGGTTCTGCTTAATTGATACAAAGTCTGCACTTTAAAATATCTTGTGGGGGTTAAGGCATCTGCTGAAGAGATCTTTGAGTGCCCAGTATATCTCAGGGAACAATAATAATGTGTATGATGTAAAGCGCTTGGACACCCTGCATTGGATTAAGTAGCGCTATAAAAGAAACAAAACAAAATAGTGGTATTTAAATTGTTATTTGTGTAAATACTAGGGTAGACCAACACACCTGACATTCTTACAGTGCATACCTATCTCTTATATGCAGGAACTGAACAAAGTGAAAACCATGCCTCTCTTAGATACCTGTGAAGTAATACCAAGGTGTGTGCTTTTGTTTCCTAAATAGGAGCGAGGTGTGGGGCTCCAAATAGCTTCCAGCTAGAATAATCAAACAAAAGAAGGCCTGATGGCCCCTTAATTTCAACCTTTGTCCTGGGCCAACAGATATTTACAATCAGAAAACTCTCTTTCATGCTGCCCAGAAGGAATCGAAGCGCTTCTGAAAATGTGCAGGCGCTTCTAAAAATGTAAAAATGCATCAGGACGAAATGGCCCTGCAAAACAGAAGTGAGAGGGGAAATTCTTTTCTCCTCTTGTTCCCCCCACCCTCGTCCCCTTGTACCCCACAATCCTCAATTTGGGGGGGATACATCCCCCGTGTCCCCCACACGTCCGACACCCATGAGATCTACCTATCTCCGTACCCTAAAAAGCAATTACTGCCTTACCACTACCCACCTATGAACCCCTAGTACCCCACCCCTTAACCCCTCATTTATTTAAATTAGATAAAAAATTATATCATTAAAAAAAACAAATACCTGTGATTTAAAGGCCTAAGTTGTAAAAAAAAAAAAATGCGTACAAAAGGGCCCTCGTTTTATTTTCCTGTATTGAAAAGGTTCATATTGTAAAGTTCATCCCCTGTGAGTGTCGCCGCACTGCTCCTTCGCAAAGAGCGCAGCCACGCAAAGTAGTTCTCTTCAGTGACAGGGTCTTCTCTGGAAAGTGTGCTTTGCGAGGCCAAAAAATATGTAGCCAATGTTTATTTTTTTTATACTAGTGAGGTCCTGGCAGCCACTTAAAAATAAACTTTTACAACAACATGACAAACAAATCAAAGACAAAAGACTGGCAGCCAATGATCAACCTGTCCAACCTTTCATAACCGATCGCTTTCTTTTTAGTTATTTACATCATTTACATAAAGGAGCCTGTCTGGTGAGGTTTGGGATACTGAATAATCAGTTGGAGAAAGAATAGAAACAAGCTTCAAGAAAAAAGGGAAACAGGTATAAAATAATAAAATACAATCTAAAGTAATAAATACTGTCAGCCGTTCATTAAGTGCAAACCACAAAGAAAAGGCTGACTCTAATGTGTCATGTTGTGCTACCCAACATTGTGGTGCTCATATTACCAACAACAGGAAAATACAATGCTGAAACAACACTGCCTGGATTTCAATCATAAACACATTTTCTTCACTCACAGATTTCTGAAGAGGCCGTCAACTCACTGAGCAATTTTAGTCATGGGCTAACGTATTGTATTACTTTGATGTATTTCTACAGCCATGGTTAAGACTGGCCAGCTCCACAAGCACAACGTCATTGACAAGGACAGGATTTGGTGACTGATTAATGACAGAGAAGACACACTCTAGTAAAGAAAGATCGGGAGGTAGAAGCCGTAGAATAAACAGTAGAAGACAATTCTTTCCCAACTGCTGCCAGCCGAGACCATGACACCAGTATGGACTGAATGTCATTACAGCCATACACTGACTATGCCCATACTTTATGGGCACTTCCTCTAACCGTAATTGCAGTTTGGTGAGAGTACTGCAGGCAATTCTGTGCCTCAACCAAGAACATTATTAGTAAGAATTATAGCTACAAGACTGTAATCAGATTTTACCAATCTAGCTTGAAATCAGCATCCACTGCTTTTATCAAACGCATGACCCTGCTTGATACCTGTGAGCATGCAACAAAATGTTATTCATACCTTAAATAATTGTGGTCTCCCACACCATGGCTGAAGCAGAATCCCTAAAATTATCTTGCAGAATCTTTTCATTCAAATAAACAGTATTCCATCTGTGATTGCCCACCTCTTGTAAATTATGCTTTGTCGTTTGAGTGAAGAGCCCATACTGTGGCTTGGGACCACCAAAGCTGAAGGTATCACTTACCTTGGGAAAATATCATTTTGTCTCGCTAAAGGATATGCTCACATGTTTACCTAATCTTCCCCAATAGCACACTGATCGAGTCAGTGGTTAAAAAAAAAGAAAGAGTCAAACTTCAAGTAGAAATGTTCCTTTCAACAAACAATCTTGCAAGATACTTAAAATCCATCACACAGATCAAGAGTAGAGAAGGGTGCAGCACGTACAGTTGTAATAATAAATTATTCTACCGCTTAAAAAGACTTGAAGGTTTCCCAAAAGGACAAAAAGAAGTGGAAAGTTCTTGCCTCTCCTATGATATCCAACATAGCATTTGAAAAATGTAAATCAGCACAAGTTGAAGAATCCTACCCACAGCTTGTGTTGGAATTGATCCAGTACTCCACATGTATTGCTAGAACAAAAATTAGTGATCTTTGTATGCTTGGGCTATCTGGAGTATAGTCACTGATCTTAGTCACAATGCATAGAAAAGGCACCACACAAAAAGCATACTCGAGACAATCTATATTATATTTCTGGCTCACACGGTCTCCCAGAGTATTTGTGCATATATTAATCATGCGAAATACCAGGTGAAAGTTGACTCTACATGTTTGTCATAGGTCTATTTCTCAAACGCTCGTGGAATAAAGTCAACTTAGTATCCAGATGTGAGCTGTCTCTTTTTCTACCTTCATATTAAAACTCAAGAACAGGTAAAGAACAAGTTGCTTACTTTCGGTAATGATATATCTAGTAGAGACGTATTCCAGTTGCAGATTCTTTACCTTAGAATTTCCCCCAGGCGTCAGACTGGATCTGAAGAGTTTTCTTTGAGCAGTACCCTGCGTGCCGTCAGGTGGCGTCAGTCGACTTCATTAGTGCTGTTGGCATCGTGGTCGCCATGATGACGTTGTGTTGTATAAAGGCACCACCCTGGCGCGCTGTCAGTTTCTTTTCATGACTTTCAACGCCATTAGCACAGAGCCATGAAAAACACCGAGCAAGGTGCACCAAAACTAGTGCCCTTAAAGGGAAGTTCCTGTCCCTAGAAATCAGTTCGCAGAGTGGGAAGGATGGGCGGGTCAGTAAGGAATCTGCAACTAGAATATGTCTTTACCAGATATAGCATTACAGAAGGTAAGTAACTTGTTCATCTGATAGAGACTTCTAGTTGCAGATTCCTTACCGTAGAATACATATCCGAGCATTACCATCTCCAGTGGTGGGCTTCAAATTAAGATCACACCAAAAAGTCCTGCAAGACCAAATGGCCGACGTAGCAGTCTCTGCGGACCTGACTATCCAGGCAGTAATGTTTAGTGAGTGTGTGCAGGCATGCACACATCACTGCCTGGTAGATATCCAGGACTGGAACTCAGCGTGTTAAAGCTATGGAAGCAGCAGTTGCTCTGGTAGAATGAACACGCAAACCCTCAGGGGCTTTTTCACCAAAGTGTAGCACATGTTGATACAGAGGACTACCCATTGTGAGATGGTCCTCTTCTGCACCGCCCTTCCTTTCTTCACACCCACATAACCCACAGAGTTGATCATTCACCTGCAAATATTTGGAACGATTTAGGTAGGATCCCAACGCTCTTTTTGAATTCAAGCGGTGGAGTCTCTCCTCCTCAAGAGAGGGATGTGGGGGTGCGTATACAGTAGGCAAGGTGATTGATTGGCCTACATGAAAAGGTGTCACTACTCTGGGAAGGAAGGAAGGAAGGAAGGAAGACCTGGTACGAAGCAACACCCTGTCAGGATGGACAGCAAGAAAAGGTGGCTTCGAAGAGAGAGCCTGGAGCTCACTCACTCTGCGAGCAGAGGTAATGGCAATCAAGAAGGCCGTTTTAAGAGTCAAAAGCCGCATGGGACAGTTGAGGAGCGACTCGACAGGAGCACAAATGAGATATGTTAGGACCAAGTTGAAATCCCACTGGGGCATTATGAATGGGATAGGAGGAAACATTTGGGAGAGTCCTTTGAGAAACCTCACAACAAGGGAAGATTTGAACAGAGAAGGTTGGTCCGGCAGCCTTAAAAAGGCAGAGATGGCAAACAAATAACCCTTGAGTGTGCCCAGAGCAGAGCCCTGCTGGGCAAGAGAAAGAATGATGAGGAGAACCTCAGAGAGAGGTGCAGAAAGGGGATCAACAGAATTGTTGATACACCATGCCACAATTTCTTTCCAACGACAGGCGTATACTGTTTTGGTGGAGGGATGCCGGGCTGCCAAGATAACAGCACAGACTTCGGGCAGAAGTTTTAAAGCTGTCAACTGCCGCCGCTCAAGCTCCACGCAAGCAGGTGGAGACTGGACAGGTTAGGGTGAAGGACCGTCCCCTGCTGCTGCGACACAAGATCCTATCCAAGGGGCAGTCTGATCGGAAGATCAATGGCCATGCTCAAGAGCTCGGGATACCATACTCTTCATTCTCAGTCCGGAGCCACCAGGGTTACTTGGGCCCGGTTGTACCTGATCTTTTTCAGACCTCTGGGCAGAAGTGGTATTGGCGGGAAGGTGTAAAGGAGGCCTGAGCTCCATTTGTGACGAAAAGTGTCACAGAGCGAGTGCCACCTTGGAAACATCTGAAACTGTGCATTCTCTGCGGAGGCGAACAGATCTAACCAAAGCTCTCCCCACTGCTGAAAGAAACCTTGCACCACGTCCGGATGGAGACGCGATACGTGATCAACTCTGCATTGACGGCTGAGTTTGTCTGCTCTGACGTTCAGACAGCCCGCAAGATAGTGAACCACCAGTGAAATGCCCTGGTGTTCAGCCATGTCCAGAGGCGAAGAGCCTCTTGAAAGAGGGTCCACGACCCCACTCCGCCCTGTTTATTGCAGAACCACATGGCGGTGGTGTTGTCGGTGAACACCTGCACCACTTTCCCTTTGAGAGAGAGAAGGAATGCTTTCAATGCAAGTCAGATCACCCAGAGCTCCAACAGGTTGATGTGGAGCCCAAACTCCGCCAGAGACCAGAGGCTTCTGATCTCCGCCTCTCCCATGTGGCTGCCCCATCCCAGGAGTGACGCATCTATCACTACTGTTGGATCTGCTTGTGGAAGGGAGAGAGCTCTGCAGCTGACCCAATCTGGATTCGATAGCCATCACTGCAGATCTAGAGCAGTCCCCTCCGCGATCTGGAACATGTTGGAGAGATTCTCCTGATGCTGCACTCACTGGAACTTCAGGTCCCACTGCAGAGCCTGCATATGCCATCTGGCACGTCCAACCAACAGGATGCAGGAGGCCATTAGGTCCAGCAGCCTCAGAGTCATTCTCACTGAAATCCAGCATAGAGGCTGAAACATCGGGATCATAGCCCGAATCTCCTGGCCTCGCTTTTCAGGAAGATAAGCCCGAAACTGCACTGTGTCCAGAAGAGCTCAGATGAAAGGCAGTGTCTTAGAAGGAGTCAGGTGTGACTTCAGCACGTTTATAGGGAACCCCAGCAAATGCAGAAGGTTTGCCGTAGTCTGGAGGTGGGGGACGACAGCCTGGGGCAAGTTTGCCTTCAAAAGCTAGTCGTCAAGGTAGGGGAAGACTGAAACCTCTAACCTGCGCAGATGAGCTGCAACCACTCCCATCACTTTTGTGAACACCCGAGGGGCACTGGTAAGGCCGAAGGGGAGCATGATGAACTGAAAGTGCTCGTGACCTACCATGAATCGCAAGTAACGACTGAGGGCCGGCAGGGCGGGAATGTGGAAATAGGCGTCCTGCAAGTCCAACACTACCATCCAGTCTTCTAGGGCAGTCAGGACTTGAGTTAAAGTTAACATTTTGAACTTCTCCTTCTTGAGGAAGAGATTGAGGGACAGGAAATCTAGGATACGGCGAAGGCCCTTGTCCTTTTTGGGCATCAGAAAGTAGCGGGAACAACCACAACCTATTTCTGGCGCAGGAACCCTCCCTATGCTGCCCGTGGACAAGAGAGCCTTGACTTCCTCACAGAGAAGCACCAAATGATCTTCCGACAGATGATCGTATGATGGTGGCATGGTCAGAGGGAAAGTCTTGAACGGGAGGGAGGAGCCCCTTCAGTCAATCTGCAACACCCACCTGTCCGTGGTGATGGATTCCCAGTGGGGCAGGGGATGGCTAATCCTGCCGCCAACTGGTCCAGGATGTTCCAACCAACTAGGAAGGCTTGGAGGCAGTGGAGGGGGTGGACTTGGTGGACTGCTGGCTTCCTGATCCATGAGCATAGAGGATCCTGCGTGCGTGCAGAGGATGTGAAGTATGCGCAGGTCGGTGGCCAGTTGGAAATGAATGCAGCTGGGTGCCCCTTCCGTAGCCACAAAAGGGGCGAAAAGCAGACTGAGGAGGGGAGGGGTGAGGAGCAGCTATGAGGCCAAGGGATTGAGCCATAGCCCAGGAGTCCTTAAAGCGCTCAAGGGCTGAGTCTGCTTTGTCTCCGAAGAGATGGGTGCCATCAAAGGGCATGTCCATTAAAGATTGCTAGACATCCCTTAAAAAGCCAGACGTCCTCAACAGGTGTATCGCCTCAAGGCCTCTGTCGATGCAACCGATCTACCTAGTGAGTTGGTCGTATCCAGTCCACAACAAATCATAAACTTTGCTGCATCTCTCCCGTCTGTAACAGCTTGGGAGAGAACCGCCTGGGCATCCTCCGGGACTCGAGGCAGCACTTGTGCGACCGTATTCCCGAGAGTATGGGAGTATCGGGACAAAAGGCATGTGGTGTTCACGGATCGCAGCGCTAGACTGGTGGAAGAAAACATTTTCTTCCAAAAGTTATCCAGTCTTTTTGATTCCCTATCCGGGGGAGCGGAAGGGAATGTACCAGATGATGAAGAAGCCTGAACCGCAAGGCTCTCATCCTATTCACAGGAGCCCCTGTACTGGGTTTGGACCAGGTACCCAGTAGGACATCCGTAAGGGCTCCATTAAAGGAAAGGAGGGGTTTCCGAACTGGAAGCCCCAAGCTGAAGCACCTTGGTCAGGAAGTTAGTCCTGACCTCCACAGAAGGAAGATCGAGGTCCAAAACCTCAGCAGCCCTTCTTACCACCATGGAGTATAAAGCTCCCTCCTCCATAGCCATGGCAGGGAGAGAAAACATGTCAGCGTCAGGGAAGGCATCTAGTCTGCTAGTGTTGCCCAAATCCTGAAGTCCAGCGACCCCTCCAAACTATCCCCATATCCATACCCGTAGAAAGAAGGGTCTGGATCCGCCGTGGGCCCAGGAGAGGCCATGGAAAACAGAATCGGCGTCCAGCAAAGCTGTTCTAGCTACGGGGTGTCGGGGATAAGTATAGGATTGACGTCGACTGCGGGCCCATCTGACGTCAGGAATGTCGATGTCTGTTCTGCCGCCGGGGAAGGTCACGTTGGCACGACCGGCGTTGGGACAGATCCAACAACGGATCCAGAGGTGCCCCCTGGAGCTGGGGCCAAAGCTGCCAATGTGGAACCCAAGGGGGCCATCATCGACTCTCCTGGGCCCAAAGGCGGATCAGTCTGCCCAAAGATGAGGCGCAAGGCCTCATAGAACTCTATTAGCTAGTCATGGGTGACACCGGCTCCCAGAAAGTCGTGGAGGTGCGGAGTCGACCCAGGCAGAGACCCAGAGTGTCAACTCTCTTCTCGCGTCACGTTGTCCGAGCGACGCGGTGAAGTCAAAGAATGTTTGGCCTTCTTCGACTTCTTTTTCTTGCATCCCGATGACTTGGACGAAGAGGAAGGGTAATGACACCACGAGCGGTCTCCTGACCTTCCTCTCGCACAAGACTGGGAGAGTCGTGGAGACGAGTGCCGGGCCGCCATGAACTCCAGGGACCGCTCCCTAAAAGCCTTCGGGTTCATGGCCCAATACTCGGAGCACGACATTGGGTCGTGGTCGCGCTCCAGACACCAAAGGCAGACGAGATGCGGATCCGTCACCGACATCATTTGGTGACAGGAGTCGCAGGGTTTAAAACCGGAACATCCCTCTACGCAGCCAAAACTCGTCGAAAAGTATTTGAAAAAAGTGTCACAGTTAGTCAAAAAATGACTAGGGGTAGCTCTTCTCCGGATCTGAGCGCACGCAAGCACGTAAAGAAAGAAACTAACGTCAGCGCACCGGGGTGGCACCTATATATGACCGAGACGTCATCATGGCGACCATGAAGCCCGCAGTGTCGACAGACGCCACCTGATGGCACGCAGCAGTAATGCTAGAAGAAAAATCTCAGGATCCAGTCTGACAGCTGGGGGAAATTCAAGGAAAGGAATCTGCAACTAGAAGTCTCTATCATATTGTTTCAGTAACATATGAGTTGCACCCCCACTAAGGTGGTAACACCTACATATCCTCAAGAGATAAAACTTTCAATGGTCAGTAAAGCTCAACGTAGAACAGCTATAATGTTTTTAGAACATCCAACCAACACAAAATAGAAAGTCCTAAATTAAATAGGGAGAAACAGAAAGACAAATATGGCACTGTAGCAGCAGAAGGCCTGCAAGAGCCATTACATTTCCCTCTGTCCATCAATGAACGTCCGAACAAGCCAATTTTATACTATGGAATGCACTTGTAGCAGATACTTTAGTTGATCTCATTACCTCTGTGTGGCCTTATACATAAACACTCTGGTTTAAAGATTGGTTGACATTCCCATCTTATACTAAAGCAAACTTTTACTTTATTGTGAATAAATCAATTGGTTTGGCTCTCTTCTCTTTCGCTTTGACTATTTACACTTTGTTATATTTTATATTTAAGTAGCATAAGTTTTTTAATTTAACGTCTCAAGGTATTTAATTTGAGTAAATGGCAAACACCATGATGACCTGTTTGAAACATCAGTAGAGATACGATTACATTACGAGTTACCCATAACATTGTATTTGTATTATAGTTTTATTGTCATAGTGGTGAACTGTTTATGCAATAGATAATTTGTAAAGTGATATACAAACGGTACTTTTGTGCATATCTGCTGAAAGTAAATACAATTTTTGTTATTTGGGTGGCTGAATAGAAATCAAAGTCGATTTTTATAGATTTAAGTATGTAAGTCAATTACATTGCAGTAGTGGTCAGACATGTCCATTACCTTTTTTAAGGGGTCTTTCAGAAGGATTGTGCTTCTAAGGATAAACAGACAAGTGTGCTGCATAGTAATCAGATTGTTTTAATTGTTTACAGAATTCCCCGGATGAAGTGGACATGATGCAAAATGTACTGGCATATATAGAAGGATTTAATGGGAACATCAAATATTTTATGAAAGGTAGTACAAACAAATGAGAAACAAAAGAAATCAAAATATAGGACTTCTGAATAAAATAGGATTGATCGCCAATATAGTTTAAGAAGTACGAGTGAATTCATAAACTCACTGAGTTGGAAAAATTGAACTGTATTGTTAGTGCAACAGTTTGCACTGTGTTGAAACAATTCAAAGTATTACTTGGTTTGTTGGTCACCAGGCGCCAGGCCAAGCTATCTCTGCAAAAAATAACAATAACAAATGACTAAAGGAATGAATGAGAAAAGTCAAAGAGCTCATGGAGGATTTGAGAAGACTATGAGTGATACCAGTTGGTTTGAGGCTGAACAAATGTCCCAGATTATAACTTAGCAATAATGTATTTGAATAAGAAAATAGCACCCAATCTAGAAGAACCAACCTGTCTTGCCTAGATCACAGACTTTGACTACCCAGTTGGCAGAAGAGGTAGTCTAGTTAGCAGGGGGCTCATCTTTCACAAGCAGCAGTTAAGTATTGGTTTCCTAATCTATGAAAATGACAACTATCACCAGAGAGATTGTTTCTCTATGCGAGTTATTTCCCAGAGGAGAGATGAAACAAAATACACTATTTAATTAACATATCTTGTTTAATTAATTGAGTAACATTGCTGGCATATCTTTGCTTCAGGTAAAGAAAACCCACAAACTGGAATTCACCCATTTTGGGTGGATGATTGGTGGGGGGGGGGGGGCGTTTTTTTTTTTTTACAAGGTTACTCAGAAAGTATGATTTCTGTGATATGATGTAAACTCGTTGAGCTAGTTAAAAAAAATTAGCATTTAAAGTGAGGCTCAGGTCGGTCATGTAGGGGGTAACCCTCAGAAAAAGTTAGGTATATCTGTACGGTTGGTAAGCCGTTTGTGATTTGTTGAGGGAGGTTTTTCTTCTGTAGGTAATTTCGGTCCAGCGAGACAGAAACAATAGGATTGACAGTCCACAACACTTAATAAAATGTTGCTGCTGTTGTTACAGGATTACAGGGTTTTGAGACTTGGTCCCAGAGTACTCAATTTCAAGATAAAAGCCCAACGGGCACAAGGGGAGCCTATCTTTTCTTCTGGCCCGTGAGGGGGTGTCCCTGGGACACCCAGTGAATCAAACTAAAAAAATTTAAAAAAAGATGATTTGTCTGTGGTACCAAAGGTCTCAGACCCCCACCCCACCAACAGGGGACCGCAGTATTGACAATCATAATTTTAAAAAAGTATGTAAGCAGCAGAGTAGGCCACTTGGAGGGGTTGGACACAGGGCCTGGACTCAGGTCATACTCAAACGCCAACTTTCACTGCACATGGCTAAATGCCAAGGGAATGGGTGGAGGTCCTGGCCACAAGCCAAGTACTACAGCAAAAAGCTGTGTGCATCGAGGATAGGCCCCTTCTGGGCACAGGGCCTGGCAGCAGACTAGGCCTTGCGGCCACTCCTTCTATATATATCCAAAGGCCGTGAGAATCATCTTTAGAAAATTTACTGAAAACTCACTTTATGCCTATTTCATCCATACTTGTCATACCCTGCAATGAAGCCAAAGGAATCACTATCTTTAGTAATATGGTGTTCATCAATTAACCATAATTGAGCCTTCAGATAAATGTATACTTCAGACTATAAATTTGGAAACACTGGGAAAACGTGTAAGCAAAAAAGCATCTGGCACTGTGTATCACATTTGTGGAATACTGTCTTCAACAGCAAACATTTTAAGAAAATATTGTAAACACATGACCTTCTGTGAAGGAATCATTTGAATGAACTAGTACCCACAAAAGTTTAGAGTAGATGAAAGATGTAAGGAGTAATCATATTCAATTGCTTAAGTGTTAAAAAAGAAACCTGTCTGCATATTTATGCACTTGAAAAAATACCACTACGTAATGGCCACAATGATAATGCAATGCTTGTTTTTAGCCAATTGTCACAAGCAAGTACATTGTGCTATAAAGTGGAAAACTCTTATTCAGATCTTGGTTGTGCTACTCACTCCTACAAGAACATGATCCCTTCCTTGAAGTTTATGCGTAAAGAAT
The DNA here is from genome assembly GCF_031143425.1 of Pleurodeles waltl. NCBI lineage: Eukaryota > Metazoa > Chordata > Amphibia > Caudata > Salamandridae > Pleurodeles > Pleurodeles waltl. The sequence goes on along the minus strand of NC_090448.1, from coordinate 874,792,475 downwards.
CCGAGTGAGTGGGAATTGGCTGCTGTCTCTCAGAAAAGCCTGAGATGCATAGGTAGCAGACTCTTTAATGAATTCTCCTGCCACAACTCTAGTTGATTGACTAGTTTATCATTCCCATTCCTAATGTAACATGTCCAACAGCAAGAGACTCTAAACAGATTTTTTCAAAAGAAGATTAAACCTGGTACAACAGACAACTTTAATAAAGTATTTGTTTTTCTCCTCTAGTCTTTACAATGTATGGTCACACCTCTAACTATAGCATTTAATTCATGGAGTACAAAAAAAATAATACAAACTGCAAATAGTATAGTTACACTGTGTTTTACTTACATAAAGTTTTCTGGATATTCACTCAGAGCCATGTCAATAATGTTCAGAGCATCATGGTAGTGCTTCTGTGCAGAGAGTAAGAGCGCAAGTAGATGCAAAGAGTTGGAATCATCCCCTTGTAGCTGTAGAGCCTGACGCACGTAGCCCAAGGCTTCTGGAATCTGTTTGGATTTAAACAAGGTACATCGAATTAGGAGTAACTAATAGATGTAGGTTAAAGAGCAACAGACATAGAATAGAGCAATTTAAGCTTGAAGAACTCTAAAATCAGTCAATCCTAAGATCAAATAAATATTTTCTGAATAAATTCAGTATGGTCAAGTATCAATAATGAGTGTTTTGAGTAACGTGCTGATCTCATATATAAAAAACATTTTAATGCCTCAAAACTTTTCTTATGTTCTTCTATTTTGTACAAACTTGCTGCATCCATAGATCCAAGTAGATAGCACACCTCCCATTGAATCTCATTCAATTGTCTTAACAGTTCTCTTATACCTCTAGACTCCACCCATCCCTAAAACCTTGAATCCTAAAAGCCCTTCCTTACTGTAAACTCCACCCATCCCTCAACCCTAAAAATCCCTCACCACACATAACCTCCACCCATTCCCGACCTTCAAAAGTCTACCTATCCCTGAACCACCTATCTGCCCCTAAACTCCACCCGTCACTGAACCTTAAAACTCCTCGGACAATAAACTCCATCTATTCCTGACCCCTAAAAAGCTCTTTCTGCACCCAAACCCCACTCATACCCAAATCCTTAAAATCTCTCACCACTCCTAAAATCAACCCATCCCTGAACCATAAAAATCTTCAGATCTAAATTCCACCATTCCTCAAACCTTAAAACCCTGACCACTGTAAACTCCACCCGTTTCTGAACCCTAAAACTCTTTGTGCCAATAAACTCCACTCATCTTTGACCCATAAAAACCCTCACCAATTCTAAAGTCCACCCATTCCTGAACCCAAAAAACATTCACTATTATAAACTGTCACCCAAGTTTAACATAACTTTGGATTTTTATTTAAAATTGTCTTTTCTTTAAAACATTTCCTTTAATTTTCAATGTATTTATATTTCCCTAAAATTGTCTTTCCATGTCACATACACAGACAGTATCCACATCTTGAAAGGGATACAATAGTTTTTAGGTCTGGCCCAGAGACAGCTGTATCTCTTTTACTAGCCTCATGTAATTTATACAAAAAATATGCATAAATTAAAAGTACATGCAGAGATACATGAGTAGAGGGGCTTTGGAAAAGCCTAATTCAACAACTGGTCTTTTCAAATATCACATTTTGCTTCTACACATCTGAGCATAAACCATGGGTCAATGAGTCAGCTCATGTCAGCCATTAGCTGTCTTGTACTATGAGTGACAGCATGTGTCCTCAGTGTAATGCCCTAAGAGCTATAGGTGTATTCAGACGTGTGTCCCATACTCACTGTGCCAAATGACTTAGGCTGCATCCTCCTGTGTAGGCCAAATAGACAGAAACCACTAGGACTGCTTGTGTTCCATCTCAAAGGGGAGCTGGGTTGGCAGTTTGGACTTGGCTGTTCTTAATGGGGCAGAACCAAGGCTGATTTGCATTTGACTGGTTCCTGACTGACGGGGCATGGTGAACAAAAAAACAATGGACTGGATTGTGGCCCAGAATGATTACCAGTGGCTGAGGTCAACTTAAGCAACCCACCAATCACTTTTTTGTTTTCCTGAGTGCAATGGTTTCAGTCGGACAGGTTTGCCCAGGCATGTGTCCTGTGCTCACTGAGCCATTCTACTCAAGCTGCACCCTATAAAAGAGGCCCAAATAGGCAAATACCGGTGCAGGGTTTTTCATGCTCAGAAAGGACTGTCCTGGCAAGTTTAGACTGGAATGTTCCTCCGGGTGCAGTAACAAGGCTAATTTACCTAAAGCCAATTACTGCCTGAGGAGACATGGCGGTAAAAAAAAATAACTTGGATTGTACTGTAGCCCAGAACAATTACCCGTCGCTGAGATTTATGCAATCAATAAACCCATTGTTTATTTGTTTTCATCAGGACAGTCTGCCTCATTACATTTGCTTAAAAAGAAGTACACATCAGTGGCAGTGCTTTGTCACTCCTTTTTTCTTTCCATTTCCGATTACCTTCTAATTATTCATCTTGATATGATGTGTAATTCAAAGCCAAAATTATTTTTCTTTGAGCCAATAGGAATCATACTTTCCTATAATGTGCATTACAACTGAAAACATGTTTTCTACACCTGTATAAGTGCACATGCCTGCTAGGAAGCATTAGTACTGATCTATTAAATTATTATATGCAATTGTTATTTTTAATATTTTATTTAAAATATCATCGTCGCGTATGGCCACCACATTTAGACAGCAGAAGATTTTCTTTCTTCTTCGGTTTTTGCTTTTTAATTTTTGTAACAAATGGTTCCAGTAACAAAAGCATTTTAGCCACTGCATCAGCTTGCGAAGACCAGACCTATTGGCTTTGCCAATGCTTGCTGAAAATTGAATGTGTACTGTAAACTGCCCCTGTGCTTAGCAAAAATGGAAGCAGTGTAATGAGCTGTGTATATATGCGAACAAGGTATTCAGATCTTGCTTCTCCTGGGCAGCCTGGGGCAAAGTATGATGGGAAGTAGCCTGCAGGAGAGAAAGCAAGAAAGCACATGCACTCCTATGGAGTGCTAGAGCAAAAATAAAAAAGTAGTAACCTCATGTCAGCCATGGAATAATATAAGTAATCCAGTCAAAGGGATGATAAACAAGGTATGTTCTCATGAGCAACAAGAACGCAAGCCATTGAATAAGAAGCATGCAAATTAGACTGACAACAAAGCCAACTTTAAGAAGCAACGGCCCAAAGCCTGCGCTATGTATTGGTATTGAAAGAGTGTAGCTTGGTTGTGCCACTATGTCCCTGGGAAAAGAACATGAAAGGGTGATCATTTTCTAGTGGTCACAAGTGGGTGGTCATATTTCGTATAATGTTTAATATGATTCATGTAATTTCTGCACTGCAAAGCATACCAGTGGAGTGCATTTTTGGATATGGCATATAATCAACGTTTTATGAATATTTATTCAAGACTAACGTTTTAAAACTATTATTTTGCATGATCATTTATGTTCTTATATTGAGTGTTTAGAATTAATTCAATTTGAAGGTATATTCGTGTTTTATTAACTTGGTTGGAGTGAAGGCCTACACATATTTCCTTTTTTCCAGTTATCATTTAGTGTGGAGTTGTTCTTCTTAAATGTTTCTTCCAAGATGCAGGTGTTAGGAACGGAGACAGAGTCAACAAGAAGCTCATTGTACGTGAAAGATAAGAAACCCTGCAAGGACTGAGAGAGGAGTGTTCTGGACGTTTGGCAGTTGTAACTCTTTTGTACTTGCCGAGACTGAAGAGTATCAAGATGGGATGTGTCAAGGGTTGGAAATTTTAACTTCCAATTAATTTTAATTAGGGTTTCAACCGAGAAGCTTCGACTGTGATGTCATTGTCTTGGAAACTGTGATTTAAGAGAGGTTTAGTTACTGAAAGCTTCATACTCTTTCCTATCCTTCCAGCTGAACGGACCCTTCTGAAGTACAGACCTCATACTTTATGTGGCTTTATGCTATATGCTTTCACTCCTCTCAACAGAATATTGTACTGAATTTCTGTTTGCAGACCTTTCTCAATTATTCCCTTAATAGTAGGATAGTTGGGTTTTTGGTTAAATGGTTAGGCAAGAGAACGTGGTTCTTGTGACCAAGAATCATATGGTTTACCTGATCTTTTGCACTGTTGCAATAGACGTTTTAGTCCTCTATATGTAACTAGGTTCTACATTGGATGATGCTTTAATTATCCTTTGATGATTTTATATATTTACACTATGGTTTTGAAACTCATTTATGCAACATTGATTTTGAGTCTGTAGTAAAACCCCTTTAACCCTATGAATTGACTCCAAATGTTATTATGTGACATTTGGGTTGTACAGAAACCATTTAATGAATTTGATAATTGTTACGCTTCACCCTCAGAACTGCGAAGCAAAGATTCATTGGAACTCAGAATTAGTGAAAAGGACCCAGGCTCTCTCAGTATTATGCACACTGACCTGTCAGATCAGCCCATTGGCACTGTCTAGATGCCCTTTATGGCAGTCCAACCCTGCACTTAATCCTTAAATACTGCATCAGATCGACAGGAAGAAATCATGGTGAGTTAGTCGGGAGAACGGTCACGCATCCTAAATCCCCCACACCTAAGACCTGCAAATTGCTCATCAACGTACTTACCTGGCCGCCACTCCTTATAATTTTATCACTCCACTTTCATCTCCATCTCGTTTTGATTTACCTCCCTCTCCGAGAGCACAATGAAACGTATGACCAGGGACGGTGGTCTTAATGTACGGACAGTGGCAAAGCACATGAGAGGAGCAAAATCTAAACTTTTATCACCTGCCTTGGGCAGGTCTAGGCATAGCTCTCATCAACAAGACAGGCTAGTCTCTCTTAGAGACTCTGCGGGGAGCCAGGACTTTTCATCCTCCTTCTTAGGTCTCACCGATATGCCCGAGCTCGGCATAGGGGAAGATGCTGTACAATCGGCAGCACGGTCGGTCGATCTGCATCTTCAAGAATGCTCAATAAGTGCGACTCCCTCGCTACCATCAACCTTAGTATTATCAAACAAGCTCCCTCCTTCTCATTCTACGACATCCTCCCAATGTAAGGGGAAAGCCTATCTGCTTTTTTCCAGCATTGCTAGAGAATCAGGTGACTCATTAAAAGAAGGCGGATCTGAGAATACATTTCTCACAGCAGGGGAAGAGACTGCAACTAGTATCATAGAACCTCTTACGGATGCCACGGTTGAGGTGCCAAGTGGATCAAGGATACTTAATCCAACTTCAGAGAACCTAGCAACCAACACTCTGCTTCCGACACCTGATTCCTTGCAGAGCTCCCTCACTACGGGAAATACTGAAGCTATCATAAATGCTTCCCCAACATTGGAAGAGTTGATGGGCCAGATCTTAGTGGAACTTCGAGCTATAAAAATCTCACAGGAAGAAACTCGTAGGGAAACAAAGGAACAGCTGAGCCAACTCAACACTCATCTAACTCTTCTTTCGACGAGAGTATCACAGGTGGAACAAAGGGTTTCAGATTTAGAGGATACCAGCAACCAAGTGGAGACAGCCACATCTCGGGTCCAATCCGAACTAGAAGACTTACAAAACAAGTTGGAGGAGTTAGAAAATAGATCACAACGTTCCAAACTTAGATTTGTAAGGGTCCTGGAGGAGATGGAGGCTGGCTCATTTGTAACCAAGGTGGTGTCTGAACTTATTAGCAAAATCGTTCTCCCAGATAGGCTAAACCCGGAAGGAGATTTATCCATCATGAGGGCCCATAGGGTACCTTTTGTGCATCCGACCAACTCAAAATAGTCATGTACTATTCTGGTGAATTTTGGAGATTTTAGAATAAAGGAGCAAATTCTATCTCAAGCCAGGAAAACACGTGAATTTAAATTAGACAATGGTTCTAGATTTCATGTATTTTCAGACATGTCAGTGGCAGCATCACATCAGCGCCGGGAGTTTGTCGGACTAATTGATGATTTAAAAAAATTGGGGGCCCCGGCTGGTATAGTGCAACTGGCAAAATTGAAAGTGTTGTATAAGGGTCAAGTGAAAGTTTTTCAAAAGGTTCAGGAAGCAAGGAACTTTCTGCTGCATCTAAAAGAACAAGGAAATAGTTAGTAGAAGTCTATGTTTCATGCAACAGGCCAGATTTCCTACACATTATCTATCGATATTTTAATGCCTCAATACTGTATGTCTTTCATGGTTTAGCAGTCACATACATTTGTTTCCCTTCTTAAACTAGGACACAAGGATAGTAGATATTGACAGGAGGTGCAGGGGTTGGGGAAATGCATTAAGGAGGGGAATGGGTGGGAGGGTGGTGAGAAAGCGCTGGAGTGGCTCAAAATACGTTTTCTTCGATTGCACGATTAGAGTTGATATGCTGATGTCAGCACGGGTCCTCTGCCTTGCTGCTCCTTGAGGCGAAGGCTCTAATTGGTACCATGTCATTGCACCTTAATGTTGGGACTTTTGGACACAGGGAGGAGGCGGGGTATTGCCCGATGGATTCATGACGGGTTGGATCTGTCGGGTAGGGAGGGGAAGGAAGGGGGAGAGTTTCACAGGGGGGTTGGAGGGGCAGAACGAAAAATGCAGGTGCTAGCTATCCAACTTAACTGCTCGCCTCAGGTAAAAAATACAAGATAAAAGCTTGGTTAGACCAGTAGCACGAAGCCAGGAAGGAACAAAACCTTGGGCAAGGATAGAATCTAAATTAAGAGTAGCCTCCTGTAATCTGAATAGGGCCAATAATAATGTGAAATTCTGTGCTGCGCTTAGTTGGCTGGCAACAGCACAGGTTCAAGTGCTTTTGGTACAGGAGACATACTTAAAGCTCAATACCAAGCTACCAAAACTCCCGCCACTCATTACCAATTCTTTTTACGCTTCAGTAGATGCCGCAGTACGAGGTATGGCAATTCTGTTCTCCAGGAGATTCACAGGGAAAATAAACAGGGTTATTCGAGACCCACAGGCGAGATGGATAATAGTCTCCACAATAATAGCAGGTAAAGAGGCCCATTTTATAAGCTATTATGGTCCGATAGAAGATGATATATAGCCCATGCAGACACTATATACGCATCTTTCCCTTCTTCAAGTGTATTTCATATTAGGAGGGACTTTAATGTTATGCCAAATACCCTGTGGGACTCATCACGTAAGAATAAAGTACAAGAAAAAATCAAAAACCTCTCAATTTCTGGCAAAACTGATACAAGAGCTAGGTTTAGTGGATGCGTGGCGAGCTCATCATCCGGACGTTAAAGAGTATACGTGTTACTCAAAAAGGTATAACACGGCATCAAGAATTGACTTCATTCTGGTCTCGTTCAGATTAAAATGGCATAGAACAGGAATACTTGCAAACTCCTTTTCAGATCATTCAGTTCCTTGGATTGATATTGACGATTTCAAGGATTCGGTTAACCAGTATCATCGCTCGCAATGGCGCTTCGATAGGTCGCTTCTGGCAGATGAAGATTGGGCAACTAATCTTAAAGAATTAGTAACTGACTTTCTGAAGATAAATATGGGATCCGTCCCTATTTTTTTACACCTGGGGGGCAGTCAAGGCCTTCATACGAGGGGAGGCTATCTATTTAAAGCCCATCTAGCTAGAATAGCTTGTGAAAAGAGCTTCAAATTGCAGAATGAGCTAGAACCGGCATTAAGGAAAAAACAACTACTTTCTAGTCAGGAGACTATTCAAGGGTTGGCAAGGGCCCAGGCTAATTTAAAAAATGTTTTTGTCTCTAAGGAAATGCTTAACAGACATACTAGTTATCAACGTCAATATGAAGAAAGCGAGCATGCCGGTAGATTTCTAGCTTGGTCAATCAAAAATCACACCAGTATTAATTTAGTAAAAGCCATTTTCAATGAAGAGCAGGGTAGGATGGTTATGCAATCTAATGAGATTGAAAAAGTATTTCTTGCACACTATACTAAGCAATATACAGAGGAAAAACAAGTAAATAATTCACAAATTAAAAACTTTTTAGACACAATACTTCTACCCAGGTTAGATACGGAGGCTCAGACTTTATTACTATCTCCTATTACCTCTCAAGAAGTTATTAGAGCAATAAGGGAAGCTTCTAATTGTAAAGCTTCAGGAGAAGACAGCCTCCTGGCAGAAATTTACAAAATTTTAGAAGACCAAATTGCTGAGATATTAACAAATTTATTCAAAGCAATACTAGAAGTAACAGAGGTTAACCCCGAATTCTCAAGAGCAATTGTGGTTAGTTTTATTAAAAAAGACAAACCACCGGAATATCCTGGTTCATATCGTCCTATTAGCTTGCTGAATCAGGACTACAAATTTTTTACTAGGATTCTGGCAGTTCGAGTAGCTCAGGTTGCTCAAGCATTGATACATGAGGATCAGTGCGGGTTTCTGCCGGGTAGGCAACTATCCACTAATACTAATTTTTTTATACAAACTATAGATTATCTATCGCATAGTAGTCATCCGGCGGTAATTACGATGCTCAAGCCGAGAAAGCATTTAACTTAGTACAATGGCAAGTGTTATTCATGGTGCTTGCAAAGTTTGGGTTTCCCAGGAAATTTATCCAGATTATACAGACTATCTATGCAGGGGCTCAAGCAATTGTTTCAGTTAATGCCCAGACAGTAGGATCAGTACAAATAACCCAAGGCACGCAACAGGGTTGCCCTCTCTCTCCAGTTTTGTTCGCACTCTTCATTGAACTGCTAGCTGCAGCGATTAGACAGGACCCAAATATTCTAGCCCCTCTACCTCTGGCTCCCAAAGTAAAATTATTTGCGGATTATATGATTCTTTATCTTAATGCAGAACACCATAATATTGCTAGAGCATTCGCAAAAATTAGGGCATTTTCCGAGCTAGGGAGTTATAAAATTAATCAATCTAAATCAGAGGCTTTGTTATATAATACAGAGATGTCGGTTTTGCCGCAAGGTATTCGTGTTGCATCTTCTTCCTCGCATCCCATTAGATATCTTGGTATATATGTATCTCCGAGCTCGGCAGACTTGTTTGAACTAAATTATATGAATGTTTTTTAAAAAATACAAGGATTGCTACTCAAATGGCAGGAGACTCCTATATCTATTATAGGAAGAACTGCTTTGGTTAAAATGTTGATCCTTCCGATACTGCTGTTTGTCTTTTCAAGTGTGATTCTGCGAGTCCCGAAAAAGTTTTTCGACAACTTAGATGTAATAATTAGACAATTTATCTGGAATCACAAGAAACCTAGGCTCCAATTGGCTAAGTTATCTCTGTCAATAGAAGACGGAGGGTTAGCTCTTCCCAATATGGCAGCTTATTATGAAGCAGCAGTTCTTGACTGGGTGTCAAGGGTAGCACAAATGCCAAAAAGTAATTTCTATATTAATCAGTTGATGTTAGAAATGAATATCAGTCTTTCGCATTTTTTTTTATTTCCTCGTCTACCAAAAAGGGTCAGGTATAAATTGCCAGTCATGATCAAGACAATTATGTTGCAGTTAAAGCGTAAATATCAAATAGACGAGGCAATTTTGTTCCTTCGAGTAAGGGATATAGGATGCTCAGGAGTAGAATTAAGCCAAAGTACTATACGGCAATGGGAAGAGCTGGGTTTTCAAACCCTGGAGGATTTTTACGTACTGGATCACCTGAAAACATGGGCACAATGTGTAATGGGCGTAAGCAATAATCCAGATAAGTTAAAATTTTCATTTTTGCCAAATTCAACACCTTTTGCATCCAGTGCGACAACCACTGAATCACGCAAATAGTCATATTGCTCAGGCCTTTTATAATAACCAACTAGGTATTGGGAAATGGTATAAACTACTTCATGATGCAGGGACATTGAAGTTAACCGCCCAAATTCTGGTGCGAATAACCACCATGACAGGATGTAAGGTAGAGATTCAGCATTGGAGAAAACACGAGATGTTGCACAAAGCACTTAGAGGGGTGAATTTCAAAAGGATCGTTCTGTTCTCCAGGTGGTTGTTGTACTATACCCCTGCTGTGGTAAGAGATATGCATCCTGAGACATCTGGCTCCTGCCCACGATGTCAAACCTTTCAGGGGAATTGGATATATATGTGTTTTAGTTGCATATCTTTGTCAAGATACTGGGAGCAGATTTTTCAGAGGTTAAGCTTCTGGATAGGCCACATGATTAACAAATGGTATTTGTAGGTACAGTGGTAGCCTTATCACTTATACTGCAGGTATGGAAATCACCTGTCCCCCCTGACATACGCACTATGGGAGGTGAAAATTGAATCTACAAGGGTTAAAGAAAAGTTGTATGCTCAGAGGATAGGAGCCATGAAAGATATCATGTGATTTGGGCCAGAATGAGTAAGCCAGCGGAAGATCAGGCGGAAGTTCAGGTGGAGGACGGGGGCAGTTGAGGAAGGAGGATAAGCAACTCTATTTTGAATTTTGAACTATATGAAAGACGTCATTGTACGGAATTATGTCATAATAGTCATGTATGTAATAAGGGAAGTTGGATGTTTATTCACATGTAATGCAAAGTTACACCTGCTGAAAAATAAAAATATTTTTTAAAAGAAAAGAAGTCATGGTGGCTTCCTTCACATTTGGAAACTTTCTCACGAGCCACCCTGCATGACATATCAAATGTAATTTTGGAGAGAAATCTTTTCTGTTACCATGGTATGTGCCCACTCCAGCCCTCAAAGGTTAGCAGAAAATGAACGCAGAAGCTCCTTGACGCCAAAAAAATGATTCAAAACTACTTTCCAAAGGACCAGTTAGGAGGAAAGAGAGTTCGGCAATCATGTGCAAAGCATCTCTACTCTGCAGGGTAAACAACCAACCTGTTCTGAACCATTACACACCAGCCACTGAACAGGAAGTCAGCAACTACAGGGAGCCAGCTGCAAGTAGGCCAGATAAAAAACAATAGGGAAGGACAGAAAACCCCAGTCTCAGGCAATAAGTGCCCACTTCAGAGTTTTCATGTTCCCTAGAATGGCTCACGTGAGAATCAAAATCTGGATCTTATTTTTCTGTGACCGCTTTTTAAACTAACTTAGCTTTTGCGCACCTGATCCTACAGCTGAGAGTCGCACGAGTTAGATTGAAAAAGTGAATCATGGAGAAAATGGCCTTGCATTCCAAGAGCACTCTATCTTGTTGAAAGCATGTTTTTTCTTTGTGTGCCTCAGATTTCATTATAACAGAGCGAGGCAGCAGGAAATGTCACTGGGTCAATAAGGTATGAGACCTGTCTGACATCCACACTGATGGATGCCTGCTGAAACTGTGCAAGGTGCACTGACGAAGCTTCTGACATCAGTGACTCTGGGCCGCTTCTACAGCAAGAATAATCTCATGCCCATGGTTCTCAAAATCACTAAAGTCTTTTGTAAGCTCTATTGCTCGAGGCGTCAGCCCAATTGTAACCTCTCATCAGTAGTTTTACGTTTCCTATAAATATTGAGATTATGTAGAACACATTGGGCCTGATTCTGACCCTGGCGGTAAAAACCGCCAGGGCCGTGGTCCGCGGGAGCACCGCCAACAGGCTGGCGGTGCTCCTTTGGGCATTCTGACCGCGGCGGTACAGCCGCGGCCAGAAACAGAAAGTCAGCGGTGTACCGCCGACTTTCCGCTGCCCAGGGGAATCCTCCATGCCGGCGCAGCTTGCTGCGCCGCCATGGGGATTCCGACCGCCATCCTGTTCCTGGCGGTTTCGGCCGCCAGGAACAGGATGGCGGTATGGGGTGTCGTGGGGCCCCTGGGGGCCCCAGCAGTGCCCATGCCAATGGCATGGGCACTGCAGGGGCCCCCGTAAGAGGGCCCCACTTTGAATTTCAGTGTCTGCTTAGCAGACACTGAAATTCGCGACGGGTGCTACTGCACCCGTCGCACACCTTCCACTCCGCCGGCTCCATTCGGAACCGGCTTCCTCGTAGAAGGGTGTTTCCCACTGGGCTGGCGGGCGGCCTTTTGGCGGTCGCCCGCCAGCCCAGTGGGAAACCCAGAATGACCGCCGCGGTCTTTTGACCGCGGTTCGGTCTTCTGCCGGTTCCCGCTTGGCGGGCGGCTCCTGCCGCCCGCCAAGCTTGGAATGACCCCCATTGTCTGTTATGGCCTTATATAGCTTTCATTCTACAAAGGAGATGGGTTTCCCAATGGCAAGTGCATGTAGATACTGGCACGGGGGAAGGCTACCCTCTCGTTTTACCTACTGCTGCTGGCTCAAGAAGAACCCAACATTTGGAAGGACAAGAGCAGGCCGTAATTTCCTTAAACATATCCCACATTTAAATAAGGGTGAAACAAAGATCTGAACAAGAGGGTAGACCATTCCTACCACGTGCCTCACAAAGCAGTGATGGAAAGTCTTGTGTTTCGAAGTTGCTCATGCTCCTGGCAAAATACTGTGTTGTTCCATGCACAACACGCGTGAAAAAACAATCACAGATTGCTAACCCTATGATTGTTTCACATATTTCTCCCTATCTGAATAGGGCCTAAGACTTTCTGAGATTGTTTCAACAATATGGACAATCAAATTTTCCGAAATATCCCACAATAGTGCTGATTTAAAACGCCCCCAGGAGAATGAACCCATTCTGCCCATGGGTGCAACGTTTCAGCGACCACAGTTCAGTAATTTTACAGTCAAAGAGATCTCCCAATCCAGTAGGCTCTTGGCAGTCAGCAGGAACATAGTACATAAAGAAAGGGACATAAGTGCATATTATCAGTGACAATAGCAAGAGGACAACACATAAGATACATCATATGATAAACAATCAAAAAACATCAATGCTGCAATTAACAGTGAAAGCATTTTTTTGTGCACTTATAGTAACATCGGCAAAATGTGCATCCAAATGGAATCTTATGAAATGTGGCAGCAAACAACAGGTACACAATCATCAAAACGAGAACAGATATGACAATATAGTCATCTAAATAAAAATGAAAAACTCTGCATACTTGAGGAAACATACTCATAATTATGTATTTTTTGGACTCTACACCATAAAGGAACCGCCAATAGTTTATTGGTGTCTTGATTTCATCAAGGGAAAAGAACTAACACTACTGAAGGCGTCTGTAGCATTCAATAAAAGAGGGTGCAACAAAGCTGCACAGCCCATGAGGTGGCAAACTATTACAATGCTTCGTTATATGACAGACTTCAAGGCCTTCAAAGCTGCCACATTTGATGCTGTAATATATATACACTCCAAAAGTGTCAATTCATGCTAATGGCAATCGAGAGTGTGGGGGTGCATTACATTAACAATTTACTTACCTTTGGTAACACTCTATCTGGTAGAGACTCTTTCTAGCCACATATGCCTCACCTTTGGAATACTCTGGATATGGAACCATTTTTGTACTACCTCTGCGCACTAGAAGGTGATGACATGCGGCTTGCACTGACACCTCTCCACTCTGACGTGAAGTGCCTATAAAGGTGACACTCAGGCTTACTAAGGTCAATTGCTTTTGAGATTGCCCATGTTTCCAGATGTGGAGCCCCAAAAGCAAACTGGTATATCAGTGTGCTGATTTCTGGACTTAGGATGTTATTAAGAGGTAGAATCCAATCACAGAATGGGAGGATCAGTGAGGAATCTGCATCTAGAAAGAGTCTCTACCAGTAAGAGCGTTACCAAAGGTAAGTAACTTGTTATTCTGCTAGAGACTTCTAGTCGTAGAATCCACACCTTTTGAATAGATACCAAAGCAGTATCTATTTGGAGGTAGGTCTATGAATGGACTCAAACCATGAAGTCTTGCAGAATCTAGCATGCAAGATGTCTGTCCCGGTGGATTTGCTTGTCCAGACAATAGTGCTCTGTGAACACATGGAAGGACGCTCACGTAGTTGCTTGAGAGAGGTCTAGAAATGGGACTCTGAGCGCTAACGCAGTTTTACCAGTTTTGGCCCTGGGTGAATGAGCATGCAGTACCTCTGGAGGCTGCTTTTTAGCCAACATAGCAGATCTTAATGCAGAGCACGATCAGCGCAAGATGGTATGCTTCTGCACTGCCTTGCCTTTTTGCTCTATTAAAGCCCACACAAAGTTGATTGTCCATCGATGAGCTTTGGTATGATCGTGGTAGAAACTGAATGCTCTTTTGAGGTCCAAAGCATGGAGCCTCTTTTCCTCCTTAGAGAGGTGAGGTGGAGCACAGAATCCCAGTAGGGTGATGGCTTGAGTGATGTGGAACAACATCACAATTTTCAGTAGAAAGCATGCTTCAGCCCGCAGAACCAGCTTATTGTAAAAGAAGGTGGTATACGGCGGATAAACACACAAAGCCTTAAGCTAACTCACATGCAATGCAGAGGTGATGGCAATCACTGACACAGTCTTAATGGATAGAAGACACAGAGGACAGCTTTGGGTTGGCTCAAACGGAGTACACATTAAGTAAGGACAAGATTGAGATCCCATTGGGTCATGACAAACGGCAAAAGAGGAGACGTGTTGAAGCCCTTTCAAAATTTGCATCTGGTAATTTAAACAAAGCAACCTGTAGGGAGGGCTGAAAGAAAACTATTTAACTGTGCTCAGAGCAAGGTCCTGCCAGGCTAGACACATAACAAATAATAAAACATCAGACAGTTTGGCTTGGAGGAGGTCAATCGGCAGAGTGCTGCACTGAACCACAAATTTGTAACAATAAGAGGTGTATACAGTTTTCGCCGAGTGTTGCCTGGCTGCCAAGATGACATCAATCACCTCTGGGAGAAGATCAAAGGAGCTTAGATCAATCTACATGCATGAAGGTGGAGATTACGAAGGCCCGAGTGCAGAATCCTGTTCCCTTGTTGCGAAAACAGGTCTTCCAGGTGGGGAAGATTGATCAGAGGACATATGCTCATACCCAGGAGTTCTGTATACCAAACTCTCCATGCCCAATCTGGAGCCACTAGAATGACTTGGGCCCAGTCTGTCCTGATCTCCTTGAGAACTCGGGGTAGGAGTGGTATCGGTGGGCAAGCATACAGAATCCAGAGATCCACTCGAGGTGGGACACGTTTTTGAGTGAGAGACGTTAAGGAAACTCCACTGAGCAGAAGTGCTGACATTGTGCACTCTCAGTGGTGGTGAACAGATCGAGCCAAGTTTCTCCCAATTCGTGGAAGTGACCTTGCTTCATCTCCAGGAATAAATGCAACTTGTGATCCACTAGGCACTGACGGCTGAGCTCATCCACCCTGGCTTTCAAAGATCCTCATAGGTGGTTCACCACCAGGAAGATACCTTGGCAGTCCAGCCATTTCCAGAGGAGCAAGGCTTTCAGACACAGTCTCTGCATGACCCCACTCTTTGCTTGTTGCAGTACCACATGGAGGTAGCATTGTCTGTGAGCACCTGCACCAGCATCCCTTTGATGGACAGCAGGAAGGCCAAGCGAATGGTCCTCAGCTCCAGAAGGTTGATGTGGCAAGGGGACTCGTCCAGAGACCAGAGGCCTCTGATCACCACCTCTCCCAGACAACCGGCATATCTCAGAAGCAATGCATTGGTCACCACTGTCAGCTTTGAGTGAGGAAGGGAGAGGGGCCTGCTGTTTACTTAATCATGGGACAGCAACCACCAGTGCAGATCTTTTGCAGTCTTGTTTTAAATATGAACATGCTCATAGAGGTCCCCTTGATTTTGGGCCCACAGGGACCGCAGACCCCACACCAGAGTCCTTATATGCCACCTGGAGTGACTGATTAGCAGGATGCAGGAGGCAATCAGGCCCAGCAACCTCAGAGTTGACCTCACTAAAATCTAGGACCAATGCTGAAAGAACGGACCACAGGCTAAATGTCCTGGACTCTCTTTCCCAGAGGAAAGGCACAAAACTGAACATTATCCAGAATGGCTCAGATAAAGGGAAGCATCTAAGAAGGAGCCTTCAGGATGTTGACAGTGAACCCCAAGGATCACAAGAGGTTCGCTGTAGTCTGTGGGTGGCTGATGACTGCTTGGGGCTAGTCTGCCTTCAACAGCCAGTCGTCTAGGTGGGGGAAGACCTGCACTCCTGACCGCCAAATGTGTGCTGCCACCCCCACCATCACTATTGTGAACACCCGAGTAGCAATAATGAGACCAAAGGGGAGCACAGCAAACTGAAAATGTTCCTCCGCCACTGCGAACCGCAAGTAGCACCAATGGGCCAGCAGGATGGTAATATGGAAACAGGCATCCTGCAGATTCATTACCACCATCCAGTCTACAGGGTCAACAGTAGACACGACCTGGGCCAGGGTGAGCATTTTCAACTTCTCCTTGCGGAGGAAGGTTTTGAGAGGTCACAGATCTAGAATAGGCCAAAGACTTCAGTCATTCTTGGGAACCAAAAAGTAGATGGATTAGCGACCATACCCTACTTCTGGCTCCAGCACCTTCTCTAAAGCCACTTTGGCCAAAAGGGCTTGCGCTTCCTGCTACAAAAGGCAGAGATTGTCCACTGTCAGTCGCTGGGATAAGGGTGAGAGCTTCGACAAGAAAGAAAGATAAGGAAAGGCATACATTTTTCAGACAATTTGAGGTACCTACCTATCTGATGTAATCTCCTGCTAACCCAAATAGAATCAGTGGAATCTGCCTCTCCTTGGGTGGCTGTGACCCTGTAAGGATCCACTAAAGATGCTTGGCGGGTGGGGCTGCAGGGGGGGGGTTGCTACTGAGAGGCATGCAGCCCTTTGGCCCTGCGGCAGCACAGTCTCTCCCACAAAACTGCTGGGGGAGGGGAGGAAAACGCTGACGACAAGGAATCTATTGTCCAAAGCCATAAAAGGAATGTTGAAATTGTTGCTGGTGGGGCTGGTTAGAAAGGCCCAGAGAGCGATCAGTGGCCCTGCTCTCCTTAAAAAGTTCAAGGACAGACTCAGCATTGTCCCCGAACAGGCGAGTCCCATCAAACGGCATGTCCATCAATGAACATCAATTGAGAAACCAGTTGATCATAGCCACGCCTGGCAATGAATGGAAACACTGGTGCCAATAGCCCATTCAACCGAGTTGCTGTGTCCAAGCCACAAAAAATTGTGAACATGGCGCATCACAACCATCCTCAATGGCCAGCGACAACGAAGGCCTTCAGAAAACCTGGGAGGTTTTGCACCACTGAGTCCCTTGGGGCATCATTATAGATGTCCAGAAAACAGGAGGCATTAACTGACCGCAGAGCCAAACTGGCAGATGAGAAGAGGCAATTCCTGAATGTCCCAACTCGCTTCGATTCCCTGTTGTGGGAGTTGTAGGAAATTTGTTGGGGTTGGTCCGGCTGGTGAGGGCCTGCACCATAAGGCTCTCAGGAGAGGGGTGCTGCAACAAAAAGGATGGGTCACCTGGAGCTCGTCGATGGTGTATTGCAATTTGTCCATTACCAGGAGGGCTGGTACAAGGATTAGCCGAAAGCCCTAGTAGGGTGTCTGTCAAGGCTTCATTAGAAGTTAGGAAAGTCTCAGAAGCAGTCTGACCAGGCTGCAGGACTTCAAAAAGGATGTTTGTTTTCACCTCCACGGTGGAGAAGTGGGGATCAAGCACTTCGGCCACCCTATGCATAACCATGGCATACGATGCAGATTCTTCTGTGGATGGGCCAGGAGGGGAGAAAAAGGCTGGTTCAGGGGAAGTGTTCAGAACACTGCCATCTTGCAAGTCCTCATCATAAGCCCCAGTCATAATCATTATCAAAGTTTGTTACAAAAAGAGAATTGAAAGAATGCTGCCTGCCTTGTGGTAAGGCGAGTTCAGAAACCTCTGATGGATTCAAATGTGACATCGGTCAAATTCAGACCGGTGCCAAGTCTACATCGGAAAGGACAGCCAGTGACCACGTCTTCAGCTAGCCAAATCGGTGTCTACATACCCATGTTTGGAGTGGGTATGGGCGGCAGAAGTGTCATCAGTGCTGGAGTTGAGGACAGAAGCGGCTCTGAGGGTCCAGGTGGTCTGCCGGCAGTAATCCAGAAGGTAGGCCTTTTGGTTCCGTGGGGCTTGAAGGTGCGCCAGAGGGAGTTGGTAAAGAACTGAAAAGACAGACCATAGCTGAGCAAAACTCTTCACTCTTGTGAGGCATGGCTGAAGTCCCCAGAAACTCAGATAGTGCCGGAATCAGCTGCAGAATTGTCTTCAAAGTCGTCCAGCTTCGGGAATGGCAATGGGTTGAACTTGAAAGTAGCTCAGTCAACTCCAGGGACTGGAATACGACCGGGAATGAGCTTTGGATTTGGAGAAGTTACGGTGCTGCGCCTTCTTGTGCTTGGCAACATAGAGTTTCACCTTGCATTCCATGATGACCTACGGGTTAATCGCTGCATAGTCTCTGTATGTCTTAGAGTTGTGGCTCCACCTCAGACACTACAGGCAAACCTGGTGGGGATCTATCACAGACATCTGTTTGCGACAGTCCTTACAGGGCTTAAAACCTGTGTCTGAGGGGGTGACATCACTTGCACTGTAGAAATGCTTGTGAAAACAATTGCATAAAGGGGTCTCTGAGAGACGAGAGACACTCCAGATCTGTGTCTAGAGGCGCGGACAGAAAGGAATGAACAAACCACAGGAGTGGTGCCTTTATAGGCCCTGCGCAGCACTTCCGGAGGAGAACAGTGTCAGTGTGGAGCCGCATGGCGCCACCATCTGGAATGCAGAGGTACAATAAAAAGAAGTGTCAGGATCCAGTCTGATGCCTAGGGAATATTCAAAAGATGAGGAATCTGCGCCTAGAAGTCTCTATCATAAAAGGCAATGTACTATAGGGGTTCAAGCATTCCATGAAGTAAATTAAATAACTTTTAGTGGTATGACAAGTACTTTGACTTCCAAAGTTAATTACATTTTTGAGGCTAAATGATTCTTGTTAACCTTCAATGTATGCAATCCTTGTGACATTGCCACCCATGACTTTATTCCAACAGTAAGAGAGTGACAATTAATCACGCTTTTAGTTAGCTTTTCTTTTCTTTAGTGAAAAGGTATCTACATAAGATCTAAATACACAGCAATCAAGGGTGAAGGCTAGCACTTTGGAGTCAACTTACCTTGCAACATTCACAATTTTAACCACACATTTTGAGAATGGAGGGTTAAGCCTAAAGGGGCCAGAGCTTTGATGCGTGAAATTAGGGCAGTGTACTTTTCCTCAAAGTAGTGATGTAGCTTTATATTGTGGATGCTTTTCAAGGTTGATAGTATGTGCAGAGGAGAGCAAAATATAACATGTAACTTGTATTTGCAGAACTCACCTGTCTGGAGATAGCAAGCTGCAAGGCGAGGTAAAAAGCTGCCAGGTGATCCGTTGGAGAAAGACTGTGGGCCCTTGAGAAATGAAGTGGTTAAAGCAGTGTTAATCAAGCAGCAGACTAGCGATCAACCTGTGATCAAACTGATAATAATGCAAAGAAACAACTAGAATTAGAACAAAAAAATACATGCTAAATTACCTTTAATAGCAGAAGATAAAATTACCAACTGGTCTGAAAGTCTACAGCCAATTGGACCCTGTATGGAAATCTGGTACGCATCATGAAGACCTTTTTAGGTCTCGTCTAAGACAGAGGAAGCACTGTCTGCTGCAAAACATATTGTTAGCTAACAGGGGGCTTACTGCCCTCCCACTGCTTACCACTGTTTGGATTTACTTTCACTCTGATTTGTCTGCTTCTTTTTTGTCAGCTTCTGTGAGCTTTACTTCCTCTTCTTGTGTTTGCTCCTGCCTTAGAGTATTTCTGCCACTTGCTTGTGTCCTTCCATTGCCCACTTTTCAGGCGCTACTTTTTTCCTTTTTGGTTAAGCATGCTTCAAAGGGGCATGCTTCAAGTGTGTTCTGGCTGTCTACCTCATGTACTGCATTGCTCCTCTTTCTCATACCGTGTAGTTCTCATTTCACCCTCCCTCTCTCAAGTGTTGTTCTTGCTTCGTCCCCGCCAGCCCAACTTCTGTTGCCATGCTTGAGTCTGTTCTTCGTTGTCTGTGCTTCCCCACCGATGCCTACCAATCTCTGTTGCCCGGGTGCTTTCCCATCGATCATCCACCCTTCATTGTCCATTTGCTTCCCCATTCCCTACCCTCTGTTGTCCGTGACCTTCCCCATAGTTTTATCTCGCTTGTCGTTTTCTACCACCACTCGCATCCTTCTCTCCTATCCTCCCTCATTCCGTATTGCCTCGTCCACTGCCTGCTTTCCACCCCATTTCCCACTTCCTGTTTTCTTTTTTGTTTTTAAAAAGCACATTGCGCCTGTATCAAAAACTCATTTGTGCAACTTTTTATTTATTAACATTTCTCAAATTGGTAAATAAAGAGAAAAAAAGACTTGCCCCATTTTGTTCCATGTTGGTGCACACCTAAAAAATATAATTTGGCTGTTTCTGCCCCCGTGATGGGCAAATCGGCCATTTCTTTAGGACCTTCTACCTCCAAGGGGGGGGCAGAAAGAACTAGGCCACCAGGCTTTTTTTTTTGTGTAATTGACAATGTTGGGGAGCGGCCCCTTGGGGAAGGGTATCTCCCCTTTGGGAAGCAAGTATTTTGGCCCTTTCTGCCGCTCTTGGGAGCTGATCGACCTTTTTTTTTTTTAGGCCCATCTGCTCCCAAGAGGGGCAGATACCACTAGGCAACCAGGGATTCTTTTTGTGTGTGATTACACTATTGGGGAGCGGCCCCTTGGGCAAGGGTCGCTTCCCTTTAAGGGGTGATTATTTTGGCCGTATTTTACCCCCTCTGGGCAGATCAGCCTCATGCTTCTAGGCCCAGCTGCTCCCCAGGGGGGGCAGAAGCCATTGGACACCAGGGATTTTATTTTTGGGCAATAATGCTATTGTGGGGAGCGGCTTGTTTCAGAATGTACCTCACAAAAAATTATTTTTGGGACCACCTGTGAGCGTTGCCTGGTCTGTATTGTTTTATATTTTTTGTTCAGTTTCACGGTTGGCATTAGTGTGACAAATTTAGTTAGAGCTGTTCTGTTTGTAGTTTTATATTTACTTACAGTTAGTTTGTGTTTTGTTTAAAAAAAAATTGATGGCAGTGTGCGTGGACTGGTGTTTGGCTGGCGGTGTGCCTAAGTTTAGTAGCAGTGGTTTTTTGCACATCTCTGAATCTGGTGTTGTGTGTGAGCTTGGTTAGTGGTGTGTGAATAGTGACTTGCTGATGATCACTACACACACTGCTAGCCAAACGCCTGTCCACACACTCCATCAGCCGGTGAATGTTCTGTCAGGCATGTGGGTGTATGAAAGTGATGGGCCCTTGAATGGCGCTGTCTTTTTATGTGAGAGTTGTAATGTGTTGGGCCCGCAGCTGGCAGCGAGAATGGTCTTGTGTGTGTCACATTTGGAAGGTGTGTAAATGGACTGAAAAGCGGTTGGTGCCTTGACGCAGCTTTACAGCTCGCAATTTGTGAGTCATTGGTTCAGTTTTGACCTTTTAATTGTTAACAGTGCATTTCACTTTTGGGAAATCTCTTGTTAACAAATTTAAAATATAGAACCATCATTCACCCTCGTGCCAAATCCAACCAGTATGTGAGTGCACTTGATGAATATATGCTTGTGTACTAATAATTGTCTTTTCTGTATTTCTCTGCCAGGGTGTACATTGTCTCATGTTGTAATGTGCTGCGCCCGCGGCTGGCGGTGTGACTGGCCTTGTGTGAGTCACAGGTTCAGTTTTTTGACCATTCAATTATTAACAGTGTATTTCATTTTTGTGAAATCTCTTGTTAATAAAATGTTATACATTAAACCATCACTCACCCTCGGGCCAAATCCAACCAGTATGTATGTGTGAAAATAATGGTGCTTAGCCACAAGATATATTCATTGCACTTCTCCTCTAAGTTGGGAATTCAATTCACGAAAAAAAGTGACACAGGCGTGGAAGCACACCCCTGACGCGCTAGGTGTCTCGTGGGACTCCAATGATGAAGCATGCCACCAGCTAGGTTGGTGGGTGAGGGCTTTTTTCACAATTTGAGTGTTTGGAACATCACAGAAGTAAGAGACTTGGTAGCGCGCTCGCTTCTTGCCTAGGAAAAATCTACCAACTCTATATATGTTCAAAAAAACTAGACACCCAGGGGAGTACAGGGTGGTGTGCCTCTTGTGGATCCCAACAGATTTTCCTACCCACAGTGCCCTGCAAATCTCAAAATGTGACTAAAATCATATATTTTCCTTGCATTTATGTGCCATATTCTTCCAGAAACAGAAATAGACCAAAAATGTCCTACCACCCAGCATAAACAATCGGTCTCCCGATAAAAATGATACCTCACTTGTGAGGGTGTCCAAAGCAGAGTCAGCGAAAAGCGTATAAAAAAGAAACTGTGCTTATGAACACGCTTTGGTGCCCCCTCAATCTCTTCATGTTTCTGGCCCTTCCCTTTTGCAGCCACTTGGCCCACCCACACATGTGAGGGATCATTTTTATCAGGAGACCAAGGGGAACGCTGAGTGGTAGGAAATTTGGGACGCCCCTCAGATTCCAGAACTTTCCATCACAGAAATGTGGGGAAAATGTGTTTTTAGACAAATTTTGAGGTTTGCAAGGGATTCTGGGTAAAAACGTGGTGAGAGCCACACAAGTCACCCCATCCTGGATTCCACCAGGTGTCTAGTTTTCAAAAGTGTACAGGTTTGCTAGGTTTCCTTAGGTGCCGGCTAAGCTAGGGCCAAAATCCACAGCGAGGCACATTGCAAAAAATGAGTCAGCTTTCAGTGGAAAAATGTGATGTGTCTATGTCGCGTTTTGGGCTGTTTCCTGTTGCGGCCACTAGGCCCACCCACACAAGTGAGGTATCATTTTTATCGGGAGAATTGGGGGAACACAGAATTGGAGAACAAGTGTTATTAACATCTCCATTTGCAATTTCCAAATGTAAGACTGTGTAAAAAATAAGTCTTTTTGAGAAATGCCCTCTAATTCACATGCTAGTATGGTTACCCCTAAATTCAGAGATGTGCAAATAACCACTGCTTCTAAACTGCATATCTTATGCCCATTGCAGGAATAAATAGGTTTCCTTGATACCTATTTTTCACTTTTGATATTGTACCAAAGGAATTGCTGTATACCCGGAACACAATGAAAAACCATTGCAAGGTGTATGTAGCTCAGTTATTGGCTCTAGGTTGCTTGGGTTCTTGGAGAAACTACAAACCCTATATATCCCTACAACCAGAAGGGTTCAGGACACATAACAGTATATTGCTTTCAAAAAGCCTTCTCAGAAAAGTTAAAGATGAAAATTTAGACACCAATGTCTGTTTTTTTCAACTCAATTTCAAAATGTGTTTACTTCAAGTGTTACTTTCGATAGGAAAACCTTGAGGGATCTACACAAATGACTAGTTGCTGAATTCAGAATTCTGTCGATTTTTCAGAAATGTATAGCTTTCCGGGATCCACCATTCATTTTATACCCATTTCTGTCACTCAGTGGAAGGAGGTTGAAAGCACAAAAAATAGGAAAAATGGGGTATGTCCCAATAAAATGCCAAAACTGTGTTGAAAAACTGGTTTACAGATTCTAGTCTGCCTGTTTCTGAAAGCTGGGAATATGGTGATTTTAGCACCACTAACCCTTTGTTGATGCCATTTGCAGGCAAAAGAACAGATGCTTTTTTCTGTGGCACTTTAATCCCTTTTCCCCAAAAACTTCTCAGTCCCCTCCAGGGGAATTCTCAGACCCTAGGTACCTTTAGAATTCACGCCCTGTTGGAAAAAAAGGAAGCAAATTTGGTGTGGACAGCTTATGTGGACAAAACGTTATGGGGGGCGAAGCACAAACTACCCCAAATAGCCAAAAAAAGGCTTAGCGCGGGGAGGAAGGCTTAGCAGCAAAGGTGTTAGGACATAATATTTTTGCATGCTACTGTTCCCTGGTGTCCCACTATGAAGCTGTGGTACAGTAGACAAGCCTCCTACAACACACGGTGAAACAAAGGCACGCGCAGAACATGTCTCACATCGCCATGGTTTATGCTCTTGTTAGAACGGCATGTTCAGTGCTTGTGCCACTTACTAAGAAGAGGTCCGGAGATAAACAACACAGCCAAGCCTAATCTGAGAATTCAGTGTCGCTGGTATGATGACAGGTTTATATAAGAATCCTTCGGTCCTAACCGAGAGGTGCCCAGTTCATTCAGGGGCCAGCAAAAAATCCGAATTTGTTGACATCCACTTTTCAAAACAAAGTGCAAGCATCAGCTCTTCAGGGTGGAAAGATGCAAAGAGGAATGAAAGTCTTTTGTTCTAATGCTACTGCAAGCGATATGGTAAACGTGTTTGACTTTCCTTTGTTTACAGACACGTGATGGTTTGATAAAACTGTGAGCTCTCGAACAAACAGGGCTCGTTCAGGGTGCAAGAACGTAGTCTCTGTGGCAATCCACAGACACTGCCACTATATGACGCGAGTTTGTTGCTCAGCTTGACTCTTTTAAGCGTCTCTATCTAATTCTGTTTCTCAATCATGCTCTCTCTCCTTCTCTTATATTACCTCTTCCCCTCTCTCAAGCAGTCACTGAGCTAATAAAATACTTATTTTTAGGTACTTCAAAAGTTGCAATATTGTTCAGGCAGAAACAAGGACCATTTGTAAAATCTTAAGCATTGCAACCAGGAATAACTTAAGGCTAGCTGAAAAGTATTGTCACTGGAAGAAGGTATGTTACATAAGGCTCAAATATTGGAGCCATTAACGGATTCTAG
This sequence comes from Pleurodeles waltl, assembly GCF_031143425.1. Taxonomy (NCBI): domain Eukaryota; kingdom Metazoa; phylum Chordata; class Amphibia; order Caudata; family Salamandridae; genus Pleurodeles; species Pleurodeles waltl. The sequence goes on along the minus strand of NC_090448.1, from coordinate 874,767,748 downwards.
GAAGTAAAGTTCCTTGGGAGATATAGACCTATGTTCAATCCATTATCCGTGTCTCAGGGGACGTAGGAGGCTGGTGGGAAAAACAATAAATAACTTGTACAATCTGCAGACAGCTCAGCCATGATTTGAAGATTACTTCTAAGTTGAGGACATCTGAAGCACTGTCCTGACAAAATAAGTATTATTTTGGAGACTCTTTCATAATCAGATTGTCTTTTTACTTTTGCTACAATAGGCTGTAGTCTGTGGTCTATATGTCTCCTAGGTCCTTAGGGACTGTACACAAAGGAAATGGAAGGATTTCCATTCGTTCATGGCCTTTCTTTATCTCTCTTGGCTGGTATGATAGGAAAGTAATGCACTTTGCTCCCATAGCAGTTGGTTTCCCTTGACACTTTTTTCTGGGAATTATCTCAGAAACGGGTTTTTACTTGCAGGAAGCATATGTGCTTTACAAAACTCCATAATACTTGATATAATCCTTCAACAGGGAAGTAGTGGTCATGGTACTGAATGAGAGGGGAGAAGAAACTATAGTCCTCCCCATCTGGGACAACAACTGGCTGCTAAGGTACTACAGAATTAGCAGCAACGTCCGATAGGTTTTGAAACATGCCATCAAGCAAGTCTGGGAGGCATTTCAACAAGACTGACTGCATAGAAGCAACATCATAAAGGTATACGGAAACAAAGGAACGCAAGAGTGAAAATTCACAGTGCTTAATTTGTAAAAGAATAAGTATTTGGGCGCAAAGTTTTGCTCGGGAGCCTTTAGATGGTCAAAGATCGAGGTGCCGACTACCAAGGCTGAGTAGTCTTAATTCCACCTCGTGTCTCATTAATCCACCACCAGGCACTCCATGCCTCTTTATCTCACACTTGCAGGTTATTTTTAATCCCTGCTTTCTACCTTTGTCACTGGATTTCTGCCTTTCTCTTTCTCTCTTTGGTGTATTCCACTTATTCTGGATCAAAGTTTGTGAGAAAAAAAGAGTACCGGTCCCAAAAAATGAGAGCTGGTGCGGCCTTCCTGCAACCACCAGTTCAAATTAAGACACTAATTTAAGCAGAGTGCTCCGTTCACACCAACTGCAGCATATATTTATTTCATTGCTTAATTGAGATACACCACGTTAACCCTCAGCATTTTATACTGGTTTGGATGCATCTAGCATAGGCATCAGATTAGTGTTAACTGTGTGTGCAAAAGATTAAGTACAGCAAAAAGAGAAGACTCCCTAAGGGGAAATACAATGTAAATTAAAAGGATACATTCGAATTCTATTTCCAAAATCATGACACAAGCAGTCTTACTACAAGCAGAAACAAAAACCTTGCTCTTACCTCTGAAATGCAAGGAGAGCTTTCCTCTGAAGGTCCTCCTGCATCCCTCGAAGGGAAGCTAAAGGAAAACAAATACAATTAGTAACCTATGTTTTGTTACGTTGATGATTTGTGTAGAAAGAGATTGGAATGGGCTTCCAATGCGGGCGTTTTTGAAGCACAAGTAAACATGTGACATCAGAGCATTTGCTTTTAAGCCAAGTTTCCATGACACCATCGGCAAAATACCCCAACAATGACATCATAGCAGGAGTCGTCTAAGTGTTCGGGGCTCTCAATTAACAAACAATGTAAAAACCAAAACGAGTCTAAAGATGAATAAAGCCAAGCCTCCTCCGCCATTTCTCTTCGTGAGATCACCGGATGGCATTAATGCTGCACAAAGGGTAGCCTTTGTTGTGCTGTGCTTCTGGGGCCTGAATGCAGAACTTCATGCATTGCTCATGCTTTACCTCTATTTACATTCACTGTGCCACGTCGGGTATAGGGCACACTGCTCTCGGAAGCACAAAGACATAGAAAATGTGGTCGACATGGCATGCCTGCCGAGCAGATATCTAGCACGGACAATTTTAGGTACAGGCAATACAAGACAGCTGCCGAGGGTTTCACTGGTGGGGAGCGTTAGGTTGCTACTGCAAATAGCAATGAATGCCTGGGGTGCCGGAAATTATTAATCAAAGTGCCACTTAACCTAGCAGCACAACAATTTCCCCTGGTCCTTAGCCTGCTAAATGAAAAATATTTTTGTTTTAGCTCATCAAATACCAGCCCCATGAGTCAGGATGCTAACATACTATTTAAATATGGCTAACTTTTCTGATCCTGTGCTCGTTTAATGTCTTGTCCTCTATGAATGCCACTTTTACCATGCACTGACTTTCTTCCTACGACTTCAGGGAGGAGGTCTTGGTAAGCAGTATCCTGCTTGTCAACAGCTGCTGCTGTGGACCTCCCAGCCCTGCATGGAATTTCACTGCTCTTTGTGGGGAACTACAATTCATATAATCATAGCCATGCTTAAAGTGGAGTATTCATGAGAAGCGACAAACTGCAAGAGCACGAAATCGGCATGAGGGTGAACCTTCTCATTCACAGAAGGCTTTGTAGTCTCATGAAGATGGATATAATTCAAATAAAGAATTAGAAAGGAGCATTAGCAAAGCCAATAGGTCTCCCTTTTGAGACCTACTAGCTCTGCCAATGGTTTCTTTTCATGCAGGAACAAAAGAAAAAAAAAAGGACGACATTATGTAGATCTGACATGCATCATGACATAAGCGCATGCCAATACGAGATGGGTTGGTAAAAAAAATAATAATAATAATAATTCATTTTTATTCATAAAGTGGAAGGACTGGCAGCAATTCTCAAGGTCTCCCCCCCCCCCCCCAAAAAAAGGCCATACTAGAAGCACGGGAGCTGGGGAAGAAGCCCATGAGGGAGGGAACAACATGGTCGAGTGGAGACATATATGAGGGAAAGAACTCCAGGAAGGAGAAGGGAGAAGCAGACAGATAAGAGCAACAAGGACTGTAGGTGAGAGAAGCACATGGGTGAGAGAGAATAACAAGGAGCACGGGAGAGAGCAACAAGGAGCACTGAGTGAGGGACAACTGGAAAACACATGCACTCTTATGGAGTGCTTAAACAAAAAGAAAAAAGTAGTTCCCTTAAAGAGAGCAGGGGAAGGTCACAAGTAAAGAGGATATGCTACAGTGGTAGGATAACCAGAAGATGGACAAGGCAAGCCATTGAATAAGGAGCAAGCAAATGAGGGTGACTTTAAAATCAACCAATGGTAAGCAATGTGAAGGCTTTAAACCCATTGTTAGTTCCTGATAAGATGACAATAGGCCTTTTGTAAACAGGCAGCTTGTGCTGTCTGGTAGGCCTGACCTAAAAAGGATAGTCTTGAGAGATTGCAGGAAATGCATTACAGTTGAGTCAAATGTGCAGCCAACACGTACCCGTACATTTAACACAATCTTTGTGATTGATATTACAGTATTAAAAATGTTGTAAGATCATATCACATGATGACAAAGTTATGTCTCCAAGTACAAAACGAAGGAGCTAATTTTCCATTTTTAAATACTGACAAACGTGTAAATGTTTTTGCAAACTACGCTCCCTTGAAAGATAAATTTGCCTGAATGCCACAAATACCCCTTGTGCTAATCTAATAATTTATTCATAGTCTAACCTCAAATTTTCAGATGAGCGCATGATTCACTTAAATATGGGTTACACTCACATAAGTCACAAAATACACGTCAAATGTTGCCAATTTCGCATTCAACTGTCTGAAGGTACCTACAGGGTAATTCTCTGAATCATGGGGTCTTACTTGTAACTGAGCTGTACTTGGGAACTTTTACTGTGCAAATCGGCATCTGGGCCCAAATGCTTTGCAGAGTAAAAAGGAAACAAAGTTATAGAATGCCACAGTACCTTCCCTGGAGCAAACAGCTCCACCATCCGAGTGAAATTTACAACCACATATGCAATGAAGATGTAAACTACACCCAGATCGAAATCCAGCACATACCGAAAAACTCGCACTGGTCAGTGCATCTTATGAAATATGCCTATGCCTTTTTTCAAGCTGGTGGTCAAAAGGAACACAATGCCAACAAGGCTTTAAATTAGCAGAATTTGACAAGTAAAAGTAACGGTAGCATGCATGGAGTCAATGAACACCTAGCACTATCCAAATTATTCATGGCTTGTGGTACATTGTCATAATCCATGAATTTACAAATTTTATCACTCAAATAGCACTGACACAATTTATTAGGCAATGAAAGTGACAGGCTGAGTAATCGCTGCTATAATTAAAAAATGTGATACCTGAGATAAAGAAAACTCTTAGAACTGGCGCCTTAACCACCTGAACACACTCATACCAGCTTAGGGAGGACCAGTGAGAAAGAAAGGACAGAGACATGAACTCACTTGCGACAAAACTGGACATTCTGTGTGCAGCCATTGTGTTTAATGTACAGCCTTACCGTCTGTTGCCTGCAAACTGTATGTCAGTCCCAAAGCGAGGTAGCCTTTTGCTTTGAACTCAGACGACCTGTCACCCAGTTCAACCACCATTTTGGCAAATCTCTCAGCTTCGTCCATCTGAAAAATATACAAAAAACAAAAGGGTGTGTGTTGAAGGATTATTAGTTCTGTTTCGAATCGGGTTTCTACCGACTCTTTACAGCTATTATTTAGAATGCATATTATTTTCCATCACTGGAACTTAGTAAATACTGTTTCAAAAAAAGGCTCACAGTGTAGGTTACTAAAGCAGAGCCTACATCAATAGCTCAATGGGATTATCTGTTGCATTGTTCAAATCATATATGCGCCATGGGAGTACACCTATAATTTTTTATACAAGTATATTTTGTTATTATTGTAAGAACAATAGAAAAAAATAGAAAAATAGACAAAGAATCATACTTATTAATTTATTTAGCAGTCAAGAAGGATACAGAATGTTTATCGTCTAGATGCCATTGTCACATCTATCTCTGGAAGAAAAAGTTACCAACTTGGAATATCATGGGTATCTTCATTAAACCCCTAAACCTATTATAAGGTTGGATCATCGGATCTCAGAAAACGTCTTCAAAAGGGAGAAAAAAAGCAATCTCCAATTAAAACGAAACAATACGACCTAAAAGAAATGTTTTTCTGTTTATCTTCTTGACGATTCGAGTTAATTTCCCAAATGATGTTCCACTCACTCGACTCCGACAACCTAACAAAGTCCAGCATGCAGGTGCATTCCACGAACATCGGGGCATGTATCTCTGCAAAGCTATCAAATACTTGAAGAATGTCACCTTTCAGAAGCAGTGTGTTCCTTTTCTATGTCACAATGGTAGAGTTGCAGATGCACTCAGGCTCAGTAGTAGCGCTGGACCTCGAGATTTTGGCCTAAACAAAATGTGTTGAATTCTGGCTTCATATGCTGAAAAGAAGCTGAGTGTCATGCTGAAATCAAAAAGTTACTTTGTGATTCACTGGTTGAGAGCGTTCAAGTGAAGAAGGCATCACAATGCAGAAGATGTTTCAACCAAATTTATGCCTAATCAGCTCCTATCCAAGCTATCATAGGATTGAGATTATTATCATTAAAAAAGAGCAGATTGCTCCTAAACCAGAACAAGAAATAAAGAAAAAGAGATGTCAACAGAAACAGAAAAAGCAGAAGCCCTGTACTTCAGAAATAATTCTCAGATGGTGTGAATATAACATTTAAAATCTGTAATGACAAAGTTATTCTGTAGAATGAATCATAAACTCATACCAAATAATTGTAAAATGAATCAATCCCTGGTTCTGAACCATTTCTTGCAAAATGCTGAATAGCTCTGCAATCTCCAGATATCCAACAGATGTTTAAAAGTTTACAAGGATAGAATGAGGTCGTGTCAATTGCTACTAGCTTTTGACCTCCCACAAAAAAGGTCAGCCTATTTGCTTTGGCTTTTGTATTGCCAATTTAAGGCTGATTGTTCACCTAAGACATTGGTGTTCACTCATTCTACAAGACGGAATAGTTTCTTACCTGTAATTCCAGTTCTCTCGTAGGGGAATCTCCACTGAAGTCATAAGCATTTGAATAGTTCCGCCCATGTGCAGATATCCTGGAGCACTTCTTTATATAATCTCTCCTTAAGTGTAGATGTCAGCCTTACTTCAGGAAGGCCTGCAGAAACACTTAAGAAAAAACAAAATATGCAGCCTAGGCAGACTGGCAACAGTGGTGCAATTCTTCAGATCTTACTTAGAAAAGAGTTCAAACACCCGTATAAATGCATAATTTGAGGTAAATGTTTTACGCAAGAGCTCAAATCTCCATCACAAACCCTTTTCCGTAAAAGAAATATATGAAGAATAAAAGGACAGTGTAGACCCAAGGGCTGCTATTATGTGAGTCTAAAATGTGACTTTGCCTTTAGTGCTGCAGAGACCACAAGTATTCCATCATGCTCAGTAGGTGGCAGTTGCTTCAGGCTTTTTTGACAATAGTTACCAGTAATCCTTAAATGCAATACTTTCCTCTGCAATGTCCACCGGAGAGGAGGGAGGGCTGTTTATGACTTCAATGGAGATTCCCCTATAAGAGAACTGGAGTTACAGGTAAGAAACTATTTCTTCTCTCATAGGGGATCTGAATTGATAGTCATCAGTATTTGAATAAAATAGAAAGTCCATCCCCCATAATTGCGGTGGAAAGAACAGAAGAGAGAAGATCAGACTAGGCAAATAAACTTCTGAGGGAGGCTTGTCCTACTTGAGCATCTGTCCTAGAGTCAGAGTCCAAACAGTGTTGTTTGGGGAATGCGTGAACAGATCCCCATGTGGCCACTTTACAAATTTTGATAATAGGGACATTATTCATCAAAGCATGTAGAATGGGCCTTAGGTCTTGCCACCAAAGGATTGTTGGCCTTTTGGAAACACAAAGTATGTAGGATACAATTCAGCGGGAGAGGGATTATTTGGAAGTGGCCAAACCTACAAGGACCAGCCCCTAGTTGACAAAAAGTTGGCCCAATCAGTGCAGGTCACATGTCTTGTCCAGATAAAAGTTCAAGACCCTCCTTACATCTAGGGAATGAAGGAGTCTCTCTGCTGGAGAAGAAGGATTCTGAAAAAAGTTTGGCAAATAAATCATTTTACTAACATGAATATCCGAAATAACTTTGGGAAGAAATTTCAGATGGGTTCTGGGAACTACCTTTTTGGAACGGAAAACTGTTTAAGGTTCGCTAACTCTCTGAGCGGGTGTGATCGCTATGAGTAAAGCTTCTTTCCAAGAGAGATGCCGTAGAGATGCCTTATGAATAGACTCTAATTGATATTGCATTAAACATAAAAAAGACTAAGTTAAGCTCCCAAGGAAGGGAAGGACGCCTGATGGGATGGAAGATCTTTTTTTACCCCTCAAGGAAATCTTTAATTACTGGGAATTTGAAAAAAGAGGTTTGTGAAGGACACTTTCTGAGGGCAGTAAGAGCCTTCAAATGAACGTTTATTAAGGAGAATTTTAAGACAGATTTTGCCAAATAGAGGCTGTAGGGAAGGATGGCTTCTTCTTGACAAGATGTAGGGTCTAAGCCCTTGGAAGAACACCAAATACAGAATTTCTTCCACTTGAAGGCATAAGTTGTATGGCTTGACAGTCACTTGGCCTCTTTAATAATGTCTTGTAGCAGTTTCAGGTGTCCATAATGCACTAGCTCAGGAGCCATGCTGCCAATTACAAAGAGGAGAGATTGGGGTGAACCATCTGGCCTCCAAACTTCGTCAGTAGGTCTAGACGTTAGCTTGAGATTTGGACGCTGTGACCAGTGAGGGAGGTCCGTGAACCACCACTGACATGGCAACTCTGGGGCTATCAGGATGAGTCTGGCCCTCGAGTGGGCCAGCTTGAGGAGGATCATAGGGATTGGAGGAAAGGCATAGAGAAATCTGCCTGACCAGTTCATACTTTGGGTATTCCCCAGGGTCCCTGGTTGGAAGTACCTTGAGGCATAGTCTTGGCATTTCTTGCTTTCTGCGGTGGCGAACAAGTCCATGCGCGGAGAGCACCACAGCCTGAAGCTGTTTTGCACGACGTTGTCATGAAGGACCCATTAGTGTTTTTTCTTGCTGGGCTCTGCAGAGGGGGCCTTTCTGCACATTTTGCATACCTGGGAGGTGAGTTGCCGGGATCTGCAGTTACTGGCTATGAATCAGCTCCAAATTAATTTGGCTTCATAGGACAAAGGTCTGGAACTCATTCCACCTGCTTGTTGAGGCAGTACATTGAGGTTGTGTTGTCTGTCTGAACAAGCAGGGTTTGGGTCTTGAATGAGGAGCAAAATGATTTGAGCGCAAGGTGGACTGCCCTGAGCTCAAGGAGGTTGATGTGACTCCCCACCCAGTAATGATGCATCAGTTACTATAGTTTGAGAAGGAGCCTGTTGTTGTTGGAAAGGCACCCCGTAAAGAGGGTTGGTCGGAGAGCGCCACCATATCAGAGACTGCTTCACATGAAGGGAGAGGACGATCTTTTCTTCCCAGTTGACCGTTGCTTGATTCCACTGACCCTCAAGACATTCCTGAAGGGGAAGCTTGTGAAGGCGGGCATTCGGAGTGAGAAAAATAAATGAGGCTGCTGTATGGTGTCAAGGGAGGTTCCTAAATACTGTGGAGTCTGAACTGGACTTGAGATTGACTTGCTGTGGTTGAAGTGCAGGCCCAATTGTTGTAATGTCACTGGGCTTCTTGTGAAGTTGATGTTTTGATTAGCCAATTGTCTAGACAGGGATAGACAAAGATGCAGTGCCTCCTGAGATGTGCAGCCACTACTGTCATGCACTTGGAAAAGGTTTTGGGAGCTGACTAGAGACCAAATGGAAGGACCTGGTATTAATAGTGGTCCTGCCCCACTACAATTTTCAAGAACTTGGGGTGTTTCTTTGGGGCGGGTATATGATAATACGTGTCATGGAGGTCTATAGAACAAAGTCAATCTAATAGATCTGATGTAATCCCAGCATCAGAACATTTTTCTCTCCGAATCCATTTGCTGGCTGTTTTTAAGTCAAGAATGGGTCTGAAATCGTTCTTGCCATTATTCTTCAGCAGAAAGTATCTGGAGTAGATACCTGGTTCCCATTGTTTCTGGGGGACGACCTCCACTGCATTCTTCTGAAGCAAGATGTTGACGTCTTTCCAAAGCATGTGCAAATGATGCCTGGATGGTTTTAGTCGTATGGTCGGAGGAGAGCTGGTGAATCTGAGACAATAACCAATTTGAACAATATTTAGCACCCAGGACTGTTTTGTGATCTTCTGCCACTTTGAAAGATAGTGTGTGATGCTTACCCCCACCGGAGTGGGCAACAGAAGAGGAGGAAGAGAAGATTCATTGTTCAGCACCTTTTGTGGGTTTACCCCCTTGAGCAGGTTGCTGCCCAGCTCTCCCTCTAGAATGTCTTTGTTGTTGGTGCTTTTGGTAAGGTCCTGTTGCTGTGGCTGCTAGCGACTCTGGTACCAATGAGGGGTTTGAACCCTCTGAGCGTAAAACCGGCATTGGTAAGGCCTGAAGGGACATCTTTTATCTTTTGAGGCCGAAAGCCTTTAGTGTTTCCATTTCGACTTCATGCAAGCCATCTTTTCGTCCATGTGGCTCCTGAAGAGGGTAGATTCAGAAAATGGAAGATTCAAAAACTGTTGCTAGGACTCAACTCAGGTTTCAACGATGTGAGCCATAGCCAAGAATGTTGTCTCAAATCTATGTTATGACAATATTCATGAGCTTGAAAGGAAGACCCAGTGCCGGGTCTTCCTTTCAATGTTATGAGCCTTTGGCTATTTTGATGTCTAGGGGGTTGGCCCTCATGACCCATGCACCAAAAGTGCCATAAATCGTATATATTGAATATAAGAAGAAGGTGCGGTATCAATTCACCTTGACCCCCAATTTTTTCATTTGAAAGAATATTCATGAGCTGCTAACAATGAGGAATCTGCTGCAGGGCTGATTACTTGGTTTGATATCATGAGACCTTCGTTTACTATTTCTAGAAAGTCCACTCTCCTGTCCCTGGGAAGGTCGTTAACAATTTGTTGGATAGAGTCCCTAAGCACTTTATTATATCTACCCATGAGGGTGGTGGCACTTGCGGCTTTCATGGTGGCTGCAGCTGTGTTACAAACCTGGCGACCAACAGATTCCAATTTCTTGCTTCCCTTATCAGGAGAAACAGAAGAAGCAGGAGTGGTAGCGGATACTTCTTGGCTGTCAGAATGACTACTGAGTCAAGGGGTGGATCCACCACGAGGAATAGAGGATCTTGTTCCAGAGGTCCACATTTCTTCTGTAGCCTAAAAGGAGCTATTTTGGTCGTTGCTGGGGTGAGAAAAAGCTCCACTGTAGGCTTCAACAATCCTTCCACCAATGGAAGTAGGGACCTTGACGTCGATCTCTGTTAAAGCGTTTCAAAGATAACAGATGTGGTAGGTGTAGGAACCAACATCCGTAGGCTTAGCTTTGCTGCGCCCCTTACTAAAACCTCCTGGAAGGATGATATATGTTGTTCACCAGAAAGAAGCGAGGAGGCGGAGAATCAGTTAATGTCGGTGAGAAGCGTCCTGTTGAAGATGAAGAGGACGTTGTGTGTCTGGATCAATGTCTAAATGATGTGCTTGTCCAAGAACAGTTGCTGCGATGGCAAGAGCACCTAGAAGATGACAAATGCCTGGAATGATGTCTGTGGTGGCGTGACCAATGGCGCATTCTGGAGCGCGATTTAGGCTGTGGCGGTGCCATAGATTCATGTGCAGGTGGATAAACAGGAGGTGCAGGAGGTGTAAGCTGAGGAAGAGGTGGTGGTGGAGGAGGCGAATCCGGAGTACTATTGGTGATGAAAGGGAATAAGCCCTTGAGTACCCAGAGTCAGTTGAAGAATTTATACACCTCCTTTTTCTCCTCAACATCGAGATGGACTTCGACCTCAGATGATGACTCACAGGCAACCCCTGTCACCAACGTCTATCTCCACGACATTGAACAGCTCCATAGTGCCAAAGGATCTGCCCGCCTTGACCTCGATATGCTTTACGATGAGTATCTCACAGTGTGAGTCAACGGTGTATGGGTTCTATCTTGTCTCAACATCGATCAGTGTGGTTTCCTTGACAGAGAACCATTCCTCGACAGCAAGCAAGTCAGTGCTGTACCTGGTCTCAACGTCAACTAACTCAACGTTGATCGGGAAATTTGGCATTTTTGAGCTGGCACTCTCTTTGTGGACCTTCCACACCCCTCAGAGGCAGAAATGAGAGCCCTGGTAGAGGACTGACCCCCTACCCGCTTTGAAGTCTCACTTTGAGACTGCGCTGCTCTTCTGTGCCATGGAGATGAATCGTCTCTCTCTCCCTCAGGGTACAGCATGAAAACGTCTTGCAATGTTGGCACTGGTCTGTAAGATGACTAGAGGGAGGGCAGGGAATACAGACGTATTCCTCCCACATGCAGGACACTGGTGAAACAGAGAAGGCATAATAATAAAGACAACGCCTCAAGTTTCTGTCAGAAAAAGCCTCAAAATGTGAGAGAATGATGAAATATGTTGAGTGGCGTAGTTTAAACCAAAATTCACAAATTAATTTTAAAGAAAAGCTAAAAGGCCGAGTTCAGTGTTCCAGGATCCTGTCACCAGGGACCAGATAAAAGAACTGAAGCAAATACCACCTACTGAGCATGATGGGATAATGGTGGTCTCTGTAGCCTTAAAGGCACTGTCATGGTTTAGAATCATATAAGAATCATATAATAGCATCCTATGGGGCTACACTGTCCTTTTATTCTTCATCTCCTTCTTTTACAGAAAAGGGTTTGTGAATGAGATTTGAGCTCTTGTGTAAAACATTTATCTCTAATTATGCAGAATATGAGTGTTTTAACACTTTTCTATGTACAATCTGAAGAATTGCACCACTGTAGCCTACTTGCCTAGGCTGCATATTATGGCGCTAATTATGACATCGGCGGTCTTTTCCCAAGATCGTCAATGTCACGGGCGCCAGAAGACCGCCACTGCTGGCGGTCTTCTGCCCGCCATAATATTGACACTGCTGGATTTCCGCCACAATTATGGCAGAAATCCAGCAGCAGTCATGCTGGCGGGCGAGGCGGCTGGGCGATGCTACCACCTGCACCGCCACGCCAGAAGGACGCCGCCAACTGTATCATGGCCATTCATATGGCCTGGCGGTGTCCTGCTGGCAATCCGTTCTAACCGGAAAGGCTATCCAAGGGAGCATGTCTGTAAAAAAACTTGAGAGGGGACAGTGCAGTGCCTTGCGGAATAATGAGCTGCTAGCTCTGAAATTTTCAGACAGGAGGGATGTGTACATGCTATCGACCATCCATGATGAGAGTACTTCCCCTGTGGCTGTTTGGGGTCAGGTTGCGGAAGTGAGCAAAACCTGCGTGCATTTTGGACTACAATAGGCACATGGGTGGTGTTGATAGAGTAGATCAGAGGTTGGAACCTTACACTGCTCTTCGTAAGTCTTATGTGTGGTATAAAAAGTTGGCCCTACATTTATTTCATTTGGCAACTTTTAATGCCTTTATTGTATACAAGGATTGTTCACCTGAGTCAAGGATGACATTTGTTAAATTTCAGGAGTCGGTGATAGAAAGCCTTATTGTGGTGGAACCGGCAAGAGTTCCTAGAGTAGAAGTGGTGGAGGATGTGGCTAGATTGAAAGATCGGCACTTTCCAGATCACATTCCTCCCACTCCCCAAAAAAAACATGCCCACAAAGAAATGTAGAGTATGTGCCCGGAGATCAATCCGGAGGGAGAGCCGGATGTACTGCCCCGAATGCCCTTCAAAGCCTGGGCTGCGTGTACCCAGCTGTTTTCAGAAGTTACCACACAAGGAAAAACTTTTGGGAAATACTGTGAGCGTAAGCTGTCTGTTTTATATTTTCATATGTTTCACGGTTGGCATCTCTGTCGTGTATTTAGTTACAGCTTTTGTGTTTGTAGTTTTGTGCTTATTTTATAATTAGTGGTTTCTTTGTTGTTTATAAATAAAAAAAAGTGATTGCGGTGTGCGTGGGGTGGCGCTTGGCTGGCGGTGTGCGTGGGGTGGCGCTTGGCTGGCGGTGTGCTTGGGGTGGCGCTTGGCTGGCGGTGTGCTTGGGGTGGCGCTTGGCTGGCGGTGTGCTTGGGGTGGCGCTTGGCTGGCTGTGTGCTTGGGGTGGCGCTTGGCTGGCGGTGTGCTTGGGGTGGCGCTTGGCTGGCGGTGTGCGTGGGGTGGCGATTGGCTGGCGGTGTGCTTGGGGTGGCGCTTGGCTGGCGGTGTGCGTGGGGTGGCGCTTGGCTGGCGGTGTGCGTGGGGTGGCGCTTGGCTGGAGGTGTGCGTGGGGTGGCGCTTGGCTGGCGGTGTGCGTGGGGTGGCGCTTGGCTGGCGGTGTGCTTGGGGTGGCGCTTGGCTGGTGGTGTGCTTTGGGTGGCGCTTGGCTGGCGGTGTGCTTGGGGTGGCGCTTGGCTGGCGGTGTGCGTGTGGTGGCGCTTGGCTGGCGGTGTGCTTGGGGTGGCCGGTATGCGTGGGGTGGCGCTTGGCTGGCGGTGTGCGTGGGGTGGCACTTGGCTGGCGGTGTGCGTGGGGTGGCGCTTGGCAGTCCACACTCCCATCAGCTGGTGTGATTCTTGTATCAGGCATGTGGGCGTATGTAAGTGATGGGCCCTTGAGTAGCGCGGTCTGTCGATGTGAGTGTTGTAATGTGCTGGGCCCGTGGCTGGCGGTGTGAATGGTCTTGTGCGTGTCATGTATGAAAGGTGTGTGAATGGACTGTAAAGCGGTTGGTGCCTTGTCGCGGCTTTACAGCTCACGAGCTGTGAGTCATTGGTTCATTTTTTTGCCTTTCAGTTATTAGCAGTGCATTTCATTTTTGTGAAATCTCTTGTTAATAAAATTTTATCCACTGAACCATCACTCACCCTCGTGCCAAATCCAACCAGTATGTGTGCTAAAAAATGACAAAACCTGCTCCGCTGTAATCAGGCGTCGCAGCACACCTGTGACACGCTAGGTGCCTCGGGTGGGACCCCGATGATGAAGCATGCCACCAACTTGGTTGGTGGGTGAGGGGTCTTCTTCACATAACCTAAGTGTGTTTCTTTTCACAATTTTAGTGTTTGGCACATCACGGATGTATGTGCACACATCAAAATGATATATTACAAAAATACCTGTGTTTGGGGGGGAGGGCCCACCTATGTTTTTGGTCCTGGGTGCGGCCTTCATCTAGGGAAACCTACAAAACCCAGAAACATTTAAAAACTAGACACCCCAAGGAGTCCAGGGAGGTGTGGCTTGCGTGGCTCCCCCAACATTTTCTTACCCAGTCTCCTCTGTAAACCTCAAAATGTGCATAAAAAAGCATATTTTCCTGACTTTTCTTAGTAGGATCACCGCTCCAGCACAAAATTCCTACTCCCCAGTTTTCCCCTCAGTCTCCCAAGTAAAATGACACCTCACTTATGTGGGTCCCCAAAGCAGAGTCCGTCTAAAGATGTATAAAAGAATATGCCCTTATAAACTCGCTGTGCTATCCCTTCTATCTCTTCAAGTTTTGGGCCTTATTCTGTTGCAGGCACCTGGCCCACCCACACAAGTGAGGTATCATTTTTATCGGGAGACTTGGGGGAATGCTGGATGGAAGGAAATTTGTGGCTCCTCTCAGATTCCAGAACTTTCTGTCACCGAAATGAGAGGAAAGGGTGGTTTTTTTGGCCAAATTTTGAGGTTTGCAAAGGATTCTGGGTAACAGAACCTGGTCCGAGCCCCACAAGTCACCCCATCTTGGATTCCCCAAGGTCTTTAGTTTTCAAAAATGCACAGGGTTGGTAGGTTTCCCTAGGTGCTGGCTGAGCTACAGGCCAAAATCCACAGGTAGGCACTGTTTTCTTTAAAAAAATGGGATGTGTCCACGTTGCGCTTTGGGGCGTTTCCTGTCGCGGGCCCTAGCCCTACCCACACAAGTGAGGTATCATTTGTATCGGGAGACTTGGGGGAACGCTGGGTGGTAGGAAATTTGTGGCTCCTCTCAGATTCCAGAACTTTCTGCCACAGAAATGTGAGGAACATGTGTTTTTTTAGCAAAATTTTGAGGTTCGCAAAGGATTCTGGGCAACAGAACCTGGTCCGAGCCCCGCAAGTCACCCCTCCTTGGATTCCCCTAGGTCTCTAGTTTTCAGAAATACACAGGTTTGTTAGGTTTCCCTAGGTGCCGGCTGAGCTAGAGGCCAAATTCTACAGGTAGGCACTTCGCAAAAAAACACCTCTGTTTTCTTTCAAAAATTTGGATGTGTCCACGTTGCGCTTTGGGGCATTTCCTGTCGCGGGCGCTAGGCCTACCCACACAATTGAGGTATCATTTTTATCGGGAGACTTGGGGGAACGCTGGGTGGAAGGAAATTCGTGGCTCCTCTCAGATTCCAGAACTTTCTGCCACAGAAATGTGAAGAACATGTGTTTTTTTAGCCAAATTTTGAGGTTCGCAAAGGATTCTGGGTAACAGAACCTGGTCCGAGCCCCGCAAGTCACCCCATCTTGGATTCCCCTAGGTCTCTAGTTTTCAGAAATGCACAGGTTTGGTAGGTTTCCCTAGGTGCCGGCTGAGATAGAGGCCAAAATCTACAGGTAGGCACTTTGCAAAAAACACCTCTGTTTTCTTTAAAAAAAATGGGATGTGTCCACGTTGGGTTTTGGGGCGTTTCCTGTCGCGGGCGCTAGGCCTACCCACACAAGTGAGGTATCATTTTTATCGGGAGACTTGGGGGAACATAGATTAGCAAAACAAGTGCTATTGCCCCTTGTTTTTCTCTAAATGTTTTCCTTCCAAATATAGGAGAGTGTGTAAAAAAGACATCTATTTGAGAAATGCCCTGTAATTCACATGCTAGTATGGTCACCCCGGAATTCAGAGATGTGCAAATAACCACTGCTCCTCAACACCTTACCTTGTGCCCTTTTTGGAAATACAAAGGTTTTCTTGATAGCAATTTTTTACTCTTTATATTTCAGCAAATGAATTGCTGTATACCCGGTATAGAATGAAAACGCACTGCAGGGTGCAGCTCATTTATTGGCTCTGGGTTCCTCGGGTTCTTGATGAACCTACAAGCCCTATATATCCCCGCAACCAGAGGAGTCCAGCAGACGTAACGATATATTGCTTTTGATAATCTGACATTGCAGGGAAAAGTTACAGAGTAAAACGTAGAGAAAAATTGATGTTTTTTTCACCTCAATTTCAATATTTTTCTTTTTCAGCTGTTATTTTCTGTAGGAAACCCTTGTAGGATCTACACAAATGACCCCTTGCTGAATTCAGAATTTTGTCTACTTTTCAGAAATGTTTAGGTTTCTGGGATCCAGCATTGGTTTCATGCCCATTTCTGTCACTGACTGGAAGGAGGCTGAAAGCACAAAAAATTGCAAAAATGGGGTATGTCCCAGTAAAATGCCAAAATTGTGTTGAAAAATTGGGTTTTCTGATTCAAGTCTGCCTGTTCCTGAAAGCTGGGAAGCTGCTGAGTTTAGCACCGCAAACCCTTTGTTGATGCCATTTTCAGGGGAAAAACCACAAGCCTTCTTCTGCAGCCACTTTTTCCATTTTTTTTAAAAAAAACGAAATTTTCACTGTATTTTGGCCAATTTCTTGGCCTCCTTCAGGGGAACCCACAAAGTCTGGGTACCTCTAGAATCCCTAGGATGTTGGAAAAAAAGGACGCAAATTTGGCTTGGTTAGCTTATGTGGACAAAAAGTTATGAGGGCCTAAGCGCGAACTGCCCCAAATAGGCAAAAAAAGGCCTGGCGCAGGAGGGGGAAAAGGCCTGGCAGCGAAGGGTTAAGTAAATCAATATTCTTAATACCAATGTCACATAACATACAATGAACTGCGCTTGCAATTCTGATTCAAACTTGTGACTCTATGAAAGAGTCAATACTGGAGAAGAAATGTGACTTACCTTTAATTGTCGTTCTCCAGCATTGGATTCTCTCATGGGGTCACTAGCCTCGTTCCTCCCCAATCAGAGACTATTGAAAAGTATCCTTTCATTGAGCATTGACAATCTGAAGTATGGGCGTGGCCAGGCACGCCAACATGGCAGCCTCACTTTAGGGGTGCTCCCAATCCCCCTCCGTAATCCATTAAAATGAGTAGCCAGCTAAACTGCTAAAGCCCTGGTAATCACGCCGAGACTGCCGGGGACCCACCTGAGGCAAGTGTGAAGCTGAGGAATCGCAATTACCAGCCTGCAACAGTAGGCAAACCAATGGCTGACAGGCCTAACATGGGGGTTGGGTAGATCTGGGAAGATCTTGCAGCAATCTGACGATGTGGATGCAGAGAAAATGATGCATGTGGACTGGAAACCTGCTACACCCATAGATCTGAACTATATCTGGGCAGAAGTGCCGTCTGGTACCAACACCACCAGAACGTTGAGTGCGAAGCGAGCACTCGGGCCTCCCCATCCTGAGACCTGGGGCTTGGAACATCTGGAGAGTGAACAGGCCTGGTGCACTAGACGGAGGATAGTTGCGGCCTGGAGGCGAGACGCTGACGCTTGCACCTCCTGGGGCCCTTGAGCAGTCCGCTGGAGAGGCGTTACAGACCCCGTGCTGGACTATGCGGGAGCCGGGCCTAGACGACAAGAGGTGGTGCTAGTGAGGCTCCCCTTTTGCAGAGCGGCGAACGGCAGACCCAATGGCGATTTCAGCACCATCAATACTGGCGGAGACTGCCCAGGACACTTGAGGAGAACAGCTGCAGTGGGGAGACGCGACCGAGGACAGGGGTGTTGGGCTGCTTGGGACCCCAGAGCACCTCCACTGAATAGGAGCTGCGGCCCTTGCGGCAAGAGCCTGATGTGTGACGGCATGTGGTGGGTCCACTGGTGGTCGCAGACGCACTAAACCGCAGAGCCGGATAGGAGGGTATTTGAAGGGGACAACTGCCTTAGACCGGAAGTGCCCCGGGGGAGAGCCTTATGGAAGATGGTCCCGGTAGATGGGCCCGCTGGAAGTGGGGGAGCTGTGGAGTGGTGAACCCCCCTGCTGCTCCAGAAGGTTGCGGCTGTGCGTGGTGTCCGTGGCCTGAGGGTACTAAGGAACCGGGAGGACCTGAAGCGGGGTACAATGTACAGAGGCCCGGCAGCTGGAGTACTTTCAACAAGAGGTATGGTGCCGCCAATCCCTGGAAAACAACCGTTACAATTGGCAAAGGTAAGCCACCCAGATCGAACATAGCACAAACGCGGATGAATCAGTACATTACTGGCCATAAAGCTACAGCCACCAGCGATCCCTCAGGAGAGAAAACATCAAGGCATGTCAACAAACTTAATACTATTATGCATGCGATACAATCCTCCCAATTTGTGGTGGAAACAAAAATAGGCGAAGTGTGGCAGAACGTGGCCCTGCTCCAACAAGACCTCCAAAATGCCTCTGCTAGAATTCCGACGGTGGAAGATGAAGTAGCTACCCTTAAAACCCAAGTGGCAGGCTTTTTGACCAAAACGACGTAACTCCACCGCCAGGCAGAAGAAGCAGAGGGTCGTTCGGGGCGCAACAATATACATGTGCTGGGAGTGCCTGAGGGGATGGAGACACAGCAGGCCGCAGACTTTCTGGAGGCATGGATAAAGAGTTGGATGCCACCCGAGTGCCTGTCGACATGGTTTGCGGTCGTGCAAGCCCACCGGGCCTTAAATCTGAGGCCACCTCCGGGGGCACTGCCAAAACCCATGATAGCCTGCATTTTAAAACTGCAGGGACAGAAACACTATACTCATTGAAGCCTGCATGCATCCAGACCTCCATTGCAAAGGTACCAAAGTCCTCCTATTTCCTGACTACATACACGAGGTTCAATAACAAAGAAGGTCTTACACAGAGATTAAGCAAAAGATGAGGTCAATGGGCCTCCAGTACCGCCTCCTCTTCCCGGCAAAACTCTGAGTGATCCACACAAACAAAACCCATTTCTTCAACTCACCAGCCTTGGCCTGGCAATGGCTCACAGAGGAGCACCCAGGCAGTAATACCAAGAGTACCCCAATGTGTACCTCCAAAAGGCCGCGAACTACTGTTGCAAGCACACACCCCCAAGCCCCAGTGCAGCAGAACTCGATCTCAGCGATGACGCTGGGGCCCCAACAGTGATTTCTCTTTGCGAACTCCACTGAAACAAGAAATCTCCTTGTCACCATCTAGGGGTTCGCAGAGCCCAGATGAGATATCTAACCAGGCTCCCCTCTGCCCCCCCTTCCAAATGGTGGCCCAGAATACTGACTCAGACATATCAAGCAGCCCTGTGATCTAACTGTACTTACATTGAAGACTTCTAATTATCCTTTATAGAAAGGAGGACCACCAACAATACCCCCTAACGTAACTCGGCTTAGTGCTAACTGTTGTAGGTTTTGTTTTGTTATGTTTGCAGGGTTATGTTGGAGTTTTTGAACAGGGCGACAGGTGTTTCTGGGAGGGAAGCATGGGGTGGGGTGGGGCGGGAGTTGGGGGAAAAGGTTTTTGTAGGTTTATCAGAATTGGGGGAAAAAAATGTTTTTATCTATCTTTTGTTTGACATACTAGGACACAGTTGCATAGAAAGGTATTACTTATGCACCTCGACGTGAGGCACGCAACATAGCAAACATAAAACAGTGCATACAGGTACATGTACGACAAACAACGAGACACTGAGAGAAACCCCTGCGATTCACTGTCCCCAATATCTGTGGCAACTAACAAGAACTCCACAACGGCAACCGTTAAGAGTCCGGTCTTGGAATGTAAACGGCCTGTTAGACAAGGTGAAGCGTACAGCGGTGCTCACATTTGTCCACCGACACACTACCGATATCCTATTACTGCAAAAGATGCACTTACAGGGCCAGAACTGCCAGATGCAGGCGCGTAGGGGCTATGACATGGTGTCCCATGCAGGAAATACTAGAGGCTTTTGTCGCGCCACTGCACGCGGCACGAGCCAAACCTTCGGCTCGGGCAGCAGCACGCGTTTATCTGACGCGACGCGACCCCTACTGCTGTGTGCTTACAGAGGCCCCAAATTGGGCATGGGGCCTCGTTCTTTTGCTGTTCACCGCGTTGTCAGGTATATCTGACCCTCCCACTCACCTGTACTTTTCTTATTTTCTTCTTTTCTTGGACATCTGGGTGTGCCTTCCTTTATGTTTTTTACTCCTTCCCATGTTTCCTTTCTCTTCCCAGCATTCCTTGTTCCCTATTCTCTATGGTTCCTAGTCCATTCTGTTCTATGTGCTTTTCCCTATCTAAGATGGTGTCCTTTTACTTCCTGTTGGTCGTTTCCTGTTTGTTGGTATTTAAGGGCTGTATTCTTTCTCTCCTTGCGCTGCAACACTTTCTGTTTGGATGGTGTCTTCGCTCCTACTTCCTCGTATTCCTGTGCTGGTTCTCGTCAGTTCGGAATACTTTTTCCTGTATTTGCTCTTGCTGATATTCTCTTCGTTTCTGTTCCTGTTTTAGGAACATTCTTTGTGGAGGTTTTTTCCCCTTTCAGGTTTTTTTTCCCCTCTGGCGCTACTTCTGAGGGGCACAGCCTGCTCTTGGCGTACCCATTGCTGCAGCACCGTGGCTACCAGAAAGAGTCGCCCCTACTTGGGCCAAGGCCGAACCTCGAAGAACAGGATCCACGCCACTCGCTCTGCGGCCTCCAGGGTAAAGCAGCACGTAAGTCGTGACAGATTGCAGCGCCAAATACTCCCGACGTCGTCTAACATCATGGATGACACAGTGGCGGCTGCTCAGGATCCTGATCAATCTCTTTTGGCAACCATTCAGCAACAGGCTCAGGAACTGCAACAATTATGCAACGAGAATGCTGCTTTACGACAAGCTTTGGCCTTTCGCAGTGCGGATGTTCCGGCCGTCTCCACCTCTACTCCTCATTTCTCCGGTGAACCAACTAAGCTGCGAGAGTTTCTTGATGCATTAACTGTGTATTTCGCCTTCCGACCCACCCAATTCTCCCACGACAAGACAAAGGTGGGATATCTTATCAGTGCCTTATCCGGTCCTGCCTTGGCAACCCCGATGGTATCCTCCAATGACCCAGTATTATCTGTCTATCCTGCCTTCGTGAGTCAGTTTAAACAGATGTTCAGTCGTCCAGGATTGAAGGCCTCTGCGGAAGAAATTTTATGTGACATCAATAAAGCCTCACAAGATGTCCTCCAATATATTACCCGCTTTCGACAGCTAGCAGCTGAGACCACTTGGGTGGAACGAACTCTGGTGGCTTTATTCCGTAGAGGACTTAAAGAAGAAATCAAAGACGAGTTGGTACACTCCACCCGAGTTGAAGACCTTCGTGGTCTGATGGATCAGGCTCTTTCCATCGAATACCGTCTCCAAGAGCGACGTATGGAGAAGAGAGAGTAGAGGACCATCTCAGCCAAGCACTTCCCGTGCCTTTATGCATCGTCCCGAGGAACCTCGTCCTCCCGCCAGAGACGCCGAAGGCGAACCTATGCAGGTGGATACCACTCGAGGACCACTTTCCGTTAGCGAGCGGGAAGACAGACATAGGAGGGGATTATGCCTGTATTGTGGTGCTGCCGGCCACATACTCCAGACCTGCCCCGTTGGTCCTCAAAGGCCATCGGGAAACGCCACTTCCCGTCCTCTGTAAGAAGGGAGGGGACGGGATCATCAGCTATACCTTCCATCAGTTCTTTCAAGGTCAATGCCACTACTTTGTTTATGTAACCTGTGACGTTACATTTACCGGATGGCCGTCAAGAGAGAACACTGGCTTTACTTGATTGTGGTGCCAGTGGCATATATATGGAAAAGACTTGGGCCACGACTCAACAAATACCAACACGACCCAAAGAAACTCCAGAACAAGTTCACACAGTGGATGGGTCTTTAATATCCACCAGGCCAGTCGATACCACCACCATGACACTGAGTTTACAATTTGGGAACCATCAAGAAAACATCTCTTTTGATCTAATATCATCCCCCAGTCATACTATCATTTTGGGAAATCCGTGGTTCATAAGACATAACCCTTATGTAAATTGGGAAACCCGGACTATTTCCCTGTCCTCCCAGTTTTGTCATGAGAACTGCTTTGCTTCTGACACTTATTGGTCACCCAAGAAGTTGATGCCTACTGGAAGTATTACTGGGTGTTCCATCAATACTGTTCAAGAAGTTCCTGATCACTATCTAGAATTTCAAGATGTATTCCAAAAACCAATCAGACCTGTTTTACCCCCACATCGCGATTACGATTGTGCTATTCCCTTGGAACCCAGAGCTATTGTTCCCTTTGGGAGGATGTATTCACTCACTGAACCTGAAAGACAAGTGCTAAAAGAATATCTTCAAGAAAACTTACATAGCGGTCTTACTGTACCATCATCCTCACCGGCTGGGGCACCTCTCTTTTTTGTACCCAAGAAAACGAAGGATCTTCCTCCCTGCCTGGATTTTTGCGGACTAAATAAGATAACTATAAAGGACCGTTATCCTTTGGCTCTCATTAAGGATATCCTAGAGGCAGTCAGAGGGGCTCAACGATTTACCAAACTGGATCTTCGTGGAGCCTACCACCTTTTACTTATTAAAGAAGGAGACGAGTGGAAGACTGCTCTCCGGACCCCATTTGGTCATTATGAGTACACAGTTATGCCTTTTAGTCTTACTAATACCCCCTCCATTTTCCAGAGGTTTATGGATTCAGTATTCTCTGATCTCTTGAACCATACGGTTGTCATCTATTTAGACAATATCATTATTTATTCTAAACGTCCTGAACTTCATTCCTCTCATGTTAAACAGGTCCTCCAAAGACTCCGGGAACATCAACTGTCCTGTAAAGCCGAAAAGTGTGAGTTTGATAAGACCGAAGTCAAATATTTGGGATATCACCTGAGTCCCACTGGCATAGCTATGGACCAAGAAAAGGTACAAGCCATTATAGATTGGCCTTCTCCTTCCTCTATTAAGGAAACACAATGTTTTTTAGGATTGGCTAATTTTTATCAGCAGTTTATCTTGGACTTTGCAGAACAAACCAGCCACATAACTCAAACATTAAAAAAGGAAAATCTAAAGAAAGGCTTCGTCTGGACCAAGCCGGCTGAACAAGCTTTTCAGAGTCTAAAAAAAGCCTTCACTCAGGCCCCGATATTGAGGCACCCAGATACAAACAAACAATTTATTGTTATTACAGATGCTTCCGAAAGAGCCATCGGAGATGCCTTACTCCAACAGCAAGAAGATGACGGTCTTGAACATCCTGTGTTCTATTTGTCCCATGTACTCTCTGCGTCGGAACAACTTTACTCAGTACTTGAAAGGGAGTTGTTAGCCCTAAAAACAGCCTGCCTTGAGTGGAGACAGTTTCTTATGGGTTCCAATGAGCCCTTCGAGGTACGAACAGACCATCGCAATCTACAATGTTTGCGTAACTTTTTATGCCAGAACAGTCGTCAGGCTTGTTGGGCCTTCTTCTTCAGTCAGTATGACTTTTATGTCACTTATATTCCTGGATCCCAAAACATTCTGGCTGATGCCCTATTTCGCCGTTATCCAGATTGTACTTCTACCCCATCACAGTACCTTCTTGAGCCCGGTAAAATCATCGGACTAGCTCAGTCTTTCCTGGATGAGGTACAACTGAAATACTCCAATCTGACTGATCAAGAAATAAAGAAACTGAACATATATAAGATGCAAGGATATTATTATTAAAATAACTTGTTGTTTCTTCCTACTAATGGAGTCAGAGAAAAGGCACTACAAATGTGCCATGATTCACCAGTTGCTGGCCATAGAGGCATTAAAGCCACACAAGAATTACTCTTGCAATCTTTCTGGTGGCCTATCTGGAAATCAGATGTCGAAAGATACGTTCAGGCTTGTCCCATATGTGCTCAAGTAAGGATTCCCCGTACCAGACCTGCAGGATTACAACAACCATTACCTGTTCCACCGGCTCCCTGGCACACCATTTCTACTGATTTTATGTGTTCATTATCTCCATCAGCAGGAAACCAAGTTATCATGGTCACCATAGACTCCTTTACTAAGATGGCTCACTTAACTGCTCTGAAAAAATACCTAATTCCCAAGAACTAAGTCAGATATTTATTCATCATATTTTCAGTCTCCATGGACTTCCACACAACATTATATCTGATAGGGGACCTCAGTACATCTCCCGGTTTTGGAAACATTTTTGTAGGACACTGAATATCAACATAGCACTCTCATCGGGTTTCCATCCTCAAACCAATGGACAGACTGAGTGTCTCAACCAAGGATTGGAACAGTACCTTCGCTGCTTTTGTAATTCTACTCAGAGCAACTGGAACACTTACCTCCTTATCGCTGAATTCTCCTACAATAACTCTGTCCATAGTGCCTCCAAGGTCACTCCTTTTTTCTGTTCATATGGCTATCATCCTACCTCTTTTCCTACTATTCCTCAGTCTACCTCCTCCTGTTACTTCATTCTCCAGACGACTTTTACAGATTCATAGATTAATTCGCTCTAACTTGTTGAACACCAAGAGATACATGAAGAGAACAGCGGACAAGAAACGGAGAGATGCTCCAGAATATCACCTTCAGGATAAAGTCTGGCTTTCATCTAAATGTCTACCTTTACGCCTTTCTCAGAATAAGTTCACACCTCGTTACTAAGGTCCTTTCCGAATCCTTCAGCTGATCAATCCCGTCACTGTCCGTCTTCACTTGCCTCGTACCTGGAGAATTCACCCGGTCTTTCATATTTCTCAGCTAAAACCCTATGTGCCTGATCCTTACTCTCGTCAGTTTCCCTGTCCTCCTCCTGTGTTAGTGGATGATGTACCTGAATATGAGATACAGGAGATTTGTGACTCTCAGATCTTTCACAAACGTCTTCAGTACTTGATTCATTGGAAGGGCTGCCCTCTCAGTGAATGCTCTCGGAAAGATGCATCTTCTGTTCACGCACCTCTTCTGATTCGTCGTTTTCACCGCTTGTTTCTGCACAAACCTGGGCCTTCGGGGGGGGGGGGGACCTACTGTCGCGCCACTGCGCGCGGCACGAGCCGAACCTTCGACTCGGGCCGCAGCACGCGTTTATCTGATGCGACGCGCCCCCAGTCTGCTGTGTGCTTACAGAGGCCCCAAATTGGGCAGGGGGCCTCGTTCTTTTGCTGTTCACCGCGTTGTCAGGTATATCTGACCCCCCACTCACCTGTTCTTTTCTTATTTTCTTCTTTTCTTGGACATCTGGTTGTGTCTTCCTTTATGTTTTTTACTCCTTCCCATGTTTCCTTTCTCTTCCCAGCATTCCTTGTTCCCTATTCTCTATGGTTCCTAGTCCATTCTGTTCTATGTGCTTTTCCCTATCTATGATGGTGTCCTTTTACTTCCTGTTGGTCGTTTCCTGTTTGTTGGGATTTAAGGGCTGTGATTCTTTCTCTCCTTGCGCCGCAATACTTTCTGTTTGTATGGTGTCTTTGCTCCTGCTTCCTCGTATTCCTGTGCTGGTTCTCGTCAGTTCAGAATACTTTTTCCTGTATTTGCTCTTGCTGATATTCTCTTCGTTTTTGTTCCTGTTTTAGGAACATTCTTTGTGGAGATTTTTTCCCCTTTCATGTTTTTTTTCCCTCTGGCGCTACTTCTGAGGGGCACGGCCTGCTCTTGGCGTACCCATTGCCTGCAGCACTGTGGCTACCAGAAAGAGTCGCCCCTACTTGGGCCAAGGCCGAACCTTCAAGAACAGGATCCAAGCCACTCGCTCTGCGGCCTCCAGGATAAAGCAGCACGTAAGTCGTGACAGCTCTGGGGGGGTCGCCATTTTACTGTGGAAGTCCTGTCCACTGACGATTTCCCTTATGATACATGATCCACAAGGAAGATTCTTAATTCTAATGAGTACGCTTGAGGGACACACCAATAACTTAGTGACTATATACGCACCTCCGATGTCACTACACTCTTTTTTCAGATCCTCTCTGAGCACCTTCTGAAACTGCCCCAGGGTCTGACATTAATAGGGGGGAAATTAATGCAGTCCCAATACCGGCGAAAGATGCATCAGGACTCCCCTCCATGGCCTGCTGCATGAGCGCTCTACACCTCTCGGACTGGGATACCTCATTGGGACTGTGTGATGTCTGGCGAACTTGGCATCCGCGACACAGACAATACACGCACACATCCGCGGCTCATCGCACTCAGTCCCGCTTTGACCTGATCTTTATGCCCACGCTGGACTGTCGAGGCTTCAACCAATTTCAAATTTTGCATAGAGGTATTTCCGACCATGCCCCCCTGTTGCTAAATGTGGGCACCTCAAAAGATGGGCTACAGCCAATGTGGTGCCTCAAAGTCTGGTCTCTACAGGACCAAGCCTATGCAAAAGCACTTTAGCCAGAAATACAACACTATTTTAAGGGTAATGAAGACTCGGTCTTGTCTCCTGGAATATTGTGGGGAGCCGGTAAGGCGACGATACGAGGCTTTGTCAAGAGTTATCTTTGTGTACACCAGCCGGCGAGTTCCACCCAACTTACCCATCTGGAGGCTCGTGCCATTCGCCTAGACAATGGGAATGAGGGGACACATGTGGAGGCCACAATTCAAGAGCTTAAATTAATTAGATAAGAAATATGCCACCTCTCTTTAGAGGCGTCTAAACACGTCTGTAGGATCACGATGGCCAAGATATATGGTTGGGGGGGACAAAAACAGTAAACTCTTATATTGGTTAGTTTCCCATAGCCAAACCCCCAGGATCATACCTGAAATTATAGACGAGAAGGCAATACACTGTGCATGACCATGTCAATAGTGCAGGCTTTTGCCAAATACTATAGCACCTTATATACAGCACCAGACACTAAAGACACAAAATCCCTCAAGCAGTTCTTAGTGGGATTATCTCTCCCCAAGCTTCCCCGATCAGAAACAGAAATAATAGAAGAACCCCTTACAACTGAAGAAATAGCAACAGCTTTAACCACAATGGCATCAGGGAAAATCCCGGTCCCAGAAGGTTTCCCAACAGAATATTACAAAGCCATTAAAGATCTTCTGGTGCCAAAATTACTGGCCATAAATACAGAGGTGGAGATTAATGGAGTCTTTCCGCTCGAGATAGACACTGCCACCATTGCAGTAAGTACGAAATCGCAACACCCCCCAGCCACCTCCTGCTCAGCCTATTACAGAATCTCTCTTCTCAAATGCAAAATTAAGATATTGGCGCCCGTTCTAGCAGCGCACCTTCGGCGGGTTCTCTTCACCCAAATACACCTGGATAAATGCAGCTTTATGCTGACACACGGCACCAGTCATTGCTCCAGATGTCTACATGTGGCCCTGGCCCATCAACAACAGCTCAGGACCGACCTGGCACTCCTATTTCTCCATTTCGAGAAAGCCTTCAATTCGGTAAGATGGTAACACCTGGGGGCAGTGCTGGAACGCGTGGGCTTGGGACCGCAGTTACGAGGGCAGGTGCAGGCCTTATATTCCAATCCTATAGCCAGAGTGCAGATTGGCAGGACCCTTTCGGACACCTTCATTATCAGAAGGGGAACGAGACAGGGATGCCCCCTGCCACCCCTATTATTTGTTCTTGCAATCGAACCGCTGGTGTACATGATCCGCACAGATGAACAGATTCGGGGATGGAACTGGGACAATGGGGAGGACGATCTAATTGCCATGCATGCGGACGACGTCCTGCTACATTTGGCCAACCAAACGAAGTCAGGTCCTCGCTGCCTAAGTCTACTCCAAAGTTTTGGGGAGACATTGGGCCTTCACTTCAAACCCTCCAAGTCGGTGTTGATCCCCTTGCACCTGCGAGAGACTGCTTTGACTGGCAGGACACCATACCCTTCCCTAGACTCAGCATTAAATACTAGGGAATCTGGGCGATGCTGCTGCCAGAACTCTCCTCGAACCTTTACATGGAACCATTAGTGAAAAGGACAAAACAAGATCTTGACAAGTGGCAGTCCCTCCCACTGAACGTAGTGGACTGCATCACTCTATATAAAATGATGACCCTACCAAGGTTTTTATGCATCTTTCAGAACACCCCGCTCAATATACCCAAGCGTGGTTCAGTTCTCAAGAGCATATAGCCGCTTCTTTCCTGTAGAGTGGTACCAGAGCCTTGCTGGCCGTTCGGACCTGCCAGTGTGGCCCGTTTGAAGGGGGCCTGGGGATGACAAATCTTTTCTTCTGCTATTTAGTCTCACACCTAGTGGTGTTCCACAACTGGTTTAACAGGGGATGGTCAGATCCAGCTTATCGTCTGGAGCTATCGCTGATGGGCTTTCCCCAAATACTAAACATGCTTTATGGATAGCCTATCCCTCGCGACACCACCACCATCACTAATCTAGCGATCTCCTCCTGGAGAGCTGCACTAAGACATACTCGCTGGGCAAACTTGCTTACTAGACCAACTCCCCTCTGGCACAGAACCTGGATAGGGGACGCTACGCAGCTTCAAGGCTTTAAGAAATGGGACCTGATAGGGTTATCGCTACTGGGCGACGTATGGACAGGAACACACATGAAATACTTCCAAGAAATTCAGAAGGAATACGCGTTCTAAGCCACACAATTTTATAGGTACTTACACTGTCGGCCGGGTCCCATGTACTGACCTGCTACCAGACTTTAACTCCCTAGAGGCTAAACTCCTGATGGGCTTCCCTGGGGAAGGGCAAAATATCTCAGATTTACCGTACACTCCATAAGAATACCCGTGACACCCCGGACCGCTTCCGAGCCAAATGGGAGGATTGGGTGGGCCCACTAGAGGAGCAGGATTGTAGAGACGCCCGAAGGCACCTAAGACTCTCACTATCTCTTTCGGACTGTGGTTGATTCAGACCTACTACTTACATGGCGTGTACTTAATTCCACAGAGACTGCATGGAGTGGGCCTTCTCCCTGAACCAAGTTGCCCCGCTGCAGTTTCTTCCCAGCTGACTTTTATCATGTGCCCTGGGTTTGCCCCAAATCCAAAACTATTGGACAAGTATGACTAGAGAGCTTACTGGGATGGTAGGTCTCCTTTTCTCCCCTGGTGGTTCTGTTGGGGGTCCAGGAGGGTGTGGAGGGCACAAGGGCCGAAAAATTATTTTTGGGAACAGCTCTGCAAATTGCCAAAAGCGACACAGCAACAAAGTGGAATAACCCTGTGGCCCCGGGACTGGCGCAGTGGCGTTGAGGGATTGACTTGTGCTCCCAATAAGAAAAAGCAGTGTACGAGGCTAGAGGTTGCCCTAAGAAACATGATCGAGTATATCGGGGAGTTTGGGGGTTCTAGAATGGCTGTACTACAAGCAGATGTTATGAAATATGCTTCTTGATTACCCATACACTGTAACTAATTTGTGCTTCTATACTGAATGCAACCTGTGCCCTGTTTTATTCAGATGTAAAATCAATAAAATTGGTTATGAAAAAAAACTCTAAAGTATAGTGGCCTCTGGGACTGTGTAAATCAGTGTGCCTTAACTTCATGGGTTGAAATTTAGGTCATTTCAGATGAAGCTAAAGAATTATTACTAAAATAAATGTTTTCAATGTATTCCTAGGGAAGTTTGATCATATTTCTGTTTTAAAGTTACTATGAGACTCCCTGCTGGATGACAGGGAATTATTCAAGTAAGTGAATTTATGCAATATCCAATGCTGGAGAACTTCTTATTTTGATGGATATGTCTTCCTGCATATTAATCCCTTCATGAATAAATAACAAAGCAGTAACCAAGAAGGTGCATCTGAGAAAAGGAGAAGACCAAATGTGTCACAGGACAGGCCAGACACTACAAGTTCACTCAGAAACAATATCTTGCTTAATGAGTAAGGGTCAAACCAGACCGGAAAGGTAACCATAATCAAACAGTGAGCACAAATGCTAAGGGCAAAACAACCCGAGCCCCATCAATGAGTCAGAAGACGGGGTTGAATATATTTAAGGGTCCCACAACACAGCATACAACTACCATCTGTTGCACCTGGCCCTTTTTACAGGGTCATCTCTAATCTTTTTGCCTCCTGCCTCCTATTTTTTCTGACCTGTTTTCGTTGGCTTTAGGACTCTGGGCACTTTACCACTGCTAACCAGTGCTAAAGTGCATGTGCTCTCTGTATAAATTGTGTTGTTGATTGGTTTTCCATGATTGGCATATTTGATTTACTGGTAAGCCCCTAGTACAGTGCAGTAGAGGTGCCCAGGGCCTGTAAATCAAATGCTACTAGTGGGCCTGCAGCACTGGTTGTGCCACCCACATTAGTAACTCTGTAATCATGTCTCAGACCTGCCACTGCAGTGTCTGTGTGTGCGGTTTTAAGCTGCCAATTCGACTTGGCAAGTGTACCCACTTGCCAGGCCTAAACCTTCCCTTTTCTTACTTATAAGACACCCCTAAGGTAGGCACTAAGTAGTCCCATGGGCAGGGTGCAGTGTATGGTTAAGGTAGGACATATACTAATGTGTTTTATATGTCCTGACAGTGAAATACTGCCAATTTTGTTTTTCACTGTTGCAAGGCCTATCTCTCTCATAGGTTAGCATGGGGCTGCCTTTAAATATGATTAAAGCGTAGATTCCCTTTGGGAGCAGATAGACAAGTGGAGTTTGAGTTCTCTGAGCTCACAATTTAAAAATACATCTTTTAGTGAAGTTGGTTTTGAGATTGTGTGTTTGAAAATGCCACTTTTAGAAAGGAGGCATTTTCTTGATTAAACCATTCTGTGACTCTGCCTGTTTGTGGATTTCCCGTCTGGGTCAGTTTGACAGTTGGGCTGTTCACCCAAAGGGAGCTGGGGTGTAGCCTGCATATCTTGATTAGCCATCTGTGCTGGAAGGGAGGGAGAAGTGGTCATTCACACCTGAAAGGACTGTGCCTGCCCTCACACAATGCAGTCTCCGACCCCCTGACGTGCGTCTGAGGCCTGGCCTGGGCAAGGCAGGATTTCACAAACAAGAGAGACTTTTATTTGAAGTAAGCCTACTTCAAAGGGCAAAATGGGTATAAGAATGGCACCCAAAACCACAGACTTTAGAATCTTTCTGGAATAAAGAGGAACCTCTGCCAAGGAGAAGAGCTGAAGAGCTGGAGGAGGAGTACTGTCCCTTTGCAGTGTTGCTTTGCTGGACTGGCCTGCAGTTGCTGATTCTGCCTTAAAAGAGTGCAAAGGGTGAACTTTGCTGTGTGTCCTGCTTGAGAGATTTCTCCAAAGGCTTGGAGTAGAGCTTGCCTCCTGTTGGACGTCTCAGGGACACCAAAGACTTCAGCTTCCTCGATCTGCAGCACTGGGAATTGTGCGTTTTGTGCTGTTCAAGAGGAGAAACCACTGCGACACTGCCAACGATGCTGCTGGCTTGCACCCTGACCTGCCGACGCCGCACGGAGTCGCAGTGCCCCGCTTCGCACTGCGACCCTGGTCTCACCGACGCCGTCATCGGACGACTTCACCGAGCCGCTGCTTACACCATGACCTGTGGGCCCTGCACTCCGGCGTCACCTGCTCACACCACAGCCTGGGCATCCCCGACGATGTCACTCCTGCTGACACCGGTGCCGCTGCCTGCACCGTGGCCTGTGGACACCGCTCGTGAGGAGCACGAAGCACCGTCCCGTCCCGTGCCGCAGCCCCAGTCTTCCAACGCCAGCACCATCGGCTCCAGTGTCGTCACCAGACATCCTTGCCTGCACCGTGGCCTGTGGACACCGCTCATGAGGGTCACGAAGCACCATCCCATCTCGCCCCGCTGGCTTGGGCCTACCGACGACAGCGCTTCCGCAACGACGACGCCGCTGCCTGCACCGTGACCTGTGGACACCGCACATTGCACCGCCCCACTTCACACCGCAGCCCTGGTCTCACCGACGTCGCAGGACACTGTCACCGAGTCGCTGCCTGCACCGTGTCCTGTGGGCACCGCACGTCGTATCGTCCCGCTTTGCACCACAGCCCCGACTCCATCCACGCCAGCGCACCTGATCTCATCAGCCCGGAGCTCGATCCCCGAGGTGCGTGACTTCAAGTGCCTGACGACTCCTGCACCGACAGCAGTCACACCGCTCTCCGGAGCTCACCACGAGGATCACGACGCCCTACAAATCCAAGGTACTGTTTGCGGGTCTTCCCGACACCATAGCTGGCCCGCAACGCCGCGGCCGGCCTGAACTGTTAGTTTCGTTGATCACAACACTGTTATAGCCCCAGGTGGAGCTATCGACTTCAAGGAATTGTAGTTTTGAGTAAATCTTGCAGAATTCATATTTTTCTTACTGTATGTTGGATTTTTATCGTATTTGGTCTTGTTTTATATAGATAAATATTGGCTATTTTTCTAAAACTGGTGTGGTGTCTTTTTGTAATGTTTTCACTTATTACTGTGTGTTATGTGCAAATGCTTTACACATTGCTTCTGAGATAAGCCTGACTGCTCGTGCCAAGCTACCAAGGGGGTGAGAGCAAGGGTTATCTGAGAGGGTATCTCCCTTACCCTGACTAGAGTGAGGGTCCATACTTGGACAGGGTGCAAACCGACTGCCAACTAGAGACCCCATTTCTAACACCATCTCAAAGACTAGAAAGCTTAGTTGAAGAAACCCTAGAAAAAGGTACCAAGAAGTAGTAAGGTTCCAAAATGTGTGAGGGAACATGGAGCAAGGTTGCCACCATACCCACCTTCAAAAAGAAGCACACAACTGGCCACAACAGAGCCCAGGAGATAGATGCCACTGCAGCTGAAGGTAAACAAAGCCAGAAGAGCACAAAGAAAAGAGCACATTGACAACACCTCCCTTATTGACTGCCAGGCAATAAGACAAATGAACAGGATAAATATTAGCAATAACAGGGTCACCAAAGTAATGCAGTGCTCTGCAAATTAAATCTGTATTGAACTGTCTCCCTTCATGTCCTAACATGGGCCCCACAGGTAGACCATGTCTGGTCAGTGCATAAAAAAAAAGTTCCAAATGGGAACAGCAACTGCAAGTTGTCTTCCCAAACTAACACAGCCTAGAGGGAACCAGGAAGGTCCAACCGCGAAAGCAAATAATGGAGCTCATTTAGAGAAAAAAAAAAAACACCAGCACTGACAGAACAATTGTGCAACAGCTTCAACAAGCACCCAGAACATGACCAACCAAGGCCCCTTCAGAAAAAGGTGACCAAGAACTGTAATCACACCATTGTCCAAGATGCGAAGGAAAAACAGCATGAAAAGCAAGGGCTCGATCTGCAGGAATGTGACTCAAATGAAACATCCCACCTCATCAGGCAGGCTTAAAGCACAAGTAATATCAACAACAATTAAGCCATGCCAATCTTGAGCACCCCCTCCAATTTATCTAAGGTGTACAAAAAGACTAAACGAGAAGAAGAAATGTCAACATGGTATACAAGAACAGAAGTAAAAATACCCAAAAGGTGTTCATCTTCAACCTACTTGACACCAAAAGGGGGACATGAACTTGGCAAATCCCATTCAAATAGGTATCTAGTCAACACTCAAATAGGAACCAAACTGCAGAGTCTCTGACAGCACAGTAACATGGGGAACAGTACATCACTCAAAACTGAAATCAAGTAAAAAACCAAGACAACTTGGTTAACAGCATGAGCAGCCCCCAGGGAAGAGCAGAAACAAGGCCAACAGAACAATCTAGCCAGCTGGAGGGTGCAACTTGGAATTCACGTCCAAAGACAAACAGGGGACAAGAACCACTGGAGAGAGTGGAAGATCCAACCAATACTCAAGTCTATCGCACACACCTGTGGCCTATGGGACCTAGTCCTGGAGCAACATTCTCTGTGTTGTCCCCATGGTCAACAATAAAAAGGATTCACTCCTTCATAACACAGGCCCCTTCTAACCCAAAGGTCTGGAGAGACGCCACAGCCCTTGCATTAAAAAGATGAAAACTATCAATGGGTAAATTCAACAGGACATCCTGAGCCTCACAGGAGAGGCTGCTAAAGGGACACAGGCTTGGTGACAGAATGCGCTGAGTCATGACCAGTGAGGTGAAGTTGTCAGTCGGCATAAAAAACATCACACACCATGTATTCAAAAGACTGCTGACATGAGCACCAAAGGAGTGAAACCATCACATACAACAGGCATGGCAGTACTGTGCTAAAAAGCACGTAGTATTGAAAGAATCCAGGCCTAAGCTACATTACAAAATATACTACTCCCGAAAGTATTAATATGACAGACTTTTCAGGCAGGTGAGAGAAGGAAGAAGCCAGACAGATGCCTCAACATCTAGGGACCATCGAAGGAGGCCATAACAAATTATCTTAAGTAGCATGGAGGGCAAAACTGCTAGTGCATTTTCATCTGGGTGAAACCTGAGGGGGACCCACAATAACATATGGAGCCAAAGCAGGCCTACTTTATGCTGCATTAAAGCACCCTGGGGAAGGACGACAAGGTTTTGAAGGAGAGGAAGTTCTTCTTTAAGGGCGACTCAAGGATGAACTGAGCTTGAACTCAAAGTCGGAGACCAAGCCCTTGACAGAATAAAAATCCAGGTCAAATGCATTTGCAAAAGATGGAGCACAAACAGTCTTTCCCTCTCCCACAGTGGTACCAGAACAGGGCACTGTGATGGGGAATACCTCAAACTGGCCGTGGAGGCGCAAGAACACACAGAGTCCTAAGGCATGCAAAGTCCTAAAACTCTGATAGCATGTCTCTCACAGAGCTGCGAACAAAGGAAACAGAAGGTTGAGTCGAAGAAGACTCCATCCCCAGAACCAAGCTGGTGACAAAGCGGAAAAAATGGAAAAGGCCTTGGGTGGCTAAAATGGAGCTACCGACATCGAACTGATGCCAACAAGACCAGCAAGGTCCACCTGTGGTGGGGTAAGAGTCACCAGAGGGAAAGAGGTTAAAGACACCTTCGACTTGGAGGTGCACAAAAGGTGGAAGACGGAGGGTGAAACATCACCTGCAAAGTCTAAATTAACCCCAACACATGAGCTGGGTCACCGGCAGGCCAGGGTAAAGCTGGAAGACCATGGGGATGTATAGGGCACAGAGCTGGAATGAAGCCAGGCTATGATGGTAAGCCTCTTCTCACCTAGACTGGCGATAAGTCAAAGGACAGTGCTAAGGTACAGAACTGCCCCTGGAGCAGGAACGACACCAGGCAGGGGAATGGCCTTCAAGAAGATAGAGGTAAAACAGTCACCAGTGGTAGGGCCCTCCACCTCTGCGAGGCCATCTCCTCAGAATCATTCCAAGAGCTGGACCGGGAGCAAAATCTGGAGGGACAACATACCTTGTCATTTGTGTTATCCCTCTAAGACATCCAGGCACACAATGGAGGAAGACAAAGATGAAACAAGGTATAATAAAAAGTCTTTACTAAGGGTAGGAGCACATCTGGCACTTAAGGACCAATCAATCAAAAAGCAAATACAAAATCCAAGGAGAGCACTGAATGTCCTCTTCAAAGGGTGCAGAAAAAAGGGATCTGACATTAGCAGGTCAAGTGGTGTCTTGCATTGCTCTTTTATGGCTCAAACGGGGGAGATCCTAGGAAGATCCATGTTGTAAAGAAACTACAGTAGAAATATTCATTAGAACAACCCTTACAAGTAATTCTTCCTTCTCCATAACATGTTCTTCTTTGATATCCTTAAATACTGAACAGAACAGGTAACATGTCCCAACGCCTAGTAAGTGGAAAAATTAGCAACAATCAGAATCTAAATATTGAGGTATGGAAAAAAGAATCAAAGGTACTGAAGTTCAAGAACCGAGGCATTACCCATATTGTACGTTTTCCTGTGTTTTAAATGAAGATGCAAAGTATACCTGATCTTTTTAACACAATATGAAGTGCAGCACCTAAAGTACCCGCAGCTGTACTGATCTACCACCATAGCAAAGAAAGTCTGATACATCTGGCCGTAAGAAAACATTCCCAAAATGCATGCAAAACTGCATGCACGCTTGAACTATAGCTAAGACTATTATGTAAGATGATAGGATTGTACTAAGAGTATACAATTAACTAATAGTTCTGCAGTTTAAAGGAAATAAACAATCATATAACAATATAAAAATTTTTACTTACATCAAAAAAAAGTCTCACTAGGATTTTGGGCCTAAGGACATTGCTATGATTTTAAAAGGTGGCAAACTAAAACCTCTCAACAGAGCCATCTCAGGTGTCAATTTTTTTTTTTTTTTTACTTAGGATTAGCACTATGAATATTAAACGAGATCCAACATTGTGAAATCATGGTTTACTAAATTCTGCTGCCACAGTGAGTTTTATTTTTTCATTATCATTATGTACACTGTTTAAAAAACAACTATTATGCTCTGTACAGTTTCAATAATTTCAGAAAAACAGGGAATATGAAAAAATAATGAAAGAGAAAGAAAACGGCCATAATTGTGAATAATGACATGAGTAGAAGTAGGACTAGCAGGTACCATAGCTGAACGTATATTAGCTAGGAGAAAAAGGCCCGTTCATGTTCCCAGTTCTGAACGTTTTTTGGGCAGCGTTACTATTCTTATATGCGCTTTGGGAGGGTGACTTAGATTAGTCAAACTTGATCATTTGCTTTAGGAACAAAACACATATGACAGGACAAACATGATCAAACTGGAGCCTTGGAAATAAATAATTCCATTATGTTACTAACCAGGATAGATAGAATAGTGCATCACATTTTAAAATTCACAGCATAAGTCATTTAAAAATGTGTGAGCTTAGTCTCTCAAATGTTTTTGACAGAACTAATGTGGTATGTAACCAGTTATTTGTATATAAATGGAATAAGTCAACTTACTCCTTTAATACTCAGCCCAGAGTTCCCTGCACTGTTTATATTAAATTAAGTTGCAAAACCCAAACCTTAGAGATATCGTTATCCAAAGAATGGTAATTAATGTACTCCTTCACTGGAGTAGGGGTTCAGGCAAATTTAATACACTAGCCGATCTTAAAATAGCTCTGGGTACAAGCCCAACATGGTTATTCATATCTGGAGTGAGATATTCCTTAATGTCTTATCATATTTTCATATTTCACAACATCCAATTTGGGTAATATATTTGGATATTAATCTATCAGTTTCAAAAGTAATATAGAAAAGAAAACTCGAATTTGGGCACTGGATTGAACAGCATGTATGATATCAAGGCAATGCTCTAATGCGTTACTGTTGATCTAAAAAAATGCAATATTATTTCCCCATTGTTTTGATCACTTCACTAAGCTGCCAGATGAAAGAAGGGAGAGGAGCACTGAGGCTTCTGATGTAATGTCCCAGTAACCGGTGCCACGTTATTAGTGTTTTGATTCTGCTTGCAGAAATATGACAATGAAATATGTAGATGAATTTTGAAACTTTTATTGATAAATTATAAAATAAAATAAAAATCTAACATCAGGACTATGTGGAGCAGTGCATGTAAAAGAGATGGAGCTGAAGGGCAATTACCTATTACTTGAATGTACTTGTTAGGTTTTTTAAAAGAAGACCGTGCCGACTATAAAGGTACGTTCTTTGGAAAGGTGGTAACTAAGATGAGCTGAAAACAAATGCTGTAATGGAAAAAGGACAGTTACAATGGACAGAAAATTCATAACTAATCTTGAAAGAAATATTTGTGGCAAAATTGTAGGTAATATGCAAGGTTTTGTTTGCGTTTCTAAAAACATACCCTTGCTATTCATTTCTGTATTTTTGTTTGTTCGCTTTTTGATTTTTCACTTGCTAATATTTTAGGGGAAAACTGTAGTGACTGAAATGAGTAAATAAATTAAACGAAATAAACATGGTGCCTACTGGCCTCCATACTAGGTCTTCATATAAAGGTATGCTAGAGGCCTCAGGATAACGATAGAAATAAAAATCTTAACTGCTTTTTTTCTTCCTCAAGCATCCAAAAATGTATTTCTGGGAGTTTACTGTACAAAGGATAACTCAAGAAGCACGAGAATCAGATTCCTATTTTTGAGAATCTATTGTTCCCCTACAAGAATTGCAGAGTCTTTTCTGTAACAAGAGCTACGTATGGTTAGTGAAAATCACCCAGAGCTTCTAATGTTAGATGGTCAGCAGTGATGCCATCAGTGCATTAGGCAGGTTTACCTGCAGTATTGCCCGCTACACAGGTAATACATAACAGCCAGAGCTGCACCCCTCTGGCACCAGGGTGATAATCGGAGTAATAAATCGCTCCAACTCATATAATAGCTTTAAACACATTTTGAAAATTCAAACATTTGCCTCCAAACAACAGCTTATGAGTTCTGAAAATACACACATTTTCATCTCAAGTTTAATTTTGGCATCCAAATAATAATTCATCTAAGTAAAAGTTTCCATTGTAGTAGGAAGGGCTGCACACAGGAGAGCTACTTACAAAAATGCTGGAGAGCTACTGGTAGCTCACGAGCAATTTGTTGGAGCCGCCTTGTTTAGAGTAAATAGAATGGCTTCCTCCAAAATGATGATGACCCAACAGTGTTATAGATTTCACATCAAGAATTAGTGAGAAAGCAAACTGGAAAGCTTTATAGTATTGTAAGTAGAGTCCATGAGTGCCTATGTTTTGTCAAGTTCTGAGTGTGTGTGTGTGTGTGTGCGGATTCTAGCCCACTCTGCTGGGCCACAGCTGTTCACTGTGTCAATAATCCTCGTCAGTCTGGCACATGAAATAATGAAAACATCAGCTCATCTTGCAGCCCTGTGAAATCCGCCACCATGCAACCAGACTTACCCAGTGCAGAGATCCCATGCATAACTTGGCAGCAAGGAGCGGAATGGTTGGATCATCCGGCTTTAGGCGGATACATTCCTTCAGGACTTTCACAGCTCGAGCAGACTGTCAAAAACAAATAGAAAAGATCATGGAACGCAATGTGTCATTTCATGAAGCTCAGGGTCCAGACATGGCTACAACTCGTGCGATCACAATTTTATATTGGGTTGCTACAGAATGTTGCATTACTGTGTATCTTCAACAATAAACGTTACTAGATTAAATATCTGGGTCATAATAAACAGCGCATTGTATGAAGGAATGCAAGCTGGATCCAGATTGGGCAGCAGTTTCTGTGAGGGCAAAAACAACCAGACATTGGAATAACACTGATCCAAAGTGACTTTTCCTGGTAGGACACAGACTGAGGTAACCAAGACGGGGTACCTCAGAGCTATCAAATCATGGTGAGCAGATAACAGTCTTTAGAAAGTTTACGACATGAATATTCACAAGAGCTAAATGCAAGAGCCAGGATTAGCCAATGCCGCCTCTAGGTAATGTTGGCTGTACAATATTGCGACCCAAAATCTAACCGTTGCTTTCTCACTTTAATAAGCAGTGCGATTCAGTGCAAATCAGTGCCTCAACTCCTTTATCATCTCAAATTGAGAATTTTTAAAACTTGCCATTTTCCTGCATGAAACAATACATCATAAAATGGCAGTTACTTCCAACAGCAAAAACCTAAACAAAGGACCTGAAGGATGGTACTGTAAATATCCTAAAGTAACGTACTCAGAAAGGATGAAGCAGAGATGGGTTGCATTTATTTTTCTAACCTCAGGTGAGGGTTAATCCCGTGAAACAAAATCTCCTGAAAGGGTCACATCCGCAATCACGCTTCTACCCCATCCCATCACCTTTAATTCTTGCTAATTCACTGCCGAGCTAGGCCTGGTAGAACCAACTGTACTGTGCTTCCAAAGAGAACCACCAGATACACCCAGAGGTGCCTCTCCAGATCAGGGGAGCACTGGAGTGGATGTATAGGTCGAGTTTAACATGTGGTGTGCCATTAGGTACATAGCAAAGATCAAGACTGGAAGCAGTGATGGGCAATGTATTTCGGGGTATAGTTTAGGGTTCAGCTTGTGCAGGTCACATATTTTGATGGCATATAGACAAAGAGATTAGTAAACTTTAAACTAAGTAGATGGCGCACCAGATATTTTCCAAATGAGGAGAATGTAATGAAGTGGGCTTCCCCAACAAAAAAAAAAAAAAAAAAAATGAAACTGATTATTTAGACTCACCCTTCCAGATGCCATCAGGGACAACGCAAACTGATACCAGAGATGGAACTCTTCAAATGCAAATTTCATTGCTCTTTCTAAACACTACAAAAAAGAGAAATAAACAAAAAAGAAATATTTAGTGCCATGCATACCAAATCTACATCTAACTGAATACGCTTG
Source organism: Pleurodeles waltl (assembly GCF_031143425.1). Classification (NCBI taxonomy): domain Eukaryota; kingdom Metazoa; phylum Chordata; class Amphibia; order Caudata; family Salamandridae; genus Pleurodeles; species Pleurodeles waltl. The sequence goes on along the minus strand of NC_090448.1, from coordinate 874,727,542 downwards.
GAAAACAGATTTATACCAAGTAATAAAGAAGCTCATGCTGTGCCCTCTGTGTTCAAATGCCACCTATGTAGCCTGGTTGACTGAAAAATCTAATCAACTGGAAGAATCACGTGCCATGTGGTAGGGTTGCATACGACGGAGACAAGAGTTTCTGAAAATAATGTAAAGCTATACATTGTGTATGGAACACAGTGAAGGCTAATGCAGGCTGCAAAATTAATCCCGGGTACATATTAAAATCTTCTATAAATTAAATTTAATATACTGTCTGGCTAGCTAAGTTTTCAAGTGTTTCTAACAAAACCGATAAGTCTGATGGCTGGCATTTCAGTCCTCAAGTGCTTATAAAAAAGAATGTTGGTACAAGGCCTACAGTAATGAATGAGGGTGCCCGCTGTGGATCAATGTAGACCTCTCTGCTGTCAAGAAGATCCTCATTGCACGGTGTTTAGGCATAAAGGACCATTAAAGGTTGTAAGAAAAATAGGGAAAATGTCAGCTTAGCAAGGGCAACTAGCTCTCTGCAGTCAAGTGGACCTTCTGTCACCACTTACATACTGTCTAATCCTAAGCGAATAATTTTTACATTCTGTCAATCTCCAACAGGTTTATCAAGAAATGCATTTCCCAAATGATTTCATCATATGAAGATTCAGATTTTGGTCCGAAACTGAAACCTCAGAATCATGTTGTGATACACCTCAAACATTCGACAGATCTATATAACAATACACTTAGAATACTGCCCTGTACAAATACCATAACATTTCTTATCTGCTTTTTAATTCTTCAAACTAACTTTTTATCTACTGCTGACCTTTGGAACACTAGCTGACCCTCAGACATTGTCACATTCTGCCCAAGTACCCAAATAATAAACTCCATACCACGAATGGGAAAAAAATAATAGAGATAAATCAGGAACCCGCTGGAAATCCAAAAGAAATAATGCCATCTGGCCTTCTCATTATAGTAGCATTCCGGAAAAGTTTAACAACCCATCCTTCAACCCACACCTGAAGATCGAAAAATAAGGTCCACCTTGTACTCCCGTTATGTTGCAGTCTATTTTGCTGTATCCTTCAGAGAATGAAGTCCCACTTGCACTCCCTATACATTGTGGTTAATCAACTTTCCATTATCTTATTTTATGTGAGATGCTACACTATCCACTGGCGTAGGTCTGTGCAAGATATCTATAATCATTAAAATACATTCTAGCAATCCTGATCTGCCAATAAATTCTACAATTATAGGAAGTGTAACAAACTTGCTGCGAGGTAACAGTGCAAATTTCTAATACGTTGTGGTGCACAAGCATACAGTAAACAACATCATGTTTCCGTGTACTCTTTAGGTCGCAGCCTACCAGACAGCTCAGCTGTCTGGGTATGCTAAAGACATTTGGGGAGTTTCAAAAAGTTGACCTGGGGATGCATTCTGCCTGTTTGCCTGCCATTGGCTTTGTGGTTTTTTAACTCCTGTTTTTTTGCTTACCATTTGCTAGCTTTATTTGGTTTAGTCTGTCCAGGTTCAGTTTGTCCCACACGAAGAGAAAGCTGTATTCACTGAATTCTTCCACAAAGTCCTTTTCTGTCAACAGGACCTTAAATGTTGTTATTATCTGGGTCATTTGTGGGCATTCAAGGACCAAGGACAAATGTCAAGCTGTGTTTTCCAGGCAGCCTGGTTATTTTGTTTTGCTTTCTACTGACTTCAAAGTGACAGCCATTATAGGAAAGAGGAATGCAGCCTTCTTCTCCATGGAGCTTGCTTGTGCCCTTTTTGTATTTTATTTTAGACATAGCCATCTCAAAAGGTATCTTGTTCTTCATCTGCACAACACATTTGCACGTTTTTTGCAAAATTCTACTTTGATCCCATTTAATTTGTGAAACTGACTTTTTTATGTACAAAGTACACAACTGCATTTCAGTCTCAGCGTCAGCCTAACATATGGCAATCTTGGGCAATTTACACTCTTTAATGCCCATTTACTGTCAGGCACAGGATAAGAACTTTTCACAGAAAAGAGACAGCCACATTGTAACACAATTTAACGCTTGGTTTTCACTTTGATGTGTAAAGCATAGCCTTTATTTAAGGCATATGTGGCAACTTGTTTGGGAGGGGTAGGTAAGTTTAAAGGCACTTTTTATGAAAGCTTTTGTGTTTGTTTACCTACAAAATAATATGTGTTCCGTCTGCAACTGGGCCTTTTTCAGAACATACACATTACTGGATATAAACGATTTTCTCATGTTACCTTGCAGGCACAAGGGGCATGATTAGGATGGAGTAGCAGATGCAGTAGCACAGGGGCCAAAAGCTGTAGGAACCCCACACAGCACTGATTATTGCTTTATGTTACTACTAGGCAAGCAGTCACAAGTGCAGTTACCTTGCAGGCACTAGGGCCATGATCTGGATGGTGCAGCAGGTGCTGTGGTACAGGAGCCAAAAGCTCGAAGAAACCCACGAGCACCAATTATAGCTATATGTTACCACTAAACAAGCAGTCACAAGTACAGTTACCTCGCAGGTATTAGGGGGCCACGATTTGGATGGTGCAGCGGGTCGGTGGCACAGGCGCCAAAAGCTCTAGGAAACCCACTGAACACCGATTATTGCTATATGTTACCACTAAACAAGCAGTCTTAAGCGCAGTTACCTTGCAGGCACTAGGGGAGCCACGATTTGAATGGTGCAGCAGGTGAAGTGGCAGAGGGGCCAAAAGCTCTAGGAAACCAACTGAACACCAATTCTTATATTTTACTACTGAACAAGCAGTCAGGAGTTATGTTTTGATTCTTTTGTAACCACTGCACCTAAAGTAACACATAGCCTAAAGCATCACTGTAATATAGTCTGTAACCTACTGGACTTTGTGTCCTACAACTTGTGTTACAATCAGTGCATTTATTTTGCACTTTTTCACAAGTTTTGTATGGTCCTAAAACACTTCTGAATCGAGACACAGTAACACCTTGGCAAGGGTATTCTCCATTCTATAACATTAGCACTTCAGCTGTTGTAAACACTATGAAAATACTTACAACTTACCATATGGCATTCCATACCAAGCAATGAGAAAGCCAATAGGTTTCACCTTTGTGAGATCTATTGGCTTTGTCAATGTTTTTCGGGCAATTATACTGCAATATTAGCTTCAGTGCAGAATAACTGAATATAAAAAAAGTGGTATAATGCAGACAACTCGCGCTGTGTCATACAGCTTTTTTACATTACTTTCAGCCATTTGGCAACATAGCGAAAAACATCAGCCAAACCAAAATATCTCACATAGGCAAGACCTATTGGCTTTGCCAATGCTTGTTGGTTATGGGTTCATGTTCCTCCATGTTTCTTTAAAGCCAGCTAGTAGATTTTACCTGCTATTAAAGTCCAGAGATAAAGTCAAGCCTCTTCTACAGTTCTGTCACCTGCTTACAACGCATAGCTGACTTTCTGGACTTTATCTGTTGTTAACTTTATGGCTGCAATAACAGCCAATGTTTTTATTAAATTCTAGGCTTTCATAGTTTCTTCTCCGATAAGAATGGTTAGCAGTGTTGAATAGCTTGCCTTTTTGAAGAGGGGTCAGCTTATAGAGGTGGGAGGGTCACGGAAGGGAGTGTGTTATAAATAATGAGACACAATCACTAACAAATGATTTTTACCATTGGCTAACAAATATAACTGCAGGCGTAAACTGTAAACACAAATAAACATATTTTGGCTTTTATGAAACTAAAGTGGATGCAGGAACTTACAGAGGAGATGGGCATCCAGTCTAAACAATCCTAGCCTAAACAAGCTTTTGCCTTAGTCACAGAGGCGGCTGCGGCATATATCAAGGGGAGGAGCGGGGGGCTGGCGGGATGGGGGGGATGGGAGGAATAAATATATATATATTTTTTTTAATCTTACCGTTTACTGCCGCCGCTGTTCTCTCCTGCCACCTCGCTTGGCCTCCTTTCCTGTTCTGGTGTCCCAGCATTTGCTGGGACACCAGGACAGGCTCCCCCGCATGGCACTTCTTTCATACAAAAGCTAGCATGAAAGTAGTGTTAGGATTGGTCTGCAGTGACTGCCGCTCAGACACAACCATGGGACCTGTGCAGTTTCTCCAGCCCGGCTGTGTAAACAGCCAGGCTGGAGAAACCTAAGTGCGCATGTGTATTTGGACAGCCGTCTTAGGCCGTCCAAAGACACATGCTCACTTAGTGCCCACTATTTCTCATTACCCCTCCCACCTCCCAAGTACCAGCACCGCCTTTCCTTTCACATGCTGGCTGAGCCAGCAGCAGAAAAATAAAACGATATTCAGTATTGCTTTATTTTTCTGCTGCTGGCTCTTAGCCAGAGGGGTGACGCTTCTCCACCATTGCGAAGGAGCCGCTCCTGCTTAGTCATATGGCTTAACAAAAGTTCAACTGCAACCTGAAAGGAGAAGGAACCTGTTCCAAACCAAAGGAGAATAATATAAGATCAGAAATAAAGGCGTCATTATACTGTAAACATATATATCATAAAATATCCCTAAACTCGCAGATCATGCCAGTCATATCAATTTAAAAAATCTTTGCGTGGTTCATGTTTTTCTGGATAATTTTTCCATTTCTTATTACAGAATGTGTAACTTATAAAAACGAGCCTGGACAATACACCTCGCTGGCGATTTCTGGCACAATGAGAAGGGCTGTTCATTGGGCTGTGCCACACACCAAATTTTCACCTTCAATTATAGACTGTTGCTCATTCTGAAAAGTTCTAAGTTGAGATCTGTAAAACTGTAAAAGCATGCCTCGTTCTATAAAAGAAAACTAAAAAATAGAAACAGATCTTATTGTAAAAGCAAGGAGTGTGCCCAATGCCGGTATTTACTTTCTCCAGGCATAACTTGGAGATATTGCAAAGAAGAAGAAAAGTTTTCTCAGCCCTGCTGAGAAACTAGTATAGCTACATATCATGGAACCCGAAACATATTTTCAACTTCTGCAAGTAAATTTCAGGAAATAGTCATGCTGATAAACTATTGTTTGCTCAGATTGCTTGATAAAAGTCCAGGAGTTGAACCAAAGTGAGGAGGAGTTCAATTTTTCCAGAAAACAACGTTGTGTGCTTTGCTTCTTAACTCAATCCAAAGAGGCCAATGGCCTCAACAAGACTGCAGTTACAATCCTTAGCACGATGCCCAGTGGCATGGGTCAAACAAATTCTAAGGGTTTGCTTGGTACTTTGCGTGTTACTTTTTTATAATTGGACTGGGCTGGATTTGGCTGTTAGCATACTACCATGGCGAAATGTCCTGTGACCGTGTGATGGATTATGCAACGTTGGTGTTGAAGTTGTTAAGAGGTGTGGCCCAAAAAGGCCACCTTCCTCACAGACAAAAGAAATCATGCGGCTTTCATGTCTGACAGGACTCGCTGGGATTCATCTGTTCATTTGACCCTGCACTGCAAGCTGCAGGGGCCTGGGATGGTGAGCGGATGCAGGATAATCCACCAATCAGAATAGGCCTCAGTCTCCTTGGTTGTTCACTCTTTTATGTTGCAGCGGGAGGATGGTGTGACCCCAGTGGACAGATGGGCTGCTGAGGTGGACACTAAACAAAATCATAATGTCAAGTGAACTCTTTGAGCATCAAGAAGATAGAACTCGAAAGGACGCCCAGAATCCAAATATGCTAAGGGACCATACAAATGACAGTATGACATAGCCGTGATTCACCAAAAAAGAAATGCCTAAATTACATATGCGGATGCGTCATCACCACGTGACAATTTTGGTTTACTATGCATAAATGTAGTTTACCATTTGTAAGTTCTGATTGTCTGTAGAAAAGTGGGTGGGTTGATCAGACATGCTGGAACAAACACACAGCCATTTCTTGTTGGGGGGTTTCAAAGAACTGTACATTAATGTCCTACACTTCCCATTTAATTTCCGCATGGATAGTCACGTGGTACGTCCTGCAAAAACAGTGAGAATGAGCAGGTTTCTTTATAGTTTTCACCGGATGCAGAGAAAGTAAAGCTAAAAATATTATTGAAAAATAACTCACTTTCACAACTTTCCGACCTCTACGCGTTTAACTTTTGTAATGCATATCCTCTGCAAACATTGCGTTATAGGAACAAGCTTACTGTACATCAGTCAATAGGGAACCTTTAGAAGGCTAATCTACACGACTCGCAGACTGTGTATGTAAGTGCTCTGAACTAGATAAATGGTCATAAACTCAACATGCGGACCTACATAATAAATTCTGAAATGTACGAATTTTTCTGTGAATCAGAAGTCTCTAGTAGAGGAAACAATGGAATAGAAAAGCGCAAATGATACCTGGGGAGTGGCACTTTCCATTTCCTAAGATACTATCCAAATGCACGCATACGTCGATTGTGATGACAGACCCTCATATAAGGGGAAGCCGGAATTACTCTCACCAGAAACGTTTTTGCCTTCTTTAAAAATACCACTCTTTAAAAGACCGAAGCATATGTTACACAATACTGGGCTCGGACTCGGAGATGCATCTGTTTTGAGGTACGGCGTGAGTACGTTCGAAAGGCGTACTTAGCTATGGAGATTTGTAAAGGAAACATTAGGTTGAGGAACAATTTTAAAATGGTCTTCCTCAAACAAACCAATATTTTGGAAACACCACAGAACCTGCTGTTTCCTTCCGAAGGTACACTTTCCGGTTATACTTGTCGAACAGTAATCGGTTTTATACACATTACAGACAGCTGAAGGGGCGACGCTCACGAATTCTTTAGTCATACTCACAGACCACGCACTTCCCCCAACATGTGCCCCCAAAAAGGCAATGTTTGCCGGCCAGGTATTTTACTGGCCAGAGAAGAAAGGTTTTTATGTCGCAGCACAGTCAGAGATTGGGCAGGGGTTTGATGTATTAGCTTATCAAGAGTAATACATTGAAAACTATGATAATATTATGTAACTATCTGCCCTTCATAAGAATTAATAGCCTAACTTCAAAGCTGCTACAGTTATCACCCAAAACACTATCTCCGTAAAATACGCTTTCACATAATTTAGAGGACCTTTACGACTTAAACTATAAACCTCCTTTAGATAAAATCAAAATGCTGCTATAAAAGTGAATATCATTACCTCATGCTTTTTGGTAGAGCAGCATTAGTTAAAATGACCATGTTGCCTACGTTTAATCTTTATTTCTCAGCTGCGCCCTACGTTCTATCTGCAACCCTGCATAGGAAAATTCAGCCTGACAATGTTTTCTTTCGCGAGATTAGAGGTTGGCATTGAGCACTTCATATTCTCCTACCACAGAAAGAAGACTAGGCATGCCTAATTTCAAAACTTACTACTACGCATGTTTTGCACAATGTTTGCCTAGATTTAGAACATTGCAACAATTGAACTGACATTATAATGAATATATGTAGAAATATAAGAACGTTAAGGATATTCTTAGATTAATAAAATCACAAAACATGTGATAAAAGGTAATTCAATGTTTATTTGAAAAGCCCAGTTTCTAAAGGAATTTTGCAATGCCATGTATTAATAGACTACTTGCCTCCAGAACTTAAACTTCAAAAATGAAGAGGTTATTGATAAAGCAATATTAACAAGATGGAAATTAAATGTTTCCACAAAGTAATCGATTTCATGACTGGAGATAGATGGAGAACATGGGGAAAAATAGAGTCAACAATAGGAATGGGTAAGAATTGCTACAATGATCTTATAATGTACATCTTACCCTCAAGATCATTCCACCAACTTCGATATTCGATTGGAAGCAATTATTTTTTAATTGAATAGAAAACGTGCCATTAAAAAAGCAGTGCGCTGGAAACAATACCTGATGAAGGCTAAGCAAATAAATGTATTTATAAAAATATCTACTAAATGTGAGACACTGAAACATACTGTGTGATCATCATAAGTGTGGACTACAATGAATGAGCTTAATATCTTTGCTTTTAGAGGCCCAACGTTGTGGAAATACAATTTTATTTGAAGTGGTTGATTTACTGTTCCACAGCTCATTTTAATATAACTTATCCAAGATGCTCATTAAACTGTGTCAGATGTGAAACTCTAGTTGTGACTAATTAGTGACATTACTTGATGGTGTCCTAGATTATAAATTTTTTCGTAGGGAACAAAATGTAGCTAGGCAAACCACCCCCATCCAACTTCCACCCATCAGAAGCTGTAAGCTGTCCTGTGCCACCTCGGATGCAGACATCTCGTGATGCCAACATTTGAGGTGGGTAGTAGCATACAAATCACACCTCCTAAGCTGAATATATTACTGAATAATTGAATAATTTTCTTACTACTCGCCACTTCAACAGGGCCGCCAGAGACACCTTTTGAACAGTCCGCTTTCTACTTTTACTACTGATGTGCATACTTAACGAGAGGCTCGTCGACTATTTGCAACATACTTCACTGTGGACACGATCACATTTGAATACACTTCAGGTAACTTCTTTACTTTAGGACAGGATGCAATATTAATGCTAGTCAAACTCAATTGTGATTTTTTTTGTTGCCTCCTGGACCAGCTTATCATGGCTTGTTTGCAAGTAACGCAGAGACTTAAGCCCGCTAACTCTGAGGTAAATTGCTGCATCACCAGCGTCTGCTTTCCGCGTGACAATTCTGTTTTCACACAACCACTACCGTTGTTGTAGATAAATGGTTTTTGCCACACTACTAACCACCCATTGGATTTTCTTCACCCAGTGTTTTCTTAACATGGTTGGCTTTGGCCATGCTTTTAATTACCGCCAGAGACTTTTCGTGTAACCCCATTTACATTCACTTTGGGCCGTTTGTAACCAGTTAACTGTGTGGTATACCACGCTTTCCTGAAACTCGGATGTTAATGTAGTGGGGCAATTAAAATAATCTGTATTCCTGAGGACAGATAACTCCCTTTTAAATGGAGTTATTTACTTTCTTCTGCACTGGGGTTTGGTTGATATCCATTAAGGCTTATTTTTTTAACACACAGGGAGTCTGTAAGTCTTTCTCTTATGCGACATGTTCTGAGGACACTTCTTACCACACCACAATTTATTTGGAAGGGTCCCTTCCACCAACTTTATATTAGGTGATTGTACTAACTGCTACATGTTTTTCGGAGATCGTCTGTTTTCCAGATTTTGCTTGCTTCACATTGCGCACACACTACCATCCTGCCTTTATTATGGGCCAGGTTAGACTAATTAGTCTTTTTTACATTGTAGATACTGCAGGATACATAGTTATTGATCAGGTATAACTCACCTGGACTGGATGAGTTCTACTATCTACCTCTTTGGGCATCTGTTATACCAGAACGCGTTTGCTCAAACTGCACAAGTTAGTTGCACCACTGTTGACATTACTTGTACAGTATATCAGAGTAATGTCACCACGAGAGATGAGATCTAACAGAAGTATGTATCTCCCTTCTTCTCCAATCGCAATTTTGGATTCATATAGTGAAAAGGATTAACTCTAATCCCTTGCTCAGGATATACGACATAGATCTTTTAGGCAAGTTTTATGATATGCATTAATTCTTTTCAATTCACTGTTTTGTTTTTGGGGAAAGTTTGTATTGCTTCGGCAGTTGTCTCACGGGATATTCAATTTAAACATTTTCTTTGGTTGGCACTTTTGAATTTTTAGGGAACATGCCCCGACTTTCATAATTTCTCTTTTTTCTATAAACATTTAGGATTAACGCTAATCTCTTCCTCATGACATACAACATAGATCTTTTGGCCTTGAAAACGTCACTTGTGGTGATGAAACATGTGTTGGCTACCTATCTAAAAGATACACTGCCTTTTAGAGTACATTAAAGACCAAACTACTGCACAATACATTTTGGATCTATGGATTTGTGAAAAAATATGGACTACCATCTACTTACTTTGATGTGAATTATCTACACATTGGTAAGAGACTGTTTTGTGTGCTGTGGGATTAATATTTGCAATCTCTCGTGATCCACCAGCTGAGCTTGTCTGCCCTGGAATTCAAGGATCCTGCCAGATGGTTCATCATCAGGGATATGCCCTGACACTCCCGCCAACGCCAGAGGGGCAGACCTCTTGGCACAGGACCCAGGACTCCACTCTGTCCTTGTTTTTGCAGTACCACACAGTAGTGGTGTTGTCCATATGGTCCTGCACTAGTACCCCTACGTGGATGGCAGGAGTGCCCATAATTTAAGCAGGTTGGTATGGAGTCCGATTTCCACTGGAGACCAGATTACAGTGATCTCTACCTCCTCCAGATGACCTCCCGAACCAAGCAGTGAAGCATCCATCTCCACCATCAGCACTGGGTGGGGAAGGGAGAGGAGTTTGCCGGTGGGCCAATTGTGGTAGATTAGCCACCACTGCAGATCGCTTGAATTCGAAATCTGGATGACACCTGACAGGTTGCCTTGGTGCTGGGCCCACTGGGACTTCAGATTGTACTCCAGAGCCTGCATATGCCACCTAGCGTAGTCTACAAGAAGAATACAGGGGGCTAACAGGCCACGAAGCCTCAGTGTTGCTCTCACCAACATTCAGTATGACAACTGAAACATAAGTACCATAGTCCCAGCATCCTGGACTCATTGCATCGGAGGGAAGGCCCTGAACTGCACAGTGTCCAAGACAGCTCATATAAAAGGATGTGTCTCCGAAGGAGTTAGGTGCAACTTTGGCTTGTTCATCTACAAACCCAATGAGATCAGGAGGCATGGCATTGTCTGAAGATAGTCCCAGACTCACAGTGGGAAACCCACCTTATTCAGCCAGTGTTGAGGTAAAAGAAAACAGGTAATCTCGACATGTGAAGATGTGCAGGGACCACTGCAATCACTTTTGTGCACATCCAAGGGGCACTTGGTGAGCCAGAAAGGGAGCAAGGCAAACTGAAAAGGCCCTGGGCCTATCTTGAACCTCCGGTAACGTGTGGGACTGAGAACGGGTATATGAAAATATGCATCCTGCAGGTCTAAGGCTACCATCCAGTTGCTTAAATCCAGGGCAGAAATAACCTGGCCCAGCAGGAGTATTTTGATTTTTTCCTTCCCTAGGAAGGAATTCAAAAGACAAAGATAGGCCGAATCGGGCGCGGCCATGACTGCCGCCAAGCTGGATGCTATCTTATGAGGCCCTGGCAATAGAGGCCTTCAAATTCACTGAATCACTGCCAGAGTAGATGCCCCACTGCTTCCTTTGAGGACTTTGGACTTTCGTGGGGGCTGACCTTGGGCTGGGTCACTGCTCACTGGCTGCCATCGCTGCAGCGGACAGCCCACGAAGCCAGCACAACCTGAAGGCCCTGCAGCGACAGGGGCCACAGGTGAGCCTAAAGCCGAGATCACCCAGTCTCGCCGGTGCCATGTGTTGCGTCCGTCCCTTTGCGCGGCCAGGGTACCCCCTGATTGTGGTAGCCGCTGGGGCATCGGCCTGTGTTCCCTGCCGTCTACGGCCACTGCGGTTGGTGGCCAGGCCTGCCGGCACGTGTGGGGTTGGCTTCAGACCTGCTGCATTCTACGGTGGGGGCGTCAATGCGCATCCCGCACCAGCAGATGCAATAGGTACTTCCTTGCCCATGTGGGGTACCATCTCCAGCTGCTTCGTCCCTATATTCCCATGGATGAAAACTGCCTGCCCACCGGACCCCTTGCTTTCCCCGAGCACATTGTGTTTTGTGCCCTTCCCGCATTGCTGACCTTGGCCTCCTGCTGACTGGGGGATGCTCCCTGGACCCTTGGTGCTTTGTTTACCCACAGTACGGCCAACTGGGTTTATCGCCACAATGTTGTCTTAGTGCGTGATTTATGGAAGAGGTGATTCTGGTGTCCACCTACACGAATATCTAACTGAGTGACATTTATCACATACCTTCCCCACTTGTCGCCTCATTGTCTCATTCTTGGCCTCATGCTCAGAGAGCTCCCTATCTCACTATTGTGCTGGCTGGACACTCTATGACTCCCTAAGAAGGACCCCTGTCACTTTGGATCCTGTTCCTCCCTACTGGCGCTACTGCTGTCCCGCTGCATAGGCCCTGCCTGGGTGTCTTCGTCTTGCAGACGTCCTGCTGCACAGCCACTATTACAAATGCGAAGCATTGCCTCATCTACCCATCACTATTGCAGCCCACCATACTGCCACAATGGGCAGCACAGATCCTGAACAGGGAAGCTTAACTTTTTTTGGACCAAACCTTCCAGGGTTCATGGTTCTCATTCTGACACGGACGAAGTCACAGACCGCAACCCAGGCACCGATACCACCAATGACATCTCCACCATTATGGCGGAGCCCAAGGTGAGATTTTGCACAACGGACACACTATTTCATACCCTTGCGGGTGGCATGGCGAGAATGGGGGAGCGGCTGGAACGCCGGGGGACGAGGATTGATGGTGTGGAGGAGAGAATATCAGAACTGGAGGATAGCACTGTCGCCATGCAGAAAAGACTGGATAAGATGCATAGCTGAAATAAGATGCATTGTTCCAAAAGAACGGACTCCATTCCACCAATTAGGGTAGGGGGTCTTTTCAGTCACCTCATGCATTAGTCTTATAGGAACAGTAGCCCTCACTCACCATTGGGTGACATGCTTAATCATTGTGCCATGCTCCTCGTCAGGCTGGCACTGCAATGCCTCACTGGCCGTACTAGAGGGCTCTTTGCCGGAGATCTTTTTAAGAACGAATGTTGGTAGTGAGTGGATGTGAGAGGGGCTGGGAAAACTGCTAAAACTGACTAAAGGTGCCCAAGAAAACTATCTTTAATACAACCTGGCACCCCTGCCAAGGTTAAAACGAAAAAAGGGGGAAGAACAGAAAACAATGATCTGGTTCCCTACCAACAACTAAATGTATGTCTACCACTCTAATTAGAGATTTAGATGTTATGGAACTGTGCGTGGGTATTCCCTACACTACAGAACTGCTAGAAATGGTCAACATGTTTCTCACCTACTACAGTCACACGGATCAGATGGCAATTCTTCAGGACCTGTTGTAGTGCCTAACCCTCAATAAGAGTGTAAAAAAAACTCTACTCTTATTGCCTATGTAAGAAATAACTGAAATCTTATGTTGGAATCATAAACATTTGAATGTGGAGACCCTCCTAGATCAGGTACATGGGCCCCTTGGGGATCACATGGATGCTGGCCGCTCTTCCATCAAGACAATTTAACTGAAGAGTGCCATGGTCAGTCTGACCTAACCCGTCGTCCAAGCTCCCTGTAACACATCCTGAAACAAGTTGCAAGTAAGAGCGAAGACCTTGAAGCCAGGTCCCGTAGGAATAACATTTGCATGTCCGGCATTGCGGAAACCACCAGCATGGGACGACAGGATGCATAAGTAGAGTAGCTCCTTATCGATCTCTTTGAGAATTCCAGTTTCTCCCCCACCTTTGCTGTGGAGCGTGCTCATCGATCCCTAGGCCCTAGGCCCTCGGCCTCCTAAGGTTACTCCAGCCTGCTACCTCATAGCTCGTCTCCTCAACTACAAGGACAGGGATAGTGCCCTACGCTTTGCCAGGAAAGATGCCTACTCCAATATCGGGGCGTCACTATTTCACTTTATCCAGACTTCACCCCCACACTGCAAGAGGCCTGCAGAAAATTCAATGTTAAGAACTCTCTTTGTAAACTAGGCCTACGGTATGCCATGTTCTACTTGGCCTGTATGCATGTGGAACATAATGGGAAAAGCCCTGACTTATACGCCAGGGGATGCAACTGCCTTTTGTAAAAGCCTCCTCCTCAACAGATGACGCCACAGCAAACTAGTTCAGATGCCTCTCAATGGTCGCCCTCATCTGACCATCCTAGACTGAAGTGACTGTTATACTCCTGTTTGAGAGACGCATTTACATGATATTTTATACCATGTTCTTAATTTTAGGAACCATCCAGTTTTCTATCATATTCCCTGTGCATGTTGCCATTGTATAATTGCAGTTGATTCCTATCCACTTTGCATGATCCTTTTTCTAACTAGGCCACTGCTAGCCAAGTTGTTGCCATGCCCCCACGGTGAATATCAATTTCTTCCAAGTAGGATTATTTTCTTTTCTGTTTCTTTTTTCTGGGATTCACTGGATGTCTTATTATCTGGTGTGATTGGGGGTTTTAATGTTTTGATGTTGTTGATGTCACATCGTCGACACATCACACAGCTCACACATCATCACTTGCAATGTGTCTTTTGTAAAATCATTTCTCCATCTGAAATGTCACCCCTCAATGTGAATAGGGCACCCAATCGTTCTCTTATTTCACAGAATATACATGGAATTAATAATCCGCGAAAGGGAAAACAGGTATTATCCAATCTGAACAGGCATGGCGTCAAGACAGCCTTTCTCCAAGAGATACATCTCCCCCCTAGATCTGACGTCACCTATGCCAAAACCTGGGGAAATCATGGTTACTGCTCCTTTTACAGCTCATATTGCCATTACACTTTTATTCTTATACATACAAGTGTCCCCTTCATTCTCCTTACTTGTCATTCGGAACCGAATAGCTGATATGTTCTCCTTCAGGGTATTCTTGCAGACAGAAGCATTTTGCTACTAAACATCTATGTGTATGACCCTGATTTCTTTTAGGATCTCTCTGCCCATATGGGACGGTTAGACATTGATCATGTGATACTGGGTGGAGATCTCAATATGCTGCAATGTTTACACACTGACTCCGCCACCTAACAATTCGGTGATAAACCCCCAGACGTATTCCGACACATCACAGACACCTATGCGGTGTGAGATGCTTGGCGCACCCGTTATCCGTCCATGTCAGGGTTCACATTCTACTCTGCTCCTCACTCTGTTTGGACGAGACTGGACAATTGGTTCTTCTTGGTTAATGTATATCTATGGGTCTCAGAGATTGCTGTCCTTCTACGAACACTGTCTGACTACAGGCTTGTCTTCCTTCAGCCGCAGATCCCATATGGATGTGGCCTGGAACGCACCTGGTGGTTCCACAGTGGAGCACTTCATGACCCCATGTTCTGTAGTGAAGTTCTTGAATCTGTAACTGAATATTTCACATTGAATACGGGAATGGTTTCAACACAGGACGACCTTTGGGAGACCTTTAAGGCCTTTATTCGTGGGGTGTGCATCTCCAAGCACAAGGGTATACTTTGTGATATCTGCGCTCAACTACAACACGTCGAGGCGGATCTGCAGGGTATAGATTGTGCTGCCGCAGCTGGTGGAAATCCTTAATTACACCACTACTCCGTATTGTTGACGGAGTTCCGTACCCTCATTGCTAGGGAGCTTGTATATTTGGGGAAGCATGCCAGAGCCCGGTGCTACGGGGGGGGGGCAGAGGGGGAAGTCCAGGTTGCACCCAAATCGACAACATAATCATGTCATTGAGTTACAAACAGATTCTGCAACTCAAATAGTGGGCGGTGAGAGAGTCCTAGTTGAGTTTCAACAGTATTATAAGTGCCTCTATGCTTCCTGTGTGCCTGACGTCCCATCCAAGATCTCTTAATATCTTGAGGCGGTTGTTATGGTTTGGCTTACAGATGGTCAATGACAATTTCTTAGTGAACCAATCACTGTGGAGGAGGTGGTCCAGGCTATAGACTCTTGGCAGTTCTAAAGCACCGGGACTGACAGGGGCCTTTTACAAGGCTTTCAAGCAACAGTTGGCTCCCTATCTCTTAGCACTGTATAACGATTCCCTGGCCGCTGGAACATTAGCCCCTACGCTTTGTGAGGCTGTCCTTCCCTTAATGTTAAAACCGGGTAAAGATCCTTGTCAATGCGCTTCTTATCGACCCCTCTCTCTTGAACCTTGACAATAAAATATTAGCCAAAGTCACTGCCACCAGACTGTCTCTTTTGATGGAGCGGATTATTTTTCCCATCCAATCCGGTTTTATCCCTTATTGGTCAACTTCTCTCAATGTAAGTGCCATTACTGCAGTACTTAGGGTATCTCCATCTACACCTGTAGTTGTGGCTTTGTTGGGTGCTGAAAAAGCATTTGATTCTCCAGAGTGGCCCTTCCTGAAAGCCGTTCTAGGCAAGCTCAGTATTCCCTCTTCTTTCATATCCCTAATTATGCTCTTATATTCTAACCCAGTGGGACACATATGGGTCAATGGTTTTCCTACAGAAGCAATTCCTATTATGTGAGGGACCAGACAGGTCTGCCCCCTGTCTCCCCTCCTTTTCATTATTGCAACAGACCCTTTAGTCTGTTACCTGCAAGACCACCATGCAGACGATACCTTGCTATTCATTTGCTACTAGTCAGACAACCTCTCCCAGGAGATTATTTATTACAGTAATCTTTCTAGGCTCCAGATTAACTGGGCCAAATCATAATTGTTCCCATTAACAGACTCTGCACAGCCTGCACCTGCAGAGTACCCCTTCAAGTAGGCTGCAGGCGGCAGTAGGTATCTTGGCATTCAACTTCACAGAGACAAGGACCAAATTATACAGATTAGTTATGGTCCAGCAAAGGCAGATCTAGCTACGCCATGGCCGAGCATGAGGCTATTATTAAAATGGTAGTACTTCCCTGCTTATTATACCTTTTCTTAAATATTCCCATCCCCCTATCACAGGCCTTCTTCCATACATTGTGCAGTCTCCTCTTACTCCTGATCTGGGCTGGGGGTGGTGCCCGTGTCTGCTGGGATACTCTTTCTCTTCCTTACAACTGTGGAAGTTTTGTGCTTCCTGATTTTTATCTATATTATCTTCCTGCCCAGTGTCAATACACATATTGATGGTACCATCCAGATGAACAACTTCTTTACCTTTGGTAAAGATTTATCTGGTAGAGACATATTCTAGTTGCATATTCCTTACCTTAGAATTTCCACAGGAGTCAGTCAGCAACTAGAATATATCTCTACCAGATAAATTGCTACCAAAGGTAAGTAGCTCGTTCATCTGATCTAGACTTCTACTTGTAGATTCCTTACCTTAGAATAGATACCCAAGTAATACCACCCCAAAAGGTGGGTCTGCGAACCAGGATCATACTAGTAAGTCATGCAGCACTGAACGGCCAAAGTAGCTGTCCCTGCAGACCTGACTGTCTAGCCAGTAGTGTTTAGTGAACGTGTGCAAGGATGCCCACATTTGCTGCCTGGCAGTTATTCAGGACAGGAACTCTGCATGCTAATGCAGTGGTGGCCGCAGTAACCCTGGAAGAATGAAATGAGAATGTAAACCCTCAGGGGGTTGCTTCTTAGCCAAAACATAGCACATTTTAATGCAGAGAACAATCCATCTGAAGATGGTTCTTTTCTGCACTGCCCGACCTTCCTTCGTCCTGCCCACATAGCCAAAAATGTGTTGATCATTCCCGGGAACTCTTGAGTACGATTGAGGTAGAATGCCAATGCCCTCTTCTTCCTTAGAGGGATGTGGGTAAAAATTAGGCAAGGTGATAGATTGGCCTACAAGAAAGGGCACTTTAGGAAGAGAAGAAGCCCTAGTGCGAAGCACCACCTTCTCAGAGTGGATGGAGAGGAAAGGTGGCTTAGACGCAAGAGCCTACAACTTACTCACTATGCGAGCAGAGGTGATGGCCACAAGGAAGGCTGTTTTCACAGTAAGCAAGTGAAGAGGACAATAGTGAAGTGGCTTAAAGGGAGCACACATCAGATAAGTGAGAACCAAGTTCAAATCCCACTGGGGCATTATGAACGGGGAAGGAGGAAAGAAATGCTTAAGACCCTTAAGAAATCATCCAACAATGGGAGATTTAAATAAGGAGTGCTGGTCCGGCAAGCGGAGGAAAGCTGAGATGGCAACAAATAACCCTTATGGGTGCCCAGAACAGAGCCCTGCTGAGCTAGACAAACAACAAACAAAAGAACGTCAGAAAAAGGGGCAGAGAGGGGATCAACAGACTTGAATGTGCACCCCGCCACAAATTTGTTTTATCGACAAGCATATTTTGGTGGAGAGACGCCTGCCTGCCAAGATAACATCACAGACCTCGGGTGGCAGGTCAAAAGCTGTCAAGTGCCACCGCTCAATCTCCACGCAAGAAGGCAGAAACGGAACAGGTTCGGGTGGAGAACTGCTCCCTGCTGCTGTGACAGAAGAGCCTCACAAAAGGGCAGTCTGATCGGAGGATCGATGGCCTGCTCAAGAGCTTGGGATACCATACTCTTCGTGCTCAGTCTGGAGCCAAAAGAATGACTTGGGCCGGTCGTTCTTGATCTTCTTGAGAACAGTGTTGCCAAGCGAGTGCCACCTTGGAAACTCCAACACGCAAAAAACTGACATTGTGCATTCTCTGCAAAGGCGAACATATCTAACCAAGGCTCTCCCAAGATGGATACACCATTCGTGATTGACCAGGCATTGATGGCTGAGTTTGTCTGCTCTGACGTTCAGAGAGCCCGCCAGATGTTGAACCACCATGGATATACCATGGCATTCCAGCCATGTCCAGAGGCGGACAGCCTCCTGACCAAAGGTCTATGATCCCACCCCACCCTGTTAGCTGCATTACCACATCTCGGTGGTCTGTGAACACCTGCACAGCTTTTCCTTTGTGAGAGGGAAGGAATGCCTTCAAAGCCAGTCTGATCGCCCTCAGCTCCAAAAGGTTGATATGGAGCATGGACTCCGCCAGAGACCAGACCCCTCTGATCTCTGCCTCTCCCATGTGGCTGCCCCATCTCAGGAGTGACGCATCTGTCACTACTGTCAGTTCTGGTTGGGGAAGGGAGGGGGATCTGCCCCTGACCCAATCACGGTTCGAAAGTCACCACTGTGATCTTGTGCTGGCCCTTCTGAGATCAAGGCCATGTCGGAGAGATTCCAATGATGCTTTGCCCTCTGGAACTTGAGGGCCCAATGCAGAGCCCACATATGCCATTTGGCATGAGTCACTAGCAGGATGCAAGAGGCCATGAGGACCAGCAGCCTCAGAGTCATTCTCACCGAAATCCAGGACAGAGGCTGAAACATCGGTATTATAGCCTGAATATCCTGTACTTGCAGATCGAGAGGATAGGACCGAAACTGCACTATGTCCACAGCATCTCCGATGAAAGGGAGCATCTTAAAGGGAGTCAGGTGTGACTTTGGCATGTTTATAGTGAACCCCAGTGATGCAGGTGATCTGCTGTAGTCTGAAGGTGGGAGACGACAGCCAGGGTTGAGCTCAAATTCAACAGCCAGACATCGAGGCAGGGAAAGACTGAAGCCTGCGCAGATGAGCTGTGACCACCGCCATCACTTTGGTGAACACTGGAGGGGAGCCGGTAAGGCCAAAAGGGAGCATGGTGAGTTGAAAATGCTTGTGACCTACCACGAACCGCAGGTAACATCTGCGGTTCGTGATGACGAATATGGACGGGACGGGAATATGGAAATAAGCGGCCTGCAAGTCCAACACTACCATCCAGTCTCCAGGGTCCAGGTCAGACAGAGTGAGCATTTTGAACTTCTCCTTCCTTAGGAACATATTGAGGGACAGGAGGTAGAAGATAGGACAGAGGATCTTGTCCTTTTTGAGCACTGGAAAGTAGCGGGAATAACAACCATGTCCTACTTCTGGCACAGGGACCTTCTCTACAGCTCCCTTGGCCAAGAGAGCTGTAACCTCCTAGCAGGGAAGTGCCAAGTGATACTCCATTATGCAATCTTAGGATGATGGCAAGGCTTGAAGGGTAGTCTAAAAGTGGAGGGAGTAGCCCCTTTGGACTATCTGCAAAACCCACGTGTCTGACGTGATGGTGGTCCAGTGGGGCAGGTGATGGTGAATCCTGTCGCTGACTGGTCCCTGGTGGGGAAGCACCAGATCAGGAAGGCTGCAGAGGGTGGTAGACTGACTAGACCGCTGGCTCCCAGATTAATGCGAATGTTAGATTCCACGTCGTCCGCCACGCAGAGGCTGTGCAGCATGATCGGTACGGTGGCTGGCAGGGAATGGACATGGCTGGGCACCCTTTCCATAGCCACGAAAGTTGCGAAAAGCAGAATTAGGGGGCAGCCGCAAGGCCAAGGGACCGAGCCGTAGCTTGATACTCCTTAAATAGCTTGTGTGCAGAATCTGCTTTGTCCCAGAAGACAAGTACGCCATCAAAAGGCATGTTTATCAGAGTAGATTGGACAGCCCCTGAAAAGCCAGATGTACGTAACCAGGCATGACATCTCAGGGCCATTGACTATGCAACTGATCTGCCCAAAGAGTCGGTCGCATCAAGCTCAAATCTGATGGTAAGCTTCGCTGCGTCTCTCCCACCCGTAACAGCTTGGGAGAGAATGGCCTGGGTATCCTCCGAGACCTCTGGCAGTAGTTGAGCGACCGTGTCCCATAAAGTATGGGTGTAACAGCCCAAAAGGCATGCAGTGTTCATCGACCGCAATGCCAGGCTAGCGGAAGAAAACAATTTCTTCCCAGGATGGTCCAGCCTCTTTGATTCCCTATCCGGGGGAGTGGATGAGAACACGCCATGATAGGTCGAGGCTTGGATGATCAAGCTCTCAAGGGTAGGGTGCTGGGTCAGGAAAGCGGGGTCGTTTGGCACAGGCTTATGGCGGTGGGCGATTGCCCTATTAACAAGGGCCACTGTGCTGGGCCTGGACCATGTTCCCAGCAGGACATCAGTGAGGGCTTCACTAAATGGCAAAAGGGGTTCTGATGTGGAAACCTCAGGCTGAAGTACCTCTGTGAGGAGGTTAGTCCTGACAGCCACTTAAGCCAGCTCGAGGCCAAATACCTCGGCTGCTCTTCTCACCACCATGGAGCAAGAAGCACCCTCCTCCGTAGCCACGGTAGGGGGGAGAAAGCATACCAGCGTCAGGTGAGGTATCCAACCCGCTGGCTTAGCACAGTCCATAGGATCTTCCAGCAGGTATTCTAAAGGGCCGCGACCCCTCCATACCTTCACCAAATTCAGACCCATAAGAATAAGGGTCTAATTTCAACATAGGAACCAAAGGCCGTGCCATAGGCGGAATTGGTGTCAAGCAACGCTGTTCCAGCTCTCTCTTGGAGTCAGCAGTGAGTATAGGGTCAATGCTGCCTGTGGGCCTGGTCAGCATCGGGAGTGTTGACACCTGAACCGACGACAGGGACGGTCGAGGTACAACCGACGCCAGTTCGGATCCGGAAGCAGATCCTTGGGTGCCCCTCGGAGCCGATGTTGAAGTCACCAGCATGGAACCTCAATAGGACCCTGCCAACCCTGTGGGCCCAAAGGCTCACCATCAGGGATATCCTGCCCAAAATTCAGGCGCACGGTCTCGTAAAACCCTTTGAGTTTGAGGTTGTGGCTCCGGCTCCTGGAAAGTCGGGGAGGCACAGAGCCGACCCAGAGGTAGTCTCCACAAATGGAGGCCCAGAGCGGGGGCGCTTCTTATCCCATGTCGCATCATCCAACTGACAGGCTGAAGTCGAAGAGTGATTGTAATTCTTCAGCTTCTTCTTCTTACCCGAATGTCCGGAAGATTTGGAATGGGACGAGGAGGAGTGGTGGTGGTGGCTCCACAAGTGGTCTTGGGTCCTTCCTCTCCACCGGGTGAGAGGCGGAGCTGGAAGCTGGGCCGCGAGCAGCTTTAGGGACCACTCCCTCAAAGCCTTCGGGTTCATGGTCCGGCCCTCGGAGCACGACTTTCGGTCATGGTAGCGCTCTAAGCACCACAAACACACCAGGTGCGGATCCGTCGCCGACATCATGCGGTGGCAGGAATGGCAGGGCTTAAACCAGTCATCTTGGACATGCTCGACGCACCAGAAAAGTCCAAAAACCTTTGACAAAAAGTCAAAAATGCAGTCAAAAGCGACTGAGGGTAGCTCTCCTCTGGATCTGCATGTAGGCTGGCGCAGAAAGAAAAGAACTGACGTCAGCGCGCCTGAGTGGCGCTTATGTACGACCTGCAACGTCCTATCCGGTGACCACAATGGAAACGAAGGACGTGGAGTCAACCGATGTCACCTGACGCCGCAGAGGGGTGCTGCTCTAAGAAAAGTCTCCGGATCCAGACTGACACCTGGGGAAATTCTAAGGTAAGGACTCTGCAACTAGAAGTCTCTATCAGATGCCCGCATTCTGTATCTGAGGCCTGAGCAGGATCATGTGGATGTTTTTTTAGACTCTCAGATATTGCCAAAGGGCAGTCCATTGGATGTCAACGGTGTTCAAGCAGTGTCCACGACCTGCTGGGCATTGCTCAGACTGAAGACAACGCTGAGCTGCGTCCCTCTTCATTCCACTGACCTCCCACTCTGCGATAATCTGTGGCTCCCACTCACACAGCAAAACTTATTGCCACGCACACTCCACCGTCATAACTTATTCACCATGAGGGATATTTTCCCCGATGGCCATGGTGTACAAACAACTGTTGACCCCTGCTCGCAGGCTGTATCATACATGGATCTCTTTGTCTTTTGGAGTCTCCACAATACTCTACAATCTCTCCTTCCCTCTTACCCACTGTCCTCTGAGGACTTCCCGCCTTTGACACACGTGGTGTCTGACGTGTATGGTGACGGTATGACCTTTAGATGGTACCATCCGTGTACCTGACACTACTACGCATGTACGGTACGGGAGGTGTGGACAGAAGACCTGGGAACTCCTCTCACAGACAAGATATGGTCATGTTGAACAAACTATCACATTTTAAATTCCTCCACCCTAGCTACCTCTTCTCCTCAGACATTATTACATTTGACCCCACTGGGTCTGACCACTGTCTTATGTGTGGGTCTCCAGGAGCAGGTTTTGCACATTTAACATTGACGTGCCTAGTGATCTCTGCGTACTGGGTCTCTGTCTTCATGTATGTCTCTGCCATGATTCAAGGAGCTTACCCCAGACAATTTTCTTGCTATTTTAGGCTATACTAAGGACATACCACACACTACGCATCGACTCACCTCAAAGGCCTTCTTACTAGCCAAATGTGAGATCACGCTCCATTGGGGTAACAACAAACTACTCACCTCCTCTGAGTGGCTTAAAAGCAAGACATTGTGACAGTGTTAGTAAAGACTATGCCCTCCTTCAATCCTCCATTTCCCGAACCAGGGACATTTGGTAGCCTTTCTGTGAATACCTCTGAACAATTGAACAAGAATCTACTGACTAAAATCAAACTCCCTTTCCCTACAACTACTGATTCCATGCTGCCTATATTCCTCTCATATAAATTATGGTTATAACAATACTGCTGTATTTGCTTACTGTGATGATATTCATTACTGCTAATATGTTGTTATGACATGATTTGGTTGTGTTCCTCGACAGCTTGTTGCTGTTGGCTGTTTGTTATAATCGAAAACTAATGAAGACATTAAAAAAAATAAAAGATAGGCTGAGGACCTGCATCCTTCAATGGTACGAGGATACAACAAAAGTAACAACTTACCCCTATTTCTAAGTCCGGAACCCTCTTGATGTCTCCTTTACAGAGTAAGCTCACACCTCTAGTATATGAATGAACAGCTGCTCTTCCAAGAGCCTCTCTGGTGTGTTAGGAAGGTGTGCTGAGGCAGAAAGAAAAGGTTACAGTAAAGGCTAGCTAAATGATTTGGAGGACTCATCTGTGAAATATGATGGACCTCAACCATGGGAGAAAATGCTGTATCCTGCCTCCCACAAGATAGGTGCACCGCTAATTGCAAGGTAAAGTGAATGGGAGGCTGTTGCCACAGGGGAGAGGAACTGAGAGCACTGATGGCCATGGTGACTTGTGCATTAAATGCAAGATCTGTGACCCTGGCTACAGAAGGACGGGGTGACTGGCATTGCCTGTATGTCAACCCTTGGAGTAGCACTGGAATTTCCTGAATTAAAGAGAAAACAGTTTAGCAGGGGCCGAAAGACCCAGAGAGTGTGCTCTTCTCTCCTTAAGGCATTTTAAGGCAGAATCAGCTTTTAACAAAATAGATGTGAGGCATATTCATAAAGGAGGCCTGAATATCTCCTGAGAAACCTGTGGTTTGCATACATGCATGGCAACTGAACACCTCAGTGGTTCCAAACCCAGTCGCCCCAAACAATTCATTAGATCTAAACAAGTACAAATCATGTACCTGGGTGCACCTTGACCATCTTAAATAGTTTGACAGTAGGGGTAATTTCAGGCAGACCACAATGGAGTGCAGGTGGGATACATAAACCAGGTTCAGGCTGGTCAGAGGAATACCTTGGGATTTACTCTTAAACATGGAAGTCAAAATCCTTCAACAAGGAAAGATAACAGGCTGCATCAGAGGAGGGATGCAGAATATCAGGAAGTCATAGTACAAAGACCCAGTGAAGCTGTTTGTTTAGGCAGGAAAAGTTCCAAGTGGGGGAATTTGAATTTTGCACCCAGGAAAGCCCTCTTACAGGTCAACTCCTTTGAGGTCACAAACACAGGTCCAGTCATTCTCTGTTCTTCTTCAGGTCCAAAAGTGTTCTGATAGATGCCACATTTATGCCTGGCCCCTGGTTCTCGGTGGGAGTAAATCCTGCCACGCCACTCCCAACCAATAGTGTAAAATTTCCCAGAGATAACCATAACCACTTTTACAGCAGTTGCAGTTGTGCCTACTACAAACAATTCCACACTCCAGAAATCCAAAATGGTGACCACTTATGCAGAGCCTATGTACCCACGGTAATGAGAAGCCCCTCCTCTGCAGTCACTCCAAACTGATTCTGCATGCAGAATTCCGCCCCACTGGGTTTAGTGTCTGTCTGAATGGGAGGACAAAAGAGGGGGGGCTGTCCAGGTGTCATCTGACATCTGCTTGTGACAGCAGAGGCCCCTTTTGAGTAGATTAAGTTCCTGGGCA